>NC_083648.1:26913110-28278933 GCF_963576545.1 Limanda limanda | reverse complement strand
CCGACCTTCACAAAAAAAGTTATTCAAGAATATCTCTTTCTCCTATGTGCTTTCATCCCTACCCTAACCCTAACCCTTCCGAAAGTCGGAGAAGCTCAAGGATGGTACCGATCGATGCGCGCTACCCCATTTAGTGGGGGCAGAGCCTACTTGCAAGTCTCTCCGACCTTCACAAAAAAGTTATTCAAGAATATCTCTTTCTCCTATGTGCTTTCATCCCTAAACCCTAACCCTAACCCTTCCGAAAGTCGGAGAAGCTCAAGGATGGTATTGATCGATGCGCGCTACCCCATTTAGTGGGGGTAGAGCCTACTTGCAAGTCTCTCCGACCTTCACAAAAAAAGTTATTCAAGAATATCTCTTTCTCCTATGTGCTTTCATCCCTAACCCTAACCCTAACCCTTCCGAAGTCGGAGAAGCTCAAGGATGGTACCGATCGATGCGCGCTACCCCATTTAGTGGGGGTAGAGCCTACTTGCAAGTCTCTCCGACTTCACAAAAAAAGTTATTCAAGAATATCTCTTTCTCCTATGTGCTTTCATCCCTAACCCTAACCCTAACCCTTCCGAAAGTCGGAGAAGCTCAAGGATGGTACCGATCGATGCGCGCAACCCATTTAGTGGGGGTAGAGCCTACTTGCAAGTCTCTCCGACCTTCACAAAAAAAGTTATTCAAGAATATCTCCTCAGATTTGGGGGAATTTCGTCGTCGATCGACCTCTTCCGAAGGTCGTACAAGCTCGGGGATGGTACCAATCGATCCGCAGGACCCAAATTAGTCCAGATGCAACCACTTTCCAAGTCTCTCCAACCTTCACAAAAAAAGTTATTCAAGAATATCTCTTCTCCTATGTGCTTTCATCCCTAACCCTAACCCTAACCCTTCCGAAAGTCGGAGAAGCTCAAGGATGGTACCGATCGATGCGCGCTACCCCATTTAGTGGGGGTAGAGCCTACTTGCAAGTCTCTCCGACCTTCACAAAAAAGTTATTCAAGAATATCTCCTCAGATTTGGGGAATTTCGTCGGTCGACCTCTTTCGAAGGTCGTACAAGCTCGGGGATGGTACCAATCGATCCGCAGGACCCAAATTAGTCCAGATGCAACCACTTTCCAAGTCTCTCCGACCTTCACAAAAAAAGTTATTCAAGAATATCTCTTTCTCCTATGTGCTTTCATCACCTAACCCTAACCCTAACCCTTCCGAAAGTCGGAGAAGCTCAAGGATGGTACCGATCGATGCGCGCTACCCCATTTAGTGGGGGCAGAGCTACTTGCAAGTCTCTCCGACCTTCACAAAAAAAGTTATTCAAGAATATCTCTTTCTCCTATGTGCTTTCATCCCTAACCCTACCCTAACCCTTCCGAAAGTCGGAGAAGCTCAAGGATGGTACCGATCGATGCGCGCTACCCCATTTAGTGGGGGTAGAGCCTACTTGCAAGTCTCTCCGACCTTCACAAAAAAAGTTATTCAAGAATATCTCTTTCTCCTATGTGCTTTCATCCCTAACCCTAACCCTAACCCTTCCGAAAGTCGGAGAAGCTCAAGGATGGTACCGATCGATGCGCGCTACCCCATTTAGTGGGGGTAGAGCCTACTTGCAAGTCTCTCCGACCTTCACAAAAAAAGTTATTCAAGAATATCTCTTTCTCCTATGTGCTTTCATCCCTAACCCTAACCCTAACCCTTCCGAAAGTCGGAGAAGCTCAAGGATGGTACCGATCGATGCGCGCAACCCCATTTAGTGGGGGTAGAGCCTACTTGCAAGTCTCTCCGACCTTCACAAAAAAAGTTATTCAAGAATATCTCCTCAGATTTGGGGGAATTTCGTCGGTCGACCTCTTCCGAAGGTCGTACAAGCTCGGGGATAGTACCAATCGATCCGCAGGACCCAAATTAGTCCAGATGCAACCACTTTCCAAGTCTCTCCGACCTTCACAAAAAAAGTTATTCAAGAATATCTCTTTCTCCTATGTGCTTTCATCCCTAACCCTAACCCTAACCCTTCCGAAAGTCGGAGAAGCTCAAGGATGGTACCGATCGATGCGCGCTACCCCATTTAGTGGGGGTAGAGCCTACTTGCAAGTCTCTCCGACCTTCACAAAAAAAGTTATTCAAGAATATCTCCTCAGATTTGGGGGAATTTCGTCGGTCGACCTCTTCCGAAGGTCGTACAAGCTCAAGGATTGTACCAATCGATCCGCAGGACCCAAATTAGTCCAGATGCAACCACTTTCCAAGTCTCTCCGACCTTCACAAAAAAAGTTATTCAAGAATATCTCTTTCTCCTATGTGCTTTCATCCCTAACCCTAACCCTAACCCTTCCGAAAGTCGGAGAAGCTCAAGGATGGTACCGATCGATGCGCGCTACCCCATTTAGTGGGGGCAGAGCCTACTTGCAAGTCTCTCCGACCTTCACAAAAAAAGTTATTCAAGAATATCTCTTTCTCCTATGTGCTTTCATCCCTAACCCTAACCCTAACCCTTCCGAAAGTCGGAGAAGCTCAAGGATGGTACCGATCGATGCGCGCTACCCCATTTAGTGGGGGTAGAGCCTACTTGCAAGTCTCTCCGACCTTCACAAAAAAAGTTATTCAAGAATATCTCTTTCTCCTATGTGCTTTCATCCCTAACCCTAACCCTAACCCTTCCGAAAGTCGGAGAAGCTCAAGGATGGTACCGATCGATGCGCGCTACCCCATTTAGTGGGGGTAGAGCCTACTTGCAAGTCTCTCCGACCTTCACAAAAAAAGTTATTCAAGAATATCTCTTTCTCCTATGTGCTTTCATCCCTAACCCTAACCCTAACCCTTCCGAAAGTCGGAGAAGCTCAAGGATGGTACCGATCGATGCGCGCAACCCCATTTAGTGGGGGTAGAGCCTACTTGCAAGTCTCTCCGACCTTCACAAAAAAAGTTATTCAAGAATATCTCCTCAGATTTGGGGGAATTTCGTCGGTCGACCTCTTCCGAAGGTCGTACAAGCTCGGGGATGGTACCAATCGATCCGCAGGACCCAAATTAGTCCAGATGCAACCACTTTCCAAGTCTCTCCGACCTTCACAAAAAAAGTTATTCAAGAATATCTCTTTCTCCTATGTGCTTTCATCCCTAACCCTAACCCTAACCCTTCCGAAAGTCGGAGAAGCTCAAGGATGGTACCGATCGATGCGCGCTACCCCATTTAGTGGGGGTAGAGCCTACTTGCAAGTCTCTCCGACCTTCACAAAAAAAGTTATTCAAGAATATCTCCTCAGATTTGGGGGAATTTCGTCGGTCGACCTCTTCCGAAGGTCGTACAAGCTCGGGGATGGTACCAATCGATCTGCAGGACCCAAATTAGTCCAGATGCAACCACTTGCCAAGTCTCTCCGACCTTCACAAAAAAAGTTATTCAAGAATATCTCTTTCTCCTATGTGCTTTCATCCCTAACCCTAACCCTAACCCTTCCGAAAGTCGGAGAAGCTCAAGGATGGTACCGATCGATGCGCGCTACCCCATTTAGTGGGGGCAGAGCCTACTTGCAAGTCTCTCCGACCTTCACAAAAAAAGTTATTCAAGAATATCTCTTTCTCCTATGTGCTTTCATCCCTAACCCTAACCCTAACCCTTCCGAAAGTCGGAGAAGCTCAAGGATGGTACCGATCGATGCGCGCTACCCCATTTAGTGGGGGTAGAGCCTACTTGCAAGTCTCTCCGACCTTCACAAAAAAAGTTATTCAAGAATATCTCTTTCTCCTATGTGCTTTCATCCCTAACCCTAACCCTAACCCTTCCGAAAGTCGGAGAAGCTCAAGGATGGTACCGATCGATGCGCGCTACCCCATTTAGTGGGGGTAGAGCCTACTTGCAAGTCTCTCCGACCTTCACAAAAAAAGTTATTCAAGAATATCTCTTTCTCCTATGTGCTTTCATCCCTAACCCTAACCCTAACCCTTCCGAAAGTCGGAGAAGCTCAAGGATGGTACCGATCGATGCGCGCAACCCCATTTAGTGGGGGTAGAGCCTACTTGCAAGTCTCTCCGACCTTCACAAAAAAAGTTATTCAAGAATATCTCCTCAGATTTGGGGGAATTTCGTCGGTCGACCTCTTCCGAAGGTCGTACAAGCTCGGGGATGGTACCAATCGATCCGCAGGACCCAAATTAGTCCAGATGCAACCACTTTCCAAGTCTCTCCGACCTTCACAAAAAAAGTTATTCAAGAATATCTCTTTCTCCTATGTGCTTTCATCCCTAACCCTAACCCTAACCCTTCCGAAAGTCGGAGAAGCTCAAGGATGGTACCGATCGATGCGCGCTACCCCATTTAGTGGGGGTAGAGCCTACTTGCAAGTCTCTCCGACCTTCACAAAAAAAGTTATTCAAGAATATCTCTTTCTCCTATGTGCTTTCATCCCTAACCCTAACCCTAACCCTTCCGAAAGTCGGAGAAGCTCAAGGATGGTACCGATCGATGCGCGCAACCCCATTTAGTGGGGGTAGAGCCTACTTGCAAGTCTCTCCGACCTTCACAAAAAAAGTTATTCAAGAATATCTCCTCAGATTTGGGGGAATTTCGTCGGTCGACCTCTTCCGAAGGTCGTACAAGCTCGGGGATGGTACCAATCGATCCGCAGGACCCAAATTAGTCCAGATGCAACCACTTTCCATGTCTCTCCGACCTTCACAAAAAAAGTTATTCAAGAATATCTCTTTCTCCTATGTGCTTTCATCCCTAACCCTAACCCTAACCCTTCCGAAAGTCGGAGAAGCTCAAGGATGGTACCGATCGATGCGCGCTACCCCATTTAGTGGGGGTAGAGCCTACTTGCAAGTCTCTCCGACCTTCACAAAAAAAGTTATTCAAGAATATCTCCTCAGATTTGGGGGAATTTCGTCGGTCGACCTCTTCCGAAGGTCGTACAAGCTCGGGGATGGTACCAATCGATCCGCAGGACCCAAATTAGTCCAGATGCAACCACTTTCCAAGTCTCTCCGACCTTCACAAAAAAAGTTATTCAAGAATATCTCTTTCTCCTATGTGCTTTCATCCCTAACCCTAACCCTAACCCTTCCGAAAGTCGGAGAAGCTCAAGGATGGTACCGATCGATGCGCGCTACCCCATTTAGTGGGGGCAGAGCCTACTTGCAAGTCTCTCCGACCTTCACAAAAAAAGTTATTCAAGAATATCTCTTTCTCCTATGTGCTTTCATCCCTAACCCTAACCCTTCCGAAAGTCGGAGAAGCTCAAGGATGGTACCGATCGATGCGCGCTACCCCATTTAGTGGGGGTAGAGCCTACTTGCAAGTCTCTCCGACCTTCACAAAAAAAGTTATTCAAGAATATCTCTTTCTCCTATGTGCTTTCATCCCTAACCCTAACCCTAACCCTTCCGAAAGTCGGAGAAGCTCAAGGATGGTACCGATCGATGCGCGCTACCCCATTTAGTGGGGGTAGAGCCTACTTGCAAGTCTCTCCGACCTTCACAAAAAAAGTTATTCAAGAATATCTCTTTCTCCTATGTGCTTTCATCCCTAACCCTAACCCTAACCCTTCCGAAAGTCGGAGAAGCTCAAGGATGGTACCGATCGATGCGCGCTACCCCATTTAGTGGGGGTAGAGCCTACTTGCAAGTCTCTCCGACCTTCACAAAAAAAGTTATTCAAGAATATCTCCTCAGATTTGGGGGAATTTCGTCGGTCGACCTCTTCCGAAGGTCGTACAAGCTCGGGGATGGTACCAATCGATCCGCAGGACCCAAATTAGTCCAGATGCAACCACTTTCCAAGTCTCTCCGACCTTCACAAAAAAAGTTATTCAAGAATATCTCTTTCTCCTATGTGCTTTCATCCCTAACCCTAACCCTAACCCTTCCGAAAGTCGGAGAAGCTCAAGGATGGTACCGATCGATGCGCGTTACCCCATTTAGTGGGGGTAGAGCCTACTTGCAAGTCTCTCCGACCTTCACAAAAAAAGTTATTCAAGAATATCTCTTTCTCCTATGTGCTTTCATCCCTAACCCTAACCCTAACCCTTCCGAAAGTCGGAGAAGCTCAAGGATGGTACCGATCGATGCGCGCAACCCCATTTAGTGGGGGTAGAGCCTACTTGCAAGTCTCTCCGACCTTCACAAAAAAAGTTATTCAAGAATATCTCCTCAGATTTGGGGGAATTTCGTCGGTCGACCTCTTCCGAAGGTCGTACAAGCTCGGGGATGGTACCAATCGATCCGCAGGACCCAAATTAGTCCAGATGCAACCACTTTCCATGTCTCTCCGACCTTCACAAAAAAAGTTATTCAAGAATATCTCTTTCTCCTATGTGCTTTCATCCCTAACCCTAACCCTAACCCTTCCGAAAGTCGGAGAAGCTCAAGGATGGTACCGATCGATGCGCGCTACCCCATTTAGTGGGGGTAGAGCCTACTTGCAAGTCTCTCCGACCTTCACAAAAAAAGTTATTCAAGAATATCTCCTCAGATTTGGGGGAATTTCGTCGGTCGACCTCTTCCGAAGGTCGTACAAGCTCGGGGATGGTACCAATCGATCCGCAGGACCCAAATTAGTCCAGATGCAACCACTTTCCAAGTCTCTCCGACCTTCACAAAAAAAGTTATTCAAGAATATCTCTTTCTCCTATGTGCTTTCATCCCTAACCCTAACCCTAACCCTTCCGAAAGTCGGAGAAGCTCAAGGATGGTACCGATCGATGCGCGCTACCCCATTTAGTGGGGGCAGAGCCTACTTGCAAGTCTCTCCGACCTTCACAAAAAAAGTTATTCAAGAATATCTCTTTCTCCTATGTGCTTTCATCCCTAACCCTAACCCTTCCGAAAGTCGGAGAAGCTCAAGGATGGTACCGATCGATGCGCGCTACCCCATTTAGTGGGGGTAGAGCCTACTTGCAAGTCTCTCCGACCTTCACAAAAAAAGTTATTCAAGAATATCTCTTTCTCCTATGTGCTTTCATCCCTAACCCTAACCCTAACCCTTCCGAAAGTCGGAGAAGCTCAAGGATGGTACCGATCGATGCGCGCTACCCCATTTAGTGGGGGTAGAGCCTACTTGCAAGTCTCTCCGACCTTCACAAAAAAAGTTATTCAAGAATATCTCTTTCTCCTATGTGCTTTCATCCCTAACCCTAACCCTAACCCTTCCGAAAGTCGGAGAAGCTCAAGGATGGTACCGATCGATGCGCGCTACCCCATTTAGTGGGGGTAGAGCCTACTTGCAAGTCTCTCCGACCTTCACAAAAAAAGTTATTCAAGAATATCTCCTCAGATTTGGGGGAATTTCGTCGGTCGACCTCTTCCGAAGGTCGTACAAGCTCGGGGATGGTACCAATCGATCCGCAGGACCCAAATTAGTCCAGATGCAACCACTTTCCAAGTCTCTCCGACCTTCACAAAAAAAGTTATTCAAGAATATCTCTTTCTCCTATGTGCTTTCATCCCTAACCCTAACCCTAACCCTTCCGAAAGTCGGAGAAGCTCAAGGATGGTACCGATCGATGCGCGTTACCCCATTTAGTGGGGGTAGAGCCTACTTGCAAGTCTCTCCGACCTTCACAAAAAAAGTTATTCAAGAATATCTCTTTCTCCTATGTGCTTTCATCCCTAACCCTAACCCTAACCCTTCCGAAAGTCGGAGAAGCTCAAGGATGGTACCGATCGATGCGCGCAACCCCATTTAGTGGGGGTAGAGCCTACTTGCAAGTCTCTCCGACCTTCACAAAAAAAGTTATTCAAGAATATCTCCTCAGATTTGGGGGAATTTCGTCGGTCGACCTCTTCCGAAGGTCGTACAAGCTCGGGGATGGTACCAATCGATCCGCAGGACCCAAATTAGTCCAGATGCAACCACTTTCCAAGTCTCTCCGACCTTCACAAAAAAAGTTATTCAAGAATATCTCTTTCTCCTATGTGCTTTCATCCCTAACCCTAACCCTAACCCTTCCGAAAGTCGGAGAAGCTCAAGGATGGTACCGATCGATGCGCGCTACCCCATTTAGTGGGGGTAGAGCCTACTTGCAAGTCTCTCCGACCTTCACAAAAAAAGTTATTCAAGAATATCTCCTCAGATTTGGGGGAATTTCGTCGGTCGACCTCTTCCGAAGGTCGTACAAGCTCGGGGATGGTACCAATCGATCCGCAGGACCCAAATTAGTCCAGATGCAACCACTTTCCAAGTCTCTCCGACCTTCACAAAAAAAGTTATTCAAGAATATCTCTTTCTCCTATGTGCTTTCATCCCTAACCCTAACCCTAACCCTTCCGAAAGTCGGAGAAGCTCAAGGATGGTACCGATCGATGCGCGCTACCCCATTTAGTGGGGGCAGAGCCTACTTGCAAGTCTCTCCGACCTTCACAAAAAAAGTTATTCAAGAATATCTCTTTCTCCTATGTGCTTTCATCCCTAACCCTAACCCTAACCCTTCCGAAAGTCGGAGAAGCTCAAGGATGGTACCGATCGATGCGCGCTACCCCATTTAGTGGGGGTAGAGCCTACTTGCAAGTCTCTCCGACCTTCACAAAAAAAGTTATTCAAGAATATCTCTTTCTCCTATGTGCTTTCATCCCTAACCCTAACCCTTCCGAAAGTCGGAGAAGCTCAAGGATGGTACCGATCGATGCGCGCTACCCCATTTAGTGGGGGTAGAGCCTACTTGCAAGTCTCTCCGACCTTCACAAAAAAAGTTATTCAAGAATATCTCTTTCTCCTATGTGCTTTCATCCCTAACCCTAACCCTAACCCTTCCGAAAGTCGGAGAAGCTCAAGGATGTTACCGATCGATGCGCGCTACCCCATTTAGTGGGGGTAGAGCCTACTTGCAAGTCTCTCCGACCTTCACAAAAAAAGTTATTCAAGAATATCTCTTTCTCCTATGTGCTTTCATCCCTAACCCTAACCCTAACCCTTCCGAAAGTCGGAGAAGCTCAAGGATGGTACCGATCGATGCGCGCAACCCCATTTAGTGGGGGTAGAGCCTACTTGCAAGTCTCTCCGACCTTCACAAAAAAAGTAATTCAAGAATATCTCCTCAGATTTGGGGGAATTTCGTCGGTCGACCTCTTCCGAAGGTCGTACAAGCTCGGGGATGGTACCAATCGATCTGCAGGACCCAAATTAGTCCAGATGCAACCACTTTCCAAGTCTCTCCGACCTTCACAAAAAAAGTTATTCAAGAATATCTCTTTCTCCTATGTGCTTTCATCCCTAACCCTAACCCTAACCCTTCCGAAAGTCGGAGAAGCTCAAGGATGGTACCGATCGATGTGCGCTACCCCATTTAGTGGGGGTAGAGCCTACTTGCAAGTCTCTCCGACCTTCACAAAAAAAGTTATTCAAGAATATCTCTTTCTCCTATGTGCTTTCATCCCTAACCCTAACCCTAACCCTTCCGAAAGTCGGAGAAGCTCAAAGATGGTACCGATCGATGCGCGCAACCCCATTTAGTGGGGGTAGAGCCTACTTGCAAGTCTCTCCGACCTTCACAAAAAAAGTTATTCAAGAATATCTCCTCAGATTTGGGGGAATTTCGTCGGTCGACCTCTTCCGAAGGTCGTACAAGCTCGGGGATGGTACCAATCGATCCGCAGGACCCAAATTAGTCCAGATGCAACCACTTTCCAAGTCTCTCCGACCTTCACAAAAAAAGTTATTCAAGAATATCTCTTTCTCCTATGTGCTTTCATCCCTAACCCTAACCCTAACCCTTCCGAAAGTCGGAGAAGCTCAAGGATGGTACCGATCGATGCGCGCTAACCCATTTAGTGGGGGTAGAGCCTACTTGCAAGTCTCTCCGACCTTCACAAAAAAAGTTATTCAAGAATATCTCTTTCTCCTATGTGCTTTCATCCCTAACCCTAACCCTAACCCTTCCGAAAGTCGGAGAAGCTCAAGGATGGTACCGATCGATGCGCGCAACCCCATTTAGTGGGGGTAGAGCCTACTTGCAAGTCTCTCCGACCTTCACAAAAAAAGTTATTCAAGAATATCTCCTCAGATTTGGGGGAATTTCGTCGGTCGACCTCTTCCGAAGGTCGTACAAGCTCGGGGATGGTACCAATCGATCCGCAGGACCCAAATTAGTCCAGATGCAACCACTTTCCAAGTCTCTCCGACCTTCACAAAAAAAGTTATTCAAGAATATCTCTTTCTCCTATGTGCTTTCATCCCTAACCCTAACCCTAACCCTTCCGAAAGTCGGAGAAGCTCAAGGATGGTACCGATCGATGCGCGCTACCCCATTTAGTGGGGGTAGAGCCTACTTGCAAGTCTCTCCGACCTTCACAAAAAAAGTTATTCAAGAATATCTCTTTCTCCTATGTGCTTTCATCCCTAACCCTAACCCTAACCCTTCCGAAAGTCGGAGAAGCTCAAGGATGGTACCGATCGATGCGCGCTACCCCATTTAGTGGGGGTAGAGCCTACTTGCAAGTCTCTCCGACCTTCACAAAAAAAGTTATTCAAGAATATCTCCTCAGATTTGGGGGAATTTCGTCGGTCGACCTCTTTCAAAGGTCGTACAAGCTCGGGGATGGTACCAATCGATCCGCAGGACCCAAATTAGTCCAGATGCAACCACTTTCCAAGTCTCTCCGACCTTCACAAAAAAAGTTATTCAAGAATATCTCTTTCTCCTATGTGCTTTCATCCCTAACCCTAACCCTAACCCTTCCGAAAGTCGGAGAAGCTCAAGGATGGTACCGATCGATGCGCGCTACCCCATTTAGTGGGGGTAGAGCCTACTTGCAAGTCTCTCCGACCTTCACAAAAAAAGTTATTCAAGAATATCTCCTCAGATTTGGGGGAATTTCGTCGGTCGACCTCTTCCGAAGGTCGTACAAGCTCGGGGATGGTACCAATCGATCTGCAGGACCCAAATTAGTCCAGATGCAACCACTTTCCAAGTCTCTCCGACCTTCACAAAAAAAGTTATTCAAGAATATCTCTTTCTCCTATGTGCTTTCATCCCTAACCCTAACCCTAACCCTTCCGAAAGTCGGAGAAGCTCAAGGATGGTACCGATCGATGCGCGCTACCCCATTTAGTGGGGGTAGAGCCTACTTGCAAGTCTCTCCGACCTTCACAAAAAAAGTTATTCAAGAATATCTCTTTCTCCTATGTGCTTTCATCCCTAACCCTAACCCTAACCCTTCCGAAAGTCGGAGAAGCTCAAGGATGGTACCGATCGATGCGCGCAACCCCATTTAGTGGGGGTAGAGCCTACTTGCAAGTCTCTCCGACCTTCACAAAAAAAGTTATTCAAGAATATCTCCTCAGATTTGGGGGAATTTCGTCGGTCGACCTCTTCCGAAGGTCGTACAAGCTCGGGGATGGTACCAATCGATCCGCAGGACCCAAATTAGTCCAGATGCAACCACTTTCCAAGTCTCTCCGACCTTCACAAAAAAAGTTATTCAAGAATATCTCTTTCTCCTATGTGCTTTCATCCCTAACCCTAACCCTAACCCTTCCGAAAGTCGGAGAAGCTCAAGGATGGTACCGATCGATGCGCGCTACCCCATTTAGTGGGGGTAGAGCCTACTTGCAAGTCTCTCCGACCTTCACAAAAAAAGTTATTCAAGAATATCTCTTTCTCCTATGTGCTTTCATCCCTAACCCTAACCCTAACCCTTCCGAAAGTCGGAGAAGCTCAAGGATGGTACCGATCGATGCGCGCAACCCCATTTAGTGGGGGTAGAGCCTACTTGCAAGTCTCTCCGACCTTCACAAAAAAAGTTATTCAAGAATATCTCCTCAGATTTGGGGGAATTTCGTCGGTCGACCTCTTCCGAAGGTCGTACAAGCTCGGGGATGGTACCAATCGATCCGCAAGACCCAAATTAGTCCAGATGCAACCACTTTCCAAGTCTCTCCGACCTTCACAAAAAAAGTTATTCAAGAATATCTCTTTCTCCTATGTGCTTTCATCCCTAACCCTAACCCTAACCCTTCCGAAAGTCGGAGAAGCTCAAGGATGGTACCGATCGATGTGCGCTACCCCATTTAGTGGGGGTAGAGCCTACTTGCAAGTCTCTCCGACCTTCACAAAAAAAGTTATTCAAGAATATCTCTTTCTCCTATGTGCTTTCATCCCTAACCCTAACCCTAACCCTTCCGAAAGTCGGAGAAGCTCAAGGATGGTACCGATCGATGCGCGCAACCCCATTTAGTGGGGGTAGAGCCTACTTGCAAGTCTCTCCGACCTTCACAAAAAAAGTTATTCAAGAATATCTCCTCAGATTTGGGGGAATTTCGTCGGTCGACCTCTTCCGAAGGTCGTACAAGCTCGGGGATGGTACCAATCGATCCGCAGGACCCAAATTAGTCCAGATGCAACCACTTTTCAAGTCTCTCCGACCTTCACAAAAAAAGTTATTCAAGAATATCTCTTTCTCCTATGTGCTTTCATCCCTAACCCTAACCCTAACCCTTCCGAAAGTCGGAGAAGCTCAAGGATAGTACCGATCGATGCGCGCTACCCCATTTAGTGGGGGTAGAGCCTACTTGCAAGTCTCTCCGACCTTCAAAAAAAAAGTTATTCAAGAATATCTCCTCAGATTTGGGGGAATTTCGTCGGTCGACCTCTTCCGAAGGTCGTACAAGCTCGGGGATGGTACCAATCGATCCGCAGGACCCAAATTAGTCCAGATGCAACCACTTTCCAAGTCTCTCCGACCTTCACAAAAAAAGTTATTCAAGAATATCTCTTTCTCCTATGTGCTTTCATCCCTAACCCTAACCCTAACCCTTCCGAAAGTCGGAGAAGCTCAAGGATGGTACCGATCGATGCGCGCTACCCCATTTAGTGGGGGCAGAGCCTACTTGCAAGTCTCTCCGACCTTCACAAAAAAAGTTATTCAAGAATATCTCTTTCTCCTATGTGCTTTCATCCCTAACCCTAACCCTAACCCTTTCGAAAGTCGGAGAAGCTCAAGGATGGTACCGATCGATGCGCGCTACCCCATTTAGTGGGGGTAGAGCCTACTTGCAAGTCTCTCCGACCTTCACAAAAAAAGTTATTCAAGAATATCTCTTTCTCCTATGTGCTTTCATCCCTAACCCTAACCCTAACCCTTCCGAAAGTCGGAGAAGCTCAAGGATGGTACCGATCGATGCGCGCTACCCCATTTAGTGGGGGTAGAGCCTACTTGCAAGTCTCTCCGACCTTCACAAAAAAAGTTATTCAAGAATATCTCTTTCTCCTATGTGCTTTCATCCCTAACCCTAACCCTAACCCTTCCGAAAGTCGGAGAAGCTCAAGGATGGTACCGATCGATGCGCGCAACCCCATTTAGTGGGGGTAGAGCCTACTTGCAAGTCTCTCCGACCTTCACAAAAAAAGTTATTCAAGAATATCTCCTCAGATTTGGGGGAATTTCGTCGGTCGACCTCTTCCGAAGGTCGTACAAGCTCGGGGATGGTACCAATCGATCCGCAGGACCCAAATTAGTCCAGATGCAACCACTTTCCAAGTCTCTCCGACCTTCACAAAAAAAGTTATTCAAGAATATCTCTTTCTCCTATGTGCTTTCATCCCTAACCCTAACCCTAACCCTTCCGAAAGTCGGAGAAGCTCAAGGATGGTACCGATCGATGCGCGCTACCCCATTTAGTGGGGGTAGAGCCTACTTGCAAGTCTCTCCGACCTTCACAAAAAAAGTTATTCAAGAATATCTCTTTCTCCTATGTGCTTTCATCCCTAACCCTAACCCTAACCCTTCCGAAAGTCGGAGAAGCTCAAGGATGGTACCGATCGATGCGCGCAACCCCATTTAGTGGGGGTAGAGCCTACTTGCAAGTCTCTCCGACCTTCACAAAAAAAGTTATTCAAGAATATCTCCTCAGATTTGGGGGAATTTCGTCGGTCGACCTCTTCCGAAGGTCGTACAAGCTCGGGGATGGTACCAATCGATCCGCAGGACCCAAATTAGTCCAGATGCAACCACTTGCCAAGTCTCTCCGACCTTCACAAAAAAAGTTATTCAAGAATATCTCTTTCTCCTATGTGCTTTCATCCCTAACCCTAACCCTAACCCTTCCGAAAGTCGGAGAAGCTCAAGGATGGTACCGATCGATGCGCGCTACCCCATTTAGTGGGGGTAGAGCCTACTTGCAAGTCTCTCCGACCTTCACAAAAAAAGTTATTCAAGAATATCTCTTTCTCCTATGTGCTTTCATCCCTAACCCTAACCCTAACCCTTCCGAAAGTCGGAGAAGCTCAAGGATGGTACCGATCGATGCGCGCAACCCCATTTAGTGGGGGTAGAGCCTACTTGCAAGTCTCTCCGACCTTCACAAAAAAAGTTATTCAAGAATATCTCCTCAGATTTGGGGGAATTTCGTCGGTCGACCTCTTCCGAAGGTCGTACAAGCTCGGGGATGGTACCAATCGATCCGCAGGACCCAAATTAGTCCAGATGCAACCACTTTCCAAGTCTCTCCGACCTTCACAAAAAAAGTTATTCAAGAATATCTCTTTCTCCTATGTGCTTTCATCCCTAACCCTAACCCTAACCCTTCCGAAAGTCGGAGAAGCTCAAGGATGGTACCGATCGATGCGCGCTACCCCATTTAGTGGGGGTAGAGCCTACTTGCAAGTCTCTCCGACCTTCACAAAAAAAGTTATTCAAGAATATCTCTTTCTCCTATGTGCTTTCATCCCTAACCCTAACCCTAACCCTTCCGAAAGTCGGAGAAGCTCAAGGATGGTACCGATCGATGCGCGCTACCCCATTTAGTGGGGGTAGAGCCTACTTGCAAGTCTCTCCGACCTTCACAAAAAAAGTTATTCAAGAATATCTCCTCAGATTTGGGGGAATTTCGTCGGTCGACCTCTTTCAAAGGTCGTACAAGCTCGGGGATGGTACCAATCGATCCGCAGGACCCAAATTAGTCCAGATGAAACCACTTTCCAAGTCTCTCCGACCTTCACAAAAAAAGTTATTCAAGAATATCTCTTTCTCCTATGTGCTTTCATCCCTAACCCTAACCCTAACCCTTCCGAAAGTCGGAGAAGCTCAAGGATGGTACCGATCGATGCGCGCTACCCCATTTAGTGGGGGTAGAGCCTACTTGCAAGTCTCTCCGACCTTCACAAAAAAAGTTATTCAAGAATATCTCCTCAGATTTGGGGGAATTTCGTCGGTCGACCTCTTCCGAAGGTCGTACAAGCTCGGGGATGGTACCAATCGATCCGCAGGACCCAAATTAGTCCAGATGCAACCACTTTCCAAGTCTCTCCGACCTTCACAAAAAAAGTTATTCAAGAATATCTCTTTCTCCTATGTGCTTTCATCCCTAACCCTAACCCTAACCCTTCCGAAAGTCGGAGAAGCTCAAGGATGGTACCGATCGATGCGCGCTACCCCATTTAGTGGGGGCAGAGCCTACTTGCAAGTCTCTCCGACCTTCACAAAAAAAGTTATTCAAGAATATCTCTTTCTCCTATGTGCTTTCATCCCTAACCCTAACCCTAACCCTTCCGAAAGTCGGAGAAGCTCAAGGATGGTACCGATCGATGCGCGCTACCCCATTTAGTGGGGGTAGAGCCTACTTGCAAGTCTCTCCGACCTTCACAAAAAAAGTTATTCAAGAATATCTCTTTCTCCTATGTGCTTTCATCCCTAACCCTAACCCTAACCCTTCCGAAAGTCGGAGAAGCTCAAGGATGGTACCGATCGATGCGCGCTACCCCATTTAGTGGGGGTAGAGCCTACTTGCAAGTCTCTCCGACCTTCACAAAAAAAGTTATTCAAGAATATCTCTTTCTCCTATGTGCTTTCATCCCTAACCCTAACCCTAACCCTTCCGAAAGTCGGAGAAGCTCAAGGATGGTACCGATCGATGCGCGCAACCCCATTTAGTGGGGGTAGAGCCTACTTGCAAGTCTCTCCGACCTTCACAAAAAAAGTTATTCAAGAATATCTCCTCAGATTTGGGGGAATTTCGTCGGTCGACCTCTTCCGAAGGTCGTACAAGCTCGGGGATGGTACCAATCGATCCGCAGGACCCAAATTAGTCCAGATGCAACCACTTTCCAAGTCTCTCCGACCTTCACAAAAAAAGTTATTCAAGAATATCTCTTTCTCCTATGTGCTTTCATCCCTAACCCTAACCCTAACCCTTCCGAAAGTCGGAGAAGCTCAAGGATGGTACCGATCGATGCGCGCTACCCCATTTAGTGGGGGTAGAGCCTACTTGCAAGTCTCTCCGACCTTCACAAAAAAAGTTATTCAAGAATATCTCCTCAGATTTGGGGGAATTTCGTCGGTCGACCTCTTTCGAAGGTCGTACAAGCTCGGGGATGGTACCAATCGATCCGCAGGACCCAAATTAGTCCAGATGCAACCACTTTCCAAGTCTCTCCGACCTTCACAAAAAAAGTTATTCAAGAATATCTCTTTCTCCTATGTGCTTTCATCCCTAACCCTAACCCTAACCCTTCCGAAAGTCGGAGAAGCTCAAGGATGGTACCGATCGATGCGCGCTACCCCATTTAGTGGGGGCAGAGCCTACTTGCAAGTCTCTCCGACCTTCACAAAAAAAGTTATTCAAGAATATCTCTTTCTCCTATGTGCTTTCATCCCTAACCCTAACCCTAACCCTTCCGAAAGTCGGAGAAGCTCAAGGATGGTACCGATCGATGCGCGCTACCCCATTTAGTGGGGGTAGAGCCTACTTGCAAGTCTCTCCGACCTTCACAAAAAAAGTTATTCAAGAATATCTCTTTCTCCTATGTGCTTTCATCCCTAACCCTAACCCTAACCCTTCCGAAAGTCGGAGAAGCTCAAGGATGGTACCGATCGATGCGCGCTACCCCATTTAGTGGGGGTAGAGCCTACTTGCAAGTCTCTCCGACCTTCACAAAAAAAGTTATTCAAGAATATCTCTTTCTCCTATGTGCTTTCATCCCTAACCCTAACCCTAACCCTTCCGAAAGTCGGAGAAGCTCAAGGATGGTACCGATCGATGCGCGCAACCCCATTTAGTGGGGGTAGAGCCTACTTGCAAGTCTCTCCGACCTTCACAAAAAAAGTTATTCAAGAATATCTCCTCAGATTTGGGGGAATTTCGTCGGTCGACCTCTTCCGAAGGTCGTACAAGCTCGCGGATGGTACCAATCGATCCGCAGGACCCAAATTAGTCCAAATGCAACCACTTTCCAAGTCTCTCCGACCTTCACAAAAAAAGTTATTCAAGAATATCTCTTTCTCCTATGTGCTTTCATCCCTAACCCTAACCCTAACCCTTCCGAAAGTCGGAGAAGCTCAAGGATGGTACCGATCGATGCGCGCTACCCCATTTAGTGGGGGTAGAGCCTACTTGCAAGTCTCTCCGACCTTCACAAAAAAAGTTATTCAAGAATATCTCTTTCTCCTATGTGCTTTCATCCCTAACCCTAACCCTAACCCTTCCGAAAGTCGGAGAAGCTCAAGGATGGTACCGATCGATGCGCGCTAACCCATTTAGTGGGGGTAGAGCCTACTTGCAAGTCTCTCCGACCTTCACAAAAAAAGTTATTCAAGAATATCTCCTCAGATTTGGGGGAATTTCGTCGGTCGACCTCTTTCAAAGGTCGTACAAGCTCGGGGATGGTACCAATTGATCCGCAGGACCCAAATTAGTCCAGATGCAACCACTTTCCAAGTCTCTCCGACCTTCACAAAAAAAGTTATTCAAGAATATCTCTTTCTCCTATGTGCTTTCATCCCTAACCCTAACCCTAACCCTTCCGAAAGTCGGAGAAGCTCAAGGATGGTACCGATCGATGCGCGCTACCCCATTTAGTGGGGGTAGAGCCTACTTGCAAGTCTCTCCGACCTTCACAAAAAAAGTTATTCAAGAATATCTCCTCAGATTTGGGGGAATTTCGTCGGTCGACCTCTTCCGAAGGTCGTACAAGCTCGGGGATGGTACCAATCGATCCGCAGGACCCAAATTAGTCCAGATGCAACCACTTTCTAAGTCTCTCCGACCTTCACAAAAAAAGTTATTCAAGAATATCTCTTTCTCCTATGTGCTTTCATCCCTAACCCTAACCCTAACCCTTCCGAAAGTCGGAGAAGCTCAAGGATGGTACCGATCGATGCGCGCTACCCCATTTAGTGGGGGCAGAGCCTACTTGCAAGTCTCTCCGACCTTCACAAAAAAAGTTATTCAAGAATATCTCTTTCTCCTATGTGCTTTCATCCCTAACCCTAACCCTAACCCTTCCGAAAGTCGGAGAAGCTCAAGGATGGTATTGATCGATGCGCGCTACCCCATTTAGTGGGGGTAGAGCCTACTTGCAAGTCTCTCCGACCTTCACAAAAAAAGTTATTCAAGAATATCTCTTTCTCCTATGTGCTTTCATCCCTAACCCTAACCCTAACCCTTCCGAAAGTCGGAGAAGCTCAAGGATGGTACCGATCGATGCGCGCTACCCCATTTAGTGGGGGTAGAGCCTACTTGCAAGTCTCTCCGACCTTCACAAAAAAAGTTATTCAAGAATATCTCTTTCTCCTATGTGCTTTCATCCCTAACCCTAACCCTAACCCTTCCGAAAGTCGGAGAAGCTCAAGGATGGTACCGATCGATGCGCGCAACCCCATTTAGTGGGGGTAGAGCCTACTTGCAAGTCTCTCCGACCTTCACAAAAAAAGTTATTCAAGAATATCTCCTCAGATTTGGGGGAATTTCGTCGGTCGACCTCTTCCGAAGGTCGTACAAGCTCGGGGATGGTACCAATCGATCCGCAGGACCCAAATTAGTCCAGATGCAACCACTTTCCAAGTCTCTCCAACCTTCACAAAAAAAGTTATTCAAGAATATCTCTTTCTCCTATGTGCTTTCATCCCTAACCCTAACCCTAACCCTTCCGAAAGTCGGAGAAGCTCAAGGATGGTACCGATCGATGCGCGCTACCCCATTTAGTGGGGGTAGAGCCTACTTGCAAGTCTCTCCGACCTTCACAAAAAAAGTTATTCAAGAATATCTCCTCAGATTTGGGGGAATTTCGTCGGTCGACCTCTTTCGAAGGTCGTACAAGCTCGGGGATGGTACCAATCGATCCGCAGGACCCAAATTAGTCCAGATGCAACCACTTTCCAAGTCTCTCCGACCTTCACAAAAAAAGTTATTCAAGAATATCTCTTTCTCCTATGTGCTTTCATCCCTAACCCTAACCCTAACCCTTCCGAAAGTCGGAGAAGCTCAAGGATGGTACCGATCGATGCGCGCTACCCCATTTAGTGGGGGCAGAGCCTACTTGCAAGTCTCTCCGACCTTCACAAAAAAAGTTATTCAAGAATATCTCTTTCTCCTATGTGCTTTCATCCCTAACCCTAACCCTAACCCTTCCGAAAGTCGGAGAAGCTCAAGGATGGTACCGATCGATGCGCGCTACCCCATTTAGTGGGGGTAGAGCCTACTTGCAAGTCTCTCCGACCTTCACAAAAAAAGTTATTCAAGAATATCTCTTTCTCCTATGTGCTTTCATCCCTAACCCTAACCCTAACCCTTCCGAAAGTCGGAGAAGCTCAAGGATGGTACCGATCGATGCGCGCTACCCCATTTAGTGGGGGTAGAGCCTACTTGCAAGTCTCTCCGACCTTCACAAAAAAAGTTATTCAAGAATATCTCTTTCTCCTATGTGCTTTCATCCCTAACCCTAACCCTAACCCTTCCGAAAGTCGGAGAAGCTCAAGGATGGTACCGATCGATGCGCGCAACCCCATTTAGTGGGGGTAGAGCCTACTTGCAAGTCTCTCCGACCTTCACAAAAAAAGTTATTCAAGAATATCTCCTCAGATTTGGGGGAATTTCGTCGGTCGACCTCTTCCGAAGGTCGTACAAGCTCGGGGATGGTACCAATCGATCCGCAGGACCCAAATTAGTCCAGATGCAACCACTTTCCAAGTCTCTCCGACCTTCACAAAAAAAGTTATTCAAGAATATCTCTTTCTCCTATGTGCTTTCATCCCTAACCCTAACCCTAACCCTTCCGAAAGTCGGAGAAGCTCAAGGATGGTACCGATCGATGCGCGCTACCCCATTTAGTGGGGGTAGAGCCTACTTGCAAGTCTCTCCGACCTTCACAAAAAAAGTTATTCAAGAATATCTCCTCAGATTTGGGGGAATTTCGTCGGTCGACCTCTTCCGAAGGTCGTACAAGCTCGGGGATGGTACCAATCGATCTGCAGGACCCAAATTAGTCCAGATGCAACCACTTGCCAAGTCTCTCCGACCTTCACAAAAAAAGTTATTCAAGAATATCTCTTTCTCCTATGTGCTTTCATCCCTAACCCTAACCCTAACCCTTCCGAAAGTCGGAGAAGCTCAAGGATGGTACCGATCGATGCGCGCTACCCCATTTAGTGGGGGCAGAGCCTACTTGCAAGTCTCTCCGACCTTCACAAAAAAAGTTATTCAAGAATATCTCTTTCTCCTATGTGCTTTCATCCCTAACCCTAACCCTAACCCTTCCGAAAGTCGGAGAAGCTCAAGGATGGTACCGATCGATGCGCGCTACCCCATTTAGTGGGGGTAGAGCCTACTTGCAAGTCTCTCCGACCTTCACAAAAAAAGTTATTCAAGAATATCTCTTTCTCCTATGTGCTTTCATCCCTAACCCTAACCCTAACCCTTCCGAAAGTCGGAGAAGCTCAAGGATGGTACCGATCGATGCGCGCTACCCCATTTAGTGGGGGTAGAGCCTACTTGCAAGTCTCTCCGACCTTCACAAAAAAAGTTATTCAAGAATATCTCTTTCTCCTATGTGCTTTCATCCCTAACCCTAACCCTAACCCTTCCGAAAGTCGGAGAAGCTCAAGGATGGTACCGATCGATGCGCGCAACCCCATTTAGTGGGGGTAGAGCCTACTTGCAAGTCTCTCCGACCTTCACAAAAAAAGTTATTCAAGAATATCTCCTCAGATTTGGGGGAATTTCGTCGGTCGACCTCTTCCGAAGGTCGTACAAGCTCGGGGATGGTACCAATCGATCCGCAGGACCCAAATTAGTCCAGATGCAACCACTTTCCAAGTCTCTCCGACCTTCACAAAAAAAGTTATTCAAGAATATCTCTTTCTCCTATGTGCTTTCATCCCTAACCCTAACCCTAACCCTTCCGAAAGTCGGAGAAGCTCAAGGATGGTACCGATCGATGCGCGCTACCCCATTTAGTGGGGGTAGAGCCTACTTGCAAGTCTCTCCGACCTTCACAAAAAAAGTTATTCAAGAATATCTCTTTCTCCTATGTGCTTTCATCCCTAACCCTAACCCTAACCCTTCCGAAAGTCGGAGAAGCTCAAGGATGGTACCGATCGATGCGCGCAACCCCATTTAGTGGGGGTAGAGCCTACTTGCAAGTCTCTCCGACCTTCACAAAAAAAGTTATTCAAGAATATCTCCTCAGATTTGGGGGAATTTCGTCGGTCGACCTCTTCCGAAGGTCGTACAAGCTCGGGGATGGTACCAATCGATCCGCAGGACCCAAATTAGTCCAGATGCAACCACTTTCCATGTCTCTCCGACCTTCACAAAAAAAGTTATTCAAGAATATCTCTTTCTCCTATGTGCTTTCATCCCTAACCCTAACCCTAACCCTTCCGAAAGTCGGAGAAGCTCAAGGATGGTACCGATCGATGCGCGCTACCCCATTTAGTGGGGGTAGAGCCTACTTGCAAGTCTCTCCGACCTTCACAAAAAAAGTTATTCAAGAATATCTCCTCAGATTTGGGGGAATTTCGTCGGTCGACCTCTTCCGAAGGTCGTACAAGCTCGGGGATGGTACCAATCGATCCGCAGGACCCAAATTAGTCCAGATGCAACCACTTTCCAAGTCTCTCCGACCTTCACAAAAAAAGTTATTCAAGAATATCTCTTTCTCCTATGTGCTTTCATCCCTAACCCTAACCCTAACCCTTCCGAAAGTCGGAGAAGCTCAAGGATGGTACCGATCGATGCGCGCTACCCCATTTAGTGGGGGCAGAGCCTACTTGCAAGTCTCTCCGACCTTCACAAAAAAAGTTATTCAAGAATATCTCTTTCTCCTATGTGCTTTCATCCCTAACCCTAACCCTTCCGAAAGTCGGAGAAGCTCAAGGATGGTACCGATCGATGCGCGCTACCCCATTTAGTGGGGGTAGAGCCTACTTGCAAGTCTCTCCGACCTTCACAAAAAAAGTTATTCAAGAATATCTCTTTCTCCTATGTGCTTTCATCCCTAACCCTAACCCTAACCCTTCCGAAAGTCGGAGAAGCTCAAGGATGGTACCGATCGATGCGCGCTACCCCATTTAGTGGGGGTAGAGCCTACTTGCAAGTCTCTCCGACCTTCACAAAAAAAGTTATTCAAGAATATCTCTTTCTCCTATGTGCTTTCATCCCTAACCCTAACCCTAACCCTTCCGAAAGTCGGAGAAGCTCAAGGATGGTACCGATCGATGCGCGCTACCCCATTTAGTGGGGGTAGAGCCTACTTGCAAGTCTCTCCGACCTTCACAAAAAAAGTTATTCAAGAATATCTCCTCAGATTTGGGGGAATTTCGTCGGTCGACCTCTTCCGAAGGTCGTACAAGCTCGGGGATGGTACCAATCGATCCGCAGGACCCAAATTAGTCCAGATGCAACCACTTTCCAAGTCTCTCCGACCTTCACAAAAAAAGTTATTCAAGAATATCTCTTTCTCCTATGTGCTTTCATCCCTAACCCTAACCCTAACCCTTCCGAAAGTCGGAGAAGCTCAAGGATGGTACCGATCGATGCGCGTTACCCCATTTAGTGGGGGTAGAGCCTACTTGCAAGTCTCTCCGACCTTCACAAAAAAAGTTATTCAAGAATATCTCTTTCTCCTATGTGCTTTCATCCCTAACCCTAACCCTAACCCTTCCGAAAGTCGGAGAAGCTCAAGGATGGTACCGATCGATGCGCGCAACCCCATTTAGTGGGGGTAGAGCCTACTTGCAAGTCTCTCCGACCTTCACAAAAAAAGTTATTCAAGAATATCTCCTCAGATTTGGGGGAATTTCGTCGGTCGACCTCTTCCGAAGGTCGTACAAGCTCGGGGATGGTACCAATCGATCCGCAGGACCCAAATTAGTCCAGATGCAACCACTTTCCATGTCTCTCCGACCTTCACAAAAAAAGTTATTCAAGAATATCTCTTTCTCCTATGTGCTTTCATCCCTAACCCTAACCCTAACCCTTCCGAAAGTCGGAGAAGCTCAAGGATGGTACCGATCGATGCGCGCTACCCCATTTAGTGGGGGTAGAGCCTACTTGCAAGTCTCTCCGACCTTCACAAAAAAAGTTATTCAAGAATATCTCCTCAGATTTGGGGGAATTTCGTCGGTCGACCTCTTCCGAAGGTCGTACAAGCTCGGGGATGGTACCAATCGATCCGCAGGACCCAAATTAGTCCAGATGCAACCACTTTCCAAGTCTCTCCGACCTTCACAAAAAAAGTTATTCAAGAATATCTCTTTCTCCTATGTGCTTTCATCCCTAACCCTAACCCTAACCCTTCCGAAAGTCGGAGAAGCTCAAGGATGGTACCGATCGATGCGCGCTACCCCATTTAGTGGGGGCAGAGCCTACTTGCAAGTCTCTCCGACCTTCACAAAAAAAGTTATTCAAGAATATCTCTTTCTCCTATGTGCTTTCATCCCTAACCCTAACCCTTCCGAAAGTCGGAGAAGCTCAAGGATGGTACCGATCGATGCGCGCTACCCCATTTAGTGGGGGTAGAGCCTACTTGCAAGTCTCTCCGACCTTCACAAAAAAAGTTATTCAAGAATATCTCTTTCTCCTATGTGCTTTCATCCCTAACCCTAACCCTAACCCTTCCGAAAGTCGGAGAAGCTCAAGGATGGTACCGATCGATGCGCGCTACCCCATTTAGTGGGGGTAGAGCCTACTTGCAAGTCTCTCCGACCTTCACAAAAAAAGTTATTCAAGAATATCTCTTTCTCCTATGTGCTTTCATCCCTAACCCTAACCCTAACCCTTCCGAAAGTCGGAGAAGCTCAAGGATGGTACCGATCGATGCGCGCTACCCCATTTAGTGGGGGTAGAGCCTACTTGCAAGTCTCTCCGACCTTCACAAAAAAAGTTATTCAAGAATATCTCCTCAGATTTGGGGGAATTTCGTCGGTCGACCTCTTCCGAAGGTCGTACAAGCTCGGGGATGGTACCAATCGATCCGCAGGACCCAAATTAGTCCAGATGCAACCACTTTCCAAGTCTCTCCGACCTTCACAAAAAAAGTTATTCAAGAATATCTCTTTCTCCTATGTGCTTTCATCCCTAACCCTAACCCTAACCCTTCCGAAAGTCGGAGAAGCTCAAGGATGGTACCGATCGATGCGCGTTACCCCATTTAGTGGGGGTAGAGCCTACTTGCAAGTCTCTCCGACCTTCACAAAAAAAGTTATTCAAGAATATCTCTTTCTCCTATGTGCTTTCATCCCTAACCCTAACCCTAACCCTTCCGAAAGTCGGAGAAGCTCAAGGATGGTACCGATCGATGCGCGCAACCCCATTTAGTGGGGGTAGAGCCTACTTGCAAGTCTCTCCGACCTTCACAAAAAAAGTTATTCAAGAATATCTCCTCAGATTTGGGGGAATTTCGTCGGTCGACCTCTTCCGAAGGTCGTACAAGCTCGGGGATGGTACCAATCGATCCGCAGGACCCAAATTAGTCCAGATGCAACCACTTTCCAAGTCTCTCCGACCTTCACAAAAAAAGTTATTCAAGAATATCTCTTTCTCCTATGTGCTTTCATCCCTAACCCTAACCCTAACCCTTCCGAAAGTCGGAGAAGCTCAAGGATGGTACCGATCGATGCGCGCTACCCCATTTAGTGGGGGTAGAGCCTACTTGCAAGTCTCTCCGACCTTCACAAAAAAAGTTATTCAAGAATATCTCCTCAGATTTGGGGGAATTTCGTCGGTCGACCTCTTCCGAAGGTCGTACAAGCTCGGGGATGGTACCAATCGATCCGCAGGACCCAAATTAGTCCAGATGCAACCACTTTCCAAGTCTCTCCGACCTTCACAAAAAAAGTTATTCAAGAATATCTCTTTCTCCTATGTGCTTTCATCCCTAACCCTAACCCTAACCCTTCCGAAAGTCGGAGAAGCTCAAGGATGGTACCGATCGATGCGCGCTACCCCATTTAGTGGGGGCAGAGCCTACTTGCAAGTCTCTCCGACCTTCACAAAAAAAGTTATTCAAGAATATCTCTTTCTCCTATGTGCTTTCATCCCTAACCCTAACCCTAACCCTTCCGAAAGTCGGAGAAGCTCAAGGATGGTACCGATCGATGCGCGCTACCCCATTTAGTGGGGGTAGAGCCTACTTGCAAGTCTCTCCGACCTTCACAAAAAAAGTTATTCAAGAATATCTCTTTCTCCTATGTGCTTTCATCCCTAACCCTAACCCTAACCCTTCCGAAAGTCGGAGAAGCTCAAGGATGGTACCGATCGATGCGCGCTACCCCATTTAGTGGGGGTAGAGCCTACTTGCAAGTCTCTCCGACCTTCACAAAAAAAGTTATTCAAGAATATCTCCTCAGATTTGGGGGAATTTCGTCGGTCGACCTCTTCCGAAGGTCGTACAAGCTCGGGGATGGTACCAATCGATCCGCAGGACCCAAATTAGTCCAGATGCAACCACTTTCCAAGTCTCTCCGACCTTCACAAAAAAAGTTATTCAAGAATATCTCTTTCTCCTATGTGCTTTCATCCCTAACCCTAACCCTAACCCTTCCGAAAGTCGGAGAAGCTCAAGGATGGTACCGATCGATGCGCGCTACCCCATTTAGTGGGGGTAGAGCCTACTTGCAAGTCTCTCCGACCTTCACAAAAAAAGTTATTCAAGAATATCTCTTTCTCCTATGTGCTTTCATCCCTAACCCTAACCCTAACCCTTCCGAAAGTCGGAGAAGCTCAAGGATGGTACCGATCGATGCGCGCTACCCCATTTAGTGGGGGTAGAGCCTACTTGCAAGTCTCTCCGACCTTCACAAAAAAAGTTATTCAAGAATATCTCTTTCTCCTATGTGCTTTCATCCCTAACCCTAACCCTAACCCTTCCGAAAGTCGGAGAAGCTCAAGGATGGTACCGATCGATGCGCGCTACCCCATTTAGTGGGGGTAGAGCCTACTTGCAAGTCTCTCCGACCTTCACAAAAAAAGTTATTCAAGAATATCTCTTTCTCCTATGTGCTTTCATCCCTAACCCTAACCCTAACCCTTCCGAAAGTCGGAGAAGCTCAAGGATGGTACCGATCGATGCGCGCTACCCCATTTAGTGGGGGTAGAGCCTACTTGCAAGTCTCTCCGACCTTCACAAAAAAAGTTATTCAAGAATATCTCCTCAGATTTGGGGGAATTTCGTCGGTCGACCTCTTCCGAAGGTCGTACAAGCTCGGGGATGGTACCAATCGATCCGCAGGACCCAAATTAGTCCAGATGCAACCACTTTCCAAGTCTCTCCGACCTTCACAAAAAAAGTTATTCAAGAATATCTCTTTCTCCTATGTGCTTTCATCCCTAACCCTAACCCTAACCCTTCCGAAAGTCGGAGAAGCTCAAGGATGGTACCGATCGATGCGCGTTACCCCATTTAGTGGGGGTAGAGCCTACTTGCAAGTCTCTCCGACCTTCACAAAAAAAGTTATTCAAGAATATCTCTTTCTCCTATGTGCTTTCATCCCTAACCCTAACCCTAACCCTTCCGAAAGTCGGAGAAGCTCAAGGATGGTACCGATCGATGCGCGCAACCCCATTTAGTGGGGGTAGAGCCTACTTGCAAGTCTCTCCGACCTTCACAAAAAAAGTTATTCAAGAATATCTCCTCAGATTTGGGGGAATTTCGTCGGTCGACCTCTTCCGAAGGTCGTACAAGCTCGGGGATGGTACCAATCGATCCGCAGGACCCAAATTAGTCCAGATGCAACCACTTTCCAAGTCTCTCCGACCTTCACAAAAAAAGTTATTCAAGAATATCTCTTTCTCCTATGTGCTTTCATCCCTAACCCTAACCCTAACCCTTCCGAAAGTCGGAGAAGCTCAAGGATGGTACCGATCGATGCGCGCTACCCCATTTAGTGGGGGTAGAGCCTACTTGCAAGTCTCTCCGACCTTCACAAAAAAAGTTATTCAAGAATATCTCCTCAGATTTGGGGGAATTTCGTCGGTCGACCTCTTCCGAAGGTCGTACAAGCTCGGGGATGGTACCAATCGATCCGCAGGACCCAAATTAGTCCAGATGCAACCACTTTCCAAGTCTCTCCGACCTTCACAAAAAAAGTTATTCAAGAATATCTCTTTCTCCTATGTGCTTTCATCCCTAACCCTAACCCTAACCCTTCCGAAAGTCGGAGAAGCTCAAGGATGGTACCGATCGATGCGCGCTACCCCATTTAGTGGGGGCAGAGCCTACTTGCAAGTCTCTCCGACCTTCACAAAAAAAGTTATTCAAGAATATCTCTTTCTCCTATGTGCTTTCATCCCTAACCCTAACCCTAACCCTTCCGAAAGTCGGAGAAGCTCAAGGATGGTACCGATCGATGCGCGCTACCCCATTTAGTGGGGGTAGAGCCTACTTGCAAGTCTCTCCGACCTTCACAAAAAAAGTTATTCAAGAATATCTCTTTCTCCTATGTGCTTTCATCCCTAACCCTAACCCTTCCGAAAGTCGGAGAAGCTCAAGGATGGTACCGATCGATGCGCGCTACCCCATTTAGTGGGGGTAGAGCCTACTTGCAAGTCTCTCCGACCTTCACAAAAAAAGTTATTCAAGAATATCTCTTTCTCCTATGTGCTTTCATCCCTAACCCTAACCCTAACCCTTCCGAAAGTCGGAGAAGCTCAAGGATGGTACCGATCGATGCGCGCAACCCCATTTAGTGGGGGTAGAGCCTACTTGCAAGTCTCTCCGACCTTCACAAAAAAAGTTATTCAAGAATATCTCCTCAGATTTGGGGGAATTTCGTCGGTCGACCTCTTCCGAAGGTCGTACAAGCTCGGGGATGGTACCAATCGATCCGCAGGACCCAAAATAGTCCAGATGCAACCACTTTCCAAGTCTCTCCGACCTTCACAAAAAAAGTTATTCAAGAATATCTCTTTCTCCTATGTGCTTTCATCCCTAACCCTAACCCTAACCCTTCCGAAAGTCGGAGAAGCTCAAGGATGGTACCGATCGATGCGCGCTACCCCATTTAGTGGGGGTAGAGCCTACTTGCAAGTCTCTCCGACCTGCACAAAAAAAGTTATTCAAGAATATCTCCTCAGATTTGGGGGAATTTCGTCGGTCGACCTCTTCCGAAGGTCGTACAAGCTCGGGGATGGTACCAATCGATCCGCAGGACCCAAATTAGTCCAGATGCAACCACTTTTCAAGTCTCTCCGACCTTCACAAAAAAAGTTATTCAAGAATATCTCTTTCTCCTATGTGCTTTCATCCCTAACCATAACCCTAACCCTTCCGAAAGTCGGAGAAGCTCAAGGATGGTACCGATCGATGCGCGCTACCCCATTTAGTGGGGGCAGAGCCTACTTGCAAGTCTCTCCGACCTTCACAAAAAAAGTTATTCAAGAATATCTCTTTCTCCTATGTGCTTTCATCCCTAACCCTAACCCTAACCCTTCCGAAAGTCGGAGAAGCTCAAGGATGGTACTGATCGATGCGCGCTACCCCATTTAGTGGGGGTAGAGCCTACTTGCAAGTCTCTCCGACCTTCACAAAAAAAGTTATTCAAGAATATCTCTTTCTCCTATGTGCTTTCATCCCTAACCCTAACCCTAACCCTTCCGAAAGTCGGAGAAGCTCAAGGATGGTACCGATCGATGCGCGCTACCCCATTTAGTGGGGGTAGAGCCTACTTGCAAGTCTCTCCGACCTTCACAAAAAAAGTTATTCAAGAATATCTCTTTCTCCTATGTGCTTTCATCCCTAACCCTAACCCTAACCCTTCCGAAAGTCGGAGAAGCTCAAGGATGGTACCGATCGATGCGCGCTACCCCATTTAGTGGGGGTAGAGCCTACTTGCAAGTCTCTCCGACCTTCACAAAAAAAGTTATTCAAGAATATCTCCTCAGATTTGGGGGAATTTCGTCGGTCGACCTCTTCCGAAGGTCGTACAAGCTCGGGGATGGTACCAATCGATCCGCAGGACCCAAATTAGTCCAGATGCAACCACTTTCCAAGTCTCTCCGACCTTCACAAAAAAAGTTATTCAAGAATATCTCTTTCTCCTATGTGCTTTCATCCCTAACCCTAACCCTAACCCTTCCGAAAGTCGGAGAAGCTCAAGGATGGTACCGATCGATGCGCGCTACCCCATTTAGTGGGGGTAGAGCCTACTTGCAAGTCTCTCCGACCTTCACAAAAAAAGTTATTCAAGAATATCTCTTTCTCCTATGTGCTTTCATCCCTAACCCTAACCCTAACCCTTCCGAAAGTCGGAGAAGCTCAAGGATGGTACCGATCGATGCGCGCTACCCCATTTAGTGGGGGTAGAGCCTACTTGCAAGTCTCTCCGACCTTCACAAAAAAAGTTATTCAAGAATATCTCTTTCTCCTATGTGCTTTCATCCCTAACCCTAACCCTAACCCTTCCGAAAGTCGGAGAAGCTCAAGGATGGTACCGATCGATGCGCGCAACCCCATTTAGTGGGGGTAGAGCCTACTTGCAAGTCTCTCCGACCTTCACAAAAAAAGTTATTCAAGAATATCTCCTCAGATTTGGGGGAATTTCGTCGGTCGACCTCTTCCGAAGGTCGTACAAGCTCGGGGATGGTACCAATCGATCCGCAGGACCCAAATTAGTCCAGATGCAACCACTTTCCAAGTCTCTCCGACCTTCACAAAAAAAGTTATTCAAGAATATCTCTTTCTCCTATGTGCTTTCATCCCTAACCCTAACCCTAACCCTTCCGAAAGTCGGAGAAGCTCAAGGATGGTACCGATCGATGCGCGCTACCCCATTTAGTGGGGGTAGAGCCTACTTGCAAGTCTCTCCGACCTTCACAAAAAAAGTTATTCAAGAATATCTCCTCAGATTTGGGGGAATTTCGTCGGTCGACCTCTTCCGAAGGTCGTACAAGCTCGGGGATGGTACCAATCGATCCGCAGGACCCAAATTAGTCCAGATGCAACCACTTTCCATGTCTCTCCGACCTTCACAAAAAAAGTTATTCAAGAATATCTCTTTCTCCTATGTGCTTTCATCCCTAACCCTAACCCTAACCCTTCCGAAAGTCGGAGAAGCTCAAGGATGGTACCGATCGATGCGCGCTACCCCATTTAGTGGGGGTAGAGCCTACTTGCAAGTCTCTCCGACCTTCACAAAAAAAGTTATTCAAGAATATCTCCTCAGATTTGGGGGAATTTCGTCGGTCGACCTCTTCCGAAGGTCGTACAAGCTCGGGGATGGTACCAATCGATCCGCAGGACCCAAATTAGTCCAGATGCAACCACTTTCCAAGTCTCTCCGACCTTCACAAAAAAAGTTATTCAAGAATATCTCTTTCTCCTATGTGCTTTCATCCCTAACCCTAACCCTAACCCTTCCGAAAGTCGGAGAAGCTCAAGGATGGTACCGATCGATGCGCGCTACCCCATTTAGTGGGGGCAGAGCCTACTTGCAAGTCTCTCCGACCTTCACAAAAAAAGTTATTCAAGAATATCTCTTTCTCCTATGTGCTTTCATCCCTAACCCTAACCCTTCCGAAAGTCGGAGAAGCTCAAGGATGGTACCGATCGATGCGCGCTACCCCATTTAGTGGGGGTAGAGCCTACTTGCAAGTCTCTCCGACCTTCACAAAAAAAGTTATTCAAGAATATCTCTTTCTCCTATGTGCTTTCATCCCTAACCCTAACCCTAACCCTTCCGAAAGTCGGAGAAGCTCAAGGATGGTACCGATCGATGCGCGCTACCCCATTTAGTGGGGGTAGAGCCTACTTGCAAGTCTCTCCGACCTTCACAAAAAAAGTTATTCAAGAATATCTCTTTCTCCTATGTGCTTTCATCCCTAACCCTAACCCTAACCCTTCCGAAAGTCGGAGAAGCTCAAGGATGGTACCGATCGATGCGCGCTACCCCATTTAGTGGGGGTAGAGCCTACTTGCAAGTCTCTCCGACCTTCACAAAAAAAGTTATTCAAGAATATCTCCTCAGATTTGGGGGAATTTCGTCGGTCGACCTCTTCCGAAGGTCGTACAAGCTCGGGGATGGTACCAATCGATCCGCAGGACCCAAATTAGTCCAGATGCAACCACTTTCCAAGTCTCTCCGACCTTCACAAAAAAAGTTATTCAAGAATATCTCTTTCTCCTATGTGCTTTCATCCCTAACCCTAACCCTAACCCTTCCGAAAGTCGGAGAAGCTCAAGGATGGTACCGATCGATGCGCGTTACCCCATTTAGTGGGGGTAGAGCCTACTTGCAAGTCTCTCCGACCTTCACAAAAAAAGTTATTCAAGAATATCTCTTTCTCCTATGTGCTTTCATCCCTAACCCTAACCCTAACCCTTCCGAAAGTCGGAGAAGCTCAAGGATGGTACCGATCGATGCGCGCAACCCCATTTAGTGGGGGTAGAGCCTACTTGCAAGTCTCTCCGACCTTCACAAAAAAAGTTATTCAAGAATATCTCCTCAGATTTGGGGGAATTTCGTCGGTCGACCTCTTCCGAAGGTCGTACAAGCTCGGGGATGGTACCAATCGATCCGCAGGACCCAAATTAGTCCAGATGCAACCACTTTCCAAGTCTCTCCGACCTTCACAAAAAAAGTTATTCAAGAATATCTCTTTCTCCTATGTGCTTTCATCCCTAACCCTAACCCTAACCCTTCCGAAAGTCGGAGAAGCTCAAGGATGGTACCGATCGATGCGCGCTACCCCATTTAGTGGGGGTAGAGCCTACTTGCAAGTCTCTCCGACCTTCACAAAAAAAGTTATTCAAGAATATCTCCTCAGATTTGGGGGAATTTCGTCGGTCGACCTCTTCCGAAGGTCGTACAAGCTCGGGGATGGTACCAATCGATCCGCAGGACCCAAATTAGTCCAGATGCAACCACTTTCCAAGTCTCTCCGACCTTCACAAAAAAAGTTATTCAAGAATATCTCTTTCTCCTATGTGCTTTCATCCCTAACCCTAACCCTAACCCTTCCGAAAGTCGGAGAAGCTCAAGGATGGTACCGATCGATGCGCGCTACCCCATTTAGTGGGGGCAGAGCCTACTTGCAAGTCTCTCCGACCTTCACAAAAAAAGTTATTCAAGAATATCTCTTTCTCCTATGTGCTTTCATCCCTAACCCTAACCCTAACCCTTCCGAAAGTCGGAGAAGCTCAAGGATGGTACCGATCGATGCGCGCTACCCCATTTAGTGGGGGTAGAGCCTACTTGCAAGTCTCTCCGACCTTCACAAAAAAAGTTATTCAAGAATATCTCTTTCTCCTATGTGCTTTCATCCCTAACCCTAACCCTAACCCTTCCGAAAGTCGGAGAAGCTCAAGGATGGTACCGATCGATGCGCGCTACCCCATTTAGTGGGGGTAGAGCCTACTTGCAAGTCTCTCCGACCTTCACAAAAAAAGTTATTCAAGAATATCTCCTCAGATTTGGGGGAATTTCGTCGGTCGACCTCTTCCGAAGGTCGTACAAGCTCGGGGATGGTACCAATCGATCCGCAGGACCCAAATTAGTCCAGATGCAACCACTTTCCAAGTCTCTCCGACCTTCACAAAAAAAGTTATTCAAGAATATCTCTTTCTCCTATGTGCTTTCATCCCTAACCCTAACCCTAACCCTTCCGAAAGTCGGAGAAGCTCAAGGATGGTACCGATCGATGCGCGCTACCCCATTTAGTGGGGGTAGAGCCTACTTGCAAGTCTCTCCGACCTTCACAAAAAAAGTTATTCAAGAATATCTCTTTCTCCTATGTGCTTTCATCCCTAACCCTAACCCTAACCCTTCCGAAAGTCGGAGAAGCTCAAGGATGGTACCGATCGATGCGCGCTACCCCATTTAGTGGGGGTAGAGCCTACTTGCAAGTCTCTCCGACCTTCACAAAAAAAGTTATTCAAGAATATCTCTTTCTCCTATGTGCTTTCATCCCTAACCCTAACCCTAACCCTTCCGAAAGTCGGAGAAGCTCAAGGATGGTACCGATCGATGCGCGCTACCCCATTTAGTGGGGGTAGAGCCTACTTGCAAGTCTCTCCGACCTTCACAAAAAAAGTTATTCAAGAATATCTCTTTCTCCTATGTGCTTTCATCCCTAACCCTAACCCTAACCCTTCCGAAAGTCGGAGAAGCTCAAGGATGGTACCGATCGATGCGCGCTACCCCATTTAGTGGGGGTAGAGCCTACTTGCAAGTCTCTCCGACCTTCACAAAAAAAGTTATTCAAGAATATCTCCTCAGATTTGGGGGAATTTCGTCGGTCGACCTCTTCCGAAGGTCGTACAAGCTCGGGGATGGTACCAATCGATCCGCAGGACCCAAATTAGTCCAGATGCAACCACTTTCCAAGTCTCTCCGACCTTCACAAAAAAAGTTATTCAAGAATATCTCTTTCTCCTATGTGCTTTCATCCCTAACCCTAACCCTAACCCTTCCGAAAGTCGGAGAAGCTCAAGGATGGTACCGATCGATGCGCGTTACCCCATTTAGTGGGGGTAGAGCCTACTTGCAAGTCTCTCCGACCTTCACAAAAAAAGTTATTCAAGAATATCTCTTTCTCCTATGTGCTTTCATCCCTAACCCTAACCCTAACCCTTCCGAAAGTCGGAGAAGCTCAAGGATGGTACCGATCGATGCGCGCAACCCCATTTAGTGGGGGTAGAGCCTACTTGCAAGTCTCTCCGACCTTCACAAAAAAAGTTATTCAAGAATATCTCCTCAGATTTGGGGGAATTTCGTCGGTCGACCTCTTCCGAAGGTCGTACAAGCTCGGGGATGGTACCAATCGATCCGCAGGACCCAAATTAGTCCAGATGCAACCACTTTCCAAGTCTCTCCGACCTTCACAAAAAAAGTTATTCAAGAATATCTCTTTCTCCTATGTGCTTTCATCCCTAACCCTAACCCTAACCCTTCCGAAAGTCGGAGAAGCTCAAGGATGGTACCGATCGATGCGCGCTACCCCATTTAGTGGGGGTAGAGCCTACTTGCAAGTCTCTCCGACCTTCACAAAAAAAGTTATTCAAGAATATCTCCTCAGATTTGGGGGAATTTCGTCGGTCGACCTCTTCCGAAGGTCGTACAAGCTCGGGGATGGTACCAATCGATCCGCAGGACCCAAATTAGTCCAGATGCAACCACTTTCCAAGTCTCTCCGACCTTCACAAAAAAAGTTATTCAAGAATATCTCTTTCTCCTATGTGCTTTCATCCCTAACCCTAACCCTAACCCTTCCGAAAGTCGGAGAAGCTCAAGGATGGTACCGATCGATGCGCGCTACCCCATTTAGTGGGGGCAGAGCCTACTTGCAAGTCTCTCCGACCTTCACAAAAAAAGTTATTCAAGAATATCTCTTTCTCCTATGTGCTTTCATCCCTAACCCTAACCCTAACCCTTCCGAAAGTCGGAGAAGCTCAAGGATGGTACCGATCGATGCGCGCTACCCCATTTAGTGGGGGTAGAGCCTACTTGCAAGTCTCTCCGACCTTCACAAAAAAAGTTATTCAAGAATATCTCTTTCTCCTATGTGCTTTCATCCCTAACCCTAACCCTTCCGAAAGTCGGAGAAGCTCAAGGATGGTACCGATCGATGCGCGCTACCCCATTTAGTGGGGGTAGAGCCTACTTGCAAGTCTCTCCGACCTTCACAAAAAAAGTTATTCAAGAATATCTCTTTCTCCTATGTGCTTTCATCCCTAACCCTAACCCTAACCCTTCCGAAAGTCGGAGAAGCTCAAGGATGGTACCGATCGATGCGCGCAACCCCATTTAGTGGGGGTAGAGCCTACTTGCAAGTCTCTCCGACCTTCACAAAAAAAGTTATTCAAGAATATCTCCTCAGATTTGGGGGAATTTCGTCGGTCGACCTCTTCCGAAGGTCGTACAAGCTCGGGGATGGTACCAATCGATCCGCAGGACCCAAAATAGTCCAGATGCAACCACTTTCCAAGTCTCTCCGACCTTCACAAAAAAAGTTATTCAAGAATATCTCTTTCTCCTATGTGCTTTCATCCCTAACCCTAACCCTAACCCTTCCGAAAGTCGGAGAAGCTCAAGGATGGTACCGATCGATGCGCGCTACCCCATTTAGTGGGGGTAGAGCCTACTTGCAAGTCTCTCCGACCTGCACAAAAAAAGTTATTCAAGAATATCTCCTCAGATTTGGGGGAATTTCGTCGGTCGACCTCTTCCGAAGGTCGTACAAGCTCGGGGATGGTACCAATCGATCCGCAGGACCCAAATTAGTCCAGATGCAACCACTTTTCAAGTCTCTCCGACCTTCACAAAAAAAGTTATTCAAGAATATCTCTTTCTCCTATGTGCTTTCATCCCTAACCATAACCCTAACCCTTCCGAAAGTCGGAGAAGCTCAAGGATGGTACCGATCGATGCGCGCTACCCCATTTAGTGGGGGCAGAGCCTACTTGCAAGTCTCTCCGACCTTCACAAAAAAAGTTATTCAAGAATATCTCTTTCTCCTATGTGCTTTCATCCCTAACCCTAACCCTAACCCTTCCGAAAGTCGGAGAAGCTCAAGGATGGTACTGATCGATGCGCGCTACCCCATTTAGTGGGGGTAGAGCCTACTTGCAAGTCTCTCCGACCTTCACAAAAAAAGTTATTCAAGAATATCTCTTTCTCCTATGTGCTTTCATCCCTAACCCTAACCCTAACCCTTCCGAAAGTCGGAGAAGCTCAAGGATGGTACCGATCGATGCGCGCTACCCCATTTAGTGGGGGTAGAGCCTACTTGCAAGTCTCTCCGACCTTCACAAAAAAAGTTATTCAAGAATATCTCTTTCTCCTATGTGCTTTCATCCCTAACCCTAACCCTAACCCTTCCGAAAGTCGGAGAAGCTCAAGGATGGTACCGATCGATGCGCGCTACCCCATTTAGTGGGGGTAGAGCCTACTTGCAAGTCTCTCCGACCTTCACAAAAAAAGTTATTCAAGAATATCTCCTCAGATTTGGGGGAATTTCGTCGGTCGACCTCTTCCGAAGGTCGTACAAGCTCGGGGATGGTACCAATCGATCCGCAGGACCCAAATTAGTCCAGATGCAACCACTTTCCAAGTCTCTCCGACCTTCACAAAAAAAGTTATTCAAGAATATCTCTTTCTCCTATGTGCTTTCATCCCTAACCCTAACCCTAACCCTTCCGAAAGTCGGAGAAGCTCAAGGATGGTACCGATCGATGCGCGCTACCCCATTTAGTGGGGGTAGAGCCTACTTGCAAGTCTCTCCGACCTTCACAAAAAAAGTTATTCAAGAATATCTCTTTCTCCTATGTGCTTTCATCCCTAACCCTAACCCTAACCCTTCCGAAAGTCGGAGAAGCTCAAGGATGGTACCGATCGATGCGCGCTACCCCATTTAGTGGGGGTAGAGCCTACTTGCAAGTCTCTCCGACCTTCACAAAAAAAGTTATTCAAGAATATCTCTTTCTCCTATGTGCTTTCATCCCTAACCCTAACCCTAACCCTTCCGAAAGTCGGAGAAGCTCAAGGATGGTACCGATCGATGCGCGCAACCCCATTTAGTGGGGGTAGAGCCTACTTGCAAGTCTCTCCGACCTTCACAAAAAAAGTTATTCAAGAATATCTCCTCAGATTTGGGGGAATTTCGTCGGTCGACCTCTTCCGAAGGTCGTACAAGCTCGGGGATGGTACCAATCGATCCGCAGGACCCAAATTAGTCCAGATGCAACCACTTTCCAAGTCTCTCCGACCTTCACAAAAAAAGTTATTCAAGAATATCTCTTTCTCCTATGTGCTTTCATCCCTAACCCTAACCCTAACCCTTCCGAAAGTCGGAGAAGCTCAAGGATGGTACCGATCGATGCGCGCTACCCCATTTAGTGGGGGTAGAGCCTACTTGCAAGTCTCTCCGACCTTCACAAAAAAAGTTATTCAAGAATATCTCCTCAGATTTGGGGGAATTTCGTCGTTCGACCTCTTCCGAAGGTCGTACAAGCTCGGGGATGGTACCAATCGATCCGCAGGACCCAAATTAGTCCAGATGCAACCACTTTCCAAGTCTCTCCGACCTTCACAAAAAAAGTTATTCAGGAATATCTCTTTCTCCTATGTGCTTTCATCCCTAACCCTAACCCTAACCCTTCCGAAAGTCGGAGAAGCTCAAGGATGGTACCGATCGATGCGCGCTACCCCATTTAGTGGGGGCAGAGCCTACTTGCAAGTCTCTCCGACCTTCACAAAAAAAGTTATTCAAGAATATCTCTTTCTCCTATGTGCTTTCATCCCTAACCCTAACCCTAACCCTTCCGAAAGTCGGAGAAGCTCAAGGATGGTACCGATCGATGCGCGCTACCCCATTTAGTGGGGGTAGAGCCTACTTGCAAGTCTCTCCGACCTTCACAAAAAAAGTTATTCAAGAATATCTCTTTCTCCTATGTGCTTTCATCCCTAACCCTAACCCTAACCCTTCCGAAAGTCGGAGAAGCTCAAGGATGGTACCGATCGATGCGCGCTACCCCATTTAGTGGGGGCAGAGCCTACTTGCAAGTCTCTCCGACCTTCACAAAAAAAGTTATTCAAGAATATCTCTTTCTCCTATGTGCTTTCATCCCTAACCCTAACCCTAACCCTTCCGAAAGTCGGAGAAGCTCAAGGATGGTACCGATCGATGCGCGCTACCCCATTTAGTGGGGGTAGAGCCTACTTGCAAGTCTCTCCGACCTTCACAAAAAAAGTTATTCAAGAATATCTCTTTCTCCTATGTGCTTTCATCCCTAACCCTAACCCTAACCCTTCCGAAAGTCGGAGAAGCTCAAGGATGGTACCGATCGATGCGCGCTACCCCATTTAGTGGGGGTAGAGCCTACTTGCAAGTCTCTCCGACCTTCACAAAAAAAGTTATTCAAGAATATCTCCTCAGATTTGGGGGAATTTCGTCGGTCGACCTCTTCCGAAGGTCGTACAAGCTCGGGGATGGTACCAATCGATCCGCAGGACCCAAATTAGTCCAGATGCAACCACTTTCCAAGTCTCTCCGACCTTCACAAAAAAAGTTATTCAAGAATATCTCTTTCTCCTATGTGCTTTCATCCCTAACCCTAACCCTAACCCTTCCGAAAGTCGGAGAAGCTCAAGGATGGTACCGATCGATGCGCGCTACCCCATTTAGTGGGGGCAGAGCCTACTTGCAAGTCTCTCCGACCTTCACAAAAAAAGTTATTCAAGAATATCTCTTTCTCCTATGTGCTTTCATCCCTAACCCTAACCCTAACCCTTCCGAAAGTCGGAGAAGCTCAAGGATGGTACCGATCGATGCGCGCTACCCCATTTAGTGGGGGTAGAGCCTACTTGCAAGTCTCTCCGACCTTCACAAAAAAAGTTATTCAAGAATATCTCTTTCTCCTATGTGCTTTCATCCCTAACCCTAACCCTAACCCTTCCGAAAGTCGGAGAAGCTCAAGGATGGTACCGATCGATGCGCGCTACCCCATTTAGTGGGGGCAGAGCCTACTTGCAAGTCTCTCCGACCTTCACAAAAAAAGTTATTCAAGAATATCTCTTTCTCCTATGTGCTTTCATCCCTAACCCTAACCCTAACCCTTCCGAAAGTCGGAGAAGCTCAAGTATGGTACCGATCGATGCGCGCTACCCCATTTAGTGGGGGTAGAGCCTACTTGCAAGTCTCTCCGACCTTCACAAAAAAAGTTATTCAAGAATATCTCTTTCTCCTATGTGCTTTCATCCCTAACCCTAACCCTAACCCTTCCGAAAGTCGGAGAAGCTCAAGGATGGTACCGATCGATGCGCGCTACCCCATTTAGTGGGGGTAGAGCCTACTTGCAAGTCTCTCCGACCTTCACAAAAAAAGTTATTCAAGAATATCTCCTCAGATTTGGGGGAATTTCGTCGGTCGACCTCTTCCGAAGGTCGTACAAGCTCGGGGATGGTACCAATCGATCCGCAGGACCCAAATTAGTCCAGATGCAACCACTTTCCAAGTCTCTCCGACCTTCACAAAAAAAGTTATTCAAGAATATCTCTTTCTCCTATGTGCTTTCATCCCTAACCCTAACCCTAACCCTTCCGAAAGTCGGAGAAGCTCAAGGATGGTACCGATCGATGCGCGCTACCCCATTTAGTGGGGGCAGAGCCTACTTGCAAGTCTCTCCGACCTTCACAAAAAAAGTTATTCAAGAATATCTCTTTCTCCTATGTGCTTTCATCCCTAACCCTAACCCTAACCCTTCCGAAAGTCGGAGAAGCTCAAGGATGGTACCGATCGATGCGCGCTACCCCATTTAGTGGGGGTAGAGCCTACTTGCAAGTCTCTCCGACCTTCACAAAAAAAGTTATTCAAGAATATCTCTTTCTCCTATGTGCTTTCATCCCTAACCCTAACCCTAACCCTTCCGAAAGTCGGAGAAGCTCAAGGATGGTACCGATCGATGCGCGCTACCCCATTTAGTGGGGGTAGAGCCTACTTGCAAGTCTCTCCGACCTTCACAAAAAAAGTTATTCAAGAATATCTCTTTCTCCTATGTGCTTTCATCCCTAACCCTAACCCTAACCCTTCCGAAAGTCGGAGAAGCTCAAGGATGGTACCGATCGATGCGCGCAACCCCATTTAGTGGGGGTAGAGCCTACTTGCAAGTCTCTCCGACCTTCACAAAAAAAGTTATTCAAGAATATCTCCTCAGATTTGGGGGAATTTCGTCGGTCGACCTCTTCCGAAGGTCGTACAAGCTCGGGGATGGTACCAATCGATCCGCAGGACCCAAATTAGTCCAGATGCAACCACTTTCCAAGTCTCTCCGACCTTCACAAAAAAAGTTATTCAAGAATATCTCTTTCTCCTATGTGCTTTCATCCCTAACCCTAACCCTAACCCTTCCGAAAGTCGGAGAAGCTCAAGGATGGTACCGATCGATGCGCGCTACCCCATTTAGTGGGGGTAGAGCCTACTTGCAAGTCTCTCCGACCTTCACAAAAAAAGTTATTCAAGAATATCTCCTCAGATTTGGGGGAATTTCGTCGGTCGACCTCTTCCAAAGGTCGTACAAGCTCGGGGATGGTACCAATCGATCCGCAGGACCCAAATTAGTCCAGATGCAACCACTTTCCAAGTCTCTCCGACCTTCACAAAAAAAGTTATTCAAGAATATCTCTTTCTCCTATGTGCTTTCATCCCTAACCCTAACCCTAACCCTTCCGAAAGTCGGAGAAGCTCAAGGATGGTACCGATCGATGCGCGCTACCCCATTTAGTGGGGGCAGAGCCTACTTGCAAGTCTCTCCGACCTTCACAAAAAAAGTTATTCAAGAATATCTCTTTCTCCTATGTGCTTTCATCCCTAACCCTAACCCTAACCCTTCCGAAAGTCGGAGAAGCTCAAAGATGGTACCGATCGATGCGCGCTACCCCATTTAGTGGGGGTAGAGCCTACTTGCAAGTCTCTCCGACCTTCACAAAAAAAGTTATTCAAGAATATCTCTTTCTCCTATGTGCTTTCATCCCTAACCCTAACCCTAACCCTTCCGAAAGTCGGAGAAGCTCAAGGATGGTACCGATCGATGTGCGCTACCCCATTTAGTGGGGGTAGAGCCTACTTGCAAGTCTCTCCGACCTTCACAAAAAAAGTTATTCAAGAATATCTCTTTCTCCTATGTGCTTTCATCCCTAACCCTAACCCTAACCCTTCCGAAAGTCGGAGAAGCTCAAGGATGGTACCGATCGATGCGCGCTACCCCATTTAGTGGGGGTAGAGCCTACTTGCAAGTCTCTCCGACCTTCACAAAAAAAGTTATTCAAGAATATCTCCTCAGATTTGGGGGAATTTCGTCGGTCGACCTCTTCCGAAGGTCGTACAAGCTCGGGGATGGTACCAATCGATCCGCAGGACCCAAATTAGTCCAGATGCAACCACTTTCCAAGTGTCTCCGACCTTCACAAAAAAAGTTATTCAAGAATATCTCTTTCTCCTATGTGCTTTCATCCCTAACCCTAACCCTAACCCTTCCGAAAGTCGGAGAAGCTCAAGGATGGTACCGATCGATGCGCGCTACCCCATTTAGTGGGGGCAGAGCCTACTTGCAAGTCTCTCCGACCTTCACAAAAAAAGTTATTCAAGAATATCTCTTTCTCCTATGTGCTTTCATCCCTAACCCTAACCCTAACCCTTCCGAAAGTCGGAGAAGCTCAAGGATGGTACCGATCGATGCGCGCTACCCCATTTAGTGGGGGCAGAGCCTACTTGCAAGTCTCTCCGACCTTCACAAAAAAAGTTATTCAAGAATATCTCTTTCTCCTATGTGCTTTCATCCCTAACCCTAACCCTAACCCTTCCGAAAGTCGGAGAAGCTCAAGGATGGTACCGATCGATGCGCGCTACCCCATTTAGTGGGGGTAGAGCCTACTTGCAAGTCTCTCCGACCTTCACAAAAAAAGTTATTCAAGAATATCTCCTCAGATTTGGGGGAATTTCGTCGGTCGACCTCTTCCGAAGGTCGTACAAGCTCGGGGATGGTACCAATCGATCCGCAGGACCCAAATTAGTCCAGATGCAACCACTTTCCAAGTCTCTCCGACCTTCACAAAAAAAGTTATTCAAGAATATCTCTTTCTCCTATGTGCTTTCATCCCTAACCCTAACCCTAACCCTTCCGAAAGTCGGAGAAGCTCAAGGATGGTACCGATCGATGCGCGCTACCCCATTTAGTGGGGGCAGAGCCTACTTGCAAGTCTCTCCGACCTTCACAAAAAAAGTTATTCAAGAATATCTCTTTCTCCTATGTGCTTTCATCCCTAACCCTAACCCTAACCCTTCCGAAAGTCGGAGAAGCTCAAGGATGGTACCGATCGATGCGCGCTACCCCATTTAGTGGGGGTAGAGCCTACTTGCAAGTCTCTCCGACCTTCACAAAAAAAGTTATTCAAGAATATCTCTTTCTCCTATGTGCTTTCATCCCTAACCCTAACCCTAACCCTTCCGAAAGTCGGAGAAGCTCAAGGATGGTACCGATCGATGCGCGCTACCCCATTTAGTGGGGGTAGAGCCTACTTGCAAGTCTCTCCGACCTTCACAAAAAAAGTTATTCAAGAATATCTCTTTCTCCTATGTGCTTTCATCCCTAACCCTAACCCTAACCCTTCCGAAAGTCGGAGAAGCTCAAGGATGGTACCGATCGATGCGCGCAACCCCATTTAGTGGGGGTAGAGCCTACTTGCAAGTCTCTCCGACCTTCACAAAAAAAGTTATTCAAGAATATCTCCTCAGATTTGGGGGAATTTCGTCGGTCGACCTCTTCCGAAGGTCGTACAAGCTCAGGGATGGTACCAATCGATCCGCAGGACCCAAATTAGTCCAGATGCAACCACTTTCCAAGTCTCTCCGACCTTCACAAAAAAAGTTATTCAAGAATATCTCTTTCTCCTATGTGCTTTCATCCCTAACCCTAACCCTAACCCTTCCGAAAGTCGGAGAAGCTCAAGGATGGTACCGATCGATGCGCGCTACCCCATTTAGTGGGGGTAGAGCCTACTTGCAAGTCTCTCCGACCTTCACAAAAAAAGTTATTCAAGAATATCTCCTCAGATTTGGGGGAATTTCGTCGGTCGACCTCTTCCGAAGGTCGTACAAGCTCGGGGATGGTACCAATCGATCCGCAGGACCCAAATTAGTCCAGATGCAACCACTTTCCAAGTCTCTCCGACCTTCACAAAAAAAGTTATTCAAGAATATCTCTTTCTCCTATGTGCTTTCATCCCTAACCCTAACCCTAACCCTTCCGAAAGTCGGAGAAGCTCAAGGATGGTACCGATCGATGCGCGCTACCCCATTTAGTGGGGGCAGAGCCTACTTGCAAGTCTCTCCGACCTTCACAAAAAAAGTTATTCAAGAATATCTCTTTCTCCTATGTGCTTTCATCCCTAACCCTAACCCTAACCCTTCCGAAAGTCGGAGAAGCTCAAAGATGGTACCGATCGATGCGCGCTACCCCATTTAGTGGGGGTAGAGCCTACTTGCAAGTCTCTCCGACCTTCACAAAAAAAGTTATTCAAGAATATGTCTTTCTCCTATGTGCTTTCATCCCTAACCCTAACCCTTCCGAAAGTCGGAGAAGCTCAAGGATGGTACCGATCGATGCGCGCTACCCCATTTAGTGGGGGTAGAGCCTACTTGCAAGTCTCTCCGACCTTCACAAAAAAAGTTATTCAAGAATATCTCTTTCTCCTATGTGCTTTCATCCCTAACCCTAACCCTAACCCTTCCGAAAGTCGGAGAAGCTCAAGGATGGTACCGATCGATGCGCGCAACCCCATTTAGTGGGGGTAGAGCCTACTTGCAAGTCTCTCCGACCTTCACAAAAAAAGTTATTCAAGAATATCTCCTCAGATTTGGGGGAATTTCGTCGGTCGACCTCTTCCGAAGGTCGTACAAGCTCGGGGATGGTACCAATCGATCCGCAGGACCCAAATTAGTCCAGATGCAACCACTTTCCAAGTCTCTCCGACCTTCACAAAAAAAGTTATTCAAGAATATCTCTTTCTCCTATGTGCTTTCATCCCTAACCCTAACCCTAACCCTTCCGAAAGTCGGAGAAGCTCAAGGATGGTACCGATCGATGCGCGCTACCCCATTTAGTGGGGGTAGAGCCTACTTGCAAGTCTCTCCGACCTTCACAAAAAAAGTTATTCAAGAATATCTCTTTCTCCTATGTGCTTTCATCCCTAACCCTAACCCTAACCCTTCCGAAAGTCGGAGAAGCTCAAGGATGGTACCGATCGATGCGCGCAACCCCATTTAGTGGGGGTAGAGCCTACTTGCAAGTCTCTCCGACCTTCACAAAAAAAGTTATTCAAGAATATCTCCTCAGATTTGGGGGAATTTCGTCGGTCGACCTCTTCCGAAGGTCGTACAAGCTCGGGGATGGTACCAATCGATCCGCAGGACCCAAATTAGTCCAGATGCAACCACTTTCCAAGTCTCTCCGACCTTCACAAAAAAAGTTATTCAAGAATATCTCTTTCTCCTATGTGCTTTCATCCCTAACCCTAACCCTAACCCTTCCGAAAGTCGGAGAAGCTCAAGGATGGTACCGATCGATGCGCGCTACCCCATTTAGTGGGGGCAGAGCCTACTTGCAAGTCTCTCCGACCTTCACAAAAAAAGTTATTCAAGAATATCTCTTTCTCCTATGTGCTTTCATCCCTAACCCTAACCCTTCCGAAAGTCGGAGAAGCTCAAGGATGGTACCGATCGATGCGCGCTACCCCATTTAGTGGGGGTAGAGCCTACTTGCAAGTCTCTCCGACCTTCACAAAAAAAGTTATTCAAGAATATCTCTTTCTCCTATGTGCTTTCATCCCTAACCCTAACCCTTCCGAAAGTCGGAGAAGCTCAAGGATGGTACCGATCGATGCGCGCTACCCCATTTAGTGGGGGTAGAGCCTACTTGCAAGTCTCTCCGACCTTCACAAAAAAAGTTATTCAAGAATATCTCTTTCTCCTATGTGCTTTCATCCCTAACCCTAACCCTAACCCTTCCGAAAGTCGGAGAAGCTCAAGGATGGTACCGATCGATGCGCGCAACCCCATTTAGTGGGGGTAGAGCCTACTTGCAAGTCTCTCCGACCTTCACAAAAAAAGTTATTCAAGAATATCTCCTCAGATTTGGGGGAATTTCGTCGGTCGACCTCTTCCGAAGGTCGTACAAGCTCGGGGATGGTACCAATCGATCCGCAGGACCCAAATTAGTCCAGATGCAACCACTTTCCAAGTCTCTCCGACCTTCACAAAAAAAGTTATTCAAGAATATCTCTTTCTCCTATGTGCTTTCATCCCTAACCCTAACCCTAACCCTTCCGAAAGTCGGAGAAGCTCAAGGATGGTACCGATCGATGCGCGCTACCCCATTTAGTGGGGGTAGAGCCTACTTGCAAGTCTCTCCGACCTGCACAAAAAAAGTTATTCAAGAATATCTCCTCAGATTTGGGGGAATTTCGTCGGTCGACCTCTTCCAAAGGTCGTACAAGCTCGGGGATGGTACCAATCGATCCGCAGGACCCAAATTAGTCCAGATGCAACCACTTTTCAAGTCTCTCCGACCTTCACAAAAAAAGTTATTCAAGAATATCTCTTTCTCCTATGTGCTTTCATCCCTAACCCTAACCCTTCCGAAAGTCGGAGAAGCTCAAGGATGGTACCGATCGATGCGCGCTACCCCATTTAGTGGGGGCAGAGCCTACTTGCAAGTCTCTCCGACCTTCACAAAAAAAGTTATTCAAGAATATCTCTTTCTCCTATGTGCTTTCATCCCTAACCCTAACCCTAACCCTTCCGAAAGTCGGAGAAGCTCAAGGATGGTACTGATCGATGCGCGCTACCCCATTTAGTGGGGGTAGAGCCTACTTGCAAGTCTCTCCGACCTTCACAAAAAAAGTTATTCAAGAATATCTCTTTCTCCTATGTGCTTTCATCCCTAACCCTAACCCTAACCCTTCCGAAAGTCGGAGAAGCTCAAGGATGGTACCGATCGATGCGCGCTACCCCATTTAGTGGGGGTAGAGCCTACTTGCAAGTCTCTCCGACCTTCACAAAAAAAGTTATTCAAGAATATCTCTTTCTCCTATGTGCTTTCATCCCTAACCCTAACCCTAACCCTTCCGAAAGTCGGAGAAGCTCAAGGATGGTACCGATCGATGCGCGCTACCCCATTTAGTGGGGGTAGAGCCTACTTGCAAGTCTCTCCGACCTTCACAAAAAAAGTTATTCAAGAATATCTCCTCAGATTTGGGGGAATTTCGTCGGTCGACCTCTTCCGAAGGTCGTACAAGCTCGGGGATGGTACCAATCGATCCGCAGGACCCAAATTAGTCCAGATGCAACCACTTTCCAAGTCTCTCCGACCTTCACAAAAAAAGTTATTCAAGAATATCTCTTTCTCCTATGTGCTTTCATCCCTAACCCTAACCCTAACCCTTCCGAAAGTCGGAGAAGCTCAAGGATGGTACCGATCGATGCGCGCTACCCCATTTAGTGGGGGTAGAGCCTACTTGCAAGTCTCTCCGACCTTCACAAAAAAAGTTATTCAAGAATATCTCTTTCTCCTATGTGCTTTCATCCCTAACCCTAACCCTAACCCTTCCGAAAGTCGGAGAAGCTCAAGGATGGTACCGATCGATGCGCGCTACCCCATTTAGTGGGGGTAGAGCCTACTTGCAAGTCTCTCCGACCTTCACAAAAAAAGTTATTCAAGAATATCTCTTTCTCCTATGTGCTTTCATCCCTAACCCTAACCCTTCCGAAAGTCGGAGAAGCTCAAGGATGGTACCGATCGATGCGCGCAACCCCATTTAGTGGGGGTAGAGCCTACTTGCAAGTCTCTCCGACCTTCACAAAAAAAGTTATTCAAGAATATCTCCTCAGATTTGGGGGAATTTCGTCGGTCGACCTCTTCCGAAGGTCGTACAAGCTCGGGGATGGTACCAATCGATCCGCAGGACCCAAATTAGTCCAGATGCAACCACTTTCCAAGTCTCTCCGACCTTCACAAAAAAAGTTATTCAAGAATATCTCTTTCTCCTATGTGCTTTCATCCCTAACCCTAACCCTAACCCTTCCGAAAGTCGGAGAAGCTCAAGGATGGTACCGATCGATGCGCGCTACCCCATTTAGTGGGGGTAGAGCCTACTTGCAAGTCTCTCCGACCTTCACAAAAAAAGTTATTCAAGAATATCTCCTCAGATTTGGGGGAATTTCGTCGTTCGACCTCTTCCGAAGGTCGTACAAGCTCGGGGATGGTACCAATCGATCCGCAGGACCCAAATTAGTCCAGATGCAACCACTTTTCAAGTCTCTCCGACCTTCACAAAAAAAGTTATTCAAGAATATCTCTTTCTCCTATGTGCTTTCATCCCTAACCCTAACCCTAACCCTTCCGAAAGTCGGAGAAGCTCAAGGATGGTACCGATCGATGCGCGCTACCCCATTTAGTGGGGGCAGAGCCTACTTGCAAGTCTCTCCGACCTTCACAAAAAAAGTTATTCAAGAATATCTCTTTCTCCTATGTGCTTTCATCCCTAACCCTAACCCTAACCCTTCCGAAAGTCGGAGAAGCTCAAGGATGGTACCGATCGATGCGCGCTACCCCATTTAGTGGGGGTAGAGCCTACTTGCAAGTCTCTCCGACCTTCACAAAAAAAGTTATTCAAGAATATCTCTTTCTCCTATGTGCTTTCATCCCTAACCCTAACCCTAACCCTTCCGAAAGTCGGAGAAGCTCAAGGATGGTACCGATCGATGCGCGCTACCCCATTTAGTGGGGGCAGAGCCTACTTGCAAGTCTCTCCGACCTTCACAAAAAAAGTTATTCAAGAATATCTCTTTCTCCTATGTGCTTTCATCCCTAACCCTAACCCTAACCCTTCCGAAAGTCGGAGAAGCTCAAGGATGGTACCGATCGATGCGCGCTACCCCATTTAGTGGGGGTAGAGCCTACTTGCAAGTCTCTCCGACCTTCACAAAAAAAGTTATTCAAGAATATCTCTTTCTCCTATGTGCTTTCATCCCTAACCCTAACCCTAACCCTTCCGAAAGTCGGAGAAGCTCAAGGATGGTACCGATCGATGCGCGCTACCCCATTTAGTGGGGGTAGAGCCTACTTGCAAGTCTCTCCGACCTTCACAAAAAAAGTTATTCAAGAATATCTCCTCAGATTTGGGGGAATTTCGTCGGTCGACCTCTTCCGAAGGTCGTACAAGCTCGGGGATGGTACCAATCGATCCGCAGGACCCAAATTAGTCCAGATGCAACCACTTTCCAAGTCTCTCCGACCTTCACAAAAAACGTTATTCAAGAATATCTCTTTCTCCTATGTGCTTTCATCCCTAACCCTAACCCTAACCCTTCCGAAAGTCGGAGAAGCTCAAGGATGGTACCGATCGATGCGCGCTACCCCATTTAGTGGGGGCAGAGCCTACTTGCAAGTCTCTCCGACCTTCACAAAAAAAGTTATTCAAGAATATCTCTTTCTCCTATGTGCTTTCATCCCTAACCCTAACCCTAACCCTTCCGAAAGTCGGAGAAGCTCAAGGATGGTACCGATCGATGCGCGCTACCCCATTTAGTGGGGGTAGAGCCTACTTGCAAGTCTCTCCGACCTTCACAAAAAAAGTTATTCAAGAATATCTCTTTCTCCTATGTGCTTTCATCCCTAACCCTAACCCTAACCCTTCCGAAAGTCGGAGAAGCTCAAGGATGGTACCGATCGATGCGCGCTACCCCATTTAGTGGGGGTAGAGCCTACTTGCAAGTCTCTCCGACCTTCACAAAAAAAGTTATTCAAGAATATCTCTTTCTCCTATGTGCTTTCATCCCTAACCCTAACCCTAACCCTTCCGAAAGTCGGAGAAGCTCAAGGATGGTACCGATCGATGCGCGCAACCCCATTTAGTGGGGGTAGAGCCTACTTGCAAGTCTCTCCGACCTTCACAAAAAAAGTTATTCAAGAATATCTCCTCAGATTTGGGGGAATTTCGTCGGTCGACCTCTTCCGAAGGTCGTACAAGCTCGGGGATGGTACCAATCGATCTGCAGGACCCAAATTAGTCCAGATGCAACCACTTTCCAAGTCTCTCCGACCTTCACAAAAAAAGTTATTCAAGAATATCTCTTTCTCCTATGTGCTTTCATCCCTAACCCTAACCCTAACCCTTCCGAAAGTCGGAGAAGCTCAAGGATGGTACCGATCGATGCGCGCTACCCCATTTAGTGGGGGTAGAGCCTACTTGCAAGTCTCTCCGACCTTCACAAAAAAAGTTATTCAAGAATATCTCCTCAGATTTGGGGGAATTTCGTCGGTCGACCTCTTCCGAAGGTCGTACAAGCTCGGGGATGGTACCAATCGATCCGCAGGACCCAAATTAGTCCAGATGCAACCACTTTCCAAGTCTCTCCGACCTTCACAAAAAAAGTTATTCAAGAATATCTCTTTCTCCTATGTGCTTTCATCCCTAACCCTAACCCTAACCCTTCCGAAAGTCGGAGAAGCTCAAGGATGGTACCGATCGATGCGCGCTACCCCATTTAGTGGGGGCAGAGCCTACTTGCAAGTCTCTCCGACCTTCACAAAAAAAGTTATTCAAGAATATCTCTTTCTCCTATGTGCTTTCATCCCTAACCCTAACCCTAACCCTTCCGAAAGTCGGAGAAGCTCAAAGATGGTACCGATCGATGCGCGCTACCCCATTTAGTGGGGGTAGAGCCTACTTGCAAGTCTCTCCGACCTTCACAAAAAAAGTTATTCAAGAATATCTCTTTCTCCTATGTGCTTTCATCCCTAACCCTAACCCTAACCCTTCCGAAAGTCGGAGAAGCTCAAGGATGGTACCGATCGATGCGCGCTACCCCATTTAGTGGGGGTAGAGCCTACTTGCAAGTCTCTCCGACCTTCACAAAAAAAGTTATTCAAGAATATCTCTTTCTCCTATGTGCTTTCATCCCTAACCCTAACCCTAACCCTTCCGAAAGTCGGAGAAGCTCAAGGATGGTACCGATCGATGCGCGCAACCCCATTTAGTGGGGGTAGAGCCTACTTGCAAGTCTCTCCGACCTTCACAAAAAAAGTTATTCAAGAATATCTCCTCAGATTTGGGGGAATTTCGTCGGTCGACCTCTTCCGAAGGTCGTACAAGCTCGGGGATGGTACCAATCGATCCGCAGGACCCAAATTAGTCCAGATGCAACCACTTTCCAAGTCTCTCCGACCTTCACAAAAAAAGTTATTCAAGAATATCTCTTTCTCCTATGTGCTTTCATCCCTAACCCTAACCCTAACCCTTCCGAAAGTCGGAGAAGCTCAAGGATGGTACCGATCGATGCGCGCTACCCCATTTAGTGGGGGTAGAGCCTACTTGCAAGTCTCTCCGACCTTCACAAAAAAAGTTATTCAAGAATATCTCTTTCTCCTATGTGCTTTCATCCCTAACCCTAACCCTAACCCTTCCGAAAGTCGGAGAAGCTCAAGGATGGTACCGATCGATGCGCGCAACCCCATTTAGTGGGGGTAGAGCCTACTTGCAAGTCTCTCCGACCTTCACAAAAAAAGTTATTCAAGAATATCTCCTCAGATTTGGGGGAATTTCGTCGGTCGACCTCTTCCGAAGGTCGTACAAGCTCGGGGATGGTACCAATCGATCCGCAGGACCCAAATTAGTCCAGATGCAACCACTTTCCATGTCTCTCCGACCTTCATAAAAAAAGTTATTCAAGAATATCTCTTTCTCCTATGTGCTTTCATCCCTAACCCTAACCCTAACCCTTCCGAAAGTCGGAGAAGCTCAAGGATGGTACCGATCGATGCGCGCTACCCCATTTAGTGGGGGTAGAGCCTACTTGCAAGTCTCTCCGACCTTCACAAAAAAAGTTATTCAAGAATATCTCCTCAGATTTGGGGGAATTTCGTCGGTCGACCTCTTCCGAAGGTCGTACAAGCTCGGGGATGGTACCAATCGATCCGCAGGACCCAAATTAGTCCAGATGCAACCACTTTCCAAGTCTCTCCGACCTTCACAAAAAAAGTTATTCAAGAATATCTCTTTCTCCTATGTGCTTTCATCCCTAACCCTAACCCTAACCCTTCCGAAAGTCGGAGAAGCTCAAGGATGGTACCGATCGATGCGCGCTACCCCATTTAGTGGGGGCAGAGCCTACTTGCAAGTCTCTCCGACCTTCACAAAAAAAGTTATTCAAGAATATCTCTTTCTCCTATGTGCTTTCATCCCTAACCCTAACCCTAACCCTTCCGAAAGTCGGAGAAGCTCAAGGATGGTACCGATCGATGCGCGCTACCCCATTTAGTGGGGGTAGAGCCTACTTGCAAGTCTCTCCGACCTTCACAAAAAAAGTTATTCAAGAATATCTCTTTCTCCTATGTGCTTTCATCCCTAACCCTAACCCTAACCCTTCCGAAAGTCGGAGAAGCTCAAGGATGGTACTGATCGATGCGCGCTACCCCATTTAGTGGGGGTAGAGCCTACTTGCAAGTCTCTCCGACCTTCACAAAAAAAGTTATTCAAGAATATCTCCTCAGATTTGGGGGAATTTCGTCGGTCGACCTCTTCCGAAGGTCGTACAAGCTCGGGGATGGTACCAATCGATCCGCAGGACCCAAATTAGTCCAGATGCAACCACTTTCCAAGTCTCTCCGACCTTCACAAAAAAAGTTATTCAAGAATATCTCTTTCTCCTATGTGCTTTCATCCCTAACCCTAACCCTAACCCTTCCGAAAGTCGGAGAAGCTCAAGGATGGTACCGATCGATGCGCGCTACCCCATTTAGTGGGGGCAGAGCCTACTTGCAAGTCTCTCCGACCTTCACAAAAAAAGTTATTCAAGAATATCTCTTTCTCCTATGTGCTTTCATCCCTAACCCTAACCCTAACCCTTCCGAAAGTCGGAGAAGCTCAAGGATGGTACCGATCGATGCGCGCTACCCCATTTAGTGGGGGTAGAGCCTACTTGCAAGTCTCTCCGACCTTCACAAAAAAAGTTATTCAAGAATATCTCTTTCTCCTATGTGCTTTCATCCCTAACCCTAACCCTAACCCTTCCGAAAGTCGGAGAAGCTCAAGGATGGTACCGATCGATGCGCGCTACCCCATTTAGTGGGGGTAGAGCCTACTTGCAAGTCTCTCCGACCTTCACAAAAAAAGTTATTCAAGAATATCTCTTTCTCCTATGTGCTTTCATCCCTAACCCTAACCCTAACCCTTCCGAAAGTCGGAGAAGCTCAAGGATGGTACCGATCGATGCGCGCAACCCCATTTAGTGGGGGTAGAGCCTACTTGCAAGTCTCTCCGACCTTCACAAAAAAAGTTATTCAAGAATATCTCCTCAGATTTGGGGGAATTTCGTCGGTCGACCTCTTCCGAAGGTCGTACAAGCTCGGGGATGGTACCAATCGATCCGCAGGACCCAAATTAGTCCAGATGCAACCACTTTCCAAGTCTCTCCGACCTTCACAAAAAAAGTTATTCAAGAATATCTCTTTCTCCTATGTGCTTTCATCCCTAACCCTAACCCTAACCCTTCCGAAAGTCGGAGAAGCTCAAGGATGGTACCGATCGATGCGCGCTACCCCATTTAGTGGGGGTAGAGCCTACTTGCAAGTCTCTCCGACCTTCACAAAAAAAGTTATTCAAGAATATCTCCTCAGATTTGGGGGAATTTCGTCGGTCGACCTCTTCCAAAGGTCGTACAAGCTCGGGGATGGTACCAATCGATCCGCAGGACACAAATTAGTCCAGATGCAACCACTTTCCAAGTCTCTCCGACCTTCACAAAAAAAGTTATTCAAGAATATCTCTTTCTCCTATGTGCTTTCATCCCTAACCCTAACCCTAACCCTTCCGAAAGTCGGAGAAGCTCAAGGATGGTACCGATCGATGCGCGCTACCCCATTTAGTGGGGGCAGAGCCTACTTGCAAGTCTCTCCGACCTTCACAAAAAAAGTTATTCAAGAATATCTCTTTCTCCTATGTGCTTTCATCCCTAACCCTAACCCTAACCCTTCCGAAAGTCGGAGAAGCTCAAAGATGGTACCGATCGATGCGCGCTACCCCATTTAGTGGGGGTAGAGCCTACTTGCAAGTCTCTCCGACCTTCACAAAAAAAGTTATTCAAGAATATCTCTTTCTCCTATGTGCTTTCATCCCTAACCCTAACCCTAACCCTTCCGAAAGTCGGAGAAGCTCAAGGATGGTACCGATCGATGTGCGCTACCCCATTTAGTGGGGGTAGAGCCTACTTGCAAGTCTCTCCGACCTTCACAAAAAAAGTTATTCAAGAATATCTCTTTCTCCTATGTGCTTTCATCCCTAACCCTAACCCTAACCCTTCCGAAAGTCGGAGAAGCTCAAGGATGGTACCGATCGATGCGCGCTACCCCATTTAGTGGGGGTAGAGCCTACTTGCAAGTCTCTCCGACCTTCACAAAAAAAGTTATTCAAGAATATCTCCTCAGATTTGGGGGAATTTCGTCGGTCGACCTCTTCCGAAGGTCGTACAAGCTCGGGGATGGTACCAATCGATCCGCAGGACCCAAATTAGTCCAGATGCAACCACTTTCCAAGTCTCTCCGACCTTCACAAAAAAAGTTATTCAAGAATATCTCTTTCTCCTATGTGCTTTCATCCCTAACCCTAACCCTAACCCTTCCGAAAGTCGGAGAAGCTCAAGGATGGTACCGATCGATGCGCGCTACCCCATTTAGTGGGGGCAGAGCCTACTTGCAAGTCTCTCCGACCTTCACAAAAAAAGTTATTCAAGAATATCTCTTTCTCCTATGTGCTTTCATCCCTAACCCTAACCCTAACCCTTCCGAAAGTCGGAGAAGCTCAAGGATGGTACCGATCGATGCGCGCTACCCCATTTAGTGGGGGCAGAGCCTACTTGCAAGTCTCTCCGACCTTCACAAAAAAAGTTATTCAAGAATATCTCTTTCTCCTATGTGCTTTCATCCCTAACCCTAACCCTAACCCTTCCGAAAGTCGGAGAAGCTCAAGGATGGTACCGATCGATGCGCGCTACCCCATTTAGTGGGGGTAGAGCCTACTTGCAAGTCTCTCCGACCTTCACAAAAAAAGTTATTCAAGAATATCTCCTCAGATTTGGGGGAATTTCGTCGGTCGACCTCTTCCGAAGGTCGTACAAGCTCGGGGATGGTACCAATCGATCCGCAGGACCCAAATTAGTCCAGATGCAACCACTTTCCAAGTCTCTCCGACCTTCACAAAAAAAGTTATTCAAGAATATCTCTTTCTCCTATGTGCTTTCATCCCTAACCCTAACCCTAACCCTTCCGAAAGTCGGAGAAGCTCAAGGATGGTACCGATCGATGCGCGCTACCCCATTTAGTGGGGGCAGAGCCTACTTGCAAGTCTCTCCGACCTTCACAAAAAAAGTTATTCAAGAATATCTCTTTCTCCTATGTGCTTTCATCCCTAACCCTAACCCTAACCCTTCCGAAAGTCGGAGAAGCTCAAGGATGGTACCGATCGATGCGCGCTACCCCATTTAGTGGGGGTAGAGCCTACTTGCAAGTCTCTCCGACCTTCACAAAAAAAGTTATTCAAGAATATCTCTTTCTCCTATGTGCTTTCATCCCTAACCCTAACCCTAACCCTTCCGAAAGTCGGAGAAGCTCAAGGATGGTACCGATCGATGCGCGCTACCCCATTTAGTGGGGGTAGAGCCTACTTGCAAGTCTCTCCGACCTTCACAAAAAAAGTTATTCAAGAATATCTCTTTCTCCTATGTGCTTTCATCCCTAACCCTAACCCTAACCCTTCCGAAAGTCGGAGAAGCTCAAGGATGGTACCGATCGATGCGCGCAACCCCATTTAGTGGGGGTAGAGCCTACTTGCAAGTCTCTCCGACCTTCACAAAAAAAGTTATTCAAGAATATCTCCTCAGATTTGGGGGAATTTCGTCGGTCGACCTCTTCCGAAGGTCGTACAAGCTCGGGGATGGTACCAATCGATCCGCAGGACCCAAATTAGTCCAGATGCAACCACTTTCCAAGTCTCTCCGACCTTCACAAAAAAAGTTATTCAAGAATATCTCTTTCTCCTATGTGCTTTCATCCCTAACCCTAACCCTAACCCTTCCGAAAGTCGGAGAAGCTCAAGGATGGTACCGATCGATGCGCGCTACCCCATTTAGTGGGGGTAGAGCCTACTTGCAAGTCTCTCCGACCTTCACAAAAAAAGTTATTCAAGAATATCTCCTCAGATTTGGGGGAATTTCGTCGGTCGACCTCTTCCGAAGGTCGTACAAGCTCGGGGATGGTACCAATCGATCCGCAGGACCCAAATTAGTCCAGATGCAACCACTTTCCAAGTCTCTCCGACCTTCACAAAAAAAGTTATTCAAGAATATCTCTTTCTCCTATGTGCTTTCATCCCTAACCCTAACCCTAACCCTTCCGAAAGTCGGAGAAGCTCAAGGATGGTACCGATCGATGCGCGCTACCCCATTTAGTGGGGGCAGAGCCTACTTGCAAGTCTCTCCGACCTTCACAAAAAAAGTTATTCAAGAATATCTCTTTCTCCTATGTGCTTTCATCCCTAACCCTAACCCTAACCCTTCCGAAAGTCGGAGAAGCTCAAAGATGGTACCGATCGATGCGCGCTACCCCATTTAGTGGGGGTAGAGCCTACTTGCAAGTCTCTCCGACCTTCACAAAAAAAGTTATTCAAGAATATGTCTTTCTCCTATGTGCTTTCATCCCTAACCCTAACCCTAACCCTTCCGAAAGTCGGAGAAGCTCAAGGATGGTACCGATCGATGCGCGCTACCCCATTTAGTGGGGGTAGAGCCTACTTGCAAGTCTCTCCGACCTTCACAAAAAAAGTTATTCAAGAATATCTCTTTCTCCTATGTGCTTTCATCCCTAACCCTAACCCTAACCCTTCCGAAAGTCGGAGAAGCTCAAGAATGGTACCGATCGATGCGCGCAACCCCATTTAGTGGGGGTAGAGCCTACTTGCAAGTCTCTCCGACCTTCACAAAAAAAGTTATTCAAGAATATCTCCTCAGATTTGGGGGAATTTCGTCGGTCGACCTCTTCCGAAGGTCGTACAAGCTCGGGGATGGTACCAATCGATCCGCAGGACCCAAATTAGTCCAGATGCAACCACTTTCCAAGTCTCTCCGACCTTCACAAAAAAAGTTATTCAAGAATATCTCTTTCTCCTATGTGCTTTCATCCCTAACCCTAACCCTAACCCTTCCGAAAGTCGGAGAAGCTCAAGGATGGTACCGATCGATGCGCGCTACCCCATTTAGTGGGGGTAGAGCCTACTTGCAAGTCTCTCCGACCTTCACAAAAAAAGTTATTCAAGAATATCTCTTTCTCCTATGTGCTTTCATCCCTAACCCTAACCCTAACCCTTCCGAAAGTCGGAGAAGCTCAAGGATGGTACCGATCGATGCGCGCAACCCCATTTAGTGGGGGTAGAGCCTACTTGCAAGTCTCTCCGACCTTCACAAAAAAAGTTATTCAAGAATATCTCCTCAGATTTGGGGGAATTTCGTCGGTCGACCTCTTCCGAAGGTCGTACAAGCTCGGGGATGGTACCAATCGATCCGCAGGACCCAAATTAGTCCAGATGCAACCACTTTCCATGTCTCTCCGACCTTCACAAAAAAAGTTATTCAAGAATATCTCTTTCTCCTATGTGCTTTCATCCCTAACCCTAACCCTAACCCTTCCGAAAGTCGGAGAAGCTCAAGGATGGTACCGATCGATGCGCGCTACCCCATTTAGTGGGGGTAGAGCCTACTTGCAAGTCTCTCCGACCTTCACAAAAAAAGTTATTCAAGAATATCTCCTCAGATTTGGGGGAATTTCGTCGGTCGACCTCTTCCGAAGGTCGTACAAGCTCGGGGATGGTACCAATCGATCCGCAGGACCCAAATTAGTCCAGATGCAACCACTTTCCAAGTCTCTCCGACCTTCACAAAAAAAGTTATTCAAGAATATCTCTTTCTCCTATGTGCTTTCATCCCTAACCCTAACCCTAACCCTTCCGAAAGTCGGAGAAGCTCAAGGATGGTACCGATCGATGCGCGCTACCCCATTTAGTGGGGGCAGAGCCTACTTGCAAGTCTCTCCGACCTTCACAAAAAAAGTTATTCAAGAATATCTCTTTCTCCTATGTGCTTTCATCCCTAACCCTAACCCTAACCCTTCCGAAAGTCGGAGAAGCTCAAGGATGGTACCGATCGATGCGCGCTACCCCATTTAGTGGGGGTAGAGCCTACTTGCAAGTCTCTCCGACCTTCACAAAAAAAGTTATTCAAGAATATCTCTTTCTCCTATGTGCTTTCATCCCTAACCCTAACCCTTCCGAAAGTCGGAGAAGCTCAAGGATGGTACCGATCGATGCGCGCTACCCCATTTAGTGGGGGTAGAGCCTACTTGCAAGTCTCTCCGACCTTCACAAAAAAAGTTATTCAAGAATATCTCTTTCTCCTATGTGCTTTCATCCCTAACCCTAACCCTAACCCTTCCGAAAGTCGGAGAAGCTCAAGGATGGTACCGATCGATGCGCGCAACCCCATTTAGTGGGGGTAGAGCCTACTTGCAAGTCTCTCCGACCTTCACAAAAAAAGTTATTCAAGAATATCTCCTCAGATTTGGGGGAATTTCGTCGGTCGACCTCTTCCGAAGGTCGTACAAGCTCGGGGATGGTACCAATCGATCCGCAGGACCCAAATTAGTCCAGATGCAACCACTTTCCAAGTCTCTCCGACCTTCACAAAAAAAGTTATTCAAGAATATCTCTTTCTCCTATGTGCTTTCATCCCTAACCCTAACCCTAACCCTTCCGAAAGTCGGAGAAGCTCAAAGATGGTACCGATCGATGCGCGCTACCCCATTTAGTGGGGGTAGAGCCTACTTGCAAGTCTCTCCGACCTGCACAAAAAAAGTTATTCAAGAATATCTCCTCAGATTTGGGGGAATTTCGTCGGTCGACCTCTTCCAAAGGTCGTACAAGCTCGGGGATGGTACCAATCGATCCGCAGGACCCAAATTAGTCCAGATGCAACCACTTTTCAAGTCTCTCCGACCTTCACAAAAAAAGTTATTCAAGAATATCTCTTTCTCCTATGTGCTTTCATCCCTAACCCTAACCCTTCCGAAAGTCGGAGAAGCTCAAGGATGGTACCGATCGATGCGCGCTACCCCATTTAGTGGGGGCAGAGCCTACTTGCAAGTCTCTCCGACCTTCACAAAAAAAGTTATTCAAGAATATCTCTTTCTCCTATGTGCTTTCATCCCTAACCCTAACCCTAACCCTTCCGAAAGTCGGAGAAGCTCAAGGATGGTACTGATCGATGCGCGCTACCCCATTTAGTGGGGGTAGAGCCTACTTGCAAGTCTCTCCGACCTTCACAAAAAAAGTTATTCAAGAATATCTCTTTCTCCTATGTGCTTTCATCCCTAACCCTAACCCTAACCCTTCCGAAAGTCGGAGAAGCTCAAGGATGGTACCGATCGATGCGCGCTACCCCATTTAGTGGGGGTAGAGCCTACTTGCAAGTCTCTCCGACCTTCACAAAAAAAGTTATTCAAGAATATCTCTTTCTCCTATGTGCTTTCATCCCTAACCCTAACCCTAACCCTTCCGAAAGTCGGAGAAGCTCAAGGATGGTACCGATCGATGCGCGCTACCCCATTTAGTGGGGGTAGAGCCTACTTGCAAGTCTCTCCGACCTTCACAAAAAAAGTTATTCAAGAATATCTCCTCAGATTTGGGGGAATTTCGTCGGTCGACCTCTTCCGAAGGTCGTACAAGCTCGGGGATGGTACCAATCGATCCGCAGGACCCAAATTAGTCCAGATGCAACCACTTTCCAAGTCTCTCCGACCTTCACAAAAAAAGTTATTCAAGAATATCTCTTTCTCCTATGTGCTTTCATCCCTAACCCTAACCCTAACCCTTCCGAAAGTCGGAGAAGCTCAAGGATGGTACCGATCGATGCGCGCTACCCCATTTAGTGGGGGTAGAGCCTACTTGCAAGTCTCTCCGACCTTCACAAAAAAAGTTATTCAAGAATATCTCTTTCTCCTATGTGCTTTCATCCCTAACCCTAACCCTAACCCTTCCGAAAGTCGGAGAAGCTCAAGGATGGTACCGATCGATGCGCGCTACCCCATTTAGTGGGGGTAGAGCCTACTTGCAAGTCTCTCCGACCTTCACAAAAAAAGTTATTCAAGAATATCTCCTCAGATTTGGGGGAATTTCGTCGGTCGACCTCTTCCGAAGGTCGTACAAGCTCGGGGATGGTACCAATCGATCCGCAGGACCCAAATTAGTCCAGATGCAACCACTTTCCAAGTCTCTCCGACCTTCACAAAAAAAGTTATTCAAGAATATCTCTTTCTCCTATGTGCTTTCATCCCTAACCCTAACCCTAACCCTTCCGAAAGTCGGAGAAGCTCAAGGATGGTACCGATCGATGCGCGCTACCCCATTTAGTGGGGGTAGAGCCTACTTGCAAGTCTCTCCGACCTTCACAAAAAAAGTTATTCAAGAATATCTCTTTCTCCTATGTGCTTTCATCCCTAACCCTAACCCTAACCCTTCCGAAAGTCGGAGAAGCTCAAGGATGGTACCGATCGATGCGCGCTACCCCATTTAGTGGGGGTAGAGCCTACTTGCAAGTCTCTCCGACCTTCACAAAAAAAGTTATTCAAGAATATCTCTTTCTCCTATGTGCTTTCATCCCTAACCCTAACCCTAACCCTTCCGAAAGTCGGAGAAGCTCAAGGATGGTACCGATCGATGCGCGCAACCCCATTTAGTGGGGGTAGAGCCTACTTGCAAGTCTCTCCGACCTTCACAAAAAAAGTTATTCAAGAATATCTCCTCAGATTTGGGGGAATTTCGTCGGTCGACCTCTTCCGAAGGTCGTACAAGCTCGGGGATGGTACCAATCGATCCGCAGGACCCAAATTAGTCCAGATGCAACCACTTTCCAAGTCTCTCCGACCTTCACAAAAAAAGTTATTCAAGAATATCTCTTTCTCCTATGTGCTTTCATCCCTAACCCTAACCCTAACCCTTCCGAAAGTCGGAGAAGCTCAAGGATGGTACCGATCGATGCGCGCTACCCCATTTAGTGGGGGTAGAGCCTACTTGCAAGTCTCTCCGACCTTCACAAAAAAAGTTATTCAAGAATATCTCCTCAGATTTGGGGGAATTTCGTCGTTCGACCTCTTCCGAAGGTCGTACAAGCTCGGGGATGGTACCAATCGATCCGCAGGACCCAAATTAGTCCAGATGCAACCACTTTCCAAGTCTCTCCGACCTTCACAAAAAAAGTTATTCAAGAATATCTCTTTCTCCTATGTGCTTTCATCCCTAACCCTAACCCTAACCCTTCCGAAAGTCGGAGAAGCTCAAGGATGGTACCGATCGATGCGCGCTACCCCATTTAGTGGGGGCAGAGCCTACTTGCAAGTCTCTCCGACCTTCACAAAAAAAGTTATTCAAGAATATCTCTTTCTCCTATGTGCTTTCATCCCTAACCCTAACCCTAACCCTTCCGAAAGTCGGAGAAGCTCAAGGATGGTACCGATCGATGCGCGCTACCCCATTTAGTGGGGGTAGAGCCTACTTGCAAGTCTCTCCGACCTTCACAAAAAAAGTTATTCAAGAATATCTCTTTCTCCTATGTGCTTTCATCCCTAACCCTAACCCTAACCCTTCCGAAAGTCGGAGAAGCTCAAGGATGGTACCGATCGATGCGCGCTACCCCATTTAGTGGGGGCAGAGCCTACTTGCAAGTCTCTCCGACCTTCACAAAAAAAGTTATTCAAGAATATCTCTTTCTCCTATGTGCTTTCATCCCTAACCCTAACCCTAACCCTTCCGAAAGTCGGAGAAGCTCAAGGATGGTACCGATCGATGCGCGCTACCCCATTTAGTGGGGGTAGAGCCTACTTGCAAGTCTCTCCGACCTTCACAAAAAAAGTTATTCAAGAATATCTCTTTCTCCTATGTGCTTTCATCCCTAACCCTAACCCTAACCCTTCCGAAAGTCGGAGAAGCTCAAGGATGGTACCGATCGATGCGCGCTACCCCATTTAGTGGGGGTAGAGCCTACTTGCAAGTCTCTCCGACCTTCACAAAAAAAGTTATTCAAGAATATCTCCTCAGATTTGGGGGAATTTCGTCGGTCGACCTCTTCCGAAGGTCGTACAAGCTCGGGGATGGTACCAATCGATCCGCAGGACCCAAATTAGTCCAGATGCAACCACTTTCCAAGTCTCTCCGACCTTCACAAAAAACGTTATTCAAGAATATCTCTTTCTCCTATGTGCTTTCATCCCTAACCCTAACCCTAACCCTTCCGAAAGTCGGAGAAGCTCAAGGATGGTACCGATCGATGCGCGCTACCCCATTTAGTGGGGGCAGAGCCTACTTGCAAGTCTCTCCGACCTTCACAAAAAAAGTTATTCAAGAATATCTCTTTCTCCTATGTGCTTTCATCCCTAACCCTAACCCTAACCCTTCCGAAAGTCGGAGAAGCTCAAGGATGGTACCGATCGATGCGCGCTACCCCATTTAGTGGGGGTAGAGCCTACTTGCAAGTCTCTCCGACCTTCACAAAAAAAGTTATTCAAAAATATCTCTTTCTCCTATGTGCTTTCATCCCTAACCCTAACCCTAACCCTTCCGAAAGTCGGAGAAGCTCAAGGATGGTACCGATCGATGCGCGCTACCCCATTTAGTGGGGGTAGAGCCTACTTGCAAGTCTCTCCGACCTTCACAAAAAAAGTTATTCAAGAATATCTCTTTCTCCTATGTGCTTTCATCCCTAACCCTAACCCTAACCCTTCCGAAAGTCGGAGAAGCTCAAGGATGGTACCGATCGATGCGCGCAACCCCATTTAGTGGGGGTAGAGCCTACTTGCAAGTCTCTCCGACCTTCACAAAAAAAGTTATTCAAGAATATCTCCTCAGATTTGGGGGAATTTTGTCGGTCGACCTCTTCCGAAGGTCGTACAAGCTCGGGGATGGTACCAATCGATCTGCAGGACCCAAATTAGTCCAGATGCAACCACTTTCCAAGTCTCTCCGACCTTCACAAAAAAAGTTATTCAAGAATATCTCTTTCTCCTATGTGCTTTCATCCCTAACCCTAACCCTAACCCTTCCGAAAGTCGGAGAAGCTCAAGGATGGTACCGATCGATGCGCGCTACCCCATTTAGTGGGGGTAGAGCCTACTTGCAAGTCTCTCCGACCTTCACAAAAAAAGTTATTCAAGAATATCTCCTCAGATTTGGGGGAATTTCGTCGGTCGACCTCTTCCGAAGGTCGTACAAGCTCGGGGATGGTACCAATCGATCCGCAGGACCCAAATTAGTCCAGATGCAACCACTTTCCAAGTCTCTCCGACCTTCACAAAAAAAGTTATTCAAGAATATCTCTTTCTCCTATGTGCTTTCATCCCTAACCCTAACCCTAACCCTTCCGAAAGTCGGAGAAGCTCAAGGATGGTACCGATCGATGCGCGCTACCCCATTTAGTGGGGGCAGAGCCTACTTGCAAGTCTCTCCGACCTTCACAAAAAAAGTTATTCAAGAATATCTCTTTCTCCTATGTGCTTTCATCCCTAACCCTAACCCTAACCCTTCCGAAAGTCGGAGAAGCTCAAAGATGGTACCGATCGATGCGCGCTACCCCATTTAGTGGGGGTAGAGCCTACTTGCAAGTCTCTCCGACCTTCACAAAAAAAGTTATTCAAGAATATCTCTTTCTCCTATGTGCTTTCATCCCTAACCCTAACCCTAACCCTTCCGAAAGTCGGAGAAGCTCAAGGATGGTACTGATCGATGCGCGCTACCCCATTTAGTGGGGGTAGAGCCTACTTGCAAGTCTCTCCGACCTTCACAAAAAAAGTTATTCAAGAATATCTCTTTCTCCTATGTGCTTTCATCCCTAACCCTAACCCTAACCCTTCCGAAAGTCGGAGAAGCTCAAGGATGGTACCGATCGATGCGCGCAACCCCATTTAGTGGGGGTAGAGCCTACTTGCAAGTCTCTCCGACCTTCACAAAAAAAGTTATTCAAGAATATCTCCTCAGATTTGGGGGAATTTCGTCGGTCGACCTCTTCCGAAGGTCGTACAAGCTCGGGGATGGTACCAATCGATCCGCAGGACCCAAATTAGTCCAGATGCAACCACTTTCCAAGTCTCTCCGACCTTCACAAAAAAAGTTATTCAAGAATATCTCTTTCTCCTATGTGCTTTCATCCCTAACCCTAACCCTAACCCTTCCGAAAGTCGGAGAAGCTCAAGGATGGTACCGATCGATGCGCGCTACCCCATTTAGTGGGGGTAGAGCCTACTTGCAAGTCTCTCCGACCTTCACAAAAAAAGTTATTCAAGAATATCTCTTTCTCCTATGTGCTTTCATCCCTAACCCTAACCCTAACCCTTCCGAAAGTCGGAGAAGCTCAAGGATGGTACCGATCGATGCGCGCAACCCCATTTAGTGGGGGTAGAGCCTACTTGCAAGTCTCTCCGACCTTCACAAAAAAAGTTATTCAAGAATATCTCCTCAGATTTGGGGGAATTTCGTCGGTCGACCTCTTCCGAAGGTCGTACAAGCTCGGGGATGGTACCAATCGATCCGCAGGACCCAAATTAGTCCAGATGCAACCACTTTCCATGTCTCTCCGACCTTCATAAAAAAAGTTATTCAAGAATATCTCTTTCTCCTATGTGCTTTCATCCCTAACCCTAACCCTAACCCTTCCGAAAGTCGGAGAAGCTCAAGGATGGTACCGATCGATGCGCGCTACCCCATTTAGTGGGGGTAGAGCCTACTTGCAAGTCTCTCCGACCTTCACAAAAAAAGTTATTCAAGAATATCTCCTCAGATTTGGGGGAATTTCGTCGGTCGACCTCTTCCGAAGGTCGTACAAGCTCGGGGATGGTACCAATCGATCCGCAGGACCCAAATTAGTCCAGATGCAACCACTTTCCAAGTCTCTCCGACCTTCACAAAAAAAGTTATTCAAGAATATCTCTTTCTCCTATGTGCTTTCATCCCTAACCCTAACCCTAACCCTTCCGAAAGTCGGAGAAGCTCAAGGATGGTACCGATCGATGCGCGCTACCCCATTTAGTGGGGGCAGAGCCTACTTGCAAGTCTCTCCGACCTTCACAAAAAAAGTTATTCAAGAATATCTCTTTCTCCTATGTGCTTTCATCCCTAACCCTAACCCTAACCCTTCCGAAAGTCGGAGAAGCTCAAGGATGGTACCGATCGATGCGCGCTACCCCATTTAGTGGGGGTAGAGCCTACTTGCAAGTCTCTCCGACCTTCACAAAAAAAGTTATTCAAGAATATCTCTTTCTCCTATGTGCTTTCATCCCTAACCCTAACCCTAACCCTTCCGAAAGTCGGAGAAGCTCAAGGATGGTACCGATCGATGCGCGCTACCCCATTTAGTGGGGGTAGAGCCTACTTGCAAGTCTCTCCGACCTTCACAAAAAAAGTTATTCAAGAATATCTCCTCAGATTTGGGGGAATTTCGTCGGTCGACCTCTTCCGAAGGTCGTACAAGCTCGGGGATGGTACCAATCGATCCGCAGGACCCAAATTAGTCCAGATGCAACCACTTTCCAAGTCTCTCCGACCTTCACAAAAAAAGTTATTCAAGAATATCTCTTTCTCCTATGTGCTTTCATCCCTAACCCTAACCCTAACCCTTCCGAAAGTCGGAGAAGCTCAAGGATGGTACCGATCGATGCGCGCTACCCCATTTAGTGGGGGCAGAGCCTACTTGCAAGTCTCTCCGACCTTCACAAAAAAAGTTATTCAAGAATATCTCTTTCTCCTATGTGCTTTCATCCCTAACCCTAACCCTAACCCTTCCGAAAGTCGGAGAAGCTCAAAGATGGTACCGATCGATGCGCGTTACCCCATTTAGTGGGGGTAGAGCCTACTTGCAAGTCTCTCCGACCTTCACAAAAAAAGTTATTCAAGAATATCTCTTTCTCCTATGTGCTTTCATCCCTAACCCTAACCCTAACCCTTCCGAAAGTCGGAGAAGCTCAAGGATGGTACCGATCGATGCGCGCTACCCCATTTAGTGGGGGTAGAGCCTACTTGCAAGTCTCTCCGACCTTCACAAAAAAAGTTATTCAAGAATATCTCTTTCTCCTATGTGCTTTCATCCCTAACCCTAACCCTAACCCTTCCGAAAGTCGGAGAAGCTCAAGGATGGTACCGATCGATGCGCGCAACCCCATTTAGTGGGGGTAGAGCCTACTTGCAAGTCTCTCCGACCTTCACAAAAAAAGTTATTCAAGAATATCTCCTCAGATTTGGGGGAATTTCGTCGGTCGACCTCTTCCGAAGGTCGTACAAGCTCGGGGATGGTACCAATCGATCCGCAGGACCCAAATTAGTCCAGATGCAACCACTTTCCAAGTCTCTCCGACCTTCACAAAAAAAGTTATTCAAGAATATCTCTTTCTCCTATGTGCTTTCATCCCTAACCCTAACCCTAACCCTTCCGAAAGTCGGAGAAGCTCAAGGATGGTACCGATCGATGCGCGCTACCCCATTTAGTGGGGGTAGAGCCTACTTGCAAGTCTCTCCGACCTTCACAAAAAAAGTTATTCAAGAATATCTCTTTCTCCTATGTGCTTTCATCCCTAACCCTAACCCTAACCCTTCCGAAAGTCGGAGAAGCTCAAGGATGGTACCGATCGATGCGCGCAACCCCATTTAGTGGGGGTAGAGCCTACTTGCAAGTCTCTCCGACCTTCACAAAAAAAGTTATTCAAGAATATCTCCTCAGATTTGGGGGAATTTCGTCGGTCGACCTCTTCCGAAGGTCGTACAAGCTCGGGGATGGTACCAATCGATCCGCAGGACCCAAATTAGTCCAGATGCAACCACTTTCCATGTCTCTCCGACCTTCATAAAAAAAGTTATTCAAGAATATCTCTTTCTCCTATGTGCTTTCATCCCTAACCCTAACCCTAACCCTTCCGAAAGTCGGAGAAGCTCAAGGATGGTACCGATCGATGCGCGCTACCCCATTTAGTGGGGGTAGAGCCTACTTGCAAGTCTCTCCGACCTTCACAAAAAAAGTTATTCAAGAATATCTCCTCAGATTTGGGGGAATTTCGTCGGTCGACCTCTTCCGAAGGTCGTACAAGCTCGGGGATGGTACCAATCGATCCGCAGGACCCAAATTAGTCCAGATGCAACCACTTTCCAAGTCTCTCCGACCTTCACAAAAAAAGTTATTCAAGAATATCTCTTTCTCCTATGTGCTTTCATCCCTAACCCTAACCCTAACCCTTCCGAAAGTCGGAGAAGCTCAAGGATGGTACCGATCGATGCGCGCTACCCCATTTAGTGGGGGCAGAGCCTACTTGCAAGTCTCTCCGACCTTCACAAAAAAAGTTATTCAAGAATATCTCTTTCTCCTATGTGCTTTCATCCCTAACCCTAACCCTAACCCTTCCGAAAGTCGGAGAAGCTCAAGGATGGTACCGATCGATGCGCGCTACCCCATTTAGTGGGGGTAGAGCCTACTTGCAAGTCTCTCCGACCTTCACAAAAAAAGTTATTCAAGAATATCTCTTTCTCCTATGTGCTTTCATCCCTAACCCTAACCCTAACCCTTCCGAAAGTCGGAGAAGCTCAAGGATGGTACCGATCGATGCGCGCTACCCCATTTAGTGGGGGTAGAGCCTACTTGCAAGTCTCTCCGACCTTCACAAAAAAAGTTATTCAAGAATATCTCTTTCTCCTATGTGCTTTCATCCCTAACCCTAACCCTAACCCTTCCGAAAGTCGGAGAAGCTCAAGGATGGTACCGATCGATGCGCGCTACCCCATTTAGTGGGGGTAGAGCCTACTTGCAAGTCTCTCCGACCTTCACAAAAAAAGTTATTCAAGAATATCTCCTCAGATTTGGGGGAATTTCGTCGGTCGACCTCTTCCGAAGGTCGTACAAGCTCGGGGATGGTACCAATCGATCCGCAGGACCCAAATTAGTCCAGATGCAACCACTTTCCAAGTCTCTCCGACCTTCACAAAAAAAGTTATTCAAGAATATCTCTTTCTCCTATGTGCTTTCATCCCTAACCCTAACCCTAACCCTTCCGAAAGTCGGAGAAGCTCAAGGATGGTACCGATCGATGCGCGCTACCCCATTTAGTGGGGGCAGAGCCTACTTGCAAGTCTCTCCGACCTTCACAAAAAAAGTTATTCAAGAATATCTCTTTCTCCTATGTGCTTTCATCCCTAACCCTAACCCTAACCCTTCCGAAAGTCGGAGAAGCTCAAGGATGGTACCGATCGATGCGCGCTACCCCATTTAGTGGGGGTAGAGCCTACTTGCAAGTCTCTCCGACCTTCACAAAAAAAGTTATTCAAGAATATCTCTTTCTCCTATGTGCTTTCATCCCTAACCCTAACCCTAACCCTTCCGAAAGTCGGAGAAGCTCAAGGATGGTACCGATCGATGCGCGCTACTCCATTTAGTGGGGGTAGAGCCTACTTGCAAGTCTCTCCGACCTTCACAAAAAAAGTTATTCAAGAATATCTCCTCAGATTTGGGGGAATTTCGTCGGTCGACCTCTTCCGAAGGTCGTACAAGCTCGGGGATGGTACCAATCGATCCGCAGGACCCAAATTAGTCCAGATGCAACCACTTTCCAAGTCTCTCCGACCTTCACAAAAAAAGTTATTCAAGAATATCTCTTTCTCCTATGTGCTTTCATCCCTAACCCTAACCCTAACCCTTCCGAAAGTCGGAGAAGCTCAAGGATGGTACCGATCGATGCGCGCTACCCCATTTAGTGGGGGTAGAGCCTACTTGCAAGTCTCTCCGACCTTCACAAAAAAAGTTATTCAAGAATATCTCTTTCTCCTATGTGCTTTCATCCCTAACCCTAACCCTAACCCTTCCGAAAGTCGGAGAAGCTCAAGGATGGTACCGATCGATGCGCGCAACCCCATTTAGTGGGGGTAGAGCCTACTTGCAAGTCTCTCCGACCTTCACAAAAAAAGTTATTCAAGAATATCTCCTCAGATTTGGGGGAATTTCGTCGGTCGACCTCTTCCGAAGGTCGTACAAGCTCGGGGATGGTACCAATCGATCCGCAGGACCCAAATTAGTCCAGATGCAACCACTTTCCAAGTCTCTCCGACCTTCACAAAAAAAGTTATTCAAGAATATCTCTTTCTCCTATGTGCTTTCATCCCTAACCCTAACCCTAACCCTTCCGAAAGTCGGAGAAGCTCAAGGATGGTACCGATCGATGCGCGCTACCCCATTTAGTGGGGGTAGAGCCTACTTGCAAGTCTCTCCGACCTTCACAAAAAAAGTTATTCAAGAATATCTCTTTCTCCTATGTGCTTTCATCCCTAACCCTAACCCTAACCCTTCCGAAAGTCGGAGAAGCTCAAGGATGGTACCGATCGATGCGCGCAACCCCATTTAGTGGGGGTATAGCCTACTTGCAAGTCTCTCCGACCTTCACAAAAAAAGTTATTCAAGAATATCTCCTCAGATTTGGGGGAATTTCGTCGGTCGACCTCTTCCGAAGGTCGTACAAGCTCGGGGATGGTACCAATCGATCCGCAGGACCCAAATTAGTCCAGATGCAACCACTTTCCATGTCTCTCCGACCTTCATAAAAAAAGTTATTCAAGAATATCTCTTTCTCCTATGTGCTTTCATCCCTAACCCTAACCCTAACCCTTCCGAAAGTCGGAGAAGCTCAAGGATGGTACCGATCGATGCGCGCTACCCCATTTAGTGGGGGTAGAGCCTACTTGCAAGTCTCTCCGACCTTCACAAAAAAAGTTATTCAAGAATATCTCCTCAGATTTGGGGGAATTTCGTCGGTCGACCTCTTCCGAAGGTCGTACAAGCTCGGGGATGGTACCAATCGATCCGCAGGACCCAAATTAGTCCAGATGCAACCACTTTCCAAGTCTCTCCGACCTTCACAAAAAAAGTTATTCAAGAATATCTCTTTCTCCTATGTGCTTTCATCCCTAACCCTAACCCTAACCCTTCCGAAAGTCGGAGAAGCTCAAGGATGGTACCGATCGATGCGCGCTACCCCATTTAGTGGGGGCAGAGCCTACTTGCAAGTCTCTCCGACCTTCACAAAAAAAGTTATTCAAGAATATCTCTTTCTCCTATGTGCTTTCATCCCTAACCCTAACCCTAACCCTTCCGAAAGTCGGAGAAGCTCAAGGATGGTACCGATCGATGCGCGCTACCCCATTTAGTGGGGGTAGAGCCTACTTGCAAGTCTCTCCGACCTTCACAAAAAAAGTTATTCAAGAATATCTCTTTCTCCTATGTGCTTTCATCCCTAACCCTAACCCTAACCCTTCCGAAAGTCGGAGAAGCTCAAGGATGGTACCGATCGATGCGCGCTACCCCATTTAGTGGGGGTAGAGCCTACTTGCAAGTCTCTCCGACCTTCACAAAAAAAGTTATTCAAGAATATCTCTTTCTCCTATGTGCTTTCATCCCTAACCCTAACCCTAACCCTTCCGAAAGTCGGAGAAGCTCAAGGATGGTACCGATCGATGCGCGCTACCCCATTTAGTGGGGGTAGAGCCTACTTGCAAGTCTCTCCGACCTTCACAAAAAAAGTTATTCAAGAATATCTCCTCAGATTTGGGGGAATTTCGTCGGTCGACCTCTTCCGAAGGTCGTACAAGCTCGGGGATGGTACCAATCGATCCGCAGGACCCAAATTAGTCCAGATGCAACCACTTTCCAAGTCTCTCCGACCTTCACAAAAAAAGTTATTCAAGAATATCTCTTTCTCCTATGTGCTTTCATCCCTAACCCTAACCCTAACCCTTCCGAAAGTCGGAGAAGCTCAAGGATGGTACCGATCGATGCGCGCTACCCCATTTAGTGGGGGTAGAGCCTACTTGCAAGTCTCTCCGACCTTCACAAAAAAAGTTATTCAAGAATATCTCTTTCTCCTATGTGCTTTCATCCCTAACCCTAACCCTAACCCTTCCGAAAGTCGGAGAAGCTCAAGGATGGTACCGATCGATGCGCGCAACCCCATTTAGTGGGGGTAGAGCCTACTTGCAAGTCTCTCCGACCTTCACAAAAAAAGTTATTCAAGAATATCTCCTCAGATTTGGGGGAATTTCGTCGGTCGACCTCTTCCGAAGGTCGTACAAGCTCGGGGATGGTACCAATCGATCCGCAGGACCCAAATTAGTCCAGATGCAACCACTTTCCAAGTCTCTCCGACCTTCACAAAAAAAGTTATTCAAGAATATCTCTTTCTCCTATGTGCTTTCATCCCTAACCCTAACCCTAACCCTTCCGAAAGTCGGAGAAGCTCAAGGATGGTACCGATCGATGCGCGCTACCCCATTTAGTGGGGGTAGAGCCTACTTGCAAGTCTCTCCGACCTTCACAAAAAAAGTTATTCAAGAATATCTCCTCAGATTTGGGGGAATTTCGTCGGTCGACCTCTTCCGAAGGTCGTACAAGCTCGGGGATGGTACCAATCGATCCGCAGGACCCAAATTAGTCCAGATGCAACCACTTTCCAAGTCTCTCCGACCTTCACAAAAAAAGTTATTCAAGAATATCTCTTTCTCCTATGTGCTTTCATCCCTAACCCTAACCCTAACCCTTCCGAAAGTCGGAGAAGCTCAAGGATGGTACCGATCGATGCGCGCTACCCCATTTAGTGGGGGTAGAGCCTACTTGCAAGTCTCTCCGACCTTCACAAAAAAAGTTATTCAAGAATATCTCTTTCTCCTATGTGCTTTCATCCCTAACCCTAACCCTAACCCTTCCGAAAGTCGGAGAAGCTCAAGGATGGTACCGATCGATGCGCGCAACCCCTTTTAGTGGGGGTAGAGCCTACTTGCAAGTCTCTCCGACCTTCACAAAAAAAGTTATTCAAGAATATCTCCTCAGATTTGGGGGAATTTCGTCGGTCGACCTCTTCCGAAGGTCGTACAAGCTCGGGGATGGTACCAATCGATCCGCAGGACCCAAATTAGTCCAGATGCAACCACTTTCCATGTCTCTCCGACCTTCATAAAAAAAGTTATTCAAGAATATCTCTTTCTCCTATGTGCTTTCATCCCTAACCCTAACCCTAACCCTTCCGAAAGTCGGAGAAGCTCAAGGATGGTACTGATCGATGCGCGCTACCCCATTTAGTGGGGGTAGAGCCTACTTGCAAGTCTCTCCGACCTTCACAAAAAAAGTTATTCAAGAATATCTCCTCAGATTTGGGGGAATTTCGTCGGTCGACCTCTTCCGAAGGTCGTACAAGCTCGGGGATGGTACCAATCGATCCGCAGGACCCAAATTAGTCCAGATGCAACCACTTTCCAAGTCTCTCCGACCTTCACAAAAAAAGTTATTCAAGAATATCTCTTTCTCCTATGTGCTTTCATCCCTAACCCTAACCCTAACCCTTCCGAAAGTCGGAGAAGCTCAAGGATGGTACCGATCGATGCGCGCTACCCCATTTAGTGGGGGCAGAGCCTACTTGCAAGTCTCTCCGACCTTCACAAAAAAAGTTATTCAAGAATATCTCTTTCTCCTATGTGCTTTCATCCCTAACCCTAACCCTAACCCTTCCGAAAGTCGGAGAAGCTCAAGGATGGTACCGATCGATGCGCGCTACCCCATTTAGTGGGGGTAGAGCCTACTTGCAAGTCTCTCCGACCTTCACAAAAAAAGTTATTCAAGAATATCTCTTTCTCCTATGTGCTTTCATCCCTAACCCTAACCCTAACCCTTCCGAAAGTCGGAGAAGCTCAAGGATGGTACCGATCGATGCGCGCTACCCCATTTAGTGGGGGTAGAGCCTACTTGCAAGTCTCTCCGACCTTCACAAAAAAAGTTATTCAAGAATATCTCTTTCTCCTATGTGCTTTCATCCCTAACCCTAACCCTAACCCTTCCGAAAGTCGGAGAAGCTCAAGGATGGTACCGATCGATGCGCGCTACCCCATTTAGTGGGGGTAGAGCCTACTTGCAAGTCTCTCCGACCTTCACAAAAAAAGTTATTCAAGAATATCTCCTCAGATTTGGGGGAATTTCGTCGGTCGACCTCTTCCGAAGGTCGTACAAGCTCGGGGATGGTACCAATCGATCCGCAGGACCCAAATTAGTCCAGATGCAACCACTTTCCAAGTCTCTCCGACCTTCACAAAAAAAGTTATTCAAGAATATCTCTTTCTCCTATGTGCTTTCATCCCTAACCCTAACCCTAACCCTTCCGAAAGTCGGAGAAGCTCAAGGATGGTACCGATCGATGCGCGCTACCCCATTTAGTGGGGGTAGAGCCTACTTGCAAGTCTCTCCGACCTTCACAAAAAAAGTTATTCAAGAATATCTCTTTCTCCTATGTGCTTTCATCCCTAACCCTAACCCTAACCCTTCCGAAAGTCGGAGAAGCTCAAGGATGGTACCGATCGATGCGCGCAACCCCATTTAGTGGGGGTAGAGCCTACTTGCAAGTCTCTCCGACCTTCACAAAAAAAGTTATTCAAGAATATCTCCTCAGATTTGGGGGAATTTCGTCGGTCGACCTCTTCCGAAGGTCGTACAAGCTCGGGGATGGTACCAATCGATCCGCAGGACCCAAATTAGTCCAGATGCAACCACTTTCCAAGTCTCTCCGACCTTCACAAAAAAAGTTATTCAAGAATATCTCTTTCTCCTATGTGCTTTCATCCCTAACCCTAACCCTAACCCTTCCGAAAGTCGGAGAAGCTCAAGGATGGTACCGATCGATGCGCGCTACCCCATTTAGTGGGGGTAGAGCCTACTTGCAAGTCTCTCCGACCTTCACAAAAAAAGTTATTCAAGAATATCTCCTCAGATTTGGGGGAATTTCGTCGGTCGACCTCTTCCGAAGGTCGTACAAGCTCGGGGATGGTACCAATCGATCCGCAGGACCCAAATTAGTCCAGATGCAACCACTTTCCAAGTCTCTCCGACCTTCACAAAAAAAGTTATTCAAGAATATCTCTTTCTCCTATGTGCTTTCATCCCTAACCCTAACCCTAACCCTTCCGAAAGTCGGAGAAGCTCAAGGATGGTACCGATCGATGCGCGCTACCCCATTTAGTGGGGGCAGAGCCTACTTGCAAGTCTCTCCGACCTTCACAAAAAAAGTTATTCAAGAATATCTCTTTCTCCTATGTGCTTTCATCCCTAACCCTAACCCTAACCCTTCCGAAAGTCGGAGAAGCTCAAGGATGGTACCGATCGATGCGCGCTACCCCATTTAGTGGGGGTAGAGCCTACTTGCAAGTCTCTCCGACCTTCACAAAAAAAGTTATTCAAGAATATCTCTTTCTCCTATGTGCTTTCATCCCTAACCCTAACCCTTCCGAAAGTCGGAGAAGCTCAAGGATGGTACCGATCGATGCGCGCTACCCCATTTAGTGGGGGTAGAGCCTACTTGCAAGTCTCTCCGACCTTCACAAAAAAAGTTATTCAAGAATATCTCTTTCTCCTATGTGCTTTCATCCCTAACCCTAACCCTAACCCTTCCGAAAGTCGGAGAAGCTCAAGGATGGTACCGATCGATGCGCGCAACCCCATTTAGTGGGGGTAGAGCCTACTTGCAAGTCTCTCCGACCTTCACAAAAAAAGTTATTCAAGAATATCTCCTCAGATTTGGGGGAATTTCGTCGGTCGACCTCTTCCGAAGGTCGTACAAGCTCGGGGATGGTACCAATCGATCCGCAGGACCCAAATTAGTCCAGATGCAACCACTTTCCATGTCTCTCCGACCTTCACAAAAAAAGTTATTCAAGAATATCTCTTTCTCCTATGTGCTTTCATCCCTAACCCTAACCCTAACCCTTCCGAAAGTCGGAGAAGCTCAAGGATGGTACCGATCGATGCGCGCTACCCCATTTAGTGGGGGTAGAGCCTACTTGCAAGTCTCTCCGACCTTCACAAAAAAAGTTATTCAAGAATATCTCCTCAGATTTGGGGGAATTTCGTCGGTCGACCTCTTCCGAAGGTCGTACAAGCTCGGGGATGGTACCAATCGATCCGCAGGACCCAAATTAGTCCAGATGCAACCACTTTCCAAGTCTCTCCGACCTTCACAAAAAAAGTTATTCAAGAATATCTCTTTCTCCTATGTGCTTTCATCCCTAACCCTAACCCTAACCCTTCCGAAAGTCGGAGAAGCTCAAGGATGGTACCGATCGATGCGCGCTACCCCATTTAGTGGGGGCAGAGCCTACTTGCAAGTCTCTCCGACCTTCACAAAAAAAGTTATTCAAGAATATCTCTTTCTCCTATGTGCTTTCATCCCTAACCCTAACCCTAACCCTTTCGAAAGTCGGAGAAGCTCAAGGATGGTACCGATCGATGCGCGCTACCCCATTTAGTGGGGGTAGAGCCTACTTGCAAGTCTCTCCGACCTTCACAAAAAAAGTTATTCAAGAATATCTCTTTCTCCTATGTGCTTTCATCCCTAACCCTAACCCTAACCCTTCCGAAAGTCGGAGAAGCTCAAGGATGGTACCGATCGATGCGCGCTACCCCATTTAGTGGGGGTAGAGCCTACTTGCAAGTCTCTCCGACCTTCACAAAAAAAGTTATTCAAGAATATCTCTTTCTCCTATGTGCTTTCATCCCTAACCCTAACCCTAACCCTTCCGAAAGTCGGAGAAGCTCAAGGATGGTACCGATCGATGCGCGCTACCCCATTTAGTGGGGGTAGAGCCTACTTGCAAGTCTCTCCGACCTTCACAAAAAAAGTTATTCAAGAATATCTCCTCAGATTTGGGGGAATTTCGTCGGTCGACCTCTTCCGAAGGTCGTACAAGCTCGGGGATGGTACCAATCGATCCGCAGGACCCAAATTAGTCCAGATGCAACCACTTTCCAAGTCTCTCCGACCTTCACAAAAAAAGTTATTCAAGAATATCTCTTTCTCCTATGTGCTTTCATCCCTAACCCTAACCCTAACCCTTCCGAAAGTCGGAGAAGCTCAAGGATGGTACCGATCGATGCGCGCTACCCCATTTAGTGGGGGTAGAGCCTACTTGCAAGTCTCTCCGACCTTCACAAAAAAAGTTATTCAAGAATATCTCTTTCTCCTATGTGCTTTCATCCCTAACCCTAACCCTAACCCTTCCGAAAGTTGGAGAAGCTCAAGGATGGTACCGATCGATGCGCGCTACCCCATTTAGTGGGGGTAGAGCCTACTTGCAAGTCTCTCCGACCTGCACAAAAAAAGTTATTCAAGAATATCTCCTCAGATTTGGGGGAATTTCGTCGGTCGACCTCTTCCGAAGGTCGTACAAGCTCGGGGATGGTACCAATCGATCCGCAGGACCCAAATTAGTCCAGATGCAACCACTTTCCAAGTCTCTCCGACCTTCACAAAAAAAGTTATTCAAGAATATCTCTTTCTCCTATGTGCTTTCATCCCTAACCCTAACCCTAACCCTTCCGAAAGTCGGAGAAGCTCAAGGATGGTACCGATCGATGCGCGCTACCCCATTTAGTGGGGGCAGAGCCTACTTGCAAGTCTCTCCGACCTTCACAAAAAAAGTTATTCAAGAATATCTCTTTCTCCTATGTGCTTTCATCCCTAACCCTAACCCTAACCCTTCCGAAAGTCGGAGAAGCTCAAGGATGGTACTGATCGATGCGCGCTACCCCATTTAGTGGGGGTAGAGCCTACTTGCAAGTCTCTCCGACCTTCACAAAAAAAGTTATTCAAGAATATCTCTTTCTCCTATGTGCTTTCATCCCTAACCCTAACCCTAACCCTTCCGAAAGTCGGAGAAGCTCAAGGATGGTACCGATCGATGCGCGCTACCCCATTTAGTGGGGGTAGAGCCTACTTGCAAGTCTCTCCGACCTTCACAAAAAAAGTTATTCAAGAATATCTCTTTCTCCTATGTGCTTTCATCCCTAACCCTAACCCTAACCCTTCCGAAAGTCGGAGAAGCTCAAGGATGGTACCGATCGATGCGCGCTACCCCATTTAGTGGGGGTAGAGCCTACTTGCAAGTCTCTCCGACCTTCACAAAAAAAGTTATTCAAGAATATCTCCTCAGATTTGGGGGAATTTCGTCGGTCGACCTCTTCCGAAGGTCGTACAAGCTCGGGGATGGTACCAATCGATCCGCAGGACCCAAATTAGTCCAGATGCAACCACTTTCCAAGTCTCTCCGACCTTCACAAAAAAAGTTATTCAAGAATATCTCTTTCTCCTATGTGCTTTCATCCCTAACCCTAACCCTAACCCTTCCGAAAGTCGGAGAAGCTCAAGGATGGTACCGATCGATGCGCGCTACCCCATTTAGTGGGGGCAGAGCCTACTTGCAAGTCTCTCCGACCTTCACAAAAAAAGTTATTTAAGAATATCTCTTTCTCCTATGTGCTTTCATCCCTAACCCTAACCCTAACCCTTCCGAAAGTCGGAGAAGCTCAAGGATGGTACCGATCGATGCGCGCTACCCCATTTAGTGGGGGTAGAGCCTACTTGCAAGTCTCTCCGACCTTCACAAAAAAAGTTATTCAAGAATATCTCTTTCTCCTATGTGCTTTCATCCCTAACCCTAACCCTAACCCTTCCGAAAGTCGGAGAAGCTCAAGGATGGTACCGATCGATGCGCGCTACCCCATTTAGTGGGGGTAGAGCCTACTTGCAAGTCTCTCCGACCTTCACAAAAAAAGTTATTCAAGAATATCTCTTTCTCCTATGTGCTTTCATCCCTAACCCTAACCCTAACCCTTCCGAAAGTCGGAGAAGCTCAAGGATGGTACCGATCGATGCGCGCAACCCCATTTAGTGGGGGTAGAGCCTACTTGCAAGTCTCTCCGACCTTCACAAAAAAAGTTATTCAAGAATATCTCCTCAGATTTGGGGGAATTTCGTCGGTCGACCTCTTCCGAAGGTCGTACAAGCTCGGGGATGGTACCAATCGATCCGCAGGACCCAAATTAGTCCAGATGCAACCACTTTCCAAGTCTCTCCGACCTTCACAAAAAAAGTTATTCAAGAATATCTCTTTCTCCTATGTGCTTTCATCCCTAACCCTAACCCTAACCCTTCCGAAAGTCGGAGAAGCTCAAGGATGGTACCGATCGATGCGCGCTACCCCATTTAGTGGGGGTAGAGCCTACTTGCAAGTCTCTCCGACCTTCACAAAAAAAGTTATTCAAGAATATCTCCTCAGATTTGGGGGAATTTCGTCGGTCGACCTCTTCCGAAGGTCGTACAAGCTCTGGGATGGTACCAATCGATCCGCAGGACCCAAATTAGTCCAGATGCAACCACTTTCCAAGTCTCTCCGACCTTCACAAAAAAAGTTATTCAAGAATATCTCTTTCTCCTATGTGCTTTCATCCCTAACCCTAACCCTAACCCTTCCGAAAGTCGGAGAAGCTCAAGGATGGTACCGATCGATGCGCGCTACCCCATTTAGTGGGGGCAGAGCCTACTTGCAAGTCTCTCCGACCTTCACAAAAAAAGTTATTCAAGAATATCTCTTTCTCCTATGTGCTTTCATCCCTAACCCTAACCCTAACCCTTCCGAAAGTCGGAGAAGCTCAAGGATGGTACTGATCGATGCGCGCTACCCCATTTAGTGGGGGTAGAGCCTACTTGCAAGTCTCTCCGACCTTCACAAAAAAAGTTATTCAAGAATATCTCTTTCTCCTATGTGCTTTCATCCCTAACCCTAACCCTTCCGAAAGTCGGAGAAGCTCAAGGATGGTACCGATCGATGCGCGCTACCCCATTTAGTGGGGGTAGAGCCTACTTGCAAGTCTCTCCGACCTTCACAAAAAAAGTTATTCAAGAATATCTCTTTCTCCTATGTGCTTTCATCCCTAACCCTAACCCTAACCCTTCCGAAAGTCGGAGAAGCTCAAGGATGGTACCGATCGATGTGCGCTACCCCATTTAGTGGGGGTAGAGCCTACTTGCAAGTCTCTCCGACCTTCACAAAAAAAGTTATTCAAGAATATCTCCTCAGATTTGGGGGAATTTCGTCGGTCGACCTCTTCCGAAGGTCGTACAAGCTCGGGGATGGTACCAATCGATCCGCAGGACCCAAATTAGTCCAGATGCAACCACTTTCCAAGTCTCTCCGACCTTCACAAAAAAAGTTATTCAAGAATATCTCTTTCTCCTATGTGCTTTCATCCCTAACCCTAACCCTAACCCTTCCGAAAGTCGGAGAAGCTCAAGGATGGTACCGATCGATGCGCGCTACCCCATTTAGTGGGGGCAGAGCCTACTTGCAAGTCTCTCCGACCTTCACAAAAAAAGTTATTTAAGAATATCTCTTTCTCCTATGTGCTTTCATCCCTAACCCTAACCCTAACCCTTCCGAAAGTCGGAGAAGCTCAAGGATGGTACCGATCGATGCGCGCTACCCCATTTAGTGGGGGTAGAGCCTACTTGCAAGTCTCTCCGACCTTCACAAAAAAAGTTATTCAAGAATATCTCTTTCTCCTATGTGCTTTCATCCCTAACCCTAACCCTAACCCTTCCGAAAGTCGGAGAAGCTCAAGGATGGTACCGATCGATGCGCGCTACCCCATTTAGTGGGGGTAGAGCCTACTTGCAAGTCTCTCCGACCTTCACAAAAAAAGTTATTCAAGAATATCTCTTTCTCCTATGTGCTTTCATCCCTAACCCTAACCCTAACCCTTCCGAAAGTCGGAGAAGCTCAAGGATGGTACCGATCGATGCGCGCAACCCCATTTAGTGGGGGTAGAGCCTACTTGCAAGTCTCTCCGACCTTCACAAAAAAAGTTATTCAAGAATATCTCCTCAGATTTGGGGGAATTTCGTCGGTCGACCTCTTCCGAAGGTCGTACAAGCTCGGGGATGGTACCAATCGATCTGCAGGACCCAAATTAGTCCAGATGCAACCACTTTCCAAGTCTCTCCGACCTTCACAAAAAAAGTTATTCAAGAATATCTCTTTCTCCTATGTGCTTTCATCCCTAACCCTAACCCTAACCCTTCCGAAAGTCGGAGAAGCTCAAGGATGGTACCGATCGATGCGCGCTACCCCATTTAGTGGGGGTAGAGCCTACTTGCAAGTCTCTCCGACCTTCACAAAAAAAGTTATTCAAGAATATCTCCTCAGATTTGGGGGAATTTCGTCGGTCGACCTCTTCCGAAGGTCGTACAAGCTCGGGGATGGTACCAATCGATCCGCAGGACCCAAATTAGTCCAGATGCAACCACTTTCCAAGTCTCTCCGACCTTCACAAAAAAAGTTATTCAAGAATATCTCTTTCTCCTATGTGCTTTCATCCCTAACCCTAACCCTAACCCTTCCGAAAGTCGGAGAAGCTCAAGGATGGTACCGATCGATGCGCGCTACCCCATTTAGTGGGGGCAGAGCCTACTTGCAAGTCTCTCCGACCTTCACAAATAAAGTTATTCAAGAATATCTCTTTCTCCTATGTGCTTTCATCCCTAACCCTAACCCTAACCCTTCCGAAAGTCGGAGAAGCTCAAGGATGGTACCGATCGATGCGCGCTACCCCATTTAGTGGGGGTAGAGCCTACTTGCAAGTCTCTCCGACCTTCACAAAAAAAGTTATTCAAGAATATCTCTTTCTCCTATGTGCTTTCATCCCTAACCCTAACCCTAACCCTTCCGAAAGTCGGAGAAGCTCAAGGATGGTACCGATCGATGCGCGCTACCCCATTTAGTGGGGGCAGAGCCTACTTGCAAGTCTCTCCGACCTTCACAAAAAAAGTTATTCAAGAATATCTCTTTCTCCTATGTGCTTTCATCCCTAACCCTAACCCTAACCCTTCCGAAAGTCGGAGAAGCTCAAGGATGGTACCGATCGATGCGCGCTACCCCATTTAGTGGGGGTAGAGCCTACTTGCAAGTCTCTCCGACCTTCACAAAAAAAGTTATTCAAGAATATCTCTTTCTCCTATGTGCTTTCATCCCTAACCCTAACCCTAACCCTTCCGAAAGTCGGAGAAGCTCAAGGATGGTACCGATCGATGCGCGCTACCCCATTTAGTGGGGGTAGAGCCTACTTGCAAGTCTCTCCGACCTTCACAAAAAAAGTTATTCAAGAATATCTCCTCAGATTTGGGGGAATTTCGTCGGTCGACCTCTTCCGAAGGTCGTACAAGCTCGGGGATGGTACCAATCGATCCGCAGGACCCAAATTAGTCCAGATGCAACCACTTTCCAAGTCTCTCCGACCTTCACAAAAAAAGTTATTCAAGAATATCTCTTTCTCCTATGTGCTTTCATCCCTAACCCTAACCCTAACCCTTCCGAAAGTCGGAGAAGCTCAAGGATGGTACCGATCGATGCGCGCTACCCCATTTAGTGGGGGCAGAGCCTACTTGCAAGTCTCTCCGACCTTCACAAAAAAAGTTATTCAAGAATATCTCTTTCTCCTATGTGCTTTCATCCCTAACCCTAACCCTAACCCTTCCGAAAGTCGGAGAAGCTCAAGGATGGTACCGATCGATGCGCGCTACCCCATTTAGTGGGGGTAGAGCCTACTTGCAAGTCTCTCCGACCTTCACAAAAAAAGTTATTCAAGAATATCTCTTTCTCCTATGTGCTTTCATCCCTAACCCTAACCCTAACCCTTCCGAAAGTCGGAGAAGCTCAAGGATGGTACCGATCGATGCGCGCTACCCCATTTAGTGGGGGTAGAGCCTACTTGCAAGTCTCTCCGACCTTCACAAAAAAAGTTATTCAAGAATATCTCTTTCTCCTATGTGCTTTCATCCCTAACCCTAACCCTAACCCTTCCGAAAGTCGGAGAAGCTCAAGGATGGTACCGATCGATGCGCGCAACCCTATTTAGTGGGGGTAGAGCCTACTTGCAAGTCTCTCCGACCTTCACAAAAAAAGTTATTCAAGAATATCTCCTCAGATTTGGGGGAATTTCGTCGGTCGACCTCTTCCGAAGGTCGTACAAGCTCGGGGATGGTACCAATCGATCCGCAGGACCCAAATTAGTCCAGATGCAACCACTTTCCAAGTCTCTCCGACCTTCACAAAAAAAGTTATTCAAGAATATCTCTTTCTCCTATGTGCTTTCATCCCTAACCCTAACCCTAACCCTTCCGAAAGTCGGAGAAGCTCAAGGATGGTACCGATCGATGCGCGCTACCCCATTTAGTGGGGGTAGAGCCTACTTGCAAGTCTCTCCGACCTTCACAAAAAAAGTTATTCAAGAATATCTCCTCAGATTTGGGGGAATTTCGTCGGTCGACCTCTTCCGAAGGTCGTACAAGCTCGGGGATGGTACCAATCGATCCGCAGGACCCAAATTAGTCCAGATGCAACCACTTTCCAAGTCTCTCCGACCTTCACAAAAAAAGTTATTCAAGAATATCTCTTTCTCCTATGTGCTTTCATCCCTAACCCTAACCCTAACCCTTCCGAAAGTCGGAGAAGCTCAAGGATGGTACCGATCGATGCGCGCTACCCCATTTAGTGGGGGCAGAGCCTACTTGCAAGTCTCTCCGACCTTCACAAAAAAAGTTATTCAAGAATATCTCTTTCTCCTATGTGCTTTCATCCCTAACCCTAACCCTAACCCTTCCGAAAGTCGGAGAAGCTCAAGGATGGTACCGATCGATGCGCGCTACCCCATTTAGTGGGGGTAGAGCCTACTTGCAAGTCTCTCCGACCTTCACAAAAAAAGTTATTCAAGAATATCTCTTTCTCCTATGTGCTTTCATCCCTAACCCTAACCCTAACCCTTCCGAAAGTCGGAGAAGCTCAAAGATGGTACCGATCGATGCGCGCTACCCCATTTAGTGGGGGTAGAGCCTACTTGCAAGTCTCTCCGACCTTCACAAAAAAAGTTATTCAAGAATATCTCTTTCTCCTATGTGCTTTCATCCCTAACCCTAACCCTAACCCTTCCGAAAGTCGGAGAAGCTCAAGGATGGTACCGATCGATGCGCGCAACCCCATTTAGTGGGGGTAGAGCCTACTTGCAAGTCTCTCCGACCTTCACAAAAAAAGTTATTCAAGAATATCTCCTCAGATTTGGGGGAATTTCGTCGGTCGACCTCTTCCGAAGGTCGTACAAGCTCGGGGATGGTACCAATCGATCCGCAGGACCCAAATTAGTCCAGATGCAACCACTTTCCAAGTCTCTCCGACCTTCACAAAAAAAGTTATTCAAGAATATCTCTTTCTCCTATGTGCTTTCATCCCTAACCCTAACCCTTCCGAAAGTCGGAGAAGCTCAAGGATGGTACCGATCGATGCGCGCTACCCCATTTAGTGGGGGTAGAGCCTACTTGCAAGTCTCTCCGACCTTCACAAAAAAAGTTATTCAAGAATATCTCTTTCTCCTATGTGCTTTCATCCCTAACCCTAACCCTTCCGAAAGTCGGAGAAGCTCAAGGATGGTACCGATCGATGCGCGCTACCCCATTTAGTGGGGGTAGAGCCTACTTGCAAGTCTCTCCGACCTTCACAAAAAAAGTTATTCAAGAATATCTCCTCAGATTTGGGGGAATTTCGTCGGTCGACCTCTTCCGAAGGTCGTACAAGCTCGGGGATGGTACCAATCGATCCGCAGGACCCAAATTAGTCCAGATGCAACCACTTTCCAAGTCTCTCCGACCTTCACAAAAAAAGTTATTCAAGAATATCTCTTTCTCCTATGTGCTTTCATCCCTAACCCTAACCCTAACCCTTCCGAAAGTCGGAGAAGCTCAAGGATGGTACCGATCGATGCGCGCTACCCCATTTAGTGGGGGCAGAGCCTACTTGCAAGTCTCTCCGACCTTCACAAAAAAAGTTATTCAAGAATATCTCTTTCTCCTATGTGCTTTCATCCCTAACCCTAACCCTAACCCTTCCGAAAGTCTGAGAAGCTCAACGATGGTACCGATCGATGCGCGCTACCCCATTTAGTGGGGGTAGAGCCTACTTGCAAGTCTCTCCGACCTTCACAAAAAAAGTTATTCAAGAATATCTCTTTCTCCTATGTGCTTTCATCCCTAACCCTAACCCTAACCCTTCCGAAAGTCGGAGAAGCTCAAGGATGGTACCGATCGATGCGCGCTACCCCATTTAGTGGGGGTAGAGCCTACTTGCAAGTCTCTCCGACCTTCACAAAAAAAGTTATTCAAGAATATCTCTTTCTCCTATGTGCTTTCATCCCTAACCCTAACCCTAACCCTTCCGAAAGTCGGAGAAGCTCAAGAATGGTACCGATCGATGCGCGCTACCCCATTTAGTGGGGGTAGAGCCTACTTGCAAGTCTCTCCGACCTTCACAAAAAAAGTTATTCAAGAATATCTCCTCAGATTTGGGGGAATTTCGTCGGTCGACCTCTTCCGAAGGTCGTACAAGCTCGGGGATGGTACCAATTGATCCGCAGGACCCAAATTAGTCCAGATGCAACCACTTTCCAAGTCTCTCCGACCTTCACAAAAAAAGTTATTCAAGAATATCTCTTTCTCCTATGTGCTTTCATCCCTAACCCTAACCCTAACCCTTCCGAAAGTCGGAGAAGCTCAAGGATGGTACCGATCGATGCGCGCTACCCCATTTAGTGGGGGTAGAGCCTACTTGCAAGTCTCTCCGACCTTCACAAAAAAAGTTATTCAAGAATATCTCTTTCTCCTATGTGCTTTCATCCCTAACCCTAACCCTAACCCTTCCGAAAGTCGGAGAAGCTCAAGGATGGTACCGATCGATGCGCGCTACCCCATTTAGTGGGGGCAGAGCCTACTTGCAAGTCTCTCCGACCTTCACAAAAAAAGTTATTCAAGAATATCTCTTCAGATTTGGGGGAATTTCGTCGGTCGACCTCTTCCGAAGGTCGTACAAGCTCGGGGATGGTACCAATCGATCCGCAGGACCCAAATTAGTCCAGATGCAACCACTTTCCAAGTCTCTCCGACCTTCACAAAAAAAGTTATTCAAGAATATCTCTTTCTCCTATGTGCTTTCATCCCTAACCCTAACCCTAACCCTTCCGAAAGTCGGAGAAGCTCAAGGATGGTACCGATCGATGCGCGCTACGCCATTTAGTGGGGGTAGAGCCTACTTGCAAGTCTCTCCGACCTTCACAAAAAAAGTAATTCAAGAATATCTCCTCAGATTTGGGGGAATTTCGTCGGTCGACCTCTTCCGAAGGTCGTACAAGCTCGGGGATGGTACCAATCGATCCGCAGGACCCAAATTAGTCCAGATGCAACCACTTTCCAAGTCTCTCCGACCTTCACAAAAAAAGTTATTCAAGAATATCTCTTTCTCCTATGTGCTTTCATCCCTAACCCTAACCCTAACCCTTCCGAAAGTCGGAGAAGCTCAAGGATGGTACCGATCGATGCGCGCTACCCCATTTAGTGGGGGTAGAGCCTACTTGCAAGTCTCTCCGACCTTCACAAAAAAAGTTATTCAAGAATATCTCTTTCTCCTATGTGCTTTCATCCCTAACCCTAACCCTAACCCTTCCGAAAGTCGGAGAAGCTCAAGGATGGTACCGATCGATGCGCGCTACCCCATTTAGTGGGGGTAGAGCCTACTTGCCAGTCTCTCCGACCTTCACAAAAAAAGTTATTCAAGAATATCTCTTTCTCCTATGTGCTTTCATCCCTAACCCTAACCCTAACCCTTCCGAAAGTCGGAGAAGCTCAAGGGTGGTACTGATCGATGCGCGCTACCCCATTTAGTGGGGGTAGAGCCTACTTGCAAGTCTCTCCGACCTTCACAAAAAAAGTTATTCAAGAATATCTCTTTCTCCTATGTGCTTTCATCCCTAACCCTAACCCTAACCCTTCCGAAAGTCGGAGAAGCTCAAGGATGGTACCGATCGATGCGCGCTACCCCATTTAGTGGGGGTAGAGCCTACTTGCAAGTCTCTCCGACCTTCACAAAAAAAGTTATTCAAGAATATCTCCTCAGATTTGGGGGAATTTCGTCGGTCGACCTCTTCCGAAGGTCGTACAAGCTCGGGGATGGTACCAATCGATCCGCAGGACCCAAATTAGTCCAGATGCAACCACTTTCCAAGTCTCTCCGACCTTCACAAAAAAAGTTATTCAAGAATATCTCTTTCTCCTATGTGCTTTCATCCCTAACCCTAACCCTTCCGAAAGTCGGAGAAGCTCAAGGATGGTACCGATCGATGCGCGCTACCCCATTTAGTGGGGGTAGAGCCTACTTGCAAGTCTCTCCGACCTTCACAAAAAAAGTTATTCAAGAATATCTCTTTCTCCTATGTGCTTTCATCCCTAACCCTAACCCTAACCCTTCCGAAAGTCTGAGAAGCTCAACGATGGTACCGATCGATGCGCGCTACCCCATTTAGTGGGGGTAGAGCCTACTTGCAAGTCTCTCCGACCTTCACAAAAAAAGTTATTCAAGAATATCTCTTTCTCCTATGTGCTTTCATCCCTAACCCTAACCCTAACCCTTCCGAAAGTCGGAGAAGCTCAAGGATGGTACCGATCGATGCGCGCTACCCCATTTAGTGGGGGTAGAGCCTACTTGCAAGTCTCTCCGACCTTCACAAAAAAAGTTATTCAAGAATATCTCTTTCTCCTATGTGCTTTCATCCCTAACCCTAACCCTAACCCTTCCGAAAGTCGGAGAAGCTCAAGGATGGTACCGATCGATGCGCGCTACCCCATTTAGTGGGGGTAGAGCCTACTTGCAAGTCTCTCCGACCTTCACAAAAAAAGTTATTCAAGAATATCTCCTCAGATTTGGGGGAATTTCGTCGGTCGACCTCTTCCGAAGGTCGTACAAGCTCGGGGATGGTACCAATTGATCCGCAGGACCCAAATTAGTCCAGATGCAACCACTTTCCAAGTCTCTCCGACCTTCACAAAAAAAGTTATTCAAGAATATCTCTTTCTCCTATGTGCTTTCATCCCTAACCCTAACCCTAACCCTTCCGAAAGTCGGAGAAGCTCAAGGATGGTACCGATCGATGCGCGCTACCCCATTTAGTGGGGGTAGAGCCTACTTGCAAGTCTCTCCGACCTTCACAAAAAAAGTTATTCAAGAATATCTCTTTCTCCTATGTGCTTTCATCCCTAACCCTAACCCTAACCCTTCCGAAAGTCGGAGAAGCTCAAGGATGGTACCGATCGATGCGCGCTACCCCATTTAGTGGGGGCAGAGCCTACTTGCAAGTCTCTCCGACCTTCACAAAAAAAGTTATTCAAGAATATCTCTTCAGATTTGGGGGAATTTCGTCGGTCGACCTCTTCCGAAGGTCGTACAAGCTCGGGGATGGTACCAATCGATCCGCAGGACCCAAATTAGTCCAGATGCAACCACTTTCCAAGTCTCTCCGACCTTCACAAAAAAAGTTATTCAAGAATATCTCTTTCTCCTATGTGCTTTCATCCCTAACCCTAACCCTAACCCTTCCGAAAGTCGGAGAAGCTCAAGGATGGTACCGATCGATGCGCGCTACGCCATTTAGTGGGGGTAGAGCCTACTTGCAAGTCTCTCCGACCTTCACAAAAAAAGTAATTCAAGAATATCTCCTCAGATTTGGGGGAATTTCGTCGGTCGACCTCTTCCGAAGGTCGTACAAGCTCGGGGATGGTACCAATCGATCCGCAGGACCCAAATTAGTCCAGATGCAACCACTTTCCAAGTCTCTCCGACCTTCACAAAAAAAGTTATTCAAGAATATCTCTTTCTCCTATGTGCTTTCATCCCTAACCCTAACCCTAACCCTTCCGAAAGTCGGAGAAGCTCAAGGATGGTACCGATCGATGCGCGCTACCCCATTTAGTGGGGGTAGAGCCTACTTGCAAGTCTCTCCGACCTTCACAAAAAAAGTTATTCAAGAATATCTCTTTCTCCTATGTGCTTTCATCCCTAACCCTAACCCTAACCCTTCCGAAAGTCGGAGAAGCTCAAGGATGGTACCGATCGATGCGCGCTACCCCATTTAGTGGGGGTAGAGCCTACTTGCCAGTCTCTCCGACCTTCACAAAAAAAGTTATTCAAGAATATCTCTTTCTCCTATGTGCTTTCATCCCTAACCCTAACCCTTCCGAAAGTCGGAGAAGCTCAAGGGTGGTACTGATCGATGCGCGCTACCCCATTTAGTGGGGGTAGAGCCTACTTGCAAGTCTCTCCGACCTTCACAAAAAAAGTTATTCAAGAATATCTCTTTCTCCTATGTGCTTTCATCCCTAACCCTAACCCTAACCCTTCCGAAAGTCGGAGAAGCTCAAGGATGGTACCGATCGATGCGCGCTACCCCATTTAGTGGGGGTAGAGCCTACTTGCAAGTCTCTCCGACCTTCACAAAAAAAGTTATTCAAGAATATCTCCTCAGATTTGGGGGAATTTCGTCGGTCGACCTCTTCCGAAGGTCGTACAAGCTCGGGGATGGTACCAATCGATCCGCAGGACCCAAATTAGTCCAGATGCAACCACTTTCCAAGTCTCTCCGACCTTCACAAAAAAAGTTATTCAAGAATATCTCTTTCTCCTATGTGCTTTCATCCCTAACCCTAACCCTTCCGAAAGTCGGAGAAGCTCAAGGATGGTACCGATCGATGCGCGCTACCCCATTTAGTGGGGGTAGAGCCTACTTGCAAGTCTCTCCGACCTTCACAAAAAAAGTTATTCAAGAATATCTCTTTCTCCTATGTGCTTTCATCCCTAACCCTAACCCTAACCCTTCCGAAAGTCGGAGAAGCTCAAGGATGGTACCGATCGATGCGCGCTACCCCATTTAGTGGGGGTAGAGCCTACTTGCAAGTCTCTCCGACCTTCACAAAAAAAGTTATTCAAGAATATCTCCTCAGATTTGGGGGAATTTCGTCGGTCGACCTCTTCCGAAGGTCGTACAAGCTCGGGGATGGTACTAATCGATCTGCAGGACCCAAATTAGTCCAGATGCAACCACTTTCCAAGTCTCTCCGACCTTCACAAAAAAAGTTATTCAAGAATATCTCTTTCTCCTATGTGCTTTCATCCCTAACCCTAACCCTAACCCTTCCGAAAGTCGGAGAAGCTCAAGGATGGTACCGATCGATGCGCGCTACCCCATTTAGTGGGGGTAGAGCCTACTTGCAAGTCTCTCCGACCTTCACAAAAAAAGTTATTCAAGAATATCTCTTTCTCCTATGTGCTTTCATCCCTAACCCTAACCCTAACCCTTCCGAAAGTCGGAGAAGCTCAAGGATGGTACCGATCGATGCGCGCAACCCCATTTAGTGGGGGTAGAGCCTACTTGCAAGTCTCTCCGACCTTCACAAAAAAAGTTATTCAAGAATATCTCTTTCTCCTATGTGCTTTCATCCCTAACCCTAACCCTAACCCTTCCGAAAGTCGGAGAAGCTCAAGGATGGTACCGATCGATGCGCGCTACCCCATTTAGTGGGGGTAGAGCCTACTTGCAAGTCTCTCCGACCTTCACAAAAAAAGTTATTCAAGAATATCTCCTCAGATTTGGGGGAATTTCGTCGGTCGACCTCTTCCGAAGGTCGTACAAGCTCGGGGATGGTACCAATCGATCCGCAGGACCCAAATTAGTCCAGATGCAACCACTTTCCAAGTCTCTCCGACCTTCACAAAAAAAGTTATTCAAGAATATCTCTTTCTCCTATGTGCTTTCATCCCTAACCCTAACCCTAACCCTTCCGAAAGTCGGAGAAGCTCAAGGATGGTACCGATCGATGCGCGCTACCCCATTTAGTGGGGGCAGAGCCTACTTGCAAGTCTCTCCGACCTTCACAAAAAAAGTTATTCAAGAATATCTCTTTCTCCTATGTGCTTTCATCCCTAACCCTAACCCTAACCCTTCCGAAAGTCTGAGAAGCTCAACGATGGTACCGATCGATGCGCGCTACCCCATTTAGTGGGGGTAGAGCCTACTTGCAAGTCTCTCCGACCTTCACAAAAAAAGTTATTCAAGAATATCTCTTTCTCCTATGTGCTTTCATCCCTAACCCTAACCCTAACCCTTCCGAAAGTCGGAGAAGCTCAAGGATGGTACCGATCGATGCGCGCTACCCCATTTAGTGGGGGTAGAGCCTACTTGCAAGTCTCTCCGACCTTCACAAAAAAAGTTATTCAAGAATATCTCTTTCTCCTATGTGCTTTCATCCCTAACCCTAACCCTAACCCTTCCGAAAGTCGGAGAAGCTCAAGGATGGTACCGATCGATGCGCGCTACCCCATTTAGTGGGGGTAGAGCCTACTTGCAAGTCTCTCCGACCTTCACAAAAAAAGTTATTCAAGAATATCTCCTCAGATTTGGGGGAATTTCGTCGGTCGACCTCTTCCGAAGGTCGTACAAGCTCGGGGATGGTACCAATTGATCCGCAGGACCCAAATTAGTCCAGATGCAACCACTTTCCAAGTCTCTCCGACCTTCACAAAAAAAGTTATTCAAGAATATCTCTTTCTCCTATGTGCTTTCATCCCTAACCCTAACCCTAACCCTTCCGAAAGTCGGAGAAGCTCAAGGATGGTACCGATCGATGCGCGCTACCCCATTTAGTGGGGGTAGAGCCTACTTGCAAGTCTCTCCGACCTTCACAAAAAAAGTTATTCAAGAATATCTCTTTCTCCTATGTGCTTTCATCCCTAACCCTAACCCTAACCCTTCCGAAAGTCGGAGAAGCTCAAGGATGGTACCGATCGATGCGCGCTACCCCATTTAGTGGGGGTAGAGCCTACTTGCAAGTCTCTCCGACCTTCACAAAAAAAGTTATTCAAGAATATCTCCTCAGATTTGGGGGAATTTCGTCGGTCGACCTCTTCCGAAGGTCGTACAAGCTCGGGGATGGTACCAATTGATCCGCAGGACCCAAATTAGTCCAGATGCAACCACTTTCCAAGTCTCTCCGACCTTCACAAAAAAAGTTATTCAAGAATATCTCTTTCTCCTATGTGCTTTCATCCCTAACCCTAACCCTAACCCTTCCGAAAGTCGGAGAAGCTCAAGGATGGTACCGATCGATGCGCGCTACCCCATTTAGTGGGGGTAGAGCCTACTTGCAAGTCTCTCCGACCTTCACAAAAAAAGTTATTCAAGAATATCTCTTTCTCCTATGTGCTTTCATCCCTAACCCTAACCCTAACCCTTCCGAAAGTCGGAGAAGCTCAAGGATGGTACCGATCGATGCGCGCTACCCCATTTAGTGGGGGCAGAGCCTACTTGCAAGTCTCTCCGACCTTCACAAAAAAAGTTATTCAAGAATATCTCTTCAGATTTGGGGGAATTTCGTCGGTCGACCTCTTCCGAAGGTCGTACAAGCTCGGGGATGGTACCAATCGATCCGCAGGACCCAAATTAGTCCAGATGCAACCACTTTCCAAGTCTCTCCGACCTTCACAAAAAAAGTTATTCAAGAATATCTCTTTCTCCTATGTGCTTTCATCCCTAACCCTAACCCTAACCCTTCCGAAAGTCGGAGAAGCTCAAGGATGGTACCGATCGATGCGCGCTACGCCATTTAGTGGGGGTAGAGCCTACTTGCAAGTCTCTCCGACCTTCACAAAAAAAGTAATTCAAGAATATCTCCTCAGATTTGGGGGAATTTCGTCGGTCGACCTCTTCCGAAGGTCGTACAAGCTCGGGGATGGTACCAATCGATCCGCAGGACCCAAATTAGTCCAGATGCAACCACTTTCCAAGTCTCTCCGACCTTCACAAAAAAAGTTATTCAAGAATATCTCTTTCTCCTATGTGCTTTCATCCCTAACCCTAACCCTAACCCTTCCGAAAGTCGGAGAAGCTCAAGGATGGTACCGATCGATGCGCGCTACCCCATTTAGTGGGGGTAGAGCCTACTTGCAAGTCTCTCCGACCTTCACAAAAAAAGTTATTCAAGAATATCTCTTTCTCCTATGTGCTTTCATCCCTAACCCTAACCCTAACCCTTCCGAAAGTCGGAGAAGCTCAAGGATGGTACCGATCGATGCGCGCTACCCCATTTAGTGGGGGTAGAGCCTACTTGCCAGTCTCTCCGACCTTCACAAAAAAAGTTATTCAAGAATATCTCTTTCTCCTATGTGCTTTCATCCCTAACCCTAACCCTTCCGAAAGTCGGAGAAGCTCAAGGGTGGTACTGATCGATGCGCGCTACCCCATTTAGTGGGGGTAGAGCCTACTTGCAAGTCTCTCCGACCTTCACAAAAAAAGTTATTCAAGAATATCTCTTTCTCCTATGTGCTTTCATCCCTAACCCTAACCCTAACCCTTCCGAAAGTCGGAGAAGCTCAAGGATGGTACCGATCGATGCGCGCTACCCCATTTAGTGGGGGTAGAGCCTACTTGCAAGTCTCTCCGACCTTCACAAAAAAAGTTATTCAAGAATATCTCCTCAGATTTGGGGGAATTTCGTCGGTCGACCTCTTCCGAAGGTCGTACAAGCTCGGGGATGGTACCAATCGATCCGCAGGACCCAAATTAGTCCAGATGCAACCACTTTCCAAGTCTCTCCGACCTTCACAAAAAAAGTTATTCAAGAATATCTCTTTCTCCTATGTGCTTTCATCCCTAACCCTAACCCTTCCGAAAGTCGGAGAAGCTCAAGGATGGTACCGATCGATGCGCGCTACCCCATTTAGTGGGGGTAGAGCCTACTTGCAAGTCTCTCCGACCTTCACAAAAAAAGTTATTCAAGAATATCTCTTTCTCCTATGTGCTTTCATCCCTAACCCTAACCCTAACCCTTCCGAAAGTCGGAGAAGCTCAAGGATGGTACCGATCGATGCGCGCTACCCCATTTAGTGGGGGTAGAGCCTACTTGCAAGTCTCTCCGACCTTCACAAAAAAAGTTATTCAAGAATATCTCCTCAGATTTGGGGGAATTTCGTCGGTCGACCTCTTCCGAAGGTCGTACAAGCTCGGGGATGGTACTAATCGATCTGCAGGACCCAAATTAGTCCAGATGCAACCACTTTCCAAGTCTCTCCGACCTTCACAAAAAAAGTTATTCAAGAATATCTCTTTCTCCTATGTGCTTTCATCCCTAACCCTAACCCTAACCCTTCCGAAAGTCGGAGAAGCTCAAGGATGGTACCGATCGATGCGCGCTACCCCATTTAGTGGGGGTAGAGCCTACTTGCAAGTCTCTCCGACCTTCACAAAAAAAGTTATTCAAGAATATCTCTTTCTCCTATGTGCTTTCATCCCTAACCCTAACCCTAACCCTTCCGAAAGTCGGAGAAGCTCAAGGATGGTACCGATCGATGCGCGCAACCCCATTTAGTGGGGGTAGAGCCTACTTGCAAGTCTCTCCGACCTTCACAAAAAAAGTTATTCAAGAATATCTCTTTCTCCTATGTGCTTTCATCCCTAACCCTAACCCTAACCCTTCCGAAAGTCGGAGAAGCTCAAGGATGGTACCGATCGATGCGCGCTACCCCATTTAGTGGGGGTAGAGCCTACTTGCAAGTCTCTCCGACCTTCACAAAAAAAGTTATTCAAGAATATCTCCTCAGATTTGGGGGAATTTCGTCGGTCGACCTCTTCCGAAGGTCGTACAAGCTCGGGGATGGTACCAATCGATCCGCAGGACCCAAATTAGTCCAGATGCAACCACTTTCCAAGTCTCTCCGACCTTCACAAAAAAAGTTATTCAAGAATATCTCTTTCTCCTATGTGCTTTCATCCCTAACCCTAACCCTAACCCTTCCGAAAGTCGGAGAAGCTCAAGGATGGTACCGATCGATGCGCGCTACCCCATTTAGTGGGGGCAGAGCCTACTTGCAAGTCTCTCCGACCTTCACAAAAAAAGTTATTCAAGAATATCTCTTTCTCCTATGTGCTTTCATCCCTAACCCTAACCCTAACCCTTCCGAAAGTCTGAGAAGCTCAACGATGGTACCGATCGATGCGCGCTACCCCATTTAGTGGGGGTAGAGCCTACTTGCAAGTCTCTCCGACCTTCACAAAAAAAGTTATTCAAGAATATCTCTTTCTCCTATGTGCTTTCATCCCTAACCCTAACCCTAACCCTTCCGAAAGTCGGAGAAGCTCAAGGATGGTACCGATCGATGCGCGCTACCCCATTTAGTGGGGGTAGAGCCTACTTGCAAGTCTCTCCGACCTTCACAAAAAAAGTTATTCAAGAATATCTCTTTCTCCTATGTGCTTTCATCCCTAACCCTAACCCTAACCCTTCCGAAAGTCGGAGAAGCTCAAGGATGGTACCGATCGATGCGCGCTACCCCATTTAGTGGGGGTAGAGCCTACTTGCAAGTCTCTCCGACCTTCACAAAAAAAGTTATTCAAGAATATCTCCTCAGATTTGGGGGAATTTCGTCGGTCGACCTCTTCCGAAGGTCGTACAAGCTCGGGGATGGTACCAATTGATCCGCAGGACCCAAATTAGTCCAGATGCAACCACTTTCCAAGTCTCTCCGACCTTCACAAAAAAAGTTATTCAAGAATATCTCTTTCTCCTATGTGCTTTCATCCCTAACCCTAACCCTAACCCTTCCGAAAGTCGGAGAAGCTCAAGGATGGTACCGATCGATGCGCGCTACCCCATTTAGTGGGGGTAGAGCCTACTTGCAAGTCTCTCCGACCTTCACAAAAAAAGTTATTCAAGAATATCTCTTTCTCCTATGTGCTTTCATCCCTAACCCTAACCCTAACCCTTCCGAAAGTCGGAGAAGCTCAAGGATGGTACCGATCGATGCGCGTTACCCCATTTAGTGGGGGCAGAGCCTACTTGCAAGTCTCTCCGACCTTCACAAAAAAAGTTATTCAAGAATATCTCTTCAGATTTGGGGGAATTTCGTCGGTCGACCTCTTCCGAAGGTCGTACAAGCTCGGGGATGGTACCAATCGATCCGCAGGACCCAAATTAGTCCAGATGCAACCACTTTCCAAGTCTCTCCGACCTTCACAAAAAAAGTTATTCAAGAATATCTCTTTCTCCTATGTGCTTTCATCCCTAACCCTAACCCTAACCCTTCCGAAAGTCGGAGAAGCTCAAGGATGGTACCGATCGATGCGCGCTACGCCATTTAGTGGGGGTAGAGCCTACTTGCAAGTCTCTCCGACCTTCACAAAAAAAGTAATTCAAGAATATCTCCTCAGATTTGGGGGAATTTCGTCGGTCGACCTCTTCCGAAGGTCGTACAAGCTCGGGGATGGTACCAATCGATCCGCAGGACCCAAATTAGTCCAGATGCAACCACTTTCCAAGTCTCTCCGACCTTCACAAAAAAAGTTATTCAAGAATATCTCTTTCTCCTATGTGCTTTCATCCCTAACCCTAACCCTAACCCTTCCGAAAGTCGGAGAAGCTCAAGGATGGTACCGATCGATGCGCGCTACCCCATTTAGTGGGGGTAGAGCCTACTTGCAAGTCTCTCCGACCTTCACAAAAAAAGTTATTCAAGAATATCTCTTTCTCCTATGTGCTTTCATCCCTAACCCTAACCCTAACCCTTCCGAAAGTCGGAGAAGCTCAAGGATGGTACCGATCGATGCGCGCTACCCCATTTAGTGGGGGTAGAGCCTACTTGCCAGTCTCTCCGACCTTCACAAAAAAAGTTATTCAAGAATATCTCTTTCTCCTATGTGCTTTCATCCCTAACCCTAACCCTAACCCTTCCGAAAGTCGGAGAAGCTCAAGGGTGGTACTGATCGATGCGCGCTACCCCATTTAGTGGGGGTAGAGCCTACTTGCAAGTCTCTCCGACCTTTACAAAAAAAGTTATTCAAGAATATCTCTTTCTCCTATGTGCTTTCATCCCTAACCCTAACCCTAACCCTTCCGAAAGTCGGAGAAGCTCAAGGATGGTACCGATCGATGCGCGCTACCCCATTTAGTGGGGGTAGAGCCTACTTGCAAGTCTCTCCGACCTTCACAAAAAAAGTTATTCAAGAATATCTCCTCAGATTTGGGGGAATTTCGTCGGTCGACCTCTTCCGAAGGTCGTACAAGCTCGGGGATGGTACCAATCGATCCGCAGGACCCAAATTAGTCCAGATGCAACCACTTTCCAAGTCTCTCCGACCTTCACAAAAAAAGTTATTCAAGAATATCTCTTTCTCCTATGTGCTTTCATCCCTAACCCTAACCCTTCCGAAAGTCGGAGAAGCTCAAGGATGGTACCGATCGATGCGCGCTACCCCATTTAGTGGGGGTAGAGCCTACTTGCAAGTCTCTCCGACCTTCACAAAAAAAGTTATTCAAGAATATCTCTTTCTCCTATGTGCTTTCATCCCTAACCCTAACCCTAACCCTTCCGAAAGTCGGAGAAGCTCAAGGATGGTACCGATCGATGCGCGCTACCCCATTTAGTGGGGGTAGAGCCTACTTGCAAGTCTCTCCGACCTTCACAAAAAAAGTTATTCAAGAATATCTCCTCAGATTTGGGGGAATTTCGTCGGTCGACCTCTTCCGAAGGTCGTACAAGCTCGGGGATGGTACTAATCGATCTGCAGGACCCAAATTAGTCCAGATGCAACCACTTTCCAAGTCTCTCCGACCTTCACAAAAAAAGTTATTCAAGAATATCTCTTTCTCCTATGTGCTTTCATCCCTAACCCTAACCCTAACCCTTCCGAAAGTCGGAGAAGCTCAAGGATGGTACCGATCGATGCGCGCTACCCCATTTAGTGGGGGTAGAGCCTACTTGCAAGTCTCTCCGACCTTCACAAAAAAAGTTATTCAAGAATATCTCTTTCTCCTATGTGCTTTCATCCCTAACCCTAACCCTAACCCTTCCGAAAGTCGGAGAAGCTCAAGGATGGTACCGATCGATGCGCGCTACCCCATTTAGTGGGGGTAGAGCCTACTTGCAAGTCTCTCCGACCTTCACAAAAAAAGTTATTCAAGAATATCTCTTTCTCCTATGTGCTTTCATCCCTAACCCTAACCCTAACCCTTCCGAAAGTCGGAGAAGCTCAAGGATGGTACCGATCGATGCGCGCTACCCCATTTAGTGGGGGTAGAGCCTACTTGCAAGTCTCTCCGACCTTCACAAAAAAAGTTATTCAAGAATATCTCTTTCTCCTATGTGCTTTCATCCCTAACCCTAACCCTAACCCTTCCGAAAGTCGGAGAAGCTCAAGGATGGTACCGATCGATGCGCGCTACCCCATTTAGTGGGGGTAGAGCCTACTTGCAAGTCTCTCCGACCTTCACAAAAAAAGTTATTCAAGAATATCTCCTCAGATTTGGGGGAATTTCGTCGGTCGACCTCTTCCGAAGGTCGTACAAGCTCGGGGATGGTACCAATCGATCCGCAGGACCCAAATTAGTCCAGATGCAACCACTTTCCAAGTCTCTCCGACCTTCACAAAAAAAGTTATTCAAGAATATCTCTTTCTCCTATGTGCTTTCATCCCTAACCCTAACCCTTCCGAAAGTCGGAGAAGCTCAAGGATGGTACCGATCGATGCGCGCTACCCCATTTAGTGGGGGTAGAGCCTACTTGCAAGTCTCTCCGACCTTCACAAAAAAAGTTATTCAAGAATATCTCTTTCTCCTATGTGCTTTCATCCCTAACCCTAACCCTAACCCTTCCGAAAGTCGGAGAAGCTCAAGGATGGTACCGATCGATGCGCGCTACCCCATTTAGTGGGGGTAGAGCCTACTTGCAAGTCTCTCCGACCTTCACAAAAAAAGTTATTCAAGAATATCTCCTCAGATTTGGGGGAATTTCGTCGGTCGACCTCTTCCGAAGGTCGTACAAGCTCGGGGATGGTACTAATCGATCTGCAGGACCCAAATTAGTCCAGATGCAACCACTTTCCAAGTCTCTCCGACCTTCACAAAAAAAGTTATTCAAGAATATCTCTTTCTCCTATGTGCTTTCATCCCTAACCCTAACCCTAACCCTTCCGAAAGTCGGAGAAGCTCAAGGATGGTACCGATCGATGCGCGCTACCCCATTTAGTGGGGGTAGAGCCTACTTGCAAGTCTCTCCGACCTTCACAAAAAAAGTTATTCAAGAATATCTCTTTCTCCTATGTGCTTTCATCCCTAACCCTAACCCTAACCCTTCCGAAAGTCGGAGAAGCTCAAGGATGGTACCGATCGATGCGCGCTACCCCATTTAGTGGGGGTAGAGCCTACTTGCAAGTCTCTCCGACCTTCACAAAAAAAGTTATTCAAGAATATCTCTTTCTCCTATGTGCTTTCATCCCTAACCCTAACCCTAACCCTTCCGAAAGTCGGAGAAGCTCAAGGATGGTACCGATCGATGCGCGCTACCCCATTTAGTGGGGGTAGAGCCTACTTGCAAGTCTCTCCGACCTTCACAAAAAAAGTTATTCAAGAATATCTCTTTCTCCTATGTGCTTTCATCCCTAACCCTAACCCTAACCCTTCCGAAAGTCGGAGAAGCTCAAGGATGGTACCGATCGATGCGCGCTACCCCATTTAGTGGGGGTAGAGCCTACTTGCAAGTCTCTCCGACCTTCACAAAAAAAGTTATTCAAGAATATCTCTTTCTCCTATGTGCTTTCATCCCTAACCCTAACCCTAACCCTTCCGAAAGTCGGAGAAGCTCAAGGATGGTACCGATCGATGCGCGCAACCCCATTTAGTGGGGGTAGAGCCTACTTGCAAGTCTCTCCGACCTTCACAAAAAAAGTAATTCAAGAATATCTCCTCAGATTTGGGGGAATTTCGTCGGTCGACCTCTTCCGAAGGTCGTACAAGCTCGGGGATGGTACCAATCGATCCGCAGGACCCAAATTAGTCCAGATGCAACCACTTTCCAAGTCTCTCCGACCTTCACAAAAAAAGTTATTCAAGAATATCTCTTTCTCCTATGTGCTTTCATCCCTAACCCTAACCCTAACCCTTCCGAAAGTCGGAGAAGCTCAAGGATGGTACCGATCGATGCGCGCTACCCCATTTAGTGGGGGTAGAGCCTACTTGCAAGTCTCTCCGACCTTCACAAAAAAAGTTATTCAAGAATATCTCTTTCTCCTATGTGCTTTCATCCCTAACCCTAACCCTTCCGAAAGTCGGAGAAGCTCAAGGATGGTACCGATCGATGCGCGCAACCCCATTTAGTGGGGGTAGAGCCTACTTGCAAGTCTCTCCGACCTTCACAAAAAAAGTAATTCAAGAATATCTCCTCAGATTTGGGGGAATTTCGTCGGTCGACCTCTTCCGAAGGTCGTACAAGCTCGGGGATGGTACCAATCGATCCGCAGGACCCAAATTAGTCCAGATGCAACCACTTTCCAAGTCTCTCCGACCTTCACAAAAAAAGTTATTCAAGAATATCTCTTTCTCCTATGTGCTTTCATCCCTAACCCTAACCCTAACCCTTTCGAAAGTCGGAGAAGCTCAAGGATGGTACCGATCAATGCGCGCTACCCCATTTAGTGGGGGTAGAGCCTACTTGCAAGTCTCTCCGACCTTCACAAAAAAAGTTATTCAAGAATATCTCTTTCTCCTATGTGCTTTCATCCCTAACCCTAACCCTAACCCTTCCGAAAGTCGGAGAAGCTCAAGGATGGTACCGATCGATGTGCGCAACCCCATTTAGTGGGGGTAGAGCCTACTTGCAAGTCTCTCCGACCTTCACAAAAAAAGTTATTCAAGAATATCTCCTCAGATTTGGGGGAATTTCGTCGGTCGACCTCTTCCAAAGGTCGTACAAGCTCGGGGATGGTACCAATCGATCCGCAGGACCCAAATTAGTCCAGATGCAACTACTTTCCAAGTCTCTCCGACCTTCACAAAAAAAGTTATTCAAGAATATCTCTTTCTCCTATGTGCTTTCATCCCTAACCCTAACCCTAACCCTTCCGAAAGTCGGAGAAGCTCAAGGATGGTACCGATCGATGCGCGCTACCCCATTTAGTGGGGGTAGAGCCTACTTGCATGTCTCTCCGACCTTCACAAAAAAAGTTATTCAAGAATATCTCTTTCTCCTATGTGCTTTCATCCCTAACCCTAACCCTAACCCTTCCGAAAGTCGGAGAAGCTCAAGGATGGTACCGATCGATGCGCGCAACCCCATTTAGTGGGGGTAGAGCCTACTTGCAAGTCTCTCCGACCTTTACAAAAAAAGTTATTCAAGAATATCTCCTCAGATTTGGGGGAATTTCGTCGGTCGACCTCTTCCGAAGGTCGTACAAGCTCGGGGATGGTACCAATCGATCCGCAGGACCCAAATTAGTCCAGATGCAACCACTTTCCAAGTCTCTCCGACCTTCACAAAAAAAGTTATTCAAGAATATCTCTTTCTACTATGTGCTTTCATCCCTAACCCTAACCCTTCCGAAAGTCGGAGAAGCTCAAGGATGGTACCGATCGATGCGCGCTACCCCATTTAGTGGGGGTAGAGCCTACTTGCAAGTCTCTCCGACCTTCACAAAAAAAGTTATTCAAGAATATCTCTTTCTCCTATGTGCTTTCATCCCTAACCCTAACCCTAACCCTTCCGAAAGTCGGAGAAGCTCAAGGATGGTACCGATCGATGCGCGCTACCCCATTTAGTGGGGGTAGAGCCTACTTGCAAGTCTCTCCGACCTTCACAAAAAAAGTTATTCAAGAATATCTCTTTCTCCTATGTGCTTTCATCCCTAACCCTAACCCTAACCCTTCCGAAAGTCGGAGAAGCTCAAGGATGGTACCGATCGATGCGCGCTACCCCATTTAGTGGGGGTAGAGCCTACTTGCAAGTCTCTCCGACCTTCACAAAAAAAGTTATTCAAGAATATCTCTTTCTCCTATGTGCTTTCATCCCTAACCCTAACCCTTCCAAAAGTCGGAGAAGCTCAAGGATGGTACCGATCGATGCGCGCTACCCCATTTAGTGGGGGTAGAGCCTACTTGCAAGTCTCTCCAACCTTCACAAAAAAAGTTATTCAAGAATATCTCTTTCTCCTATGTGCTTTCATCCCTAACCCTAACCCTAACCCTTCCGAAAGTCGGAGAAGCTCAAGGATGGTACCGATCGATGCGCGCAACCCTATTTAGTGGGGGTAGAGCCTACTTGCAAGTCTCTCCGACCTTCACAAAAAAAGTAATTCAAGAATATCTCCTCAGATTTGGGGGAATTTCGTCGGTCGACCTCTTCCGAAGGTCGTACAAGCTCGGGGATGGTACCAATCGATCCGCAGGACCCAAATTAGTCCAGATGCAACCACTTTCCAAGTCTCTCCGACCTTCACAAAAAAAGTTATTCAAGAATATCTCTTTCTACTATGTGCTTTCATCCCTAACCCTAACCCTTCCGAAAGTCGGAGAAGCTCAAGGATGGTACCGATCGATGCGCGCTACCCCATTTAGTGGGGGTAGAGCCTACTTGCAAGTCTCTCCGACCTTCACAAAAAAAGTTATTCAAGAATATCTCTTTCTCCTATGTGCTTTCATCCCTAACCCTAACCCTAACCCTTCCGAAAGTCGGAGAAGCTCAAGGATGGTACCGATCGATGCGCGCTACCCCATTTAGTGGGGGTAGAGCCTACTTGCAAGTCTCTCCGACCTTCACAAAAAAAGTTATTCAAGAATATCTCCTCAGATTTGGGGGAATTTCGTCGGTCGACCTCTTCCGAAGGTCGTACAAGCTTGGGGATGGTACCAATCGATCCGCAGGACCCAAATTAGTCCAGATGCAACCACTTTCCAAGTCTCTCCGACCTTCACAAAAAAAGTTATTCAAGAATATCTATCTCCTATGTGCTTTCATCCCTAACCCTAACCCTAACCCTTCCGAAAGTCGGAGAAGCTCAAGGATGGTACCGATCGATGCGCGCTACCCCATTTAGTGGGGGTAGAGCCTACTTGCAAGTCTCTCCGACCTTCACAAAAAAAGTTATTCAAGAATATCTCTTTCTCCTATGTGCTTTCATCCCTAACCCTAACCCTAACCCTTCCGAAAGTCGGAGAAGCTCAAGGATGGTACCGATCGATGCGCGCTACCCCATTTAGTGGGGGTAGAGCCTACTTGCAAGTCTCTCCGACCTTCACAAAAAAAGTTATTCAAGAATATCTCTTTCTCCTATGTGCTTTCATCCCTAACCCTAACCCTAACCCTTCCGAAAGTCGGAGAAGCTCAAGGATGGTACCGATCGATGCGCGCTACCCCATTTAGTGGGGGTAGAGCCTACTTGCAAGTCTCTCCGACCTTCACAAAAAAAGTTATTCAAGAATATCTCTTTCTCCTATGTGCTTTCATCCCTAACCCTAACCCTAACCCTTCCAAAAGTCGGAGAAGCTCAAGGATGGTACCGATCGATGCGCGCTACCCCATTTAGTGGGGGTAGAGCCTACTTGCAAGTCTCTCCAACCTTCACAAAAAAAGTTATTCAAGAATATCTCTTTCTCCTATGTGCTTTCATCCCTAACCCTAACCCTAACCCTTCCGAAAGTCGGAGAAGCTCAAGGATGGTACCGATCGATGCGCGCAACCCTATTTAGTGGGGGTAGAGCCTACTTGCAAGTCTCTCCGACCTTCACAAAAAAAGTAATTCAAGAATATCTCCTCAGATTTGGGGGAATTTCGTCGGTCGACCTCTTCCGAAGGTCGTACAAGCTCGGGGATGGTACCAATCGATCCGCAGGACCCAAATTAGTCCAGATGCAACCACTTTCCAAGTCTCTCCGACCTTCACAAAAAAAGTTATTCAAGAATATCTCTTTCTACTATGTGCTTTCATCCCTAACCCTAACCCTTCCGAAAGTCGGAGAAGCTCAAGGATGGTACCGATCGATGCGCGCTACCCCATTTAGTGGGGGTAGAGCCTACTTGCAAGTCTCTCCGACCTTCACAAAAAAAGTTATTCAAGAATATCTCTTTCTCCTATGTGCTTTCATCCCTAACCCTAACCCTAACCCTTCCGAAAGTCGGAGAAGCTCAAGGATGGTACCGATCGATGCGCGCTACCCCATTTAGTGGGGGTAGAGCCTACTTGCAAGTCTCTCCGACCTTCACAAAAAAAGTTATTCAAGAATATCTCCTCAGATTTGGGGGAATTTCGTCGGTCGACCTCTTCCGAAGGTCGTACAAGCTTGGGGATGGTACCAATCGATCCGCAGGACCCAAATTAGTCCAGATGCAACCACTTTCCAAGTCTCTCCGACCTTCACAAAAAAAGTTATTCAAGAATATCTCTTTCTCCTATGTGCTTTCATCCCTAACCCTAACCCTAACCCTTCCGAAAGTCGGAGAAGCTCAAGGATGGTACCGATCGATGCGCGCTACCCCATTTAGTGGGGGTAGAGCCTACTTGCAAGTCTCTCCGACCTTCACAAAAAAAGTTATTCAAGAATATCTCTTTCTCCTATGTGCTTTCATCCCTAACCCTAACCCTAACCCTTCCAAAAGTCGGAGAAGCTCAAGGATGGTACCGATCGATGCGCGCTACCCCATTTAGTGGGGGTAGAGCCTACTTGCAAGTCTCTCCAACCTTCACAAAAAAAGTTATTCAAGAATATCTCTTTCTCCTATGTGCTTTCATCCCTAACCCTAACCCTAACCCTTCCGAAAGTCGGAGAAGCTCAAGGATGGTACCGATCGATGCGCGCAACCCTATTTAGTGGGGGTAGAGCCTACTTGCAAGTCTCTCCGACCTTCACAAAAAAAGTAATTCAAGAATATCTCCTCAGATTTGGGGGAATTTCGTCGGTCGACCTCTTCCGAAGGTCGTACAAGCTCGGGGATGGTACCAATCGATCCGCAGGACCCAAATTAGTCCAGATGCAACCACTTTCCAAGTCTCTCCGACCTTCACAAAAAAAGTTATTCAAGAATATCTCTTTCTACTATGTGCTTTCATCCCTAACCCTAACCCTTCCGAAAGTCGGAGAAGCTCAAGGATGGTACCGATCGATGCGCGCTACCCCATTTAGTGGGGGTAGAGCCTACTTGCAAGTCTCTCCGACCTTCACAAAAAAAGTTATTCAAGAATATCTCTTTCTCCTATGTGCTTTCATCCCTAACCCTAACCCTAACCCTTCCGAAAGTCGGAGAAGCTCAAGGATGGTACCGATCGATGCGCGCTACCCCATTTAGTGGGGGTAGAGCCTACTTGCAAGTCTCTCCGACCTTCACAAAAAAAGTTATTCAAGAATATCTCCTCAGATTTGGGGGAATTTCGTCGGTCGACCTCTTCCGAAGGTCGTACAAGCTTGGGGATGGTACCAATCGATCCGCAGGACCCAAATTAGTCCAGATGCAACCACTTTCCAAGTCTCTCCGACCTTCACAAAAAAAGTTATTCAAGAATATCTATCTCCTATGTGCTTTCATCCCTAACCCTAACCCTTCCGAAAGTCGGAGAAGCTCAAGGATGGTACCGATCGATGCGCGCTACCCCATTTAGTGGGGGTAGAGCCTACTTGCAAGTCTCTCCGACCTTCACAAAAAAAGTTATTCAAGAATATCTCTTTCTCCTATGTGCTTTCATCCCTAACCCTAACCCTAACCCTTCCGAAAGTCGGAGAAGCTCAAGGATGGTACCGATCGATGCGCGCTACCCCATTTAGTGGGGGTAGAGCCTACTTGCAAGTCTCTCCGACCTTCACAAAAAAAGTTATTCAAGAATATCTCTTTCTCCTATGTGCTTTCATCCCTAACCCTAATCCTAACCCTTCCGAAAGTCGGAGAAGCTCAAGGATGGTACCGATCGATGCGCGCTACCCCATTTAGTGGGGGTAGAGCCTACTTGCAAGTCTCTCCGACCTTCACAAAAAAAGTTATTCAAGAATATCTCTTTCTCCTATGTGCTTTCATCCCTAACCCTAACCCTAACCCTTCCGAAAGTCGGAGAAGCTCAAGGATGGTACCGATCGATGCGCGCTACCCCATTTAGTGGGGGTAGAGCCTACTTGCAAGTCTCTCCGACCTTCACAAAAAAAGTTATTCAAGAATATCTCTTTCTCCTATGTGCTTTCATCCCTAACCCTAACCCTAACCCTTCCGAAAGTCGGAGAAGCTCAAGGATGGTACCGATCGATGCGCGCAACCCCATTTAGTGGGGGTAGAGCCTACTTGCAAGTCTCTCCGACCTTCACAAAAAAAGTAATTCAAGAATATCTCCTCAGATTTGGGGGAATTTCGTCGGTCGACCTCTTCCGAAGGTCGTACAAGCTCGGGGATGGTACCAATCGATCCGCAGGACCCAAATTAGTCCAGATGCAACCACTTTCCAAGTCTCTCCGACCTTCACAAAAAAAGTTATTCAAGAATATCTCTTTCTCCTATGTGCTTTCATCCCTAACCCTAACCCTAACCCTTCCGAAAGTCGGAGAAGCTCAAGGATGGTACCGATCGATGCGCGCTACCCCATTTAGTGGGGGTAGAGCCTACTTGCAAGTCTCTCCGACCTTCACAAAAAAAGTTATTCAAGAATATCTCTTTCTCCTATGTGCTTTCATCCCTAACCCTAACCCTAACCCTTCCGAAAGTCGGAGAAGCTCAAGGATGGTACCGATCGATGCGCGCAACCCCATTTAGTGGGGGTAGAGCCTACTTGCAAGTCTCTCCGACCTTCACAAAAAAAGTTATTCAAGAATATCTCCTCAGATTTGGGGGAATTTCGTCGGTCGACCTCTTCCGAAGGTCGTACAAGCTCGGGGATGGTACCAATCGATCCGCAGGACCCAAATTAGTCCAGATGCAACCACTTTCCAAGTCTCTCCGACCTTCACAAAAAAAGTTATTCAAGAATATCTCTTTCTCCTATGTGCTTTCATCCCTAACCCTAACCCTAACCCTTCCGAAAGTCGGAGAAGCTCAAGGATGGTACCGATCGATGCGCGCTACCCCATTTAGTGGGGGTAGAGCCTACTTGCAAGTCTCTCCGACCTTCACAAAAAAAGTTATTCAAGAATATCTCCTCAGATTTGGGGGAATTTCGTCGGTCGACCTCTTCCGAAGGTCGTACAAGCTCGGGGATGGTACCAATCGATCCGCAGGACCCAAATTAGTCCAGATGCAACCACTTTCCAAGTCTCTCCGACCTTCACAAAAAAAGTTATTCAAGAATATCTCTTTCTCCTATGTGCTTTCATCCCTAACCCTAACCCTAACCCTTCCGAAAGTCGGAGAAGCTCAAGGATGGTACCGATCGATGCGCGCTACCCCATTTAGTGGGGGCAGAGCCTACTTGCAAGTCTCTCCGACCTTCACAAAAAAAGTTATTCAAGAATATCTCTTTCTCCTATGTGCTTTCATCCCTAACCCTAACCCTAACCCTTCCGAAAGTCGGAGAAGCTCAAGGATGGTACCGATCGATGCGCGCTACCCCATTTAGTGGGGGTAGAGCCTACTTGCAAGTCTCTCCGACCTTCACAAAAAAAGTTATTCAAGAATATCTCTTTCTCCTATGTGCTTTCATCCCTAACCCTAACCCTAACCCTTCCGAAAGTCGGAGAAGCTCAAGGATGGTACCGATCGATGCGCGCTACCCCATTTAGTGGGGGTAGAGCCTACTTGCAAGTCTCTCCGACCTTCACAAAAAAAGTTATTCAAGAATATCTCTTTCTCCTATGTGCTTTCATCCCTAACCCTAACCCTAACCCTTCCGAAAGTCGGAGAAGCTCAAGGATGGTACCGATCGATGCGCGCAACCCCATTTAGTGGGGGTAGAGCCTACTTGCAAGTCTCTCCGACCTTCACAAAAAAAGTTATTCAAGAATATCTCCTCAGATTTGGGGGAATTTCGTCGGTCGACCTCTTCCGAAGGTCGTACAAGCTCGGGGATGGTACCAATCGATCCGCAGGACCCAAATTAGTCCAGATGCAACCACTTTCCAAGTCTCTCCGACCTTCACAAAAAAAGTTATTCAAGAATATCTCTTTCTCCTATGTGCTTTCATCCCTAACCCTAACCCTAACCCTTCCGAAAGTCGGAGAAGCTCAAGGATGGTACCGATCGATGCGCGCTACCCCATTTAGTGGGGGTAGAGCCTACTTGCAAGTCTCTCCGACCTTCACAAAAAAAGTTATTCAAGAATATCTCTTTCTCCTATGTGCTTTCATCCCTAACCCTAACCCTTCCGAAAGTCGGAGAAGCTCAAGGATGGTACCGATCGATGCGCGCAACCCCATTTAGTGGGGGTAGAGCCTACTTGCAAGTCTCTCCGACCTTCACAAAAAAAGTTATTCAAGAATATCTCTTTCTCCTATGTGCTTTCATCCCTAACCCTAACCCTAACCCTTCCGAAAGTCGGAGAAGCTCAAGGATGGTACCGATCGATGCGCGCTACCCCATTTAGTGGGGGTAGAGCCTACTTGCAAGTCTCTCCGACCTTCACAAAAAAAGTTATTCAAGAATATCTCTTTCTCCTATGTGCTTTCATCCCTAACCCTAACCCTAACCCTTCCGAAAGTCGGAGAAGCTCAAGGATGGTACCGATCGATGCGCGCAACCCCATTTAGTGGGGGTAGAGCCTACTTGCAAGTCTCTCCGACCTTCACAAAAAAAGTTATTCAAGAATATCTCCTCAGATTTGGGGGAATTTCGTCGGTCGACCTCTTCCGAAGGTCGTACAAGCTCGGGGATGGTACCAATCGATCTGCAGGACCCAAATTAGTCCAGATGCAACCACTTTCCAAGTCTCTCCGACCTTCACAAAAAAAGTTATTCAATAATATCTCTTTCTCCTATGTGCTTTCATCCCTAACCCTAACCCTAACCCTTCCGAAAGTCGGAGAAGCTCAAGGATGGTACCGATCGATGCGCGCTACCCCATTTAGTGGGGGTAGAGCCTACTTGCAAGTCTCTCCGACCTTCACAAAAAAAGTTATTCAAGAATATCTCTTTCTCCTATGTGCTTTCATCCCTAACCCTAACCCTAACCCTTCCGAAAGTCGGAGAAGCTCAAGGATGGTACCGATCGATGCGCGCAACCCCATTTAGTGGGGGTAGAGCCTACTTGCAAGTCTCTCCGACCTTCACAAAAAAAGTTATTCAAGAATATCTCCTCAGATTTGGGGGAATTTCGTCGGTCGACCTCTTCCGAAGGTCGTACAAGCTCGGGGATGGTACCAATCGATCCGCAGGACCCAAATTAGTCCAGATGCAACCACTTTCCAAGTCTCTCCGACCTTCACAAAAAAAGTTATTCAAGAATATCTCTTTCTCCTATGTGCTTTCATCCCTAACCCTAACCCTAACCCTTCCGAAAGTCGGAGAAGCTCAAGGATGGTACCGATCGATGCGCGCTACCCCATTTAGTGGGGGTAGAGCCTACTTGCAAGTCTCTCCGACCTTCACAAAAAAAGTTATTCAAGAATATCTCTTTCTCCTATGTGCTTTCATCCCTAACCCTAACCCTAACCCTTCCGAAAGTCGGAGAAGCTCAAGGATGGTACCGATCGATGCGCGCTACCCCATTTAGTGGGGGTAGAGCCTACTTGCAAGTCTCTCCGACCTTCACAAAAAAAGTTATTCAAGAATATCTCCTCAGATTTGGGGGAATTTCGTCGGTCGACCTCTTCCGAAGGTCGTACAAGCTCGGGGATGGTACCAATCGATCCGCAGGACCCAAATTAGTCCAGATGCAACCACTTTCCAAGTCTCTCCGACCTTCACAAAAAAAGTTATTCAAGAATATCTCTTTCTCCTATGTGCTTTCATCCCTAACCCTAACCCTAACCCTTCCGAAAGTCGGAGAAGCTCAAGGATGGTACCGATCGATGCGCGCTACCCCATTTAGTGGGGGTAGAGCCTACTTGCAAGTCTCTCCGACCTTCACAAAAAAAGTTATTCAAGAATATCTCCTCAGATTTGGGGGAATTTCGTCGGTCGACCTCTTCCGAAGGTCGTACAAGCTCGGGGATGGTACCAATCGATCCGCAGGACCCAAATTAGTCCAGATGCAACCACTTTCCAAGTCTCTCCGACCTTCACAAAAAAAGTTATTCAAGAATATCTCTTTCTCCTATGTGCTTTCATCCCTAACCCTAACCCTAACCCTTCCGAAAGTCGGAGAAGCTCAAGGATGGTACCGATCGATGCGCGCTACCCCATTTAGTGGGGGCAGAGCCTACTTGCAAGTCTCTCCGACCTTCACAAAAAAAGTTATTCAAGAATATCTCTTTCTCCTATGTGCTTTCATCCCTAACCCTAACCCTTACGAAAGTCGGAGAAGCTAAAGGATGGTACCGATCGATGCGCGCTACCCCATTTAGTGGGGGTAGAGCCTACTTGCAAGTCTCTCCGACCTTCACAAAAAAAGTTATTCAAGAATATCTCTTTCTCCTATGTGCTTTCATCCCTAACCCTAACCCTAACCCTTCCGAAAGTCGGAGAAGCTCAAAGATGGTACCGATCGATGCGCGCTACCCCATTTAGTGGGGGTAGAGCCTACTTGCAAGTCTCTCCGACCTTCACAAAAAAAGTTATTCAAGAATATCTCTTTCTCCTATGTGCTTTCATCCCTAACCCTAACCCTAACCCTTCCGAAAGTCGGAGAAGCTCAAGGATGGTACCGATCGATGCGCGCAACCCCATTTAGTGGGGGTAGAGCCTACTTGCAAGTCTCTCCGACCTTCACAAAAAAAGTAATTCAAGAATATCTCCTCAGATTTGGGGGAATTTCGTCGGTCGACCTCTTCCGAAGGTCGTACAAGCTCGGGGATGGTACCAATCGATCCGCAGGACCCAAATTAGTCCAGATGCAACCACTTTCCAAGTCTCTCCGACCTTCACAAAAAAAGTTATTCAAGAATATCTCTTTCTCCTATGTGCTTTCATCCCTAACCCTAACCCTAACCCTTCCGAAAGTCGGAGAAGCTCAAGGATGGTACCGATCGATGCGCGCTACCCCATTTAGTGGGGGTAGAGCCTACTTGCAAGTCTCTCCGACCTTCACAAAAAAAGTTATTCAAGAATATCTCTTTCTCCTATGTGCTTTCATCCCTAACCCTAACCCTAACCCTTCCGAAAGTCGGAGAAGCTCAAGGATGGTACCGATCGATGCGCGCAACCCCATTTAGTGGGGGTAGAGCCTACTTGCAAGTCTCTCCGACCTTCACAAAAAAAGTTATTCAAGAATATCTCCTCAGATTTGGGGGAATTTCGTCGGTCGACCTCTTCCGAAGGTCGTACAAGCTCGGGGATGGTACCAATCGATCCGCAGGACCCAAATTAGTCCAGATGCAACCACTTTCCAAGTCTCTCCGACCTTCACAAAAAAAGTTATTCAAGAATATCTCTTTCTCCTATGTGCTTTCATCCCTAACCCTAACCCTAACCCTTCCGAAAGTCGGAGAAGCTCAAGGATGGTACCGATCGATGCGCGCTACCCCATTTAGTGGGGGTAGAGCCTACTTGCAAGTCTCTCCGACCTTCACAAAAAAAGTTATTCAAGAATATCTCCTCAGATTTGGGGGAATTTCGTCGGTCGACCTCTTCCGAAGGTCGTACAAGCTCGGGGATGGTACCAATCGATCCGCAGGACCCAAATTAGTCCAGATGCAACCACTTTCCAAGTCTCTCCGACCTTCACAAAAAAAGTTATTCAAGAATATCTCTTTCTCCTATGTGCTTTCATCCCTAACCCTAACCCTAACCCTTCCGAAAGTCGGAGAAGCTCAAGGATGGTACCGATCGATGCGCGCTACCCCATTTAGTGGGGGTAGAGCCTACTTGCAAGTCTCTCCGACCTTCACAAAAAAAGTTATTCAAGAATATCTCTTTCTCCTATGTGCTTTCATCCCTAACCCTAACCCTAACCCTTCCGAAAGTCGGAGAAGCTCAAGGATGGTACCGATCGATGCGCGCAACCCCATTTAGTGGGGGTAGAGCCTACTTGCAAGTCTCTCCGACCTTCACAAAAAAAGTTATTCAAGAATATCTCCTCAGATTTGGGGGAATTTCGTCGGTCGACCTCTTCCGAAGGTCGTACAAGCTCGGGGATGGTACCAATCGATCCGCAGGACCCAAATTAGTCCAGATGCAACCACTTTCCAAGTCTCTCCGACCTTCACAAAAAAAGTTATTCAAGAATATCTCTTTCTCCTATGTGCTTTCATCCCTAACCCTAACCCTAACCCTTCCGAAAGTCGGAGAAGCTCAAGGATGGTACCGATCGATGCGCGCTACCCCATTTAGTGGGGGTAGAGCCTACTTGCAAGTCTCTCCGACCTTCACAAAAAAAGTTATTCAAGAATATCTCTTTCTCCTATGTGCTTTCATCCCTAACCCTAACCCTTCCGAAAGTCGGAGAAGCTCAAGGATGGTACCGATCGATGCGCGCAACCCCATTTAGTGGGGGTAGAGCCTACTTGCAAGTCTCTCCGACCTTCACAAAAAAAGTTATTCAAGAATATCTCTTTCTCCTATGTGCTTTCATCCCTAACCCTAACCCTAACCCTTCCGAAAGTCGGAGAGGCTCAAGGATGGTACCGATCGATGCGCGCTACCCCATTTAGTGGGGGTAGAGCCTACTTGCAAGTCTCTCCGACCTTCACAAAAAAAGTTATTCAAGAATATCTCTTTCTCCTATGTGCTTTCATCCCTAACCCTAACCCTAACCCTTCCGAAAGTCGGAGAAGCTCAAGGATGGTACCGATCGATGCGCGCAACCCCATTTAGTGGGGGTAGAGCCTACTTGCAAGTCTCTCCGACCTTCACAAAAAAAGTTATTCAAGAATATCTCCTCAGATTTGGGGGAATTTCGTCGGTCGACCTCTTCCGAAGGTCGTACAAGCTCGGGGATGGTACCAATCGATCTGCAGGACCCAAATTAGTCCAGATGCAACCACTTTCCAAGTCTCTCCGACCTTCACAAAAAAAGTTATTCAATAATATCTCTTTCTCCTATGTGCTTTCATCCCTAACCCTAACCCTAACCCTTCCGAAAGTCGGAGAAGCTCAAGGATGGTACCGATCGATGCGCGCTACCCCATTTAGTGGGGGTAGAGCCTACTTGCAAGTCTCTCCGACCTTCACAAAAAAAGTTATTCAAGAATATCTCTTTCTCCTATGTGCTTTCATCCCTAACCCTAACCCTAACCCTTCCGAAAGTCGGAGAAGCTCAAGGATGGTACCGATCGATGCGCGCAACCCCATTTAGTGGGGGTAGAGCCTACTTGCAAGTCTCTCCGACCTTCACAAAAAAAGTTATTCAAGAATATCTCCTCAGATTTGGGGGAATTTCGTCGGTCGACCTCTTCCGAAGGTCGTACAAGCTCGGGGATGGTACCAATCGATCCGCAGGACCCAAATTAGTCCAGATGCAACCACTTTCCAAGTCTCTCCGACCTTCACAAAAAAAGTTATTCAAGAATATCTCTTTCTCCTATGTGCTTTCATCCCTAACCCTAACCCTAACCCTTCCGAAAGTCGGAGAAGCTCAAGGATGGTACCGATCGATGCGCGCTACCCCATTTAGTGGGGGTAGAGCCTACTTGCAAGTCTCTCCGACCTTCACAAAAAAAGTTATTCAAGAATATCTCTTTCTCCTATGTGCTTTCATCCCTAACCCTAACCCTAACCCTTCCGAAAGTCGGAGAAGCTCAAGGATGGTACCGATCGATGCGCGCTACCCCATTTAGTGGGGGTAGAGCCTACTTGCAAGTCTCTCCGACCTTCACAAATAAAGTTATTCAAGAATATCTCCTCAGATTTGGGGGAATTTCGTCGGTCGACCTCTTCCAAAGGTCGTACAAGCTCGGGGATGGTACCAATCGATCCGCAGGACCCAAATTAGTCCAGATGCAACCACTTTCCAAGTCTCTCCGACCTTCACAAAAAAAGTTATTCAAGAATATCTCTTTCTCCTATGTGCTTTCATCCCTAACCCTAACCCTAACCCTTCCGAAAGTCGGAGAAGCTCAAGGATGGTACCGATCGATGCGCGCTACCCCATTTAGTGGGGGTAGAGCCTACTTGCAAGTCTCTCCGACCTTCACAAAAAAAGTTATTCAAGAATATCTCTTTCTCCTATGTGCTTTCATCCCTAACCCTAACCCTAACCCTTCCGAAAGTCGGAGAAGCTCAAGGATGGTACCGATCGATGCGCGCAACCCCATTTAGTGGGGGTAGAGCCTACTTGCAAGTCTCTCCGACCTTCACAAAAAAAGTTATTCAAGAATATCTCCTCAGATTTGGGGGAATTTCGTCGGTCGACCTCTTCCGAAGGTCGTACAAGCTCGGGGATGGTACCAATCGATCCGCAGGACCCAAATTAGTCCAGATGCAACCACTTTCCAAGTCTCTCCGACCTTCACAAAAAAAGTTATTCAAGAATATCTCTTTCTCCTATGTGCTTTCATCCCTAACCCTAACCCTAACCCTTCCGAAAGTCGGAGAAGCTCAAGGATGGTACCGATCGATGCGCGCTACCCCATTTAGTGGGGGTAGAGCCTACTTGCAAGTCTCTCCGACCTTCACAAAAAAAGTTATTCAAGAATATCTCTTTCTCCTATGTGCTTTCATCCCTAACCCTAACCCTAACCCTTCCGAAAGTCGGAGAAGCTCAAGGATGGTACCGATCGATGCGCGCAACCCCATTTAGTGGGGGTAGAGCCTACTTGCAAGTCTCTCCGACCTTCACAAAAAAAGTTATTCAAGAATATCTCCTCAGATTTGGGGGAATTTCGTCGGTCGACCTCTTCCGAAGGTCGTACAAGCTCGGGGATGGTACCAATCGATCCGCAGGACCCAAATTAGTCCAGATGCAACCACTTTCCAAGTCTCTCCGACCTTCACAAAAAAAGTTATTCAAGAATATCTCTTTCTCCTATGTGCTTTCATCCCTAACCCTAACCCTAACCCTTCCGAAAGTCGGAGAAGCTCAAGGATGGTACCGATCGATGCGCGCTACCCCATTTAGTGGGGGTAGAGCCTACTTGCAAGTCTCTCCGACCTTCACAAAAAAAGTTATTCAAGAATATCTCTTTCTCCTATGTGCTTTCATCCCTAACCCTAACCCTAACCCTTCCGAAAGTCGGAGAAGCTCAAGGATGGTACCGATCGATGCGCGCAACCCCATTTAGTGGGGGTAGAGCCTACTTGCAAGTCTCTCCGACCTTCACAAAAAAAGTTATTCAAGAATATCTCCTCAGATTTGGGGGAATTTCGTCGGTCGACCTCTTCCGAAGGTCGTACAAGCTCGGGGATGGTACCAATCGATCCGCAGGACCCAAATTAGTCCAGATGCAACCACTTTCCAAGTCTCTCCGACCTTCACAAAAAACGTTATTCAAGAATATCTCTTTCTCCTATGTGCTTTCATCCCTAACACTAACCCTAACCCTTCCGAAAGTCGGAGAAGCTCAAGGATGGTACCGATCGATGCGCGCTACCCCATTTAGTGGGGGTAGAGCCTACTTGCAAGTCTCTCCGACCTTCACAAAAAAAGTTATTCAAGAATATCTCCTCAGATTTGGGGGAATTTCGTCGGTCGACCTCTTCCGAAGGTCGTACAAGCTCGGGAATGGTACCAATCGATCCGCAGGACCCAAATTAGTCCAGATGCAACCACTTTCCAAGTCTCTCCGACCTTCACAAAAAAAGTTATTCAAGAATATCTCTTTCTCCTATGTGCTTTCATCCCTAACCCTAACCCTAACCCTTCCGAAAGTCGGAGAAGCTCAAGGATGGTACCGATCGATGCGCGCTACCCCATTTAGTGGGGGCAGAGCCTACTTGCAAGTCTCTCCGACCTTCACAAAAAAAGTTATTCAAGAATATCTCTTTCTCCTATGTGCTTTCATCCCTAACCCTAACCCTAACCCTTCCGAAAGTCGGAGAAGCTCAAGGATGGTACCGATCGATGCGCGCTACCCCATTTAGTGGGGGTAGAGCCTACTTGCAAGTCTCTCCGACCTTCACAAAAAAAGTTATTCAAGAATATCTCTTTCTCCTATGTGCTTTCATCCCTAACCCTAACCCTAACCCTTCCGAAAGTCGGAGAAGCTCAAAAATGGTACCGATCGATGCGCGCTACCCCATTTAGTGGGGGTAGAGCCTACTTGCAAGTCTCTCCGACCTTCACAAAAAAAGTTATTCAAGAATATCTCTTTCTCCTATGTGCTTTCATCCCTAACCCTAACCCTAACCCTTCCGAAAGTCGGAGAAGCTCAAGGATGGTACCGATCGATGCGCGCAACCCCATTTAGTGGGGGTAGAGCCTACTTGCAAGTCTCTCCGACCTTCACAAAAAAAGTTATTCAAGAATATCTCCTCAGATTTGGGGGAATTTCGTCGGTCGACCTCTTCCGAAGGTCGTACAAGCTCGGGGATGGTACCAATCGATCCGCAGGACCCAAATTAGTCCAGATGCAACCACTTTCCAAGTCTCTCCGACCTTCACAAAAAAAGTTATTCAAGAATATCTCTTTCTCCTATGTGCTTTCATCCCTAACCCTAACCCTAACCCTTCCGAAAGTCGGAGAAGCTCAAGGATGGTACCGATCGATGCGCGCTACCCCATTTAGTGGGGGTAGAGCCTACTTGCAAGTCTCTCCGACCTTCACAAAAAAAGTTATTCAAGAATATCTCTTTCTCCTATGTGCTTTCATCCCTAACCCTAACCCTAACCCTTCCGAAAGTCGGAGAAGCTCAAGGATGGTACCGATCGATGCGCGCAACCCCATTTAGTGGGGGTAGAGCCTACTTGCAAGTCTCTCCGACCTTCACAAAAAAAGTTATTCAAGAATATCTCCTCAGATTTGGGGGAATTTCGTCGGTCGACCTCTTCCGAAGGTCGTACAAGCTCGGGGATGGTACCAATCGATCCGCAGGACCCAAATTAGTCCAGATGCAACCACTTTTCAAGTCTCTCCGACCTTCACAAAAAAAGTTATTCAAGAATATCTCTTTCTCCTATGTGCTTTCATCCCTAACCCTAACCCTAACCCTTCCGAAAGTCGGAGAAGCTCAAGGATGGTACCGATCGATGCGCGCTACCCCATTTAGTGGGGGTAGAGCCTACTTGCAAGTCTCTCCGACCTTCACAAAAAAAGTTATTCAAGAATATCTCTTTCTCCTATGTGCTTTCATCCCTAACCCTAACCCTAACCCTTCCGAAAGTCGGAGAAGCTCAAGGATGGTACCGATCGATGCGCGCAACCCCATTTAGTGGGGGTAGAGCCTACTTGCAAGTCTCTCCGACCTTCACAAAAAAAGTTATTCAAGAATATCTCCTCAGATTTGGGGGAATTTCGTCGGTCGACCTCTTCCGAAGGTCGTACAAGCTCGGGGATGGTACCAATCGATCTGCAGGACCCAAATTAGTCCAGATGCAACCACTTTCCAAGTCTCTCCGACCTTCACAAAAAAAGTTATTCAAGAATATCTCTTTCTCCTATGTGCTTTCATCCCTAACACTAACCCTAACCCTTCCGAAAGTCGGAGAAGCTCAAGGATGGTACCGATCGATGCGCGCTACCCCATTTAGTGGGGGTAGAGCCTACTTGCAAGTCTCTCCGACCTTCACAAAAAAAGTTATTCAAGAATATCTCCTCAGATTTGGGGGAATTTCGTCGGTCGACCTCTTCCGAAGGTCGTACAAGCTCGGGGATGGTACCAATCGATCCGCAGGACCCAAATTAGTCCAGATGCAACCACTTTCCAAGTCTCTCCGACCTTCACAAAAAAAGTTATTCAAGAATATCTCTTTCTCCTATGTGCTTTCATCCCTAACCCTAACCCTAACCCTTCCGAAAGTCGGAGAAGCTCAAGGATGGTACCGATCGATGCGCGCTACCCCATTTAGTGGGGGCAGAGCCTACTTGCAAGTCTCTCCGACCTTCACAAAAAAAGTTATTCAAGAATATCTCTTTCTCCTATGTGCTTTCATCCCTAACCCTAACCCTAACCCTTCCGAAAGTCGGAGAAGCTCAAGGATGGTACCGATCGATGCGCGCTACCCCATTTAGTGGGGGTAGAGCCTACTTGCAAGTCTCTCCGACCTTCACAAAAAAAGTTATTCAAGAATATCTCTTTCTCCTATGTGCTTTCATCCCTAACCCTAACCCTAACCCTTCCGAAAGTCGGAGAAGCTCAAGGATGGTACCGATCGATGCGCGCTACCCCATTTAGTGGGGGTAGAGCCTACTTGCAAGTCTCTCCGACCTTCACAAAAAAAGTTATTCAAGAATATCTCTTTCTCCTATGTGCTTTCATCCCTAACCCTAACCCTAACCCTTCCGAAAGTCGGAGAAGCTCAACGATGGTACCGATCGATGCGCGCAACCCCATTTAGTGGGGGTAGAGCCTACTTGCAAGTCTCTCCGACCTTCACAAAAAAAGTTATTCAAGAATATCTCCTCAGATTTGGGGGAATTTCGTCGGTCGACCTCTTCCGAAGGTCGTACAAGCTCGGGGATGGTACCAATCGATCCGCAGGACCCAAATTAGTCCAGATGCAACCACTTTCCAAGTCTCTCCGACCTTCACAAAAAAAGTTATTCAATAATATCTCTTTCTCCTATGTGCTTTCATCCCTAACCCTAACCCTAACCCTTCCGAAAGTCGGAGAAGCTCAAGGATGGTACCGATCGATGCGCGCTACCCCATTTAGTGGGGGTAGAGCCTACTTGCAAGTCTCTCCGACCTTCACAAAAAAAGTTATTCAAGAATATCTCTTTCTCCTATGTGCTTTCATCCCTAACCCTAACCCTAACCCTTCCGAAAGTCGGAGAAGCTCAAGGATGGTACCGATCGATGCGCGCAACCCCATTTAGTGGGGGTAGAGCCTACTTGCAAGTCTCTCCGACCTTCACAAAAAAAGTTATTCAAGAATATCTCCTCAGATTTGGGGGAATTTCGTCGGTCGACCTCTTCCGAAGGTCGTACAAGCTCGGGGATGGTACCAATCGATCCGCAGGACCCAAATTAGTCCAGATGCAACCACTTTCCAAGTCTCTCCGACCTTCACAAAAAAAGTTATTCAAGAATATCTCTTTCTCCTATGTGCTTTCATCCCTAACCCTAACCCTAACCCTTCCGAAAGTCGGAGAAGCTCAAGGATGGTACCGATCGATGCGCGCTACCCCATTTAGTGGGGGTAGAGCCTACTTGCAAGTCTCTCCGACCTTCACAAAAAAAGTTATTCAAGAATATCTCTTTCTCCTATGTGCTTTCATCCCTAACCCTAACCCTAACCCTTCCGAAAGTCGGAGAAGCTCAAGGATGGTACCGATCGATGCGCGCTACCCCATTTAGTGGGGGTAGAGCCTACTTGCAAGTCTCTCCGACCTTCACAAATAAAGTTATTCAAGAATATCTCCTCAGATTTGGGGGAATTTCGTCGGTCGACCTCTTCCAAAGGTCGTACAAGCTCGGGGATGGTACCAATCGATCCGCAGGACCCAAATTAGTCCAGATGCAACCACTTTCCAAGTCTCTCCGACCTTCACAAAAAAAGTTATTCAAGAATATCTCTTTCTCCTATGTGCTTTCATCCCTAACCCTAACCCTAACCCTTCCGAAAGTCGGAGAAGCTCAAGGATGGTACCGATCGATGCGCGCTACCCCATTTAGTGGGGGTAGAGCCTACTTGCAAGTCTCTCCGACCTTCACAAAAAAAGTTATTCAAGAATATCTCTTTCTCCTATGTGCTTTCATCCCTAACCCTAACCCTAACCCTTCCGAAAGTCGGAGAAGCTCAAGGATGGTACCGATCGATGCGCGCAACCCCATTTAGTGGGGGTAGAGCCTACTTGCAAGTCTCTCCGACCTTCACAAAAAAAGTTATTCAAGAATATCTCCTCAGATTTGGGGGAATTTCGTCGGTCGACCTCTTCCGAAGGTCGTACAAGCTCGGGGATGGTACCAATCGATCCGCAGGACCCAAATTAGTCCAGATGCAACCACTTTCCAAGTCTCTCCGACCTTCACAAAAAAAGTTATTCAAGAATATCTCTTTCTCCTATGTGCTTTCATCCCTAACCCTAACCCTAACCCTTCCGAAAGTCGGAGAAGCTCAAGGATGGTACCGATCGATGCGCGCTACCCCATTTAGTGGGGGTAGAGCCTACTTGCAAGTCTCTCCGACCTTCACAAAAAAAGTTATTCAAGAATATCTCTTTCTCCTATGTGCTTTCATCCCTAACCCTAACCCTAACCCTTCCGAAAGTCGGAGAAGCTCAAGGATGGTACCGATCGATGCGCGCAACCCCATTTAGTGGGGGTAGAGCCTACTTGCAAGTCTCTCCGACCTTCACAAAAAAAGTTATTCAAGAATATCTCCTCAGATTTGGGGGAATTTCGTCGGTCGACCTCTTCCGAAGGTCGTACAAGCTCGGGGATGGTACCAATCGATCCGCAGGACCCAAATTAGTCCAGATGCAACCACTTTCCAAGTCTCTCCGACCTTCACAAAAAAAGTTATTCAAGAATATCTCTTTCTCCTATGTGCTTTCATCCCTAACCCTAACCCTAACCCTTCCGAAAGTCGGAGAAGCTCAAGGATGGTACCGATCGATGCGCGCTACCCCATTTAGTGGGGGTAGAGCCTACTTGCAAGTCTCTCCGACCTTCACAAAAAAAGTTATTCAAGAATATCTCTTTCTCCTATGTGCTTTCATCCCTAACCCTAACCCTAACCCTTCCGAAAGTCGGAGAAGCTCAAGGATGGTACCGATCGATGCGCGCAACCCCATTTAGTGGGGGTAGAGCCTACTTGCAAGTCTCTCCGACCTTCACAAAAAAAGTTATTCAAGAATATCTCCTCAGATTTGGGGGAATTTCGTCGGTCGACCTCTTCCGAAGGTCGTACAAGCTCGGGGATGGTACCAATCGATCCGCAGGACCCAAATTAGTCCAGATGCAACCACTTTCCAAGTCTCTCCGACCTTCACAAAAAACGTTATTCAAGAATATCTCTTTCTCCTATGTGCTTTCATCCCTAACACTAACCCTAACCCTTCCGAAAGTCGGAGAAGCTCAAGGATGGTACCGATCGATGCGCGCTACCCCATTTAGTGGGGGTAGAGCCTACTTGCAAGTCTCTCCGACCTTCACAAAAAAAGTTATTCAAGAATATCTCCTCAGATTTGGGGGAATTTCGTCGGTCGACCTCTTCCGAAGGTCGTACAAGCTCGGGAATGGTACCAATCGATCCGCAGGACCCAAATTAGTCCAGATGCAACCACTTTCCAAGTCTCTCCGACCTTCACAAAAAAAGTTATTCAAGAATATCTCTTTCTCCTATGTGCTTTCATCCCTAACCCTAACCCTAACCCTTCCGAAAGTCGGAGAAGCTCAAGGATGGTACCGATCGATGCGCGCTACCCCATTTAGTGGGGGCAGAGCCTACTTGCAAGTCTCTCCGACCTTCACAAAAAAAGTTATTCAAGAATATCTCTTTCTCCTATGTGCTTTCATCCCTAACCCTAACCCTAACCCTTCCGAAAGTCGGAGAAGCTCAAGGATGGTACCGATCGATGCGCGCTACCCCATTTAGTGGGGGTAGAGCCTACTTGCAAGTCTCTCCGACCTTCACAAAAAAAGTTATTCAAGAATATCTCTTTCTCCTATGTGCTTTCATCCCTAACCCTAACCCTAACCCTTCCGAAAGTCGGAGAAGCTCAAGAATGGTACCGATCGATGCGCGCTACCCCATTTAGTGGGGGTAGAGCCTACTTGCAAGTCTCTCCGACCTTCACAAAAAAAGTTATTCAAGAATATCTCTTTCTCCTATGTGCTTTCATCCCTAACCCTAACCCTAACCCTTCCGAAAGTCGGAGAAGCTCAAGGATGGTACCGATCGATGCGCGCAACCCCATTTAGTGGGGGTAGAGCCTACTTGCAAGTCTCTCCGACCTTCACAAAAAAAGTTATTCAAGAATATCTCCTCAGATTTGGGGGAATTTCGTCGGTCGACCTCTTCCGAAGGTCGTACAAGCTCGGGGATGGTACCAATCGATCCGCAGGACCCAAATTAGTCCAGATGCAACCACTTTCCAAGTCTCTCCGACCTTCACAAAAAAAGTTATTCAAGAATATCTCTTTCTCCTATGTGCTTTCATCCCTAACCCTAACCCTAACCCTTCCGAAAGTCGGAGAAGCTCAAGGATGGTACCGATCGATGCGCGCTACCCCATTTAGTGGGGGTAGAGCCTACTTGCAAGTCTCTCCGACCTTCACAAAAAAAGTTATTCAAGAATATCTCTTTCTCCTATGTGCTTTCATCCCTAACCCTAACCCTAACCCTTCCGAAAGTCGGAGAAGCTCAAGGATGGTACCGATCGATGCGCGCAACCCCATTTAGTGGGGGTAGAGCCTACTTGCAAGTCTCTCCGACCTTCACAAAAAAAGTTATTCAAGAATATCTCCTCAGATTTGGGGGAATTTCGTCGGTCGACCTCTTCCGAAGGTCGTACAAGCTCGGGGATGGTACCAATCGATCCGCAGGACCCAAATTAGTCCAGATGCAACCACTTTTCAAGTCTCTCCGACCTTCACAAAAAAAGTTATTCAAGAATATCTCTTTCTCCTATGTGCTTTCATCCCTAACCCTAACCCTAACCCTTCCGAAAGTCGGAGAAGCTCAAGGATGGTACCGATCGATGCGCGCTACCCCATTTAGTGGGGGTAGAGCCTACTTGCAAGTCTCTCCGACCTTCACAAAAAAAGTTATTCAAGAATATCTCTTTCTCCTATGTGCTTTCATCCCTAACCCTAACCCTAACCCTTCCGAAAGTCGGAGAAGCTCAAGGATGGTACCGATCGATGCGCGCAACCCCATTTAGTGGGGGTAGAGCCTACTTGCAAGTCTCTCCGACCTTCACAAAAAAAGTTATTCAAGAATATCTCCTCAGATTTGGGGGAATTTCGTCGGTCGACCTCTTCCGAAGGTCGTACAAGCTCGGGGATGGTACCAATCGATCTGCAGGACCCAAATTAGTCCAGATGCAACCACTTTCCAAGTCTCTCCGACCTTCACAAAAAAAGTTATTCAAGAATATCTCTTTCTCCTATGTGCTTTCATCCCTAACACTAACCCTAACCCTTCCGAAAGTCGGAGAAGCTCAAGGATGGTACCGATCGATGCGCGCTACCCCATTTAGTGGGGGTAGAGCCTACTTGCAAGTCTCTCCGACCTTCACAAAAAAAGTTATTCAAGAATATCTCCTCAGATTTGGGGGAATTTCGTCGGTCGACCTCTTCCGAAGGTCGTACAAGCTCGGGGATGGTACCAATCGATCCGCAGGACCCAAATTAGTCCAGATGCAACCACTTTCCAAGTCTCTCCGACCTTCACAAAAAAAGTTATTCAAGAATATCTCTTTCTCCTATGTGCTTTCATCCCTAACCCTAACCCTAACCCTTCCGAAAGTCGGAGAAGCTCAAGGATGGTACCGATCGATGCGCGCTACCCCATTTAGTGGGGGCAGAGCCTACTTGCAAGTCTCTCCGACCTTCACAAAAAAAGTTATTCAAGAATATCTCTTTCTCCTATGTGCTTTCATCCCTAACCCTAACCCTAACCCTTCCGAAAGTCGGAGAAGCTCAAGGATGGTACCGATCGATGCGCGCTACCCCATTTAGTGGGGGTAGAGCCTACTTGCAAGTCTCTCCGACCTTCACAAAAAAAGTTATTCAAGAATATCTCTTTCTCCTATGTGCTTTCATCCCTAACCCTAACCCTAACCCTTCCGAAAGTCGGAGAAGCTCAAGGATGGTACCGATCGATGCGCGCTACCCCATTTAGTGGGGGTAGAGCCTACTTGCAAGTCTCTCCGACCTTCACAAAAAAAGTTATTCAAGAATATCTCTTTCTCCTATGTGCTTTCATCCCTAACCCTAACCCTAACCCTTCCGAAAGTCGGAGAAGCTCAAGGATGGTACCGATCGATGCGCGCAACCCCATTTAGTGGGGGTAGAGCCTACTTGCAAGTCTCTCCGACCTTCACAAAAAAAGTTATTCAAGAATATCTCCTCAGATTTGGGGGAATTTCGTCGGTCGACCTCTTCCGAAGGTCGTACAAGCTCGGGGATGGTACCAATCGATCCGCAGGACCCAAATTAGTCCAGATGCAACCACTTTCCAAGTCTCTCCGACCTTCACAAAAAAAGTTATTCAAGAATATCTCTTTCTCCTATGTGCTTTCATCCCTAACCCTAACCCTAACCCTTCCGAAAGTCGGAGAAGCTCAAGGATGGTACCGATCGATGCGCGCTACCCCATTTAGTGGGGGTAGAGCCTACTTGCAAGTCTCTCCGACCTTCACAAAAAAAGTTATTCAAGAATATCTCTTTCTCCTATGTGCTTTCATCCCTAACCCTAACCCTAACCCTTCCGAAAGTCGGAGAAGCTCAAGGATGGTACCGATCGATGCGCGCAACCCCATTTAGTGGGGGTAGAGCCTACTTGCAAGTCTCTCCGACCTTCACAAAAAAAGTTATTCAAGAATATCTCCTCAGATTTGGGGGAATTTCGTCGGTCGACCTCTTCCGAAGGTCGTACAAGCTCGGGGATGGTACCAATCGATCCGCAGGACCCAAATTAGTCCAGATGCAACCACTTTCCAAGTCTCTCCGACCTTCACAAAAAAAGTTATTCAATAATATCTCTTTCTCCTATGTGCTTTCATCCCTAACCCTAACCCTAACCCTTCCGAAAGTCGGAGAAGCTCAAGGATGGTACCGATCGATGCGCGCTACCCCATTTAGTGGGGGTAGAGCCTACTTGCAAGTCTCTCCGACCTTCACAAAAAAAGTTATTCAAGAATATCTCTTTCTCCTATGTGCTTTCATCCCTAACCCTAACCCTAACCCTTCCGAAAGTCGGAGAAGCTCAAGGATGGTACCGATCGATGCGCGCAACCCCATTTAGTGGGGGTAGAGCCTACTTGCAAGTCTCTCCGACCTTCACAAAAAAAGTTATTCAAGAATATCTCCTCAGATTTGGGGGAATTTCGTCGGTCGACCTCTTCCGAAGGTCGTACAAGCTCGGGGATGGTACCAATCGATCCGCAGGACCCAAATTAGTCCAGATGCAACCACTTTCCAAGTCTCTCCGACCTTCACAAAAAAAGTTATTCAAGAATATCTCTTTCTCCTATGTGCTTTCATCCCTAACCCTAACCCTAACCCTTCCGAAAGTCGGAGAAGCTCAAGGATGGTACCGATCGATGCGCGCTACCCCATTTAGTGGGGGTAGAGCCTACTTGCAAGTCTCTCCGACCTTCACAAAAAAAGTTATTCAAGAATATCTCTTTCTCCTATGTGCTTTCATCCCTAACCCTAACCCTAACCCTTCCGAAAGTCGGAGAAGCTCAAGGATGGTACCGATCGATGCGCGCAACCCCATTTAGTGGGGGTAGAGCCTACTTGCAAGTCTCTCCGACCTTCACAAAAAAAGTTATTCAAGAATATCTCCTCAGATTTGGGGGAATTTCGTCGGTCGACCTCTTCCGAAGGTCGTACAAGGTCGGGGATGGTACCAATCGATCCGCAGGACCCAAATTAGTCCAGATGCAACCACTTTCCAAGTCTCTCCGACCTTCACAAAAAAAGTTATTCAAGAATATCTCTTTCTCCTATGTGCTTTCATCCCTAACCCTAACCCTAACCCTTCCGAAAGTCGGAGAAGCTCAAGGATGGTACCGATCGATGCGCGCTACCCCATTTAGTGGGGGTAGAGCCTACTTGCAAGTCTCTCCGACCTTCACAAAAAAAGTTATTCAAGAATATCTCTTTCTCCTATGTGCTTTCATCCCTAACCCTAACCCTAACCCTTCCGAAAGTCGGAGAAGCTCAAGGATGGTACCGATCGATGCGCGCAACCCCATTTAGTGGGGGTAGAGCCTACTTGCAAGTCTCTCCGACCTTCACAAAAAAAGTTATTCAAGAATATCTCCTCAGATTTGGGGGAATTTCGTCGGTCGACCTCTTCCGAAGGTCGTACAAGCTCGGGGATGGTACCAATCGATCCGCAGGACCCAAATTAGTCCAGATGCAACCACTTTCCAAGTCTCTCCGACCTTCACAAAAAAAGTTATTCAAGAATATCTCTTTCTCCTATGTGCTTTCATCCCTAACCCTAACCCTAACCCTTCCGAAAGTCGGAGAAGCTCAAGGATGGTACCGATCGATGCGCGCTACCCCATTTAGTGGGGGTAGAGCCTACTTGCAAGTCTCTCCGACCTTCACAAAAAAAGTTATTCAAGAATATCTCTTTCTCCTATGTGCTTTCATCCCTAACCCTAACCCTAACCCTTCCGAAAGTCGGAGAAGCTCAAGGATTGTACCGATCGATGCGCGCAACCCCATTTAGTGGGGGTAGAGCCTACTTGCAAGTCTCTCCGACCTTCACAAAAAAAGTTATTCAAGAATATCTCCTCAGATTTGGGGGAATTTCGTCGGTCGACCTCTTCCGAAGGTCGTACAAGCTCGGGGATGGTACCAATCGATCCGCAGGACCCAAATTAGTCCAGATGCAACCACTTTCCAAGTCTCTCCGACCTTCACAAAAAAAGTTATTCAAGAATATCTCTTTCTCCTATGTGCTTTCATCCCTAACCCTAACCCTAACCCTTCCGAAAGTCGGAGAAGCTCAAGGATGGTACCGATCGATGCGCGCTACCCCATTTAGTGGGGGTAGAGCCTACTTGCAAGTCTCTCCGACCTTCACAAAAAAAGTTATTCAAGAATATCTCCTCAGATTTGGGGGAATTTCGTCGGTCGACCTCTTCCGAAGGTCGTACAAGCTCGGGGATGGTACCAATCGATCCGCAGGACCCAAATTAGTCCAGATGCAACCACTTTCCAAGTCTCTCCGACCTTCACAAAAAAAGTTATTCAAGAATATCTCTTTCTCCTATGTGCTTTCATCCCTAACCCTAACCCTAACCCTTCCGAAAGTCGGAGAAGCTCAAGGATGGTACCGATCGATGCGCGCTACCCCATTTAGTGGGGGCAGAGCCTACTTGCAAGTCTCTCCGACCTTCACAAAAAAAGTTATTCAAGAATATCTCTTTCTCCTATGTGCTTTCATCCCTAACCCTAACCCTAACCCTTCCGAAAGTCGGAGAAGCTCAAGGATGGTACCGATCGATGCGCGCTACCCCATTTAGTGGGGGTAGAGCCTACTTGCAAGTCTCTCCGACCTTCACAAAAAAAGTTATTCAAGAATATCTCTTTCTCCTATGTGCTTTCATCCCTAACCCTAACCCTAACCCTTCCGAAAGTCGGAGAAGCTCAAGGATGGTACCGATCGATGCGCGCTACCCCATTTAGTGGGGGTAGAGCCTACTTGCAAGTCTCTCCGACCTTCACAAAAAAAGTTATTCAAGAATATCTCTTTCTCCTATGTGCTTTCATCCCTAACCCTAACCCTAACCCTTCCGAAAGTCGGAGAAGCTCAAGGATGGTACCGATCGATGCGCGCAACCCCATTTAGTGGGGGTAGAGCCTACTTGCAAGTCTCTCCGACCTTCACAAAAAAAGTTATTCAAGAATATCTCCTCAGATTTGGGGGAATTTCGTCGGTCGACCTCTTCCGAAGGTCGTACAAGCTCGGGGATGGTACCAATCGATCCGCAGGACCCAAATTAGTCCAGATGCAACCACTTTCCAAGTCTCTCCGACCTTCACAAAAAAAGTTATTCAAGAATATCTCTTTCTCCTATGTGCTTTCATCCCTAACCCTAACCCTAACCCTTCCGAAAGTCGGAGAAGCTCAAGGATGGTACCGATCGATGCGCGCTACCCCATTTAGTGGGGGTAGAGCCTACTTGCAAGTCTCTCCGACCTTCACAAAAAAAGTTATTCAAGAATATCTCCTCAGATTTGGGGGAATTTCGTCGGTCGACCTCTTCCGAAGGTCGTACAAGCTCGGGGATGGTACCAATCGATCCGCAGGACCCAAATTAGTCCAGATGCAACCACTTTCCAAGTCTCTCCGACCTTCACAAAAAAAGTTATTCAAGAATATCTCTTTCTCCTATGTGCTTTCATCCCTAACCCTAACCCTAACCCTTCCGAAAGTCGGAGAAGCTCAAGGATGGTACCGATCGATGCGCGCTACCCCATTTAGTGGGGGCAGAGCCTACTTGCAAGTCTCTCCGACCTTCACAAAAAAAGTTATTCAAGAATATCTCTTTCTCCTATGTGCTTTCATCCCTAACCCTAACCCTAACCCTTCCGAAAGTCGGAGAAGCTCAAGGATGGTACCGATCGATGCGCGCTACCCCATTTAGTGGGGGTAGAGCCTACTTGCAAGTCTCTCCGACCTTCACAAAAAAAGTTATTCAAGAATATCTCTTTCTCCTATGTGCTTTCATCCCTAACCCTAACCCTAACCCTTCCGAAAGTCGGAGAAGCTCAAGGATGGTACCGATCGATGCGCGCTACCCCATTTAGTGGGGGTAGAGCCTACTTGCAAGTCTCTCCGACCTTCACAAAAAAAGTTATTCAAGAATATCTCTTTCTCCTATGTGCTTTCATCCCTAACCCTAACCCTAACCCTTCCGAAAGTCGGAGAAGCTCAAGGATGGTACCGATCGATGCGCGCTACCCCATTTAGTGGGGGTAGAGCCTACTTGCAAGTCTCTCCGACCTTCACAAAAAAAGTTATTCAAGAATATCTCTTTCTCCTATGTGCTTTCATCCCTAACCCTAACCCTAACCCTTCCGAAAGTCGGAGAAGCTCAAGGATGGTACCGATCGATGCGCGCAACCCCATTTAGTGGGGGTAGAGCCTACTTGCAAGTCTCTCCGACCTTCACAAAAAAAGTTATTCAAGAATATCTCCTCAGATTTGGGGGAATTTCGTCGGTCGACCTCTTCCGAAGGTCGTACAAGCTCGGGGATGGTACCAATCGATCCGCAGGACCCAAATTAGTCCAGATGCAACCACTTTCCAAGTCTCTCCGACCTTCACAAAAAAAGTTATTCAAGAATATCTCTTTCTCCTATGTGCTTTCATCCCTAACCCTAACCCTAACCCTTCCGAAAGTCGGAGAAGCTCAAGGATGGTACCGATCGATGCGCGCTACCCCATTTAGTGGGGGTAGAGCCTACTTGCAAGTCTCTCCGACCTTCACAAAAAAAGTTATTCAAGAATATCTCTTTCTCCTATGTGCTTTCATCCCTAACCCTAACCCTAACCCTTCCGAAAGTCGGAGAAGCTCAAGGATGGTACCGATCGATGCGCGCAACCCCATTTAGTGGGGGTAGAGCCTACTTGCAAGTCTCTCCGACCTTCACAAAAAAAGTTATTCAAGAATATCTCCTCAGATTTGGGGGAATTTCGTCGGTCGACCTCTTCCGAAGGTCGTACAAGCTCGGGGATGGTACCAATCGATCCGCAGGACCCAAATTAGTCCAGATGCAACCACTTTCCAAGTCTCTCCGACCTTCACAAAAAAAGTTATTCAATAATATCTCTTTCTCCTATGTGCTTTCATCCCTAACCCTAACCCTAACCCTTCCGAAAGTCGGAGAAGCTCAAGGATGGTACCGATCGATGCGCGCTACCCCATTTAGTGGGGGTAGAGCCTACTTGCAAGTCTCTCCGACCTTCACAAAAAAAGTTATTCAAGAATATCTCTTTCTCCTATGTGCTTTCATCCCTAACCCTAACCCTAACCCTTCCGAAAGTCGGAGAAGCTCAAGGATGGTACCGATCGATGCGCGCAACCCCATTTAGTGGGGGTAGAGCCTACTTGCAAGTCTCTCCGACCTTCACAAAAAAAGTTATTCAAGAATATCTCCTCAGATTTGGGGGAATTTCGTCGGTCGACCTCTTCCGAAGGTCGTACAAGCTCGGGGATGGTACCAATCGATCCGCAGGACCCAAATTAGTCCAGATGCAACCACTTTCCAAGTCTCTCCGACCTTCACAAAAAAAGTTATTCAAGAATATCTCTTTCTCCTATGTGCTTTCATCCCTAACCCTAACCCTTCCGAAAGTCGGAGAAGCTCAAGGATGGTACCGATCGATGCGCGCTACCCCATTTAGTGGGGGTAGAGCCTACTTGCAAGTCTCTCCGACCTTCACAAAAAAAGTTATTCAAGAATATCTCTTTCTCCTATGTGCTTTCATCCCTAACCCTAACCCTAACCCTTCCGAAAGTCGGAGAAGCTCAAGGATGGTACCGATCGATGCGCGCAACCCCATTTAGTGGGGGTAGAGCCTACTTGCAAGTCTCTCCGACCTTCACAAAAAAAGTTATTCAAGAATATCTCCTCAGATTTGGGGGAATTTCGTCGGTCGACCTCTTCCGAAGGTCGTACAAGCTCGGGGATGGTACCAATCGATCCGCAGGACCCAAATTAGTCCAGATGCAACCACTTTCCAAGTCTCTCCGACCTTCACAAAAAAAGTTATTCAAGAATATCTCTTTCTCCTATGTGCTTTCATCCCTAACCCTAACCCTAACCCTTCCGAAAGTCGGAGAAGCTCAAGGATGGTACCGATCGATGCGCGCTACCCCATTTAGTGGGGGTAGAGCCTACTTGCAAGTCTCTCCGACCTTCACAAAAAAAGTTATTCAAGAATATCTCTTTCTCCTATGTGCTTTCATCCCTAACCCTAACCCTAACCCTTCCGAAAGTCGGAGAAGCTCAAGGATGGTACCGATCGATGCGCGCAACCCCATTTAGTGGGGGTAGAGCCTACTTGCAAGTCTCTCCGACCTTCACAAAAAAAGTTATTCAAGAATATCTCCTCAGATTTGGGGGAATTTCGTCGGTCGACCTCTTCCGAAGGTCGTACAAGCTCGGGGATGGTACCAATCGATCCGCAGGACCCAAATTAGTCCAGATGCAACCACTTTCCAAGTCTCTCCGACCTTCACAAAAAAAGTTATTCAAGAATATCTCTTTCTCCTATGTGCTTTCATCCCTAACCCTAACCCTAACCCTTCCGAAAGTCGGAGAAGCTCAAGGATGGTACCGATCGATGCGCGCTACCCCATTTAGTGGGGGTAGAGCCTACTTGCAAGTCTCTCCGACCTTCACAAAAAAAGTTATTCAAGAATATCTCTTTCTCCTATGTGCTTTCATCCCTAACCCTAACCCTAACCCTTCCGAAAGTCGGAGAAGCTCAAGGATTGTACCGATCGATGCGCGCAACCCCATTTAGTGGGGGTAGAGCCTACTTGCAAGTCTCTCCGACCTTCACAAAAAAAGTTATTCAAGAATATCTCCTCAGATTTGGGGGAATTTCGTCGGTCGACCTCTTCCGAAGGTCGTACAAGCTCGGGGATGGTACCAATCGATCCGCAGGACCCAAATTAGTCCAGATGCAACCACTTTCCAAGTCTCTCCGACCTTCACAAAAAAAGTTATTCAAGAATATCTCTTTCTCCTATGTGCTTTCATCCCTAACCCTAACCCTAACCCTTCCGAAAGTCGGAGAAGCTCAAGGATGGTACCGATCGATGCGCGCTACCCCATTTAGTGGGGGTAGAGCCTACTTGCAAGTCTCTCCGACCTTCACAAAAAAAGTTATTCAAGAATATCTCCTCAGATTTGGGGGAATTTCGTCGGTCGACCTCTTCCGAAGGTCGTACAAGCTCGGGGATGGTACCAATCGATCCGCAGGACCCAAATTAGTCCAGATGCAACCACTTTCCAAGTCTCTCCGACCTTCACAAAAAAAGTTATTCAAGAATATCTCTTTCTCCTATGTGCTTTCATCCCTAACCCTAACCCTAACCCTTCCGAAAGTCGGAGAAGCTCAAGGATGGTACCGATCGATGCGCGCTACCCCATTTAGTGGGGGTAGAGCCTACTTGCAAGTCTCTCCGACCTTCACAAAAAAAGTTATTCAAGAATATCTCTTTCTCCTATGTGCTTTCATCCCTAACCCTAACCCTAACCCTTCCGAAAGTCGGAGAAGCTCAAGGATGGTACCGATCGATGCGCGCAACCCCATTTAGTGGGGGTAGAGCCTACTTGCAAGTCTCTCCGACCTTCACAAAAAAAGTTATTCAAGAATATCTCCTCAGATTTGGGGGAATTTCGTCGGTCGACCTCTTCCGAAGGTCGTACAAGCTCGGGGATGGTACCAATCGATCCGCAGGACCCAAATTAGTCCAGATGCAACCACTTTCCAAGTCTCTCCGACCTTCACAAAAAAAGTTATTCAATAATATCTCTTTCTCCTATGTGCTTTCATCCCTAACCCTAACCCTAACCCTTCCGAAAGTCGGAGAAGCTCAAGGATGGTACCGATCGATGCGCGCTACCCCATTTAGTGGGGGTAGAGCCTACTTGCAAGTCTCTCCGACCTTCACAAAAAAAGTTATTCAAGAATATCTCTTTCTCCTATGTGCTTTCATCCCTAACCCTAACCCTAACCCTTCCGAAAGTCGGAGAAGCTCAAGGATGGTACCGATCGATGCGCGCAACCCCATTTAGTGGGGGTAGAGCCTACTTGCAAGTCTCTCCGACCTTCACAAAAAAAGTTATTCAAGAATATCTCCTCAGATTTGGGGGAATTTCGTCGGTCGACCTCTTCCGAAGGTCGTACAAGCTCGGGGATGGTACCAATCGATCCGCAGGACCCAAATTAGTCCAGATGCAACCACTTTCCAAGTCTCTCCGACCTTCACAAAAAAAGTTATTCAATAATATCTCTTTCTCCTATGTGCTTTCATCCCTAACCCTAACCCTAACCCTTCCGAAAGTCGGAGAAGCTCAAGGATGGTACCGATCGATGCGCGCTACCCCATTTAGTGGGGGTAGAGCCTACTTGCAAGTCTCTCCGACCTTCACAAAAAAAGTTATTCAAGAATATCTCTTTCTCCTATGTGCTTTCATCCCTAACCCTAACCCTAACCCTTCCGAAAGTCGGAGAAGCTCAAGGATGGTACCGATCGATGCGCGCAACCCCATTTAGTGGGGGTAGAGCCTACTTGCAAGTCTCTCCGACCTTCACAAAAAAAGTTATTCAAGAATATCTCCTCAGATTTGGGGGAATTTCGTCGGTCGACCTCTTCCGAAGGTCGTACAAGCTCGGGGATGGTACCAATCGATCCGCAGGACCCAAATTAGTCCAGATGCAACCACTTTCCAAGTCTCTCCGACCTTCACAAAAAAAGTTATTCAAGAATATCTCTTTCTCCTATGTGCTTTCATCCCTAACCCTAACCCTTCCGAAAGTCGGAGAAGCTCAAGGATGGTACCGATCGATGCGCGCTACCCCATTTAGTGGGGGTAGAGCCTACTTGCAAGTCTCTCCGACCTTCACAAAAAAAGTTATTCAAGAATATCTCTTTCTCCTATGTGCTTTCATCCCTAACCCTAACCCTAACCCTTCCGAAAGTCGGAGAAGCTCAAGGATGGTACCGATCGATGCGCGCAACCCCATTTAGTGGGGGTAGAGCCTACTTGCAAGTCTCTCCGACCTTCACAAAAAAAGTTATTCAAGAATATCTCCTCAGATTTGGGGGAATTTCGTCGGTCGACCTCTTCCGAAGGTCGTACAAGCTCGGGGATGGTACCAATCGATCCGCAGGACCCAAATTAGTCCAGATGCAACCACTTTCCAAGTCTCTCCGACCTTCACAAAAAAAGTTATTCAAGAATATCTCTTTCTCCTATGTGCTTTCATCCCTAACCCTAACCCTAACCCTTCCGAAAGTCGGAGAAGCTCAAGGATGGTACCGATCGATGCGCGCTACCCCATTTAGTGGGGGTAGAGCCTACTTGCAAGTCTCTCCGACCTTCACAAAAAAAGTTATTCAAGAATATCTCTTTCTCCTATGTGCTTTCATCCCTAACCCTAACCCTAACCCTTCCGAAAGTCGGAGAAGCTCAAGGATGGTACCGATCGATGCGCGCAACCCCATTTAGTGGGGGTAGAGCCTACTTGCAAGTCTCTCCGACCTTCACAAAAAAAGTTATTCAAGAATATCTCCTCAGATTTGGGGGAATTTCGTCGGTCGACCTCTTCCGAAGGTCGTACAAGCTCGGGGATGGTACCAATCGATCCGCAGGACCCAAATTAGTCCAGATGCAACCACTTTCCAAGTCTCTCCGACCTTCACAAAAAAAGTTATTCAAGAATATCTCTTTCTCCTATGTGCTTTCATCCCTAACCCTAACCCTAACCCTTCCGAAAGTCGGAGAAGCTCAAGGATGGTACCGATCGATGCGCGCTACCCCATTTAGTGGGGGTAGAGCCTACTTGCAAGTCTCTCCGACCTTCACAAAAAAAGTTATTCAAGAATATCTCTTTCTCCTATGTGCTTTCATCCCTAACCCTAACCCTAACCCTTCCGAAAGTCGGAGAAGCTCAAGGATTGTACCGATCGATGCGCGCAACCCCATTTAGTGGGGGTAGAGCCTACTTGCAAGTCTCTCCGACCTTCACAAAAAAAGTTATTCAAGAATATCTCCTCAGATTTGGGGGAATTTCGTCGGTCGACCTCTTCCGAAGGTCGTACAAGCTCGGGGATGGTACCAATCGATCCGCAGGACCCAAATTAGTCCAGATGCAACCACTTTCCAAGTCTCTCCGACCTTCACAAAAAAAGTTATTCAAGAATATCTCTTTCTCCTATGTGCTTTCATCCCTAACCCTAACCCTAACCCTTCCGAAAGTCGGAGAAGCTCAAGGATGGTACCGATCGATGCGCGCTACCCCATTTAGTGGGGGTAGAGCCTACTTGCAAGTCTCTCCGACCTTCACAAAAAAAGTTATTCAAGAATATCTCCTCAGATTTGGGGGAATTTCGTCGGTCGACCTCTTCCGAAGGTCGTACAAGCTCGGGGATGGTACCAATCGATCCGCAGGACCCAAATTAGTCCAGATGCAACCACTTTCCAAGTCTCTCCGACCTTCACAAAAAAAGTTATTCAAGAATATCTCTTTCTCCTATGTGCTTTCATCCCTAACCCTAACCCTAACCCTTCCGAAAGTCGGAGAAGCTCAAGGATGGTACCGATCGATGCGCGCTACCCCATTTAGTGGGGGTAGAGCCTACTTGCAAGTCTCTCCGACCTTCACAAAAAAAGTTATTCAAGAATATCTCTTTCTCCTATGTGCTTTCATCCCTAACCCTAACCCTAACCCTTCCGAAAGTCGGAGAAGCTCAAGGATGGTACCGATCGATGCGCGCAACCCCATTTAGTGGGGGTAGAGCCTACTTGCAAGTCTCTCCGACCTTCACAAAAAAAGTTATTCAAGAATATCTCCTCAGATTTGGGGGAATTTCGTCGGTCGACCTCTTCCGAAGGTCGTACAAGCTCGGGGATGGTACCAATCGATCCGCAGGACCCAAATTAGTCCAGATGCAACCACTTTCCAAGTCTCTCCGACCTTCACAAAAAAAGTTATTCAATAATATCTCTTTCTCCTATGTGCTTTCATCCCTAACCCTAACCCTAACCCTTCCGAAAGTCGGAGAAGCTCAAGGATGGTACCGATCGATGCGCGCTACCCCATTTAGTGGGGGTAGAGCCTACTTGCAAGTCTCTCCGACCTTCACAAAAAAAGTTATTCAAGAATATCTCTTTCTCCTATGTGCTTTCATCCCTAACCCTAACCCTAACCCTTCCGAAAGTCGGAGAAGCTCAAGGATGGTACCGATCGATGCGCGCAACCCCATTTAGTGGGGGTAGAGCCTACTTGCAAGTCTCTCCGACCTTCACAAAAAAAGTTATTCAAGAATATCTCCTCAGATTTGGGGGAATTTCGTCGGTCGACCTCTTCCGAAGGTCGTACAAGCTCGGGGATGGTACCAATCGATCCGCAGGACCCAAATTAGTCCAGATGCAACCACTTTCCAAGTCTCTCCGACCTTCACAAAAAAAGTTATTCAAGAATATCTCTTTCTCCTATGTGCTTTCATCCCTAACCCTAACCCTAACCCTTCCGAAAGTCGGAGAAGCTCAAGGATGGTACCGATCGATGCGCGCTACCCCATTTAGTGGGGGTAGAGCCTACTTGCAAGTCTCTCCGACCTTCACAAAAAAAGTTATTCAAGAATATCTCTTTCTCCTATGTGCTTTCATCCCTAACCCTAACCCTAACCCTTCCGAAAGTCGGAGAAGCTCAAGGATGGTACCGATCGATGCGCGCAACCCCATTTAGTGGGGGTAGAGCCTACTTGCAAGTCTCTCCGACCTTCACAAAAAAAGTTATTCAAGAATATCTCCTCAGATTTGGGGGAATTTCGTCGGTCGACCTCTTCCGAAGGTCGTACAAGCTCGGGGATGGTACCAATCGATCCGCAGGACCCAAATTAGTCCAGATGCAACCACTTTCCAAGTCTCTCCGACCTTCACAAAAAAAGTTATTCAAGAATATCTCTTTCTCCTATGTGCTTTCATCCCTAACCCTAACCCTAACCCTTCCGAAAGTCGGAGAAGCTCAAGGATGGTACCGATCGATGCGCGCTACCCCATTTAGTGGGGGTAGAGCCTACTTGCAAGTCTCTCCGACCTTCACAAAAAAAGTTATTCAAGAATATCTCTTTCTCCTATGTGCTTTCATCCCTAACCCTAACCCTAACCCTTCCGAAAGTCGGAGAAGCTCAAGGATGGTACCGATCGATGCGCGCAACCCCATTTAGTGGGGGTAGAGCCTACTTGCAAGTCTCTCCGACCTTCACAAAAAAAGTTATTCAAGAATATCTCCTCAGATTTGGGGGAATTTCGTCGGTCGACCTCTTCCGAAGGTCGTACAAGCTCGGGGATGGTACCAATCGATCCGCAGGACCCAAATTAGTCCAGATGCAACCACTTTCCAAGTCTCTCCGACCTTCACAAAAAAAGTTATTCAAGAATATCTCTTTCTCCTATGTGCTTTCATCCCTAACCCTAACCCTAACCCTTCCGAAAGTCGGAGAAGCTCAAGGATGGTACCGATCGATGCGCGCTACCCCATTTAGTGGGGGTAGAGCCTACTTGCAAGTCTCTCCGACCTTCACAAAAAAAGTTATTCAAGAATATCTCTTTCTCCTATGTGCTTTCATCCCTAACCCTAACCCTAACCCTTCCGAAAGTCGGAGAAGCTCAAGGATTGTACCGATCGATGCGCGCAACCCCATTTAGTGGGGGTAGAGCCTACTTGCAAGTCTCTCCGACCTTCACAAAAAAAGTTATTCAAGAATATCTCCTCAGATTTGGGGGAATTTCGTCGGTCGACCTCTTCCGAAGGTCGTACAAGCTCGGGGATGGTACCAATCGATCCGCAGGACCCAAATTAGTCCAGATGCAACCACTTTCCAAGTCTCTCCGACCTTCACAAAAAAAGTTCTTCAAGAATATCTCTTTCTCCTATGTGCTTTCATCCCTAACCCTAACCCTAACCCTTCCGAAAGTCGGAGAAGCTCAAGGATGGTACCGATCGATGCGCGCTACCCCATTTAGTGGGGGTAGAGCCTACTTGCAAGTCTCTCCGACCTTCACAAAAAAAGTTATTCAAGAATATCTCCTCAGATTTGGGGGAATTTCGTCGGTCGACCTCTTCCGAAGGTCGTACAAGCTCGGGGATGGTACCAATCGATCCGCAGGACCCAAATTAGTCCAGATGCAACCACTTTCCAAGTCTCTCCGACCTTCACAAAAAAAGTTATTCAAGAATATCTCTTTCTCCTATGTGCTTTCATCCCTAACCCTAACCCTAACCCTTCCGAAAGTCGGAGAAGCTCAAAGATGGTACCGATCGATGCGCGCTACCCCATTTAGTGGGGGCAGAGCCTACTTGCAAGTCTCTCCGACCTTCACAAAAAAAGTTATTCAAGAATATCTCTTTCTCCTATGTGCTTTCATCCCTAACCCTAACCCTAACCCTTCCGAAAGTCGGAGAAGCTCAAGGATGGTACCGATCGATGCGCGCTACCCCATTTAGTGGGGGTAGAGCCTACTTGCAAGTCTCTCCGACCTTCACAAAAAAAGTTATTCAAGAATATCTCTTTCTCCTATGTGCTTTCATCCCTAACCCTAACCCTAACCCTTCCGAAAGTCGGAGAAGCTCAAGGATGGTACCGATCGATGCGCGCTACCCCATTTAGTGGGGGTAGAGCCTACTTGCAAGTCTCTCCGACCTTCACAAAAAAAGTTATTCAAGAATATCTCTTTCTCCTATGTGCTTTCATCCCTAACCCTAACCCTAACCCTTCAAAAAGTCGGAGAAGCTCAAGGATGGTACCGATCGATGCGCGCAACCCCATTTAGTGGGGGTAGAGCCTACTTGCAAGTCTCTCCGACCTTCACAAAAAAAGTTATTCAAGAATATCTCCTCAGATTTGGGGGAATTTCGTCGGTCGACCTCTTCCGAAGGTCGTACAAGCTCGGGGATGGTACCAATCGATCCGCAGGACCCAAATTAGTCCAGATGCAACCACTTTCCAAGTCTCTCCGACCTTCACAAAAAAAGTTATTCAAGAATATCTCTTTCTCCTATGTGCTTTCATCCCTAACCCTAACCCTAACCCTTCCGAAAGTCGGAGAAGCTCAAGGATGGTACCGATCGATGCGCGCTACCCCATTTAGTGGGGGTAGAGCCTACTTGCAAGTCTCTCCGACCTTCACAAAAAAAGTTATTCAAGAATATCTCCTCAGATTTGGGGGAATTTCGTCGGTCGACCTCTTCCGAAGGTCGTACAAGCTCGGGGATGGTACCAATCGATCCGCAGGACCCAAATTAGTCCAGATGCAACCACTTTCCAAGTCTCTCCGACCTTCACAAAAAAAGTTATTCAAGAATATCTCTTTCTCCTATGTGCTTTCATCCCTAACCCTAACCCTAACCCTTCCGAAAGTCGGAGAAGCTCAAGGATGGTACCGATCGATGCGCGCTACCCCATTTAGTGGGGGCAGAGCCTACTTGCAAGTCTCTCCGACCTTCACAAAAAAAGTTATTCAAGAATATCTCTTTCTCCTATGTGCTTTCATCCCTAACCCTAACCCTAACCCTTCCGAAAGTCGGAGAAGCTCAAGGATGGTACCGATCGATGCGCGCTACCCCATTTAGTGGGGGTAGAGCCTACTTGCAAGTCTCTCCGACCTTCACAAAAAAAGTTATTCAAGAATATCTCTTTCTCCTATGTGCTTTCATCCCTAACCCTAACCCTAACCCTTCCGAAAGTCGGAGAAGCTCAAGGATGGTACCGATCGATGCGCGCTACCCCATTTAGTGGGGGTAGAGCCTACTTGCAAGTCTCTCCGACCTTCACAAAAAAAGTTATTCAAGAATATCTCTTTCTCCTATGTGCTTTCATCCCTAACCCTAACCCTAACCCTTCCGAAAGTCGGAGAAGCTCAAGGATGGTACCGATCGATGCGCGCAACCCCATTTAGTGGGGGTAGAGCCTACTTGCAAGTCTCTCCGACCTTCACAAAAAAAGTTATTCAAGAATATCTCCTCAGATTTGGGGGAATTTCGTCGGTCGACCTCTTCAGAAGGTCGTACAAGCTCGGGGATGGTACCAATCGATCCGCAGGACCCAAATTAGTCCAGATGCAACCACTTTCCAAGTCTCTCCGACCTTCACAAAAAAAGTTATTCAAGAATATCTCTTTCTCCTATGTGCTTTCATCCCTAACCCTAACCCTAACCCTTCCGAAAGTCGGAGAAGCTCAAGGATGGTACCGATCGATGCGCGCTACCCCATTTAGTGGGGGTAGAGCCTACTTGCAAGTCTCTCCGACCTTCACAAAAAAAGTTATTCAAGAATATCTCCTCAGATTTGGGGGAATTTCGTCGGTCGACCTCTTCCGAAGGTCGTACAAGCTCGGGGATGGTACCAATCGATCCGCAGGACCCAAATTAGTCCAGATGCAACCACTTTCCAAGTCTCTCCGACCTTCACAAAAAAAGTTATTCAAGAATATCTCTTTCTCCTATGTGCTTTCATCCCTAACCCTAACCCTAACCCTTCCGAAAGTCGGAGAAGCTCAAGGATGGTACCGATCGATGCGCGCTACCCCATTTAGTGGGGGCAGAGCCTACTTGCAAGTCTCTCCGACCTTCACAAAAAAAGTTATTCAAGAATATCTCTTTCTCCTATGTGCTTTCATCCCTAACCCTAACCCTAACCCTTCCGAAAGTCGGAGAAGCTCAAGGATGGTACCGATCGATGCGCGCTACCCCATTTAGTGGGGGTAGAGCCTACTTGCAAGTCTCTCCGACCTTCACAAAAAAAGTTATTCAAGAATATCTCTTTCTCCTATGTGCTTTCATCCCTAACCCTAACCCTAACCCTTCCGAAAGTCGGAGAAGCTCAAGGATGGTACCGATCGATGCGCGCTACCCCATTTAGTGGGGGTAGAGCCTACTTGCAAGTCTCTCCGACCTTCACAAAAAAAGTTATTCAAGAATATCTCTTTCTCCTATGTGCTTTCATCCCTAACCCTAACCCTAACCCTTCCGAAAGTCGGAGAAGCTCAAGGATGGTACCGATCGATGCGCGCAACCCCATTTAGTGGGGGTAGAGCCTACTTGCAAGTCTCTCCGACCTTCACAAAAAAAGTTATTCAAGAATATCTCCTCAGATTTGGGGGAATTTCGTCGGTTTACCTCTTCCGAAGGTCGTACAAGCTCGGGGATGGTACCAATCGATCCGCAGGACCCAAATTAGTCCAGATGCAACCACTTTCCAAGTCTCTCCGACCTTCACAAAAAAAGTTATTCAAGAATATCTCTTTCTCCTATGTGCTTTCATCCCTAACCCTAACCCTTCCGAAAGTCGGAGAAGCTCAAGGATGGTACCGATCGATGCGCGCTACCCCATTTAGTGGGGGTAGAGCCTACTTGCAAGTCTCTCCGACCTTCACAAAAAAAGTTATTCAAGAATATCTCTTTCTCCTATGTGCTTTCATCCCTAACCCTAACCCTAACCCTTCCGAAAGTCGGAGAAGCTCAAGGATGGTACCGATCGATGCGCGCTACCCCATTTAGTGGGGGTAGAGCCTACTTGCAAGTCTCTCCGACCTTCACAAAAAAAGTTATTCAAGAATATCTCCTCAGATTTGGGGGAATTTCGTCGGTCGACCTCTTCCGAAGGTCGTACAAGCTCGGGGATGGTACCAATCGATCCGCAGGACCCAAATTAGTCCAGATGCAACCACTTTCCAAGTCTCTCCGACCTTCACAAAAAAAGTTATTCAAGAATATCTCTTTCTCCTATGTGCTTTCATCCCTAACCCTAACCCTAACCCTTCCGAAAGTCGGAGAAGCTCAAGGATGGTACCGATCGATGCGCGCTACCCCATTTAGTGGGGGTAGAGCCTACTTGCAAGTCTCTCCGACCTTCACAAAAAAAGTTATTCAAGAATATCTCTTTCTCCTATGTGCTTTCATCCCTAACCCTAACCCTAACCCTTCCGAAAGTCGGAGAAGCTCAAGGATGGTACCGATCGATGCGCGCTACCCCATTTAGTGGGGGTAGAGCCTACTTGCAAGTCTCTCCGACCTTCACAAAAAAAGTTATTCAAGAATTACTCTTTCTCATATGTGCTTTCATCCCTAACCCTAACCCTAACCCTTCCGAAAGTCGGAGAAGCTCAAGGATGGTACCGATCGATGCGCGCTACCCCATTTAGTGGGGGTAGAGCCTACTTGCAAGTCTCTCCGACCTTCACAAAAAAAGTTATTCAAGAATATCTCTTTCTCCTATGTGCTTTCATCCCTAACCCTAACCCTAACCCTTCCGAAAGTCGGAGAAGCTCAAAGATGGTACCGATCGATGCGCGCTACCCCATTTAGTGGGGGTAGAGCCTACTTGCAAGTCTCTCCGACCTTCACAAAAAAAGTTATTCAAGAATATCTCTTTCTCCTATGTGCTTTCATCCCTAACCCTAACCCTAACCCTTCCGAAAGTCGGAGAAGCTCAAGGATGGTACCAATCGATGCGCGCAACCCCATTTAGTGGGGGTAGAGCCTACTTGCAAGTCTCTCCGACCTTCACAAAAAAAGTAATTCAAGAATATCTCCTCAGATTTGGGGGAATTTCGTCGGTCGACCTCTTTCGAAGGTCGTACAAGCTCGGGGATGGTACCAATCGATCCGCAGGACCCAAATTAGTCCAGATGCAACCACTTTCCAAGTCTCTCCGACCTTCACAAAAAAAGTTATTCAAGAATATCTCTTTCTCCTATGTGCTTTCATCCCTAACCCTAACCCTAACCCTTCCGAAAGTCGGAGAAGCTCAAGGATGGTACCGATCGATGCGCGCTACCCCATTTAGTGGGGGTAGAGCCTACTTGCAAGTCTCTCCGACCTTCACAAAAAAAGTTATTCAAGAATATCTCTTTCTCCTATGTGCTTTCATCCCTAACCCTAACCCTAACCCTTCCGAAAGTCGGAGAAGCTCAAGGATGGTACCGATCGATGCGCGCAACCCCATTTAGTGGGGGTAGAGCCTACTTGCAAGTCTCTCCGACCTTCACAAAAAAGGTTATTCAAGAATATCTCCTCAGATTTGGGGGAATTTCGTCGGTCGACCTCTTCCGAAGGTCGTACAAGCTCGGGGATGGTACCAATCGATCTGCAGGACCCAAATTAGTCCAGATGCAACCACTTTCCAAGTCTCTCCGACCTTCACAAAAAAAGTTATTCAAGAATATCTCTTTCTCCTATGTGCTTTCATCCCTAACCCTAACCCTAACCCTTCCGAAAGTCGGAGAAGCTCAAGGATGGTACCGATCGATGCGCGCAACCCCATTTAGTGGGGGTAGAGCCTACTTGCAAGTCTCTCCGACCTTCACAAAAAAGGTTATTCAAGAATATCTCCTCAGATTTGGGGGAATTTCGTCGGTCGACCTCTTCCGAAGGTCGTACAAGCTCGGGGATGGTACCAATCGATCTGCAGGACCCAAATTAGTCCAGATGCAACCACTTTCCAAGTCTCTCCGACCTTCACAAAAAAAGTTATTCAAGAATATCTCTTTCTCCTATGTGCTTTCATCCCTAACCCTAACCCTTCCGAAAGTCGGAGAAGCTCAAGGATGGTACCGATCGATGCGCGCTACCCCATTTAGTGGGGGTAGGGCCTACTTGCAAGTCTCTCCGACCTTCACAAAAAAAGTTATTCAAGAATATCTCTTTCTCCTATGTGCTTTCATCCCTAACCCTAACCCTAACCCTTCCGAAAGTCGGAGAAGCTCAAGGATGGTACCGATCGATGCGCGCTACCCCATTTAGTGGGGGTAGAGCCTACTTGCAAGTCTCTCCGACCTTCACAAAAAAAGTTATTCAAGAATATCTCCTCAGATTTGGGGGAATTTCGTCGGTCGACCTCTTCCGAAGGTCGTACAAGCTCGGGGATGGTACCAATCGATCCGCAGGACCCAAATTAGTCCAGATGCAACCACTTTCCAAGTCTCTCCGACCTTCACAAAAAAAGTTATTCAAGAATATCTATCTCCTATGTGCTTTCATCCCTAACCCTAACCCTAACCCTTCCGAAAGTCGGAGAAGCTCAAGGATGGTACCGATCGATGCGCGCTACCCCATTTAGTGGGGGTAGAGCCTACTTGCAAGTCTCTCCGACCTTCACAAAAAAAGTTATTCAAGAATATCTCTTTCTCCTATGTGCTTTCATCCCTAACCCTAACCCTAACCCTTCCGAAAGTCGGAGAAGCTCAAGGATGGTACCGATCGATGCGCGCTACCCCATTTAGTGGGGGTAGAGCCTACTTGCAAGTCTCTCCGACCTTCACAAAAAAAGTTATTCAAGAATATCTCCTCAGATTTGGGGGAATTTCGTCGGTCGACCTCTTCCAAAGGTCGTACAAGCTCGGGGATGGTACCAATCGATCCGCAGGACCCAAATTAGTCCAGATGCAACCACTTTCCAAGTCTCTCCGACCTTCACAAAAAAAGTTATTCAAGAATATCTCTTTCTCCTATGTGCTTTCATCCCTAACCCTAACCCTAACCCTTCCGAAAGTCGGAGAAGCTCAAGGATGGTACCGATCGATGCGCGCTACCCCATTTAGTGGGGGTAGAGCCTACTTGCAAGTCTCTCCGACCTTCACAAAAAAAGTTATTCAAGAATATCTCTTTCTCCTATGTGCTTTCATCCCTAACCCTAACCCTAACCCTTCCGAAAGTCGGAGAAGCTCAAGGATGGTACCGATCGATGCGCGCAACCCCATTTAGTGGGGGTAGAGCCTACTTGCAAGTCTCTCCGACCTTCACAAAAAAAGTTATTCAAGAATATCTCCTCAGATTTGGGGGAATTTCGTCGGTCGACCTCTTCCGAAGGTCGTACAAGCTCGGGGATGGTACCAATCGATCCGCAGGACCCAAATTAGTCCAGATGCAACCACTTTCCAAGTCTCTCCGACCTTCACAAAAAAAGTTATTCAAGAATATCTCTTTCTCCTATGTGCTTTCATCCCTAACCCTAACCCTAACCCTTCCGAAAGTCGGAGAAGCTCAAGGATGGTACCGATCGATGCGCGCTACCCCATTTAGTGGGGGTAGAGCCTACTTGCAAGTCTCTCCGACCTTCACAAAAAAAGTTATTCAAGAATATCTCTTTCTCCTATGTGCTTTCATCCCTAACCCTAACCCTAACCCTTCCGAAAGTCGGAGAAGCTCAAGGATGGTACCGATCGATGCGCGCAACCCCATTTAGTGGGGGTAGAGCCTACTTGCAAGTCTCTCCGACCTTCACAAAAAAAGTTATTCAAGAATATCTCCTCAGATTTGGGGGAATTTCGTCGGTCGACCTCTTCCGAAGGTCGTACAAGCTCGGGGATGGTACCAATCGATCCGCAGGACCCAAATTAGTCCAGATGCAACCACTTTCCAAGTCTCTCCGACCTTCACAAAAAAAGTTATTCAAGAATATCTCTTTCTCCTATGTGCTTTCATCCCTAACCCTAACCCTAACCCTTCCGAAAGTCGGAGAAGCTCAAGGATGGTACCGATCGATGCGCGCTACCCCATTTAGTGGGGGTAGAGCCTACTTGCAAGTCTCTCCGACCTTCACAAAAAAAGTTATTCAAGAATATCTCCTCAGATTTGGGGGAATTTCGTCGGTCGACCTCTTCCGAAGGTCGTACAAGCTCGGGGATGGTACCAATCGATCCGCAGGACCCAAATTAGTCCAGATGCAACCACTTTCCAAGTCTCTCCAACCTTCACAAAAAAAGTTATTCAAGAATATCTCTTTCTCCTATGTGCTTTCATCCCTAACCCTAACCCTAACCCTTCCGAAAGTCGGAGAAGCTCAAGGATGGTACCGATCGATGCGCGCTACCCCATTTAGTGGGGGCAGAGCCTACTTGCAAGTCTCTCCGACCTTCACAAAAAAAGTTATTCAAGAATATCTCTTTCTCCTATGTGCTTTCATCCCTAACCCTAACCCTAACCCTTCCGAAAGTCGGAGAAGCTCAAGGATGGTACCGATCGATGCGCGCAACCCCATTTAGTGGGGGTAGAGCCTACTTGCAAGTCTCTCCGACCTTCACAAAAAAAGTTATTCAAGAATATCTCCTCAGATTTGGGGGAATTTCGTCGGTCGACCTCTTCCGAAGGTCGTACAAGCTCGGGGATGGTACCAATCGATCCGCAGGACCCAAATTAGTCCAGATGCAACCACTTTCCAAGTCTCTCCGACCTTCACAAAAAAAGTTATTCAAGAATATCTCTTTCTCCTATGTGCTTTCATCCCTAACCCTAACCCTAACCCTTCCGAAAGTCGGAGAAGCTCAAGGATGGTACCGATCGATGCGCGCTACCCCATTTAGTGGGGGTAGAGCCTACTTGCAAGTCTCTCCGACCTTCACAAAAAAAGTTATTCAAGAATATCTCCTCAGATTTGGGGGAATTTCGTCGGTCGACCTCTTCCGAAGGTCGTACAAGCTCGGGGATGGTACCAATCGATCCGCAGGACCCAAATTAGTCCAGATGCAACCACTTTCCAAGTCTCTCCGACCTTCACAAAAAAAGTTATTCAAGAATATCTCTTTCTCCTATGTGCTTTCATCCCTAACCCTAACCCTAACCCTTCCGAAAGTCGGAGAAGCTCAAGGATGGTACCGATCGATGCGCGCTACCCCATTTAGTGGGGGTAGAGCCTACTTGCAAGTCTCTCCGACCTTCACAAAAAAAGTTATTCAAGAATATCTCTTTCTCCTATGTGCTTTCATCCCTAACCCTAACCCTAACCCTTCCGAAAGTCGGAGAAGCTCAAGGATGGTACCGATCGATGCGCGCTACCCCATTTAGTGGGGGTAGAGCCTACTTGCAAGTCTCTCCGACCTTCACAAAAAAAGTTATTCAAGAATATCTCTTTCTCCTATGTGCTTTCATCCCTAACCCTAACCCTAATCCTTCCAAAAGTCGGAGAAGCTCAAGGATGGTACCGATCGATGCGCGCTACCCCATTTAGTGGGGGTAGAGCCTACTTGCAAGTCTCTCCGACCTTCACAAAAAAAGTTATTCAAGAATATCTCTTTCTCCTATGTGCTTTCATCCCTAACCCTAACCCTAACCCTTCCGAAAGTCGGAGAAGCTCAAGGATGGTACCGATCGATGCGCGCTACCCCATTTAGTGGGGGTAGAGCCTACTTGCAAGTCTCTCCGACCTTCACAAAAAAAGTTATTCAAGAATATCTCCTCAGATTTGGGGGAATTTCGTCGGTCGACCTCTTCCGAAGGTCGTACAAGCTCGGGGATGGTACCAATCGATCCGCAGGACCCAAATTAGTCCAGATGCAACCACTTTCCAAGTCTCTCCGACCTTCACAAAAAAAGTTATTCAAGAATATCTCTTTCTCCTATGTGCTTTCATCCCTAACCCTAACCCTAACCCTTCCGAAAGTCGGAGAAGCTCAAGGATGGTACCGATCGATGTGCGCTACGCCATTTAGTGGGGGTAGAGCCTACTTGCAAGTCTCTCCGACCTTCACAAAAAAAGTTATTCAAGAATATCTCTTTCTCCTATGTGCTTTCATCCCTAACCCTAACCCTAACCCTTCCGAAAGTCGGAGAAGCTCAAGGATGGTACCGATCGATGCGCGTTACCCCATTTAGTGGGGGTAGAGCCTACTTGCAAGTCTCTCCGACCTTCACAAAAAAAGTTATTCAAGAATATCTCCTCAGATTTGGGGGAATTTCGTCGGTCGACCTCTTCCGAAGGTCGTACAAGCTCGGGGATGGTACCAATCGATCCGCAGGACCCAAATTAGTCCAGATGCAACCACTTTCCAAGTCTCTCCGACCTTCACAAAAAAAGTTATTCAAGAATATCTCTTTCTCCTATGTGCTTTCATCCCTAACCCTAACCCTAACCCTTCCGAAAGTCGGAAAAGCTCAAGGATGGTACCGATCGATGCGCGCTACCCCATTTAGTGGGGGTAGAGCCTACTTGCAAGTCTCTCCGACCTTCACAAAAAAAGTTATTCAAGAATATCTCTTTCTCCTATGTGCTTTCATCCCTAACCCTAACCCTAACCCTTCCAAAAGTCGGAGAAGCTCAAGGATGGTACCGATCGATGCGCGCTACCCCATTTAGTGGGGGTAGAGCCTACTTGCAAGTCTCTCCGACCTTCACAAAAAAAGTTATTCAAGAATATCTCTTTCTCCTATGTGCTTTCATCCCTAACCCTAACCCTAACCCTTCCGAAAGTCGGAGAAGCTCAAGGATGGTACTGATCGATGCGTGCTACTCCATTTAGTGGGGGTAGAGCCTACTTGCAAGTCTCTCCGACCTTCAAAAAAAAAGTTATTCAAGAATATCTCTTTCTCCTATGTGCTTTCATCCCTAACCCTAACCCTAACCCTTCCGAAAGTCGGAGAAGCTCAAGGATGGTACCGATCAATGCGCGCTACCCCATTTAGTGGGGGTAGAGCCTACTTGCAAGTCTCTCCGACCTTCACAAAAAAAGTTATTCAAGAATATCTCTTTCTCCTATGTGCTTTCAACCCTAACCCTAACCCTAACCCTTCCGAAAGTCGGAGAAGCTCAAGGATGGTACCGATCGATGCGCGCAACCCCATTTAGTGGGGGTAGAGCCTACTTGCAAGTCTCTCCGACCTTCACAAAAAAAGTTATTCAAGAATATCTCTTTCTCCTATGTGCTTTCATCCCTAACCCTAACCCTAACCCTTCCGAAAGTCGGAGAAGCTCAAGGATGGTACCGATCAATGCGCGCTACCCCATTTAGTGGGGGTAGAGCCTACTTGCAAGTCTCTCCGACCTTCACAAAAAAAGTTATTCAAGAATATCTCTTTCTCCTATGTGCTTTCATCCCTAACCCTAACCCTAACCCTTCCGAAAGTCGGAGAAGCTCAAGGATGGTACCGATCGATGCGCGCAACCCCATTTAGTGGGGGTAGAGCCTACTTGCAAGTCTCTCCGACCTTCACAAAAAAAGTTATTCAAGAATATCTCCTCAGATTTGGGGGAATTTCGTCGGTCGACCTCTTCCGAAGGTCGTACAAGCTCGGGGATGGTACCAATCGATCCGCAGGACCCAAATTAGTCCAGATGCAACCACTTTCCAAGTCTCTCCGACCTTCACAAAAAAAGTTATTCAAGAATATCTCTTTCTCCTATGTGCTTTCATCCCTAACCCTAACCCTAACCCTTCCGAAAGTCGGAGAAGCTCAAGGATGGTACCGATCGATGCGCGCTACCCCATTTAGTGGGGGTAGAGCCTACTTGCAAGTCTCTCCGACCTTCACAAAAAAAGTTATTCAAGAATATCTCCTCAGATTTGGGGGAATTTCGTTGGTCGACCTCTTCCGAAGGTCGTACAAGCTCGGGGATGGTACCAATCGATCCGCAGGACCCAAATTAGTCCAGATGCAACCACTTTCCAAGTCTCTCCGACCTTCACAAAAAAAGTTATTCAAGAATATCTCTTTCTCCTATGTGCTTTCATCCCTAACCCTAACCCTAACCCTTCCGAAAGTCGGAGAAGCTCAAGGATGGTACCGATCGATGCGCGCTACCCCATTTAGTGGGGGTAGAGCCTACTTGCAAGTCTCTCCGACCTTCACAAAAAAAGTTATTCAAGAATATCTCTTTCTCCTATGTGCTTTCATCCCTAACCCTAACCCTAACCCTTCCGAAAGTCGGAGAAGCTCAAGGATGGTACCGATCGATGCGCGCTACCCCATTTAGTGGGGGTAGAGCCTACTTGCAAGTCTCTCCGACCTTCACAAAAAAAGTTATTCAAGAATATCTCTTTCTCCTATGTGCTTTCATCCCTAACCCTAACCCTAATCCTTCCAAAAGTCGGAGAAGCTCAAGGATGGTACCGATCGATGCGCGCTACCCCATTTAGTGGGGGTAGAGCCTACTTGCAAGTCTCTCCGACCTTCACAAAAAAAGTTATTCAAGAATATCTCTTTCTCCTATGTGCTTTCATCCCTAACCCTAACCCTAACCCTTCCGAAAGTCGGAGAAGCTCAAGGATGGTACCGATCGATGTGCGCTACCCCATTTAGTGGGGGTAGAGCCTACTTGCAAGTCTCTCCGACCTTCACAAAAAAAGTTATTCAAGAATATCTCCTCAGATTTGGGGGAATTTCGTCGGTCGACCTCTTCCGAAGGTCGTACAAGCTCGGGGATGGTACCAATCGATCCGCAGGACCCAAATTAGTCCAGATGCAACCACTTTCCAAGTCTCTCCGACCTTCACAAAAAAAGTTATTCAAGAATATCTCTTTCTCCTATGTGCTTTCATCCCTAACCCTAACCCTTCCGAAAGTCGGAGAAGCTCAAGGATGGTACCGATCGATGCGTGCAACCCCATTTAGTGGGGGTAGAGCCTACTTGCAAGTCTCTCCGACCTTCACAAAAAAAGTTATTCAAGAATATCTCTTTCTCCTATGTGCTTTCATCCCTAACCCTAACCCTAACCCTTCCGAAAGTCGGAGAAGCTCAAGGATGGTACCGATCAATGTGCGCTACCCCATTTAGTGGGGGTAGAGCCTACTTGCAAGTCTCTCCGACCTTCACAAAAAAAGTTATTCAAGAATATCTCTTTCTCCTATGTGCTTTCATCCCTAACCCTAACCCTAACCCTTCCGAAAGTCGGAGAAGCTCAAGGATGGTACCGATCGATGCGCGCAACCCCATTTAGTGGGGGTAGAGCCTACTTGCAAGTCTCTCCGACCTTCACAAAAAAAGTTATTCAAGAATATCTCTTTCTCCTATGTGCTTTCATCCCTAACCCTAACCCTAATCCTTCCAAAAGTCGGAGAAGCTCAAGGATGGTACCGATCGATGCGCGCTACCCCATTTAGTGGGGGTAGAGCCTACTTGCAAGTCTCTCCGACCTTCACAAAAAAAGTTATTCAAGAATATCTCTTTCTCCTATGTGCTTTCATCCCTAACCCTAACCCTAACCCTTCCGAAAGTCGGAGAAGCTCAAGGATGGTACCGATCGATGTGCGCTACCCCATTTAGTGGGGGTAGAGCCTACTTGCAAGTCTCTCCGACCTTCAAAAAAAAAGTTATTCAAGAATATCTCCTCAGATTTGGGGGAATTTCGTCGGTCGACCTCTTCCGAAGGTCGTACAAGCTCGGGGATGGTACCAATCGATCCGCAGGACCCAAATTAGTCCAGATGCAACCACTTTCCAAGTCTCTCCGACCTTCACAAAAAAAGTTATTCAAGAATATCTCTTTCTCCTATGTGCTTTCATCCCTAACCCTAACCCTAACCCTTCCGAAAGTCGGAGAAGCTCAAGGATGGTACCGATCGATGCGCGCAACCCCATTTAGTGGGGGTAGAGCCTACTTGCAAGTCTCTCCGACCTTCACAAAAAAAGTTATTCAAGAATATCTCTTTCTCCTATGTGCTTTCATCCCTAACCCTAACCCTAACCCTTCCGAAAGTCGGAGAAGCTCAAGGATGGTACCGATCAATGTGAGCTACCCCATTTAGTGGGGGTAGAGCCTACTTGCAAGTCTCTCCGACCTTCACAAAAAAAGTTATTCAAGAATATCTCTTTCTCCTATGTGCTTTCATCCCTAACCCTAACCCTAACCCTTCCGAAAGTCGGAGAAGCTCAAGGATGGTACCGATCGATGCGCGCAACCCCATTTAGTGGGGGTAGAGCCTACTTGCAAGTCTCTCCGACCTTCACAAAAAAAGTTATTCAAGAATATCTCCTCAGATTTGGGGGAATTTCGTCGGTCGACCTCTTCCGAAGGTCGTACAAGCTCGGGGATGGTACCAATCGATCCGCAGGACCCAAATTAGTCCAGATGCAACCACTTTCCAAGTCTCTCCGACCTTCACAAAAAAAGTTATTCAAGAATATCTCTTTCTCCTATGTGCTTTCATCCCTAACCCTAACCCTAACCCTTCCGAAAGTCGGAGAAGCTCAAGGATGGTACCGATCGATGCGCGCTACCCCATTTAGTGGGGGTAGAGCCTACTTGCAAGTCTCTCCGACCTTCACAAAAAAAGTTATTCAAGAATATCTCCTCAGATTTGGGGGAATTTCGTCGGTCGACCTTTTCCGAAGGTCGTACAAGCTCGGGGATGGTACCAATCGATCCGCAGGACCCAAATTAGTCCAGATGCAACCACTTTCCAAGTCTCTCCGACCTTCACAAAAAAAGTTATTCAAGAATATCTCTTTCTCCTATGTGCTTTCATCCCTAACCCTAACCCTAACCCTTCCGAAAGTCGGAGAAGCTCAAGGATGGTACCGATCGATGCGCGCTACCCCATTTAGTGGGGGTAGAGCCTACTTGCAAGTCTCTCCGACCTTCACAAAAAAAGTTATTCAAGAATATCTCTTTCTCCTATGTGCTTTCATCCCTAACCCTAACCCTAACCCTTCCGAAAGTCGGAGAAGCTCAAGGATGGTACCGATCGATGCGCGCTACCCCATTTAGTGGGGGTAGAGCCTACTTGCAAGTCTCTCCGACCTTCACAAAAAAAGTTATTCAAGAATATCTCTTTCTCCTATGTGCTTTCATCCCTAACCCTAATCCTAATCCTTCCAAAAGTCGGAGAAGCTCAAGGATGGTACCGATCGATGCGCGCTACCCCATTTAGTGGGGGTAGAGCCTACTTGCAAGTCTCTCCGACCTTCACAAAAAAAGTTATTCAAGAATATCTCTTTCTCCTATGTGCTTTCATCCCTAACCCTAACCCTAACCCTTCCGAAAGTCGGAGAAGCTCAAGGATGGTACCGATCGATGTGCGCTACCCCATTTAGTGGGGGTAGAGCCTACTTGCAAGTCTCTCCGACCTTCACAAAAAAAGTTATTCAAGAATATCTCCTCAGATTTGGGGGAATTTCGTCGGTCGACCTCTTCCGAAGGTCGTACAAGCTCGGGGATGGTACCAATCGATCCGCAGGACCCAAATTAGTCCAGATGCAACCACTTTCCAAGTCTCTCCGACCTTCACAAAAAAAGTTATTCAAGAATATCTCTTTCTCCTATGTGCTTTCATCCCTAACCCTAACCCTTCCGAAAGTCGGAGAAGCTCAAGGATGGTACCGATCGATGCGCGCTACCCCATTTAGTGGGGGTAGAGCCTACTTGCAAGTCTCTCCGACCTTCACAAAAAAAGTTATTCAAGAATATCTCTTTCTCCTATGTGCTTTCATCCCTAACCCTAACCCTAACCCTTCCGAAAGTCGGAGAAGCTCAAGGATGGTACCGATCGATGTGCGCTACCCCATTTAGTGGGGGTAGAGCCTACTTGCAAGTCTCTCCGACCTTCACAAAAAAAGTTAATTAAGAATATCTCTTTCTCCTATGTGCTTTCATCCCTAACCCTAACCCTAACCCTTCCGAAAGTCGGAGAAGCTCAAGGATGGTACCGATCGATGCGCGCTACCCCATTTAGTGGGGGTAGAGCCTACTTGCAAGTCTCTCCGACCTTCACAAAAAAAGTTATTCAAGAATATCTCTTTCTCCTATGTGCTTTCATCCCTAACCCTAACCCTAACCCTTCCAAAAGTCGGAGAAGCTCAAGGATGGTACCGATCGATGCGCGCTACCCCATTTAGTGGGGGTAGAGCCTACTTGCAAGTCTCTCCGACCTTCACAAAAAAAGTTATTCAAGAATATCTCTTTCTCCTATGTGCTTTCATCCCTAACCCTAACCCTAACCCTTCCGAAAGTCGGAGAAGCTCAAGGATGGTACCGATCGATGCGCGCTACCCCATTTAGTGGGGGTAGAGCCTACTTGCAAGTCTCTCCGACCTTCACAAAAAAAGTTATTCAAGAATATCTCCTCAGATTTGGGGGAATTTCGTCGGTCGACCTCTTCCGAAGGTCGTACAAGCTCGGGGATTGTACCATTCGATCCGCAGGACCCAAATTAGTCCAGATGCAACCACTTTCCAAGTCTCTCCGACCTTCACAAAAAAAGTTATTCAAGAATATCTCTTTCTCCTATGTGCTTTCATCCCTAACCCTAACCCTAACCCTTCCGAAAGTCGGAGAAGCTCAAGGATGGTACCGATCGATGCGCGCAACCCCATTTAGTGGGGGTAGAGCCTACTTGCAAGTCTCTCCGACCTTCACAAAAAAAGTTATTCAAGAATATCTCTTTCTCCTATGTGCTTTCATCCCTAACCCTAACCCTAACCCTTCCGAAAGTCGGAGAAGCTCAAGGATGGTACCGATCAATGTGCGCTACCCCATTTAGTGGGGGTAGAGCCTACTTGCAAGTCTCTCCGACCTTCACAAAAAAAGTTATTCAAGAATATCTCTTTCTCCTATGTGCTTTCATCCCTAACCCTAACCCTAATCCTTCCAAAAGTCGGAGAAGCTCAAGGATGGTACCGATCGATGCGCGCTACCCCATTTAGTGGGGGTAGAGCCTACTTGCAAGTCTCTCCGACCTTCACAAAAAAAGTTATTCAAGAATATCTCTTTCTCCTATGTGCTTTCATCCCTAACCCTAACCCTAACCCTTCCGAAAGTCGGAGAAGCTCAAGGATGGTACCGATCGATGTGCGCTACCCCATTTAGTGGGGGTAGAGCCTACTTGCAAGTCTCTCCGACCTTCACAAAAAAAGTTATTCAAGAATATCTCCTCAGATTTGGGGGAATTTCGTCGGTCGACCTCTTCCGAAGGTCGTACAAGCTCGGGGATGGTACCAATCGATCCGCAGGACCCAAATTAGTCCAGATGCAACCACTTTCCAAGTCTCTCCGACCTTCACAAAAAAAGTTATTCAAGAATATCTCTTTCTCCTATGTGCTTTCATCCCTAACCCTAACCCTTCCGAAAGTCGGAGAAGCTCAAGGATGGTACCGATCGATGCGCGCTACCCCATTTAGTGGGGGTAGAGCCTACTTGCAAGTCTCTCCGACCTTCACAAAAAAAGTTATTCAAGAATATCTCTTTCTCCTATGTGCTTTCATCCCTAACCCTAACCCTAACCCTTCCGAAAGTCGGAGAAGCTCAAGGATGGTACCGATCGATGTGCGCTACCCCATTTAGTGGGGGTAGAGCCTACTTGCAAGTCTCTCCGACCTTCACAAAAAAAGTTAATTAAGAATATCTCTTTCTCCTATGTGCTTTCATCCCTAACCCTAACCCTAACCCTTCCGAAAGTCGGAGAAGCTCAAGGATGGTACCGATCGATGCGCGCTACCCCATTTAGTGGGGGTAGAGCCTACTTGCAAGTCTCTCCGACCTTCACAAAAAAAGTTATTCAAGAATATCTCTTTCTCCTATGTGCTTTCATCCCTAACCCTAACCCTTCCAAAAGTCGGAGAAGCTCAAGGATGGTACCGATCGATGCGCGCTACCCCATTTAGTGGGGGTAGAGCCTACTTGCAAGTCTCTCCGACCTTCACAAAAAAAGTTATTCAAGAATATCTCTTTCTCCTATGTGCTTTCATCCCTAACCCTAACCCTAACCCTTCCGAAAGTCGGAGAAGCTCAAGGATGGTACCGATCGATGCGCGCTACCCCATTTAGTGGGGGTAGAGCCTACTTGCAAGTCTCTCCGACCTTCACAAAAAAAGTTATTCAAGAATATCTCCTCAGATTTGGGGGAATTTCGTCGGTCGACCTCTTCCGAAGGTCGTACAAGCTCGGGGATTGTACCATTCGATCCGCAGGACCCAAATTAGTCCAGATGCAACCACTTTCCAAGTCTCTCCGACCTTCACAAAAAAAGTTATTCAAGAATATCTCTTTCTCCTATGTGCTTTCATCCCTAACCCTAACCCTTCCGAAAGTCGGAGAAGCTCAAGGATGGTACCGATCGATGCGCGCTACCCCATTTAGTGGGGGTAGAGCCTACTTGCAAGTCTCTCCGACCTTCACAAAAAAAGTTATTCAAGAATATCTCCTCAGATTTGGGGGAATTTCGTCGGTCGACCTCTTCCGAAGGTCGTACAAGCTCGGGGATGGTACCATTCGATCCGCAGGACCCAAATTAGTCCAGATGCAACCACTTTCCAAGTCTCTCCGACCTTCACAAAAAAAGTTATTCAAGAATATCTCTTTCTCCTATGTGCTTTCATCCCTAACCCTAACCCTAACCCTTCCGAAAGTCGGAGAAGCTCAAGGATGGTACCGATCGATGCGCGCTACGCCATTTAGTGGGGGTAGAGCCTACTTGCAAGTCTCTCCGACCTTCACAAAAAAAGTTATTCAAGAATATCTCTTTCTCCTATGTGCTTTCATCCCTAACCCTAACCCTAACCCTTCCGAAAGTCGGAGAAGCTCAAGGATGGTACCGATCGATGCGCGCTACCCCATTTAGTGGGAGTAGAGCCTACTTGCAAGTCTCTCCGACCTTCACAAAAAAAGTTATTCAAGAATATCTTCTCAGATTTGGGGGAATTTCGTCGGTCGACCTCTTCCGAAGGTCGTACAAGCTCGGGGATGGTACCAATCGATCCGCAGGACCCAAATTAGTCCAGATGCAACCACTTTCCAAGTCTCTCCGACCTTCACAAAAAAAGTTATTCAAGAATATCTCTTTCTCCTATGTGCTTTCATCCCTAACCCTAACCCTAACCCTTCCGAAAGTCGGAGAAGCTCAAGGATGGTACCGATCGATGCGCGCTACCCCATTTAGTGGGGGTAGAGCCTACTTGCAAGTCTCTCCGACCTTCACAAAAAAAGTTATTCAAGAATATCTCTTTCTCCTATGTGCTTTCATCCCTAACCCTAACCCTTCCGAAAGTCGGAGAAGCTCAAGGATGGTACCGATCGATGCGCGCTACCCCATTTAGTGGGGGTAGAGCCTACTTGCAAGTCTCTCCGACCTTCACAAAAAAAGTTATTCAAGAATATCTCCTTCTCCTATGTGCTTTCATCCCTAACCCTAACCCTAACCCTTCCGAAAGTCGGAGAAGCTCAAGGATGGTACTGATCGATGCGCGCTACCCCATTTAGTGGGGGTAGAGCCTACTTGCAAGTCTCTCCGACCTTCACAAAAAAAGTTATTCAAGAATATCTCTTTCTCCTATGTGCTTTCATCCCTAACCCTAACCCTAACCCTTCCGAAAGTCGGAGAAGCTCAAGGATGGTACCGATCGATGCGCGCTACCCCATTTAGTGGGGGTAGAGCCTACTTGCAAGTCTCTCCGACCTTCACAAAAAAAGTTATTCAAGAATATCTCTTTCTCCTATGTGCTTTCATCCCTAACCCTAACCCTAACCCTTCCGAAAGTCGGAGAAGCTCAAGGATGGTACCGATCGATGCGCGCAACCCCATTTAGTGGGGGTAGAGCCTACTTGCAAGTCTCTCCGACCTTCACAAAAAAAGTTATTCAAGAATATCTCCTCAGATTTGGGGGAATTTCGTCGGTCGACCTCTTCCGAAGGTCGTACAAGCTCGGGGATGGTACCAATCGATCCGCAGGACCCAAATTAGTCCAGATGCAACCACTTTCCAAGTCTCTCCGACCTTCACAAAAAAAGTTATTCAAGAATATCTCTTTCTCCTATGTGCTTTCATCCCTAACCCTAACCCTAACCCTTCCGAAAGTCGGAGAAGCTCAAGGATGGTACCGATCGATGCGCGCAACCCCATTTAGTGGGGGTAGAGCCTACTTGCAAGTCTCTCCGACCTTCACAAAAAAAGTTATTCAAGAATATCTCCTCAGATTTGGGGGAATTTCGTCGGTCGACCTCTTCCGAAGGTCGTACAAGCTCGGGGATGGTACCAATCGATCCGCAGGACCCAAATTAGTCCAGATGCAACCACTTTCCAAGTCTCTCCGACCTTCACAAAAAAAGTTATTCAAGAATATCTCTTTCTCCTATGTGCTTTCATCCCTAACCCTAACCCTAACCCTTCCGAAAGTCGGAGAAGCTCAAGGATGGTACCGATCGATGCGCGCTACCCCATTTAGTGGGGGTAGAGCCTACTTGCAAGTCTCTCCGACCTTCACAAAAAAAGTTATTCAAGAATATCTCCTCAGATTTGGGGGAATTTCGTCGGTCGACCTCTTCCGAAGGTCGTACAAGCTCGGGGATGGTACCAATCGATCCGCAGGACCCAAATTAGTCCAGATGCAACCACTTGCCAAGTCTCTCCGACCTTCACAAAAAAAGTTATTCAAGAATATCTCTTTCTCCTATGTGCTTTCATCCCTAACCCTAACCCTAACCCTTCCGAAAGTCGGAGAAGCTCAAGGATGGTACCGATCGATGCGCGCTACCCCATTTAGTGGGGGCAGAGCCTACTTGCAAGTCTCTCCGACCTTCACAAAAAAAGTTATTCAAGAATATCTCTTTCTCCTATGTGCTTTCATCCCTAACCCTAACCCTAACCCTTCCGAAAGTCGGAGAAGCTCAAGGATGGTACCGATCGATGCGCGCTACCCCATTTAGTGGGGGTAGAGCCTACTTGCAAGTCTCTCCGACCTTCACAAAAAAAGTTATTCAAGAATATCTCTTTCTCCTATGTGCTTTCATCCCTAACCCTAACCCTAACCCTTCCGAAAGTCGGAGAAGCTCAAGGATGGTACCGATCGATGCGCGCTACCCCATTTAGTGGGGGTAGAGCCTACTTGCAAGTCTCTCCGACCTTCACAAAAAAAGTTATTCAAGAATATCTCCTCAGATTTGGGGGAATTTCGTCGGTCGACCTCTTCCGAAGGTCGTACAAGCTCGGGGATGGTACCAATCGATCCGCAGGACCCAAATTAGTCCAGATGCAACCACTTGCCAAGTCTCTCCGACCTTCACAAAAAAAGTTATTCAAGAATATCTCTTTCTCCTATGTGCTTTCATCCCTAACCCTAACCCTAACCCTTCCGAAAGTCGGAGAAGCTCAAGGATGGTACCGATCGATGCGCGCTACCCCATTTAGTGGGGGCAGAGCCTACTTGCAAGTCTCTCCGACCTTCACAAAAAAAGTTATTCAAGAATATCTCTTTCTCCTATGTGCTTTCATCCCTAACCCTAACCCTAACCCTTCCGAAAGTCGGAGAAGCTCAAGGATGGTACCGATCGATGCGCGCTACCCCATTTAGTGGGGGTAGAGCCTACTTGCAAGTCTCTCCGACCTTCACAAAAAAAGTTATTCAAGAATATCTCTTTCTCCTATGTGCTTTCATCCCTAACCCTAACCCTAACCCTTCCGAAAGTCGGAGAAGCTCAAGGATGGTACCGATCGATGCGCGCTACCCCATTTAGTGGGGGTAGAGCCTACTTGCAAGTCTCTCCGACCTTCACAAAAAAAGTTATTCAAGAATATCTCTTTCTCCTATGTGCTTTCATCCCTAACCCTAACCCTAACCCTTCCGAAAGTCGGAGAAGCTCAAGGATGGTACCGATCGATGCGCGCAACCCCATTTAGTGGGGGTAGAGCCTACTTGCAAGTCTCTCCGACCTTCACAAAAAAAGTTATTCAAGAATATCTCCTCAGATTTGGGGGAATTTCGTCGGTCGACCTCTTCCGAAGGTCGTACAAGCTCGGGGATGGTACCAATCGATCCGCAGGACCCAAATTAGTCCAGATGCAACCACTTTCCAAGTCTCTCCGACCTTCACAAAAAAAGTTATTCAAGAATATCTCTTTCTCCTATGTGCTTTCATCCCTAACCCTAACCCTAACCCTTCCGAAAGTCGGAGAAGCTCAAGGATGGTACCGATCGATGCGCGCTACCCCATTTAGTGGGGGTAGAGCCTACTTGCAAGTCTCTCCGACCTTCACAAAAAAAGTTATTCAAGAATATCTCTTTCTCCTATGTGCTTTCATCCCTAACCCTAACCCTAACCCTTCCGAAAGTCGGAGAAGCTCAAGGATGGTACCGATCGATGCGCGCAACCCCATTTAGTGGGGGTAGAGCCTACTTGCAAGTCTCTCCGACCTTCACAAAAAAAGTTATTCAAGAATATCTCCTCAGATTTGGGGGAATTTCGTCGGTCGACCTCTTCCGAAGGTCGTACAAGCTCGGGGATGGTACCAATCGATCCGCAGGACCCAAATTAGTCCAGATGCAACCACTTTCCAAGTCTCTCCGACCTTCACAAAAAAAGTTATTCAAGAATATCTCTTTCTCCTATGTGCTTTCATCCCTAACCCTAACCCTTCCGAAAGTCGGAGAAGCTCAAGGATGGTACCGATCGATGCGCGCTACCCCATTTAGTGGGGGTAGAGCCTACTTGCAAGTCTCTCCGACCTTCACAAAAAAAGTTATTCAAGAATATCTCTTTCTCCTATGTGCTTTCATCCCTAACCCTAACCCTAACCCTTCCGAAAGTCGGAGAAGCTCAAGGATGGTACCGATCGATGTGCGCTACCCCATTTAGTGGGGGTAGAGCCTACTTGCAAGTCTCTCCGACCTTCACAAAAAAAGTTAATTAAGAATATCTCTTTCTCCTATGTGCTTTCATCCCTAACCCTAACCCTAACCCTTCCGAAAGTCGGAGAAGCTCAAGGATGGTACCGATCGATGCGCGCTACCCCATTTAGTGGGGGTAGAGCCTACTTGCAAGTCTCTCCGACCTTCACAAAAAAAGTTATTCAAGAATATCTCTTTCTCCTATGTGCTTTCATCCCTAACCCTAACCCTAACCCTTCCAAAAGTCGGAGAAGCTCAAGGATGGTACCGATCGATGCGCGCTACCCCATTTAGTGGGGGTAGAGCCTACTTGCAAGTCTCTCCGACCTTCACAAAAAAAGTTATTCAAGAATATCTCTTTCTCCTATGTGCTTTCATCCCTAACCCTAACCCTAACCCTTCCGAAAGTCGGAGAAGCTCAAGGATGGTACCGATCGATGCGCGCTACCCCATTTAGTGGGGGTAGAGCCTACTTGCAAGTCTCTCCGACCTTCACAAAAAAAGTTATTCAAGAATATCTCCTCAGATTTGGGGGAATTTCGTCGGTCGACCTCTTCCGAAGGTCGTACAAGCTCGGGGATTGTACCATTCGATCCGCAGGACCCAAATTAGTCCAGATGCAACCACTTTCCAAGTCTCTCCGACCTTCACAAAAAAAGTTATTCAAGAATATCTCTTTCTCCTATGTGCTTTCATCCCTAACCCTAACCCTAACCCTTCCGAAAGTCGGAGAAGCTCAAGGATGGTACCGATCGATGCGCGCTACCCCATTTAGTGGGGGTAGAGCCTACTTGCAAGTCTCTCCGACCTTCACAAAAAAAGTTATTCAAGAATATCTCCTCAGATTTGGGGGAATTTCGTCGGTCGACCTCTTCCGAAGGTCGTACAAGCTCGGGGATAGTACCATTCGATCCGCAGGACCCAAATTAGTCCAGATGCAACCACTTTCCAAGTCTCTCCGACCTTCACAAAAAAAGTTATTCAAGAATATCTCTTTCTCCTATGTGCTTTCATCCCTAACCCTAACCCTAACCCTTCCGAAAGTCGGAGAAGCTCAAGGATGGTACCGATCGATGCGCGCTACGCCATTTAGTGGGGGTAGAGCCTACTTGCAAGTCTCTCCGACCTTCACAAAAAAAGTTATTCAAGAATATCTCTTTCTCCTATGTGCTTTCATCCCTAACCCTAACCCTAACCCTTCCGAAAGTCGGAGAAGCTCAAGGATGGTACCGATCGATGCGCGCTACCCCATTTAGTGGGGGTAGAGCCTACTTGCAAGTCTCTCCGACCTTCACAAAAAAAGTTATTCAAGAATATCTTCTCAGATTTGGGGGAATTTCGTCGGTCGACCTCTTCCGAAGGTCGTACAAGCTCGGGGATGGTACCAATCGATCCGCAGGACCCAAATTAGTCCAGATGCAACCACTTTCCAAGTCTCTCCGACCTTCACAAAAAAAGTTATTCAAGAATATCTCTTTCTCCTATGTGCTTTCATCCCTAACCCTAACCCTAACCCTTCCGAAAGTCGGAGAAGCTCAAGGATGGTACCGATCGATGCGCGCTACCCCATTTAGTGGGGGTAGAGCCTACTTGCAAGTCTCTCCGACCTTCACAAAAAAAGTTATTCAAGAATATCTTCTCAGATTTGGGGGAATTTCGTCGGTCGACCTCTTCCGAAGGTCGTACAAGCTCGGGGATGGTACCAATCGATCCGCAGGACCCAAATTAGTCCAGATGCAACCACTTTCCAAGTCTCTCCGACCTTCACAAAAAAAGTTATTCAAGAATATCTCTTTCTCCTATGTGCTTTCATCCCTAACCCTAACCCTAACCCTTCCGAAAGTCGGAGAAGCTCAAGGATGGTACCGATCGATGCGCGCTACCCCATTTAGTGGGGGTAGAGCCTACTTGCAAGTCTCTCCGACCTTCACAAAAAAAGTTATTCAAGAATATCTCTTTCTCCTATGTGCTTTCATCCCTAACCCTAACCCTAACCCTTCCAAAAGTCGGAGAAGCTCAAGGATGGTACCGATCGATGTGCGCTACCCCATTTAGTGGGGGTAGAGCCTACTTGCAAGTTTCTCCGACCTTCACAAAAAAAGTTATTCAAGAATATCTCTTTCTCCTATGTGCTTTCATCCCTAACCCTAACCCTAACCCTTCCGAAAGTCGGAGAAGCTCAAGGATGGTACCGATCGATGCGCGCTACCCCATTTAGTGGGGGTAGAGCCTACTTGCAAGTCTCTCCGACCTTCACAAAAAAAGTTATTCAAGAATATCTCCTCAGATTTGGGGGAATTTCGTCGGTCGACCTCTTCCGAAGGTCGTACAAGCTCGGGGATGGTACCAATCGATCCGCAGGACCCAAATTAGTCCAGATGCAACCACTTTCCAAGTCTCTCCGACCTTCACAAAAAAAGTTATTCAAGAATATCTCTTTCTCCTATGTGCTTTCATCCCTAACCCTAACCCTAACCCTTCCGAAAGTCGGAGAAGCTCAAGGATGGTACCGATCGATGCGCGCTACGCCATTTAGTGGGGGTAGAGCCTACTTGCAAGTCTCTCCGACCTTCACAAAAAAAGTTATTCAAGAATATCTCTTTCTCCTATGTGCTTTCATCCCTAACCCTAACCCTAACCCTTCCGAAAGTCGGAGAAGCTCAAGGATGGTACCGATCGATGCGCGCTACCCCATTTAGTGGGGGTAGAGCCTACTTGCAAGTCTCTCCGACCTTCACAAAAAAAGTTATTCAAGAATATCTCTTTCTCCTATGTGCTTTCATCCCTAACCCTAACCCTTCCGAAAGTCGGAGAAGCTCAAGGATGGTACCGATCGATGCGCGCTACCCCATTTAGTGGGGGTAGAGCCTACTTGCAAGTCTCTCCGACATTCACAAAAAAAGTTATTCAAGAATATCTCTTTCTCCTATGTGCTTTCATCCCTAACCCTAACCCTAACCCTTCCGAAAGTCGGAGAAGCTCAAGGATGGTACCGATCGATGTGCGCTACCCCATTTAGTGGGGGTAGAGCCTACTTGCAAGTCTCTCCGACCTTCACAAAAAAAGTTAATTAAGAATATCTCTTTCTCCTATGTGCTTTCATCCCTAACCCTAACCCTAACCCTTCCGAAAGTCGGAGAAGCTCAAGGATGGTACCGATCGATGCGCGCTACCCCATTTAGTGGGGGTAGAGCCTACTTGCAAGTCTCTCCGACCTTCACAAAAAACGTTATTCAAGAATATCTCTTTCTCCTATGTGCTTTCATCCCTAACCCTAACCCTAACCCTTCCAAAAGTCGGAGAAGCTCAAGGATGGTACCGATCGATGCGCGCTACCCCATTTAGTGGGGGTAGAGCCTACTTGCAAGTCTCTCCGACCTTCACAAAAAAAGTTATTCAAGAATATCTCTTTCTCCTATGTGCTTTCATCCCTAACCCTAACCCTAACCCTTCCGAAAGTCGGAGAAGCTCAAGGATGGTACCGATCGATGCGCGCTACCCCATTTAGTGGGGGTAGAGCCTACTTGCAAGTCTCTCCGACCTTCACAAAAAAAGTTATTCAAGAATATCTCCTCAGATTTGGGGGAATTTCGTCGGTCGACCTCTTCCGAAGGTCGTACAAGCTCGGGGATGGTACCAATCGATCCGCAGGATCCAAATTAGTCCAGATGCAACCACTTTCCAAGTCTCTCCGACCTTCACAAAAAAAGTTATTCAAGAATATCTCTTTCTCCTATGTGCTTTCATCCCTAACCCTAACCCTAACCCTTCCGAAAGTCGGAGAAGCTCAAGGATGGTACCGATCGATGCGCGCTACGCCATTTAGTGGGGGTAGAGCCTACTTGCAAGTCTCTCCGACCTTTACAAAAAAAGTTATTCAAGAATATCTCTTTCTCCTATGTGCTTTCATCCCTAACCCTAACCCTAACCCTTCCGAAAGTCGGAGAAGCTCAAGGATGGTACCGATCGATGCGCGCTACCCCATTTAGTGGGGGTAGAGCCTACTTGCAAGTCTCTCCGACCTTCACAAAAAAAGTTATTCAAGAATATCTCCTCAGATTTGGGGGAATTTCGTCGGTCGACCTCTTCCGAAGGTCGTACAAGCTCGGGGATGGTACCAATCGATCTGCAGGACCCAAATTAGTCCAGATGCAACCACTTTCCAAGTCTCTCCGACCTTCACAAAAAAAGTTATTCAAGAATATCTCTTTCTCCTATGTGCTTTCATCCCTAACCCTAACCCTAACCCTTCCGAAAGTCGGAGAAGCTCAAGGATGGTACCGATCGATGTGCGCTACCCCATTTAGTGGGGGTAGAGCCTACTTGCAAGTCTCTCCGACATTCACAAAAAAAGTTATTCAAGAATATCTCTTTCTCCTATGTGCTTTCATCCCTAACCCTAACCCTAACCCTTCCGAAAGTCGGAGAAGCTCAAGGATGGTACCGATCGATGTGCGCTACCCCATTTAGTGGGGGTAGAGCCTACTTGCAAGTCTCTCCGACCTTCACAAAAAAAGTTAATTAAGAATATCTCTTTCTCCTATGTGCTTTCATCCCTAACCCTAACCCTAACCCTTCCGAAAGTCGGAGAAGCTCAAGGATGGTACCGATCGATGTGCGCTACCCCATTTAGTGGGGGTAGAGCCTACTTGCAAGTCTCTCCGACATTCACAAAAAAAGTTATTCAAGAATATCTCTTTCTCCTATGTGCTTTCATCCCTAACCCTAACCCTAACCCTTCCGAAAGTCGGAGAAGCTCAAGGATGGTACCGATCGATGTGCGCTACCCCATTTAGTGGGGGTAGAGCCTACTTGCAAGTCTCTCCGACCTTCACAAAAAAAGTTAATTAAGAATATCTCTTTCTCCTATGTGCTTTCATCCCTAACCCTAACCCTAACCCTTCCGAAAGTCGGAGAAGCTCAAGGATGGTACCGATCGATGCGCGCTACCCCATTTAGTGGGGGTAGAGCCTACTTGCAAGTCTCTCCGACCTTCACAAAAAAAGTTATTCAAGAATATCTCTTTCTCCTATGTGCTTTCATCCCTAACCCTAACCCTAACCCTTCCAAAAGTCGGAGAAGCTCAAGGATGGTACTGATCGATGCGCGCTACCCCATTTAGTGGGGGTAGAGCCTACTTGCAAGTCTCTCCGACCTTCACAAAAAAAGTTATTCAAGAATATCTCTTTCTCCTATGTGCTTTCATCCCTAACCCTAACCCTAACCCTTCCGAAAGTCGGAGAAGCTCAAGGATGGTACCGATCGATGTGCGCTACCCCATTTAGTGGGGGTAGAGCCTACTTGCAAGTCTCTCCGACCTTCACAAAAAAAGTTATTCAAGAATATCTCCTCAGATTTGGGGGAATTTCGTCGGTCGACCTCTTCCGAAGGTCGTACAAGCTCGGGGATGGTACCAATCGATCCGCAGGACCCAAATTAGTCCAGATGCAACCACTTTCCAAGTCTCTCCGACCTTCACAAAAAAAGTTATTCAAGAATATCTCTTTCTCCTATGTGCTTTCATCCCTAACCCTAACCCTAACCCTTCCGAAAGTCGGAGAAGCTCAAGGATGGTACCGATCGATGTGCGCTACCCCATTTAGTGGGGGTAGAGCCTACTTGCAAGTCTCTCCGACATTCACAAAAAAAGTTATTCAAGAATATCTCTTTCTCCTATGTGCTTTCATCCCTAACCCTAACCCTAACCCTTCCGAAAGTCGGAGAAGCTCAAGGATGGTACCGATCGATGTGCGCTACCCCATTTAGTGGGGGTAGAGCCTACTTGCAAGTCTCTCCGACCTTCACAAAAAAAGTTAATTAAGAATATCTCTTTCTCCTATGTGCTTTCATCCCTAACCCTAACCCTAACCCTTCCGAAAGTCGGAGAAGCTCAAGGATGGTACCGATCGATGTGCGCTACCCCATTTAGTGGGGGTAGAGCCTACTTGCAAGTCTCTCCGACATTCACAAAAAAAGTTATTCAAGAATATCTCTTTCTCCTATGTGCTTTCATCCCTAACCCTAACCCTAACCCTTCCGAAAGTCGGAGAAGCTCAAGGATGGTACCGATCGATGTGCGCTACCCCATTTAGTGGGGGTAGAGCCTACTTGCAAGTCTCTCCGACCTTCACAAAAAAAGTTATTCAAGAATATCTCCTCAGATTTGGGGGAATTTCGTCGGTCGACCTCTTCCGAAGGTCGTACAAGCTCGGGGATGGTACCAATCGATCCGCAGGACCCAAATTAGTTTAGATGCAACCACTTTCCAAGTCTCTCCGACCTTCACAAAAAAAGTTATTCAAGAATATCTCTTTCTCCTATGTGCTTTCATCCCTAACCCTAACCCTAACCCTTCCGAAAGTCGGAGAAGCTCAAGGATGGTACCGATCGATGCGCGCTACGCCATTTAGTGGGGGTAGAGCCTACTTGCAAGTCTCTCCGACCTTCACAAAAAAAGTTATTCAAGAATATCTCTTTCTCCTATGTGCTTTCATCCCTAACCCTAACCCTAACCCTTCCGAAAGTCGGAGAAGCTCAAGGATGGTACCGATCGATGCGCGCTACCCCATTTAGTGGGGGTAGAGCCTACTTGCAAGTCTCTCCGACCTTCACAAAAAAAGTTATTCAAGAATATCTCCTCAGATTTGGGGGAATTTCGTCGGTCGACCTCTTCCGAAGGTCGTACAAGCTCGGGGATGGTACCAATCGATCCGCAGGACCCAAATTAGTCCAGATGCAACCACTTTCCAAGTCTCTCCGACCTTCACAAAAAAAGTTATTCAAGAATATCTCTTTCTCCTATGTGCTTTCATCCCTAACCCTAACCCTAACCCTTCCGAAAGTCGGAGAAGCTCAAGGATGGTACCGATCGATGCGCGCTACCCCATTTAGTGGGGGTAGAGCCTACTTGCAAGTCTCTCCGACCTTCACAAAAAAAGTTATTCAAGAATATCTCTTTCTCCTATGTGCTTTCATCCCTAACCCTAACCCTAACCCTTCCGAAAGTCGGAGAAGCTCAAGGATGGTACCGATCGATGTGCGCTACCCCATTTAGTGGGGGTAGAGCCTACTTGCAAGTCTCTCCGACCTTCACAAAAAAAGTTATTCAAGAATATCTCCTTCTCCTATGTGCTTTCATCCCTAACCCTAACCCTAACCCTTCCGAAAGTCGGAGAAGCTCAAGGATGGTACTGATCGATGCGCGCTGCCCCATTTAGTGGGGGTAGAGCCTACTTGCAAGTCTCTCCGACCTTCACAAAAAAAGTTATTCAAGAATATCTCTTTCTCCTATGTGCTTTCATCCCTAACCCTAACCCTAACCCTTCCGAAAGTCGGAGAAGCTCAAGGATGGTACCGATCGATGTGCGCTACCCCATTTAGTGGGGGTAGAGCCTACTTGCAAGTCTCTCCGACCTTCACAAAAAAAGTTATTCAAGAATATCTCTTTCTCCTATGTGCTTTCATCCCTAACCCTAACCCTAACCCTTCCGAAAGTCGGAGAAGCTCAAGGATGGTACCGATCGATGCGCGCAACCCCATTTAGTGGGGGTAGAGCCTACTTGCAAGTCTCTCCGACCTTCACAAAAAAAGTTATTCAAGAATATCTCCTCAGATTTGGGGGAATTTCGTCGGTCGACCTCTTCCGAAGGTCGTACAAGCTCGGGGATGGTACCAATCGATCCGCAGGACCCAAATTAGTCCAGATGCAACCACTTTCCAAGTCTCTCCGACCTTCACAAAAAAAGTTATTCAAGAATATCTCTTTCTCCTATGTGCTTTCATCCCTAACCCTAACCCTAACCCTTCCGAAAGTCGGAGAAGCTCAAGGATGGTACCGATCGATGCGCGCTACCCCATTTAGTGGGAGTAGAGCCTACTTGCAAGTCTCTCCGACCTTCACAAAAAAAGTTATTCAAGAATATCTCTTTCTCCTATGTGCTTTCATCCCTAACCCTAACCCTAACCCTTCCGAAAGTCGGAGAAGCTCAAGGATGGTACCGATCGATGCGCGCTACCCCATTTAGTGGGGGTAGAGCCTACTTGCAAGTCTCTCCGACCTTCACAAAAAAAGTTATTCAAGAATATCTCCTCAGATTTGGGGGAATTTCGTCGGTCGACCTCTTTCGAAGGTCGTACAAGCTCGGGGATGGTACCAATCGATCCGCAGGACCCAAATTAGTCCAGATGCAACCACTTTCCAAGTCTCTCCGACCTTCACAAAAAAAGTTATTCAAGAATATCTCTTTCTCCTATGTGCTTTCATCCCTAACCCTAACCCTAACCCTTCCGAAAGTCGGAGAAGCTCAAGGATGGTACCGATCGATGCGCGCTACCCCATTTAGTGGGGGTAGAGCCTACTTGCAAGTCTCTCCGACCTTCACAAAAAAAGTTATTCAAGAATATCTCTTTCTCCTATGTGCTTTCATCCCTAACCCTAACCCTAACCCTTCCGAAAGTCGGAGAAGCTCAAGGATGGTACCGATCGATGCGCGCTACCCCATTTAGTGGGGGTAGAGCCTACTTGCAAGTCTCTCCGACCTTCACAAAAAAAGTTATTCAAGAATATCTCTTTCTCCTATGTGCTTTCATCCCTAACCCTAACCCTAACCCTTCCGAAAGTCGGAGAAGCTCAAGGATGGTACTGATCGATGCGCGCTACTCCATTTAGTGGGGGTAGAGCCTACTTGCAAGTCTCTCCGACCTTCACAAAAAAAGTTATTCAAGAATATCTCTTTCTCCTATGTGCTTTCATCCCTAACCCTAACCCTAACCCTTCCGAAAGTCGGAGAAGCTCAAGGATGGTACCGATCAATGCGCGCTACCCCATTTAGTGGGGGTAGAGCCTACTTGCAAGTCTCTCCGACCTTCACAAAAAAAGTTATTCAAGAATATCTCTTTCTCCTATGTGCTTTCATCCCTAACCCTAACCCTAACCCTTCCGAAAGTCAAAGAAGCTCAAGGATGGTACTGATCGATGCGCGCAACCCCATTTAGTGGGGGTAGAGCCTACTTGCAAGTCTCTCCGACCTTCACAAAAAAAGTTATTCAAGAATATCTCTTTCTCCTATGTGCTTTCATCCCTAACCCTAACCCTAACCCTTCCGAAAGTCGGAGAAGCTCAAGGATGGTACCGATCAATGCGCGCTACCCCATTTAGTGGGGGTAGAGCCTACTTGCAAGTCTCTCCGACCTTCACAAAAAAAGTTATTCAAGAATATCTCTTTCTCCTATGTGCTTTCATCCCTAACCCTAACCCTAACCCTTCCGAAAGTCGGAGAAGCTCAAGGATGGTACCGATCGATGTGCGCAACCCCATTTAGTGGGGGTAGAGCCTACTTGCAAGTCTCTCCGACCTTCACAAAAAAAGTTATTCAAGAATATCTCCTCAGATTTGGGGGAATTTCGTCGGTCGACCTCTTCCGAAGGTCGTACAAGCTCGGGGATGGTACCAATCGATCCGCAGGACCCAAATTAGTCCAGATGCAACCACTTTCCAAGTCTCTCCGACCTTCACAAAAAAAGTTATTCAAGAATATCTCTTTCTCCTATGTGCTTTCATCCCTAACCCTAACCCTAACCCTTCCGAAAGTCGGAGAAGCTCAAGGATGGTACCGATCAATGCGCGCTACCCCATTTAGTGGGGGTAGAGCCTACTTGCAAGTCTCTCCGACCTTCACAAAAAAAGTTATTCAAGAATATCTCTTTCTCCTATGTGCTTTCATCCCTAACCCTAACCCTAACCCTTCCGAAAGTCGGAGAAGCTCAAGGATGGTACCGATCGATGCGCGCAACCCCATTTAGTGGGGGTAGAGCCTACTTGCAAGTCTCTCCGACCTTCACAAAAAAAGTTATTCAAGAATATCTCTTTCTCCTATGTGCTTTCATCCCTAACCCTAACCCTAACCCTTCCGAAAGTCGGAGAAGCTCAAGGATGGTACCGATCGATGCGCGCTACCCCATTTAGTGGGGGTAGAGCCTACTTGCAAGTCTCTCCGACCTTCACAAAAAAAGTTATTCAAGAATATCTCTTTCTCCTATGTGCATTCATCCCTAACCCTAACCCTAACCCTTCCGAAAGTCGGAGAAGCTCAAGGATGGTACTGATCGATGCGCGCTACTCCATTTAGTGGGGGTAGAGCCTACTTGCAAGTCTCTCCGACCTTCACAAAAAAAGTTATTCAAGAATATCTCTTTCTCCTATGTGCTTTCATCCCTAACCCTAACCCTAACCCTTCCGAAAGTCGGAGAAGCTCAAGGATGGTACCGATCAATGCGCGCTACCCCATTTAGTGGGGGTAGAGCCTACTTGCAAGTCTCTCCGACCTTCACAAAAAAAGTTATTCAAGAATATCTCTTTCTCCTATGTGCTTTCATCCCTAACCCTAACCCTAACCCTTCCGAAAGTCGGAGAAGCTCAAGGATGGTACCGATCGATGCGCGCAACCCCATTTAGTGGGGGTAGAGCCTACTTGCAAGTCTCTCCGACCTTCACAAAAAAAGTTATTCAAGAATATCTCTTTCTCCTATGTGCTTTCATCCCTAACCCTAACCCTAACCCTTCCGAAAGTCGGAGAAGCTCAAGAATGGTACCGATCAATGCGCGCTACCCCATTTAGTGGGGGTAGAGCCTACTTGCAAGTCTCTCCGACCTTCACAAAAAAAGTTATTCAAGAATATCTCTTTCTCCTATGTGCTTTCATCCCTAACCCTAACCCTAACCCTTCCGAAAGTCGGAGAAGCTCAAGGATGGTACCGATCGATGCGCGCAACCCCATTTAGTGGGGGTAGAGCCTACTTGCAAGTCTCTCCGACCTTCACAAAAAAAGTTATTCAAGAATATCTCTTTCTCCTATGTGCTTTCATCCCTAACCCTAACCCTAACCCTTCCGAAAGTCGGAGAAGCTCACGGATGGTACCGATCAATGCGCGCTACCCCATTTAGTGGGGGTAGAGCCTACTTGCAAGTCTCTCCGACCTTCACAAAAAAAGTTATTCAAGAATATCTCTTTCTCCTATGTGCTTTCATCCCTAACCCTAACCCTAACCCTTCCGAAAGTCGGAGAAGCTCAAGGATGGTACCGATCAATGCGCGCTACCCCATTTAGTGGGGGTAGAGCCTACTTGCAAGTCTCTCCGACCTTCACAAAAAAAGTTATTCAAGAATATCTCTTTCTCCTATGTGCTTTCATCCCTAACCCTAACCCTAACCCTTCCGAAAGTCGGAGAAGCTCAAGGATGGTACCGATCAATGCGCGCTACCCCATTTAGTGGGGGTAGAGCCTACTTGCAAGTCTCTCCGACCTTCACAAAAAAAGTTATTCAAGAATATCTCTTTCTCCTATGTGCTTTCATCCCTAACCCTAACCCTAACCCTTCCGAAAGTCGGAGAAGCTCAAGGATGGTACCGATCGATGCGCGCAACCCCATTTAGTGGGGGTAGAGCCTACTTGCAAGTCTCTCCGACCTTCACAAAAAAAGTTATTCAAGAATATCTCCTCAGATTTGGGGGAATTTCGTCGGTCGACCTCTTCCGAAGGTCGTACAAGCTCGGGGATGGTACCAATCGATCCGCAGGACCCAAATTAGTCCAGATGCAACCACTTTCCAAGTCTCTCCGACCTTCACAAAAAAAGTTATTCAAGAATATCTCTTTCTCCTATGTGCTTTCATCCCTAACCCTAACCCTAACCCTTCCGAAAGTCGGAGAAGCTCACGGATGGTACCGATCAATGCGCGCTACCCCATTTAGTGGGGGTAGAGCCTACTTGCAAGTCTCTCCGACCTTCACAAAAAAAGTTATTCAAGAATATCTCTTTCTCCTATGTGCTTTCATCCCTAACCCTAACCCTAACCCTTCCGAAAGTCAAAGAAGCTCAAGGATGGTACTGATCGATGCGCGCAACCCCATTTAGTGGGGGTAGAGCCTACTTGCAAGTCTCTCCGACCTTCACAAAAAAAGTTATTCAAGAATATCTCTTTCTCCTATGTGCTTTCATCCCTAACCCTAACCCTAACCCTTCCGAAAGTCGGAGAAGCTCAAGGATGGTACCGATCAATGCGCGCTACCCCATTTAGTGGGGGTAGAGCCTACTTGCAAGTCTCTCCGACCTTCACAAAAAAAGTTATTCAAGAATATCTCTTTCTCCTATGTGCTTTCATCCCTAACCCTAACCCTAACCCTTCCGAAAGTCGGAGAAGCTCAAGGATGGTACCGATCGATGTGCGCAACCCCATTTAGTGGGGGTAGAGCCTACTTGCAAGTCTCTCCGACCTTCACAAAAAAAGTTATTCAAGAATATCTCCTCAGATTTGGGGGAATTTCGTCGGTCGACCTCTTCCGAAGGTCGTACAAGCTCGGGGATGGTACCAATCGATCCGCAGGACCCAAATTAGTCCAGATGCAACCACTTTCCAAGTCTCTCCGACCTTCACAAAAAAAGTTATTCAAGAATATCTCTTTCTCCTATGTGCTTTCATCCCTAACCCTAACCCTAACCCTTCCGAAAGTCGGAGAAGCTCAAGGATGGTACCGATCAATGCGCGCTACCCCATTTAGTGGGGGTAGAGCCTACTTGCAAGTCTCTCCGACCTTCACAAAAAAAGTTATTCAAGAATATCTCTTTCTCCTATGTGCTTTCATCCCTAACCCTAACCCTAACCCTTCCGAAAGTCGGAGAAGCTCAAGGATGGTACCGATCGATGCGCGCAACCCCATTTAGTGGGGGTAGAGCCTACTTGCAAGTCTCTCCGACCTTCACAAAAAAAGTTATTCAAGAATATCTCTTTCTCCTATGTGCTTTCATCCCTAACCCTAACCCTAACCCTTCCGAAAGTCGGAGAAGCTCAAGGATGGTACCGATCGATGCGCGCTACCCCATTTAGTGGGGGTAGAGCCTACTTGCAAGTCTCTCCGACCTTCACAAAAAAAGTTATTCAAGAATATCTCTTTCTCCTATGTGCATTCATCCCTAACCCTAACCCTAACCCTTCCGAAAGTCGGAGAAGCTCAAGGATGGTACTGATCGATGCGCGCTACTCCATTTAGTGGGGGTAGAGCCTACTTGCAAGTCTCTCCGACCTTCACAAAAAAAGTTATTCAAGAATATCTCTTTCTCCTATGTGCTTTCATCCCTAACCCTAACCCTAACCCTTCCGAAAGTCGGAGAAGCTCAAGGATGGTACCGATCAATGCGCGCTACCCCATTTAGTGGGGGTAGAGCCTACTTGCAAGTCTCTCCGACCTTCACAAAAAAAGTTATTCAAGAATATCTCTTTCTCCTATGTGCTTTCATCCCTAACCCTAACCCTAACCCTTCCGAAAGTCGGAGAAGCTCAAGGATGGTACCGATCGATGCGCGCAACCCCATTTAGTGGGGGTAGAGCCTACTTGCAAGTCTCTCCGACCTTCACAAAAAAAGTTATTCAAGAATATCTCTTTCTCCTATGTGCTTTCATCCCTAACCCTAACCCTAACCCTTCCGAAAGTCGGAGAAGCTCAAGAATGGTACCGATCAATGCGCGCTACCCCATTTAGTGGGGGTAGAGCCTACTTGAAAGTCTCTCCGACCTTCACAAAAAAAGTTATTCAAGAATATCTCTTTCTCCTATGTGCTTTCATCCCTAACCCTAACCCTAACCCTTCCGAAAGTCGGAGAAGCTCAAGGATGGTACCGATCGATGCGCGCAACCCCATTTAGTGGGGGTAGAGCCTACTTGCAAGTCTCTCCGACCTTCACAAAAAAAGTTATTCAAGAATATCTCTTTCTCCTATGTGCTTTCATCCCTAACCCTAACCCTAACCCTTCCGAAAGTCGGAGAAGCTCACGGATGGTACCGATCAATGCGCGCTACCCCATTTAGTGGGGGTAGAGCCTACTTGCAAGTCTCTCCGACCTTCACAAAAAAAGTTATTCAAGAATATCTCTTTCTCCTATGTGCTTTCATCCCTAACCCTAACCCTAACCCTTCCGAAAGTCGGAGAAGCTCAAGGATGGTACCGATCAATGCGCGCTACCCCATTTAGTGGGGGTAGAGCCTACTTGCAAGTCTCTCCGACCTTCACAAAAAAAGTTATTCAAGAATATCTCTTTCTCCTATGTGCTTTCATCCCTAACCCTAACCCTAACCCTTCCGAAAGTCGGAGAAGCTCAAGGATGGTACCGATCAATGCGCGCTACCCCATTTAGTGGGGGTAGAGCCTACTTGCAAGTCTCTCCGACCTTCACAAAAAAAGTTATTCAAGAATATCTCTTTCTCCTATGTGCTTTCATCCCTAACCCTAACCCTAACCCTTCCGAAAGTCGGAGAAGCTCAAGGATGGTACCGATCGATGCGCGCAACCCCATTTAGTGGGGGTAGAGCCTACTTGCAAGTCTCTCCGACCTTCACAAAAAAAGTTATTCAAGAATATCTCCTCAGATTTGGGGGAATTTCGTCGGTCGACCTCTTCCGAAGGTCGTACAAGCTCGGGGATGGTACCAATCGATCCGCAGGACCCAAATTAGTCCAGATGCAACCACTTTCCAAGTCTCTCCGACCTTCACAAAAAAAGTTATTCAAGAATATCTCTTTCTCCTATGTGCTTTCATCCCTAACCCTAACCCTAACCCTTCCGAAAGTCGGAGAAGCTCACGGATGGTACCGATCAATGCGCGCTACCCCATTTAGTGGGGGTAGAGCCTACTTGCAAGTCTCTCCGACCTTCACAAAAAAAGTTATTCAAGAATATCTCTTTCTCCTATGTGCTTTCATCCCTAACCCTAACCCTAACCCTTCCGAAAGTCGGAGAAGCTCAAGGATGGTACCGATCGATGCGCGCAACCCCATTTAGTGGGGGTAAAGCCTACTTGCAAGTCTCTCCGACCTTCACAAAAAAAGTTATTCAAGAATATCTCCTCAGATTTGGGGGAATTTCGTCGGTCGACCTCTTCCGAAGGTCGTACAAGCTCGGGGATGGTACCAATCGATCCGCAGGACCCAAATTAGTCCAGATGCAACCACTTTCCAAGTCTCTCCGACCTTCACAAAAAAAGTTATTCAAGAATATCTCTTTCTCCTATGTGCTTTCATCCCTAACCCTAACCCTAACCCTTCCGAAAGTCGGAGAAGCTCAAGGATGGTACCGATCAATGCGCGCTACCCCATTTAGTGGGGGTAGAGCCTACTTGCAAGTCTCTCCGACCTTCACAAAAAAAGTTATTCAAGAATATCTCTTTCTCCTATGTGCTTTCATCCCTAACCCTAACCCTAACCCTTCCGAAAGTCGGAGAAGCTCAAGGATGGTACCGATCGATGCGCGCAACCCCATTTAGTGGGGGTAGAGCCTACTTGCAAGTCTCTCCGACCTTCACAAAAAAAGTTATTCAAGAATATCTCTTTCTCCTATGTGCTTTCATCCCTAACCCTAACCCTAACCCTTCCCAAAGTCGGAGAAGCTCAAGGATGGTACCGATCAATGCGCGCTACCCCATTTAGTGGGGGTAGAGCCTACTTGCAAGTCTCTCCGACCTTCACAAAAAAAGTTATTCAAGAATATCTCTTTCTCCTATGTGCTTTCATCCCTAACCCTAACCCTAACCCTTCCGAAAGTCGGAGAAGCTCAAGGATGGTACCGATCGATGCGCGCAACCCCATTTAGTGGGGGTAGAGCCTACTTGCAAGTCTCTCCGACCTTCACAAAAAAAGTTATTCAAGAATATCTCCTCAGATTTGGGGGAATTTCGTCGGTCGACCTCTTCCGAAGGTCGTACAAGCTCGGGGATGGTACCAATCGATCCGCAGGACCCAAATTAGTCCAGATGCAACCACTTTCCAAGTCTCTCCGACCTTCACAAAAAAAGTTATTCAAGAATATCTCTTTCTCCTATGTGCTTTCATCCCTAACCCTAACCCTAACCCTTCCGAAAGTCGGAGAAGCTCAAGGATGGTACCGATCAATGCGCGCTACCCCATTTAGTGGGGGTAGAGCCTACTTGCAAGTCTCTCCGACCTTCACAAAAAAAGTTATTCAAGAATATCTCTTTCTCCTATGTGCTTTCATCCCTAACCCTAACCCTAACCCTTCCGAAAGTCGGAGAAGCTCAAGGATGGTACCGATCGATGCGCGCAACCCCATTTAGTGGGGGTAGAGCCTACTTGCAAGTCTCTCCGACCTTCACAAAAAAAGTTATTCAAGAATATCTCCTCAGATTTGGGGGAATTTCGTCGGTCGACCTCTTCCAAAGGTCGTACAAGCTCGGGGATGGTACCAATCGATCCGCAGGACCCAAATTAGTCCAGATGCAACCACTTTCCAAGTCTCTCCGACCTTCACAAAAAAAGTTATTCAAGAATATCTCTTTCTCCTATGTGCTTTCATCCCTAACCCTAACCCTAACCCTTCCGAAAGTCGGAGAAGCTCAAGGATGGTACCGATCGATGCGCGCTACCCCATTTAGTGGGGGTAGAGCCTACTTGCAAGTCTCTCCGACCTTCACAAAAAAAGTTATTCAAGAATATCTCTTTCTCCTATGTGCTTTCATCCCTAACCCTAACCCTAACCCTTCCGAAAGTCGGAGAAGCTCAAGGATGGTACCGATCGATGCGCGCAACCCCATTTAGTGGGGGTAGAGCCTACTTGCAAGTCTCTCCGACCTTCACAAAAAAGGTTATTCAAGAATATCTCCTCAGATTTGGGGGAATTTCGTCGGTCGACCTCTTCCGAAGGTCGTACAAGCTCGGGGATGGTACGAATCGATCCGCAGGACCCAAATTAGTCCAGATGCAACCACTTTCCAAGTCTCTCCGACCTTCACAAAAAAAGTTATTCAAGAATATCTCTTTCTCCTATGTGCTTTCATCCCTAACCCTAACCCTAACCCTTCCGAAAGTCGGAGAAGCTCAAGGATGGTACCGATCGATGCGCGCTACCCCATTTAGTGGGGGTAGAGCCTACTTGCAAGTCTCTCCGACCTTCACAAAAAAAGTTATTCAAGAATATCTCTTTCTCCTATGTGCTTTCATCCCTAACCCTAACCCTAACCCTTCCGAAAGTCGGAGAAGCTCAAGGATGGTACCGATCGATGCGCGCTACCCCATTTAGTGGGGGTAGAGCCTACTTGCAAGTCTCTCCGACCTTCACAAAAAAAGTTATTCAAGAATATCTCTTTCTCCTATGTGCTTTCATCCCTAACCCTAACCCTAACCCTTCCGAAAGTCGGAGAAGCTCAAGGATGGTACCGATCGATGCGCGCTACCCCATTTAGTGGGGGTAGAGCCTACTTGCAAGTCTCTCCGACCTTCACAAAAAAAGTTATTCAAGAATATCTCTTTCTCCTATGTGCTTTCATCCCTAACCCTAACCCTTCCGAAAGTCGGAGAAGCTCAAGGATGGTACTGATCGATGCGCGCAACCCCATTTAGTGGGGGTAGAGCCTACTTGCAAGTCTCTCCGACCTTCACAAAAAAAGTTATTCAAGAATATCTCCTCAGATTTGGGGGAATTTCGTCGGTCGACCTCTTCCGAAGGTCGTACAAGCTCGGGGATGGTACCAATCGATCCGCAGGACCCAAATTAGTCCAGATGCAACCACTTTCCAAGTCTCTCCGACCTTCACAAAAAAAGTTATTCAAGAATATCTCTTTCTCCTATGTGCTTTCATCCCTAACCCTAACCCTAACCCTTCCGAAAGTCGGAGAAGCTCAAGGATGGTACCGATCGATGCGCGCTACCCCATTTAGTGGGGGTAGAGCCTACTTGCAAGTCTCTCCGACCTTCACAAAAAAAGTTATTCAAGAATATCTCTTTCTCCTATGTGCTTTCATCCCTAACCCTAACCCTAACCCTTCCGAAAGTCGGAGAAGCTCAAGGATGGTACCGATCGATGCGCGCTACCCCATTTAGTGGGGGTAGAGCCTACTTGCAAGTCTCTCCGACCTTCACAAAAAAAGTTATTCAAGAATATCTCCTCAGATTTGGGGGAATTTCGTCGGTCGACCTTATCCGAAGGTCGTACAAGCTCGGGGATGGTACCAATCGATCCGCAGGACCCAAATTAGTCCAGATGCAACCACTTTCCAAGTCTCTCCGACCTTCACAAAAAAAGTTATTCAAGAATATCTCTTTCTCCTATGTGCTTTCATCCCTAACCCTAACCCTAACCCTTCCGAAAGTCGGAGAAGCTCAAGGATGGTACCGATCGATGCGCGCTACCCCATTTAGTGGGGGTAGAGCCTACTTGCAAGTCTCTCCGACCTTCACAAAAAAAGTTATTCAAGAATATCTCTTTCTCCTATGTGCTTTCATCCCTAACCCTAACCCTAACCCTTCCGAAAGTCGGAGAAGCTCAAGGATGGTACCGATCGATGCGCGCTACCCCATTTAGTGGGGGTAGAGCCTACTTGCAAGTCTCTCCGACCTTCACAAAAAAAGTTATTCAAGAATATCTCTTTCTCCTATGTGCTTTCATCCCTAACCCTAACCCTAACCCTTCCGAAAGTCGGAGAAGCTCAAGGATGGTACCGATCGATGCGCGCTACCCCATTTAGTGGGGGTAGAGCCTACTTGCAAGTCTCTCCGACCTTCACAAAAAAAGTTATTCAAGAATATCTCTTTCTCCTATGTGCTTTCATCCCTAACCCTAACCCTAACCCTTCCGAAAGTCGGAGAAGCTCAAAGATGGTACCGATAGATGCGCGCTACCCCATTTAGTGGGGGTAGAGCCTACTTGCAAGTCTCTCCGACCTTCACAAAAAAAGTTATTCAAGAATATCTCTTTCTCCTATGTGCTTTCATCCCTAACCCTAACCCTTCCGAAAGTCGGAGAAGCTCAAGGATGGTACCGATCGATGCGCGTTACCCCATTTAGTGGGGGTAGAGCCTACTTGCAAGTCTCTCCGACCTTCACAAAAAAAGTTATTCAAGAATATCTCTTTCTCCTATGTGCTTTCATCCCTAACCCTAACCCTAACCCTTCCGAAAGTCGGAGAAGCTCAAGGATGGTACCGATCGATGCGCGCTACCCCATTTAGTGGGGGTAGAGCCTACTTGCAAGTCTCTCCGACCTTCACAAAAAAAGTTATTCAAGAATATCTCTTTCTCCTATGTGCTTTCATCCCTAACCCTAACCCTAACCCTTCCGAAAGTCGGAGAAGCTCAAGGATGGTACCGATCGATGCGCGCTACCCCATTTAGTGGGGGTAGAGCCTACTTGCAAGTCTCTCCGACCTTCACAAAAAAAGTTATTCAAGAATATCTCCTCAGATTTGGGGGAATTTCGTCGGTCGACCTCTTCCGAAGGTCGTACAAGCTCGGGGATGGTACCAATCGATCCGCAGGACCCAAATTAAACCAGATGCAACCACTTTCCAAGTCTCTCCGACCTTCACAAAAAAAGTTATTCAAGAATATCTCTTTCTCCTATGTGCTTTCATCCCTAACCCTAACCCTAACCCTTCCGAAAGTCGGAGAAGCTCAAGGATGGTACCGATCGATGCGCGCTACCCCATTTAGTGGGGGTAGAGCCTACTTGCAAGTCTCTCCGACCTTCACAAAAAAAGTTATTCAAGAATATCTCTTTCTCCTATGTGCTTTCATCCCTAACCCTAACCCTAACCCTTCCGAAAGTCGGAGAAGCTCAAGGATGGTACCGATCGATGCGCGCTATCCCATTTAGTGGGGGTAGAGCCTACTTGCAAGTCTCTCCGACCTTCACAAAAAAAGTTATTCAAGAATATCTCTTTCTCCTATGTGCTTTCATCCCTAACCCTAACCCTAACCCTTCCGAAAGTCGGAGAAGCTCAAGGATGGTACCGATCGATGCGCGCTACCCCATTTAGTGGGGGTAGAGCCTACTTGCAAGTCTCTCCGACCTTCACAAAAAAAGTTATTCAAGAATATCTCTTTCTCCTATGTGCTTTCATCCCTAACCCTAACCCTAACCCTTCCGAAAGTCGGAGAAGCTCAACGATGGTACCGATCGATGCGCGCTACCCCATTTAGTGGGGGTAGAGCCTACTTGCAAGTCTCTCCGACCTTCACAAAAAAAGTTATTCAAGAATATCTCTTTCTCCTATGTGCTTTCATCCCTAACCCTAACCCTAACCCTTCCGAAAGTCGGAGAAGCTCAAGGATGGTACCGATCGATGCGCGCTACCCCATTTAGTGGGGGTAGAGCCTACTTGCAAGTCTCTCCGACCTTCACAAAAAAAGTTATTCAAGAATATCTCTTTCTCCTATGTGCTTTCATCCCTAACCCTAACCCTAACCCTTCCGAAAGTCGGAGAAGCTCAAGGATGGTACTGATCGATGCGCGCAACCCCATTTAGTGGGGGTAGAGCCTACTTGCAAGTCTCTCCGACCTTCACAAAAAAAGTTATTCAAGAATATCTCCTCAGATTTGGGGGAATTTCGTCGGTCGACCTCTTCCGAAGGTCGTACAAGCTCGGGGATGGTACCAATCGATCCGCAGGACCCAAATTAGTCTAGATGCAACCACTTTCCAAGTCTTTCCGACCTTCACAAAAAAAGTTATTCAAGAATATCTCTTTCTCCTATGTGCTTTCATCCCTAACCCTAACCCTAACCCTTCCGAAAGTCGGAGAAGCTCAAGGATGGTACCGATCGATGCGCGCTACCCCATTTAGTGGGGGTAGAGCCTACTTGCAAGTCTCTCCGACCTTCACAAAAAAAGTTATTCAAGAATATCTCTTTCTCCTATGTGCTTTCATCCCTAACCCTAACCCTAACCCTTCCGAAAGTCGGAGAAGCTCAAGGATGGTACCGATCGATGCGCGCTACCCCATTTAGTGGGGGTAGAGCCTACTTGCAAGTCTCTCCGACCTTCACAAAAAAAGTTATTCAAGAATATCTCTTTCTCCTATGTGCTTTCATCCCTAACCCTAACCCTAACCCTTCCGAAAGTCGGAGAAGCTCAAGGATGGTACCGATCGATGCGCGCTACCCCATTTAGTGGGGGTAGAGCCTACTTGCAAGTCTCTCCGACCTTCACAAAAAAAGTTATTCAAGAATATCTCTTTCTCCTATGTGCTTTCATCCCTAACCCTAACCCTAACCCTTCCGAAAGTCGGAGAAGCTCAAGGATGGTACCGATCGATGCGCGCTACCCCGCTACCCCATTTAGTGGGGGTAGAGCCTACTTGCAAGTCTCTCCGACCTTCACAAAAAAAGTTATTCAAGAATATCTCTTTCTCCTATGTGCTTTCATCCCTAACCCTAACCCTAACCCTTCCGAAAGTCGGAGAAGCTCAAGGATGGTACTGATCGATGCGCGCAACCCCATTTAGTGGGGGTAGAGCCTACTTGCAAGTCTCTCCGACCTTCACAAAAAAAGTTATTCAAGAATATCTCCTCAGATTTGGGGGAATTTCGTCGGTCGACCTCTTCCGAAGGTCGTACAAGCTCGGGGATGGTACCAATCGATCCGCAGGACCCAAATTAGTCTAGATGCAACCACTTTCCAAGTCTTTCCGACCTTCACAAAAAAAGTTATTCAAGAATATCTCTTTCTCCTATGTGCTTTCATCCCTAACCCTAACCCTAACCCTTCCGAAAGTCGGAGAAGCTCAAGGATGGTACCGATCGATGCGCGCTACCCCATTTAGTGGGGGTAGAGCCTACTTGCAAGTCTCTCCGACCTTCACAAAAAAAGTTATTCAAGAATATCTCTTTCTCCTATGTGCTTTCATCCCTAACCCTAACCCTTCCGAAAGTCGGAGAAGCTCAAGGATGGTACCGATCGATGCGCGCTACCCCATTTAGTGGGGGTAGAGCCTACTTGCAAGTCTCTCCGACCTTCACAAAAAAAGTTATTCAAGAATATCTCTTTCTCCTATGTGCTTTCATCCCTAACCCTAACCCTAACCCTTCCGAAAGTCGGAGAAGCTCAAGGATGGTACCGATCGATGCGCGCTACCCCATTTAGTGGGGGTAGAGCCTACTTGCAAGTCTCTCCGACCTTCACAAAAAAAGTTATTCAAGAATATCTCTTTCTCCTATGTGCTTTCATCCCTAACCCTAACCCTAACCCTTCCGAAAGTCGGAGAAGCTCAAGGATGGTACCGATCGATGCGCGCTACCCCATTTAGTGGGGGTAGAGCCTACTTGCAAGTCTCTCCGACCTTCACAAAAAAAGTTATTCAAGAATATCTCTTTCTCCTATGTGCTTTCATCCCTAACCCTAACCCTAACCCTTCCGAAAGTCGGAGAAGCTCAAGGATGGTACTGATCGATGCGCGCAACCCCATTTAGTGGGGGTAGAGCCTACTTGCAAGTCTCTCCGACCTTCACAAAAAAAGTTATTCAAGAATATCTCCTCAGATTTGGGGGAATTTCGTCGGTCGACCTCTTCCGAAGGTCGTACAAGCTCGGGGATGGTACCAATCGATCCGCAGGACCCAAATTAGTCCAGATGCAACCACTTTCCAAGTCTCTCCGACCTTCACAAAAAACGTTATTCAAGAATATCTCTTTCTCCTATGTGCTTTCATCCCTAACCCTAACCCTAACCCTTCCGAAAGTCGGAGAAGCTCAAGGATGCTACCGATCGATGCGCGCAACCCCATTTAGTGGGGGTAGAGCCTACTTGCAAGTCTCTCCGACCTTCACAAAAAAAGTTATTCAAGAATATCTCTTTCTCCTATGTGCTTTCATCCCTAACCCTAACCCTAACCCTTCCGAAAGTCGGAGAAGCTCAAGGATGGTACCGATCGATGCGCGCTACCCCATTTAGTGGGGGTAGAGCCTACTTGCAAGTCTCTCCGACCTTCACAAAAAAAGTTATTCAAGAATATCTCTTTCTCCTATGTGCTTTCATCCCTAACCCTAACCCTAACCCTTCCGAAAGTCGGAGAAGCTCAAGGATGGTACCGATCGATGCGCGCTACCCCATTTAGTGGGGGTAGAGCCTACTTGCAAGTCTCTCCGACCTTCACAAAAAAAGTTATTCAAGAATATCTCTTTCTCCTATGTGCTTTCATCCCTAACCCTAACCCTAACCCTTCCGAAAGTCGGAGAAGCTCAAGGATGGTACTGATCGATGCGCGCAACCCCATTTAGTGGGGGTAGAGCCTACTTGCAAGTCTCTCCGACCTTCACAAAAAAAGTTATTCAAGAATATCTCCTCAGATTTGGGGGAATTTCGTCAGTCGACCTCTTCCGAAGGTCGTACAAGCTCGGGGATGGTACCAATCGATCCGCAGGACCCAAATTAGTCCAGATGCAACCACTTTCCAAGTCTCTCCGACCTTCACAAAAAACGTTATTCAAGAATATCTCTTTCTCCTATGTGCTTTCATCCCTAACCCTAACCCTAACCCTTCCGAAAGTCGGAGAAGCTCAAGGATGGTACCGATCGATGCGCGCTACCCCATTTAGTGGGGGTAGAGCCTACTTGCAAGTCTCTCCGACCTTCACAAAAAAAGTTATTCAAGAATATCTCTTTCTCCTATGTGCTTTCATCCCTAACCCTAACCCTAACCCTAACCCTTCCGAAAGTCGGAGAAGCTCAAGGATGGTACTGATCGATGCGCGCAACCCCATTTAGTGGGGGTAGAGCCTACTTGCAAGTCTCTCCGACCTTCACAAAAAAAGTTATTCAAGAATATCTCCTCAGATTTGGGGGAATTTCGTCGGTCGACCTCTTCCGAAGGTCGTACAAGCTCGGGGATGGTACCAATCGATCCGCAGGACCCAAATTAGTCCAGATGCAACCACTTTCCAAGTCTCTCCGACCTTCACAAAAAAAGTTATTCAAGAATATCTCTTTCTCCTATGTGCTTTCATCCCTAACCCTAACCCTAACCCTTCCGAAAGTCGGAGAAGCTCAAGGATGCTACCGATCGATGCGCGCAACCCCATTTAGTGGGGGTAGAGCCTACTTGCATGTCTCTCCGACCTTCACAAAAAAAGTTATTCAAGAATATCTCTTTCTCCTATGTGCTTTCATCCCTAACCCTAACCCTAACCCTTCCGAAAGTCGGAGAAGCTCAAGGATGGTACCGATCGATGCGCGCTACCCCATTTAGTGGGGGTAGAGCCTACTTGCAAGTCTCTCCGACCTTCACAAAAAAAGTTATTCAAGAATATCTCTTTCTCCTATGTGCTTTCATCCCTAACCCTAACCCTAACCCTTCCGAAAGTCGGAGAAGCTCAAGGATGGTACTGATCGATGCGCGCTACCCCATTTAGTGGGGGTAGAGCCTACTTGCAAGTCTCTCCGACCTTCACAAAAAAAGTTATTCAAGAATATATCTTTCTCCTATGTGCTTTCATCCCTAACCCTAACCCTAACCCTTCCGAAAGTCGGAGAAGCTCAAGGATGGTACTGATCGATGCGCGCAACCCCATTTAGTGGGGGTAGAGCCTACTTGCAAGTCTCTCCGACCTTCACAAAAAAAGTTATTCAAGAATATCTCCTCAGATTTGGGGGAATTTCGTCAGTCGACCTCTTCCGAAGGTCGTACAAGCTCGGGGATGGTACCAATCGATCCGCAGGACCCAAATTAGTCCAGATGCAACCACTTTCCAAGTCTCTCCGACCTTCACAAAAAACGTTATTCAAGAATATCTCTTTCTCCTATGTGCTTTCATCCCTAACCCTAACCCTAACCCTTCCGAAAGTCGGAGAAGCTCAAGGATGGTACCGATCGATGCGCGCTACCCCATTTAGTGGGGGTAGAGCCTACTTGCAAGTCTCTCCGACCTTCACAAAAAAAGTTATTCAAGAATATCTCTTTCTCCTATGTGCTTTCATCCCTAACCCTAACCCTAACCCTAACCCTTCCGAAAGTCGGAGAAGCTCAAGGATGGTACTGATCGATGCGCGCAACCCCATTTAGTGGGGGTAGAGCCTACTTGCAAGTCTTTCCGACCTTCACAAAAAAAGTTATTCAAGAATATCTCCTCAGATTTGGGGGAATTTCGTCGGTCGACCTCTTCCGAAGGTCGTACAAGCTCGGGGATGGTACCAATCGATCCGCAGGACCCAAATTAGTCCAGATGCAACCACTTTCCAAGTCTCTCCGACCTTCACAAAAAAAGTTATTCAAGAATATCTCTTTCTCCTATGTGCTTTCATCCCTAACCCTAACCCTAACCCTTCCGAAAGTCGGAGAAGCTCAAGGATGGTACCGATCGATGCGCGTTACCCCATTTAGTGGGGGTAGAGCCTACTTGCAAGTCTCTCCGACCTTCACAAAAAAAGTTATTCAAGAATATCTCTTTCTCCTATGTGCTTTCATCCCTAACCCTAACCCTAACCCTTCCAAAAGTCGGAGAAGCTCAAGGATGGTACTGATCGATGCGCGCTACCCCATTTAGTGGGGGTAGAGCCTACTTGCAAGTCTCTCCGACCTTCACAAAAAAAGTTATTCAAGAATATCTCCTCAGATTTGGGGGAATTTCGTCGGTCGACCTCTTCCGAAGGTCGTACAAGCTCGGGGATGGTACCAATCGATCCGCAGGACCCAAATTAGTCCAGATGCAACCACTTTCCAAGTCTCTCCGACCTTCACAAAAAAAGTTATTCAAGAATATCTCTTTCTCCTATGTGCTTTCATCCCTAACCCTAACCCTAACCCTTCCGAAAGTCGGAGAAGCTCAAGGATGGTACCGATCGATGCGCGCTACCCCATTTAGTGGGGGTAGAGCCTACTTGCAAGTCTCTCCGACCTTCACAAAAAAAGTTATTCAAGAATATCTCTTTCTCCTATGTGCTTTCATCCCTAACCCTAACCCTAACCCTTCCGAAAGTCGGAGAAGCTCAAGGATGGTACCGATCGATGCGCGCTACCCCATTTAGTGGGGGTAGAGCCTACTTGCAAGTCTCTCCGACCTTCACACAAAAAGTTATTCAAGAATATCTCTTTCTCCTATGTGCTTTCATCCCTAACCCTAACCCTAACCCTTCCGAAAGTCGGAGAAGCTCAAGGATGGTACCGATCGATGCGCGCTACCCCATTTAGTGGGGGTAGAGCCTACTTGCAAGTCTCTCCGACCTTCACAAAAAAAGTTATTCAAGAATATCTCTTTCTCCTATGTGCTTTCATCCCTAACCCTAACCCTAACCCTTCCGAAAGTCGGAGAAGCTCAAGGATGGTACTGATCGATGTGCGCAACCCCATTTAGTGGGGGTAGAGCCTACTTGCAAGTCTCTCCGACCTTCACAAAAAAAGTTATTCAAGAATATCTCCTCAGATTTGGGGGAATTTCGTCGGTCGACCTCTTCCGAAGGTCGTACAAGCTCGGGGATGGTACCAATCGATCCGCAGGACCCAAATTAGTCCAGATGCAACCACTTTCCAAGTCTCTCCGACCTTCACAAAAAAAGTTATTCAAGAATATCTCTTTCTCCTATGTGCTTTCATCCCTAACCCTAACCCTAACCCTTCCGAAAGTCGGAGAAGCTCAAGGATGGTACCGATCGATGCGCGCTACCCCATTTAGTGGGGGTAGAGCCTACTTGCAAGTCTCTCCGACCTTCACAAAAAAAGTTATTCAAGAATATCTCTTTCTCCTATGTGCTTTCATCCCTAACCCTAACCCTAACCCTTCCGAAAGTCGGAGAAGCTCAAGGATGGTACCGATCGATGCGCGCTACCCCATTTAGTGGGGGTAGAGCCTACTTGCAAGTCTCTCCGACCTTCACAAAAAAAGTTATTCAAGAATATCTCCTCAGATTTGGGGGAATTTCGTCGGTCGACCTCTTCCGAAGGTCGTACAAGCTCGGGGATGGTACCAATCGATTCGCAGGACCCAAATTAGTCCAGATGCAACCACTTTTCAAGTCTCTCCGACCTTCACAAAAAAAGTTATTCAAGAATATCTCTTTCTCCTATGTGCTTTCATCCCTAACCCTAACCCTTCCGAAAGTCGGAGAAGCTCAAGGATGGTACCGATCGATGCGCGCTACCCCATTTAGTGGGAGTAGAGCCTACTTGCAAGTCTCTCCGACCTTCACAAAAAAAGTTATTCAAGAATATCTCTTTCTCCTATGTGCTTTCATCCCTAACCCTAACCCTAACCCTTCCGAAAGTCGGAGAAGCTCAAGGATGGTACCGATCGATGCGCGCTACCCCATTTAGTGGGGGTAGAGCCTACTTGCAAGTCTCTCCGACCTTCACAAAAAAAGTTATTCAAGAATATCTCTTTCTCCTATGTGCTTTCATCCCTAACCCTAACCCTAACCCTTCCGAAAGTCGGAGAAGCTCAAGGATGGTACCGATCGATGCGCGCTACCCCATTTAGTGGGGGTAGAGCCTACTTGCAAGTCTCTCCGACCTTCACAAAAAAAGTTATTCAAGAATATCTCTTTCTCCTATGTGCTTTCATCCCTAACCCTAACCCTAACCCTTCCAAAAGTCGGAGAAGCTCAAGGATGGTACCGATCGATGCGCGCTACCCCATTTAGTGGGGGTAGAGCCTACTTGCAAGTCTCTCCGACCTTCACAAAAAAAGTTATTCAAGAATATCTCCTCAGATTTGGGGGAATTTCGTCGGTCGACCTCTTCCGAAGGTCGTACAAGCTCGGGGATGGTACCAATCGATCCGCAGGACCCAAATTAGTCCAGATGCAACCACTTTCCAAGTCTCTCCGACCTTCACAAAAAAAGTTATTCAAGAATATCTCTTTCTCCTATGTGCTTTCATCCCTAACCCTAACCCTAACCCTTCCGAAAGTCGGAGAAGCTCAAGGATGGTACCGATCGATGCGCGCTACCCCATTTAGTGGGGGTAGAGCCTACTTGCAAGTCTCTCCGACCTTCACAAAAAAAGTTATTCAAGAATATCTCTTTCTCCTATGTGCTTTCATCCCTAACCCTAACCCTAACCCTTCCGAAAGTCGGAGAAGCTCAAGGATGGTACCGATCGATGCGCGCTACCCCTTTTAGTGGGGGTAGAGCCTACTTGCAAGTCTCTCCGACCTTCACACAAAAAGTTATTCAAGAATATCTCTTTCTCCTATGTGCTTTCATCCCTAACCCTAACCCTAACCCTTCCGAAAGTCGGAGAAGCTCAAGGATGGTACCGATCGATGCGCGCTACCCCATTTAGTGGGGGTAGAGCCTACTTGCAAGTCTCTCCGACCTTCACAAAAAAAGTTATTCAAGAATATCTCTTTCTCCTATGTGCTTTCATCCCTAACCCTAACCCTAACCCTTCCGAAAGTCGGAGAAGCTCAAGAATGGTACTGATCGATGTGCGCAACCCCATTTAGTGGGGGTAGAGCCTACTTGCAAGTCTCTCCGACCTTCACAAAAAAAGTTATTCAAGAATATCTCCTCAGATTTGGGGGAATTTCGTCGGTCGACCTCTTCCGAAGGTCGTACAAGCTCGGGGATGGTACCAATCGATCCGCAGGACCCAAATTAGTCCAGATGCAACCACTTTCCAAGTCTCTCCGACCTTCACAAAAAAAGTTATTCAAGAATATCTCTTTCTCCTATGTGCTTTCATCCCTAACCCTAACCCTAACCCTTCCGAAAGTCGGAGAAGCTCAAGGATGGTACCGATCGATGCGCGCTACCCCATTTAGTGGGGGTAGAGCCTACTTGCAAGTCTCTCCGACCTTCACAAAAAAGGTTATTCAAGAATATCTCTTTCTCCTATGTGCTTTCATCCCTAACCCTAACCCTAACCCTTCCGAAAGTCGGAGAAGCTCAAGGATGGTACCGATCGATGCGCGCTACCCCATTTAGTGGGGGTAGAGCCTACTTGCAAGTCTCTCCGACCTTCACAAAAAAAGTTATTCAAGAATATCTCCTCAGATTTGGGGGAATTTCGTCGGTCGACCTCTTCCGAAGGTCGTACAAGCTCGGGAATGGTACCAATCGATCCGCAGGACCCAAATTAGTCCAGATGCAACCACTTTTCAAGTCTCTCCGACCTTCACAAAAAAAGTTATTCAAGAATATCTCTTTCTCCTATGTGCTTTCATCCCTAACCCTAACCCTAACCCTTCCGAAAGTCGGAGAAGCTCAAAGATGGTACCGATAGATGCGCGCTACCCCATTTAGTGGGGGTAGAGCCTACTTGCAAGTCTCTCCGACCTTCACAAAAAAAGTTATTCAAGAATATCTCTTTCTCCTATGTGCTTTCATCCCTAACCCTAACCCTTCCGAAAGTCGGAGAAGCTCAAGGATGGTACCGATCGATGCGCGTTACCCCATTTAGTGGGGGTAGAGCCTACTTGCAAGTCTCTCCGACCTTCACAAAAAAAGTTATTCAAGAATATCTCTTTCTCCTATGTGCTTTCATCCCTAACCCTAACCCTAACCCTTCCGAAAGTCGGAGAAGCTCAAGGATGGTACCGATCGATGCGCGCTACCCCATTTAGTGGGGGTAGAGCCTACTTGCAAGTCTCTCCGACCTTCACAAAAAAAGTTATTCAAGAATATCTCTTTCTCCTATGTGCTTTCATCCCTAACCCTAACCCTAACCCTTCCGAAAGTCGGAGAAGCTCAAGGATGGTACCGATCGATGCGCGCTACCCCATTTAGTGGGGGTAGAGCCTACTTGCAAGTCTCTCCGACCTTCACAAAAAAAGTTATTCAAGAATATCTCCTCAGATTTGGGGGAATTTCGTCGGTCGACCTCTTCCGAAGGTCGTACAAGCTCGGGGATGGTACCAATCGATCCGCAGGACCCAAATTAAACCAGATGCAACCACTTTCCAAGTCTCTCCGACCTTCACAAAAAAAGTTATTCAAGAATATCTCTTTCTCCTATGTGCTTTCATCCCTAACCCTAACCCTAACCCTTCCGAAAGTCGGAGAAGCTCAAGGATGGTACCGATCGATGCGCGCTACCCCATTTAGTGGGGGTAGAGCCTACTTGCAAGTCTCTCCGACCTTCACAAAAAAAGTTATTCAAGAATATCTCTTTCTCCTATGTGCTTTCATCCCTAACCCTAACCCTAACCCTTCCGAAAGTCGGAGAAGCTCAAGGATGGTACCGATCGATGCGCGCTATCCCATTTAGTGGGGGTAGAGCCTACTTGCAAGTCTCTCCGACCTTCACAAAAAAAGTTATTCAAGAATATCTCTTTCTCCTATGTGCTTTCATCCCTAACCCTAACCCTAACCCTTCCGAAAGTCGGAGAAGCTCAAGGATGGTACCGATCGATGCGCGCTACCCCATTTAGTGGGGGTAGAGCCTACTTGCAAGTCTCTCCGACCTTCACAAAAAAAGTTATTCAAGAATATCTCTTTCTCCTATGTGCTTTCATCCCTAACCCTAACCCTAACCCTTCCGAAAGTCGGAGGAGCTCAACGATGGTACCGATCGATGCGCGCTACCCCATTTAGTGGGGGTAGAGCCTACTTGCAAGTCTCTCCGACCTTCACAAAAAAAGTTATTCAAGAATATCTCTTTCTCCTATGTGCTTTCATCCCTAACCCTAACCCTAACCCTTCCGAAAGTCGGAGAAGCTCAAGGATGGTACCGATCGATGCGCGCTACCCCATTTAGTGGGGGTAGAGCCTACTTGCAAGTCTCTCCGACCTTCACAAAAAAAGTTATTCAAGAATATCTCTTTCTCCTATGTGCTTTCATCCCTAACCCTAACCCTAACCCTTCCGAAAGTCGGAGAAGCTCAAGGATGGTACTGATCGATGCGCGCAACCCCATTTAGTGGGGGTAGAGCCTACTTGCAAGTCTCTCCGACCTTCACAAAAAAAGTTATTCAAGAATATCTCCTCAGATTTGGGGGAATTTCGTCGGTCGACCTCTTCCGAAGGTCGTACAAGCTCGGGGATGGTACCAATCGATCCGCAGGACCCAAATTAGTCTAGATGCAACCACTTTCCAAGTCTTTCCGACCTTCACAAAAAAAGTTATTCAAGAATATCTCTTTCTCCTATGTGCTTTCATCCCTAACCCTAACCCTAACCCTTCCGAAAGTCGGAGAAGCTCAAGGATGGTACCGATCGATGCGCGCTACCCCATTTAGTGGGGGTAGAGCCTACTTGCAAGTCTCTCCGACCTTCACAAAAAAAGTTATTCAAGAATATCTCTTTCTCCTATGTGCTTTCATCCCTAACCCTAACCCTTCCGAAAGTCGGAGAAGCTCAAGGATGGTACCGATCGATGCGCGCTACCCCATTTAGTGGGGGTAGAGCCTACTTGCAAGTCTCTCCGACCTTCACAAAAAAAGTTATTCAAGAATATCTCTTTCTCCTATGTGCTTTCATCCCTAACCCTAACCCTAACCCTTCCGAAAGTCGGAGAAGCTCAAGGATGGTACCGATCGATGCGCGCTACCCCATTTAGTGGGGGTAGAGCCTACTTGCAAGTCTCTCCGACCTTCACAAAAAAAGTTATTCAAGAATATCTCTTTCTCCTATGTGCTTTCATCCCTAACCCTAACCCTAACCCTTCCGAAAGTCGGAGAAGCTCAAGGATGGTACCGATCGATGCGCGCTACCCCATTTAGTGGGGGTAGAGCCTACTTGCAAGTCTCTCCGACCTTCACAAAAAAAGTTATTCAAGAATATCTCTTTCTCCTATGTGCTTTCATCCCTAACCCTAACCCTAACCCTTCCGAAAGTCGGAGAAGCTCAAGGATGGTACTGATCGATGCGCGCAACCCCATTTAGTGGGGGTAGAGCCTACTTGCAAGTCTCTCCGACCTTCACAAAAAAAGTTATTCAAGAATATCTCCTCAGATTTGGGGGAATTTCGTCGGTCGACCTCTTCCGAAGGTCGTACAAGCTCGGGGATGGTACCAATCGATCCGCAGGACCCAAATTAGTCCAGATGCAACCACTTTCCAAGTCTCTCCGACCTTCACAAAAAACGTTATTCAAGAATATCTCTTTCTCCTATGTGCTTTCATCCCTAACCCTAACCCTAACCCTTCCGAAAGTCGGAGAAGCTCAAGGATGCTACCGATCGATGCGCGCAACCCCATTTAGTGGGGGTAGAGCCTACTTGCAAGTCTCTCCGACCTTCACAAAAAAAGTTATTCAAGAATATCTCTTTCTCCTATGTGCTTTCATCCCTAACCCTAACCCTAACCCTTCCGAAAGTCGGAGAAGCTCAAGGATGGTACCGATCGATGCGCGCTACCCCATTTAGTGGGGGTAGAGCCTACTTGCAAGTCTCTCCGACCTTCACAAAAAAAGTTATTCAAGAATATCTCTTTCTCCTATGTGCTTTCATCCCTAACCCTAACCCTAACCCTTCCGAAAGTCGGAGAAGCTCAAGGATGGTACCGATCGATGCGCGCTACCCCATTTAGTGGGGGTAGAGCCTACTTGCAAGTCTCTCCGACCTTCACAAAAAAAGTTATTCAAGAATATCTCTTTCTCCTATGTGCTTTCATCCCTAACCCTAACCCTAACCCTTCCGAAAGTCGGAGAAGCTCAAGGATGGTACTGATCGATGCGCGCAACCCCATTTAGTGGGGGTAGAGCCTACTTGCAAGTCTCTCCGACCTTCACAAAAAAAGTTATTCAAGAATATCTCCTCAGATTTGGGGGAATTTCGTCAGTCGACCTCTTCCGAAGGTCGTACAAGCTCGGGGATGGTACCAATCGATCCGCAGGACCCAAATTAGTCCAGATGCAACCACTTTCCAAGTCTCTCCGACCTTCACAAAAAACGTTATTCAAGAATATCTCTTTCTCCTATGTGCTTTCATCCCTAACCCTAACCCTAACCCTTCCGAAAGTCGGAGAAGCTCAAGGATGGTACCGATCGATGCGCGCTACCCCATTTAGTGGGGGTAGAGCCTACTTGCAAGTCTCTCCGACCTTCACAAAAAAAGTTATTCAAGAATATCTCTTTCTCCTATGTGCTTTCATCCCTAACCCTAACCCTAACCCTAACCCTTCCGAAAGTCGGAGAAGCTCAAGGATGGTACTGATCGATGCGCGCAACCCCATTTAGTGGGGGTAGAGCCTACTTGCAAGTCTCTCCGACCTTCACAAAAAAAGTTATTCAAGAATATCTCCTCAGATTTGGGGGAATTTCGTCGGTCGACCTCTTCCGAAGGTCGTACAAGCTCGGGGATGGTACCAATCGATCCGCAGGACCCAAATTAGTCCAGATGCAACCACTTTCCAAGTCTCTCCGACCTTCACAAAAAAAGTTATTCAAGAATATCTCTTTCTCCTATGTGCTTTCATCCCTAACCCTAACCCTAACCCTTCCGAAAGTCGGAGAAGCTCAAGGATGGTACCGATCGATGCGCGCTACCCCATTTAGTGGGGGTAGAGCCTACTTGCAAGTCTCTCCGACCTTCACAAAAAAAGTTATTCAAGAATATCTCTTTCTCCTATGTGCTTTCATCCCTAACCCTAACCCTAACCCTTCCAAAAGTCGGAGAAGCTCAAGGATGGTACCGATCGATGCGCGCTACCCCATTTAGTGGGGGTAGAGCCTACTTGCAAGTCTCTCCGACCTTCACAAAAAAAGTTATTCAAGAATATCTCCTCAGATTTGGGGGAATTTCGTCGGTCGACCTCTTCCGAAGGTCGTACAAGCTCGGGGATGGTACCAATCGATCCGCAGGACCCAAATTAGTCCAGATGCAACCACTTTCCAAGTCTCTCCGACCTTCACAAAAAAAGTTATTCAAGAATATCTCTTTCTCCTATGTGCTTTCATCCCTAACCCTAACCCTAACCCTTCCGAAAGTCGGAGAAGCTCAAGGATGGTACCGATCGATGCGCGCTACCCCATTTAGTGGGGGTAGAGCCTACTTGCAAGTCTCTCCGACCTTCACAAAAAAAGTTATTCAAGAATATCTCTTTCTCCTATGTGCTTTCATCCCTAACCCTAACCCTAACCCTTCCGAAAGTCGGAGAAGCTCAAGGATGGTACCGATCGATGCGCGCTACCCCATTTAGTGGGGGTAGAGCCTACTTGCAAGTCTCTCCGACCTTCACAAAAAAAGTTATTCAAGAATATCTCCTCAGATTTGGGGGAATTTCGTCGGTCGACCTCTTCCGAAGGTCGTACAAGCTCGGGGATGGTACCAATCGATCCGCAGGACCCAAATTAGTCCAGATGCAACCACTTTCCAAGTCTCTCCGACCTTCACAAAAAAAGTTATTCAAGAATATCTCTTTCTCCTATGTGCTTTCATCCCTAACCCTAACCCTAACCCTTCCGAAAGTCGGAGAAGCTCAAGGATGGTACCGATCGATGCGCGCTACCCCATTTAGTGGGGGTAGAGCCTACTTGCAAGTCTCTCCGACCTTCACAAAAAAAGTTATTCAAGAATATCTCTTTCTCCTATGTGCTTTCATCCCTAACCCTAACCCTAACCCTTCCGAAAGTCGGAGAAGCTCAAGGATGGTACCGATCGATGCGCGCTACCCCATTTAGTGGGGGTAGAGCCTACTTGCAAGTCTCTCCGACCTTCACAAAAAAAGTTATTCAAGAATATCTCTTTCTCCTATGTGCTTTCATCCCTAACCCTAACCCTAACCCTTCCGAAAGTCGGAGAAGCTCAAGGATGGTACCGATCGATGCGCGCTACCCCATTTAGTGGGGGTAGAGCCTACTTGCAAGTCTCTCCGACCTTCACAAAAAAAGTTATTCAAGAATATCTCTTTCTCCTATGTGCTTTCATCCCTAACCCTAACCCTAACCCTTCCGAAAGTCGGAGAAGCTCAAGGATGGTACTGATCGATGCGCGCAACCCCATTTAGTGGGGGTAGAGCCTACTTGCAAGTCTCTCCGACCTTCACAAAAAAAGTTATTCAAGAATATCTCCTCAGATTTGGGGGAATTTCGTCAGTCGACCTCTTCCGAAGGTCGTACAAGCTCGGGGATGGTACCAATCGATCCGCAGGACCCAAATTAGTCCAGATGCAACCACTTTCCAAGTCTCTCCGACCTTCACAAAAAACGTTATTCAAGAATATCTCTTTCTCCTATGTGCTTTCATCCCTAACCCTAACCCTAACCCTTCCGAAAGTCGGAGAAGCTCAAGGATGGTACCGATCGATGCGCGCTACCCCATTTAGTGGGGGTAGAGCCTACTTGCAAGTCTCTCCGACCTTCACAAAAAAAGTTATTCAAGAATATCTCTTTCTCCTATGTGCTTTCATCCCTAACCCTAACCCTAACCCTAACCCTTCCGAAAGTCGGAGAAGCTCAAGGATGGTACTGATCGATGCGCGCAACCCCATTTAGTGGGGGTAGAGCCTACTTGCAAGTCTCTCCGACCTTCACAAAAAAAGTTATTCAAGAATATCTCCTCAGATTTGGGGGAATTTCGTCGGTCGACCTCTTCCGAAGGTCGTACAAGCTCGGGGATGGTACCAATCGATCCGCAGGACCCAAATTAGTCCAGATGCAACCACTTTCCAAGTCTCTCCGACCTTCACAAAAAAAGTTATTCAAGAATATCTCTTTCTCCTATGTGCTTTCATCCCTAACCCTAACCCTAACCCTTCCAAAAGTCGGAGAAGCTCAAGGATGGTACCGATCGATGCGCGCTACCCCATTTAGTGGGGGTAGAGCCTACTTGCAAGTCTCTCCGACCTTCACAAAAAAAGTTATTCAAGAATATCTCTTTCTCCTATGTGCTTTCATCCCTAACCCTAACCCTAACCCTTCCAAAAGTCGGAGAAGCTCAAGGATGGTACCGATCGATGCGCGCTACCCCATTTAGTGGGGGTAGAGCCTACTTGCAAGTCTCTCCGACCTTCACAAAAAAAGTTATTCAAGAATATCTCCTCAGATTTGGGGGAATTTCGTCGGTCGACCTCTTCCGAAGGTCGTACAAGCTCGGGGATGGTACCAATCGATCCGCAGGACCCAAATTAGTCCAGATGCAACCACTTTCCAAGTCTCTCCGACCTTCACAAAAAAAGTTATTCAAGAATATCTCTTTCTCCTATGTGCTTTCATCCCTAACCCTAACCCTAACCCTTCCGAAAGTCGGAGAAGCTCAAGGATGGTACCGATCGATGCGCGCTACCCCATTTAGTGGGGGTAGAGCCTACTTGCAAGTCTCTCCGACCTTCACAAAAAAAGTTATTCAAGAATATCTCTTTCTCCTATGTGCTTTCATCCCTAACCCTAACCCTAACCCTTCCGAAAGTCGGAGAAGCTCAAGGATGGTACCGATCGATGCGCGCTACCCCATTTAGTGGGGGTAGAGCCTACTTGCAAGTCTCTCCGACCTTCACACAAAAAGTTATTCAAGAATATCTCTTTCTCCTATGTGCTTTCATCCCTAACCCTAACCCTAACCCTTCCGAAAGTCGGAGAAGCTCAAGGATGGTACCGATCGATGCGCGCTACCCCATTTAGTGGGGGTAGAGCCTACTTGCAAGTCTCTCCGACCTTCACAAAAAAAGTTATTCAAGAATATCTCTTTCTCCTATGTGCTTTCATCCCTAACCCTAACCCTAACCCTTCCGAAAGTCGGAGAAGCTCAAGGATGGTACTGATCGATGTGCGCAACCCCATTTAGTGGGGGTAGAGCCTACTTGCAAGTCTCTCCGACCTTCACAAAAAAAGTTATTCAAGAATATCTCCTCAGATTTGGGGGAATTTCGTCGGTCGACCTCTTCCGAAGGTCGTACAAGCTCGGGGATGGTACCAATCGATCCGCAGGACCCAAATTAGTCCAGATGCAACCACTTTCCAAGTCTCTCCGACCTTCACAAAAAAAGTTATTCAAGAATATCTCTTTCTCCTATGTGCTTTCATCCCTAACCCTAACCCTAACCCTTCCGAAAGTCGGAGAAGCTCAAGGATGGTACCGATCGATGCGCGCTACCCCATTTAGTGGGGGTAGAGCCTACTTGCAAGTCTCTCCGACCTTCACAAAAAAAGTTATTCAAGAATATCTCTTTCTCCTATGTGCTTTCATCCCTAACCCTAACCCTAACCCTTCCGAAAGTCGGAGAAGCTCAAGGATGGTACCGATCGATGCGCGCTACCCCATTTAGTGGGGGTAGAGCCTACTTGCAAGTCTCTCCGACCTTCACAAAAAAAGTTATTCAAGAATATCTCCTCAGATTTGGGGGAATTTCGTCGGTCGACCTCTTCCGAAGGTCGTACAAGCTCGGGGATGGTACCAATCGATCCGCAGGACCCAAATTAGTCCAGATGCAACCACTTTTCAAGTCTCTCCGACCTTCACAAAAAAAGTTATTCAAGAATATCTCTTTCTCCTATGTGCTTTCATCCCTAACCCTAACCCTTCCGAAAGTCGGAGAAGCTCAAGGATGGTACCGATCGATGCGCGCTACCCCATTTAGTGGGGGTAGAGCCTACTTGCAAGTCTCTCCGACCTTCACAAAAAAAGTTATTCAAGAATATCTCTTTCTCCTATGTGCTTTCATCCCTAACCCTAACCCTAACCCTTCCGAAAGTCGGAGAAGCTCAAGGATGGTACCGATCGATGCGCGCTACCCCATTTAGTGGGGGTAGAGCCTACTTGCAAGTCTCTCCGACCTTCACAAAAAAAGTTATTCAAGAATATCTCTTTCTCCTATGTGCTTTCATCCCTAACCCTAACCCTAACCCTTCCGAAAGTCGGAGAAGCTCAAGGATGGTACCGATCGATGCGCGCTACCCCATTTAGTGGGGGTAGAGCCTACTTGCAAGTCTCTCCGACCTTCACAAAAAAAGTTATTCAAGAATATCTCTTTCTCCTATGTGCTTTCATCCCTAACCCTAACCCTAACCCTTCCGAAAGTCGGAGAAGCTCAAGGATGGTACCGATCGATGCGCGCTACCCCATTTAGTGGGGGTAGAGCCTACTTGCAAGTCTCTCCGACCTTCACAAAAAAAGTTATTCAAGAATATCTCTTTCTCCTATGTGCTTTCATCCCTAACCCTAACCCTAACCCTTCCGAAAGTCGGAGAAGCTCAAGGATGGTACCGATCGATGCGCGCTACCCCATTTAGTGGGGGTAGAGGCTACTTGCAAGTCTCTCCGACCTTCACACAAAAAGTTATTCAAGAATATCTCTTTCTCCTATGTGCTTTCATCCCTAACCCTAACCCTAACCCTTCCGAAAGTCGGAGAAGCTCAAGGATGGTACCGATCGATGCGCGCTACCCCATTTAGTGGGGGTAGAGCCTACTTGCAAGTCTCTCCGACCTTCACAAAAAAAGTTATTCAAGAATATCTCTTTCTCCTATGTGCTTTCATCCCTAACCCTAACCCTAACCCTTCCGAAAGTCGGAGAAGCTCAAGAATGGTACTGATCGATGTGCGCAACCCCATTTAGTGGGGGTAGAGCCTACTTGCAAGTCTCTCCGACCTTCACAAAAAAAGTTATTCAAGAATATCTCCTCAGATTTGGGGGAATTTCGTCGGTCGACCTCTTCCGAAGGTCGTACAAGCTCGGGGATGGTACCAATCGATCCGCAGGACCCAAATTAGTCCAGATGCAACCACTTTCCAAGTCTCTCCGACCTTCACAAAAAAAGTTATTCAAGAATATCTCTTTCTCCTATGTGCTTTCATCCCTAACCCTAACCCTAACCCTTCCGAAAGTCGGAGAAGCTCAAGGATGGTACCGATCGATGCGCGCTACCCCATTTAGTGGGGGTAGAGCCTACTTGCAAGTCTCTCCGACCTTCACAAAAAAGGTTATTCAAGAATATCTCTTTCTCCTATGTGCTTTCATCCCTAACCCTAACCCTAACCCTTCCGAAAGTCGGAGAAGCTCAAGGATGGTACCGATCGATGCGCGCTACCCCATTTAGTGGGGGTAGAGCCTACTTGCAAGTCTCTCCGACCTTCACAAAAAAAGTTATTCAAGAATATCTCCTCAGATTTGGGGGAATTTCGTCGGTCGACCTCTTCCGAAGGTCGTACAAGCTCGGGAATGGTACCAATCGATCCGCAGGACCCAAATTAGTCCAGATGCAACCACTTTTCAAGTCTCTCCGACCTTCACAAAAAAAGTTATTCAAGAATATCTCTTTCTCCTATGTGCTTTCATCCCTAACCCTAACCCTTCCGAAAGTCGGAGAAGCTCAAGGATGGTACCGATCGATGCGCGCTACCCCATTTAGTGGGGGTAGAGCCTACTTGCAAGTCTCTCCGACCTTCACAAAAAAAGTTATTCAAGAATATCTCTTTCTCCTATGTGCTTTCATCCCTAACCCTAACCCTAACCCTTCCGAAAGTCGGAGAAGCTCAAGGATGGTACCGATCGATGCGCGCTACCCCATTTAGTGGGGGTAGAGCCTACTTGCAAGTCTCTCCGACCTTCACAAAAAAAGTTATTCAAGAATATCTCTTTCTCCTATGTGCTTTCATCCCTAACCCTAACCCTAACCCTTCCGAAAGTCGGAGAAGCTCAAGGATGGTACTGATCGATGCGCGCAACCCCATTTAGTGGGGGTAGAGCCTACTTGCAAGTCTCTCCGACCTTCACAAAAAAAGTTATTCAAGAATATCTCCTCAGATTTGGGGGAATTTCGTCGGTCGACCTCTTCCGAAGGTCGTACAAGCTCGGGGATGGTACCAATCGATCCGCAGGACCCAAATTAGTCCAGATGCAACCACTTTCCAAGTCTCTCCGACCTTCACAAAAAAAGTTATTCAAGAATATCTCTTTCTCCTATGTGCTTTCATCCCTAACCCTAACCCTAACCCTTCCGAAAGTCGGAGAAGCTCAAGGATGGTACCGATCGATGCGCGCTACCCCATTTAGTGGGGGTAGAGCCTACTTGCAAGTCTCTCCGACCTTCACAAAAAAAGTTATTCAAGAATATCTCTTTCTCCTATGTGCTTTCATCCCTAACCCTAACCCTAACCCTTCCGAAAGTCGGAGAAGCTCAAGGATGGTACCGATCGATGCGCGCTACCCCATTTAGTGGGGGTAGAGCCTACTTGCAAGTCTCTCCGACCTTCACAAAAAAAGTTATTCAAGAATATCTCTTTCTCCTATGTGCTTTCATCCCTAACCCTAACCCTAACCCTTCCGAAAGTCGGAGAAGCTCAAGGATGGTACCGATCGATGCGCGCTACCCCATTTAGTGGGGGTAGAGCCTACTTGCAAGTCTCTCCGACCTTCACAAAAAAAGTTATTCAAGAATATCTCTTTCTCCTATGTGCTTTCATCCCTAACCCTAACCCTAACCCTTCCGAAAGTCGGAGAAGCTCAAGGATGGTACCGATCGATGCGCGCTACCCCATTTAGTGGGGGTAGAGCCTACTTGCAAGTCTCTCCGACCTTCACAAAAAAAGTTATTCAAGAATATCTCTTTCTCCTATGTGCTTTCATCCCTAACCCTAACCCTAACCCTTCCGAAAGTCGGAGAAGCTCAAGGATGGTACTGATCGATGCGCGCAACCCCATTTAGTGGGGGTAGAGCCTACTTGCAAGTCTCTCCGACCTTCACAAAAAAAGTTATTCAAGAATATCTCCTCAGATTTGGGGGAATTTCGTCGGTCGACCTCTTCCGAAGGTCGTACAAGCTCGGGGATGGTACCAATCGATCCGCAGGACCCAAATTAGTCCAGATGCAACCACTTTCCAAGTCTCTCCGACCTTCACAAAAAAAGTTATTCAAGAATATCTCTTTCTCCTATGTGCTTTCATCCCTAACCCTAACCCTAACCCTTCCGAAAGTCGGAGAAGCTCAAGGATGGTACCGATCGATGCGCGCTACCCCATTTAGTGGGGGTAGAGCCTACTTGCAAGTCTCTCCGACCTTCACAAAAAAAGTTATTCAAGAATATCTCTTTCTCCTATGTGCTTTCATCCCTAACCCTAACCCTAACCCTTCCGAAAGTCGGAGAAGCTCAAGGATGGTACCGATCGATGCGCGCTACCCCATTTAGTGGGGGTAGAGCCTACTTGCAAGTCTCTCCGACCTTCACAAAAAAAGTTATTCAAGAATATCTCTTTCTCCTATGTGCTTTCATCCCTAACCCTAACCCTAACCCTTCCGAAAGTCGGAGAAGCTCAAGGATGGTACTGATCGATGCGCGCAACCCCATTTAGTGGGGGTAGAGCCTACTTGCAAGTCTCTCCGACCTTCACAAAAAAAGTTATTCAAGAATATCTCCTCAGATTTGGGGGAATTTCGTCGGTCGACCTCTTCCGAAGGTCGTACAAGCTCGGGGATGGTACCAATCGATCCGCAGGACCCAAATTAGTCCAGATGCAACCACTTTCCAAGTCTCTCCGACCTTCACAAAAAAAGTTATTCAAGAATATCTCTTTCTCCTATGTGCTTTCATCCCTAACCCTAACCCTAACCCTTCCGAAAGTCGGAGAAGCTCAAGGATGGTACCGATCGATGCGCGCTACCCCATTTAGTGGGGGTAGAGCCTACTTGCAAGTCTCTCCGACCTTCACAAAAAAAGTTATTCAAGAATATCTCTTTCTCCTATGTGCTTTCATCCCTAACCCTAACCCTAACCCTTCCGAAAGTCGGAGAAGCTCAAGGATGGTACCGATCGATGCGCGCTACCCCATTTAGTGGGGGTAGAGCCTACTTGCAAGTCTCTCCGACCTTCACAAAAAAAGTTATTCAAGAATATCTCTTTCTCCTATGTGCTTTCATCCCTAACCCTAACCCTAACCCTTCCGAAAGTCGGAGAAGCTCAAGGATGGTACCGATCGATGCGCGCTACCCCATTTAGTGGGGGTAGAGCCTACTTGCAAGTCTCTCCGACCTTCACAAAAAAAGTTATTCAAGAATATCTCTTTCTCCTATGTGCTTTCATCCCTAACCCTAACCCTAACCCTTCCGAAAGTCGGAGAAGCTCAAGGATGGTACCGATCGATGCGCGCTACCCCATTTAGTGGGGGTAGAGCCTACTTGCAAGTCTCTCCGACCTTCACAAAAAAAGTTATTCAAGAATATCTCTTTCTCCTATGTGCTTTCATCCCTAACCCTAACCCTAACCCTTCCGAAAGTCGGAGAAGCTCAAGGATGGTACTGATCGATGCGCGCAACCCCATTTAGTGGGGGTAGAGCCTACTTGCAAGTCTCTCCGACCTTCACAAAAAAAGTTATTCAAGAATATCTCCTCAGATTTGGGGGAATTTCGTCGGTCGACCTCTTCCGAAGGTCGTACAAGCTCGGGGATGGTACCAATCGATCCGCAGGACCCAAATTAGTCCAGATGCAACCACTTTCCAAGTCTCTCCGACCTTCACAAAAAAAGTTATTCAAGAATATCTCTTTCTCCTATGTGCTTTCATCCCTAACCCTAACCCTAACCCTTCCGAAAGTCGGAGAAGCTCAAGGATGGTACCGATCGATGCGCGCTACCCCATTTAGTGGGGGTAAAGCCTACTTGCAAGTCTCTCCGACCTTCACAAAAAAAGTTATTCAAGAATATCTCTTTCTCCTATGTGCTTTCATCCCTAACCCTAACCCTAACCCTTCCGAAAGTCGGAGAAGCTCAAGGATGGTACCGATCGATGCGCGCTACCCCATTTAGTGGGGGTAGAGCCTACTTGCAAGTCTCTCCGACCTTCACAAAAAAAGTTATTCAAGAATATCTCCTCAGATTTGGGGGAATTTCGTCGGTCGACCTCTTCCGAAGGTCATACAAGCTCGGGGATGGTACCAATCGATCCGCAGGACCCAAATTAGTCCAGATGCAACCACTTTCCAAGTCTCTCCGACCTTCACAAAAAAAGTTATTCAAGAATATCTCTTTCTCCTATGTGCTTTCATCCCTAACCCTAACCCTAACCCTTCCGAAAGTCGGAGAAGCTCAAGGATGGTACCGATCGATGCGCGCTACCCCATTTAGTGGGGGTAGAGCCTACTTGCAAGTCTCTCCGACCTTCACAAAAAAAGTTATTCAAGAATATCTCTTTCTCCTATGTGCTTTCATCCCTAACCCTAACCCTAACCCTTCCGAAAGTCGGAGAAGCTCAAGGATGGTACCGATCGATGCGCGCTACCCCATTTAGTGGGGGTAGAGCCTACTTGCAAGTCTCTCCGACCTTCACAAAAAAAGTTATTCAAGAATATCTCTTTCTCCTATGTGCTTTCATCCCTAACCCTAACCCTAACCCTTCCGAAAGTCGGAGAAGCTCAAGGATGGTACCGATCGATGCGCGCTACCCCATTTAGTGGGGGTAGAGCCTACTTGCAAGTCTCTCCGACCTTCACAAAAAAAGTTATTCAAGAATATCTCTTTCTCCTATGTGCTTTCATCCCTAACCCTAACCCTAACCCTTCCGAAAGTCGGAGAAGCTCAAGGATGGTACTGATCGATGCGCGCAACCCCATTCAGTGGGGGTAGAGCCTACTTGCAAGTCTCTCCGACCTTCACAAAAAAAGTTATTCAAGAATATCTCCTCAGATTTGGGGGAATTTCGTCGGTCGACCTCTTCCGAAGGTCGTACAAGCTCGGGGATGGTACCAATCGATCCGCAGGACCCAAATTAGTCCAGATGCAACCACTTTCCAAGTCTCTCCGACCTTCACAAAAAAAGTTATTCAAGAATATCTCTTTCTCCTATGTGCTTTCATCCCTAACCCTAACCCTAACCCTTCCGAAAGTCGGAGAAGCTCAAGGATGGTACCGATCGATGCGCGCTACCCCATTTAGTGGGGGTAGAGCCTACTTGCAAGTCTCTCCGACCTTCACAAAAAAAGTTATTCAAGAATATCTCTTTCTCCTATGTGCTTTCATCCCTAACCCTAACCCTAACCCTTCCGAAAGTCGGAGAAGCTCAAGGATGGTACCGATCGATGCGCGCTACCCCATTTAGTGGGGGTAGAGCCTACTTGCAAGTCTCTCCGACCTTCACAAAAAAAGTTATTCAAGAATATCTCTTTCTCCTATGTGCTTTCATCCCTAACCCTAACCCTAACCCTAACCCTTACGAAAGTCGGAGAAGCTCAAGGATGGTACCGATCGATGCGCGCTACCCCATTTAGTGGGGGTAGAGCCTACTTGCAAGTCTCTCCGACCTTCACAAAAAAAGTTATTCAAGAATATCTCTTTCTCCTATGTGCTTTCATCCCTAACCCTAACCCTAACCCTTCCGAAAGTCGGAGAAGCTCAAGGATGGTACCGATCGATGCGCGCTACCCCATTTAGTGGGGGTAGAGCCTACTTGCAAGTCTCTCCGACCTTCACAAAAAAAGTTATTCAAGAATATCTCTTTCTCCTATGTGCTTTCATCCCTAACCCTAACCCTAACCCTTCCGAAAGTCGGAGAAGCTCAAGGATGGTACCGATCGATGCGCGCTACCCCATTTAGTGGGGGTAGAGCCTACTTGCAAGTCTCTCCGACCTTCACAAAAAAAGTTATTCAAGAATATCTCTTTCTCCTATGTGCTTTCATCCCTAACCCTAACCCTAACCCTTCCGAAAGTCGGAGAAGCTCAAGGATGGTACCGATCGATGCGTGCTACCCCATTTAGTGGGGGTAGAGCCTACTTGCAAGTCTCTCCGACCTTCACAAAAAAAGTTATTCAAGAATATCTCTTTCTCCTATGTGCTTTCATCCCTAACCCTAACCCTAACCCTTCCAAAAGTCGGAGAAGCTCAAGGATGGTACCGATCGATGCGCGCTACCCAATTTAGTGGGGGTAGAGCCTACTTGCAAGTCTCTCCGACCTTCACAAAAAAAGTTATTCAAGAATATCTCCTCAGATTTGGGGGAATTTCGTCGGTCGACCTCTTCCGAAGGTCGTACAAGCTCGGGGATGGTACCAATCGATCCGCAGGACCCAAATTAGTCCAGATGCAACCACTTTCCAAGTCTCTCCGACCTTCACAAAAAAAGTTATTCAAGAATATCTCTTTCTCCTATGTGCTTTCATCCCTAACCCTAACCCTAACCCTTCCGAAAGTCGGAGAAGCTCAAGGATGGTACCGATCGATGCGCGCTACCCCATTTAGTGGGGGTAGAGCCTACTTGCAAGTCTCTCCGACCTTCACAAAAAAAGTTATTCAAGAATATCTCTTTCTCCTATGTGCTTTCATCCCTAACCCTAACCCTAACCCTTCCGAAAGTCGGAGAAGCTCAAGGATGGTACCGATCGATGCGCGCTACCCCATTTAGTGGGGGTAGAGCCTACTTGCAAGTCTCTCCGACCTTCACAAAAAAAGTTATTCAAGAATATCTCTTTCTCCTATGTGCTTTCATCCCTAACCCTAACCCTAACCCTTCCGAAAGTCGGAGAAGCTCAAGGATGGTACCGATCGATGCGCGCTACCCCATTTAGTGGGGGTAGAGCCTACTTGCAAGTCTCTCCGACCTTCACAAAAAAAGTTATTCAAGAATATCTCTTTCTCCTATGTGCTTTCATCCCTAACCCTAACCCTAACCCTTCCGAAAGTCGGAGAAGCTCAAGGATGGTACCGATCGATGCGCGCTACCCCATTTAGTGGGGGTAGAGCCTACTTGCAAGTCTCTCCGACCTTCACAAAAAAAGTTATTCAAGAATATCTCTTTCTCCTATGTGCTTTCATCCCTAACCCTAACCCTAACCCTTCCGAAAGTCGGAGAAGCTCAAAGATGGTACCGATCGATGCGCGCTACCCCATTTAGTGGGGGTAGAGCCTACTTGCAAGTCTCTCCGACCTTCACAAAAAAAGTTATTCAAGAATATCTCTTTCTCCTATGTGCTTTCATCCCTAACCCTAACCCTAACCCTTCCGAAAGTCGGAGAAGCTCAAGGATGGTACCGATCGATGCGCGCTACCCCATTTAGTGGGGGTAGAGCCTACTTGCAAGTCTCTCCGACCTTCACAAAAAAAGTTATTCAAGAATATCTCTTTCTCCTATGTGCTTTCATCCCTAACCCTAACCCTAACCCTTCCGAAAGTCGGAGAAGCTCAAGGATGGTACTGATCGATGCGCGCAACCCCATTTAGTGGGGGTAGAGCCTACTTGCAAGTCTCTCCGACCTTCACAAAAAAAGTTATTCAAGAATATCTCCTCAGATTTGGGGGAATTTCGTCGGTCGACCTCTTCCGAAGGTCGTACAAGCTCGGGGATGGTACCAATCGATCCGCAGGACCCAAATTAGTCCAGATGCAACCACTTTCCAAGTCTCTCCGACCTTCACAAAAAAAGTTATTCAAGAATATCTCTTTCTCCTATGTGCTTTCATCCCTAACCCTAACCCTAACCCTTCCGAAAGTCGGAGAAGCTCAAGGATGGTACCGATCGATGCGTGCTACCCCATTTAGTGGGGGTAGAGCCTACTTGCAAGTCTCTCCGACCTTCACAAAAAAAGTTATTCAAGAATATCTCTTTCTCCTATGTGCTTTCATCCCTAACCCTAACCCTAACCCTTCCAAAAGTCGGAGAAGCTCAAGGATGGTACCGATCGATGCGCGCTACCCAATTTAGTGGGGGTAGAGCCTACTTGCAAGTCTCTCCGACCTTCACAAAAAAAGTTATTCAAGAATATCTCCTCAGATTTGGGGGAATTTCGTCGGTCGACCTCTTCCGAAGGTCGTACAAGCTCGGGGATGGTACCAATCGATCCGCAGGACCCAAATTAGTCCAGATGCAACCACTTTCCAAGTCTCTCCGACCTTCACAAAAAAAGTTATTCAAGAATATCTCTTTCTCCTATGTGCTTTCATCCCTAACCCTAACCCTAACCCTTCCGAAAGTCGGAGAAGCTCAAGGATGGTACCGATCGATGCGCGCTACCCCATTTAGTGGGGGTAGAGCCTACTTGCAAGTCTCTCCGACCTTCACAAAAAAAGTTATTCAAGAATATCTCTTTCTCCTATGTGCTTTCATCCCTAACCCTAACCCTAACCCTTCCGAAAGTCGGAGAAGCTCAAGGATGGTACCGATCGATGCGCGCTACCCCATTTAGTGGGGGTAGAGCCTACTTGCAAGTCTCTCCGACCTTCACAAAAAAAGTTATTCAAGAATATCTCTTTCTCCTATGTGCTTTCATCCCTAACCCTAACCCTAACCCTTCCGAAAGTCGGAGAAGCTCAAGGATGGTACCGATCGATGCGCGCTACCCCATTTAGTGGGGGTAGAGCCTACTTGCAAGTCTCTCCGACCTTCACAAAAAAAGTTATTCAAGAATATCTCTTTCTCCTATGTGCTTTCATCCCTAACCCTAACCCTAACCCTTCCGAAAGTCGGAGAAGCTCAAGGATGGTACCGATCGATGCGCGCTACCCCATTTAGTGGGGGTAGAGCCTACTTGCAAGTCTCTCCGACCTTCACAAAAAAAGTTATTCAAGAATATCTCTTTCTCCTATGTGCTTTCATCCCTAACCCTAACCCTAACCCTTCCGAAAGTCGGAGAAGCTCAAAGATGGTACCGATCGATGCGCGCTACCCCATTTAGTGGGGGTAGAGCCTACTTGCAAGTCTCTCCGACCTTCACAAAAAAAGTTATTCAAGAATATCTCTTTCTCCTATGTGCTTTCATCCCTAACCCTAACCCTAACCCTTCCGAAAGTCGGAGAAGCTCAAGGATGGTACCGATCGATGCGCGCTACCCCATTTAGTGGGGGTAGAGCCTACTTGCAAGTCTCTCCGACCTTCACAAAAAAAGTTATTCAAGAATATCTCTTTCTCCTATGTGCTTTCATCCCTAACCCTAACCCTAACCCTTCCGAAAGTCGGAGAAGCTCAAGGATGGTACTGATCGATGCGCGCAACCCCATTTAGTGGGGGTAGAGCCTACTTGCAAGTCTCTCCGACCTTCACAAAAAAAGTTATTCAAGAATATCTCCTCAGATTTGGGGGAATTTCGTCGGTCGACCTCTTCCGAAGGTCGTACAAGCTCGGGGATGGTACCAATCGATCCGCAGGACCCAAATTAGTCCAGATGCAACCACTTTCCAAGTCTCTCCGACCTTCACAAAAAAAGTTATTCAAGAATATCTCTTTCTCCTATGTGCTTTCATCCCTAACCCTAACCCTAACCCTTCCGAAAGTCGGAGAAGCTCAAGGATGGTACCGATCGATGCGCGCTACCCCATTTAGTGGGGGTAGAGCCTACTTGCAAGTCTCTCCGACCTTCACAAAAAAAGTTATTCAAGAATATCTCTTTCTCCTATGTGCTTTCATCCCTAACCCTAACCCTAACCCTTCCGAAAGTCGGAGAAGCTCAAGGATGGTACCGATCGATGCGCGCTACCCCATTTAGTGGGGGTAGAGCCTACTTGCAAGTCTCTCCGACCTTCACAAAAAAAGTTATTCAAGAATATCTCCTCAGATTTGGGGGAATTTCGTCGGTCGACCTCTTCCGAAGGTCGTACAAGCTCGGGGATGGTACCAATCGATCCGCAGGACCCAAATTAGTCCAGATGCAACCACTTTCCAAGTCTCTCCGACCTTCACAAAAAAAGTTATTCAAGAATATCTCTTTCTCCTATGTGCTTTCATCCCTAACCCTAACCCTAACCCTTCCGAAAGTCGGAGAAGCTCAAGGATGGTACTGATCGATGCGCGCAACCCCATTTAGTGGGGGTAGAGCCTACTTGCAAGTCTCTCCGACCTTCACAAAAAAAGTTATTCAAGAATATCTCCTCAGATTTGGGGGAATTTCGTCGGTCGACCTCTTCCGAAGGTCGTACAAGCTCGGGGATGGTACCAATCGATCCGCAGGACCCAAATTAGTCCAGATGCAACCACTTTCCAAGTCTCTCCGACCTTCACAAAAAAAGTTATTCAAGAATATCTCTTTCTCCTATGTGCTTTCATCCCTAACCCTAACCCTAACCCTTCCGAAAGTCGGAGAAGCTCAAGGATGGTACCGATCGATGCGCGCTACCCCATTTAGTGGGGGTAGAGCCTACTTGCAAGTCTCTCCGACCTTCACAAAAAAAGTTATTCAAGAATATCTCTTTCTCCTATGTGCTTTCATCCCTAACCCTAACCCTAACCCTTCCGAAAGTCGGAGAAGCTCAAGGATGGTACCGATCGATGCGCGCTACCCCATTTAGTGGGGGTAGAGCCTACTTGCAAGTCTCTCCGACCTTCACAAAAAAAGTTATTCAAGAATATCTCCTCAGATTTGGGGGAATTTCGTCGGTCGACCTCTTCCGAAGGTCGTACAAGCTCGGGGATGGTACCAATCGATCTGCAGGACCCAAATTAGTCCAGATGCAACCACTTTCCAAGTCTCTCCGACCTTCACAAAAAAAGTTATTCAAGAATATATCTTTCTCCTATGTGCTTTCATCCCTAACCCTAACCCTAACCCTTCCGAAAGTCGGAGAAGCTCAAGGATGGTACCGATCGATGCGTGCTACCCCATTTAGTGGGGGTAGAGCCTACTTGCAAGTCTCTCCGACCTTCACAAAAAAAGTTATTCAAGAATATCTCTTTCTCCTATGTGCTTTCATCCCTAACCCTAACCCTAACCCTTCCAAAAGTCGGAGAAGCTCAAGGATGGTACCGATCGATGCGCGCTACCCAATTTAGTGGGGGTAGAGCCTACTTGCAAGTCTCTCCGACCTTCACAAAAAAAGTTATTCAAGAATATCTCCTCAGATTTGGGGGAATTTCGTCGGTCGACCTCTTCCGAAGGTCGTACAAGCTCGGGGATGGTACCAATCGATCCGCAGGACCCAAATTAGTCCAGATGCAACCACTTTCCAAGTCTCTCCGACCTTCACAAAAAAAGTTATTCAAGAATATCTCTTTCTCCTATGTGCTTTCATCCCTAACCCTAACCCTAACCCTTCCGAAAGTCGGAGAAGCTCAAGGATGGTACCGATCGATGCGCGCTACCCCATTTAGTGGGGGTAGAGCCTACTTGCAAGTCTCTCCGACCTTCACAAAAAAAGTTATTCAAGAATATCTCTTTCTCCTATGTGCTTTCATCCCTAACCCTAACCCTAACCCTTCCGAAAGTCGGAGAAGCTCAAGGATGGTACCGATCGATGCGCGCTACCCCATTTAGTGGGGGTAGAGCCTACTTGCAAGTCTCTCCGACCTTCACAAAAAAAGTTATTCAAGAATATCTCTTTCTCCTATGTGCTTTCATCCCTAACCCTAACCCTAACCCTTCCGAAAGTCGGAGAAGCTCAAGGATGGTACCGATCGATGCGCGCTACCCCATTTAGTGGGGGTAGAGCCTACTTGCAAGTCTCTCCGACCTTCACAAAAAAAGTTATTCAAGAATATCTCTTTCTCCTATGTGCTTTCATCCCTAACCCTAACCCTAACCCTTCCGAAAGTCGGAGAAGCTCAAGGATGGTACCGATCGATGCGCGCTACCCCATTTAGTGGGGGTAGAGCCTACTTGCAAGTCTCTCCGACCTTCACAAAAAAAGTTATTCAAGAATATCTCTTTCTCCTATGTGCTTTCATCCCTAACCCTAACCCTAACCCTTCCGAAAGTCGGAGAAGCTCAAAGATGGTACCGATCGATGCGCGCTACCCCATTTAGTGGGGGTAGAGCCTACTTGCAAGTCTCTCCGACCTTCACAAAAAAAGTTATTCAAGAATATCTCTTTCTCCTATGTGCTTTCATCCCTAACCCTAACCCTAACCCTTCCGAAAGTCGGAGAAGCTCAAGGATGGTACCGATCGATGCGCGCTACCCCATTTAGTGGGGGTAGAGCCTACTTGCAAGTCTCTCCGACCTTCACAAAAAAAGTTATTCAAGAATATCTCTTTCTCCTATGTGCTTTCATCCCTAACCCTAACCCTAACCCTTCCGAAAGTCGGAGAAGCTCAAGGATGGTACTGATCGATGCGCGCAACCCCATTTAGTGGGGGTAGAGCCTACTTGCAAGTCTCTCCGACCTTCACAAAAAAAGTTATTCAAGAATATCTCCTCAGATTTGGGGGAATTTCGTCGGTCGACCTCTTCCGAAGGTCGTACAAGCTCGGGGATGGTACCAATCGATCCGCAGGACCCAAATTAGTCCAGATGCAACCACTTTCCAAGTCTCTCCGACCTTCACAAAAAAAGTTATTCAAGAATATCTCTTTCTCCTATGTGCTTTCATCCCTAACCCTAACCCTAACCCTTCCGAAAGTCGGAGAAGCTCAAGGATGGTACCGATCGATGCGCGCTACCCCATTTAGTGGGGGTAGAGCCTACTTGCAAGTCTCTCCGACCTTCACAAAAAAAGTTATTCAAGAATATCTCTTTCTCCTATGTGCTTTCATCCCTAACCCTAACCCTAACCCTTCCGAAAGTCGGAGAAGCTCAAGGATGGTACCGATCGATGCGCGCTACCCCATTTAGTGGGGGTAGAGCCTACTTGCAAGTCTCTCCGACCTTCACAAAAAAAGTTATTCAAGAATATCTCCTCAGATTTGGGGGAATTTCGTCGGTCGACCTCTTCCGAAGGTCGTACAAGCTCGGGGATGGTACCAATCGATCCGCAGGACCCAAATTAGTCCAGATGCAACCACTTTCCAAGTCTCTCCGACCTTCACAAAAAAAGTTATTCAAGAATATCTCTTTCTCCTATGTGCTTTCATCCCTAACCCTAACCCTAACCCTTCCGAAAGTCGGAGAAGCTCAAGGATGGTACTGATCGATGCGCGCAACCCCATTTAGTGGGGGTAGAGCCTACTTGCAAGTCTCTCCGACCTTCACAAAAAAAGTTATTCAAGAATATCTCCTCAGATTTGGGGGAATTTCGTCGGTCGACCTCTTCCGAAGGTCGTACAAGCTCGGGGATGGTACCAATCGATCCGCAGGACCCAAATTAGTCCAGATGCAACCACTTTCCAAGTCTCTCCGACCTTCACAAAAAAAGTTATTCAAGAATATCTCTTTCTCCTATGTGCTTTCATCCCTAACCCTAACCCTAACCCTTCCGAAAGTCGGAGAAGCTCAAGGATGGTACCGATCGATGCGCGCTACCCCATTTAGTGGGGGTAGAGCCTACTTGCAAGTCTCTCCGACCTTCACAAAAAAAGTTATTCAAGAATATCTCTTTCTCCTATGTGCTTTCATCCCTAACCCTAACCCTAACCCTTCCGAAAGTCGGAGAAGCTCAAGGATGGTACCGATCGATGCGCGCTACCCCATTTAGTGGGGGTAGAGCCTACTTGCAAGTCTCTCCGACCTTCACAAAAAAAGTTATTCAAGAATATCTCCTCAGATTTGGGGGAATTTCGTCGGTCGACCTCTTCCGAAGGTCGTACAAGCTCGGGGATGGTACCAATCGATCTGCAGGACCCAAATTAGTCCAGATGCAACCACTTTCCAAGTCTCTCCGACCTTCACAAAAAAAGTTATTCAAGAATATATCTTTCTCCTATGTGCTTTCATCCCTAACCCTAACCCTAACCCTTCCGAAAGTCGGAGAAGCTCAAGGATGGTACCGATCGATGCGTGCTACCCCATTTAGTGGGGGTAGAGCCTACTTGCAAGTCTCTCCGACCTTCACAAAAAAAGTTATTCAAGAATATCTCTTTCTCCTATGTGCTTTCATCCCTAACCCTAACCCTAACCCTTCCAAAAGTCGGAGAAGCTCAAGGATGGTACCGATCGATGCGCGCTACCCAATTTAGTGGGGGTAGAGCCTACTTGCAAGTCTCTCCGACCTTCACAAAAAAAGTTATTCAAGAATATCTCCTCAGATTTGGGGGAATTTCGTCGGTCGACCTCTTCCGAAGGTCGTACAAGCTCGGGGATGGTACCAATCGATCCGCAGGACCCAAATTAGTCCAGATGCAACCACTTTCCAAGTCTCTCCGACCTTCACAAAAAAAGTTATTCAAGAATATCTCTTTCTCCTATGTGCTTTCATCCCTAACCCTAACCCTAACCCTTCCGAAAGTCGGAGAAGCTCAAGGATGGTACCGATCGATGCGCGCTACCCCATTTAGTGGGGGTAGAGCCTACTTGCAAGTCTCTCCGACCTTCACAAAAAAAGTTATTCAAGAATATCTCTTTCTCCTATGTGCTTTCATCCCTAACCCTAACCCTAACCCTTCCGAAAGTCGGAGAAGCTCAAGGATGGTACCGATCGATGCGCGCTACCCCATTTAGTGGGGGTAGAGCCTACTTGCAAGTCTCTCCGACCTTCACAAAAAAAGTTATTCAAGAATATCTCTTTCTCCTATGTGCTTTCATCCCTAACCCTAACCCTAACCCTTCCGAAAGTCGGAGAAGCTCAAGGATGGTACCGATCGATGCGCGCTACCCCATTTAGTGGGGGTAGAGCCTACTTGCAAGTCTCTCCGACCTTCACAAAAAAAGTTATTCAAGAATATCTCTTTCTCCTATGTGCTTTCATCCCTAACCCTAACCCTAACCCTTCCGAAAGTCGGAGAAGCTCAAGGATGGTACCGATCGATGCGCGCTACCCCATTTAGTGGGGGTAGAGCCTACTTGCAAGTCTCTCCGACCTTCACAAAAAAAGTTATTCAAGAATATCTCTTTCTCCTATGTGCTTTCATCCCTAACCCTAACCCTAACCCTTCCGAAAGTCGGAGAAGCTCAAGGATGGTACCGATCGATGCGCGCTACCCCATTTAGTGGGGGTAGAGCCTACTTGCAAGTCTCTCCGACCTTCACAAAAAAAGTTATTCAAGAATATCTCTTTCTCCTATGTGCTTTCATCCCTAACCCTAACCCTAACCCTTCCGAAAGTCGGAGAAGCTCAAGGATGGTACCGATCGATGCGCGCTACCCCATTTAGTGGGGGTAGAGCCTACTTGCAAGTCTCTCCGACCTTCACAAAAAAAGTTATTCAAGAATATCTCTTTCTCCTATGTGCTTTCATCCCTAACCCTAACCCTAACCCTTCCGAAAGTCGGAGAAGCTCAAGGATGGTACTGATCGATGCGCGCAACCCCATTTAGTGGGGGTAGAGCCTACTTGCAAGTCTCTCCGACCTTCACAAAAAAAGTTATTCAAGAATATCTCCTCAGATTTGGGGGAATTTCGTCGGTCGACCTCTTCCGAAGGTCGTACAAGCTCGGGGATGGTACCAATCGATCCGCAGGACCCAAATTAGTCCAGATGCAACCACTTTCCAAGTCTCTCCGACCTTCACAAAAAAAGTTATTCAAGAATATCTCTTTCTCCTATGTGCTTTCATCCCTAACCCTAACCCTAACCCTTCCGAAAGTCGGAGAAGCTCAAGGATGGTACCGATCGATGCGTGCTACCCCATTTAGTGGGGGTAGAGCCTACTTGCAAGTCTCTCCGACCTTCACAAAAAAAGTTATTCAAGAATATCTCTTTCTCCTATGTGCTTTCATCCCTAACCCTAACCCTAACCCTTCCAAAAGTCGGAGAAGCTCAAGGATGGTACCGATCGATGCGCGCTACCCAATTTAGTGGGGGTAGAGCCTACTTGCAAGTCTCTCCGACCTTCACAAAAAAAGTTATTCAAGAATATCTCCTCAGATTTGGGGGAATTTCGTCGGTCGACCTCTTCCGAAGGTCGTACAAGCTCGGGGATGGTACCAATCGATCCGCAGGACCCAAATTAGTCCAGATGCAACCACTTTCCAAGTCTCTCCGACCTTCACAAAAAAAGTTATTCAAGAATATCTCTTTCTCCTATGTGCTTTCATCCCTAACCCTAACCCTAACCCTTCCGAAAGTCGGAGAAGCTCAAGGATGGTACCGATCGATGCGCGCTACCCCATTTAGTGGGGGTAGAGCCTACTTGCAAGTCTCTCCGACCTTCACAAAAAAAGTTATTCAAGAATATCTCTTTCTCCTATGTGCTTTCATCCCTAACCCTAACCCTAACCCTTCCGAAAGTCGGAGAAGCTCAAGGATGGTACCGATCGATGCGCGCTACCCCATTTAGTGGGGGTAGAGCCTACTTGCAAGTCTCTCCGACCTTCACAAAAAAAGTTATTCAAGAATATCTCTTTCTCCTATGTGCTTTCATCCCTAACCCTAACCCTAACCCTTCCGAAAGTCGGAGAAGCTCAAGGATGGTACTGATCGATGCGCGCAACCCCATTTAGTGGGGGTAGAGCCTACTTGCAAGTCTCTCCGACCTTCACAAAAAAAGTTATTCAAGAATATCTCCTCAGATTTGGGGGAATTTCGTCGGTCGACCTCTTCCGAAGGTCGTACAAGCTCGGGGATGGTACCAATCGATCCGCAGGACCCAAATTAGTCCAGATGCAACCACTTTCCAAGTCTCTCCGACCTTCACAAAAAAAGTTATTCAAGAATATCTCTTTCTCCTATGTGCTTTCATCCCTAACCCTAACCCTAACCCTTCCGAAAGTCGGAGAAGCTCAAGGATGGTACCGATCGATGCGTGCTACCCCATTTAGTGGGGGTAGAGCCTACTTGCAAGTCTCTCCGACCTTCACAAAAAAAGTTATTCAAGAATATCTCTTTCTCCTATGTGCTTTCATCCCTAACCCTAACCCTAACCCTTCCAAAAGTCGGAGAAGCTCAAGGATGGTACCGATCGATGCGCGCTACCCAATTTAGTGGGGGTAGAGCCTACTTGCAAGTCTCTCCGACCTTCACAAAAAAAGTTATTCAAGAATATCTCCTCAGATTTGGGGGAATTTCGTCGGTCGACCTCTTCCGAAGGTCGTACAAGCTCGGGGATGGTACCAATCGATCCGCAGGACCCAAATTAGTCCAGATGCAACCACTTTCCAAGTCTCTCCGACCTTCACAAAAAAAGTTATTCAAGAATATCTCTTTCTCCTATGTGCTTTCATCCCTAACCCTAACCCTAACCCTTCCGAAAGTCGGAGAAGCTCAAGGATGGTACCGATCGATGCGCGCTACCCCATTTAGTGGGGGTAGAGCCTACTTGCAAGTCTCTCCGACCTTCACAAAAAAAGTTATTCAAGAATATCTCTTTCTCCTATGTGCTTTCATCCCTAACCCTAACCCTAACCCTTCCGAAAGTCGGAGAAGCTCAAGGATGGTACCGATCGATGCGCGCTACCCCATTTAGTGGGGGTAGAGCCTACTTGCAAGTCTCTCCGACCTTCACAAAAAAAGTTATTCAAGAATATCTCTTTCTCCTATGTGCTTTCATCCCTAACCCTAACCCTAACCCTTCCGAAAGTCGGAGAAGCTCAAGGATGGTACCGATCGATGCGCGCTACCCCATTTAGTGGGGGTAGAGCCTACTTGCAAGTCTCTCCGACCTTCACAAAAAAAGTTATTCAAGAATATCTCTTTCTCCTATGTGCTTTCATCCCTAACCCTAACCCTAACCCTTCCGAAAGTCGGAGAAGCTCAAGGATGGTACCGATCGATGCGCGCTACCCCATTTAGTGGGGGTAGAGCCTACTTGCAAGTCTCTCCGACCTTCACAAAAAAAGTTATTCAAGAATATCTCTTTCTCCTATGTGCTTTCATCCCTAACCCTAACCCTAACCCTTCCGAAAGTCGGAGAAGCTCAAGGATGGTACCGATCGATGCGCGCTACCCCATTTAGTGGGGGTAGAGCCTACTTGCAAGTCTCTCCGACCTTCACAAAAAAAGTTATTCAAGAATATCTCTTTCTCCTATGTGCTTTCATCCCTAACCCTAACCCTAACCCTTCCGAAAGTCGGAGAAGCTCAAGGATGGTACCGATCGATGCGCGCTACCCCATTTAGTGGGGGTAGAGCCTACTTGCAAGTCTCTCCGACCTTCACAAAAAAAGTTATTCAAGAATATCTCTTTCTCCTATGTGCTTTCATCCCTAACCCTAACCCTAACCCTTCCGAAAGTCGGAGAAGCTCAAGGATGGTACTGATCGATGCGCGCAACCCCATTTAGTGGGGGTAGAGCCTACTTGCAAGTCTCTCCGACCTTCACAAAAAAAGTTATTCAAGAATATCTCCTCAGATTTGGGGGAATTTCGTCGGTCGACCTCTTCCGAAGGTCGTACAAGCTCGGGGATGGTACCAATCGATCCGCAGGACCCAAATTAGTCCAGATGCAACCACTTTCCAAGTCTCTCCGACCTTCACAAAAAAAGTTATTCAAGAATATCTCTTTCTCCTATGTGCTTTCATCCCTAACCCTAACCCTAACCCTTCCGAAAGTCGGAGAAGCTCAAGGATGGTACCGATCGATGCGCGCTACCCCATTTAGTGGGGGTAGAGCCTACTTGCAAGTCTCTCCGACCTTCACAAAAAAAGTTATTCAAGAATATCTCTTTCTCCTATGTGCTTTCATCCCTAACCCTAACCCTAACCCTTCCGAAAGTCGGAGAAGCTCAAGGATGGTACCGATCGATGCGCGCTACCCCATTTAGTGGGGGTAGAGCCTACTTGCAAGTCTCTCCGACCTTCACAAAAAAAGTTATTCAAGAATATCTCCTCAGATTTGGGGGAATTTCGTCGGTCGACCTCTTCCGAAGGTCGTACAAGCTCGGGGATGGTACCAATCGATCCGCAGGACCCAAATTAGTCCAGATGCAACCACTTTCCAAGTCTCTCCGACCTTCACAAAAAAAGTTATTCAAGAATATCTCTTTCTCCTATGTGCTTTCATCCCTAACCCTAACCCTAACCCTTCCGAAAGTCGGAGAAGCTCAAGGATGGTACTGATCGATGCGCGCAACCCCATTTAGTGGGGGTAGAGCCTACTTGCAAGTCTCTCCGACCTTCACAAAAAAAGTTATTCAAGAATATCTCCTCAGATTTGGGGGAATTTCGTCGGTCGACCTCTTCCGAAGGTCGTACAAGCTCGGGGATGGTACCAATCGATCCGCAGGACCCAAATTAGTCCAGATGCAACCACTTTCCAAGTCTCTCCGACCTTCACAAAAAAAGTTATTCAAGAATATCTCTTTCTCCTATGTGCTTTCATCCCTAACCCTAACCCTAACCCTTCCGAAAGTCGGAGAAGCTCAAGGATGGTACCGATCGATGCGCGCTACCCCATTTAGTGGGGGTAGAGCCTACTTGCAAGTCTCTCCGACCTTCACAAAAAAAGTTATTCAAGAATATCTCTTTCTCCTATGTGCTTTCATCCCTAACCCTAACCCTAACCCTTCCGAAAGTCGGAGAAGCTCAAGGATGGTACCGATCGATGCGCGCTACCCCATTTAGTGGGGGTAGAGCCTACTTGCAAGTCTCTCCGACCTTCACAAAAAAAGTTATTCAAGAATATCTCCTCAGATTTGGGGGAATTTCGTCGGTCGACCTCTTCCGAAGGTCGTACAAGCTCGGGGATGGTACCAATCGATCTGCAGGACCCAAATTAGTCCAGATGCAACCACTTTCCAAGTCTCTCCGACCTTCACAAAAAAAGTTATTCAAGAATATATCTTTCTCCTATGTGCTTTCATCCCTAACCCTAACCCTAACCCTTCCGAAAGTCGGAGAAGCTCAAGGATGGTACCGATCGATGCGTGCTACCCCATTTAGTGGGGGTAGAGCCTACTTGCAAGTCTCTCCGACCTTCACAAAAAAAGTTATTCAAGAATATCTCTTTCTCCTATGTGCTTTCATCCCTAACCCTAACCCTAACCCTTCCAAAAGTCGGAGAAGCTCAAGGATGGTACCGATCGATGCGCGCTACCCAATTTAGTGGGGGTAGAGCCTACTTGCAAGTCTCTCCGACCTTCACAAAAAAAGTTATTCAAGAATATCTCCTCAGATTTGGGGGAATTTCGTCGGTCGACCTCTTCCGAAGGTCGTACAAGCTCGGGGATGGTACCAATCGATCCGCAGGACCCAAATTAGTCCAGATGCAACCACTTTCCAAGTCTCTCCGACCTTCACAAAAAAAGTTATTCAAGAATATCTCTTTCTCCTATGTGCTTTCATCCCTAACCCTAACCCTAACCCTTCCGAAAGTCGGAGAAGCTCAAGGATGGTACCGATCGATGCGCGCTACCCCATTTAGTGGGGGTAGAGCCTACTTGCAAGTCTCTCCGACCTTCACAAAAAAAGTTATTCAAGAATATCTCTTTCTCCTATGTGCTTTCATCCCTAACCCTAACCCTAACCCTTCCGAAAGTCGGAGAAGCTCAAGGATGGTACCGATCGATGCGCGCTACCCCATTTAGTGGGGGTAGAGCCTACTTGCAAGTCTCTCCGACCTTCACAAAAAAAGTTATTCAAGAATATCTCTTTCTCCTATGTGCTTTCATCCCTAACCCTAACCCTAACCCTTCCGAAAGTCGGAGAAGCTCAAGGATGGTACCGATCGATGCGCGTTACCCCATTTAGTGGGGGTAGAGCCTACTTGCAAGTCTCTCCGACCTTCACAAAAAAAGTTATTCAAGAATATCTCTTTCTCCTATGTGCTTTCATCCCTAACCCTAACCCTAACCCTTCCGAAAGTCGGAGAAGCTCAAGGATGGTACCGATCGATGCGCGCTACCCCATTTAGTGGGGGTAGAGCCTACTTGCAAGTCTCTCCGACCTTCACAAAAAAAGTTATTCAAGAATATCTCTTTCTCCTATGTGCTTTCATCCCTAACCCTAACCCTAACCCTTCCGAAAGTCGGAGAAGCTCAAGGATGGTACCGATCGATGCGCGCTACCCCATTTAGTGGGGGTAGAGCCTACTTGCAAGTCTCTCCGACCTTCACAAAAAAAGTTATTCAAGAATATCTCTTTCTCCTATGTGCTTTCATCCCTAACCCTAACCCTAACCCTTCCGAAAGTCGGAGAAGCTCAAGGATGGTACCGATCGATGCGCGCTACCCCATTTAGTGGGGGTAGAGCCTACTTGCAAGTCTCTCCGACCTTCACAAAAAAAGTTATTCAAGAATATCTCTTTCTCCTATGTGCTTTCATCCCTAACCCTAACCCTAACCCTTCCGAAAGTCGGAGAAGCTCAAGGATGGTACTGATCGATGCGCGCAACCCCATTTAGTGGGGGTAGAGCCTACTTGCAAGTCTCTCCGACCTTCACAAAAAAAGTTATTCAAGAATATCTCCTCAGATTTGGGGGAATTTCGTCGGTCGACCTCTTCCGAAGGTCGTACAAGCTCGGGGATGGTACCAATCGATCCGCAGGACCCAAATTAGTCCAGATGCAACCACTTTCCAAGTCTCTCCGACCTTCACAAAAAAAGTTATTCAAGAATATCTCTTTCTCCTATGTGCTTTCATCCCTAACCCTAACCCTAACCCTTCCGAAAGTCGGAGAAGCTCAAGGATGGTACCGATCGATGCGTGCTACCCCATTTAGTGGGGGTAGAGCCTACTTGCAAGTCTCTCCGACCTTCACAAAAAAAGTTATTCAAGAATATCTCTTTCTCCTATGTGCTTTCATCCCTAACCCTAACCCTAACCCTTCCAAAAGTCGGAGAAGCTCAAGGATGGTACCGATCGATGCGCGCTACCCAATTTAGTGGGGGTAGAGCCTACTTGCAAGTCTCTCCGACCTTCACAAAAAAAGTTATTCAAGAATATCTCCTCAGATTTGGGGGAATTTCGTCGGTCGACCTCTTCCGAAGGTCGTACAAGCTCGGGGATGGTACCAATCGATCCGCAGGACCCAAATTAGTCCAGATGCAACCACTTTCCAAGTCTCTCCGACCTTCACAAAAAAAGTTATTCAAGAATATCTCTTTCTCCTATGTGCTTTCATCCCTAACCCTAACCCTAACCCTTCCGAAAGTCGGAGAAGCTCAAGGATGGTACCGATCGATGCGCGCTACCCCATTTAGTGGGGGTAGAGCCTACTTGCAAGTCTCTCCGACCTTCACAAAAAAAGTTATTCAAGAATATCTCTTTCTCCTATGTGCTTTCATCCCTAACCCTAACCCTAACCCTTCCGAAAGTCGGAGAAGCTCAAGGATGGTACCGATCGATGCGCGCTACCCCATTTAGTGGGGGTAGAGCCTACTTGCAAGTCTCTCCGACCTTCACAAAAAAAGTTATTCAAGAATATCTCTTTCTCCTATGTGCTTTCATCCCTAACCCTAACCCTAACCCTTCCGAAAGTCGGAGAAGCTCAAGGATGGTACTGATCGATGCGCGCAACCCCATTTAGTGGGGGTAGAGCCTACTTGCAAGTCTCTCCGACCTTCACAAAAAAAGTTATTCAAGAATATCTCCTCAGATTTGGGGGAATTTCGTCGGTCGACCTCTTCCGAAGGTCGTACAAGCTCGGGGATGGTACCAATCGATCCGCAGGACCCAAATTAGTCCAGATGCAACCACTTTCCAAGTCTCTCCGACCTTCACAAAAAAAGTTATTCAAGAATATCTCTTTCTCCTATGTGCTTTCATCCCTAACCCTAACCCTTCCGAAAGTCGGAGAAGCTCAAGGATGGTACCGATCGATGCGTGCTACCCCATTTAGTGGGGGTAGAGCCTACTTGCAAGTCTCTCCGACCTTCACAAAAAAAGTTATTCAAGAATATCTCTTTCTCCTATGTGCTTTCATCCCTAACCCTAACCCTAACCCTTCCAAAAGTCGGAGAAGCTCAAGGATGGTACCGATCGATGCGCGCTACCCAATTTAGTGGGGGTAGAGCCTACTTGCAAGTCTCTCCGACCTTCACAAAAAAAGTTATTCAAGAATATCTCCTCAGATTTGGGGGAATTTCGTCGGTCGACCTCTTCCGAAGGTCGTACAAGCTCGGGGATGGTACCAATCGATCCGCAGGACCCAAATTAGTCCAGATGCAACCACTTTCCAAGTCTCTCCGACCTTCACAAAAAAAGTTATTCAAGAATATCTCTTTCTCCTATGTGCTTTCATCCCTAACCCTAACCCTAACCCTTCCGAAAGTCGGAGAAGCTCAAGGATGGTACCGATCGATGCGCGCTACCCCATTTAGTGGGGGTAGAGCCTACTTGCAAGTCTCTCCGACCTTCACAAAAAAAGTTATTCAAGAATATCTCTTTCTCCTATGTGCTTTCATCCCTAACCCTAACCCTAACCCTTCCGAAAGTCGGAGAAGCTCAAGGATGGTACCGATCGATGCGCGCTACCCCATTTAGTGGGGGTAGAGCCTACTTGCAAGTCTCTCCGACCTTCACAAAAAAAGTTATTCAAGAATATCTCTTTCTCCTATGTGCTTTCATCCCTAACCCTAACCCTAACCCTTCCGAAAGTCGGAGAAGCTCAAGGATGGTACCGATCGATGCGCGCTACCCCATTTAGTGGGGGTAGAGCCTACTTGCAAGTCTCTCCGACCTTCACAAAAAAAGTTATTCAAGAATATCTCTTTCTCCTATGTGCTTTCATCCCTAACCCTAACCCTAACCCTTCCGAAAGTCGGAGAAGCTCAAGGATGGTACCGATCGATGCGCGCTACCCCATTTAGTGGGGGTAGAGCCTACTTGCAAGTCTCTCCGACCTTCACAAAAAAAGTTATTCAAGAATATCTCTTTCTCCTATGTGCTTTCATCCCTAACCCTAACCCTAACCCTTCCGAAAGTCGGAGAAGCTCAAGGATGGTACTGATCGATGCGCGCAACCCCATTTAGTGGGGGTAGAGCCTACTTGCAAGTCTCTCCGACCTTCACAAAAAAAGTTATTCAAGAATATCTCCTCAGATTTGGGGGAATTTCGTCGGTCGACCTCTTCCGAAGGTCGTACAAGCTCGGGGATGGTACCAATCGATCCGCAGGACCCAAATTAGTCCAGATGCAACCACTTTCCAAGTCTCTCCGACCTTCACAAAAAAAGTTATTCAAGAATATCTCTTTCTCCTATGTGCTTTCATCCCTAACCCTAACCCTAACCCTTCCGAAAGTCGGAGAAGCTCAAGGATGGTACCGATCGATGCGTGCTACCCCATTTAGTGGGGGTAGAGCCTACTTGCAAGTCTCTCCGACCTTCACAAAAAAAGTTATTCAAGAATATCTCTTTCTCCTATGTGCTTTCATCCCTAACCCTAACCCTAACCCTTCCAAAAGTCGGAGAAGCTCAAGGATGGTACCGATCGATGCGCGCTACCCAATTTAGTGGGGGTAGAGCCTACTTGCAAGTCTCTCCGACCTTCACAAAAAAAGTTATTCAAGAATATCTCCTCAGATTTGGGGGAATTTCGTCGGTCGACCTCTTCCGAAGGTCGTACAAGCTCGGGGATGGTACCAATCGATCCGCAGGACCCAAATTAGTCCAGATGCAACCACTTTCCAAGTCTCTCCGACCTTCACAAAAAAAGTTATTCAAGAATATCTCTTTCTCCTATGTGCTTTCATCCCTAACCCTAACCCTAACCCTTCCGAAAGTCGGAGAAGCTCAAGGATGGTACCGATCGATGCGCGCTACCCCATTTAGTGGGGGTAGAGCCTACTTGCAAGTCTCTCCGACCTTCACAAAAAAAGTTATTCAAGAATATCTCTTTCTCCTATGTGCTTTCATCCCTAACCCTAACCCTAACCCTTCCGAAAGTCGGAGAAGCTCAAGGATGGTACCGATCGATGCGCGCTACCCCATTTAGTGGGGGTAGAGCCTACTTGCAAGTCTCTCCGACCTTCACAAAAAAAGTTATTCAAGAATATCTCTTTCTCCTATGTGCTTTCATCCCTAACCCTAACCCTAACCCTTCCGAAAGTCGGAGAAGCTCAAGGATGGTACTGATCGATGCGCGCAACCCCATTTAGTGGGGGTAGAGCCTACTTGCAAGTCTCTCCGACCTTCACAAAAAAAGTTATTCAAGAATATCTCCTCAGATTTGGGGGAATTTCGTCGGTCGACCTCTTCCGAAGGTCGTACAAGCTCGGGGATGGTACCAATCGATCCGCAGGACCCAAATTAGTCCAGATGCAACCACTTTCCAAGTCTCTCCGACCTTCACAAAAAAAGTTATTCAAGAATATCTCTTTCTCCTATGTGCTTTCATCCCTAACCCTAACCCTTCCGAAAGTCGGAGAAGCTCAAGGATGGTACCGATCGATGCGTGCTACCCCATTTAGTGGGGGTAGAGCCTACTTGCAAGTCTCTCCGACCTTCACAAAAAAAGTTATTCAAGAATATCTCTTTCTCCTATGTGCTTTCATCCCTAACCCTAACCCTAACCCTTCCAAAAGTCGGAGAAGCTCAAGGATGGTACCGATCGATGCGCGCTACCCAATTTAGTGGGGGTAGAGCCTACTTGCAAGTCTCTCCGACCTTCACAAAAAAAGTTATTCAAGAATATCTCCTCAGATTTGGGGGAATTTCGTCGGTCGACCTCTTCCGAAGGTCGTACAAGCTCGGGGATGGTACCAATCGATCCGCAGGACCCAAATTAGTCCAGATGCAACCACTTTCCAAGTCTCTCCGACCTTCACAAAAAAAGTTATTCAAGAATATCTCTTTCTCCTATGTGCTTTCATCCCTAACCCTAACCCTAACCCTTCCGAAAGTCGGAGAAGCTCAAGGATGGTACCGATCGATGCGCGCTACCCCATTTAGTGGGGGTAGAGCCTACTTGCAAGTCTCTCCGACCTTCACAAAAAAAGTTATTCAAGAATATCTCTTTCTCCTATGTGCTTTCATCCCTAACCCTAACCCTAACCCTTCCGAAAGTCGGAGAAGCTCAAGGATGGTACCGATCGATGCGCGCTACCCCATTTAGTGGGGGTAGAGCCTACTTGCAAGTCTCTCCGACCTTCACAAAAAAAGTTATTCAAGAATATCTCTTTCTCCTATGTGCTTTCATCCCTAACCCTAACCCTAACCCTTCCGAAAGTCGGAGAAGCTCAAGGATGGTACCGATCGATGCGCGCTACCCCATTTAGTGGGGGTAGAGCCTACTTGCAAGTCTCTCCGACCTTCACAAAAAAAGTTATTCAAGAATATCTCTTTCTCCTATGTGCTTTCATCCCTAACCCTAACCCTAACCCTTCCGAAAGTCGGAGAAGCTCAAGGATGGTACCGATCGATGCGCGCTACCCCATTTAGTGGGGGTAGAGCCTACTTGCAAGTCTCTCCGACCTTCACAAAAAAAGTTATTCAAGAATATCTCTTTCTCCTATGTGCTTTCATCCCTAACCCTAACCCTAACCCTTCCGAAAGTCGGAGAAGCTCAAGGATGGTACCGATCGATGCGCGCTACCCCATTTAGTGGGGGTAGAGCCTACTTGCAAGTCTCTCCGACCTTCACAAAAAAAGTTATTCAAGAATATCTCTTTCTCCTATGTGCTTTCATCCCTAACCCTAACCCTAACCCTTCCGAAAGTCGGAGAAGCTCAAGGATGGTACCGATCGATGCGCGCTACCCCATTTAGTGGGGGTAGAGCCTACTTGCAAGTCTCTCCGACCTTCACAAAAAAAGTTATTCAAGAATATCTCTTTCTCCTATGTGCTTTCATCCCTAACCCTAACCCTAACCCTTCCGAAAGTCGGAGAAGCTCAAGGATGGTACTGATCGATGCGCGCAACCCCATTTAGTGGGGGTAGAGCCTACTTGCAAGTCTCTCCGACCTTCACAAAAAAAGTTATTCAAGAATATCTCCTCAGATTTGGGGGAATTTCGTCGGTCGACCTCTTCCGAAGGTCGTACAAGCTCGGGGATGGTACCAATCGATCCGCAGGACCCAAATTAGTCCAGATGCAACCACTTTCCAAGTCTCTCCGACCTTCACAAAAAAAGTTATTCAAGAATATCTCTTTCTCCTATGTGCTTTCATCCCTAACCCTAACCCTAACCCTTCCGAAAGTCGGAGAAGCTCAAGGATGGTACCGATCGATGCGCGCTACCCCATTTAGTGGGGGTAGAGCCTACTTGCAAGTCTCTCCGACCTTCACAAAAAAAGTTATTCAAGAATATCTCTTTCTCCTATGTGCTTTCATCCCTAACCCTAACCCTAACCCTTCCGAAAGTCGGAGAAGCTCAAGGATGGTACCGATCGATGCGCGCTACCCCATTTAGTGGGGGTAGAGCCTACTTGCAAGTCTCTCCGACCTTCACAAAAAAAGTTATTCAAGAATATCTCCTCAGATTTGGGGGAATTTCGTCGGTCGACCTCTTCCGAAGGTCGTACAAGCTCGGGGATGGTACCAATCGATCCGCAGGACCCAAATTAGTCCAGATGCAACCACTTTCCAAGTCTCTCCGACCTTCACAAAAAAAGTTATTCAAGAATATCTCTTTCTCCTATGTGCTTTCATCCCTAACCCTAACCCTAACCCTTCCGAAAGTCGGAGAAGCTCAAGGATGGTACTGATCGATGCGCGCAACCCCATTTAGTGGGGGTAGAGCCTACTTGCAAGTCTCTCCGACCTTCACAAAAAAAGTTATTCAAGAATATCTCCTCAGATTTGGGGGAATTTCGTCGGTCGACCTCTTCCGAAGGTCGTACAAGCTCGGGGATGGTACCAATCGATCCGCAGGACCCAAATTAGTCCAGATGCAACCACTTTCCAAGTCTCTCCGACCTTCACAAAAAAAGTTATTCAAGAATATCTCTTTCTCCTATGTGCTTTCATCCCTAACCCTAACCCTAACCCTTCCGAAAGTCGGAGAAGCTCAAGGATGGTACCGATCGATGCGCGCTACCCCATTTAGTGGGGGTAGAGCCTACTTGCAAGTCTCTCCGACCTTCACAAAAAAAGTTATTCAAGAATATCTCTTTCTCCTATGTGCTTTCATCCCTAACCCTAACCCTAACCCTTCCGAAAGTCGGAGAAGCTCAAGGATGGTACCGATCGATGCGCGCTACCCCATTTAGTGGGGGTAGAGCCTACTTGCAAGTCTCTCCGACCTTCACAAAAAAAGTTATTCAAGAATATCTCCTCAGATTTGGGGGAATTTCGTCGGTCGACCTCTTCCGAAGGTCGTACAAGCTCGGGGATGGTACCAATCGATTTGCAGGACCCAAATTAGTCCAGATGCAACCACTTTCCAAGTCTCTCCGACCTTCACAAAAAAAGTTATTCAAGAATATCTCTTTCTCCTATGTGCTTTCATCCCTAACCCTAACCCTAACCCTTCCGAAAGTCGGAGAAGCTCAAGGATGGTACCGATCGATGCGTGCTACCCCATTTAGTGGGGGTAGAGCCTACTTGCAAGTCTCTCCGACCTTCACAAAAAAAGTTATTCAAGAATATCTCTTTCTCCTATGTGCTTTCATCCCTAACCCTAACCCTAACCCTTCCAAAAGTCGGAGAAGCTCAAGGATGGTACCGATCGATGCGCGCTACCCAATTTAGTGGGGGTAGAGCCTACTTGCAAGTCTCTCCGACCTTCACAAAAAAAGTTATTCAAGAATATCTCCTCAGATTTGGGGGAATTTCGTCGGTCGACCTCTTCCGAAGGTCGTACAAGCTCGGGGATGGTACCAATCGATCCGCAGGACCCAAATTAGTCCAGATGCAACCACTTTCCAAGTCTCTCCGACCTTCACAAAAAAAGTTATTCAAGAATATCTCTTTCTCCTATGTGCTTTCATCCCTAACCCTAACCCTAACCCTTCCGAAAGTCGGAGAAGCTCAAGGATGGTACCGATCGATGCGCGCTACCCCATTTAGTGGGGGTAGAGCCTACTTGCAAGTCTCTCCGACCTTCACAAAAAAAGTTATTCAAGAATATCTCTTTCTCCTATGTGCTTTCATCCCTAACCCTAACCCTAACCCTTCCGAAAGTCGGAGAAGCTCAAGGATGGTACCGATCGATGCGCGCTACCCCATTTAGTGGGGGTAGAGCCTACTTGCAAGTCTCTCCGACCTTCACAAAAAAAGTTATTCAAGAATATCTCTTTCTCCTATGTGCTTTCATCCCTAACCCTAACCCTAACCCTTCCGAAAGTCGGAGAAGCTCAAGGATGGTACCGATCGATGCGCGCTACCCCATTTAGTGGGGGTAGAGCCTACTTGCAAGTCTCTCCGACCTTCACAAAAAAAGTTATTCAAGAATATCTCTTTCTCCTATGTGCTTTCATCCCTAACCCTAACCCTAACCCTTCCGAAAGTCGGAGAAGCTCAAGGATGGTACCGATCGATGCGCGCTACCCCATTTAGTGGGGGTAGAGCCTACTTGCAAGTCTCTCCGACCTTCACAAAAAAAGTTATTCAAGAATATCTCTTTCTCCTATGTGCTTTCATCCCTAACCCTAACCCTAACCCTTCCGAAAGTCGGAGAAGCTCAAGGATGGTACCGATCGATGCGCGCTACCCCATTTAGTGGGGGTAGAGCCTACTTGCAAGTCTCTCCGACCTTCACAAAAAAAGTTATTCAAGAATATCTCTTTCTCCTATGTGCTTTCATCCCTAACCCTAACCCTAACCCTTCCGAAAGTCGGAGAAGCTCAAGGATGGTACCGATCGATGCGCGCTACCCCATTTAGTGGGGGTAGAGCCTACTTGCAAGTCTCTCCGACCTTCACAAAAAAAGTTATTCAAGAATATCTCTTTCTCCTATGTGCTTTCATCCCTAACCCTAACCCTAACCCTTCCGAAAGTCGGAGAAGCTCAAGGATGGTACCGATCGATGCGCGCTACCCCATTTAGTGGGGGTAGAGCCTACTTGCAAGTCTCTCCGACCTTCACAAAAAAAGTTATTCAAGAATATCTCTTTCTCCTATGTGCTTTCATCCCTAACCCTAACCCTAACCCTTCCGAAAGTCGGAGAAGCTCAAGGATGGTACCGATCGATGCGCGCTACCCCATTTAGTGGGGGTAGAGCCTACTTGCAAGTCTCTCCGACCTTCACAAAAAAAGTTATTCAAGAATATCTCTTTCTCCTATGTGCTTTCATCCCTAACCCTAACCCTAACCCTTCCGAAAGTCGGAGAAGCTCAAGGATGGTACTGATCGATGCGCGCAACCCCATTTAGTGGGGGTAGAGCCTACTTGCAAGTCTCTCCGACCTTCACAAAAAAAGTTATTCAAGAATATCTCCTCAGATTTGGGGGAATTTCGTCGGTCGACCTCTTCCGAAGGTCGTACAAGCTCGGGGATGGTACCAATCGATCCGCAGGACCCAAATTAGTCCAGATGCAACCACTTTCCAAGTCTCTCCGACCTTCACAAAAAAAGTTATTCAAGAATATCTCTTTCTCCTATGTGCTTTCATCCCTAACCCTAACCCTAACCCTTCCGAAAGTCGGAGAAGCTCAAGGATGGTACCGATCGATGCGCGCTACCCCATTTAGTGGGGGTAGAGCCTACTTGCAAGTCTCTCCGACCTTCACAAAAAAAGTTATTCAAGAATATCTCTTTCTCCTATGTGCTTTCATCCCTAACCCTAACCCTAACCCTTCCGAAAGTCGGAGAAGCTCAAGGATGGTACCGATCGATGCGCGCTACCCCATTTAGTGGGGGTAGAGCCTACTTGCAAGTCTCTCCGACCTTCACAAAAAAAGTTATTCAAGAATATCTCCTCAGATTTGGGGGAATTTCGTCGGTCGACCTCTTCCGAAGGTCGTACAAGCTCGGGGATGGTACCAATCGATCCGCAGGACCCAAATTAGTCCAGATGCAACCACTTTCCAAGTCTCTCCGACCTTCACAAAAAAAGTTATTCAAGAATATCTCTTTCTCCTATGTGCTTTCATCCCTAACCGTAACCCTAACCCTTCCGAAAGTCGGAGAAGCTCAAGGATGGTACTGATCGATGCGCGCAACCCCATTTAGTGGGGGTAGAGCCTACTTGCAAGTCTCTCCGACCTTCACAAAAAAAGTTATTCAAGAATATCTCCTCAGATTTGGGGGAATTTCGTCGGTCGACCTCTTCCAAAGGTCGTACAAGCTCGGGGATGGTACCAATCGATCCGCAGGACCCAAATTAGTCCAGATGCAACCACTTTCCAAGTCTCTCCGACCTTCACAAAAAAAGTTATTCAAGAATATCTCTTTCTCCTATGTGCTTTCATCCCTAACCCTAACCCTAACCCTTCCGAAAGTCGGAGAAGCTCAAGGATGGTACCGATCGATGCGCGCTACCCCATTTAGTGGGGGTAGAGCCTACTTGCAAGTCTCTCCGACCTTCACAAAAAAAGTTATTCAAGAATATCTCTTTCTCCTATGTGCTTTCATCCCTAACCCTAACCCTAACCCTTCCGAAAGTCGGAGAAGCTCAAGGATGGTACCGATCGATGCGCGCTACCCCATTTAGTGGGGGTAGAGCCTACTTGCAAGTCTCTCCGACCTTCACAAAAAAAGTTATTCAAGAATATCTCCTCAGATTTGGGGGAATTTCGTCGGTCGACCTCTTCCGAAGGTCGTACAAGCTCGGGGATGGTACCAATCGATCCGCAGGACCCAAATTAGTCCAGATGCAACCACTTTCCAAGTCTCTCCGACCTTCACAAAAAAAGTTATTCAAGAATATCTCTTTCTCCTATGTGCTTTCATCCCTAACCCTAACCCTAACCCTTCCGAAAGTCGGAGAAGCTCAAGGATGGTACTGATCGATGCGCGCAACCCCATTTAGTGGGGGTAGAGCCTACTTGCAAGTCTCTCCGACCTTCACAAAAAAAGTTATTCAAGAATATCTCCTCAGATTTGGGGGAATTTCGTCGGTCGACCTCTTCCGAAGGTCGTACAAGCTCGGGGATGGTACCAATCGATCCGCAGGACCCAAATTAGTCCAGATGCAACCACTTTCCAAGTCTCTCCGACCTTCACAAAAAAAGTTATTCAAGAATATCTCTTTCTCCTATGTGCTTTCATCCCTAACCCTAACCCTAACCCTTCCGAAAGTCGGAGAAGCTCAAGGATGGTACCGATCGATGCGCGCTACCCCATTTAGTGGGGGTAGAGCCTACTTGCAAGTCTCTCCGACCTTCACAAAAAAAGTTATTCAAGAATATCTCTTTCTCCTATGTGCTTTCATCCCTAACCCTAACCCTAACCCTTCCGAAAGTCGGAGAAGCTCAAAGATGGTACCGATCGATGCGCGCTACCCCATTTAGTGGGGGTAGAGCCTACTTGCAAGTCTCTCCGACCTTCACAAAAAAAGTTATTCAAGAATATCTCCTCAGATTTGGGGGAATTTCGTCGGTCGACCTCTTCCGAAGGTCGTACAAGCTCGGGGATGGTACCAATCGATCCGCAGGACCCAAATTAGTCCAGATGCAACCACTTTCCAAGTCTCTCCGTCCTTCACAAAAAAAGTTATTCAAGAATATCTCTTTCTCCTATGTGCTTTCATCCCTAACCCTAACCCTTCCGAAAGTCGGAGAAGCTCAAGGATGGTACCGATCGATGCGCGCTACCCCATTTAGTGGGGGTAGAGCCTACTTGCAAGTCTCTCCGACCTTCACAAAAAAAGTTATTCAAGAATATCTCTTTCTCCTATGTGCTTTCATCCCTAACCCTAACCCTAACCCTTCCGAAAGTCGGAGAAGCTCAAGGATGGTACCGATCGATGCGCGCTACCCCATTTAGTGGGGGTAGAGCCTACTTGCAAGTCTCTCCGACCTTCACAAAAAAAGTTATTCAAGAATATCTCTTTCTCCTATGTGCTTTCATCCCTAACCCTAACCCTAACCCTTCCGAAAGTCGGAGAAGCTCAAGGATAGTACTGATCGATGCGCGTTACCCCATTTAGTGGGGGTAGAGCCTACTTGCAAGTCTCTCCGACCTTCACAAAAAAAGTTATTCAAGAATATCTCTTTCTCCTATGTGCTTTCATCCCTAACCCTAACCCTAACCCTTCCGAAAGTCGGAGAAGCTCAAGGATGGTACTGATCGATGCGCGCAACCCCATTTAGTGGGGGTAGAGCCTACTTGCAAGTCTCTCCGACCTTCACAAAAAAAGTTATTCAAGAATATCTCCTCAGATTTGGGGGAATTTCGTCGGTCGACCTCTTCCGAAGGTCGTACAAGCTCGGGAATGGTACCAATCGATCCGCAGGACCCAAATTAGTCCAGATGCAACCACTTTCCAAGTCTCTCCGACCTTCACAAAAAAAGTTATTCAAGAATATCTCTTTCTCCTATGTGCTTTCATCCCTAACCCTAACCCTAACCCTTCCGAAAGTCGGAGAAGCTCAAGGATGGTACCGATCGATGTGCGCTACCCCATTTAGTGGGGGTAAAGCCTACTTGCAAGTCTCTCCGACCTTCACAAAAAAAGTTATTCAAGAATATCTCTTTCTCCTATGTGCTTTCATCCCTAACCCTAACCCTAACCCTTCCGAAAGTCGGAGAAGCTCAAGGATGGTACCGATCGATGCGCGCTACCCCATTTAGTGGGGGTAGAGCCTACTTGCAAGTCTCTCCGACCTTCACAAAAAAAGTTATTCAAGAATATCTCCTCAGATTTGGGGGAATTTCGTCGGTCGACCTCTTCCGAAGGTCATACAAGCTCGGGGATGGTACCAATCGATCCGCAGGACCCAAATTAGTCCAGATGCAACCACTTTCCAAGTCTCTCCGACCTTCACAAAAAAAGTTATTCAAGAATATCTCTTTCTCCTATGTGCTTTCATCCCTAACCCTAACCCTAACCCTTCCGAAAGTCGGAGAAGCTCAAGGATGGTACCGATCGATGCGCGCTACCCCATTTAGTGGGGGTAGAGCCTACTTGCAAGTCTCTCCGACCTTCACAAAAAAAGTTATTCAAGAATATCTCTTTCTCCTATGTGCTTTCATCCCTAACCCTAACCCTAACCCTTCCGAAAGTCGGAGAAGCTCAAGGATGGTACCGATCGATGCGCGCTACCCCATTTAGTGGGGGTAGAGCCTACTTGCAAGTCTCTCCGACCTTCACAAAAAAAGTTATTCAAGAATATCTCCTCAGATTTGGGGGAATTTCGTCGGTCGACCTCTTCCGAAGGTCGTACAAGCTCGGGGATGGTACCAATCGATCCGCAGGACCCAAATTAGTCCAGATGCAACCACTTTCCAAGTCTCTCCGACCTTCACAAAAAAAGTTATTCAAGAATATCTCTTTCTCCTATGTGCTTTCATCCCTAACCCTAACCCTAACCCTTCCGAAAGTCGGAGAAGCTCAAGGATGGTACTGATCGATGCGCGCAACCCCATTTAGTGGGGGTAGAGCCTACTTGCAAGTCTCTCCGACCTTCACAAAAAAAGTTATTCAAGAATATCTCCTCAGATTTGGGGGAATTTCGTCGGTCGACCTCTTCCGAAGGTCGTACAAGCTCGGGGATGGTACCAATCGATCCGCAGGACCCAAATTAGTCCAGATGCAACCACTTTCCAAGTCTCTCCGACCTTCACAAAAAAGTTATTCAAGAATATCTCTTTCTCCTATGTGCTTTCATCCCTAACCCTAACCCTAACCCTTCCGAAAGTCGGAGAAGCTCAAGGATGGTACCGATCGATGCGCGCTACCCCATTTAGTGGGGGTAGAGCCTACTTGCAAGTCTCTCCGACCTTCACAAAAAAAGTTATTCAAGAATATCTCCTCAGATTTGGGGGAATTTCGTCGGTCGACCTCTTCCGAAGGTCGTACAAGCTCGGGGATGGTACCAATCGATCCGCAGGACCCAAATTAGTCCAGATGCAACCACTTTCCAAGTCTCTCCGACCTTCACAAAAAAAGTTATTCAAGAATATCTCTTTCTCCTATGTGCTTTCATCCCTAACCCTAACCCTAACCCTTCCGAAAGTCGGAGAAGCTCAAGGATGGTACTGATCGATGCGCGCAACCCCATTTAGTGGGGGTAGAGCCTACTTGCAAGTCTCTCCGACCTTCACAAAAAAAGTTATTCAAGAATATCTCCTCAGATTTGGGGGAATTTCGTCGGTCGACCTCTTCCGAAGGTCGTACAAGCTCGGGGATGGTACCAATCGATCCGCAGGACCCAAATTAGTCCAGATGCAACCACTTTCCAAGTCTCTCCGACCTTCACAAAAAAAGTTATTCAAGAATATCTCTTTCTCCTATGTGCTTTCATCCCTAACCCTAACCCTAACCCTTCCGAAAGTCGGAGAAGCTCAAGGATGGTACCGATCGATGCGCGCTACCCCATTTAGTGGGGGTAGAGCCTACTTGCAAGTCTCTCCGACCTTCACAAAAAAAGTTATTCAAGAATATCTCTTTCTCCTATGTGCTTTCATCCCTAACCCTAACCCTAACCCTTCCGAAAGTCGGAGAAGCTCAAGGATGGTACTGATCGATGCGCGCAACCCCATTTAGTGGGGGTAGAGCCTACTTGCAAGTCTCTCCGACCTTCACAAAAAAAGTTATTCAAGAATATCTCCTCAGATTTGGGGGAATTTCGTCGGTCGACCTCTTCCGAAGGTCGTACAAGCTCGGGGATGGTACCAATCGATCCGCAGGACCCAAATTAGTCCAGATGCAACCACTTTCCAAGTCTCTCCGACCTTCACAAAAAAGTTATTCAAGAATATCTCTTTCTCCTATGTGCTTTCATCCCTAACCCTAACCCTAACCCTTCCGAAAGTCGGAGAAGCTCAAGGATGGTACCGATCGATGCGCGCTACCCCATTTAGTGGGGGTAGAGCCTACTTGCAAGTCTCTCCGACCTTCACAAAAAAAGTTATTCAAGAATATCTCCTCAGATTTGGGGGAATTTCGTCGGTCGACCTCTTCCGAAGGTCGTACAAGCTCGGGGATGGTACCAATCGATCCGCAGGACCCAAATTAGTCCAGATGCAACCACTTTCCAAGTCTCTCCGACCTTCACAAAAAAAGTTATTCAAGAATATCTCTTTCTCCTATGTGCTTTCATCCCTAACCCTAACCCTAACCCTTCCGAAAGTCGGAGAAGCTCAAGGATGGTACTGATCGATGCGCGCAACCCCATTTAGTGGGGGTAGAGCCTACTTGCAAGTCTCTCCGACCTTCACAAAAAAAGTTATTCAAGAATATCTCCTCAGATTTGGGGGAATTTCGTCGGTCGACCTCTTCCGAAGGTCGTACAAGCTCGGGGATGGTACCAATCGATCTGCAGGACCCAAATTAGTCCAGATGCAACCACTTTCCAAGTCTCTCCGACCTTCACAAAAAAAGTTATTCAAGAATATCTCTTTCTCCTATGTGCTTTCATCCCTAACCCTAACCCTTCCGAAAGTCGGAGAAGCTCAAGGATGGTACCGATCGATGCGCGCTACCCCATTTAGTGGGGGTAGAGCCTACTTGCAAGTCTCTCCGACCTTCACAAAAAAAGTTATTCAAGAATATCTCTTTCTCCTATGTGCTTTCATCCCTAACCCTAACCCTAACCCTTCCGAAAGTCGGAGAAGCTCAAGGATGGTACCGATCGATGCGCGCTACCCCATTTAGTGGGGGTAGAGCCTACTTGCAAGTCTCTCCGACCTTCACAAAAAAAGTTATTCAAGAATATCTCTTTCTCCTATGTGCTTTCATCCCTAACCCTAACCCTAACCCTTCCGAAAGTCGGAGAAGCTCAAGGATAGTACTGATCGATGCGCGCTACCCCATTTAGTGGGGGTAGAGCCTACTTGCAAGTCTCTCCGACCTTCACAAAAAAAGTTATTCAAGAATATCTCTTTCTCCTATGTGCTTTCATCCCTAACCCTAACCCTAACCCTTCCGAAAGTCGGAGAAGCTCAAGGATGGTACTGATCGATGCGCGCAACCCCATTTAGTGGGGGTAGAGCCTACTTGCAAGTCTCTCCGACCTTCACAAAAAAAGTTATTCAAGAATATCTCCTCAGATTTGGGGGAATTTCGTCGGTCGACCTCTTCCGAAGGTCGTACAAGCTCGGGAATGGTACCAATCGATCCGCAGGACCCAAATTAGTCCAGATGCAACCACTTTCCAAGTCTCTCCGACCTTCACAAAAAAAGTTATTCAAGAATATCTCTTTCTCCTATGTGCTTTCATCCCTAACCCTAACCCTAACCCTTCCGAAAGTCGGAGAAGCTCAAGGATGGTACCGATCGATGCGCGCTACCCCATTTAGTGGGGGTAGAGCCTACTTGCAAGTCTCTCCGACCTTCACAAAAAAAGTTATTCAAGAATATCTCTTTCTCCTATGTGCTTTCATCCCTAACCCCAACCCTAACCCTTCCGAAAGTCGGAGAAGCTCAAGGATGGTACCGATCGATGCGCGCTACCCCATTTAGTGGGGGTAAAGCCTACTTGCAAGTCTCTCCGACCTTCACAAAAAAAGTTATTCAAGAATATCTCTTTCTCCTATGTGCTTTCATCCCTAACCCTAACCCTAACCCTTCCGAAAGTCGGAGAAGCTCAAGGATGGTACCGATCGATGCGCGCTACCCCATTTAGTGGGGGTAGAGCCTACTTGCAAGTCTCTCCGACCTTCACAAAAAAAGTTATTCAAGAATATCTCCTCAGATTTGGGGGAATTTCGTCGGTCGACCTCTTCCGAAGGTCGTACAAGCTCGGGAATGGTACCAATCGATCCGCAGGACCCAAATTAGTCCAGATGCAACCACTTTCCAAGTCTCTCCGACCTTCACAAAAAAAGTTATTCAAGAATATCTCTTTCTCCTATGTGCTTTCATCCCTAACCCTAACCCTAACCCTTCCGAAAGTCGGAGAAGCTCAAGGATGGTACCGATCGATGCGCGCTACCCCATTTAGTGGGGGTAGAGCCTACTTGCAAGTCTCTCCGACCTTCACAAAAAAAGTTATTCAAGAATATCTCTTTCTCCTATGTGCTTTCATCCCTAACCCTAACCCTTCCGAAAGTCGGAGAAGCTCAAGGATGGTACCGATCGATGCGCGCTACCCCATTTAGTGGGGGTAGAGCCTACTTGCAAGTCTCTCCGACCTTCACAAAAAAAGTTATTCAAGAATATCTCTTTCTCCTATGTGCTTTCATCCCTAACCCTAACCCTAACCCTAACCCTTCCGAAAGTCGGAGAAGCTCAAGGATGGTACCGATCGATGCGCGCTACCCCATTTAGTGGGGGTAGAGCCTACTTGCAAGTCTCTCCGACCTTCACAAAAAAAGTTATTCAAGAATATCTCTTTCTCCTATGTGCTTTCATCCCTAACCCTAACCCTTCCGAAAGTCGGAGAAGCTCAAGGATGGTACCGATCGATGCGCGCTACCCCATTTAGTGGGGGTAGAGCCTACTTGCAAGTCTCTCCGACCTTCACAAAAAAGGTTATTCAAGAATATCTCTTTCTCCTATGTGCTTTCATCCCTAACCCTAACCCTAACCCTTCCGAAAGTCGGAGAAGCTCAAGGATGGTACTGATCGATGCGCGCAACCCCATTTAGTGGGGGTAGAGCCTACTTGCAAGTCTCTCCGACCTTCACAAAAAAAGTTATTCAAGAATATCTCCTCAGATTTGGGGGAATTTCGTCGGTCGACCTCTTCCGAAGGTCGTACAAGCTCGGGAATGGTACCAATCGATCCGCAGGACCCAAATTAGTCCAGATGCAACCACTTTCCAAGTCTCTCCGACCTTCACAAAAAAAGTTATTCAAGAATATCTCTTTCTCCTATGTGCTTTCATCCCTAACCCTAACCCTAACCCTTCCGAAAGTCGGAGAAGCTCAAGGATGGTACCGATCGATGCGCGCTACCCCATTTAGTGGGGGTAGAGCCTACTTGCAAGTCTCTCCGACCTTCACAAAAAAAGTTATTCAAGAATATCTCTTTCTCCTATGTGCTTTCATCCCTAACCCTAACCCTAACCCTTCCGAAAGTCGGAGAAGCTCAAGGATGGTACCGATCGATGCGCGCTACCCCATTTAGTGGGGGTAGAGCCTACTTGCAAGTCTCTCCGACCTTCACAAAAAAAGTTATTCAAGAATATCTCCTCAGATTTGGGGGAATTTCGTCGGTCGACCTCTTCCGAAGGTCGTACAAGCTCGGGGATGGTACCAATCGATCCGCAGGACCCAAATTAGTCCAGATGCAACCACTTTCCAAGTCTCTCCGACCTTCACAAAAAAAGTTATTCAAGAATATCTCTTTCTCCTATGTGCTTTCATCCCTAACCCTAACCCTAACCCTTCCGAAAGTCGGAGAAGCTCAAGGATGGTACCGATCGATGCGCGCTACCCCATTTAGTGGGGGTAGAGCCTACTTGCAAGTCTCTCCGACCTTCACAAAAAAAGTTATTCAAGAATATCTCTTTCTCCTATGTGCTTTCATCCCTAACCCTAACCCTAACCCTTCCGAAAGTCGGAGAAGCTCAAAGATGGTACCGATCGATGCGCGCTACCCCATTTAGTGGGGGTAGAGCCTACTTGCAAGTCTCTCCGACCTTCACAAAAAAAGTTATTCAAGAATATCTCTTTCTCCTATGTGCTTTCATCCCTAACCCTAACCCTTCCGAAAGTCGGAGAAGCTCAAAGATGGTACCGATCGATGCGCGCTACCCCATTTAGTGGGGGTAGAGCCTACTTGCAAGTCTCTCCGACCTTCACAAAAAAAGTTATTCAAGAATATCTCTTTCTCCTATGTGCTTTCATCCCTAACCCTAACCCTAACCCTTCCGAAAGTCGGAGAAGCTCAAGGATGGTACCGATCGATGCGCGCTACCCCATTTAGTGGGGGTAGAGCCTACTTGCAAGTCTCTCTGACCTTCACAAAAAAAGTTATATAAGAATATCTCCTCAGATTTGGGGGAATTTCGTCGGTCGACCTCTTCCGAAGGTCGTACAAGCTCGGGGATGGTACCAATCGATCCGCAGGACCCAAATTAGTCCAGATGCAACCACTTTCCAAGTCTCTCCGACCTTCACAAAAAAAGTTATTCAAGAATATTTCTTTCTCCTATGTGCTTTCATCCCTAACCCTAACCCTATCCCTTCCGAAAGTCGGAGAAGCTCAAGGATGGTACCGATCGATGCGCGCAACCCCATTTAGTTGGGGTATAGCCTACTTGCAAGTCTCTCCGACCTTCACAAAAAAAGTTATTCAAGAATATCTCCTCAGATTTGGGGGAATTTCGTCGGTCGACCTCTTTCGAAGGTCGTACAAGCTCGGGGATGGTACCAATCGATCTGCAGGACCCAAATTAGTCCAGATGCAACCACTTTCCAAGTCTCTCCGACCTTCACAAAAAAAGTTATTCAAGAATATCTCTTTCTCCTATGTGCTTTCATCCCTAACCCTAACCCTAACCCTTCCGAAAGTCGGAGAAGCTCAAGGATGGTACCGATCGATGTGCGCTACCCCATTTAGTGGGGGTAGAGCCTACTTGCAAGTCTCTCCGACCTTCACAAAAAAAGTTATTCAAGAATATCTCTTTCTCCTATGTGCTTTCATCCCTAACCCTAACCCTAACCCTTCCGAAAGTCGGAGAAGCTCAAGGATGGTACCGATCGATGCGCGCTACCCCATTTAGTGGGGGTAGAGCCTACTTGCAAGTCTCTCCGACCTTCACAAAAAAAGTTATTCAAGAATATCTCCTCAGATTTGGGGGAATTTCGTCGGTCGACCTCTTCCGAAGGTCGTACAAGCTCGGGGATGGTACCAATCGATCCGCAGGACCCAAATTAGTCCAGATGCAACCACTTTCCAAGTCTCTCCGACCTTCACAAAAAAAGTTATTCAAGAATATCTCTTTCTCCTATGTGCTTTCATCCCTAACCCTAACCCTAACCCTTCCGAAAGTCGGAGAAGCTCAAGGATGGTACCGATCGATGCGCGCTACCCCATTTAGTGGGGGTAGAGCCTACTTGCAAGTCTCTCCGACCTTCACAAAAAAAGTTATTCAAGAATATCTCTTTCTCCTATGTGCTTTCATCCCTAACCCTAACCCTAACCCTTCCGAAAGTCGGAGAAGCTCAAGGATGGTACCAATCGATGCGCGCTACCCCATTTAGTGGGGGTAGAGCCTACTTGCAAGTCTCTCCGACCTTCACAAAAAAAGTTATTCAAGAATATCTCCTCAGATTTGGGGGAATTTCGTCGGTCGACCTCTTCCGAAGGTCGTACAAGCTCGGGGATGGTACCAATCGATCCGCAGGACCCAAATTAGTCCAGATGCAGCCACTTTCCAAGTCTCTCCGACCTTCACAAAAAAAGTTATTCAAGAATATCTCTTTCTCCTATGTGCTTTCATCCCTAACCCTAACCCTAACCCTTCCGAAAGTCGGAGAAGCTCAAGGATGGTACCGATCGATGCGCGCTACCCCATTTAGTGGGGGTAGAGCCTACTTGCAAGTCTCTCCGACCTTCACAAAAAAAGTTATTCAAGAATATCTCCTCAGATTTGGGGGAATTTCGTCGGTCGACCTCTTCCGAAGGTTGTACAAGCTCGGGGATGGTACCAGTCGATCCGCAGGACCCAAATTAGTCCAGATGCAACCACTTTCCAAGTCTCTCCGACCTTCACAAAAAAAGTTATTCAAGAATATCTCTTTCTCCTATGTGCTTTCATCCCTAACCCTAACCCTAACCCTTCCGAAAGTCGGAGAAGCTCAAGGATGGTACCGATCGATGCGCGCTACCCCATTTAGTGGGGGTAGAGCCTACTTGCAAGTCTCTCCGACCTTCACAAAAAAAGTTATTCAAGAATATCTCTTTCTCCTATGTGCTTTCATCCCTAACCCTAACCCTAACCCTTCCGAAAGTCGGAGAAGCTCAAGGATGGTACCAATCGATGCGCGCTACCCCATTTAGTGGGGGTAGAGCCTACTTGCAAGTCTCTCCGACCTTCACAAAAAAAGTTATTCAAGAATATCTCCTCAGATTTGGGGGAATTTCGTCGGTCGACCTCTTCCGAAGGTCGTACAAGCTCGGGGATGGTACCAATCGATCCGCAGGACCCAAATTAGTCCAGATGCAGCCACTTTCCAAGTCTCTCCGACCTTCACAAAAAAAGTTATTCAAGAATATCTCTTTCTCCTATGTGCTTTCATCCCTAACCCTAACCCTAACCCTTCCGAAAGTCGGAGAAGCTCAAGGATGGTACCGATCGATGCGTGCTACCCCATTTAGTGGGGGTAGAGCCTACTTGCAAGTCTCTCCGACCTTCACAAAAAAAGTTATTCAAGAATATCTCCTCAGATTTGGGGGAATTTCGTCGGTCGACCTCTTCCGAAGGTCGTACAAGCTCGGGGATGGTACCAGTCGATCCGCAGGACCCAAATTAGTCCAGATGCAACCACTTTCCAAGTCTCTCCGACCTTCACAAAAAAAGTTATTCAAGAATATCTCTTTCTCCTATGTGCTTTCATCCCTAACCCTAACCCTAACCCTTCCGAAAGTCGGAAAAGCTCAAGGATGGTACCGATCGATGCGCGCTACCCCATTTAGTGGGGGTAGAGCCTACTTGCAAGTCTCTCCGACCTTCACAAAAAAGTTATTCAAGAATATCTCTTTCTCCTATGTGCTTTCATCCCTAACCCTAACCCTAACCCTTCCGAAAGTCGGAGAAGCTCAAGGATGGTACCGATCGATGCGCGCTACCCCATTTAGTGGGGGTAGAGCCTACTTGCAAGTCTCTCCGACCTTCACAAAAAAAGTTATTCAAGAATATCTCTTTCTCCTATGTGCTTTCATCCCTAACCCTAACCCTAACCCTTCCGAAAGTCGGAGAAGCTCAAGGATGGTACCGATCGATGCGCGCTACCCCATTTAGTGGGGGTAGAGCCTACTTGCAAGTCTCTCCGACCTTCACAAAAAAAGTTATTCAAGAATATCTCTTTCTCCTATGTGCTTTCATCCCTAACCCTAACCCTAACCCTTCCAAAAGTCGGAGAAGCTCAAGGATGGTACCGATCGATGCGCGCTACCCCATTTAGTGGGGGTAGAGCCTACTTGCAAGTCTCTCCGACCTTCACAAAAAAAGTTATTCAAGAATATCTCTTTCTCCTATGTGCTTTCATCCCTAACCCTAACCCTAACCCTTCCGAAAGTCGGAGAAGCTCAAGGATGGTACCGATCGATGCGCGCTACCCCATTTAGTGGGGGTAGAGCCTACTTGCAAGTCTCTCCGACCTTCACAAAAAAAGTTATTCAAGAATATCTCCTCAGATTTGGGGGAATTTCGTCGGTCGACCTCTTCCGAAGGTCGTACAAGCTCGGGGATGGTACCAATCGATCCGCAGGACCCAAATTAGTCCAGATGCAACCACTTTCCAAGTCTCTCCGACCTTCACAAAAAAAGTTATTCAAGAATATCTCTTTCTCCTATGTGCTTTCATCCCTAACCCTAACCCTATCCCTTCCGAAAGTCGGAGAAGCTCAAGGATGGTACCGATCGATGCGCGCAACCCCATTTAGTGGGGGTAGAGCCTACTTGCAAGTCTCTCCGACCTTCACAAAAAAAGTTATTCAAGAATATCTCCTCAGATTTGGGGGAATTTCGTCGGTCGAAATCTTCCGAAGGTCGTACAAGCTCGGGGATGGTACCAATCGATCTGCAGGACCCAAATTAGTCCAGATGCAACCACTTTCCAAGTCTCTCCGACCTTCACAAAAAAAGTTATTCAAGAATATCTCTTTCTCCTATGTGCTTTCATCCCTAACCCTAACCCTAACCCTTCCGAAAGTCGGAGAAGCTCAAGGATGGTACCGATCGATGTGCGCTACCCCATTTAGTGGGGGTAGAGCCTACTTGCAAGTCTCTCCGACCTTCACAAAAAAAGTTATTCAAGAATATCTCTTTCTCCTATGTGCTTTCATCCCTAACCCTAACCCTAACCCTTCCGAAAGTCGGAGAAGCTCAAGGATGGTACCGATCGATGCGCGCTACCCCATTTAGTGGGGGTAGAGCCTACTTGCAAGTCTCTCCGACCTTCACAAAAAAAGTTATTCAAGAATATCTCCTCAGATTTGGGGGAATTTCGTCGGTCGACCTCTTCCGAAGGTCGTACAAGCTCGGGGATGGTACCAATCGATCCGCAGGACCCAAATTAGTCCAGATGCAACCACTTTCCAAGTCTCTCCGACCTTCACAAAAAAAGTTATTCAAGAATATCTCTTTCTCCTATGTGCTTTCATCCCTAACCCTAACCCTAACCCTTCCGAAAGTCGGAGAAGCTCAAGGATGGTACCGATCGATGCGCGCTACCCCATTTAGTGGGGGTAGAGCCTACTTGCAAGTCTCTCCGACCTTCACAAAAAAAGTTATTCAAGAATATCTCTTTCTCCTATGTGCTTTCATCCCTAACCCTAACCCTAACCCTTCCGAAAGTCGGAGAAGCTCAAGGATGGTACCAATCGATGCGCGCTACCCCATTTAGTGGGGGTAGAGCCTACTTGCAAGTCTCTCCGACCTTCACAAAAAAAGTTATTCAAGAATATCTCCTCAGATTTGGGGGAATTTCGTCGGTCGACCTCTTCCGAAGGTCGTACAAGCTCGGGGATGGTACCAATCGATCCGCAGGACCCAAATTAGTCCAGATGCAGCCACTTTCCAAGTCTCTCCGACCTTCACAAAAAAAGTTATTCAAGAATATCTCTTTCTCCTATGTGCTTTCATCCCTAACCCTAACCCTAACCCTTCCGAAAGTCGGAGAAGCTCAAGGATGGTACCGATCGATGCGCGCTACCCCATTTAGTGGGGGTAGAGCCTACTTGCAAGTCTCTCCGACCTTCACAAAAAAAGTTATTCAAGAATATCTCCTCAGATTTGGGGGAATTTCGTCGGTCGACCTCTTCCGAAGGTTGTACAAGCTCGGGGATGGTACCAGTCGATCCGCAGGACCCAAATTAGTCCAGATGCAACCACTTTCCAAGTCTCTCCGACCTTCACAAAAAAAGTTATTCAAGAATATCTCTTTCTCCTATGTGCTTTCATCCCTAACCCTAACCCTAACCCTTCCGAAAGTCGGAGAAGCTCAAGGATGGTACCGATCGATGCGCGCTACCCCATTTAGTGGGGGTAGAGCCTACTTGCAAGTCTCTCCGACCTTCACAAAAAAAGTTATTCAAGAATATCTCTTTCTCCTATGTGCTTTCATCCCTAACCCTAACCCTAACCCTTCCGAAAGTCGGAGAAGCTCAAGGATGGTACCAATCGATGCGCGCTACCCCATTTAGTGGGGGTAGAGCCTACTTGCAAGTCTCTCCGACCTTCACAAAAAAAGTTATTCAAGAATATCTCCTCAGATTTGGGGGAATTTCGTCGGTCGACCTCTTCCGAAGGTCGTACAAGCTCGGGGATGGTACCAATCGATCCGCAGGACCCAAATTAGTCCAGATGCAGCCACTTTCCAAGTCTCTCCGACCTTCACAAAAAAAGTTATTCAAGAATATCTCTTTCTCCTATGTGCTTTCATCCCTAACCCTAACCCTAACCCTTCCGAAAGTCGGAGAAGCTCAAGGATGGTACCGATCGATGCGTGCTACCCCATTTAGTGGGGGTAGAGCCTACTTGCAAGTCTCTCCGACCTTCACAAAAAAAGTTATTCAAGAATATCTCCTCAGATTTGGGGGAATTTCGTCGGTCGACCTCTTCCGAAGGTCGTACAAGCTCGGGGATGGTACCAGTCGATCCGCAGGACCCAAATTAGTCCAGATGCAACCACTTTCCAAGTCTCTCCGACCTTCACAAAAAAAGTTATTCAAGAATATCTCTTTCTCCTATGTGCTTTCATCCCTAACCCTAACCCTAACCCTTCCGAAAGTCGGAAAAGCTCAAGGATGGTACCGATCGATGCGCGCTACCCCATTTAGTGGGGGTAGAGCCTACTTGCAAGTCTCTCCGACCTTCACAAAAAAGTTATTCAAGAATATCTCTTTCTCCTATGTGCTTTCATCCCTAACCCTAACCCTAACCCTTCCGAAAGTCGGAGAAGCTCAAGGATGGTACCGATCGATGCGCGCTACCCCATTTAGTGGGGGTAGAGCCTACTTGCAAGTCTCTCCGACCTTCACAAAAAAAGTTATTCAAGAATATCTCTTTCTCCTATGTGCTTTCATCCCTAACCCTAACCCTAACCCTTCCGAAAGTCGGAGAAGCTCAAGGATGGTACCGATCGATGCGCGCTACCCCATTTAGTGGGGGTAGAGCCTACTTGCAAGTCTCTCCGACCTTCACAAAAAAAGTTATTCAAGAATATCTCTTTCTCCTATGTGCTTTCATCCCTAACCCTAACCCTAACCCTTCCAAAAGTCGGAGAAGCTCAAGGATGGTACCGATCGATGCGCGCTACCCCATTTAGTGGGGGTAGAGCCTACTTGCAAGTCTCTCCGACCTTCACAAAAAAAGTTATTCAAGAATATCTCTTTCTCCTATGTGCTTTCATCCCTAACCCTAACCCTAACCCTTCCGAAAGTCGGAGAAGCTCAAGGATGGTACCGATCGATGCGCGCTACCCCATTTAGTGGGGGTAGAGCCTACTTGCAAGTCTCTCCGACCTTCACAAAAAAAGTTATTCAAGAATATCTCCTCAGATTTGGGGGAATTTCGTCGGTCGACCTCTTCCGAAGGTCGTACAAGCTCGGGGATGGTACCAATCGATCCGCAGGACCCAAATTAGTCCAGATGCAACCACTTTCCAAGTCTCTCCGACCTTCACAAAAAAAGTTATTCAAGAATATCTCTTTCTCCTATGTGCTTTCATCCCTAACCCTAACCCTATCCCTTCCGAAAGTCGGAGAAGCTCAAGGATGGTACCGATCGATGCGCGCAACCCCATTTAGTGGGGGTAGAGCCTACTTGCAAGTCTCTCCGACCTTCACAAAAAAAGTTATTCAAGAATATCTCCTCAGATTTGGGGGAATTTCGTCGGTCGAAATCTTCCGAAGGTCGTACAAGCTCGGGGATGGTACCAATCGATCTGCAGGACCCAAATTAGTCCAGATGCAACCACTTTCCAAGTCTCTCCGACCTTCACAAAAAAAGTTATTCAAGAATATCTCTTTCTCCTATGTGCTTTCATCCCTAACCCTAACCCTAACCCTTCCGAAAGTCGGAGAAGCTCAAGGATGGTACCGATCGATGCGCGCTACCCCATTTAGTGGGGGTAGAGCCTACTTGCAAGTCTCTCCGACCTTCACAAAAAAAGTTATTCAAGAATATCTCTTTCTCCTATGTGCTTTCATCCCTAACCCTAACCCTAACCCTTCCGAAAGTCGGAGAAGCTCAAAGATGGTACCGATCGATGCGCGCTACCCCATTTAGTGGGGGTAGAGCCTACTTGCAAGTCTCTCCGACCTTCACAAAAAAAGTTATTCAAGAATATCTCTTTCTCCTATGTGCTTTCATCCCTAACCCTAACCCTTCCGAAAGTCGGAGAAGCTCAAGGATGGTACCGATCGATGCGCGCTACCCCATTTAGTGGGGGTAGAGCCTACTTGCAAGTCTCTCCGACCTTCACAAAAAAAGTTATTCAAGAATATCTCTTTCTCCTATGTGCTTTCATCCCTAACCCTAACCCTAACCCTTCCGAAAGTCGGAGAAGCTCAAGGATGGTACCGATCGATGCGCGCTACCCCATTTAGTGGGGGTAGAGCCTACTTGCAAGTCTCTCCGACCTTCACAAAAAAAGTTATTCAAGAATATCTCTTTCTCCTATGTGCTTTCATCCCTAACCCTAACCCTTCCGAAAGTCGGAGAAGCTCAAGGATGGTACCGATCGATGCGCGCTACCCCATTTAGTGGGGGTAGAGCCTACTTGCAAGTCTCTCCGACCTTCACAAAAAAAGTTATTCAAGAATATCTCCTCAGATTTGGGGGAATTTCGTCGGTCGACCTCTTCCGAAGGTCGTACAAGCTCGGGGATGGTACCAATCGATCTGCAGGACCCAAATTAGTCCAGATGCAACCACTTTCCAAGTCTCTCCGACCTTCACAAAAAAAGTTATTCAAGAATATCGCTTTCTCCTATGTGCTTTCATCCCTAACCCTAACCCTAACCCTTCCGAAAGTCGGAGAAGCTCAAGGATGGTACCGATCGATGCGCGCTACCCCATTTAGTGGGGGTAGAGCCTACTTGCAAGTCTCTCCGACCTTCACAAAAAAAGTTATTCAAGAATATCTCCTCAGATTTGGGGGAATTTCGTCGGTCGACCTCTTCCGAAGGTCGTACAAGCTCGGGGATGGTACCAATCGATCCGCAGGACCCAAATTAGTCCAGATGCAACCACTTTCCAAGTCTCTCCGACCTTCACAAAAAAAGTTATTCAAGAATATCTCTTTCTCCTATGTGCTTTCATCCCTAACCCTAACCCTATCCCTTCCGAAAGTCGGAGAAGCTCAAGGATGGTACCGATCGATGCGCGCAACCCCATTTAGTGGGGGTATAGCCTACTTGCAAGTCTCTCCGACCTTCACAAAAAAAGTTATTCAAGAATATCTCCTCAGATTTGGGGGAATTTCGTCGGTCGACCTTTTCCGAAGGTCGTACAAGCTCGGGGATGGTACCAATCGATCCGCAGGACCCAAATTAGTCCAGATGCAACCACTTTCCAAGTCTCTCCGACCTTCACAAAAAAAGTTATTCAAGAATATCTCTTTCTCCTATGTGCTTTCAGCCCTAACCCTAACCCTAACCCTTCCGAAAGTCGGAGAAGCTCAAGGATGGTACTGATCGATGTGCGCTACCCCATTTAGTGGGGGTAGAGCCTACTTGCAAGTCTCTCCGACCTTCACAAAAAAAGTTATTCAAGAATATCTCTTTCTCCTATGTGCTTTCATCCCTAACCCTAACCCTAACCCTTCCGAAAGTCGGAGAAGCTCAAAGATGGTACCGATCGATGCGCGCTACCCCATTTAGTGGGGGTAGAGCCTACTTGCAAGTCTCTCCGACCTTCACAAAAAAAGTAATTCAAGAATATCTCTTTCTCCTATGTGCTTTCATCCCTAACCCTAACCCTTCCGAAAGTCGGAGAAGCTCAAGGATGGTACCGATCGATGCGCGCTACCCCATTTAGTGGGGGTAGAGCCTACTTGCAAGTCTCTCCGACCTTCACAAAAAAAGTTATTCAAGAATATCTCTTTCTCCTATGTGCTTTCATCCCTAACCCTAACCCTTCCGAAAGTCGGAGAAGCTCAAGGATGGTACCGATCGATGTGCGCTACCCCATTTAGTGGGGGTAGAGCCTACTTGCAAGTCTCTCCGACCTTCACAAAAAAAGTTATTCAAGAATATCTCCTCAGATTTGGGGGAATTTCGTCGGTCGACCTCTTCCGAAGGTCGTACAAGCTCGGGGATGGTACCAGTCGATCCGCAGGACCCAAATTAGTCCAGATGCAACCACTTTCCAAGTCTCTCCGACCTTCACAAAAAAAGTTATTCAAGAATATCTCTTTCTCCTATGTGCTTTCATCCCTAACCCTAACCCTAACCCTTCCGAAAGTCAGAGAAGCTCAAGGATGGTACCGATCGATGCGCGCTACCCCATTTAGTGGGGGTAGAGCCTACTTGCAAGTCTCTCCGACCTTCACAAAAAAAGTTATTCAAGAATATCTCTTTCTCCTATGTGCTTTCATCCCTAACCCTAACCCTAACCCTTCCGAAAGTCGGAGAAGCTCAAGGATGGTACCGATCGATGCGCGCTACCCCATTTAGTGGGGGTAGAGCCTACTTGCAAGTCTCTCCGACCTTCACAAAAAACGTTATTCAAGAATATCTCCTCAGATTTGGGGGAATTTCGTCGGTCGACCTCTTCCGAAGGTCGTACAAGCTCGGGGATGGTACCAATCGATCCGCAGGACCCAAATTAGTCCAGATGCAACCACTTTCCAAGTCTCTCCGACCTTCACAAAAAAAGTTATTCAAGAATATCTCTTTCTCCTATGTGCTTTCATCCCTAACCCTAACCCTAACCCTTCCGAAAGTCGGAGAAGCTCAAGGATGGTACCGATCGATGCGCGCTACCCCATTTAGTGGGGGTAGAGCCTACTTGCAAGTCTCTCCGACCTTCACAAAAAAAGTTATTCAAGAATATCTCTTTCTCCTATGTGCTTTCATCCCTAACCCTAACCCTAACCCTTCCGAAAGTCGGAGAAGCTCAAGGATGGTACCGATCGATGCGCGCTACCCCATTTAGTGGGGGTAGAGCCTACTTGCAAGTCTCTCCGACCTTCACAAAAAAAGTAATTCAAGAATATCTCTTTCTCCTATGTGCTTTCATCCCTAACCCTAACCCTTCCGAAAGTCGGAGAAGCTCAAGGATGGTACCGATCGATGCGCGCTACCCCATTTAGTGGGGGTAGAGCCTACTTGCAAGTCTCTCCGACCTTCACAAAAAAAGTTATTCAAGAATATCTCTTTCTCCTATGTGCTTTCATCCCTAACCCTAACCCTAACCCTTCCGAAAGTCGGAGAAGCTCAAGGATGGTACCGATCGATGCGCGCTACCCCATTTAGTGGGGGTAGAGCCTACTTGCAAGTCTCTCCGACCTTCACAAAAAAAGTTATTCAAGAATATCTCCTCAGATTTGGGGGAATTTCGTCGGTCGACCTCTTCCGAAGGTCGTACAAGCTCGGGGATGGTACCAGTCGATCCGCAGGACCCAAATTAGTCCAGATGCAACCACTTTCCAAGTCTCTCCGACCTTCACAAAAAAAGTTATTCAAGAATATCTCTTTCTCCTATGTGCTTTCATCCCTAACCCTAACCCTAACCCTTCCAAAAGTCGGAGAAGCTCAAGGATGGTACCGATCGATGCGCGCAACCCCATTTAGTGGGGGTAGAGCCTACTTGCAAGTCTCTCCGACCTTCACAAAAAAAGTTATTCAAGAATATCTCTTTCTCCTATGTGCTTTCATCCCTAACCCTAACCCTAACCCTTCCGAAAGTCGGAGAAGCTCAAGGATGGTACCGATCGATGCGCGCTACCCCATTTAGTGGGGGTAGAGCCTACTTGCAAGTCTCTCTGACCTTCACAAAAAAAGTTATTCAAGAATATCTCCTCAGATTTGGGGGAATTTCGTCGGTCGACCTCTTCCGAAGGTCGTACAAGCTCGGGGATGGTACCAATCGATCCGCAGGACCCAAATTAGTCCAGATGCAACCACTTTCCAAGTCTCTCCGACCTTCACAAAAAAAGTTATTCAAGAATATTTCTTTCTCCTATGTGCTTTCATCCCTAACCCTAACCCTATCCCTTCCGAAAGTCGGAGAAGCTCAAGGATGGTACCGATCGATGCGCGCAACCCCATTTAGTTGGGGTATAGCCTACTTGCAAGTCTCTCCGACCTTCACAAAAAAAGTTATTCAAGAATATCTCCTCAGATTTGGGGGAATTTCGTCGGTCGACCTCTTTCGAAGGTCGTACAAGCTCGGGGATGGTACCAATCGATCTGCAGGACCCAAATTAGTCCAGATGCAACCACTTTCCAAGTCTCTCCGACCTTCACAAAAAAAGTTATTCAAGAATATCTCTTTCTCCTATGTGCTTTCATCCCTAACCCTAACCCTAACCCTTCCGAAAGTCGGAGAAGCTCAAGGATGGTACCGATCGATGTGCGCTACCCCATTTAGTGGGGGTAGAGCCTACTTGCAAGTCTCTCCGACCTTCACAAAAAAAGTTATTCAAGAATATCTCTTTCTCCTATGTGCTTTCATCCCTAACCCTAACCCTAACCCTTCCGAAAGTCGGAGAAGCTCAAGGATGGTACCGATCGATGCGCGCTACCCCATTTAGTGGGGGTAGAGCCTACTTGCAAGTCTCTCCGACCTTCACAAAAAAAGTTATTCAAGAATATCTCCTCAGATTTGGGGGAATTTCGTCGGTCGACCTCTTCCGAAGGTCGTACAAGCTCGGGGATGGTACCAATCGATCCGCAGGACCCAAATTAGTCCAGATGCAACCACTTTCCAAGTCTCTCCGACCTTCACAAAAAAAGTTATTCAAGAATATCTCTTTCTCCTATGTGCTTTCATCCCTAACCCTAACCCTAACCCTTCCGAAAGTCGGAGAAGCTCAAGGATGGTACCGATCGATGCGCGCTACCCCATTTAGTGGGGGTAGAGCCTACTTGCAAGTCTCTCCGACCTTCACAAAAAAAGTTATTCAAGAATATCTCTTTCTCCTATGTGCTTTCATCCCTAACCCTAACCCTAACCCTTCCGAAAGTCGGAGAAGCTCAAGGATGGTACCAATCGATGCGCGCTACCCCATTTAGTGGGGGTAAAGCCTACTTGCAAGTCTCTCCGACCTTCACAAAAAAAGTTATTCAAGAATATCTCCTCAGATTTGGGGGAATTTCGTCGGTCGACCTCTTCCGAAGGTCGTACAAGCTCGGGGATGGTACCAATCGATCCGCAGGACCCAAATTAGTCCAGATGCAACCACTTTCCAAGTCTCTCCGACCTTCACAAAAAAAGTTATTCAAGAATATCTCTTTCTCCTATGTGCTTTCATCCCTAACCCTAACCCTAACCCTTCCGAAAGTCGGAGAAGCTCAAGGATGGTACCGATCGATGCGCGCTACCCCATTTAGTGGGGGTAAAGCCTACTTGCAAGTCTCTCCGACCTTCACAAAAAAAGTTATTCAAGAATATCTCCTCAGATTTGGGGGAATTTCGTCGGTCGACCTCTTCCGAAGGTCGTACAAGCTCGGGGATGGTACCAGTCGATCCGCAGGACCCAAATTAGTCCAGATGCAACCACTTTCCAAGTCTCTCCGACCTTCACAAAAAAAGTTATTCAAGAATATCTCTTTCTCCTATGTGCTTTCATCCCTAACCCTAACCCTAACCCTTCCGAAAGTCGGAGAAGCTCAAGGATGGTACCGATCGATGCGCGCTACCCCATTTAGTGGGGGTAGAGCCTACTTGCAAGTCTCTCCGACCTTCACAAAAAAAGTTATTCAAGAATATCTCTTTCTCCTATGTGCTTTCATCCCTAACCCTAACCCTAACCCTTCCGAAAGTCGGAGAAGCTCAAGGATGGTACCGATCGATGCGCGCTACCCCATTTAGTGGGGGTAGAGCCTACTTGCAAGTCTCTCTGACCTTCACAAAAAAAGTTATTCAAGAATATCTCCTCAGATTTGGGGGAATTTCGTCGGTCGACCTCTTCCGAAGGTCGTACAAGCTCGGGGATGGTACCAATCGATCCGCAGGACCCAAATTAGTCCAGATGCAACCACTTTCCAAGTCTCTCCGACCTTCACAAAAAAAGTTATTCAAGAATATTTCTTTCTCCTATGTGCTTTCATCCCTAACCCTAACCCTATCCCTTCCGAAAGTCGGAGAAGCTCAAGGATGGTACCGATCGATGCGCGCAACCCCATTTAGTTGGGGTATAGCCTACTTGCAAGTCTCTCCGACCTTCACAAAAAAAGTTATTCAAGAATATCTCCTCAGATTTGGGGGAATTTCGTCGGTCGACCTCTTTCGAAGGTCGTACAAGCTCGGGGATGGTACCAATCGATCTGCAGGACCCAAATTAGTCCAGATGCAACCACTTTCCAAGTCTCTCCGACCTTCACAAAAAAAGTTATTCAAGAATATCTCTTTCTCCTATGTGCTTTCATCCCTAACCCTAACCCTAACCCTTCCGAAAGTCGGAGAAGCTCAAGGATGGTACCGATCGATGTGCGCTACCCCATTTAGTGGGGGTAGAGCCTACTTGCAAGTCTCTCCGACCTTCACAAAAAAAGTTATTCAAGAATATCTCTTTCTCCTATGTGCTTTCATCCCTAACCCTAACCCTAACCCTTCCGAAAGTCGGAGAAGCTCAAGGATGGTACCGATCGATGCGCGCTACCCCATTTAGTGGGGGTAGAGCCTACTTGCAAGTCTCTCCGACCTTCACAAAAAAAGTTATTCAAGAATATCTCTTTCTCCTATGTGCTTTCATCCCTAACCCTAACCCTAACCCTTCTAAAAGTCGGAGAAGCTCAAGGATGGTACCGATCGATGCGCGCTACCCCATTTAGTGGGGGTAGAGCCTACTTGCAAGTCTCTCCGACCTTCACAAAAAAAGTTATTCAAGAATATCTCTTTCTCCTATGTGCTTTCATCCCTAACCCTAACCCTAACCCTTCCGAAAGTCGGAGAAGCTCAAGGATGGTACCGATCGATGCGCGCTACCCCATTTAGTGGGGGTAGAGCCTACTTGCAAGTCTCTCCGACCTTCACAAAAAAAGTTATTCAAGAATATCTCCTCAGATTTGGGGGAATTTCGTCGGTCGACCTCTTCCGAAGGTCGTACAAGCTCGGGGATGGTACCAATCGATCTGCAGGACCCAAATTAGTCCAGATGCAACCACTTTCCAAGTCTCTCCGACCTTCACAAAAAAAGTTATTCAAGAATATCTCTTTCTCCTATGTGCTTTCATCCCTAACCCTAACCCTATCCCTTCCGAAAGTCGGAGAAGCTCAAGGATGGTACCGATCGATGCGCGCAACCCCATTTAGTGGGGGTAGAGCCTACTTGCAAGTCTCTCCGACCTTCACAAAAAAAGTTATTCAAGAATATCTCCTCAGATTTGGGGGAATTTCGTCGGTCGACCTCTTCCGAAGGTCGTACAAGCTCGGGGATGGTACCAATCGATCCGCAGGACCCAAATTAGTCCAGATGCAACCACTTTCCAAGTCTCTCCGACCTTCACAAAAAAAGTTATTCAAGAATATCTCTTTCTCCTATGTGCTTTCATCCCTAACCCTAACCCTAACCCTTCCGAAAGTCGGAGAAGCTCAAGGATGGTACCGATCGATGCGCGCTACCCCATTTAGTGGGGGTAGAGCCTACTTGCAAGTCTCTCCGACCTTCACAAAAAAAGTTATTCAAGAATATCTCTTTCTCCTATGTGCTTTCATCCCTAACCCTAACCCTAACCCTTCCGAAAGTCGGAGAAGCTCAAGGATGGTACCGATCGATGCGCGCTACCCCATTTAGTGGGGGTAGAGCCTACTTGCAAGTCTCTCCGACCTTCACAAAAAAAGTTATTCAAGAATATCTCCTCAGATTTGGGGGAATTTCGTCGGTCGACCTCTTCCGAAGGTCGTACAAGCTCGGGGATGGTACCAATCGATCCGCAGGACCCAAATTAGTCCAGATGCAACCACTTTCCAAGTCTCTCCGACCTTCACAAAAAAAGTTATTCAAGAATATTTCTTTCTCCTATGTGCTTTCATCCCTAACCCTAACCCTATCCCTTCCGAAAGTCGGAGAAGCTCAAGGATGGTACCGATCGATGCGCGCAACCCCATTTAGTTGGGGTATAGCCTACTTGCAAGTCTCTCCGACCTTCACAAAAAAAGTTATTCAAGAATATCTCCTCAGATTTGGGGGAATTTCGTCGGTCGACCTCTTTCGAAGGTCGTACAAGCTCGGGGATGGTACCAATCGATCTGCAGGACCCAAATTAGTCCAGATGCAACCACTTTCCAAGTCTCTCCGACCTTCACAAAAAAAGTTATTCAAGAATATCTCTTTCTCCTATGTGCTTTCATCCCTAACCCTAACCCTAACCCTTCCGAAAGTCGGAGAAGCTCAAGGATGGTACCGATCGATGTGCGCTACCCCATTTAGTGGGGGTAGAGCCTACTTGCAAGTCTCTCCGACCTTCACAAAAAAAGTTATTCAAGAATATCTCTTTCTCCTATGTGCTTTCATCCCTAACCCTAACCCTAACCCTTCCGAAAGTCGGAGAAGCTCAAGGATGGTACCGATCGATGCGCGCTACCCCATTTAGTGGGAATAGAGCCTACTTGCAAGTCTCTCCGACCTTCACAAAAAAAGTTATTCAAGAATATCTCCTCAGATTTGGGGGAATTTCGTCGGTCGACCTCTTCCGAAGGTCGTACAAGCTCGGGGATGGTACCAATCGATCCGCAGGACCCAAATTAGTCCAGATGCAACCACTTTCCAAGTCTCTCCGACCTTCACAAAAAAAGTTATTCAAGAATATCTCTTTCTCCTATGTGCTTTCATCCCTAACCCTAACCCTAACCCTTCCGAAAGTCGGAGAAGCTCAAGGATGGTACCGATCGATGCGCGCTACCCCATTTAGTGGGGGTAGAGCCTACTTGCAAGTCTCTCCGACCTTCACAAAAAAAGTTATTCAAGAATATCTCTTTCTCCTATGTGCTTTCATCCCTAACCCTAACCCTAACCCTTCCGAAAGTCGGAGAAGCTCAAGGATGGTACCGATCGATGCGCGCTACCCCATTTAGTGGGGGTAGAGCCTACTTGCAAGTCTCTCCGACCTTCACAAAAAAAGTTATTCAAGAATATCTCTTTCTCCTATGTGCTTTCATCCCTAACCCTAACCCTTCCGAAAGTCGGAGAAGCTCAAGGATGGTACCGATCGATGCGCGCAACCCCATTTAGTGGGGGTAGAGCCTACTTGCAAGTCTCTCCGACCTTCACAAAAAAAGTTATTCAAGAATATCTCCTCAGATTTGGGGGAATTTCGTCGGTCGACCTCTTCCGAAGGTCGTACAAGCTCGGGGATGGTACCAATCGATCCGCAGGACCCAAATTAGTCCAGATGCAACCACTTTCCAAGTCTCTCCGACCTTCACAAAAAAAGTTATTCAAGAATATCTCTTTCTCCTATGTGCTTTCATCCCTAACCCTAACCCTAACCCTTCCGAAAGTCGGAGAAGCTCAAGGATGGTACCGATCGATGCGCGCTACCCCATTTAGTGGGGGTAGAGCCTACTTGCAAGTCTCTCCGACCTTCACAAAAAAAGTTATTCAAGAATATCTCTTTCTCCTATGTGCTTTCAGCCCTAACCCTAACCCTAACCCTTCCGAAAGTCGGAGAAGCTCAAGGATGGTACCAATCGATGCGCGCTACCCCATTTAGTGGGGGTAGAGCCTACTTGCAAGTCTCTCCGACCTTCACAAAAAAAGTTATTCAAGAATATCTCCTCAGATTTGGGGGAATTTCGTCGGTCGACCTCTTCCGAAGGTCGTACAAGCTCGGGGATGGTACCAATCGATCCGCAGGACCCAAATTAGTCCAGATGCAACCACTTTCCAAGTCTCTCCGACCTTCACAAAAAAAGTTATTCAAGAATATCTCTTTCTCCTATGTGCTTTCATCCCTAACCCTAACCCTAACCCTTCCGAAAGTCGGAGAAGCTCAAGGATGGTACCGATCGATGCGCGCTACCCCATTTAGTGGGGGTAGAGCCTACTTGCAAGTCTCTCCGACCTTCAAAAAAAAAGTTATTCAAGAATATCTCCTCAGATTTGGGGGAATTTCGTCGGTCGACCTCTTCCGAAGGTCGTACAAGCTCGGGGATGGTACCAGTCGATCCGCAGGACCCAAATTAGTCCAGATGCAACCACTTTCCAAGTCTCTCCGACCTTCACAAAAAAAGTTATTCAAGAATATCTCTTTCTCCTATGTGCTTTCATCCCTAACCCTAACCCTAACCCTTCCGAAAGTCGGAAAAGCTCAAGGATGGTACCGATCGATGCGCGCTACCCCATTTAGTGGGGGTAGAGCCTACTTGCAAGTCTCTCCGACCTTCACAAAAAAAGTTATTCAAGAATATCTCTTTCTCCTATGTGCTTTCATCCCTAACCCTAACCCTAACCCTTCCGAAAGTCGGAGAAGCTCAAAGATGGTACCGATCGATGCGCGCTACCCCATTTAGTGGGGGTAGAGCCTAATTGCAAGTCTCTCCGACCTTCACAAAAAAAGTTATTCAAGAATATCTCTTTCTCCTATGTGCTTTCATCCCTAACCCTAACCCTAACCCTTCCGAAAGTCGGAGAAGCTCAAGGATGGTACCGATCGATGCGCGCTACCCCATTTAGTGGGGGTAGAGCCTACTTGCAAGTCTCTCCGACCTTCACAAAAAAAGTTATTCAAGAATATCTCTTTCTCCTATGTGCTTTCATCCCTAACCCTAACCCTAACCCTTCTAAAAGTCGGAGAAGCTCAAGGATGGTACCGATCGATGCGCGCTACCCCATTTAGTGGGGGTAGAGCCTACTTGCAAGTCTCTCCGACCTTCACAAAAAAAGTTATTCAAGAATATCTCTTTCTCCTATGTGCTTTCATCCCTAACCCTAACCCTAACCCTTCCGAAAGTCGGAGAAGCTCAAGGATGGTACCGATCGATGCGCGCTACCCCATTTAGTGGGGGTAGAGCCTACTTGCAAGTCTCTCCGACCTTCACAAAAAAAGTTATTCAAGAATATCTCCTCAGATTTGGGGGAATTTCGTCGGTCGACCTCTTCCGAAGGTCGTACAAGCTCGGGGATGGTACCAATCGATCTGCAGGACCCAAATTAGTCCAGATGCAACCACTTTCCAAGTCTCTCCGACCTTCACAAAAAAAGTTATTCAAGAATATCTCTTTCTCCTATGTGCTTTCATCCCTAACCCTAACCCTATCCCTTCCGAAAGTCGGAGAAGCTCAAGGATGGTACCGATCGATGCGCGCAACCCCATTTAGTGGGGGTAGAGCCTACTTGCAAGTCTCTCCGACCTTCACAAAAAAAGTTATTCAAGAATATCTCCTCAGATTTGGGGGAATTTCGTCGGTCGACCTCTTCCGAAGGTCGTACAAGCTCGGGGATGGTACCAATCGATCCGCAGGACCCAAATTAGTCCAGATGCAACCACTTTCCAAGTCTCTCCGACCTTCACAAAAAAAGTTATTCAAGAATATCTCTTTCTCCTATGTGCTTTCATCCCTAACCCTAACCCTAACCCTTCCGAAAGTCGGAGAAGCTCAAGGATGGTACCGATCGATGCGCGCTACCCCATTTAGTGGGGGTAGAGCCTACTTGCAAGTCTCTCCGACCTTCACAAAAAAAGTTATTCAAGAATATCTCTTTCTCCTATGTGCTTTCATCCCTAACCCTAACCCTAACCCTTCCGAAAGTCGGAGAAGCTCAAGGATGGTACCGATCGATGCGCGCTACCCCATTTAGTGGGGGTAGAGCCTACTTGCAAGTCTCTCTGACCTTCACAAAAAAAGTTATTCAAGAATATCTCCTCAGATTTGGGGGAATTTCGTCGGTCGACCTCTTCCGAAGGTCGTACAAGCTCGGGGATGGTATCAATCGATCCGCAGGACCCAAATTAGTCCAGATGCAACCACTTTCCAAGTCTCTCCGACCTTCACAAAAAAAGTTATTCAAGAATATTTCTTTCTCCTATGTGCTTTCATCCCTAACCCTAACCCTATCCCTTCCGAAAGTCGGAGAAGCTCAAGGATGGTACCGATCGATGCGCGCAACCCCATTTAGTTGGGGTATAGCCTACTTGCAAGTCTCTCCGACCTTCACAAAAAAAGTTATTCAAGAATATCTCCTCAGATTTGGGGGAATTTCGTCGGTCGACCTCTTTCGAAGGTCGTACAAGCTCGGGGATGGTACCAATCGATCTGCAGGACCCAAATTAGTCCAGATGCAACCACTTTCCAAGTCTCTCCGACCTTCACAAAAAAAGTTATTCAAGAATATCTCTTTCTCCTATGTGCTTTCATCCCTAACCCTAACCCTAACCCTTCCGAAAGTCGGAGAAGCTCAAGGATGGTACCGATCGATGTGCGCTACCCCATTTAGTGGGGGTAGAGCCTACTTGCAAGTCTCTCCGACCTTCACAAAAAAAGTTATTCAAGAATATCTCTTTCTCCTATGTGCTTTCATCCCTAACCCTAACCCTAACCCTTCCGAAAGTCGGAGAAGCTCAAGGATGGTACCGATCGATGCGCGCTACCCCATTTAGTGGGAATAGAGCCTACTTGCAAGTCTCTCCGACCTTCACAAAAAAAGTTATTCAAGAATATCTCCTCAGATTTGGGGGAATTTCGTCGGTCGACCTCTTCCGAAGGTCGTACAAGCTCGGGGATGGTACCAATCGATCCGCAGGACCCAAATTAGTCCAGATGCAACCACTTTCCAAGTCTCTCCGACCTTCACAAAAAAAGTTATTCAAGAATATCTCTTTCTCCTATGTGCTTTCATCCCTAACCCTAACCCTAACCCTTCCGAAAGTCGGAGAAGCTCAAGGATGGTACCAATCGATGCGCGCTACCCCATTTAGTGGGGGTAGAGCCTACTTGCAAGTCTCTCCGACCTTCACAAAAAAAGTTATTCAAGAATATCTCCTCAGATTTGGGGGAATTTCGTCGGTCGACCTCTTCCGAAGGTCGTAAAAGCTCGGAGATGGTACCAATCGATCCGCAGGACCCAAATTAGTCCAGATGCAACCACTTTCCAAGTCTCTCCGACCTTCACAAAAAAAGTTATTCAAGAATATCTCTTTCTCCTATGTGCTTTCATCCCTAACCCTAACCCTAACCCTTCCGAAAGTCGGAGAAGCTCAAGGATGGTACCGATCGATGCGCGCTACCCCATTTAGTGGGGGTAGAGCCTACTTGCAAGTCTCTCCGACCTTCACAAAAAAAGTTATTCAAGAATATCTCCTCAGATTTGGGGGAATTTCGTCGGTCGACCTCTTCCGAAGGTCGTACAAGCTCGGGGATGGTACCAGTCGATCCGCAGGACCCAAATTAGTCCAGATGCAACCACTTTCCAAGTCTCTCCGACCTTCACAAAAAAAGTTATTCAAGAATATCTCTTTCTCCTATGTGCTTTCATCCCTAACCCTAACCCTAACCCTTCCGAAAGTCGGAAAAGCTCAAGGATGGTACCGATCGATGCGCGCTACCCCATTTAGTGGGGGTAGAGCCTACTTGCAAGTCTCTCCGACCTTCACAAAAAAAGTTATTCAAGAATATCTCTTTCTCCTATGTGCTTTCATCCCTAACCCTAACCCTAACCCTTCCGAAAGTCGGAGAAGCTCAAGGATGGTACCGATCGATGCGCGCTACCCCATTTAGTGGGGGTAGAGCCTACTTGCAAGTCTCTCCGACCTTCACAAAAAAAGTTATTCAAGAATATCTCTTTCTCCTATGTGCTTTCATCCCTAACCCTAACCCTAACCCTTCCGAAAGTCGGAGAAGCTCAAGGATGGTACCGATCGATGCGCGCTACCCCATTTAGTGGGGGTAGAGCCTACTTGCAAGTCTCTCCGACCTTCACAAAAAAAGTTATTCAAGAATATCTCTTTCTCCTATGTGCTTTCATCCCTAACCCTAACCCTAACCCTTCCGAAAGTCGGAGAAGCTCAAGGATGGTACCGATCGATGCGCGCAACCCCATTTAGTGGGGGTAGAGCCTACTTGCAAGTCTCTCCGACCTTCACAAAAAAAGTTATTCAAGAATATCTCCTCAGATTTGGGGGAATTTCGTCGGTCGACCTCTTCCGAAGGTCGTACAAGCTCGGGGATGGTACCAATCGATCCGCTGGACCCAAATTAGTCCAGATGCAACCACTTTCCAAGTCTCTCCGACCTTCACAAAAAAAGTTATTCAAGAATATCTCTTTCTCCTATGTGCTTTCATCCCTAACCCTAACCCTAACCCTTCCGAAAGTCGGAGAAGCTCAAGGATGGTACCGATCGATGCGCGCTACCCCATTTAGTGGGGGTAGAGCCTACTTGCAAGTCTCTCCGACCTTCACAAAAAAAGTTATTCAAGAATATCTCTTTCTCCTATGTGCTTTCATCCCTAACCCTAACCCTAACCCTTCCGAAAGTCGGAGAAGCTCAAGGATGGTACCAATCGATGCGCGCTACTCCATTTAGTGGGGGTAGAGCCTACTTGCAAGTCTCTCCGACCTTCACAAAAAAAGTTATTCAAGAATATCTCCTCAGATTTGGGGGAATTTCGTCGGTCGACCTCTTCCGAAGGTCGTACAAGCTCGGGGATGGTACCAATCGATCCGCAGGACCCAAATTAGTCCAGATGCAACCACTTTCCAAGTCTCTCCGACCTTCACAAAAAAAGTTATTCAAGAATATCTCTTTCTCCTATGTGCTTTCATCCCTAACCCTAACCCTAACCCTTCCGAAAGTCGGAGAAGCTCAAGGATGGTACCGATCGATGCGCGCTACCCCATTTAGTGGGGGTAGAGCCTACTTGCAAGTCTCTCCGACCTTCACAAAAAAAGTTATTCAAGAATATCTCCTCAGATTTGGGGGAATTTCGTCGGTCGACCTCTTCCGAAGGTCGTACAAGCTCGGGGATGGTACCAGTCGATCCGCAGGACCCAAATTAGTCCAGATGCAACCACTTTCCAAGTCTCTCCGACCTTCACAAAAAAAGTTATTCAAGAATATCTCTTTCTCCTATGTGCTTTCATCCCTAACCCTAACCCTAACCCTTCCGAAAGTCGGAAAAGCTCAAGGATGGTACCGATCGATGCGCGCTACCCCATTTAGTGGGGGTAGAGCCTACTTGCAAGTCTCTCCGACCTTCACAAAAAAAGTTATTCAAGAATATCTCTTTCTCCTATGTGCTTTCATCCCTAACCCTAACCCTAACCCTTCCGAAAGTCGGAGAAGCTCAAAGATGGTACCGATCGATGCGCGCTACCCCATTTAGTGGGGGTAGAGCCTACTTGCAAGTCTCTCCGACCTTCACAAAAAAAGTTATTCAAGAATATCTCTTTCTCCTATGTGCTTTCATCCCTAACCCTAACCCTAACCCTTCCGAAAGTCGGAGAAGCTCAAGGATGGTACCGATCGATGCGCGCTACCCCATTTAGTGGGGGTAGAGCCTACTTGCAAGTCTCTCCGACCTTCACAAAAAAAGTTATTCAAGAATATCTCTTTCTCCTATGTGCTTTCATCCCTAACCCTAACCCTAACCCTTCCGAAAGTCGGAGAAGCTCAAGGATGGTACCGATCGATGCGCGCAACCCCATTTAGTGGGGGTAGAGCCTACTTGCAAGTCTCTCCGACCTTCACAAAAAAAGTTATTCAAGAATATCTCCTCAGATTTGGGGGAATTTCGTCGGTCGACCTCTTCCGAAGGTCGTACAAGCTCGGGGATGGTACCAATCGATCCGCTGGACCCAAATTAGTCCAGATGCAACCACTTTCCAAGTCTCTCCGACCTTCACAAAAAAAGTTATTCAAGAATATCTCTTTCTCCTATGTGCTTTCATCCCTAACCCTAACCCTAACCCTTCCGAAAGTCGGAGAAGCTCAAGGATGGTACCGATCGATGCGCGCTACCCCATTTAGTGGGGGTAGAGCCTACTTGCAAGTCTCTCCGACCTTCACAAAAAAAGTTATTCAAGAATATCTCTTTCTCCTATGTGCTTTCATCCCTAACCCTAACCCTAACCCTTCCGAAAGTCGGAGAAGCTCAAGGATGGTACCAATCGATGCGCGCTACTCCATTTAGTGGGGGTAGAGCCTACTTGCAAGTCTCTCCGACCTTCACAAAAAAAGTTATTCAAGAATATCTCCTCAGATTTGGGGGAATTTCGTCGGTCGACCTCTTCCGAAGGTCGTACAAGCTCGGGGATGGTACCAATCGATCCGCAGGACCCAAATTAGTCCAGATGCAACCACTTTCCAAGTCTCTCCGACCTTCACAAAAAAAGTTATTCAAGAATATCTCTTTCTCCTATGTGCTTTCATCCCTAACCCTAACCCTAACCCTTCCGAAAGTCGGAGAAGCTCAAGGATGGTACCGATCGATGCGCGCTACCCCATTTAGTGGGGGTAGAGCCTACTTGCAAGTCTCTCCGACCTTCACAAAAAAAGTTATTCAAGAATATCTCCTCAGATTTGGGGGAATTTCGTCGGTCGACCTCTTCCGAAGGTCGTACAAGCTCGGGGATGGTACCAGTCGATCCGCAGGACCCAAATTAGTCCAGATGCAACCACTTTCCAAGTCTCTCCGACCTTCACAAAAAAAGTTATTCAAGAATATCTCTTTCTCCTATGTGCTTTCATCCCTAACCCTAACCCTAACCCTTCCGAAAGTCGGAAAAGCTCAAGGATGGTACCGATCGATGCGCGCTACCCCATTTAGTGGGGGTAGAGCCTACTTGCAAGTCTCTCCGACCTTCACAAAAAAAGTTATTCAAGAATATCTCTTTCTCCTATGTGCTTTCATCCCTAACCCTAACCCTAACCCTTCCGAAAGTCGGAGAAGCTCAAAGATGGTACCGATCGATGCGCGCTACCCCATTTAGTGGGGGTAGAGCCTACTTGCAAGTCTCTCCGACCTTCACAAAAAAAGTTATTCAAGAATATCTCTTTCTCCTATGTGCTTTCATCCCTAACCCTAACCCTAACCCTTCCGAAAGTCGGAGAAGCTCAAGGATGGTACCGATCGATGCGCGCTACCCCATTTAGTGGGGGTAGAGCCTACTTGCAAGTCTCTCCGACCTTCACAAAAAAAGTTATTCAAGAATATCTCTTTCTCCTATGTGCTTTCATCCCTAACCCTAACCCTAACCCTTCTAAAAGTCGGAGAAGCTCAAGGATGGTACCGATCGATGCGCGCTACCCCATTTAGTGGGGGTAGAGCCTACTTGCAAGTCTCTCCGACCTTCACAAAAAAAGTTATTCAAGAATATCTCTTTCTCCTATGTGCTTTCATCCCTAACCCTAACCCTAACCCTTCCGAAAGTCGGAGAAGCTCAAGGATGGTACCGATCGATGCGCGCTACCCCATTTAGTGGGGGTAGAGCCTACTTGCAAGTCTCTCCGACCTTCACAAAAAAAGTTATTCAAGAATATCTCCTCAGATTTGGGGGAATTTCGTCGGTCGACCTCTTCCGAAGGTCGTACAAGCTCGGGAATGGTACCAATCGATCTGCAGGACCCAAATTAGTCCAGATGCAACCACTTTCCAAGTCTCTCCGACCTTCACAAAAAAAGTTATTCAAGAATATCTCTTTCTCCTATGTGCTTTCATCCCTAACCCTAACCCTATCCCTTCCGAAAGTCGGAGAAGCTCAAGGATGGTACCGATCGATGCGCGCAACCCCATTTAGTGGGGGTAGAGCCTACTTGCAAGTCTCTCCGACCTTCACGAAAAAAGTTATTCAAGAATATCTCCTCAGATTTGGGGGAATTTCGTCGGTCGACCTCTTCCGAAGGTCGTACAAGCTCGGGGATGGTACCAATCGATCCGCAGGACCCAAATTAGTCCAGATGCAACCACTTTCCAAGTCTCTCCGACCTTCACAAAAAAAGTTATTCAAGAATATCTCTTTCTCCTATGTGCTTTCATCCCTAACCCTAACCCTAACCCTTCCGAAAGTCGGAAAAGCTCAAGGATGGTACCGATCGATGCGCGCTACCCCATTTAGTGGGGGTAGAGCCTACTTGCAAGTCTCTCCGACCTTCACAAAAAAAGTTATTCAAGAATATCTCTTTCTCCTATGTGCTTTCATCCCTAACCCTAACCCTAACCCTTCTAAAAGTCGGAGAAGCTCAAGGATGGTACCGATCGATGCGCGCTACCCCATTTAGTGGGGGTAGAGCCTACTTGCAAGTCTCTCCGACCTTCACAAAAAAAGTTATTCAAGAATATCTCTTTCTCCTATGTGCTTTCATCCCTAACCCTAACCCTAACCCTTCCGAAAGTCGGAGAAGCTCAAGGATGGTACCGATCGATGCGCGCTACCCCATTTAGTGGGGGTAGAGCCTACTTGCAAGTCTCTCCGACCTTCACAAAAAAAGTTATTCAAGAATATCTCCTCAGATTTGGGGGAATTTCGTCGGTCGACCTCTTCCGAAGGTCGTACAAGCTCGGGGATGGTACCAATCGATCTGCAGGACCCAAATTAGTCCAGATGCAACCACTTTCCAAGTCTCTCCGACCTTCACAAAAAAAGTTATTCAAGAATATCTCTTTCTCCTATGTGCTTTCATCCCTAACCCTAACCCTATCCCTTCCGAAAGTCGGAGAAGCTCAAGGATGGTACCGATCGATGCGCGCAACCCCATTTAGTGGGGGTAGAGCCTACTTGCAAGTCTCTCCGACCTTCACAAAAAAAGTTATTCAAGAATATCTCCTCAGATTTGGGGGAATTTCGTCGGTCGACCTCTTCCGAAGGTCGTACAAGCTCGGGGATGGTACCAATCGATCCGCAGGACCCAAATTAGTCCAGATGCAACCACTTTCCAAGTCTCTCCGACCTTCACAAAAAAAGTTATTCAAGAATATCTCTTTCTCCTATGTGCTTTCATCCCTAACCCTAACCCTAACCCTTCCGAAAGTCGGAGAAGCTCAAGGATGGTACCGATCGATGCGCGCTACCCCATTTAGTGGGGGTAGAGCCTACTTGCAAGTCTCTCCGACCTTCACAAAAAAAGTTATTCAAGAATATCTCTTTCTCCTATGTGCTTTCATCCCTAACCCTAACCCTAACCCTTCCGAAAGTCGGAGAAGCTCAAGGATGGTACCGATCGATGCGCGCTACCCCATTTAGTGGGGGTAGAGCCTACTTGCAAGTCTCTCTGACCTTCACAAAAAAAGTTATTCAAGAATATCTCCTCAGATTTGGGGGAATTTCGTCGGTCGACCTCTTCCGAAGGTCGTACAAGCTCGGGGATGGTACCAATCGATCCGCAGGACCCAAATTAGTCCAGATGCAACCACTTTCCAAGTCTCTCCGACCTTCACAAAAAAAGTTATTCAAGAATATTTCTTTCTCCTATGTGCTTTCATCCCTAACCCTAACCCTATCCCTTCCGAAAGTCGGAGAAGCTCAAGGATGGTACCGATCGATGCGCGCAACCCCATTTAGTTGGGGTATAGCCTACTTGCAAGTCTCTCCGACCTTCACAAAAAAAGTTATTCAAGAATATCTCCTCAGATTTGGGGGAATTTCGTCGGTCGACCTCTTTCGAAGGTCGTACAAGCTCGGGGATGGTACCAATCGATCTGCAGGACCCAAATTAGTCCAGATGCAACCACTTTCCAAGTCTCTCCGACCTTCACAAAAAAAGTTATTCAAGAATATCTCTTTCTCCTATGTGCTTTCATCCCTAACCCTAACCCTAACCCTTCCGAAAGTCGGAGAAGCTCAAGGATGGTACCGATCGATGTGCGCTACCCCATTTAGTGGGGGTAGAGCCTACTTGCAAGTCTCTCCGACCTTCACAAAAAAAGTTATTCAAGAATATCTCTTTCTCCTATGTGCTTTCATCCCTAACCCTAACCCTAACCCTTCCGAAAGTCGGAGAAGCTCAAGGATGGTACCGATCGATGCGCGCTACCCCATTTAGTGGGAATAGAGCCTACTTGCAAGTCTCTCCGACCTTCACAAAAAAAGTTATTCAAGAATATCTCCTCAGATTTGGGGGAATTTCGTCGGTCGACCTCTTCCGAAGGTCGTACAAGCTCGGGGATGGTACCAATCGATCCGCAGGACCCAAATTAGTCCAGATGCAACCACTTTCCAAGTCTCTCCGACCTTCACAAAAAAAGTTATTCAAGAATATCTCTTTCTCCTATGTGCTTTCATCCCTAACCCTAACCCTAACCCTTCCGAAAGTCGGAGAAGCTCAAGGATGGTACCGATCGATGCGCGCTACCCCATTTAGTGGGGGTAGAGCCTACTTGCAAGTCTCTCCGACCTTCACAAAAAAAGTTATTCAAGAATATCTCTTTCTCCTATGTGCTTTCATCCCTAACCCTAACCCTAACCCTTCCGAAAGTCGGAGAAGCTCAAGGATGGTACCAATCGATGCGCGCTACCCCATTTAGTGGGGGTAGAGCCTACTTGCAAGTCTCTCCGACCTTCACAAAAAAAGTTATTCAAGAATATCTCCTCAGATTTGGGGGAATTTCGTCGGTCGACCTCTTCCGAAGGTCGTAAAAGCTCGGAGATGGTACCAATCGATCCGCAGGACCCAAATTAGTCCAGATGCAACCACTTTCCAAGTCTCTCCGACCTTCACAAAAAAAGTTATTCAAGAATATCTCTTTCTCCTATGTGCTTTCATCCCTAACCCTAACCCTAACCCTTCCGAAAGTCGGAGAAGCTCAAGGATGGTACCGATCGATGCGCGCTACCCCATTTAGTGGGGGTAGAGCCTACTTGCAAGTCTCTCCGACCTTCACAAAAAAAGTTATTCAAGAATATCTCCTCAGATTTGGGGGAATTTCGTCGGTCGACCTCTTCCGAAGGTCGTACAAGCTCGGGGATGGTACCAGTCGATCCGCAGGACCCAAATTAGTCCAGATGCAACCACTTTCCAAGTCTCTCCGACCTTCACAAAAAAAGTTATTCAAGAATATCTCTTTCTCCTATGTGCTTTCATCCCTAACCCTAACCCTAACCCTTCCGAAAGTCGGAAAAGCTCAAGGATGGTACCGATCGATGCGCGCTACCCCATTTAGTGGGGGTAGAGCCTACTTGCAAGTCTCTCCGACCTTCACAAAAAAAGTTATTCAAGAATATCTCTTTCTCCTATGTGCTTTCATCCCTAACCCTAACCCTAACCCTTCCGAAAGTCGGAGAAGCTCAAGGATGGTACCGATCGATGCGCGCTACCCCATTTAGTGGGGGTAGAGCCTACTTGCAAGTCTCTCCGACCTTCACAAAAAAAGTTATTCAAGAATATCTCTTTCTCCTATGTGCTTTCATCCCTAACCCTAACCCTAACCCTTCCGAAAGTCGGAGAAGCTCAAGGATGGTACCGATCGATGCGCGCTACCCCATTTAGTGGGGGTAGAGCCTACTTGCAAGTCTCTCCGACCTTCACAAAAAAAGTTATTCAAGAATATCTCTTTCTCCTATGTGCTTTCATCCCTAACCCTAACCCTAACCCTTCCGAAAGTCGGAGAAGCTCAAGGATGGTACCGATCGATGCGCGCAACCCCATTTAGTGGGGGTAGAGCCTACTTGCAAGTCTCTCCGACCTTCACAAAAAAAGTTATTCAAGAATATCTCCTCAGATTTGGGGGAATTTCGTCGGTCGACCTCTTCCGAAGGTCGTACAAGCTCGGGGATGGTACCAATCGATCCGCAGGACCCAAATTAGTCCAGATGCAACCACTTTCCAAGTCTCTCCGACCTTCACAAAAAAAGTTATTCAAGAATATCTCTTTCTCCTATGTGCTTTCATCCCTAACCCTAACCCTAACCCTTCCGAAAGTCGGAGAAGCTCAAGGATGGTACCGATCGATGCGCGCTACCCCATTTAGTGGGGGTAGAGCCTACTTGCAAGTCTCTCCGACCTTCACAAAAAAAGTTATTCAAGAATATCTCTTTCTCCTATGTGCTTTCATCCCTAACCCTAACCCTAACCCTTCCGAAAGTCGGAGAAGCTCAAGGATGGTACCAATCGATGCGCGCTACTCCATTTAGTGGGGGTAGAGCCTACTTGCAAGTCTCTCCGACCTTCACAAAAAAAGTTATTCAAGAATATCTCCTCAGATTTGGGGGAATTTCGTCGGTCGACCTCTTCCGAAGGTCGTACAAGCTCGGGGATGGTACCAATCGATCCGCAGGACCCAAATTAGTCCAGATGCAACCACTTTTCAAGTCTCTCCGACCTTCACAAAAAAAGTTATTCAAGAATATCTCTTTCTCCTATGTGCTTTCATCCCTAACCCTAACCCTAACCCTTCCGAAAGTCGGAGAAGCTCAAGGATGGTACCGATCGATGCGCGCTACCCCATTTAGTGGGGGTAGAGCCTACTTGCAAGTCTCTCCGACCTTCACAAAAAAAGTTATTCAAGAATATCTCCTCAGATTTGGGGGAATTTCGTCGGTCGACCTCTTCCGAAGGTCGTACAAGCTCGGGGATGGTACCAGTCGATCCGCAGGACCCAAATTAGTCCAGATGCAACCACTTTCCAAGTCTCTCCGACCTTCACAAAAAAAGTTATTCAAGAATATCTCTTTCTCCTATGTGCTTTCATCCCTAACCCTAACCCTAACCCTTCCGAAAGTCGGAAAAGCTCAAGGATGGTACCGATCGATGCGCGCTACCCCATTTAGTGGGGGTAGAGCCTACTTGCAAGTCTCTCCGACCTTCACAAAAAAAGTTATTCAAGAATATCTCTTTCTCCTATGTGCTTTCATCCCTAACCCTAACCCTAACCCTTCCGAAAGTCGGAGAAGCTCAAAGATGGTACCGATCGATGCGCGCTACCCCATTTAGTGGGGGTAGAGCCTACTTGCAAGTCTCTCCGACCTTCACAAAAAAAGTTATTCAAGAATATCTCTTTCTCCTATGTGCTTTCATCCCTAACCCTAACCCTAACCCTTCCGAAAGTCGGAGAAGCTCAAGGATGGTACCGATCGATGCGCGCTACCCCATTTAGTGGGGGTAGAGCCTACTTGCAAGTCTCTCCGACCTTCACAAAAAAAGTTATTCAAGAATATCTCTTTCTCCTATGTGCTTTCATCCCTAACCCTAACCCTAACCCTTCTAAAAGTCGGAGAAGCTCAAGGATGGTACCGATCGATGCGCGCTACCCCATTTAGTGGGGGTAGAGCCTACTTGCAAGTCTCTCCGACCTTCACAAAAAAAGTTATTCAAGAATATCTCTTTCTCCTATGTGCTTTCATCCCTAACCCTAACCCTAACCCTTCCGAAAGTCGGAGAAGCTCAAGGATGGTACCGATCGATGCGCGCTACCCCATTTAGTGGGGGTAGAGCCTACTTGCAAGTCTCTCCGACCTTCACAAAAAAAGTTATTCAAGAATATCTCCTCAGATTTGGGGGAATTTCGTCGGTCGACCTCTTCCGAAGGTCGTACAAGCTCGGGGATGGTACCAATCGATCTGCAGGACCCAAATTAGTCCAGATGCAACCACTTTCCAAGTCTCTCCGACCTTCACAAAAAAAGTTATTCAAGAATATCTCTTTCTCCTATGTGCTTTCATCCCTAACCCTAACCCTATCCCTTCCGAAAGTCGGAGAAGCTCAAGGATGGTACCGATCGATGCGCGCAACCCCATTTAGTGGGGGTAGAGCCTACTTGCAAGTCTCTCCGACCTTCACGAAAAAAGTTATTCAAGAATATCTCCTCAGATTTGGGGGAATTTCGTCGGTCGACCTCTTCCGAAGGTCGTACAAGCTCGGGGATGGTACCAATCGATCCGCAGGACCCAAATTAGTCCAGATGCAACCACTTTCCAAGTCTCTCCGACCTTCACAAAAAAAGTTATTCAAGAATATCTCTTTCTCCTATGTGCTTTCATCCCTAACCCTAACCCTAACCCTTCCGAAAGTCGGAGAAGCTCAAGGATGGTACCGATCGATGCGCGCTACCCCATTTAGTGGGGGTAGAGCCTACTTGCAAGTCTCTCCGACCTTCACAAAAAAAGTTATTCAAGAATATCTCTTTCTCCTATGTGCTTTCATCCCTAACCCTAACCCTTCCGAAAGTCGGAGAAGCTCAAGGATGGTACCGATCGATGCGCGCTACCCCATTTAGTGGGGGTAGAGCCTACTTGCAAGTCTCTCCGACCTTCACAAAAAAAGTTATTCAAGAATATCTCCTCAGATTTGGGGGATTTTCGTCGGTCGACCTCTTCCGAAGGTCGTACAAGCTCGGGGATGGTACCAATCGATCTGCAGGTCCCAAATTAGTCCAGATGCAACCACTTTCCAAGTCTCTCCGACCTTCACAAAAAAAGTTATTCAAGAATATCTCTTTCTCCTATGTGCTTTCATCCCTAACCCTAACCCTAACCCTTCCGAAAGTCGGAGAAGCTCAAGGATGGTACCGATCGATGTGCGCTACCCCATTTAGTGGGGGTAGAGCCTACTTGCAAGTCTCTCCGACCTTCACAAAAAAAGTTATTCAAGAATATCTTTCTCCTATGTGCTTTCATCCCTAACCCTAACCCTAACCCTTCCGAAAGTCGGAGAAGCTCAAAGATGGTACCGATCGATGCGCGCTACCCCATTTAGTGGGGGTAGAGCCTACTTGCAAGTCTCTCCGACCTTCACAAAAAAAGTTATTCAAGAATATCTCTTTCTCCTATGTGCTTTCATCCCTAACCCTAACCCTTCCGAAAGTCGGAGAAGCTCAAAGATGGTACCGATCGATGCGCGCTACCCCATTTAGTGGGGGTAGAGCCTACTTGCAAGTCTCTCCGACCTTCACAAAAAAAGTTATTCAAGAATATCTCTTTCTCCTATGTGCTTTCATCCCTAACCCTAACCCTAACCCTTCCGAAAGTCGGAGAAGCTCAAGGATGGTACTGATCGATGCGCGCTACCCCATTTAGTGGGGGTAGAGCCTACTTGCAAGTCTCTCCGACCTTCACAAAAAAAGTTATTCAAGAATATCTCTTTCTCCTATGTGCTTTCATCCCTAACCCTAACCCTAACCCTTCCGAAAGTCGGAGAAGCTCAAGGATGGTACCGATCGATGCGCGCTACCCCATTTAGTGGGGGTAGAGCCTACTTGCAAGTCTCTCCGACCTTCACAAAAAAAGTTATTCAAGAATATCTCCTCAGATTTGGGGGAATTTCGTCGGTCGACCTCTTCCGAAGGTCGTACAAGCTCGGGGATGGTACCAATCGATCCGCAGGACCCAAATTAGTCCAGATGCAACCACTTTCCAAGTCTCTCCGACCTTCACAAAAAAAGTTATTCAAGAATATCTCTTTCTCCTATGTGCTTTCATCCCTAACCCTAACCCTATCCCTTCCGAAAGTCGGAGAAGCTCAAGGATGGTACCGATCGATGCGTGCAACCCCATTTAGTGGGGGTAGAGCCTACTTGCAAGTCTCTCCGACCTTCACAAAAAAAGTTATTCAAGAATATCTCCTCAGATTTGGGGGAATTTCGTCGGTCGACCTCTTCCGAAGGTCGTACAAGCTCGGGGATGGTACCAATCGATCCGCAGGACCCAAATTAGTCCAGATGCAACCACTTTCCAAGTCTCTCCGACCTTCACAAAAAAAGTTATTCAAGAATATCTCTTTCTCCTATGTGCTTTCATCCCTAACCCTAACCCTAACCCTTCCGAAAGTCGGAGAAGCTCAAGGATGGTACCGATCGATGCGCGCTACCCCATTTAGTGGGGGTAGAGCCTACTTGCAAGTCTCTCCGACCTTCACAAAAAAAGTTATTCAAGAATATCTCTTTCTCCTATGTGCTTTCATCCCTAACCCTAACCCTTCCGAAAGTCGGAGAAGCTCAAGGATAGTACCGATCGATGCGCGCTACCCCATTTAGTGGGGGTAGAGCCTACTTGCAAGTCTCTCCGACCTTCACAAAAAAAGTTATTCAAGAATATCTCCTCAGATTTGGGGGAATTTCGTCGGTCGACCTCTTCCGAAGGTCGTACAAGCTCGGGGATGGTACCAATCGATCTGCAGGACCCAAATTAGTCCAGATGCAACCACTTTCCAAGTCTCTCCGACCTTCACAAAAAAAGTTATTCAAGAATATCTCTTTCTCCTATGTGCTTTCATCCCTAACCCTAACCCTAACCCTTCCGAAAGTCGGAGAAGCTCAAGGATGGTACCGATCGATGTGCGCTACCCCATTTAGTGGGGGTAGAGCCTACTTGCAAGTCTCTCCGACCTTCACAAAAAAAGTTATTCAAGAATATCTCTTTCTCCTATGTGCTTTCATCCCTAACCCTAACCCTAACCCTTCCGAAAGTCGGAGAAGCTCAAAGATGGTACCGATCGATGCGCGCTACCCCATTTAGTGGGGGTAGAGCCTACTTGCAAGTCTCTCCGACCTTCACAAAAAAAGTTATTCAAGAATATCTCTTTCTCCTATGTGCTTTCATCCCTAACCCTAACCCTTCCGAAAGTCGGAGAAGCTCAAAGATGGTACCGATCGATGCGCGCTACCCCATTTAGTGGGGGTAGAGCCTACTTGCAAGTCTCTCCGACCTTCACAAAAAAAGTTATTCAAGAATATCTCTTTCTCCTATGTGCTTTCATCCCTAACCCTAACCCTAACCCTTCCGAAAGTCGGAGAAGCTCAAGGATGGTACCGATCGATGCGCGCTACCCCATTTAGTGGGGGTAGAGCCTACTTGCAAGTCTCTCCGACCTTCACAAAAAAAGTTATTCAAGAATATCTCTTTCTCCTATGTGCTTTCATCCCTAACCCTAACCCTTCCGAAAGTCGGAGAAGCTCAAGGATGGTACCGATCGATGCGCGCTACCCCATTTAGTGGGGGTAGAGCCTACTTGCAAGTCTCTCCGACCTTCACAAAAAAAGTTATTCAAGAATATCTCCTCAGATTTGGGGGAATTTCGTCGGTCGACCTCTTCCGAAGGTCGTACAAGCTCGGGGATGGTACCAATCGATCCGCAGGACCCAAATTAGTCCAGATGCAACCACTTTCCAAGTCTCTCCGACCTTCACAAAAAAAGTTATTCAAGAATATCTCTTTCTCCTATGTGCTTTCATCCCTAACCCTAACCCTAACCCTTCCGAAAGTCGGAGAAGCTCAAGGATGGTACCGATCGATGCGCGCTACCCCATTTAGTGGGGGTAGAGCCTACTTGCAAGTCTCTCCGACCTTCACAAAAAAAGTTATTCAAGAATATCTCTTTCTCCTATGTGCTTTCATCCCTAACCCTAACCCTTCCGAAAGTCGGAGAAGCTCAAGGATGGTACCGATCGATGCGCGCTACCCCATTTAGTGGGGGTAGAGCCTACTTGCAAGTCTCTCCGACCTTCACAAAAAAAGTTATTCAAGAATATCTCTTTCTCCTATGTGCTTTCATCCCTAACCCTAACCCTTCCGAAAGTCGGAGAAGCTCAAGGATGGTACCGATCGATGCGCGCTACCCCATTTAGTGGGGGTAGAGCCTACTTGCAAGTCTCTCCGACCTTCACAAAAAAAGTTATTCAAGAATATCTCCTCAGATTTGGGGGAATTTCGTCGGTCGACCTCTTCCGAAGGTCGTACAAGCTCGGGGATGGTACCAATCGATCCGCAGGACCCAAATTAGTCCAGATGCAACCACTTTCCAAGTCTCTCCGACCTTCACAAAAAAAGTTATTCAAGAATATCTCTTTCTCCTATGTGCTTTCATCCCTAACCCTAACCCTAACCCTTCCGAAAGTCGGAGAAGCTCAAGGATGGTACCGATCGATGCGCGCTACCCCATTTAGTGGGGGTAGAGCCTACTTGCAAGTCTCTCCGACCTTCACAAAAAAAGTTATTCAAGAATATCTCTTTCTCCTATGTGCTTTCATCCCTAACCCTAACCCTAACCCTTCCGAAAGTCGGAGAAGCTCAAGGATGGTACCGATCGATGCGCGCTACCCCATTTAGTGGGGGTAGAGCCTACTTGCAAGTCTCTCCGACCTTCACAAAAAAAGTTATTCAAGAATATCTCTTTCTCCTATGTGCTTTCATCCCTAACCCTAACCCTTCCGAAAGTCGGAGAAGCTCAAGGATGGTACCGATCGATGCGCGCTACCCCATTTAGTGGGGGTAGAGCCTACTTGCAAGTCTCTCCGACCTTCACAAAAAAAGTTATTCAAGAATATCTCCTCAGATTTGGGGGAATTTCGTCGGTCGACCTCTTCCGAAGGTCGTACAAGCTCGGGGATGGTACCAATCGATCCGCAGAACCCAAATTAGTCCAGATGCAACCACTTTCCAAGTCTCTCCGACCTTCACAAAAAAAGTTATTCAAGAATATCTCTTTCTCCTATGTGCTTTCATCCCTAACCCTAACCCTAACCCTTCCGAAAGTCGGAGAAGCTCAAGGATGGTACCGATCGATGCGCGCTACCCCATTTAGTGGGGGTAGAGCCTACTTGCAAGTCTCTCCGACCTTCACAAAAAAAGTTATTCAAGAATATCTCTTTCTCCTATGTGCTTTCATCCCTAACCCTAACCCTAACCCTTCCGAAAGTCGGAGAAGCTCAAGGATGGTACCGATCGATGCGCGCTACCCCATTTAGTGGGGGTAGAGCCTACTTGCAAGTCTCTCCGACCTTCACAAAAAAAGTAATTCAAGAATATCTCTTTCTCCTATGTGCTTTCATCCCTAACCCTAACCCTTCCGAAAGTCGGAGAAGCTCAAGGATGGTACCGATCGATGCGCGCTACCCCATTTAGTGGGGGTAGAGCCTACTTGCAAGTCTCTCCGACCTTCACAAAAAACGTTATTCAAGAATATCTCCTCAGATTTGGGGGAATTTCGTCGGTCGACCTCTTCCGAAGGTCGTACAAGCTCGGGGATGGTACCAATCGATCCGCAGGACCCAAATTAGTCCAGATGCAACCACTTTCCAAGTCTCTCCGACCTTCACAAAAAAAGTTATTCAAGAATATCTCTTTCTCCTATGTGCTTTCATCCCTAACCCTAACCCTAACCCTTCCGAAAGTCGGAGAAGCTCAAGGATGGTACCGATCGATGCGCGCTACCCCATTTAGTGGGGGTAGAGCCTACTTGCAAGTCTCTCCGACCTTCACAAAAAAAGTTATTCAAGAATATCTCTTTCTCCTATGTGCTTTCATCCCTAACCCTAACCCTAACCCTTCCGAAAGTCGGAGAAGCTCAAGGATGGTACCGATCGATGCGCGCTACCCCATTTAGTGGGGGTAGAGCCTACTTGCAAGTCTCTCCGACCTTCACAAAAAAAGTAATTCAAGAATATCTCTTTCTCCTATGTGCTTTCATCCCTAACCCTAACCCTTCCGAAAGTCGGAGAAGCTCAAGGATGGTACCGATCGATGCGCGCTACCCCATTTAGTGGGGGTAGAGCCTACTTGCAAGTCTCTCCGACCTTCACAAAAAAAGTTATTCAAGAATATCTCTTTCTCCTATGTGCTTTCATCCCTAACCCTAACCCTAACCCTTCCGAAAGTCGGAGAAGCTCAAGGATGGTACCGATCGATGCGCGCTACCCCATTTAGTGGGGGTAGAGCCTACTTGCAAGTCTCTCCGACCTTCACAAAAAAAGTTATTCAAGAATATCTCCTCAGATTTGGGGGAATTTCGTCGGTCGACCTCTTCCGAAGGTCGTACAAGCTCGGGGATGGTACCAATCGATCCGCAGGACCCAAATTAGTCCAGATGCAACCACTTTCCAAGTCTCTCCGACCTTCACAAAAAAAGTTATTCAAGAATATCTCTTTCTCCTATGTGCTTTCATCCCTAACCCTAACCCTAACCCTTCCGAAAGTCGGAGAAGCTCAAGGATGGTACCGATCGATGCGCGCTACCCCATTTAGTGGGGGTAGAGCCTACTTGCAAGTCTCTCCGACCTTCACAAAAAAAGTTATTCAAGAATATCTCTTTCTCCTATGTGCTTTCATCCCTAACCCTAACCCTAACCCTTCCGAAAGTCGGAGAAGCTCAAGGATGGTACCGATCGATGCGCGCTACCCCATTTAGTGGGGGTAGAGCCTACTTGCAAGTCTCTCCGACCTTCACAAAAAAAGTTATTCAAGAATATCTCTTTCTCCTATGTGCTTTCATCCCTAACCCTAACCCTTCCGAAAGTCGGAGAAGCTCAAGGATGGTACCGATCGATGCGCGCTACCCCATTTAGTGGGGGTAGAGCCTACTTGCAAGTCTCTCCGACCTTCACAAAAAAAGTTATTCAAGAATATCTCCTCAGATTTGGGGGAATTTCGTCGGTCGACCTCTTCCGAAGGTCGTACAAGCTCGGGGATGGTACCAATCGATCCGCAGAACCCAAATTAGTCCAGATGCAACCACTTTCCAAGTCTCTCCGACCTTCACAAAAAAAGTTATTCAAGAATATCTCTTTCTCCTATGTGCTTTCATCCCTAACCCTAACCCTAACCCTTCCGAAAGTCGGAGAAGCTCAAGGATGGTACCGATCGATGCGCGCTACCCCATTTAGTGGGGGTAGAGCCTACTTGCAAGTCTCTCCGACCTTCACAAAAAAAGTTATTCAAGAATATCTCTTTCTCCTATGTGCTTTCATCCCTAACCCTAACCCTAACCCTTCCGAAAGTCGGAGAAGCTCAAGGATGGTACCGATCGATGCGCGCTACCCCATTTAGTGGGGGTAGAGCCTACTTGCAAGTCTCTCCGACCTTCACAAAAAAAGTAATTCAAGAATATCTCTTTCTCCTATGTGCTTTCATCCCTAACCCTAACCCTTCCGAAAGTCGGAGAAGCTCAAGGATGGTACCGATCGATGCGCGCTACCCCATTTAGTGGGGGTAGAGCCTACTTGCAAGTCTCTCCGACCTTCACAAAAAACGTTATTCAAGAATATCTCCTCAGATTTGGGGGAATTTCGTCGGTCGACCTCTTCCGAAGGTCGTACAAGCTCGGGGATGGTACCAATCGATCCGCAGGACCCAAATTAGTCCAGATGCAACCACTTTCCAAGTCTCTCCGACCTTCACAAAAAAAGTTATTCAAGAATATCTCTTTCTCCTATGTGCTTTCATCCCTAACCCTAACCCTAACCCTTCCGAAAGTCGGAGAAGCTCAAGGATGGTACCGATCGATGCGCGCTACCCCATTTAGTGGGGGTAGAGCCTACTTGCAAGTCTCTCCGACCTTCACAAAAAAAGTTATTCAAGAATATCTCTTTCTCCTATGTGCTTTCATCCCTAACCCTAACCCTAACCCTTCCGAAAGTCGGAGAAGCTCAAGGATGGTACCGATCGATGCGCGCTACCCCATTTAGTGGGGGTAGAGCCTACTTGCAAGTCTCTCCGACCTTCACAAAAAAAGTAATTCAAGAATATCTCTTTCTCCTATGTGCTTTCATCCCTAACCCTAACCCTTCCGAAAGTCGGAGAAGCTCAAGGATGGTACCGATCGATGCGCGCTACCCCATTTAGTGGGGGTAGAGCCTACTTGCAAGTCTCTCCGACCTTCACAAAAAAAGTTATTCAAGAATATCTCTTTCTCCTATGTGCTTTCATCCCTAACCCTAACCCTAACCCTTCCGAAAGTCGGAGAAGCTCAAGGATGGTACCGATCGATGCGCGCTACCCCATTTAGTGGGGGTAGAGCCTACTTGCAAGTCTCTCCGACCTTCACAAAAAAAGTTATTCAAGAATATCTCCTCAGATTTGGGGGAATTTCGTCGGTCGACCTCTTCCGAAGGTCGTACAAGCTCGGGGATGGTACCAGTCGATCCGCAGGACCCAAATTAGTCCAGATGCAACCACTTTCCAAGTCTCTCCGACCTTCACAAAAAAAGTTATTCAAGAATATCTCTTTCTCCTATGTGCTTTCATCCCTAACCCTAACCCTAACCCTTCCGAAAGTCAAAGAAGCTCAAGGATGGTACCGATCGATGCGCGCTACCCCATTTAGTGGGGGTAGAGCCTACTTGCAAGTCTCTCCGACCTTCACAAAAAAAGTTATTCAAGAATATCTCTTTCTCCTATGTGCTTTCATCCCTAACCCTAACCCTAACCCTTCCGAAAGTCGGAGAAGCTCAAGGATGGTACCGATCGATGCGCGCTACCCCATTTAGTGGGGGTAGAGCCTACTTGCAAGTCTCTCCGACCTTCACAAAAAAAGTAATTCAAGAATATCTCTTTCTCCTATGTGCTTTCATCCCTAACCCTAACCCTTCCGAAAGTCGGAGAAGCTCAAGGATGGTACCGATCGATGCGCGCTACCCCATTTAGTGGGGGTAGAGCCTACTTGCAAGTCTCTCCGACCTTCACAAAAAAAGTTATTCAAGAATATCTCTTTCTCCTATGTGCTTTCATCCCTAACCCTAACCCTAACCCTTCCGAAAGTCGGAGAAGCTCAAGGATGGTACCGATCGATGCGCGCTACCCCATTTAGTGGGGGTAGAGCCTACTTGCAAGTCTCTCCGACCTTCACAAAAAAAGTTATTCAAGAATATCTCCTCAGATTTGGGGGAATTTCGTCGGTCGACCTCTTCCGAAGGTCGTACAAGCTCGGGGATGGTACCAGTCGATCCGCAGGACCCAAATTAGTCCAGATGCAACCACTTTCCAAGTCTCTCCGACCTTCACAAAAAAAGTTATTCAAGAATATCTCTTTCTCCTATGTGCTTTCATCCCTAACCCTAACCCTAACCCTTCCGAAAGTCGGAGAAGCTCAAGGATGGTACCGATCGATGCGCGCTACCCCATTTAGTGGGGGTAGAGCCTACTTGCAAGTCTCTCCGACCTTCACAAAAAAAGTTATTCAAGAATATCTCTTTCTCCTATGTGCTTTCATCCCTAACCCTAACCCTAACCCTTCCGAAAGTCGGAGAAGCTCAAGGATGGTACCGATCGATGCGCGCTACCCCATTTAGTGGGGGTAGAGCCTACTTGCAAGTCTCTCCGACCTTCACAAAAAAAGTTATTCAAGAATATCTCTTTCTCCTATGTGCTTTCATCCCTAACCCTAACCCTAACCCTTCCAAAAGTCGGAGAAGCTCAAGGATGGTACCGATCGATGCGCGCTACCCCATTTAGTGGGGGTAGAGCCTACTTGCAAGTCTCTCCGACCTTCACAAAAAAAGTTATTCAAGAATATCTCTTTCTCCTATGTGCTTTCATCCCTAACCCTAACCCTAACCCTTCCGAAAGTCGGAGAAGCTCAAGGATGGTACCGATCGATGCGCGCTACCCCATTTAGTGGGGGTAGAGCCTACTTGCAAGTCTCTCCGACCTTCACAAAAAAAGTTATTCAAGAATATCTCCTCAGATTTGGGGGAATTTCGTCGGTCGACCTCTTCCGAAGGTCGTACAAGCTCGGGGATGGTACCAATCGATCCGCAGGACCCAAATTAGTCCAGATGCAACCACTTTCCAAGTCTCTCCGACCTTCACAAAAAAAGTTATTCAAGAATATCTCTTTCTCCTATGTGCTTTCATCCCTAACCCTAACCCTATCCCTTCCGAAAGTCGGAGAAGCTCAAGGATGGTACCGATCGATGCGCGCAACCCCATTTAGTGGGGGTAGAGCCTACTTGCAAGTCTCTCCGACCTTCACAAAAAAAGTTATTCAAGAATATCTCCTCAGATTTGGGGGAATTTCGTCGGTCGACCTCTTCCGAAGGTCGTACAAGCTCGGGGATGGTACCAATCGATCCGCAGGACCCAAATTAGTCCAGATGCAACCACTTTCCAAGTCTCTCCGACCTTCACAAAAAAAGTTATTCAAGAATATCTCTTTCTCCTATGTGCTTTCATCCCTAACCCTAACCCTAACCCTTCCGAAAGTCGGAGAAGCTCAAGGATGGTACCGATCGATGCGCGCTACCCCATTTAGTGGGGGTAGAGCCTACTTGCAAGTCTCTCCGACCTTCACAAAAAAAGTTATTCAAGAATATCTCTTTCTCCTATGTGCTTTCATCCCTAACCCTAACCCTTCCGAAAGTCGGAGAAGCTCAAGGATGGTACCGATCGATGCGCGCTACCCCATTTAGTGGGGGTAGAGCCTACTTGCAAGTCTCTCCGACCTTCACAAAAAAAGTTATTCAAGAATATCTCCTCAGATTTGGGGGAATTTCGTCGGTCGACCTCTTCCGAAGGTCGTACAAGCTCGGGGATGGTACCAATCGATCTGCAGGACCCAAATTAGTCCAGATGCAACCACTTTCCAAGTCTCTCCGACCTTCACAAAAAAAGTTATTCAAGAATATCTCCTTCTCCTATGTGCTTTCATCCCTAACCCTAACCCTAACCCTTCCGAAAGTCGGAGAAGCTCAAGGATGGTACCGATCGATGCGCGCTACCCCATTTAGTGGGGGTAGAGCCTACTTGCAAGTCTCTCCGACCTTCACAAAAAAAGTTATTCAAGAATATCTCTTTCTCCTATGTGCTTTCATCCCTAACCCTAACCCTAACCCTTCCGAAAGTCGGAAAAGCTCAAAGATGGTACCGATCGATGCGCGCTACCCCATTTAGTGGGGGTAGAGCCTACTTGCAAGTCTCTCCGACCTTCACAAAAAAAGTTATTCAAGAATATCTCTTTCTCCTATGTGCTTTCATCCCTAACCCTAACCCTTCCGAAAGTCGGAGAAGCTCAAGGATGGTACCGATCGATGCGCGCTACCCCATTTAGTGGGGGTAGAGCCTACTTGCAAGTCTCTCCGACCTTCACAAAAAAAGTTATTCAAGAATATCTCTTTCTCCTATGTGCTTTCATCCCTAACCCTAACCCTAACCCTTCCGAAAGTCGGAGAAGCTCAAGGATGGTACCGATCGATGCGCGCTACCCCATTTAGTGGGGGTAGAGCCTACTTGCAAGTCTCTCCGACCTTCACAAAAAAAGTTATTCAAGAATATCTCTTTCTCCTATGTGCTTTCATCCCTAACCCTAACCCTAACCCTTCCGAAAGTCGGAGAAGCTCAAAGATGGTACCGATCGATGCGCGCTACCCCATTTAGTGGGGGTAGAGCCTACTTGCAAGTCTCTCCGACCTTCACAAAAAAAGTTATTCAAGAATATCTCTTTCTCCTATGTGCTTTCATCCCTAACCCTAACCCTTCCGAAAGTCGGAGAAGCTCAAGGATGGTACTGATCGATGCGCGCTACCCCATTTAGTGGGGGTAGAGCCTACTTGCAAGTCTCTCCGACCTTCACAAAAAAAGTTATTCAAGAATATCTCTTTCTCCTATGTGCTTTCATCCCTAACCCTAACCCTAACCCTTCCGAAAGTCGGAGAAGCTCAAGGATGGTACCGATCGATGCGCGCTACCCCATTTAGTGGGGGTAGAGCCTACTTGCAAGTCTCTCCGACCTTCACAAAAAAAGTTATTCAAGAATATCTCTTTCTCCTATGTGCTTTCATCCCTAACCCTAACCCTTCCGAAAGTCGGAGAAGCTCAAGGATGGTACCGATCGATGCGCGCTACCCCATTTAGTGGGGGTAGAGCCTACTTGCAAGTCTCTCCGACCTTCACAAAAAAAGTTATTCAAGAATATCTCCTCAGATTTGGGGGAATTTCGTCGGTCGACCTCTTCCGAAGGTCGTACAAGCTCGGGGATGGTACCAATCGATCTGCAGGACCCAAATTAGTCCAGATGCAACCACTTTCCAAGTCTCTCCGACCTTCACAAAAAAAGTTATTCAAGAATATCTCTTTCTCCTATGTGCTTTCATCCCTAACCCTAACCCTAACCCTTCCGAAAGTCGGAGAAGCTCAAGGATGGTACCGATCGATGCGCGCTACCCCATTTAGTGGGGGTAGAGCCTACTTGCAAGTCTCTCCGACCTTCACAAAAAAAGTTATTCAAGAATATCTCTTTCTCCTATGTGCTTTCATCCCTAACCCTAACCCTAACCCTTCCGAAAGTCGGAGAAGCTCAAAGATGGTACCGATCGATGCGCGCTACCCCATTTAGTGGGGGTAGAGCCTACTTGCAAGTCTCTCCGACCTTCACAAAAAAAGTTATTCAAGAATATCTCTTTCTCCTATGTGCTTTCATCCCTAACCCTAACCCTTCCGAAAGTTGGAGAAGCTCAAGGATGGTACCGATCGATGCGCGCTACCCCATTTAGTGGGGGTAGAGCCTACTTGCAAGTCTCTCCGACCTTCACAAAAAAAGTTATTCAAGAATATCTCTTTCTCCTATGTGCTTTCATCCCTAACCCTAACCCTAACCCTTCCGAAAGTCGGAGAAGCTCAAGGATGGTACCGATCGATGCGCGCTACCCCATTTAGTGGGGGTAGAGCCTACTTGCAAGTCTCTCCGACCTTCACAAAAAAAGTTATTCAAGAATATCTCTTTCTCCTATGTGCTTTCATCCCTAACCCTAACCCTAACCCTTCCGAAAGTCGGAGAAGCTCAAAGATGGTACCGATCGATGCGCGCTACCCCATTTAGTGGGGGTAGAGCCTACTTGCAAGTCTCTCCGACCTTCACAAAAAAAGTTATTCAAGAATATCTCTTTCTCCTATGTGCTTTCATCCCTAACCCTAACCCTTCCGAAAGTCGGAGAAGCTCAAGGATGGTACCGATCGATGCGCGCTACCCCATTTAGTGGGGGTAGAGCCTACTTGCAAGTCTCTCCGACCTTCACAAAAAAAGTTATTCAAGAATATCTCTTTCTCCTATGTGCTTTCATCCCTAACCCTAACCCTAACCCTTCCGAAAGTCGGAGAAGCTCAAGGATGGTACCGATCGATGCGCGCTACCCCATTTAGTGGGGGTAGAGCCTACTTGCAAGTCTCTCCGACCTTCACAAAAAAAGTTATTCAAGAATATCTCTTTCTCCTATGTGCTTTCATCCCTAACCCTAACCCTTCCGAAAGTCGGAGAAGCTCAAGGATGGTACCGATCGATGCGCGCTACCCCATTTAGTGGGGGTAGAGCCTACTTGCAAGTCTCTCCGACCTTCACAAAAAAAGTTATTCAAGAATATCTCTTTCTCCTATGTGCTTTCATCCCTAACCCTAACCCTTCCGAAAGTCGGAGAAGCTCAAGGATGGTACCGATCGATGCGCGCTACCCCATTTAGTGGGGGTAGAGCCTACTTGCAAGTCTCTCCGACCTTCACAAAAAAAGTTATTCAAGAATATCTCTTTCTCCTATGTGCTTTCATCCCTAACCCTAACCCTAACCCTTCCGAAAGTCGGAGAAGCTCAAGGATGGTACCGATCGATGCGCGCTACCCCATTTAGTGGGAGTAGAGCCTACTTGCAAGTCTCTTTGACCTTCACAAAAAAAGTTATTCAAGAATATCTCCTCAGATTTGGGGGAATTTCGTCGGTCGACCTCTTCCGAAGGTCGTACAAGCTCGGGGATGGTACCAATCGATCCGCAGGACCCAAATTAGTCCAGATGCAACCACTTTCCAAGTCTCTCCGACCTTCACAAAAAAAGTTATTCAAGAATATTTCTTTCTCCTATGTGCTTTCATCCCTAACCCTAACCCTATCCCTTCCGAAAGTCGGAGAAGCTCAAGGATGGTACCGATCGATGCGCGCAACCCCATTTAGTGGGGGTATAGCCTACTTGCAAGTCTCTCCGACCTTCACAAAAAAAGTTATTCAAGAATATCTCCTCAGATTTGGGGGAATTTCGTCGGTCGACCTCTTCCGAAGGTCGTACAAGCTCGGGGATGGTACCAATCGATCCGCAGGACCCAAATTAGTCCAGATGCAACCACTTTCCAAGTCTCTCCGACCTTCACAAAAAAAGTTATTCAAGAATATCTCTTTCTCCTATGTGCTTTCATCCCTAACCCTAACCCTAACCCTTCCGAAAGTCGGAGAAGCTCAAGGATGGTACCGATCGATGCGCGCTACCCCATTTAGTGGGGGTAGAGCCTACTTGCAAGTCTCTCCGACCTTCACAAAAAAAGTTATTCAAGAATATCTCTTTCTCCTATGTGCTTTCATCCCTAACCCTAACCCTAACCCTTCCGAAAGTCGGAGAAGCTCAAGGATGGTACCGATCGATGCGCGCTACCCCATTTAGTGGGGGTAGAGCCTACTTGCAAGTCTCTCCGACCTTCACAAAAAAAGTTATTCAAGAATATCTCTTTCTCCTATGTGCTTTCATCCCTAACCCTAACCCTTCCGAAAGTCGGAGAAGCTCAAGGATGGTACCGATCGATGCGCGCAACCCCATTTAGTGGGGGTAGAGCCTACTTGCAAGTCTCTCCGACCTTCACAAAAAAAGTTATTCAAGAATATCTCCTCAGATTTGGGGGAATTTCGTCGGTCGACCTCTTCCGAAGGTCGTACAAGCTCGGGGATGGTACTAATCGATCCGCAGGACCCAAATTAGTCCAGATGCAACCACTTTCCAAGTCTCTCCGACCTTCACAAAAAAAGTTATTCAAGAATATCTCTTTCTCCTATGTGCTTTCATCCCTAACCCTAACCCTAACCCTTCCGAAAGTCGGAGAAGCTCAAGGATGGTACCGATCGATGCGCGCTACCCCATTTAGTGGGGGTAGAGCCTACTTGCAAGTCTCTCCGACCTTCACAAAAAAAGTTATTCAAGAATATCTCTTTCTCCTATGTGCTTTCATCCCTAACCCTAACCCTTCCGAAAGTCGGAGAAGCTCAAAGATGGTACCGATCGATGCGCGCTACCCCATTTAGTGGGGGTAGAGCCTACTTGCAAGTCTCTCCGACCTTCACAAAAAAAGTTATTCAAGAATATCTCCTCAGATTTGGGGGAATTTCGTCGGTCGACCTCTTCCGAAGGTCGTACAAGCTCGGGGATGGTACCAATCGATCCGCAGGACCCAAATTAGTCCAGATGCAACCACTTTCCAAGTCTCTCCGACCTTCACAAAAAAAGTTATTCAAGAATATCTCTTTCTCCTATGTGCTTTCATCCCTAACCCTAACCCTAACCCTTCCGAAAGTCGGAGAAGCTCAAGGATGGTACCGATCGATGCGTGCTACCCCATTTAGTGGGGGTAAAGCCTACTTGCAAGTCTCTCCAACCTTCACAAAAAAAGTTATTCAAGAATATCTCTTTCTCCTATGTGCTTTCATCCCTAACCCTAACCCTAACCCTTCCGAAAGTCGGAGAAGCTCAAGGATGGTACCGATCGATGCGCGCTACCCCATTTAGTGGGGGTAGAGCCTACTTGCAAGTCTCTCCGACCTTCACAAAAAAAGTTATTCAAGAATATCTCTTTCTCCTATGTGCTTTCATCCCTAACCCTAACCCTTCCGAAAGTCGGAGAAGCTCAAGGATGGTACCGATCGATGCGCGCAACCCCATTTAGTGGGGGTAGAGCCTACTTGCAAGTCTCTCCGACCTTCACAAAAAAAGTTATTCAAGAATATCTCCTCAGATTTGGGGGAATTTCGTCGGTCGACCTCTTCCGAAGGTCGTACAAGCTCGGGGATGGTACTAATCGATCCGCAGGACCCAAATTAGTCCAGATGCAACCACTTTCCAAGTCTCTCCGACCTTCACAAAAAAAGTTATTCAAGAATATCTCTTTCTCCTATGTGCTTTCATCCCTAACCCTAACCCTAACCCTTCCGAAAGTCGGAGAAGCTCAAGGATGGTACCGATCGATGCGCGCTACCCCATTTAGTGGGGGTAGAGCCTACTTGCAAGTCTCTCCGACCTTCACAAAAAAAGTTATTCAAGAATATCTCTTTCTCCTATGTGCTTTCATCCCTAACCCTAACCCTAACCCTTCCGAAAGTCGGAGAAGCTCAAGGATGGTACCGATCGATGCGCGCTACCCCATTTAGTGGGGGTAGAGCCTACTTGCAAGTCTCTCCGACCTTCACAAAAAAAGTTATTCAAGAATATCTCTTTCTCCTATGTGCTTTCATCCCTAACCCTAACCCTAACCCTTCCGAAAGTCGGAGAAGCTCAAGGATGGTACCGATCGATGCGCGCTACCCCATTTAGTGGGGGTACAGCCTACTTGCAAGTCTCTCCGACCTTCACAAAAAAAGTTATTCAAGAATATCTCTTTCTCCTATGTGCTTTCATCCCTAACCCTAACCCTAACCCTTTCAAAAGTCGGAGAAGCTCAAGGATGGTACCGATCGATGCGCGCTACCCCATTTAGTGGGGGTAGAGCCTACTTGCAAGTCTCTCCGACCTTCACAAAAAAAGTTATTCAAGAATATCTCTTTCTCCTATGTGCTTTCATCCCTAACCCTAACCCTAACCCTTCCGAAAGTCGGAGAAGCTCAAGGATGGTACCGATCGATGCGCGCTACCCCATTTAGTGGGGGTAGAGCCTACTTGCAAGTCTCTCCGACCTTCACAAAAAAAGTTATTCATGAATATCTCCTCAGATTTGGGGGAATTTCGTCGGTCGACCTCTTCCGAAGGTCGTACAAGCTCGGGGATGGTACCAATCGATCCGCAGGACCCAAATTAGTCCAGATGCAACCACTTTCCAAGTCTCTCCGACCTTCACAAAAAAAGTTATTCAAGAATATCTCTTTCTCCTATGTGCTTTCATCCCTAACCCTAACCCTATCCCTTCCGAAAGTCGGAGAAGCTCAAGGATGGTACCGATCGATGCGCGCAACCCCATTTAGTGGGGGTAGAGCCTACTTGCAAGTCTCTCCGACCTTCACAAAAAAAGTTATTCAAGAATATCTCCTCAGATTTGGGGGAATTTCGTCGGTCGACCTCTTCCGAAGGTCGTACAAGCTCAAGGATGGTACCAATCGATCCGCAGGACCCAAATTAGTCCAGATGCAACCACTTTCCAAGTCTCTCCGACCTTCACAAAAAAAGTTATTCAAGAATATCTCTTTCTCCTATGTGCTTTCATCCCTAACCCTAACCCTAACCCTTCCGAAAGTCGGAGAAGCTCAAGGATGGTACCGATCGATGCGCGCTACCCTATTTAGTGGGGGTAGAGCCTACTTGCAAGTCTCTCCGACCTTCACAAAAAAAGTTATTCAAGAATATCTCTTTCTCCTATGTGCTTTCATCCCTAACCCTAACCCTTCCGAAAGTCGGAGAAGCTCAAAGATGGTACCGATCGATGCGCGCTACCCCATTTAGTGGGGGTAGAGCCTACTTGCAAGTCTCTCCGACCTTCACAAAAAAAGTTATTCAAGAATATCTCCTCAGATTTGGGGGAATTTCGTCGGTCGACCTCTTCCGAAGGTCGTACAAGCTCGGGGATGGTACCAATCGATCTGCAGGACCCAAATTAGTCCAGATGCAACCACTTTCCAAGTCTCTCCGACCTTCACAAAAAAAGTTATTCAAGAATATCTCTTTCTCCTATGTGCTTTCATCCCTAACCCTAACCCTAACCCTTCCGAAAGTCGGAGAAGCTCAAGGATGGTACCGATCGATGCGCGCTACCCCATTTAGTGGGGGTAGAGCCTACTTGCAAGTCTCTCCGACCTTCACAAAAAAAGTTATTCAAGAATATCTCTTTCTCCTATGTGCTTTCATCCCTAACCCTAACCCTAACCCTTCCGAAAGTCGGAGAAGCTCAAAGATGGTACCGATCGATGCGCGCTACCCCATTTAGTGGGGGTAGAGCCTACTTGCAAGTCTCTCCGACCTTCACAAAAAAAGTTATTCAAGAATATCTCTTTCTCCTATGTGCTTTCATCCCTAACCCTAACCCTTCCGAAAGTCGGAGAAGCTCAAGGATGGTACCGATCGATGCGCGCTACCCCATTTAGTGGGGGTAGAGCCTACTTGCAAGTCTCTCCGACCTTCACAAAAAAAGTTATTCAAGAATATCTCTTTCTCCTATGTGCTTTCATCCCTAACCCTAACCCTAACCCTTCCGAAAGTCGGAGAAGCTCAAGGATGGTACCGATCGATGCGCGCTACCCCATTTAGTGGGGGTAGAGCCTACTTGCAAGTCTCTCCGACCTTCACAAAAAAAGTTATTCAAGAATATCTCTTTCTCCTATGTGCTTTCATCCCTAACCCTAACCCTAACCCTTCCGAAAGTCGGAGAAGCTCAAAGATGGTACCGATCGATGCGCGCTACCCCATTTAGTGGGGGTAGAGCCTACTTGCAAGTCTCTCCGACCTTCACAAAAAAAGTTATTCAAGAATATCTCTTTCTCCTATGTGCTTTCATCCCTAACCCTAACCCTTCCGAAAGTCGGAGAAGCTCAAGGATGGTACCGATCGATGCGCGCTACCCCATTTAGTGGGGGTAGAGCCTACTTGCAAGTCTCTCCGACCTTCACAAAAAAAGTTATTCAAGAATATCTCTTTCTCCTATGTGCTTTCATCCCTAACCCTAACCCTAACCCTTCCGAAAGTCGGAGAAGCTCAAGGATGGTACCGATCGATGCGCGCTACCCCATTTAGTGGGGGTAGAGCCTACTTGCAAGTCTCTCCGACCTTCACAAAAAAAGTTATTCAAGAATATCTCTTTCTCCTATGTGCTTTCATCCCTAACCCTAACCCTTCCGAAAGTCGGAGAAGCTCAAGGATGGTACCGATCGATGCGCGCTACCCCATTTAGTGGGGGTAGAGCCTACTTGCAAGTCTCTCCGACCTTCACAAAAAAAGTTATTCAAGAATATCTCTTTCTCCTATGTGCTTTCATCCCTAACCCTAACCCTTCCGAAAGTCGGAGAAGCTCAAGGATGGTACCGATCGATGCGCGCTACCCCATTTAGTGGGGGTAGAGCCTACTTGCAAGTCTCTCCGACCTTCACAAAAAAAGTTATTCAAGAATATCTCTTTCTCCTATGTGCTTTCATCCCTAACCCTAACCCTAACCCTTCCGAAAGTCGGAGAAGCTCAAGGATGGTACCGATCGATGCGCGTTACCCCATTTAGTGGGGGTAGAGCCTACTTGCAAGTCTCTCTGACCTTCACAAAAAAAGTTATTCAAGAATATCTCCTCAGATTTGGGGGAATTTCGTCGGTCGACCTCTTCCGAAGGTCGTACAAGCTCGGGGATGGTACCAATCGATCCGCAGGACCCAAATTAGTCCAGATGCAACCACTTTCCAAGTCTCTCCGACCTTCACAAAAAAAGTTATTCAAGAATATTTCTTTCTCCTATGTGCTTTCATCCCTAACCCTAACCCTATCCCTTCCGAAAGTCGGAGAAGCTCAAGGATGGTACCGATCGATGCGCGCAACCCCATTTAGTGGGGGTATAGCCTACTTGCAAGTCTCTCCGACCTTCACAAAAAAAGTTATTCAAGAATATCTCCTCAGATTTGGGGGAATTTCGTCGGTCGACCTCTTCCGAAGGTCGTACAAGCTCGGGGATGGTACCAATCGATCCGCAGGACCCAAATTAGTCCAGATGCAACCACTTTCCAAGTCTCTCCGACCTTCACAAAAAAAGTTATTCAAGAATATCTCTTTCTCCTATGTGCTTTCATCCCTAACCCTAACCCTAACCCTTCCGAAAGTCGGAGAAGCTCAAGGATGGTACCGATCGATGCGCGCTACCCCATTTAGTGGGGGTAGAGCCTACTTGCAAGTCTCTCCGACCTTCACAAAAAAAGTTATTCAAGAATATCTCTTTCTCCTATGTGCTTTCATCCGTAACCCTAACCCTAACCCTTCCGAAAGTCGGAGAAGCTCAAGGATGGTACCGATCGATGCGCGCTACCCCATTTAGTGGGGGTAGAGCCTACTTGCAAGTCTCTCCGACCTTCACAAAAAAAGTTATTCAAGAATATCTCCTCAGATTTGGGGGAATTTCGTCGGTCGACCTCTTCCGAAGGTCGTACAAGCTCGGGGATGGTACCAATCGATCCGCAGGACCCAAATTAGTCCAGATGCAACCACTTTCCAAGTCTCTCCGACCTTCACAAAAAAAGTTATTCAAGAATATCTCTTTCTCCTATGTGCTTTCATCCCTAACCCTAACCCTAACCCTTCCGAAAGTCGGAGAAGCTCAAGGATGGTACCGATCGATGCGTGCTACCCCATTTAGTGGGGGTAAAGCCTACTTGCAAGTCTCTCCAACCTTCACAAAAAAAGTTATTCAAGAATATCTCTTTCTCCTATGTGCTTTCATCCCTAACCCTAACCCTAACCCTTCCGAAAGTCGGAGAAGCTCAAGGATGGTACCGATCGATGCGCGCTACCCCATTTAGTGGGGGTAGAGCCTACTTGCAAGTCTCTCCGACCTTCACAAAAAAAGTTATTCAAGAATATCTCTTTCTCCTATGTGCTTTCATCCCTAACCCTAACCCTTCCGAAAGTCGGAGAAGCTCAAGGATGGTACCGATCGATGCGCGCAACCCCATTAAGTGGGGGTAGAGCCTACTTGCAAGTCTCTCCGACCTTCACAAAAAAAGTTATTCAAGAATATCTCCTCAGATTTGGGGGAATTTCGTCGGTCGACCTCTTCCGAAGGTCGTACAAGCTCGGGGATGGTACTAATCGATCCGCAGGACCCAAATTAGTCCAGATGCAACCACTTTCCAAGTCTCTCCGACCTTCACAAAAAAAGTTATTCAAGAATATCTCTTTCTCCTATGTGCTTTCATCCCTAACCCTAACCCTAACCCTTCCGAAAGTCGGAGAAGCTCAAGGATGGTACCGATCGATGCGCGCTACCCCATTTAGTGGGGGTAGAGCCTACTTGCAAGTCTCTCCGACCTTCACAAAAAAAGTTATTCAAGAATATCTCTTTCTCCTATGTGCTTTCATCCCTAACCCTAACCCTAACCCTTCCGAAAGTCGGAGAAGCTCAAAGATGGTACCGATCGATGCGCGTTACCCCATTTAGTGGGGGTAGAGCCTACTTGCAAGTCTCTCCGACCTTCACAAAAAAAGTTATTCAAGAATATCTCCTCAGATTTGGGGGAATTTCGTCGGTCGACCTCTTCCGAAGGTCGTACAAGCTCGGGGATGGTACCAATCGATCCGCAGGACCCAAATTAGTCCAGATGCAACCACTTTCCAAGTCTCTCCGACCTTCACAAAAAAAGTTATTCAAGAATATCTCTTTCTCCTATGTGCTTTCATCCCTAACCCTAACCCTAACCCTTCCGAAAGTCGGAGAAGCTCAAGGATGGTACCGATCGATGCGTGCTACCCCATTTAGTGGGGGTAAAGCCTACTTGCAAGTCTCTCCAACCTTCACAAAAAAAGTTATTCAAGAATATCTCTTTCTCCTATGTGCTTTCATCCCTAACCCTAACCCTAACCCTTCCGAAAGTCGGAGAAGCTCAAGGATGGTACCGATCGATGCGCGCTACCCCATTTAGTGGGGGTAGAGCCTACTTGCAAGTCTCTCCGACCTTCACAAAAAAAGTTATTCAAGAATATCTCCTCAGATTTGGGGGAATTTCGTCGGTCGACCTCTTCCGAAGGTCGTACAAGCTCGGGGATGGTACCAATCGATCCGCAGGACCCAAATTAGTCCAGATGCAACCACTTTCCAAGTCTCTCCGACCTTCACAAAAAAAGTTATTCAAGAATATCTCTTTCTCCTATGTGCTTTCATCCCTAACCCTAACCCTAACCCTTCCGAAAGTCGGAGAAGCTCAAGGATGGTACCGATCGATGCGCGCTACCCCATTTAGTGGGGGTAGAGCCTACTTGCAAGTCTCTCCGACCTTCACAAAAAAAGTTATTCAAGAATATCTCTTTCTCCTATGTGCTTTCATCCGTAAACCTAACCCTAACCCTTCCGAAAGTCGGAGAAGCTCAAGGATGGTACCGATCGATGCGCGCTACCCCATTTAGTGGGGGTAGAGCCTACTTGCAAGTCTCTCCGACCTTCACAAAAAAAGTTATTCAAGAATATCTCCTCAGATTTGGGGGAATTTCGTCGGTCGACCTCTTCCGAAGGTCGTACAAGCTCGGGGATGGTACCAATCGATCCGCAGGACCCAAATTAGTCCAGATGCAACCACTTTCCAAGTCTCTCCGACCTTCACAAAAAAAGTTATTCAAGAATATCTCTTTCTCCTATGTGCTTTCATCCCTAACCCTAACCCTAACCCTTCCGAAAGTCGGAGAAGCTCAAGGATGGTACCGATCGATGCGTGCTACCCCATTTAGTGGGGGTAAAGCCTACTTGCAAGTCTCTCCAACCTTCACAAAAAAAGTTATTCAAGAATATCTCTTTCTCCTATGTGCTTTCATCCCTAACCCTAACCCTAACCCTTCCGAAAGTCGGAGAAGCTCAAGGATGGTACCGATCGATGCGCGCTACCCCATTTAGTGGGGGTAGAGCCTACTTGCAAGTCTCTCCGACCTTCACAAAAAAAGTTATTCAAGAATATCTCTTTCTCCTATGTGCTTTCATCCCTAACCCTAACCCTTCCGAAAGTCGGAGAAGCTCAAGGATGGTACCGATCGATGCGCGCAACCCCATTAAGTGGGGGTAGAGCCTACTTGCAAGTCTCTCCGACCTTCACAAAAAAAGTTATTCAAGAATATCTCCTCAGATTTGGGGGAATTTCGTCGGTCGACCTCTTCCGAAGGTCGTACAAGCTCGGGGATGGTACTAATCGATCCGCAGGACCCAAATTAGTCCAGATGCAACCACTTTCCAAGTCTCTCCGACCTTCACAAAAAAAGTTATTCAAGAATATCTCTTTCTCCTATGTGCTTTCATCCCTAACCCTAACCCTAACCCTTCCGAAAGTCGGAGAAGCTCAAGGATGGTACCGATCGATGCGCGCTACCCCATTTAGTGGGGGTAGAGCCTACTTGCAAGTCTCTCCGACCTTCACAAAAAAAGTTATTCAAGAATATCTCTTTCTCCTATGTGCTTTCATCCCTAACCCTAACCCTAACCCTTCCGAAAGTCGGAGAAGCTCAAAGATGGTACCGATCGATGCGCGTTACCCCATTTAGTGGGGGTAGAGCCTACTTGCAAGTCTCTCCGACCTTCACAAAAAAAGTTATTCAAGAATATCTCCTCAGATTTGGGGGAATTTCGTCGGTCGACCTCTTCCGAAGGTCGTACAAGCTCGGGGATGGTACCAATCGATCCGCAGGACCCAAATTAGTCCAGATGCAACCACTTTCCAAGTCTCTCCGACCTTCACAAAAAAAGTTATTCAAGAATATCTCTTTCTCCTATGTGCTTTCATCCCTAACCCTAACCCTAACCCTTCCGAAAGTCGGAGAAGCTCAAGGATGGTACCGATCGATGCGTGCTACCCCATTTAGTGGGGGTAAAGCCTACTTGCAAGTCTCTCCAACCTTCACAAAAAAAGTTATTCAAGAATATCTCTTTCTCCTATGTGCTTTCATCCCTAACCCTAACCCTAACCCTTCCGAAAGTCGGAGAAGCTCAAGGATGGTACCGATCGATGCGCGCTACCCCATTTAGTGGGGGTAGAGCCTACTTGCAAGTCTCTCCGACCTTCACAAAAAAAGTTATTCAAGAATATCTCTTTCTCCTATGTGCTTTCATCCCTAACCCTAACCCTTCCGAAAGTCGGAGAAGCTCAAGGATGGTACCGATCGATGCGCGCAACCCCATTTAGTGGGGTTAGAGCCTACTTGCAAGTCTCTCCGACCTTCACAAAAAAAGTTATTCAAGAATATCTCCTCAGATTTGGGGGAATTTCGTCGATCGACCTCTTCCGAAGGTCGTACAAGCTCGGGGATGGTACTAATCGATCCGCAGGACCCAAATTAGTCCAGATGCAACCACTTTCCAAGTCTCTCCGACCTTCACAAAAAAAGTTATTCAAGAATATCTCTTTCTCCTATGTGCTTTCATCCCTAACCCTAACCCTAACCCTTCCGAAAGTCGGAGAAGCTCAAGGATGGTACCGATCGATGCGCGCTACCCCATTTAGTGGGGGTAGAGCCTACTTGCAAGTCTCTCCGACCTTCACAAAAAAAGTTATTCAAGAATATCTCTTTCTCCTATGTGCTTTCATCCCTAACCCTAACCCTTCCGAAAGTCGGAGAAGCTCAAGGATGGTACCGATCGATGCGCGCTACCCCATTTAGTGGGGGTAGAGCCTACTTGCAAGTCTCTCCGACCTTCACAAAAAAAGTTATTCAAGAATATCTCCTCAGATTTGGGGGAATTTCGTCGGTCGACCTCTTCCGAAGGTCGTACAAGCTCGGGGATGGTACCAATCGATCTGCAGGACCCAAATTAGTCCAGATGCAACCACTTTCCAAGTCTCTCCGACCTTCACAAAAAAAGTTATTCAAGAATATTTCTTTCTCCTATGTGCTTTCATCCCTAACCCTAACCCTAACCCTTCCGAAAGTCGGAGAAGCTCAAGGATGGTACCGATCGATGCGCGCTACCCCATTTAGTGGGGGTAGAGCCTACTTGCAAGTCTCTCCGACCTTCACAAAAAAAGTTATTCAAGAATATCTCTTTCTCCTATGTGCTTTCATCCCTAACCCTAACCCTAACCCTTCCGAAAGTCGGAGAAGCTCAAAGATGGTACCGATCGATGCGCGCTACCCCATTTAGTGGGGGTAGAGCCTACTTGCAAGTCTCTCCGACCTTCACAAAAAAAGTTATTCAAGAATATCTCTTTCTCCTATGTGCTTTCATCCCTAACCCTAACCCTTCCGAAAGTCGGAGAAGCTCAAGGATGGTACCGATCGATGCGCGCTACCCCATTTAGTGGGGGTAGAGCCTACTTGCAAGTCTCTCCGACCTTCACAAAAAAAGTTATTCAAGAATATCTCTTTCTCCTATGTGCTTTCATCCCTAACCCTAACCCTAACCCTTCCGAAAGTCGGAGAAGCTCAAGGATGGTACCGATCGATGCGCGCTACCCCATTTAGTGGGGGTAGAGCCTACTTGCAAGTCTCTCCGACCTTCACAAAAAAAGTTATTCAAGAATATCTCTTTCTCCTATGTGCTTTCATCCCTAACCCTAACCCTAACCCTTCCGAAAGTCGGAGAAGCTCAAAGATGGTACCGATCGATGCGCGCTACCCCATTTAGTGGGGGTAGAGCCTACTTGCAAGTCTCTCCGACCTTCACAAAAAAAGTTATTCAAGAATATCTCTTTCTCCTATGTGCTTTCATCCCTAACCCTAACCCTTCCGAAAGTCGGAGAAGCTCAAGGATGGTACCGATCGATGCGCGCTACCCCATTTAGTGGGGGTAGAGCCTACTTGCAAGTCTCTCCGACCTTCACAAAAAAAGTTATTCAAGAATATCTCTTTCTCCTATGTGCTTTCATCCCTAACCCTAACCCTAACCCTTCCGAAAGTCGGAGAAGCTCAAGGATGGTACCGATCGATGCGCGCTACCCCATTTAGTGGGGGTAGAGCCTACTTGCAAGTCTCTCCGACCTTCACAAAAAAAGTTATTCAAGAATATCTCTTTCTCCTATGTGCTTTCATCCCTAACCCTAACCCTTCCGAAAGTCGGAGAAGCTCAAGGATGGTACCGATCGATGCGCGCTACCCCATTTAGTGGGGGTAGAGCCTACTTGCAAGTCTCTCCGACCTTCACAAAAAAAGTTATTCAAGAATATCTCTTTCTCCTATGTGCTTTCATCCCTAACCCTAACCCTTCCGAAAGTCGGAGAAGCTCAAGGATGGTACCGATCGATGCGCGCTACCCCATTTAGTGGGGGTAGAGCCTACTTGCAAGTCTCTCCGACCTTCACAAAAAAGTTATTCAAGAATATCTCTTTCTCCTATGTGCTTTCATCCCTAACCCTAACCCTAACCCTTCCGAAAGTCGGAGAAGCTCAAGGATGGTACCGATCGATGCGCGTTACCCCATTTAGTGGGGGTAGAGCCTACTTGCAAGTCTCTCTGACCTTCACAAAAAAAGTTATTCAAGAATATCTCCTCAGATTTGGGGGAATTTCGTCGGTCGACCTCTTCCGAAGGTCGTACAAGCTCGGGGATGGTACCAATCGATCCGCAGGACCCAAATTAGTCCAGATGCAACCACTTTCCAAGTCTCTCCGACCTTCACAAAAAAAGTTATTCAAGAATATTTCTTTCTCCTATGTGCTTTCATCCCTAACCCTAACCCTATCCCTTCCGAAAGTCGGAGAAGCTCAAGGATGGTACCGATCGATGCGCGCAACCCCATTTAGTGGGGGTATAGCCTACTTGCAAGTCTCTCCAACCTTCACAAAAAAAGTTATTCAAGAATATCTCCTCAGATTTGGGGGAATTTCGTCGGTCGACCTCTTCCGAAGGTCGTACAAGCTCGTGGATGGTACTAATCGATCCGCAGGACCCAAATTAGTCCAGATGCAACCACTTTCCAAGTCTCTCCGACCTTCACAAAAAAAGTTATTCAAGAATATCTCTTTCTCCTATGTGCTTTCATCCCTAACCCTAACCCTAACCCTTCCGAAAGTCGGAGAAGCTCAAGGATGGTACCGATCGATGCGTGCTACCCCATTTAGTGGGGGTAAAGCCTACTTGCAAGTCTCTCCAACCTTCACAAAAAAAGTTATTCAAGAATATCTCTTTCTCCTATGTGCTTTCATCCCTAACCCTAACCCTAACCCTTCCGAAAGTCGGAGAAGCTCAAGGATGGTACCGTTCGATGCGCGCTACCCCATTTAGTGGGGGTAGAGCCTACTTGCAAGTCTCTCCGACCTTCACAAAAAAAGTTATTCAAGAATATCTCTTTCTCCTATGTGCTTTCATCCCTAACCCTAACCCTTCCGAAAGTCGGAGAAGCTCAAGGATGGTACCGATCGATGCGCGCAACCCCATTAAGTGGGGGTAGAGCCTACTTGCAAGTCTCTCCGACCTTCACAAAAAAAGTTATTCAAGAATATCTCCTCAGATTTGGGGGAATTTCGTCGGTCGACCTCTTCCGAAGGTCGTACAAGCTCGGGGATGGTACTAATCGATCCGCAGGACCCAAATTAGTCCAGATGCAACCACTTTCCAAGTCTCTCCGACCTTCACAAAAAAAGTTATTCAAGAATATCTCTTTCTCCTATGTGCTTTCATCCCTAACCCTAACCCTAACCCTTCCGAAAGTCGGAGAAGCTCAAGGATGGTACCGATCGATGCGCGCTACCCCATTTAGTGGGGGTAGAGCCTACTTGCAAGTCTCTCCGACCTTCACAAAAAAAGTTATTCAAGAATATCTCTTTCTCCTATGTGCTTTCATCCCTAACCCTAACCCTAACCCTTCCGAAAGTCGGAGAAGCTCAAAGATGGTACCGATCGATGCGCGTTACCCCATTTAGTGGGGGTAGAGCCTACTTGCAAGTCTCTCCGACCTTCACAAAAAAAGTTATTCAAGAATATCTCCTCAGATTTGGGGGAATTTCGTCGGTCGACCTCTTCCGAAGGTCGTACAAGCTCGGGGATGGTACCAATCGATCCGCAGGACCCAAATTAGTCCAGATGCAACCACTTTCCAAGTCTCTCCGACCTTCACAAAAAAAGTTATTCAAGAATATCTCTTTCTCCTATGTGCTTTCATCCCTAACCCTAACCCTAACCCTTCCGAAAGTCGGAGAAGCTCAAGGATGGTACCGATCGATGCGTGCTACCCCATTTAGTGGGGGTAAAGCCTACTTGCAAGTCTCTCCAACCTTCACAAAAAAAGTTATTCAAGAATATCTCTTTCTCCTATGTGCTTTCATCCCTAACCCTAACCCTAACCCTTCCGAAAGTCGGAGAAGCTCAAGGATGGTACCGATCGATGCGCGCTACCCCATTTAGTGGGGGTAGAGCCTACTTGCAAGTCTCTCCGACCTTCACAAAAAAAGTTATTCAAGAATATCTCTTTCTCCTATGTGCTTTCATCCCTAACCCTAACCCTTCCGAAAGTCGGAGAAGCTCAAGGATGGTACCGATCGATGCGCGCAACCCCATTTAGTGGGGTTAGAGCCTACTTGCAAGTCTCTCCGACCTTCACAAAAAAAGTTATTCAAGAATATCTCCTCAGATTTGGGGGAATTTCGTCGATCGACCTCTTCCGAAGGTCGTACAAGCTCGGGGATGGTACTAATCGATCCGCAGGACCCAAATTAGTCCAGATGCAACCACTTTCCAAGTCTCTCCGACCTTCACAAAAAAAGTTATTCAAGAATATCTCTTTCTCCTATGTGCTTTCATCCCTAACCCTAACCCTAACCCTTCCGAAAGTCGGAGAAGCTCAAGGATGGTACCGATCGATGCGCGCTACCCCATTTAGTGGGGGTAGAGCCTACTTGCAAGTCTCTCCGACCTTCACAAAAAAAGTTATTCAAGAATATCTCTTTCTCCTATGTGCTTTCATCCCTAACCCTAACCCTTCCGAAAGTCGGAGAAGCTCAAGGATGGTACCGATCGATGCGCGCTACCCCATTTAGTGGGGGTAGAGCCTACTTGCAAGTCTCTCCGACCTTCACAAAAAAAGTTATTCAAGAATATCTCCTCAGATTTGGGGGAATTTCGTCGGTCGACCTCTTCCGAAGGTCGTACAAGCTCGGGGATGGTACCAATCGATCTGCAGGACCCAAATTAGTCCAGATGCAACCACTTTCCAAGTCTCTCCGACCTTCACAAAAAAAGTTATTCAAGAATATTTCTTTCTCCTATGTGCTTTCATCCCTAACCCTAACCCTAACCCTTCCGAAAGTCGGAGAAGCTCAAGGATGGTACCGATCGATGCGCGCTACCCCATTTAGTGGGGGTAGAGCCTACTTGCAAGTCTCTCCGACCTTCACAAAAAAAGTTATTCAAGAATATCTCTTTCTCCTATGTGCTTTCATCCCTAACCCTAACCCTAACCCTTCCGAAAGTCGGAGAAGCTCAAAGATGGTACCGATCGATGCGCGCTACCCCATTTAGTGGGGGTAGAGCCTACTTGCAAGTCTCTCCGACCTTCACAAAAAAAGTTATTCAAGAATATCTCTTTCTCCTATGTGCTTTCATCCCTAACCCTAACCCTTCCGAAAGTCGGAGAAGCTCAAGGATGGTACCGATCGATGCGCGCTACCCCATTTAGTGGGGGTAGAGCCTACTTGCAAGTCTCTCCGACCTTCACAAAAAAAGTTATTCAAGAATATCTCTTTCTCCTATGTGCTTTCATCCCTAACCCTAACCCTAACCCTTCCGAAAGTCGGAGAAGCTCAAGGATGGTACCGATCGATGCGCGCTACCCCATTTAGTGGGGGTAGAGCCTACTTGCAAGTCTCTCCGACCTTCACAAAAAAAGTTATTCAAGAATATCTCTTTCTCCTATGTGCTTTCATCCCTAACCCTAACCCTAACCCTTCCGAAAGTCGGAGAAGCTCAAAGATGGTACCGATCGATGCGCGCTACCCCATTTAGTGGGGGTAGAGCCTACTTGCAAGTCTCTCCGACCTTCACAAAAAAAGTTATTCAAGAATATCTCTTTCTCCTATGTGCTTTCATCCCTAACCCTAACCCTTCCGAAAGTCGGAGAAGCTCAAGGATGGTACCGATCGATGCGCGCTACCCCATTTAGTGGGGGTAGAGCCTACTTGCAAGTCTCTCCGACCTTCACAAAAAAAGTTATTCAAGAATATCTCTTTCTCCTATGTGCTTTCATCCCTAACCCTAACCCTAACCCTTCCGAAAGTCGGAGAAGCTCAAGGATGGTACCGATCGATGCGCGCTACCCCATTTAGTGGGGGTAGAGCCTACTTGCAAGTCTCTCCGACCTTCACAAAAAAAGTTATTCAAGAATATCTCTTTCTCCTATGTGCTTTCATCCCTAACCCTAACCCTTCCGAAAGTCGGAGAAGCTCAAGGATGGTACCGATCGATGCGCGCTACCCCATTTAGTGGGGGTAGAGCCTACTTGCAAGTCTCTCCGACCTTCACAAAAAAAGTTATTCAAGAATATCTCTTTCTCCTATGTGCTTTCATCCCTAACCCTAACCCTTCCGAAAGTCGGAGAAGCTCAAGGATGGTACCGATCGATGCGCGCTACCCCATTTAGTGGGGGTAGAGCCTACTTGCAAGTCTCTCCGACCTTCACAAAAAAAGTTATTCAAGAATATCTCTTTCTCCTATGTGCTTTCATCCCTAACCCTAACCCTAACCCTTCCGAAAGTCGGAGAAGCTCAAGGATGGTACCGATCGATGCGCGTTACCCCATTTAGTGGGGGTAGAGCCTACTTGCAAGTCTCTCTGACCTTCACAAAAAAAGTTATTCAAGAATATCTCCTCAGATTTGGGGGAATTTCGTCGGTCGACCTCTTCCGAAGGTCGTACAAGCTCGGGGATGGTACCAATCGATCCGCAGGACCCAAATTAGTCCAGATGCAACCACTTTCCAAGTCTCTCCGACCTTCACAAAAAAAGTTATTCAAGAATATTTCTTTCTCCTATGTGCTTTCATCCCTAACCCTAACCCTATCCCTTCCGAAAGTCGGAGAAGCTCAAGGATGGTACCGATCGATGCGCGCAACCCCATTTAGTGGGGGTATAGCCTACTTGCAAGTCTCTCCGACCTTCACAAAAAAAGTTATTCAAGAATATCTCCTCAGATTTGGGGGAATTTCGTCGGTCGACCTCTTCCGAAGGTCGTACAAGCTCGGGGATGGTACTAATCGATCCGCAGGACCCAAATTAGTCCAGATGCAACCACTTTCCAAGTCTCTCCGACCTTCACAAAAAAAGTTATTCAAGAATATCTCTTTCTCCTATGTGCTTTCATCCCTAACCCTAACCCTAACCCTTCCGAAAGTCGGAGAAGCTCAAGGATGGTACCGATCGATGCGCGCTACCCCATTTAGTGGGGGTAGAGCCTACTTGCAAGTCTCTCCGACCTTCACAAAAAAAGTTATTCAAGAATATCTCTTTCTCCTATGTGCTTTCATCCGTAACCCTAACCCTAACCCTTCCGAAAGTCGGAGAAGCTCAAGGATGGTACCGATCGATGCGCGCTACCCCATTTAGTGGGGGTAGAGCCTACTTGCAAGTCTCTCCGACCTTCACAAAAAAAGTTATTCAAGAATATCTCCTCAGATTTGGGGGAATTTCGTCGGTCGACCTCTTCCGAAGGTCGTACAAGCTCGGGGATGGTACCAATCGATCCGCAGGACCCAAATTAGTCCAGATGCAACCACTTTCCAAGTCTCTCCGACCTTCACAAAAAAAGTTATTCAAGAATATCTCTTTCTCCTATGTGCTTTCATCCCTAACCCTAACCCTAACCCTTCCGAAAGTCGGAGAAGCTCAAGGATGGTACCGATCGATGCGTGCTACCCCATTTAGTGGGGGTAAAGCCTACTTGCAAGTCTCTCCAACCTTCACAAAAAAAGTTATTCAAGAATATCTCTTTCTCCTATGTGCTTTCATCCCTAACCCTAACCCTAACCCTTCCGAAAGTCGGAGAAGCTCAAGGATGGTACCGATCGATGCGCGCTACCCCATTTAGTGGGGGTAGAGCCTACTTGCAAGTCTCTCCGACCTTCACAAAAAAAGTTATTCAAGAATATCTCTTTCTCCTATGTGCTTTCATCCCTAACCCTAACCCTTCCGAAAGTCGGAGAAGCTCAAGGATAGTACCGATCGATGCGCGCAACCCCATTTAGTGGGGGTAGAGCCTACTTGCAAGTCTCTCCGACCTTCACAAAAAAAGTTATTCAAGAATATCTCCTCAGATTTGGGGGAATTTCGTCGGTCGACCTCTTCCGAAGGTCGTACAAGCTCGGGGATGGTACTAATCGATCCGCAGGACCCAAATTAGTCCAGATGCAACCACTTTCCAAGTCTCTCCGACCTTCACAAAAAAAGTTATTCAAGAATATCTCTTTCTCCTATGTGCTTTCATCCCTAACCCTAACCCTAACCCTTCCGAAAGTCGGAGAAGCTCAAGGATGGTACCGATCGATGCGCGCTACCCCATTTAGTGGGGGTAGAGCCTACTTGCAAGTCTCTCCGACCTTCACAAAAAAAGTTATTCAAGAATATCTCTTTCTCCTATGTGCTTTCATCCCTAACCCTAACCCTAACCCTTCCGAAAGTCGGAGAAGCTCAAAGATGGTACCGATCGATGCGCGCTACCCCATTTAGTGGGGGTAGAGCCTACTTGCAAGTCTCTCCGACCTTCACAAAAAAAGTTATTCAAGAATATCTCCTCAGATTTGGGGGAATTTCGTCGGTCGACCTCTTCCGAAGGTCGTACAAGCTCGGGGATGGTACTAATCGATCCGCAGGACCCAAATTAGTCCAGATGCAACCACTTTCCAAGTCTCTCCGACCTTCACAAAAAAAGTTATTCAAGAATATCTCTTTCTCCTATGTGCTTTCATCCCTAACCCTAACCCTTCCGAAAGTCGGAGAAGCTCAAGGATGGTACCGATCGATGCGCGCTACCCCATTTAGTGGGGGTAGAGCCTACTTGCAAGTCTCTCCGACCTTCACAAAAAAAGTTATTCAAGAATATCTCTTTCTCCTATGTGCTTTCATCCCTAACCCTAACCCTAACCCTTCCGAAAGTCGGAGAAGCTCAAAGATGGTACCGATCGATGCGCGCTACCCCATTTAGTGGGGGTAGAGCCTACTTGCAAGTCTCTCCGACCTTCACAAAAAAAGTTATTCAAGAATATCTCTTTCTCCTATGTGCTTTCATCCCTAACCCTAACCCTAACCCTTCCGAAAGTCGGAGAAGCTCAAGGATGGTACCGATCGATGCGCGCTACCCCATTTAGTGGGGGTAGAGCCTACTTGCAAGTCTCTCCGACCTTCACAAAAAAAGTTATTCAAGAATATCTCTTTCTCCTATGTGCTTTCATCCCTAACCCTAACCCTAACCCTTTCAAAAGTCGGAGAAGCTCAAGGATGGTACCGATCGATGCGCGCTACCCCATTTAGTGGGGGTAGAGCCTACTTGCAAGTCTCTCCGACCTTCACAAAAAAAGTTATTCAAGAATATCTCTTTCTCCTATGTGCTTTCATCCCTAACCCTAACCCTAACCCTTCCGAAAGTCGGAGAAGCTCAAGGATGGTACCGATCGATGCGCGCTACCCCATTTAGTGGGGGTAGAGCCTACTTGCAAGTCTCTCCGACCTTCACAAAAAAAGTTATTCAAGAATATCTCCTCAGATTTGGGGGAATTTCGTCGGTCGACCTCTTCCGAAGGTCGTACAAGCTCGGGGATGGTACCAATCGATCTGCAGGACCCAAATTAGTCCAGATGCAACCACTTTCCAAGTCTCTCCGACCTTCACAAAAAAAGTTATTCAAGAATATCTCTTTCTCCTATGTGCTTTCATCCCTAACCCTAACCCTATCCCTTCCGAAAGTCGGAGAAGCTCAAGGATGGTACCGATCGATGCGCGCAACCCCATTTAGTGGGGGTAGAGCCTACTTGCAAGTCTCTCCGACCTTCACAAAAAAAGTTATTCAAGAATATCTCCTCAGATTTGGGGGAATTTCGTCGGTCGACCTCTTCCAAAGGTCGTACAAGCTCAAGGATGGTACCAATCGATCCGCAGGACCCAAATTAGTCCAGATGCAACCACTTTCCAAGTCTCTCCGACCTTCACAAAAAAAGTTATTCAAGAATATCTCTTTCTCCTATGTGCTTTCATCCCTAACCCTAACCCTAACCCTTCCGAAAGTCGGAGAAGCTCAAGGATGGTACCGATCGATGTGCGCTACCCCATTTAGTGGGGGTAGAGCCTACTTGCAAGTCTCTCCGACCTTCACAAAAAAAGTTATTCAAGAATATCTCTTTCTCCTATGTGCTTTCATCCCTAACCCTAACCCTTCCGAAAGTCGGAGAAGCTCAAGGATGGTACCGATCGATGCGCGCTACCCCATTTAGTGGGGGTAGAGCCTACTTGCAAGTCTCTCCGACCTTCACAAAAAAAGTTATTCAAGAATATCTCCTCAGATTTGGGGGAATTTCGTCGGTCGACCTCTTCCGAAGGTCGTACAAGCTCGGGGATGGTACCAATCGATCTGCAGGACCCAAATTAGTCCAGATGCAACCACTTTCCAAGTCTCTCCGACCTTCACAAAAAAAGTTATTCAAGAATATCTCTTTCTCCTATGTGCTTTCATCCCTAACCCTAACCCTAACCCTTCCGAAAGTCGGAGAAGCTCAAGGATGGTACCGATCGATGCGCGCTACCCCATTTAGTGGGGGTAGAGCCTACTTGCAAGTCTCTCCGACCTTCACAAAAAAAGTTATTCAAGAATATCTCTTTCTCCTATGTGCTTTCATCCCTAACCCTAACCCTAACCCTTCCGAAAGTCGGAGAAGCTCAAGGATGGTACCGATCGATGAGCGCTACCCCATTTAGTGGGGGTAGAGCCTACTTGCAAGTCTCTCCGACCTTCACAAAAAAAGTTATTCAAGAATATCTCTTTCTCCTATGTGCTTTCATCCCTAACCCTAACCCTTCCGAAAGTCGGAGAAGCTCAAGGATGGTACCGATCGATGCGCGCTACCCCATTTAGTGGGGGTAGAGCCTACTTGCAAGTCTCTCCGACCTTCACAAAAAAAGTTATTCAAGAATATCTCTTTCTCCTATGTGCTTTCATCCCTAACCCTAACCCTAACCCTTCCGAAAGTCGGAGAAGCTCAAGGATGGTACTGATCGATGCGCGCTACCCCATTTAGTGGGGGTAGAGCCTACTTGCAAGTCTCTCCGACCTTCACAAAAAAAGTTATTCAAGAATATCTCCTCAGATTTGGGGGAATTTCGTCGGTCGACCTCTTCCGAAGGTCGTACAAGCTCGGGGATGGTACCAATCGATCTGCAGGACCCAAATTAGTCCAGATGCAACCACTTTCCAAGTCTCTCCGACCTTCACAAAAAAAGTTATTCAAGAATATCTCTTTCTCCTATGTGCTTTCATCCCTAACCCTAACCCTAACCCTTCCGAAAGTCGGAGAAGCTCAAGGATGGTACCGATCGATGCGCGCTACCCCATTTAGTGGGGGTATAGCCTACTTGCAAGTCTCTCCGACCTTCACAAAAAAAGTTATTCAAGAATATCTCTTTCTCCTATGTGCTTTCATCCCTAACCCTAACCCTAACCCTTCCGAAAGTCGGAGAAGCTCAACGATGGTACCGATCGATGCGCGCTACCCCATTTAGTGGGGGTAGAGCCTACTTGCAAGTCTCTCCGACCTTCACAAAAAAAGTTATTCAAGAATATCTCCTCAGATTTGGGGGAATTTCGTCGGTCGACCTCTTCCGAAGGTCGTACAAGCTCGGGGATGGTACCAATCGATCCGCAGGACCCAAATTAGTCCAGATGCAACCACTTTCCAAGTCTCTCCGACCTTCACAAAAAAAGTTATTCAAGAATATCTCTTTCTCCTATGTGCTTTCATCCCTAACCCTAACCCTTCCGAAAGTCGGAGAAGCTCAAGGATGGTACCGATCGATGCGCGCTACCCCATTTAGTGGGGGTAGAGCCTACTTGCAAGTCTCTCCGACCTTCACAAAAAAAGTTATTCAAGAATATCTCTTTCTCCTATGTGCTTTCATCCCTAACCCTAACCCTAACCCTTCCGAAAGTCGGAGAAGCTCAAGGATGGTACCGATCGATGCGCGCTACCCCATTTAGTGGGGGTAGAGCCTACTTGCAAGTCTCTCCGACCTTCACAAAAAAAGTTATTCAAGAATATCTCCTCAGATTTGGGGGAATTTCGTCGGTCGACCTCTTCCGAAGGTCGTACAAGCTCGGGGATGGTACCAATCGATCCGCAGGACCCAAATTAGTCCAGATGCAACCACTTTCCAAATCTCTCCGACCTTCACAAAAAAAGTTATTCAAGAATATCTCTTTCTCCTATGTGCTTTCATCCCTAACCCTAACCCTAACCCTTCCGAAAGTCGGAGAAGCTCAAGGATGGTACCGATCGATGCGCGCTACTCCATTTAGTGGGGGTAGAGCCTACTTGCAAGTCTCTCCGACCTTCACAAAAAAAGTTATTCAAGAATATCTCTTTCTCCTATGTGCTTTCATCCCTAACCCTAACCCTAACCCTTCCGAAAGTCGGAGAAGCTCAAGGATGGTACCGATCGATGCGCGCTACCCCATTTAGTGGGGGTAGAGCCTACTTGCAAGTCTCTCCGACCTTCACAAAAAAAGTTATTCAAGAATATCTCCTCAGATTTGGGGGAATTTCGTCGGTCGACCTCTTCCGAAGGTCGTACAAGCTCGGGGATGGTACCAATCGATCCGCAGGACCCAAATTAGTCCAGATGCAACCACTTTCCAAGTCTCTCCGACCTTCACAAAAAAAGTTATTCAAGAATATCTCTTTCTCCTATGTGCTTTCATCCCTAACCCTAACCCTAACCCTTCCGAAAGTCGGAGAAGCTCAAGGATGGTACCGATCGATGCGCGCTACCCCATTTAGTGGGGGTAGAGCCTACTTGCAAGTCTCTCCGACCTTCACAAAAAAAGTTATTCAAGAATATCTCTTTCTCCTATGTGCTTTCATCCCTAACCCTAACCCTAACCCTTCCGAAAGTCGGAGAAGCTCAAGGATGGTACCGATCGATGCGCGCTACCCCATTTAGTGGGGGTAGAGCCTACCTGAAAGTCTCTCCGACCTTCACAAAAAAAGTTATTCAAGAATATCTCCTCAGATTTGGGGGAATTTCGTCGGTCGACCTTTTCCGAAGGTCGTACAAGCTCGGGGATGGTACCAATCGATCTGCAGGACCCAAATTAGTCCAGATGCAACCACTTTCCAAGTCTCTCCGACCTTCACAAAAAAAGTTATTCAAGAATATCTCTTTCTCCTATGTGCTTTCATCCCTAACCCTAACCCTAACCCTTCCGAAAGTCGGAGAAGCTCAAGGATGGTACTGATCGATGCGCGCTACCCCATTTAGTGGGGGTAGAGCCTACTTGCAAGTCTCTCCGACCTTCACAAAAAAAGTTATTCAAGAATATCTCTTTCTCCTATGTGCTTTCATCCCTAACCCTAACCCTAACCCTTCCGAAAGTCGGAGAAGCTCAAGGATGGTACCGATCGATGCGCGCTACCCCATTTAGTGGGGGTAGAGCCTACTTGCAAGTCTCTCCGACCTTCACAAAAAAAGTTATTCAAGAATATCTCTTTCTCCTATGTGCTTTCATCCCTAACCCTAACCCTAACCCTTCCGAAAGTCGGAGAAGCTCAAGGATGGTACCGATCGATGCGCGCAACCCCATTTAGTGGGGGTAGAGCCTACTTGCAAGTCTCTCCGACCTTCACAAAAAAAGTTATTCAAGAATATCTCCTCAGATTTGGGGGAATTTCGTCGGTCGACCTCTTCCGAAGGTCGTACAAGCTCGGGGATGGTACCAATCGATCTGCAGGACCCAAATTAGTCCAGATGCAACCACTTTCCAAGTCTCTCCGACCTTCACAAAAAAAGTTATTCAAGAATATCTCTTTCTCCTATGTGCTTTCATCCCTAACCCTAACCCTAACCCTTCCGAAAGTCGGAGAAGCTCAAGGATGGTACCGATCGATGCGCGCTACCCCATTTAGTGGGGGTAGAGCCTACTTGCAAGTCTCTCCGACCTTCACAAAAAAAGTTATTCAAGAATATCTTTTTCTCCTATGTGCTTTCATCCCTAACCCTAACCCTAACCCTTCCGAAAGTCGGAGAAGCTCAAGGATGGTACCGATCGATGCGCGCAACCCCATTTAGTGGGGGTAGAGCCTACTTGCAAGTCTCTCCGACCTTCACAAAAAAAGTTATTCAAGAATATCTCCTCAGATTTGGGGGAATTTCGTCGGTCGACCTCTTCCGAAGGTCGTACAAGCTCGGATATGGTACCAATCGATCCGCAGGACCCAAATTAGTCCAGATGCAACCACTTTCCAAGTCTCTCCGACCTTCACAAAAAAAGTTATTCAAGAATATCTCTTTCTCCTATGTGCTTTCATCCCTAACCCTAACCCTAACCCTTCCGAAAGTCGGAGAAGCTCAAGGATGGTACCGATCGATGCGCGCTACCCCATTTAGTGGGGGTAGAGCCTACTTGCAAGTCTCTCCGACCTTCACAAAAAAAGTTATTCAAGAATATCTCTTTCTCCTATGTGCTTTCATCCCTAACCCTAACCCTAACCCTTCCGAAAGTCGGAGAAGCTCAAAGATGGTACCGATCGATGCGCGCTACCCCATTTAGTGGGGGTAGAGCCTACTTGCAAGTCTCTCCGACCTTCAAAAAAAAAGTTATTCAAGAATATCTCTTTCTCCTATGTGCTTTCATCCCTAACCCTAACCCTAACCCTTCCGAAAGTCGGAGAAGCTCAAGGATGGTACTGATCGATGCGCGCTACCCCATTTAGTGGGGGTAGAGCCTACTTGCAAGTCTCTCCGACCTTCACAAAAAAAGTTATTCAAGAATATCTCTTTCTCCTATGTGCTTTCATCCCTAACCCTAACCCTAACCCTTCCGAAAGTCGGAGAAGCTCAAAGATGGTACCGATCGATGCGCGCTACCCCATTTAGTGGGGGTAGAGCCTACTTGCAAGTCTCTCCGACCTTCACAAAAAAAGTTATTCAAGAATATCTCTTTCTCCTATGTGCTTTCATCCCTAACCCTAACCCTAACCCGTCCGAAAGTCGGAGAAGCTCAAGGATGGTACTGATCGATGCGCGCTACCCCATTTAGTGGGGGTAGAGCCTACTTGCAAGTCTCTCCGACCTTCACAAAAAAAGTTATTCAAGAATATCTCTTTCTCCTATGTGCTTTCATCCCTAACCCTAACCCTTCCAAAAGTCGGAGAAGCTCAAGGATGGTACCGATCGATGCGCGCTACCCCATTTAGTGGGGGTAGAGCCTACTTGCAAGTCTCTCCGACCTTCACAAAAAAAGTTATTCAAGAATATCTCTTTCTCCTATGTGCTTTCATCCCTAACCCTAACCCTAACCCTTCCGAAAGTCGGAGAAGCTCAAGGATGGTACCGATCGATGCGCGGTACCCCATTTAGTGGGGGTAGAGCCTACTTGCAAGTCTCTCCGACCTTCAAAAAAAAAGTTATTCAAGAATATCTCTTTCTCCTATGTGCTTTCATCCCTAACCCTAACCCTAACCCTTCCGAAAGTCGGAGAAGCTCAAGGATGGTACCGATCGATGCGCGTTACCCCATTTAGTGGGGGTAGAGCCTACTTGCAAGTCTCTCCGACCTTCACAAAAAAAGTTATTCAAGAATATCTCTTTCTCCTATGTGCTTTCATCCCTAACCCTAACCCTTCCGAAAGTCGGAGAAGCTCAAGGATGGTACTGATCGATGCGCGCTACCCCATTTAGTGGGGGTAGAGCCTACTTGCAAGTCTCTCCGACCTTCACAAAAAAAGTTATTCAAGAATATCTCTTTCTCCTATGTGCTTTCATCCCTAACCCTAACCCTAACCCTTCCGAAAGTCGGAGAAGCTCAAGGATGGTACCGATCGATGCGTGCTACCCCATTTAGTGGGGGTAGAGCCTACTTGCAAGTCTCTCCGACCTTCACAAAAAAAGTTATTCAAGAATATCTCCTCAGATTTGGGGGAATTTCGTCGGTCGACCTCTTCCGAAGGTCGTACAAGCTCGGGGATGGTACCAATCGATCCGCAGGACCCAAATTAGTCCAGATGCAACCACTTTCCAAGTCTCTCCGACCTTCACAAAAAAAGTTATTCAAGAATATCTCTTTCTCCTATGTGCTTTCATCCCTAACCCTAACCCTATCCCTTCCGAAAGTCGGAGAAGCTCAAGGATGGTACCGATCGATGCGCGCAACCCCATTTAGTGGGGGTAGAGCCTACTTGCAAGTCTCTCCGACCTTCAAAAAAAAAGTTATTCAAGAATATCTCCTCAGATTTGGGGGAATTTCGTCGGTCGACCTCTTCCGAAGGTCGTACAAGCTCGGGGATGGTACCAATCGATCCGCAGGACCCAAATTAGTCCAGATGCAACCACTTTCCAAGTCTCTCCGACCTTCACAAAAAAAGTTATTCAAGAATATCTCTTTCTCCTATGTGCTTTCATCCCTAACCCTAACCCTTCCGAAAGTCGGAGAAGCTCAAGGATGGTACCGATCGATGCGCGCTACCCCATTTAGTGGGGGTAGAGCCTACTTGCAAGTCTCTCCGACCTTCACAAAAAAAGTTATTCAAGAATATCTCTTTCTCCTATGTGCTTTCATCCCTAACCCTAACCCTAACCCTTCCAAAAGTCGGAGAAGCTCAAGGATGGTACTGATCGATGCGCGCTACCCCATTTAGTGGGGGTAGAGCCTACTTGCAAGTCTCTCCGACCTTCACAAAAAAAGTTATTCAAGAATATCTCTTTCTCCTATGTGCTTTCATCCCTAACCCTAACCCTAACCCTTCCGAAAGTCGGAGAAGCTCAAAGATGGTACCGATCGATGCGCGCTACCCCATTTAGTGGGGGTAGAGCCTACTTGCAAGTCTCTCCGACCTTCACAAAAAAAGTTATTCAAGAATATCTCCTCAGATTTGGGGGAATTTCGTCGGTCGACCTCTTCCGAAGGTCGTACAAGCTCGGGGATGGTACCAATCGATCCGCAGGACCCAAATTAGTCCAGATGCAACCACTTTCCAAGTCTCTCCGACCTTCACAAAAAAAGTTATTCAAGAATATCTCTTTCTCCTATGTGCTTTCATCCCTAACCCTAACCCTAACCCTTCCGAAAGTCGGAGAAGCTCAAGGATGGTACCGATCGATGCGCGCTACCCCATTTAGTGGGGGTAGAGCCTACTTGCAAGTCTCTCCGACCTTCACAAAAAAAGTTATTCAAGAATATCTCTTTCTCCTATGTGCTTTCATCCCTAACCCTAACCCTAACCCTTTCGAAAGTCGGAGAAGCTCAAGGATGGTACCGATCGATGCGCGCTACCCCATTTAGTGGGGGTAGAGCCTACTTGCAAGTCTCTCCGACCTTCACAAAAAAAGTTATTCAAGAATATCTCTTTCTCCTATGTGCTTTCATCCCTAACCCTAACCCTAACCCTTCCGAAAGTCGGAGAAGCTCAAGGATGGTACCGATCGATGCGCGCTACCCCATTTAGTGGGGGTAGAGCCTACTTGCAAGTCTCTCCGACCTTCACAAAAAAAGTTATTCAAGAATATCTCTTTCTCCTATGTGCTTTCATCCCTAACCCTAACCCTAACCCTTCCAAAAGTCGGAGAAGCTCAAGGATGGTACCGATCGATGCGCGCTACCCCATTTAGTGGGGGTAGAGCCTACTTGCAAGTCTCTCCGACCTTCACAAAAAAAGTTATTCAAGAATATCTCTTTCTCCTATGTGCTTTCATCCCTAACCCTAACCCTAACCCTTCCGAAAGTCGGAGAAGCTCAAGGATGGTACCGATCGATGCGCGCTACCCCATTTAGTGGGGGTAGAGCCTACTTGCAAGTCTCTCCGACCTTCACAAAAAAAGTTATTCAAGAATATCTCCTCAGATTTGGGGGAATTTCGTCGGTCGACCTCTTCCGAAGGTCGTACAAGCTCGGGGATGGTACCAATCGATCCGCAGGACCCAAATTAGTCCAGATGCAACCACTTTCCAAGTCTCTCCGACCTTCACAAAAAAAGTTATTCAAGAATATCTCTTTCTCCTATGTGCTTTCATCCCTAACCCTAACCCTATCCCTTCCGAAAGTCGGAGAAGCTCAAGGATGGTACCGATCGATGCGCGCAACCCCATTTAGTGGGGGTATAGCCTACTTGCAAGTCTCTCCGACCTTCACAAAAAAAGTTATTCAAGAATATCTCCTCAGATTTGGGGGAATTTCGTCGGTCGACCTCTTCCGAAGGTCGTACAAGCTCGGGGATGGTACCAATCGATCCGCAGGACCCAAATTAGTCCAGATGCAACCACTTTCCAAGTCTCTCCGACCTTCACAAAAAAAGTTATTCAAGAATATCTCTTTCTCCTATGTGCTTTCATCCCTAACCCTAACCCTAACCCTTCCGAAAGTCGGAGAAGCTCAAGGATGGTACCGATCGATGCGCGCTACCCCATTTAGTGGGGGTAGAGCCTACTTGCAAGTCTCTCCGACCTTCACAAAAAAAGTTATTCAAGAATATCTCCTCAGATTTGGGGGAATTTCGTCGGTCGACCTCTTCCGAAGGTCGTACAAGCTCGGGGATGGTACCAATCGATCCGCAGGACCCAAATTAGTCCAGATGCAACCACTTTCCAAGTCTCTCCGACCTTCACAAAAAAAGTTATTCAAGAATATCTCTTTCTCCTATGTGCTTTCATCCCTAACCCTAACCCTAACCCTTCCGAAAGTCGGAGAAGCTCAAGGATGGTACCGATCGATGCGCGCTACCCCATTTAGTGGGGGTAGAGCCTACTTGCAAGTCTCTCCGACCTTCACAAAAAAAGTTATTCAAGAATATCTCTTTCTCCTATGTGCTTTCATCCCTAACCCTAACCCTAACCCTTCCAAAAGTCGGAGAAGCTCAAGGATGGTACCGATCGATGCGCGCTACCCCATTTAGTGGGGGTAGAGCCTACTTGCAAGTCTCTCCGACCTTCACAAAAAAAGTTATTCAAGAATATCTCTTTCTCCTATGTGCTTTCATCCCTAACCCTAACCCTAACCCTTCCGAAAGTCGGAGAAGCTCAAGGATGGTACCGATCGATGCGCGCTACCCCATTTAGTGGGGGTAGAGCCTACTTGCAAGTCTCTCCGACCTTCACAAAAAAAGTTATTCAAGAATATCTCCTCAGATTTGGGGGAATTTCGTCGGTCGACCTCTTCCGAAGGTCGTACAAGCTCGGGGATGGTACCAATCGATCCGCAGGACCCAAATTAGTCCAGATGCAACCACTTTCCAAGTCTCTCCGACCTTCACAAAAAAAGTTATTCAAGAATATCTCTTTCTCCTATGTGCTTTCATCCCTAACCCTAACCCTATCCCTTCCGAAAGTCGGAGAAGCTCAAGGATGGTACCGATCGATGCGCGCAACCCCATTTAGTGGGGGTATAGCCTACTTGCAAGTCTCTCCGACCTTCACAAAAAAAGTTATTCAAGAATATCTCCTCAGATTTGGGGGAATTTCGTCGGTCGACCTCTTCCGAAGGTCGTACAAGCTCGGGGATGGTACCAATCGATCCGCAGGACCCAAATTAGTCCAGATGCAACCACTTTCCAAGTCTCTCCGACCTTCACAAAAAAAGTTATTCAAGAATATCTCTTTCTCCTATGTGCTTTCATCCCTAACCCTAACCCTAACCCTTCCGAAAGTCGGAGAAGCTCAAGGATGGTACCGATCGATGCGCGCTACCCCATTTAGTGGGGGTAGAGCCTACTTGCAAGTCTCTCCGACCTTCACAAAAAAAGTTATTCAAGAATATCTCCTCAGATTTGGGGGAATTTCGTCGGTCGACCTCTTCCGAAGGTCGTACAAGCTCGGGGATGGTACCAATCGATCCGCAGGACCCAAATTAGTCCAGATGCAACCACTTTCCAAGTCTCTCCGACCTTCACAAAAAAAGTTATTCAAGAATATCTCTTTCTCCTATGTGCTTTCATCCCTAACCCTAACCCTAACCCTTCCGAAAGTCGGAGAAGCTCAAGGATGGTACCGATCGATGCGCGCTACCCCATTTAGTGGGGGTAGAGCCTACTTGCAAGTCTCTCCGACCTTCACAAAAAAAGTTATTCAAGAATATCTCTTTCTCCTATGTGCTTTCATCCCTAACCCTAACCCTAACCCTTCCGAAAGACGGAGAAGCTCAAGGATGGTACCGATCGATGCGCGCTACCCCATTTAGTGGGGGTAGAGCCTACTTGCAAGTCTCTCCGACCTTCACAAAAAAAGTTATTCAAGAATATCTCTTTCTCCTATGTGCTTTCATCCCTAACCCTAACCCTAACCCTTCCGAAAGTCGGAGAAGCTCAAGGATGGTACCGATCGATGCGCGCTACCCCATTTAGTGGGGGTAGAGCCTACTTGCAAGTCTCTCCGACCTTCACAAAAAAAGTTATTCAAGAATATCTCTTTCTCCTATGTGCTTTCATCCCTAACCCTAACCCTAACCCTTCCAAAAGTCGGAGAAGCTCAAGGATGGTACCGATCGATGCGCGCTACCCCATTTAGTGGGGGTAGAGCCTACTTGCAAGTCTCTCCGACCGTCACAAAAAAAGTTATTCAAGAATATCTCTTTCTCCTATGTGCTTTCATCCCTAACCCTAACCCTAACCCTTCCGAAAGTCGGAGAAGCTCAAGGATGGTACCGATCGATGCGCGCTACCCCATTTAGTGGGGGTAGAGCCTACTTGCAAGTCTCTCCGACCTTCACAAAAAAAGTTATTCAAGAATATCTCCTCAGATTTGGGGGAATTTCGTCGGTCGACCTCTTCCGAAGGTCGTACAAGCTCGGGGATGGTACCAATCGATCCGCAGGACCCAAATTAGTCCAGATGCAACCACTTTCCAAGTCTCTCCGACCTTCACAAAAAAAGTTATTCAAGAATATCTCTTTCTCCTATGTGCTTTCATCCCTAACCCTAACCCTATCCCTTCCGAAAGTCGGAGAAGCTCAAGGATGGTACTGATCGATGCGCGCAACCCCATTTAGTGGGGGTATAGCCTACTTGCAAGTCTCTCCGACCTTCACAAAAAAAGTTATTCAAGAATATCTCCTCAGATTTGGGGGAATTTCGTCGGTCGACCTCTTCCGAAGGTCGTACAAGCTCGGGGATGGTACCAATCGATCCGCAGGACCCAAATTAGTCCAGATGCAACCACTTTCCAAGTCTCTCCGACCTTCACAAAAAAAGTTATTCAAGAATATCTCTTTCTCCTATGTGCTTTCATCCCTAACCCTAACCCTAACCCTTCCGAAAGTCGGAGAAGCTCAAGGATGGTACCGATCGATGTGCGCTACCCCATTTAGTGGGGGTAGAGCCTACTTGCAAGTCTCTCCGACCTTCACAAAAAAAGTTATTCAAGAATATCTCTTTCTCCTATGTGCTTTCATCCCTAACCCTAACCCTAACCCTTCCGAAAGTCGGAGAAGCTCAAGGATGGTACCGATCGATGCGCGCTACCCCATTTAGTGGGGGTAGAGCCTACTTGCAAGTCTCTCCGACCTTCACAAAAAAAGTTATTCAAGAATATCTCCTCAGATTTGGGGGAATTTCGTCGGTCGACCTCTTCCGAAGGTCGTACAAGCTCGGGGATGGTACCAATCGATCTGCAGGACCCAAATTAGTCCAGATGCAACCACTTTCCAAGTCTCTCCGACCTTCACAAAAAAAGTTATTCAAGAATATCTCTTTCTCCTATGTGCTTTCATCCCTAACCCTAACCCTATCCCTTCCGAAAGTCGGAGAAGCTCAAGGATGGTACCGATCGATGCGCGCAACCCCATTTAGTGGGGGTATAGCCTACTTGCAAGTCTCTCCGACCTTCACAAAAAAAGTTATTCAAGAATATCTCCTCAGATTTGGGGGAATTTCGTCGGTCGACCTCTTCCGAAGGTCGTACAAGCTCGGGGATGGTACCAATCGATCCGCAGGACCCAAATTAGTCCAGATGCAACCACTTTCCAAGTCTCTCCGACCTTCACAAAAAAAGTTATTCAAGAATATCTCTTTCTCCTATGTGCTTTCATCCCTAACCCTAACCCTAACCCTTCCGAAAGTCGGAGAAGCTCAAGGATGGTACCGATCGATGTGCGCTACCCCATTTAGTGGGGGTAGAGCCTACTTGCAAGTCTCTCCGACCTTCACAAAAAAAGTTATTCAAGAATATCTCTTTCTCCTATGTGCTTTCATCCCTAACCCTAACCCTAACCCTTCCGAAAGTCGGAGAAGCTCAAGGATGGTACCGATCGATGCGCGCTACCCCATTTAGTGGGGGTAGAGCCTACTTGCAAGTCTCTCCGACCTTCACAAAAAAAGTTATTCAAGAATATCTCCTCAGATTTGGGGGAATTTCGTCGGTCGACCTCTTCCGAAGGTCGTACAAGCTCGGGGATGGTACCAATCGATCTGCAGGACCCAAATTAGTCCAGATGCAACCACTTTCCAAGTCTCTCCGACCTTCACAAAAAAAGTTATTCAAGAATATCTCTTTCTCCTATGTGCTTTCATCCCTAACCCTAACCCTATCCCTTCCGAAAGTCGGAGAAGCTCAAGGATGGTACCGATCGATGCGCGCAACCCCATTTAGTGGGGGTATAGCCTACTTGCAAGTCTCTCCGACCTTCACAAAAAAAGTTATTCAAGAATATCTCCTCAGATTTGGGGGAATTTCGTCGGTCGACCTCTTCCGAAGGTCGTACAAGCTCGGGGATGGTACCAATCGATCCGCAGGACCCAAATTAGTCCAGATGCAACCACTTTCCAAGTCTCTCCGACCTTCACAAAAAAAGTTATTCAAGAATATCTCTTTCTCCTATGTGCTTTCATCCCTAACCCTAACCCTAACCCTTCCGAAAGTCGGAGAAGCTCAAGGATGGTACCGATCGATGTGCGCTACCCCATTTAGTGGGGGTAGAGCCTACTTGCAAGTCTCTCCGACCTTCACAAAAAAAGTTATTCAAGAATATCTCTTTCTCCTATGTGCTTTCATCCCTAACCCTAACCCTAACCCTTCCGAAAGTCGGAGAAGCTCAAGGATGGTACCGATCGATGCGCGCTACCCCATTTAGTGGGGGTAGAGCCTACTTGCAAGTCTCTCCGACCTTCACAAAAAAAGTTATTCAAGAATATCTCCTCAGATTTGGGGGAATTTCGTCGGTCGACCTCTTCCGAAGGTCGTACAAGCTCGGGGATGGTACCAATCGATCCGCAGGACCCAAATTAGTCCAGATGCAACCACTTTCCAAGTCTCTCCGACCTTCACAAAAAAAGTTATTCAAGAATATCTCTTTCTCCTATGTGCTTTCATCCCTAACCCTAACCCTATCCCTTCCGAAAGTCGGAGAAGCTCAAGGATGGTACCGATCGATGCGCGCAACCCCATTTAGTGGGGGTATAGCCTACTTGCAAGTCTCTCCGACCTTCACAAAAAAAGTTATTCAAGAATATCTCCTCAGATTTGGGGGAATTTCGTCGGTCGACCTCTTCCGAAGGTCGTACAAGCTCGGGGATGGTACCAATCGATCCGCAGGACCCAAATTAGTCCAGATGCAACCACTTTCCAAGTCTCTCCGACCTTCACAAAAAAAGTTATTCAAGAATATCTCTTTCTCCTATGTGCTTTCATCCCTAACCCTAACCCTAACCCTTCCGAAAGTCGGAGAAGCTCAAGGATAGTACCGATCGATGTGCGCTACCCCATTTAGTGGGGGTAGAGCCTACTTGCAAGTCTCTCCGACCTTCACAAAAAAAGTTATTCAAGAATATCTCTTTCTCCTATGTGCTTTCATCCCTAACCCTAACCCTAACCCTTCCGAAAGTCGGAGAAGCTCAAGGATGGTACCGATCGATGCGCGCTACCCCATTTAGTGGGGGTAGAGCCTACTTGCAAGTCTCTCCGACCTTCACAAAAAAAGTTATTCAAGAATATCTCCTCAGATTTGGGGGAATTTCGTCGGTCGACCTCTTCCGAAGGTCGTACAAGCTCGGGGATGGTACCAATCGATCCGCAGGACCCAAATTAGTCCAGATGCAACCACTTTCCAAGTCTCTCCGACCTTCACAAAAAAAGTTATTCAAGAATATCTCTTTCTCCTATGTGCTTTCATCCCTAACCCTAACCCTATCCCTTCCGAAAGTCGGAGAAGCTCAAGGATGGTACCGATCGATGCGCGCAACCCCATTTAGTGGGGGTATAGCCTACTTGCAAGTCTCTCCGACCTTCACAAAAAAAGTTATTCAAGAATATCTCCTCAGATTTGGGGGAATTTCGTCGGTCGACCTCTTCCGAAGGTCGTACAAGCTCGGGGATGGTACCAATCGATCCGCAGGACCCAAATTAGTCCAGATGCAACCACTTTCCAAGTCTCTCCGACCTTCACAAAAAAAGTTATTCAAGAATATCTCTTTCTCCTATGTGCTTTCATCCCTAACCCTAACCCTAACCCTTCCGAAAGTCGGAGAAGCTCAAGGATAGTACCGATCGATGTGCGCTACCCCATTTAGTGGGGGTAGAGCCTACTTGCAAGTCTCTCCGACCTTCACAAAAAAAGTTATTCAAGAATATCTCTTTCTCCTATGTGCTTTCATCCCTAACCCTAACCCTAACCCTTCCGAAAGTCGGAGAAGCTCAAGGATGGTACCGATCGATGCGCGCTACCCCATTTAGTGGGGGTAGAGCCTACTTGCAAGTCTCTCCGACCTTCACAAAAAAAGTTATTCAAGAATATCTCCTCAGATTTGGGGGAATTTCGTCGGTCGACCTCTTCCGAAGGTCGTACAAGCTCGGGGATGGTACCAATCGATCCGCAGGACCCAAATTAGTCCAGATGCAACCACTTTCCAAGTCTCTCCGACCTTCACAAAAAAAGTTATTCAAGAATATCTCTTTCTCCTATGTGCTTTCATCCCTAACCCTAACCCTAACCCTTCCGAAAGTCGGAGAAGCTCAAGGATGGTACCGATCGATGCGCGCTACCCCATTTAGTGGGGGTAGAGCCTACTTGCAAGTCTCTCCGACCTTCACAAAAAAAGTTATTCAAGAATATCTCTTTCTCCTATGTGCTTTCATCCCTAACCCTAACCCTAACCCTTCCGAAAGTCGGAGAAGCTCAAGGATGGTACCGATCGATGCGCGCAACCCCATTTAGTGGGGGTAGAGCCTACTTGCAAGTCTCTCCGACCTTCACAAAAAAAGTTATTCAAGAATATCTCCTCAGATTTGGGGGAATTTCGTCGGTCGACCTCTTCCGAAGGTCGTACAAGCTCGGGGATGGTACCAATCGATCCGCAGGACCCAAATTAGTCCAGATGCAACCACTTTCCAAGTCTCTCCGACCTTCACAAAAAAAGTTATTCAAGAATATCTCTTTCTCCTATGTGCTTTCATCCCTAACCCTAACCCTATCCCTTCCGAAAGTCGGAGAAGCTCAAGGATGGTACCGATCGATGCGCGCAACCCCATTTAGTGGGGGTATAGCCTACTTGCAAGTCTCTCCGACCTTCACAAAAAAAGTTATTCAAGAATATCTCCTCAGATTTGGGGGAATTTCGTCGGTCGACCTCTTCCGAAGGTCGTACAAGCTCGGGGATGGTACCAATCGATCCGCAGGACCCAAATTAGTCCAGATGCAACCACTTTCCAAGTCTCTCCGACCTTCACAAAAAAAGTTATTCAAGAATATCTCTTTCTCCTATGTGCTTTCATCCCTAACCCTAACCCTAACCCTTCCGAAAGTCGGAGAAGCTCAAGGATGGTACCGATCGATGCGCGCAACCCCATTTAGTGGGGGTAGAGCCTACTTGCAAGTCTCTCCGACCTTCACAAAAAAAGTTATTCAAGAATATCTCTTTCTCCTATGTGCTTTCATCCCTAACCCTAACCCTAACCCTTCCGAAAGTCGGAGAAGCTCAAGGATGGTATCGATCGATGCGCGCTACCCCATTTAGTGGGGGTAGAGCCTACTTGCAAGTCTCTCCGACCTTCACAAAAAAAGTTATTCAAGAATATCTCCTCAGATTTGGGGGAATTTCGTCGGTCGACCTCTTCCAAAGGTCGTACAAGCTCGGGGATGGTACCAATCGATCTGCAGGACCCAAATTAGTCCAGATGCAACCACTTTCCAAGTCTCTCCGACCTTCACAAAAAAAGTTATTCAAGAATATCTCTTTCTCCTATGTGCTTTCATCCCTAACCCTAACCCTTCCGAAAGTCGGAGAAGCTCAAGGATGGTACCGATCGATGCGCGCTACCCCATTTAGTGGGGGTAGAGCCTACTTGCAAGTCTCTCCGACCTTCACAAAAAAAGTTATTCAAGAATATCTCCTCAGATTTGGGGGAATTTCGTCGGTCGACCTCTTCCGAAGGTCGTACAAGCTCGGGGATGGTACCAATCGATCCGCAGGACCCAAATTAGTCCAGATGCAACCACTTTCCAAGTCTCTCCGACCTTCACAAAAAAAGTTATTCAAGAATATCTCTTTCTCCTATGTGCTTTCATCCCTAACCCTAACCCTAACCCTTCCGAAAGTCGGAGAAGCTCAAGGATGGTACCGATCGATGCGCGCTACCCCATTTAGTGGGGGTAGAGCCTACTTGCAAGTCTCTCCGACCTTCACAAAAAAAGTTATTCAAGAATATCTCTTTCTCCTATGTGCTTTCATCCCTAACCCTAACCCTAACCCTTCCGAAAGTCGGAGAAGCTCAACGATGGTACCGATCGATGCGCGCTACCCCATTTAGTGGGGGTAGAGCCTACTTGCAAGTCTCTCCGACCTTCACAAAAAAAGTTATTCAAGAATATCTCCTCAGATTTGGGGGAATTTCGTCGGTCGACCTCTTCCGAAGGTCGTACAAGCTCGGGGATGGTACCAATCGATCCGCAGGACCCAAATTAGTCCAGATGCAACCACTTTCCAAGTCTCTCCGACCTTCACAAAAAAAGTTATTCAAGATTATCTCTTTCTCCTATGTGCTTTCATCCCTAACCCTAACCCTATCCCTTCCGAAAGTCGGAGAAGCTCAAGGATGGTACCGATCGATGCGCGCAACCCCATTTAGTGGGGGTATAGCCTACTTGCAAGTCTCTCCGACCTTCACAAAAAAAGTTATTCAAGAATATCTCCTCAGATTTGGGGGAATTTCGTCGGTCGACCTCTTCCGAAGGTCGTACAAGCTCGGGGATGGTACCAATCGATCCGCAGGACCCAAATTAGTCCAGATGCAACCACTTTCCAAGTCTCTCCGACCTTCACAAAAAAAGTTATTCAAGAATATCTCTTTCTCCTATGTGCTTTCATCCCTAACCCTAACCCTAACCCTTCCGAAAGTCGGAGAAGCTCAAGGATGGTACCGATCGATGTGCGCTACCCCATTTAGTGGGGGTAGAGCCTACTTGCAAGTCTCTCCGACCTTCACAAAAAAAGTTATTCAAGAATATCTCTTTCTCCTATGTGCTTTCATCCCTAACCCTAACCCTAACCCTTCCGAAAGTCGGAGAAGCTCAAGGATGGTACCGATCGATGCGCGCTACCCCATTTAGTGGGGGTAGAGCCTACTTGCAAGTCTCTCCGACCTTCACAAAAAAAGTTATTCAAGAATATCTCTTTCTCCTATGTGCTTTCATCCCTAACCCTAACCCTAACCCTTCCGAAAGTCGGAGAAGCTCAAGGATGGTACCGATCGATGCGCGCTACCCCATTTAGTGGGGGTAGAGCCTACTTGCAAGTCTCTCCGACCTTCACAAAAAAAGTTATTCAAGAATATCTCCTCAGATTTGGGGGAATTTCGTCGGTCGACCTCTTCCGAAGGTCGTACAAGCTCGGGGATGGTACCAATCGATCCGCAGGACCCAAATTAGTCCAGATGCAACCACTTTCCAAGTCTCTCCGACCTTCACAAAAAAAGTTATTCAAGAATATCTCTTTCTCCTATGTGCTTTCATCCCTAACCCTAACCCTAACCCTTCCGAAAGTCGGAGAAGCTCAAGGATGGTACCGATCGATGCGCGCTACCCCATTTAGTGGGGGTAGAGCCTACTTGCAAGTCTCTCCGACCTTCACAAAAAAAGTTATTCAAGAATATCTCTTTCTCCTATGTGCTTTCATCCCTAACCCTAACCCTAACCCTTCCGAAAGTCGGAGAAGCTCAAGGATGGTACCGATCGATGCGCGCAACCCCATTTAGTGGGGGTAGAGCCTACTTGCAAGTCTCTCCGACCTTCACAAAAAAAGTTATTCAAGAATATCTCCTCAGATTTGGGGGAATTTCGTCGGTCGACCTCTTCCGAAGGTCGTACAAGCTCGGGGATGGTACCAATCGATCCGCAGGACCCAAATTAGTCCAGATGCAACCACTTTCCAAGTCTCTCCGACCTTCACAAAAAAAGTTATTCAAGAATATCTCTTTCTCCTATGTGCTTTCATCCCTAACCCTAACCCTTCCGAAAGTCGGAGAAGCTCAAGGATGGTACCGATCGATGCGCGCTACCCCATTTAGTGGGGGTAGAGCCTACTTGCAAGTCTCTCCGACCTTCACAAAAAAAGTTATTCAAGAATATCTCCTCAGATTTGGGGGAATTTCGTCGGTCGACCTCTTCCGAAGGTCGTACAAGCTCGGGGATGGTACCAATCGATCCGCAGGACCCAAATTAGTCCAGATGCAACCACTTTCCAAGTCTCTCCGACCTTCACAAAAAAAGTTATTCAAGAATATCTCTTTCTCCTATGTGCTTTCATCCCTAACCCTAACCCTAACCCTTCCGAAAGTCGGAGAAGCTCAAGGATGGTACCGATCGATGCGCGCTACCCCATTTAGTGGGGGTAGAGCCTACTTGCAAGTCTCTCCGACCTTCACAAAAAAAGTTATTCAAGAATATCTCTTTCTCCTATGTGCTTTCATCCCTAACCCTAACCCTAACCCTTCCGAAAGTCGGAGAAGCTCAAGGATGGTACCGATCGATGCGCGCTACCCCATTTAGTGGGGGTAGAGCCTACTTGCAAGTCTCTCCGACCTTCACAAAAAAAGTTATTCAAGAATATCTCCTCAGATTTGGGGGAATTTCGTCGGTCGACCTCTTCCGAAGATCGTACAAGCTCGGGGATGGTACCAATCGATCCGCAGGACCCAAATTAGTCCAGATGCAACCACTTTCCAAGTCTCTCCGACCTTCACAAAAAAAGTTATTCAAGATTATCTCTTTCTCCTATGTGCTTTCATCCCTAACCCTAACCCTATCCCTTCCGAAAGTCGGAGAAGCTCAAGGATGGTACCGATCGATGCGCGCAACCCCATTTAGTGGGGGTATAGCCTACTTGCAAGTCTCTCCGACCTTCACAAAAAAAGTTATTCAAGAATATCTCCTCAGATTTGGGGGAATTTCGTCGGTCGACCTCTTCCGAAGGTCGTACAAGCTCGGGGATGGTACCAATCGATCCGCAGGACCCAAATTAGTCCAGATGCAACCACTTTCCAAGTCTCTCCGACCTTCACAAAAAAAGTTATTCAAGAATATCTCTTTCTCCTATGTGCTTTCATCCCTAACCCTAACCCTAACCCTTCCGAAAGTCGGAGAAGCTCAAGGATGGTACCGATCGATGTGCGCTACCCCATTTAGTGGGGGTAGAGCCTACTTGCAAGTCTCTCCGACCTTCACAAAAAAAGTTATTCAAGAATATCTCTTTCTCCTATGTGCTTTCATCCCTAACCCTAACCCTAACCCTTCCGAAAGTCGGAGAAGCTCAAGGATGGTACCGATCGATGCGCGCTACCCCATTTAGTGGGGGTAGAGCCTACTTGCAAGTCTCTCCGACCTTCACAAAAAAAGTTATTCAAGAATATCTCCTCAGATTTGGGGGAATTTCGTCGGTCGACCTCTTCCGAAGGTCGTACAAGCTCGGGGATGGTACCAATCGATCCGCAGGACCCAAATTAGTCCAGATGCAACCACTTTCCAAGTCTCTCCGACCTTCACAAAAAAAGTTATTCAAGAATATCTCTTTCTCCTATGTGCTTTCATCCCTAACCCTAACCCTAACCCTTCCGAAAGTCGGAGAAGCTCAAGGATGGTACCGATCGATGCGCGCAACCCCATTTAGTGGGGGTAGAGCCTACTTGCAAGTCTCTCCGACCTTCACAAAAAAAGTTATTCAAGAATATCTCTTTCTCCTATGTGCTTTCATCCCTAACCCTAACCCTAACCCTTCCGAAAGTCGGAGAAGCTCAAGGATGGTACCGATCGATGCGCGCTACCCCATTTAGTGGGGGTAGAGCCTACTTGCAAGTCTCTCCGACCTTCACAAAAAAAGTTATTCAAGAATATCTCTTTCTCCTATGTGCTTTCATCCCTAACCCTAACCCTAACCCTTCCGAAAGTCGGAGAAGCTCAAGGATGGTACCGATCGATGCGCGCAACCCCATTTAGTGGGGGTAGAGCCTACTTGCAAGTCTCTCCGACCTTCACAAAAAAAGTTATTCAAGAATATCTCCTCAGATTTGGGGGAATTTCGTCGGTCGACCTCTTCCGAAGGTCGTACAAGCTCGGGGATGGTACCAATCGATCCGCAGGACCCAAATTAGTCCAGATGCAACCACTTTCCAAGTCTCTCCGACCTTCACAAAAAAAGTTATTCAAGAATATCTCTTTCTCCTATGTGCTTTCATCCCTAACCCTAACCCTATCCCTTCCGAAAGTCGGAGAAGCTCAAGGATGGTACCGATCGATGCGCGCAACCCCATTTAGTGGGGGTATAGCCTACTTGCAAGTCTCTCCGACCTTCACAAAAAAAGTTATTCAAGAATATCTCCTCAGATTTGGGGGAATTTCGTCGGTCGACCTCTTCCGAAGGTCGTACAAGCTCAAGGATGGTACCAATCGATCTGCAGGACCCAAATTAGTCCAGATGCAACCACTTTCCAAGTCTCTCCGACCTTCACAAAAAAAGTTATTCAAGAATATCTCTTTCTCCTATGTGCTTTCATCCCTAACCCTAACCCTAACCCTTCCGAAAGTCGGAGAAGCTCAAGGATGGTACCGATCGATGCGCGCTACCCCATTTAGTGGGGGTAGAGCCTACTTGCAAGTCTCTCCGACCTTCACAAAAAAAGTTATTCAAGAATATCTCTTTCTCCTATGTGCTTTCATCCCTAACCCTAACCCTAACCCTTCCGAAAGTCGGAGAAGCTCAAGGATGGTACCGATCGATGCGCGCTACCCCATTTAGTGGGGGTAGAGCCTACTTGCAAGTCTCTCCGACCTTCACAAAAAAAGTTATTCAAGAATATCTCCTCAGATTTGGGGGAATTTCGTCGGTCGACCTCTTCCGAAGGTCGTACAAGCTCGGGGATGGTACCAATCGATCCGCAGGACCCAAATTAGTCCAGATGCAACCACTTTCCAAGTCTCTCCGACCTTCACAAAAAAGGTTATTCAAGAATATCTCTTTCTCCTATGTGCTTTCATCCCTAACCCTAACCCTAACCCTTCCGAAAGTCGGAGAAGCTCAAAGATGGTACCGATCGATGCGCGCTACCCCATTTAGTGGGGGTAGAGCCTACTTGCAAGTCTCTCCGACCTTCACAAAAAAAGTTATTCAAGAATATCTCTTTCTCCTATGTGCTTTCATCCCTAACCCTAACCCTAACCCTTCCGAAAGTCGGAGAAGCTCAAGGATGGTACCGATCGATGCGCGCTACCCCATTTAGTGGGGGTAGAGCCTACTTGCAAGTCTCTCCGACCTTCACAAAAAAAGTTATTCAAGAATATCTCTTTCTCCTATGTGCTTTCATCCCTAACCCTAACCCTAACCCTTCCGAAAGTCGGAGAAGCTCAAGGATGGTACCGATCGATGCGCGCTACCCCATTTAGTGGGGGTAGAGCCTACTTGCAAGTCTCTCCGACCTTCACAAAAAAAGTTATTCAAGAATATCTCTTTCTCCTATGTGCTTTCATCCCTAACCCTAACCCTAACCCTTCCGAAAGTCGGAGAAGCTCAAGGATGGTACCGATCGATGAGCGCTACCCCATTTAGTGGGGGTAGAGCCTACTTGCAAGTCTCTCCGACCTTCACAAAAAAAGTTATTCAAGAATATCTCTTTCTCCTATGTGCTTTCATCCCTAACCCTAACCCTAACCCTTCCGAAAGTCGGAGAAGCTCAAGGATGGTACCGATCGATGCGCGCTACCCCATTTAGTGGGGGTAGAGCCTACTTGCAAGTCTCTCCGACCTTCACAAAAAAAGTTATTCAAGAATATCTCTTTCTCCTATGTGCTTTCATCCCTAACCCTAACCCTAACCCTTCCAAAAGTCGGAGAAGCTCAAGGATGGTACCGATCGATGCGCGCTACCCCATTTAGTGGGGGTAGAGCCTACTTGCAAGTCTCTCCGACCTTCACAAAAAAAGTTATTCAAGAATATCTCTTTCTCCTATGTGCTTTCATCCCTAACCCTAACCCTAACCCTTCCGAAAGTCGAAGAAGCTCAAGGATAGTACCGATCGATGCGCGCTACCCCATTTAGTGGGGGTAGAGCCTACTTGCAAGTCTCTCCGACCTTCACAAAAAAAGTTATTCAAGAATATCTCCTCAGATTTGGGGGAATTTCGTCGGTCGACCTCTTCCGAAGGTCGTACAAGCTCGGGGATGGTACCAATCGATCCGCAGGACCCAAATTAGTCCAGATGCAACCACTTTCCAAGTCTCTCCGACCTTCACAAAAAAAGTTATTCAAGAATATCTCTTTCTCCTATGTGCTTTCATCCCTAACCCTAACCCTATCCCTTCCGAAAGTCGGAGAAGCTCAAGGATGGTACTGATCGATGCGCGCAACCCCATTTAGTGGGGGTATAGCCTACTTGCAAGTCTCTCCGACCTTCACAAAAAAAGTTATTCAAGAATATCTCCTCAGATTTGGGGGAATTTCGTCGGTCGACCTCTTCCGAAGGTCGTACAAGCTCGGGGATGGTACCAATCGATCCGCAGGACCCAAATTAGTCCAGATGCAACCACTTTCCAAGTCTCTCCGACCTTCACAAAAAAAGTTATTCAAGAATATCTCTTTCTCCTATGTGCTTTCATCCCTAACCCTAACCCTAACCCTTCCGAAAGTCGGAGAAGCTCAAGGATGGTACCGATCGATGTGCGCTACCCCATTTAGTGGGGGTAGAGCCTACTTGCAAGTCTCTCCGACCTTCACAAAAAAAGTTATTCAAGAATATCTCTTTCTCCTATGTGCTTTCATCCCTAACCCTAACCCTAACCCTTCCGAAAGTCGGAGAAGCTCAAGGATGGTACCGATCGATGCGCGCTACCCCATTTAGTGGGGGTAAAGCCTACTTGCAAGTCTCTCCGACCTTCACAAAAAAAGTTATTCAAGAATATCTCCTCAGATTTGGGGGAATTTCGTCGGTCGACCTCTTCCGAAGGTCGTACAAGCTCGGGGATGGTACCAATCGATCCGCAGGACCCAAATTAGTCCAGATGCAACCACTTTCCAAGTCTCTCCGACCTTCACAAAAAAAGTTATTCAAGAATATCTCTTTCTCCTATGTGCTTTCATCCCTAACCCTAACCCTATCCCTTCCGAAAGTCGGAGAAGCTCAAGGATGGTACCGATCGATGCGCGCAACCCTATTTAGTGGGGGTATAGCCTACTTGCAAGTCTCTCCGACCTTCACAAAAAAAGTTATTCAAGAATATCTCCTCAGATTTGGGGGAATTTCGTCGGTCGACCTCTTCCGAAGGTCGTACAAGCTCGGGGATGGTACCAATCGATCTGCAGGACCCAAATTAGTCCAGATGCAACCACTTTCCAAGTCTCTCCGACCTTCACAAAAAAAGTTATTCAAGAATATCTCTTTCTCCTATGTGCTTTCATCCCTAACCCTAACCCTAACCCTTCCGAAAGTCGGAGAAGCTCAAGGATGGTACCGATCGATGTGCGCTACCCCATTTAGTGGGGGTAGAGCCTACTTGCAAGTCTCTCCGACCTTCACAAAAAAAGTTATTCAAGAATATCTCTTTCTCCTATGTGCTTTCATCCCTAACCCTAACCCTAACCCTTCCGAAAGTCGGAGAAGCTCAAGGATGGTACCGATCGATGCGCGCTACCCCATTTAGTGGGGGTAGAGCCTACTTGCAAGTCTCTCCGACCTTCACAAAAAAAGTTATTCAAGAATATCTCCTCAGATTTGGGGGAATTTCGTCGGTCGACCTCTTCCGAAGGTCGTACAAGCTCGGGGATGGTACCAATCGATCCGCAGGACCCAAATTAGTCCAGATGCAACCACTTTCCAAGTCTCTCCGACCTTCACAAAAAAAGTTATTCAAGAATATCTCTTTCTCCTATGTGCTTTCATCCCTAACCCTAACCCTATCCCTTCCGAAAGTCGGAGAAGCTCAAGGATGGTACCGATCGATGCGCGCAACCCCATTTAGTGGGGGTATAGCCTACTTGCAAGTCTCTCCGACCTTCACAAAAAAAGTTATTCAAGAATATCTCCTCAGATTTGGGGGAATTTCGTCGGTCGACCTCTTCCGAAGGTCGTACAAGCTCGGGGATGGTACCAATCGATCCGCAGGACCCAAATTAGTCCAGATGCAACCACTTTCCAAGTCTCTCCGACCTTCACAAAAAAAGTTATTCAAGAATATCTCTTTCTCCTATGTGCTTTCATCCCTAACCCTAACCCTAACCCTTCCGAAAGTCGGAGAAGCTCAAGGATGGTACCGATCGATGTGCGCTACCCCATTTAGTGGGGGTAGAGCCTACTTGCAAGTCTCTCCGACCTTCACAAAAAAAGTTATTCAAGAATATCTCTTTCTCCTATGTGCTTTCATCCCTAACCCTAACCCTAACCCTTCCGAAAGTCGGAGAAGCTCAAGGATGGTACCGATCGATGCGCGCTACCCCATTTAGTGGGGGTAGAGCCTACTTGCAAGTCTCTCCGACCTTCACAAAAAAAGTTATTCAAGAATATCTCCTCAGATTTGGGGGAATTTCGTCGGTCGACCTCTTCCGAAGGTCGTACAAGCTCGGGGATGGTACCAATCGATCCGCAGGACCCAAATTAGTCCAGATGCAACCACTTTCCAAGTCTCTCCGACCTTCACAAAAAAAGTTATTCAAGAATATCTCTTTCTCCTATGTGCTTTCATCCCTAACCCTAACCCTAACCCTTCCGAAAGTCGGAGAAGCTCAAGGATGGTACCGATCGATGCGCGCAACCCCATTTAGTGGGGGTAGAGCCTACTTGCAAGTCTCTCCGACCTTCACAAAAAAAGTTATTCAAGAATATCTCTTTCTCCTATGTGCTTTCATCCCTAACCCTAACCCTAACCCTTCCGAAAGTCGGAGAAGCTCAAGGATGGTACCGATCGATGCGCGCTACCCCATTTAGTGGGGGTAGAGCCTACTTGCAAGTCTCTCCGACCTTCACAAAAAAAGTTATTCAAGAATATCTCTTTCTCCTATGTGCTTTCATCCCTAACCCTAACCCTAACCCTTCCGAAAGTCGGAGAAGCTCAAGGATGGTACCGATCGATGCGCGCAACCCCATTTAGTGGGGGTAGAGCCTACTTGCAAGTCTCTCCGACCTTCACAAAAAAAGTTATTCAAGAATATCTCCTCAGATTTGGGGGAATTTCGTCGGTCGACCTCTTCCGAAGGTCGTACAAGCTCGGGGATGGTACCAATCGATCTGCAGGACCCAAATTAGTCCAGATGCAACCACTTTCCAAGTCTCTCCGACCTTCACAAAAAAAGTTATTCAAGAATATCTCTTTCTCCTATGTGCTTTCATCCCTAACCCTAACCCTATCCCTTCCGAAAGTCGGAGAAGCTCAAGGATGGTACCGATCGATGCGCGCAACCCCATTTAGTGGGGGTATAGCCTACTTGCAAGTCTCTCCGACCTTCACAAAAAAAGTTATTCAAGAATATCTCCTCAGATTTGGGGGAATTTCGTCGGTCGACCTCTTCCGAAGGTCGTACAAGCTCGGGGATGGTACCAATCGATCCGCAGGACCCAAATTAGTCCAGATGCAACCACTTTCCAAGTCTCTCCGACCTTCACAAAAAAAGTTATTCAAGAATATCTCTTTCTCCTATGTGCTTTCATCCCTAACCCTAACCCTAACCCTTCCGAAAGTCGGAGAAGCTCAAGGATGGTACCGATCGATGCGCGTTACCCCATTTAGTGGGGGTAGAGCCTACTTGCAAGTCTCTCCGACCTTCACAAAAAAAGTTATTCAAGAATATCTCTTTCTCCTATGTGCTTTCATCCCTAACCCTAACCCTTCCGAAAGTCGGAGAAGCTCAAGGATGGTACTGATCGATGCGCGCTACCCCATTTAGTGGGGGTAGAGCCTACTTGCAAGTCTCTCCGACCTTCACAAAAAAAGTTATTCAAGAATATCTCTTTCTCCTATGTGCTTTCATCCCTAACCCTAACCCTAACCCTTCCGAAAGTCGGAGAAGCTCAAGGATGGTACCGATCGATGCGCGCTACCCCATTTAGTGGGGGTAGAGCCTACTTGCAAGTCTCTCCGACCTTCACAAAAAAAGTTATTCAAGAATATCTCCTCAGATTTGGGGGAATTTCGTCGGTCGACCTCTTCCGAAGGTCGTACAAGCTCGGGGATGGTACCAATCGATCCGCAGGACCCAAATTAGTCCAGATGCAACCACTTTCCAAGTCTCTCCGACCTTCACAAAAAAAGTTATTCAAGAATATCTCTTTCTCCTATGTGCTTTCATCCCTAACCCTAACCCTATCCCTTCCGAAAGTCGGAGAAGCTCAAGGATGGTACCGATCGATGCGCGCAACCCCATTTAGTGGGGGTAGAGCTTACTTGCAAGTCTCTCCGACCTTCAAAAAAAAAGTTATTCAAGAATATCTCCTCAGATTTGGGGGAATTTCGTCGGTCGACCTCTTCCGAAGGTCGTACAAGCTCGGGGATGGTACCAATCGATCCGCAGGACCCAAATTAGTCCAGATGCAACCACTTTCCAAGTCTCTCCGACCTTCACAAAAAAAGTTATTCAAGAATATCTCTTTCTCCTATGTGCTTTCATCCCTAACCCTAACCCTTCCGAAAGTCGGAGAAGCTCAAGGATGGTACCGATCGATGCGCGCTACCCCATTTAGTGGGGGTAGAGCCTACTTGCAAGTCTCTCCGACCTTCACAAAAAAAGTTATTCAAGAATATCTCTTTCTCCTATGTGCTTTCATCCCTAACCCTAACCCTAACCCTTCCGAAAGTCAGAGAAGCTCAAGGATGGTACCGATCGATGCGCGCTACCCCATTTAGTGGGGGTAGAGCCTACTTGCAAGTCTCTCCGACCTTCACAAAAAAAGTTATTCAAGAATATCTCTTTCTCCTATGTGCTTTCATCCCTAACCCTAACCCTTCCGAAAGTCGGAGAAGCTCAAGGATGGTACCGATCGATGCGCGCTACCCCATTTAGTGGGGGTAGAGCCTACTTGCAAGTCTCTCCGACCTTCACAAAAAAAGTTATTCAAGAATATCTCTTTCTCCTATGTGCTTTCATCCCTAACCCTAACCCTAACCCTTCCAAAAGTCGGAGAAGCTCAAGGATGGTACTGATCGATGCGCGCTACCCCATTTAGTGGGGGTAGAGCCTACTTGCAAGTCTCTCCGACCTTCACAAAAAAAGTTATTCAAGAATATCTCTTTCTCCTATGTGCTTTCATCCCTAACCCTAACCCTAACCCTTCCGAAAGTCGGAGAAGCTCAAGGATGGTACCGATCGATGCGCGCTACCCCATTTAGTGGGGGTAGAGCCTACTTGCAAGTCTCTCCGACCTTCACAAAAAAAGTTATTCAAGAATATCTCCTCAGATTTGGGGGAATTTCGTCGGTCGACCTCTTCCGAAGGTCGTACAAGCTCGGGGATGGTACCAATCGATCCGCAGGACCCAAATTAGTCCAGATGCAACCACTTTCCAAGTCTCTCCGACCTTCACAAAAAAAGTTATTCAAGAATATCTCTTTCTCCTATGTGCTTTCATCCCTAACCCTAACCCTAACCCTTCCGAAAGTCGGAGAAGCTCAAGGATGGTACCGATCGATGCGCGCTACCCCATTTAGTGGGGGTAGAGCCTACTTGCAAGTCTCTCCGACCTTCACAAAAAAAGTTATTCAAGAATATCTCTTTCTCCTATGTGCTTTCATCCCTAACCCTAACCCTAACCCTTTCGAAAGTCGGAGAAGCTCAAAGATGGTACCGATCGATGCGCGCTACCCCATTTAGTGGGGGTAGAGCCTACTTGCAAGTCTCTCCGACCTTCACAAAAAAAGTTATTCAAGAATATCTCTTTCTCCTATGTGCTTTCATCCCTAACCCTAACCCTAACCCTTCCGAAAGTCGGAGAAGCTCAAGGATGGTACTGATCGATGCGCGCTACCCCATTTAGTGGGGGTAGAGCCTACTTGCAAGTCTCTCCGACCTTCACAAAAAAAGTTATTCAAGAATATCTCTTTCTCCTATGTGCTTTCATCCCTAACCCTAACCCTAACCCTTCCAAAAGTCGGAGAAGCTCAAGGATGGTACCGATCGATGCGCGCTACCCCATTTAGTGGGGGTAGAGCCTACTTGCAAGTCTCTCCGACCTTCACAAAAAAAGTTATTCAAGAATATCTCTTTCTCCTATGTGCTTTCATCCCTAACCCTAACCCTAACCCTTCCGAAAGTCGGAGAAGCTCAAGGATGGTACCGATCGATGCGCGCTACCCCATTTAGTGGGGGTAGAGCCTACTTGCAAGTCTCTCCGACCTTCACAAAAAAAGTTATTCAAGAATATCTCCTCAGATTTGGGGGAATTTCGTCGGTCGACCTCTTCCGAAGGTCGTACAAGCTCGGGGATGGTACCAATCGATCCGCAGGACCCAAATTAGTCCAGATGCAACCACTTTCCAAGTCTCTCCGACCTTCACAAAAAAAGTTATTCAAGAATATCTCTTTCTCCTATGTGCTTTCATCCCTAACCCTAACCCTATCCCTTCCGAAAGTCGGAGAAGCTCAAGGATGGTACCGATCGATGCGCGCAACCCCATTTAGTGGGGGTATAGCCTACTTGCAAGTCTCTCCGACCTTCACAAAAAAAGTTATTCAAGAATATCTCCTCAGATTTGGGGGAATTTCGTCGGTCGACCTCTTCCGAAGGTCGTACAAGCTCGGGGATGGTACCAATCGATCCGCAGGACCCAAATTAGTCCAGATGCAACCACTTTCCAAGTCTCTCCGACCTTCACAAAAAAAGTTATTCAAGAATATCTCTTTCTCCTATGTGCTTTCATCCCTAACCCTAACCCTAACCCTTCCGAAAGTCGGAGAAGCTCAAGGATGGTACCGATCGATGTGCGCTACCCCATTTAGTGGGGGTAGAGCCTACTTGCAAGTCTCTCCGACCTTCACAAAAAAAGTTATTCAAGAATATCTCTTTCTCCTATGTGCTTTCATCCCTAACCCTAACCCTAACCCTTCCGAAAGTCGGAGAAGCTCAAGGATGGTACCGATCGATGCGCGCTACCCCATTTAGTGGGGGTAGAGCCTACTTGCAAGTCTCTCCGACCTTCACAAAAAAAGTTATTCAAGAATATCTCCTCAGATTTGGGGGAATTTCGTCGGTCGACCTCTTCCGAAGGTCGTACAAGCTCGGGGATGGTACCAATCGATCCGCAGGACCCAAATTAGTCCAGATGCAACCACTTTCCAAGTCTCTCCGACCTTCACAAAAAAAGTTATTCAAGAATATCTCTTTCTCCTATGTGCTTTCATCCCTAACCCTAACCCTATCCCTTCCGAAAGTCGGAGAAGCTCAAGGATGGTACCGATCGATGCGCGCAACCCCATTTAGTGGGGGTATAGCCTACTTGCAAGTCTCTCCGACCTTCACAAAAAAAGTTATTCAAGAATATCTCCTCAGATTTGGGGGAATTTCGTCGGTCGACCTTTTCCGAAGGTCGTACAAGCTCGGGGATGGTACCAATCGATCCGCAGGACCCAAATTAGTCCAGATGCAACCACTTTCCAAGTCTCTCCGACCTTCACAAAAAAAGTTATTCAAGAATATCTCTTTCTCCTATGTGCTTTCATCCCTAACCCTAACCCTAACCCTTCCGAAAGTCGGAGAAGCTCAAGGATGGTACTGATCGATGTGCGCTACCCCATTTAGTGGGGGTAGAGCCTACTTGCAAGTCTCTCCGACCTTCACAAAAAAAGTTATTCAAGAATATCTCTTTCTCCTATGTGCTTTCATCCCTAACCCTAACCCTAACCCTTCCGAAAGTCGGAGAAGCTCAAGGATGGTACCGATCGATGCGCGCTACCCCATTTAGTGGGGGTAGAGCCTACTTGCAAGTCTCTCCGACCTTCACAAAAAAAGTTATTCAAGAATATCTCCTCAGATTTGGGGGAATTTCGTCGGTCGACCTCTTCCGAAGGTCGTACAAGCTCGGGGATGGTACCAATCGATCCGCAGGACCCAAATTAGTCCAGATGCAACCACTTTCCAAGTCTCTCCGACCTTCACAAAAAAAGTTATTCAAGAATATCTCTTTCTCCTATGTGCTTTCATCCCTAACCCTAACCCTAACCCTTCCGAAAGTCGGAGAAGCTCAAGGATGGTACCGATCGATGCGCGCTACCCCATTTAGTGGGGGTAGAGCCTACTTGCAAGTCTCTCCGACCTTCACAAAAAAAGTTATTCAAGAATATCTCTTTCTCCTATGTGCTTTCATCCCTAACCCTAACCCTAACCCTTCCGAAAGTCGGAGAAGCTCAAGGATGGTACCGATCGATGCGCGCTACCCCATTTAGTGGGGGTAGAGCCTACTTGCAAGTCTCTCCGACCTTCACAAAAAAAGTTATTCAAGAATATCTCCTCAGATTTGGGGGAATTTCGTCGGTCGACCTCTTCCGAAGATCGTACAAGCTCGGGGATGGTACCAATCGATCCGCAGGACCCAAATTAGTCCAGATGCAACCACTTTCCAAGTCTCTCCGACCTTCACAAAAAAAGTTATTCAAGATTATCTCTTTCTCCTATGTGCTTTCATCCCTAACCCTAACCCTATCCCTTCCGAAAGTCGGAGAAGCTCAAGGATGGTACCGATCGATGCGCGCAACCCCATTTAGTGGGGGTATAGCCTACTTGCAAGTCTCTCCGACCTTCACAAAAAAAGTTATTCAAGAATATCTCCTCAGATTTGGGGGAATTTCGTCGGTCGACCTCTTCCGAAGGTCGTACAAGCTCGGGGATGGTACCAATCGATCCGCAGGACCCAAATTAGTCCAGATGCAACCACTTTCCAAGTCTCTCCGACCTTCACAAAAAAAGTTATTCAAGAATATCTCTTTCTCCTATGTGCTTTCATCCCTAACCCTAACCCTAACCCTTCCGAAAGTCGGAGAAGCTCAAGGATGGTACCGATCGATGTGCGCTACCCCATTTAGTGGGGGTAGAGCCTACTTGCAAGTCTCTCCGACCTTCACAAAAAAAGTTATTCAAGAATATCTCTTTCTCCTATGTGCTTTCATCCCTAACCCTAACCCTAACCCTTCCGAAAGTCGGAGAAGCTCAAAGATGGTACCGATCGATGCGCGCTACCCCATTTAGTGGGGGTAGAGCCTACTTGCAAGTCTCTCCGACCTTCACAAAAAAAGTTATTCAAGAATATCTCCTCAGATTTGGGGGAATTTCGTCGGTCGACCTCTTCCGAAGGTCGTACAAGCTCGGGGATGGTACCAATCGATCCGCAGGACCCAAATTAGTCCAGATGCAACCACTTTCCAAGTCTCTCCGACCTTCACAAAAAAAGTTATTCAAGAATATCTCTTTCTCCTATGTGCTTTCATCCCTAACCCTAACCCTAACCCTTCCGAAAGTCGGAGAAGCTCAAGGATGGTACCGATCGATGCGCGCAACCCCATTTAGTGGGGGTAGAGCCTACTTGCAAGTCTCTCCGACCTTCACAAAAAAAGTTATTCAAGAATATCTCTTTCTCCTATGTGCTTTCATCCCTAACCCTAACCCTAACCCTTCCGAAAGTCGGAGAAGCTCAAGGATGGTACCGATCGATGCGCGTTACCCCATTTAGTGGGGGTAGAGCCTACTTGCAAGTCTCTCCGACCTTCACAAAAAAAGTTATTCAAGAATATCTCTTTCTCCTATGTGCTTTCATCCCTAACCCTAACCCTAACCCTTCCGAAAGTCGGAGAAGCTCAAGGATGGTACCGATCGATGCGCGCAACCCCATTTAGTGGGGGTAGAGCCTACTTGCAAGTCTCTCCGACCTTCACAAAAAAAGTTATTCAAGAATATCTCCTCAGATTTGGGGGAATTTCGTCGGTCGACCTCTTCCGAAGGTCGTACAAGCTCGGGGATGGTACCAATCGATCCGCAGGACCCAAATTAGTCCAGATGCAACCACTTTCCAAGTCTCTCCGACCTTCACAAAAAAAGTTATTCAAGAATATCTCTTTCTCCTATGTGCTTTCATCCCTAACCCTAACCCTATCCCTTCCGAAAGTCGGAGAAGCTCAAGGATGGTACCGATCGATGCGCGCAACCCCATTTAGTGGGGGTATAGCCTACTTGCAAGTCTCTCCGACCTTCACAAAAAAAGTTATTCAAGAATATCTCCTCAGATTTGGGGGAATTTCGTCGGTCGACCTCTTCCGAAGGTCGTACAAGCTCAAGGATGGTACCAATCGATCTGCAGGACCCAAATTAGTCCAGATGCAACCACTTTCCAAGTCTCTCCGACCTTCACAAAAAAAGTTATTCAAGAATATCTCTTTCTCCTATGTGCTTTCATCCCTAACCCTAACCCTAACCCTTCCGAAAGTCGGAGAAGCTCAAGGATGGTACCGATCGATGCGCGCTACCCCATTTAGTGGGGGTAGAGCCTACTTGCAAGTCTCTCCGACCTTCACAAAAAAAGTTATTCAAGAATATCTCTTTCTCCTATGTGCTTTCATCCCTAACCCTAACCCTAACCCTTCCGAAAGTCGGAGAAGCTCAAGGATGGTACCGATCGATGCGCGCTACCCCATTTAGTGGGGGTAGAGCCTACTTGCAAGTCTCTCCGACCTTCACAAAAAAAGTTATTCAAGAATATCTCCTCAGATTTGGGGGAATTTCGTCGGTCGACCTCTTCCGAAGGTCGTACAAGCTCGGGGATGGTACCAATCGATCCGCAGGACCCAAATTAGTCCAGATGCAACCACTTTCCAAGTCTCTCCGACCTTCACAAAAAAGGTTATTCAAGAATATCTCTTTCTCCTATGTGCTTTCATCCCTAACCCTAACCCTAACCCTTCCGAAAGTCGGAGAAGCTCAAAGATGGTACCGATCGATGCGCGCTACCCCATTTAGTGGGGGTAGAGCCTACTTGCAAGTCTCTCCGACCTTCACAAAAAAAGTTATTCAAGAATATCTCTTTCTCCTATGTGCTTTCATCCCTAACCCTAACCCTAACCCTTCCGAAAGTCGGAGAAGCTCAAGGATGGTACCGATCGATGCGCGCTACCCCATTTAGTGGGGGTAGAGCCTACTTGCAAGTCTCTCCGACCTTCACAAAAAAAGTTATTCAAGAATATCTCTTTCTCCTATGTGCTTTCATCCCTAACCCTAACCCTAACCCTTCCGAAAGTCGGAGAAGCTCAAGGATGGTACCGATCGATGCGCGCTACCCCATTTAGTGGGGGTAGAGCCTACTTGCAAGTCTCTCCGACCTTCACAAAAAAAGTTATTCAAGAATATCTCTTTCTCCTATGTGCTTTCATCCCTAACCCTAACCCTAACCCTTCCGAAAGTCGGAGAAGCTCAAGGATGGTACCGATCGATGAGCGCTACCCCATTTAGTGGGGGTAGAGCCTACTTGCAAGTCTCTCCGACCTTCACAAAAAAAGTTATTCAAGAATATCTCTTTCTCCTATGTGCTTTCATCCCTAACCCTAACCCTAACCCTTCCGAAAGTCGGAGAAGCTCAAGGATGGTACCGATCGATGCGCGCTACCCCATTTAGTGGGGGTAGAGCCTACTTGCAAGTCTCTCCGACCTTCACAAAAAAAGTTATTCAAGAATATCTCTTTCTCCTATGTGCTTTCATCCCTAACCCTAACCCTAACCCTTCCAAAAGTCGGAGAAGCTCAAGGATGGTACCGATCGATGCGCGCTACCCCATTTAGTGGGGGTAGAGCCTACTTGCAAGTCTCTCCGACCTTCACAAAAAAAGTTATTCAAGAATATCTCTTTCTCCTATGTGCTTTCATCCCTAACCCTAACCCTAACCCTTCCGAAAGTCGAAGAAGCTCAAGGATAGTACCGATCGATGCGCGCTACCCCATTTAGTGGGGGTAGAGCCTACTTGCAAGTCTCTCCGACCTTCACAAAAAAAGTTATTCAAGAATATCTCCTCAGATTTGGGGGAATTTCGTCGGTCGACCTCTTCCGAAGGTCGTACAAGCTCGGGGATGGTACCAATCGATCCGCAGGACCCAAATTAGTCCAGATGCAACCACTTTCCAAGTCTCTCCGACCTTCACAAAAAAAGTTATTCAAGAATATCTCTTTCTCCTATGTGCTTTCATCCCTAACCCTAACCCTATCCCTTCCGAAAGTCGGAGAAGCTCAAGGATGGTACTGATCGATGCGCGCAACCCCATTTAGTGGGGGTATAGCCTACTTGCAAGTCTCTCCGACCTTCACAAAAAAAGTTATTCAAGAATATCTCCTCAGATTTGGGGGAATTTCGTCGGTCGACCTCTTCCGAAGGTCGTACAAGCTCGGGGATGGTACCAATCGATCCGCAGGACCCAAATTAGTCCAGATGCAACCACTTTCCAAGTCTCTCCGACCTTCACAAAAAAAGTTATTCAAGAATATCTCTTTCTCCTATGTGCTTTCATCCCTAACCCTAACCCTAACCCTTCCGAAAGTCGGAGAAGCTCAAGGATGGTACCGATCGATGTGCGCTACCCCATTTAGTGGGGGTAGAGCCTACTTGCAAGTCTCTCCGACCTTCACAAAAAAAGTTATTCAAGAATATCTCTTTCTCCTATGTGCTTTCATCCCTAACCCTAACCCTAACCCTTCCGAAAGTCGGAGAAGCTCAAGGATGGTACCGATCGATGCGCGCTACCCCATTTAGTGGGGGTAGAGCCTACTTGCAAGTCTCTCCGACCTTCACAAAAAAAGTTATTCAAGAATATCTCCTCAGATTTGGGGGAATTTCGTCGGTCGACCTCTTCCGAAGGTCGTACAAGCTCGGGGATGGTACCAATCGATCCGCAGGACCCAAATTAGTCCAGATGCAACCACTTTCCAAGTCTCTCCGACCTTCACAAAAAAAGTTATTCAAGAATATCTCTTTCTCCTATGTGCTTTCATCCCTAACCCTAACCCTATCCCTTCCGAAAGTCGGAGAAGCTCAAGGATGGTACCGATCGATGCGCGCAACCCCATTTAGTGGGGGTATAGCCTACTTGCAAGTCTCTCCGACCTTCACAAAAAAAGTTATTCAAGAATATCTCCTCAGATTTGGGGGAATTTCGTCGGTCGACCTTTTCCGAAGGTCGTACAAGCTCGGGGATGGTACCAATCGATCCGCAGGACCCAAATTAGTCCAGATGCAACCACTTTCCAAGTCTCTCCGACCTTCACAAAAAAAGTTATTCAAGAATATCTCTTTCTCCTATGTGCTTTCATCCCTAACCCTAACCCTAACCCTTCCGAAAGTCGGAGAAGCTCAAGGATGGTACTGATCGATGTGCGCTACCCCATTTAGTGGGGGTAGAGCCTACTTGCAAGTCTCTCCGACCTTCACAAAAAAAGTTATTCAAGAATATCTCTTTCTCCTATGTGCTTTCATCCCTAACCCTAACCCTAACCCTTCCGAAAGTCGGAGAAGCTCAAGGATGGTACCGATCGATGCGCGCTACCCCATTTAGTGGGGGTAGAGCCTACTTGCAAGTCTCTCCGACCTTCACAAAAAAAGTTATTCAAGAATATCTCCTCAGATTTGGGGGAATTTCGTCGGTCGACCTCTTCCGAAGGTCGTACAAGCTCGGGGATGGTACCAATCGATCCGCAGGACCCAAATTAGTCCAGATGCAACCACTTTCCAAGTCTCTCCGACCTTCACAAAAAAAGTTATTCAAGAATATCTCTTTCTCCTATGTGCTTTCATCCCTAACCCTAACCCTAACCCTTCCGAAAGTCGGAGAAGCTCAAGGATGGTACCGATCGATGCGCGCTACCCCATTTAGTGGGGGTAGAGCCTACTTGCAAGTCTCTCCGACCTTCACAAAAAAAGTTATTCAAGAATATCTCTTTCTCCTATGTGCTTTCATCCCTAACCCTAACCCTAACCCTTCCGAAAGTCGGAGAAGCTCAAGGATGGTACCGATCGATGCGCGCTACCCCATTTAGTGGGGGTAGAGCCTACTTGCAAGTCTCTCCGACCTTCACAAAAAAAGTTATTCAAGAATATCTCCTCAGATTTGGGGGAATTTCGTCGGTCGACCTCTTCCGAAGATCGTACAAGCTCGGGGATGGTACCAATCGATCCGCAGGACCCAAATTAGTCCAGATGCAACCACTTTCCAAGTCTCTCCGACCTTCACAAAAAAAGTTATTCAAGATTATCTCTTTCTCCTATGTGCTTTCATCCCTAACCCTAACCCTATCCCTTCCGAAAGTCGGAGAAGCTCAAGGATGGTACCGATCGATGCGCGCAACCCCATTTAGTGGGGGTATAGCCTACTTGCAAGTCTCTCCGACCTTCACAAAAAAAGTTATTCAAGAATATCTCCTCAGATTTGGGGGAATTTCGTCGGTCGACCTCTTCCGAAGGTCGTACAAGCTCGGGGATGGTACCAATCGATCCGCAGGACCCAAATTAGTCCAGATGCAACCACTTTCCAAGTCTCTCCGACCTTCACAAAAAAAGTTATTCAAGAATATCTCTTTCTCCTATGTGCTTTCATCCCTAACCCTAACCCTAACCCTTCCGAAAGTCGGAGAAGCTCAAGGATGGTACCGATCGATGTGCGCTACCCCATTTAGTGGGGGTAGAGCCTACTTGCAAGTCTCTCCGACCTTCACAAAAAAAGTTATTCAAGAATATCTCTTTCTCCTATGTGCTTTCATCCCTAACCCTAACCCTAACCCTTCCGAAAGTCGGAGAAGCTCAAGGATGGTACCGATCGATGCGCGCTACCCCATTTAGTGGGGGTAGAGCCTACTTGCAAGTCTCTCCGACCTTCACAAAAAAAGTTATTCAAGAATATCTCCTCAGATTTGGGGGAATTTCGTCGGTCGACCTCTTCCGAAGGTCGTACAAGCTCGGGGATGGTACCAATCGATCCGCAGGACCCAAATTAGTCCAGATGCAACCACTTTCCAAGTCTCTCCGACCTTCACAAAAAAAGTTATTCAAGAATATCTCTTTCTCCTATGTGCTTTCATCCCTAACCCTAACCCTAACCCTTCCGAAAGTCGGAGAAGCTCAAGGATGGTACCGATCGATGCGCGCAACCCCATTTAGTGGGGGTAGAGCCTACTTGCAAGTCTCTCCGACCTTCACAAAAAAAGTTATTCAAGAATATCTCTTTCTCCTATGTGCTTTCATCCCTAACCCTAACCCTAACCCTTCCGAAAGTCGGAGAAGCTCAAGGATGGTACCGATCGATGCGCGTTACCCCATTTAGTGGGGGTAGAGCCTACTTGCAAGTCTCTCCGACCTTCACAAAAAAAGTTATTCAAGAATATCTCTTTCTCCTATGTGCTTTCATCCCTAACCCTAACCCTATCCCTTCCGAAAGTCGGAGAAGCTCAAGGATGGTACCGATCGATGCGCGCAACCCCATTTAGTGGGGGTATAGCCTACTTGCAAGTCTCTCCGACCTTCACAAAAAAAGTTATTCAAGAATATCTCCTCAGATTTGGGGGAATTTCGTCGGTCGACCTCTTCCGAAGGTCGTACAAGCTCAAGGATGGTACCAATCGATCTGCAGGACCCAAATTAGTCCAGATGCAACCACTTTCCAAGTCTCTCCGACCTTCACAAAAAAAGTTATTCAAGAATATCTCTTTCTCCTATGTGCTTTCATCCCTAACCCTAACCCTAACCCTTCCGAAAGTCGGAGAAGCTCAAGGATGGTACCGATCGATGCGCGCTACCCCATTTAGTGGGGGTAGAGCCTACTTGCAAGTCTCTCCGACCTTCACAAAAAAAGTTATTCAAGAATATCTCTTTCTCCTATGTGCTTTCATCCCTAACCCTAACCCTAACCCTTCCGAAAGTCGGAGAAGCTCAAGGATGGTACCGATCGATGCGCGCTACCCCATTTAGTGGGGGTAGAGCCTACTTGCAAGTCTCTCCGACCTTCACAAAAAAAGTTATTCAAGAATATCTCCTCAGATTTGGGGGAATTTCGTCGGTCGACCTCTTCCGAAGGTCGTACAAGCTCGGGGATGGTACCAATCGATCCGCAGGACCCAAATTAGTCCAGATGCAACCACTTTCCAAGTCTCTCCGACCTTCACAAAAAAGGTTATTCAAGAATATCTCTTTCTCCTATGTGCTTTCATCCCTAACCCTAACCCTAACCCTTCCGAAAGTCGGAGAAGCTCAAAGATGGTACCGATCGATGCGCGCTACCCCATTTAGTGGGGGTAGAGCCTACTTGCAAGTCTCTCCGACCTTCACAAAAAAAGTTATTCAAGAATATCTCTTTCTCCTATGTGCTTTCATCCCTAACCCTAACCCTAACCCTTCCGAAAGTCGGAGAAGCTCAAGGATGGTACCGATCGATGCGCGCTACCCCATTTAGTGGGGGTAGAGCCTACTTGCAAGTCTCTCCGACCTTCACAAAAAAAGTTATTCAAGAATATCTCTTTCTCCTATGTGCTTTCATCCCTAACCCTAACCCTAACCCTTCCGAAAGTCGGAGAAGCTCAAGGATGGTACCGATCGATGCGCGCTACCCCATTTAGTGGGGGTAGAGCCTACTTGCAAGTCTCTCCGACCTTCACAAAAAAAGTTATTCAAGAATATCTCTTTCTCCTATGTGCTTTCATCCCTAACCCTAACCCTAACCCTTCCGAAAGTCGGAGAAGCTCAAGGATGGTACCGATCGATGAGCGCTACCCCATTTAGTGGGGGTAGAGCCTACTTGCAAGTCTCTCCGACCTTCACAAAAAAAGTTATTCAAGAATATCTCTTTCTCCTATGTGCTTTCATCCCTAACCCTAACCCTAACCCTTCCGAAAGTCGGAGAAGCTCAAGGATGGTACCGATCGATGCGCGCTACCCCATTTAGTGGGGGTAGAGCCTACTTGCAAGTCTCTCCGACCTTCACAAAAAAAGTTATTCAAGAATATCTCTTTCTCCTATGTGCTTTCATCCCTAACCCTAACCCTAACCCTTCCAAAAGTCGGAGAAGCTCAAGGATGGTACCGATCGATGCGCGCTACCCCATTTAGTGGGGGTAGAGCCTACTTGCAAGTCTCTCCGACCTTCACAAAAAAAGTTATTCAAGAATATCTCTTTCTCCTATGTGCTTTCATCCCTAACCCTAACCCTAACCCTTCCGAAAGTCGAAGAAGCTCAAGGATAGTACCGATCGATGCGCGCTACCCCATTTAGTGGGGGTAGAGCCTACTTGCAAGTCTCTCCGACCTTCACAAAAAAAGTTATTCAAGAATATCTCCTCAGATTTGGGGGAATTTCGTCGGTCGACCTCTTCCGAAGGTCGTACAAGCTCGGGGATGGTACCAATCGATCCGCAGGACCCAAATTAGTCCAGATGCAACCACTTTCCAAGTCTCTCCGACCTTCACAAAAAAAGTTATTCAAGAATATCTCTTTCTCCTATGTGCTTTCATCCCTAACCCTAACCCTATCCCTTCCGAAAGTCGGAGAAGCTCAAGGATGGTACTGATCGATGCGCGCAACCCCATTTAGTGGGGGTATAGCCTACTTGCAAGTCTCTCCGACCTTCACAAAAAAAGTTATTCAAGAATATCTCCTCAGATTTGGGGGAATTTCGTCGGTCGACCTCTTCCGAAGGTCGTACAAGCTCGGGGATGGTACCAATCGATCCGCAGGACCCAAATTAGTCCAGATGCAACCACTTTCCAAGTCTCTCCGACCTTCACAAAAAAAGTTATTCAAGAATATCTCTTTCTCCTATGTGCTTTCATCCCTAACCCTAACCCTAACCCTTCCGAAAGTCGGAGAAGCTCAAGGATGGTACCGATCGATGTGCGCTACCCCATTTAGTGGGGGTAGAGCCTACTTGCAAGTCTCTCCGACCTTCACAAAAAAAGTTATTCAAGAATATCTCTTTCTCCTATGTGCTTTCATCCCTAACCCTAACCCTAACCCTTCCGAAAGTCGGAGAAGCTCAAGGATGGTACCGATCGATGCGCGCTACCCCATTTAGTGGGGGTAGAGCCTACTTGCAAGTCTCTCCGACCTTCACAAAAAAAGTTATTCAAGAATATCTCCTCAGATTTGGGGGAATTTCGTCGGTCGACCTCTTCCGAAGGTCGTACAAGCTCGGGGATGGTACCAATCGATCCGCAGGACCCAAATTAGTCCAGATGCAACCACTTTCCAAGTCTCTCCGACCTTCACAAAAAAAGTTATTCAAGAATATCTCTTTCTCCTATGTGCTTTCATCCCTAACCCTAACCCTATCCCTTCCGAAAGTCGGAGAAGCTCAAGGATGGTACCGATCGATGCGCGCAACCCTATTTAGTGGGGGTATAGCCTACTTGCAAGTCTCTCCGACCTTCACAAAAAAAGTTATTCAAGAATATCTCCTCAGATTTGGGGGAATTTCGTCGGTCGACCTCTTCCGAAGGTCGTACAAGCTCGGGGATGGTACCAATCGATCTGCAGGACCCAAATTAGTCCAGATGCAACCACTTTCCAAGTCTCTCCGACCTTCACAAAAAAAGTTATTCAAGAATATCTCTTTCTCCTATGTGCTTTCATCCCTAACCCTAACCCTAACCCTTCCGAAAGTCGGAGAAGCTCAAGGATGGTACCGATCGATGTGCGCTACCCCATTTAGTGGGGGTAGAGCCTACTTGCAAGTCTCTCCGACCTTCACAAAAAAAGTTATTCAAGAATATCTCTTTCTCCTATGTGCTTTCATCCCTAACCCTAACCCTAACCCTTCCGAAAGTCGGAGAAGCTCAAGGATGGTACCGATCGATGCGCGCTACCCCATTTAGTGGGGGTAGAGCCTACTTGCAAGTCTCTCCGACCTTCACAAAAAAAGTTATTCAAGAATATCTCCTCAGATTTGGGGGAATTTCGTCGGTCGACCTCTTCCGAAGGTCGTACAAGCTCGGGGATGGTACCAATCGATCCGCAGGACCCAAATTAGTCCAGATGCAACCACTTTCCAAGTCTCTCCGACCTTCACAAAAAAAGTTATTCAAGAATATCTCTTTCTCCTATGTGCTTTCATCCCTAACCCTAACCCTATCCCTTCCGAAAGTCGGAGAAGCTCAAGGATGGTACCGATCGATGCGCGCAACCCCATTTAGTGGGGGTATAGCCTACTTGCAAGTCTCTCCGACCTTCACAAAAAAAGTTATTCAAGAATATCTCCTCAGATTTGGGGGAATTTCGTCGGTCGACCTCTTCCGAAGGTCGTACAAGCTCGGGGATGGTACCAATCGATCCGCAGGACCCAAATTAGTCCAGATGCAACCACTTTCCAAGTCTCTCCGACCTTCACAAAAAAAGTTATTCAAGAATATCTCTTTCTCCTATGTGCTTTCATCCCTAACCCTAACCCTAACCCTTCCGAAAGTCGGAGAAGCTCAAGGATGGTACCGATCGATGTGCGCTACCCCATTTAGTGGGGGTAGAGCCTACTTGCAAGTCTCTCCGACCTTCACAAAAAAAGTTATTCAAGAATATCTCTTTCTCCTATGTGCTTTCATCCCTAACCCTAACCCTAACCCTTCCGAAAGTCGGAGAAGCTCAAGGATGGTACCGATCGATGCGCGCTACCCCATTTAGTGGGGGTAGAGCCTACTTGCAAGTCTCTCCGACCTTCACAAAAAAAGTTATTCAAGAATATCTCCTCAGATTTGGGGGAATTTCGTCGGTCGACCTCTTCCGAAGGTCGTACAAGCTCGGGGATGGTACCAATCGATCCGCAGGACCCAAATTAGTCCAGATGCAACCACTTTCCAAGTCTCTCCGACCTTCACAAAAAACGTTATTCAAGAATATCTCTTTCTCCTATGTGCTTTCATCCCTAACCCTAACCCTAACCCTTCCGAAAGTCGGAGAAGCTCAAGGATGGTACCGATCGATGCGCGCAACCCCATTTAGTGGGGGTAGAGCCTACTTGCAAGTCTCTCCGACCTTCACAAAAAAAGTTATTCAAGAATATCTCTTTCTCCTATGTGCTTTCATCCCTAACCCTAACCCTAACCCTTCCGAAAGTCGGAGAAGCTCAAGGATGGTACCGATCGATGCGCGCTACCCCATTTAGTGGGGGTAGAGCCTACTTGCAAGTCTCTCCGACCTTCACAAAAAAAGTTATTCAAGAATATCTCTTTCTCCTATGTGCTTTCATCCCTAACCCTAACCCTAACCCTTCCGAAAGTCGGAGAAGCTCAAGGATGGTACCGATCGATGCGCGCAACCCCATTTAGTGGGGGTAGAGCCTACTTGCAAGTCTCTCCGACCTTCACAAAAAAAGTTATTCAAGAATATCTCCTCAGATTTGGGGGAATTTCGTCGGTCGACCTCTTCCGAAGGTCGTACAAGCTCGGGGATGGTACCAATCGATCTGCAGGACCCAAATTAGTCCAGATGCAACCACTTTCCAAGTCTCTCCGACCTTCACAAAAAAAGTTATTCAAGAATATCTCTTTCTCCTATGTGCTTTCATCCCTAACCCTAACCCTATCCCTTCCGAAAGTCGGAGAAGCTCAAGGATGGTACCGATCGATGCGCGCAACCCCATTTAGTGGGGGTATAGCCTACTTGCAAGTCTCTCCGACCTTCACAAAAAAAGTTATTCAAGAATATCTCCTCAGATTTGGGGGAATTTCGTCGGTCGACCTCTTCCGAAGGTCGTACAAGCTCGGGGATGGTACCAATCGATCCGCAGGACCCAAATTAGTCCAGATGCAACCACTTTCCAAGTCTCTCCGACCTTCACAAAAAAAGTTATTCAAGAATATCTCTTTCTCCTATGTGCTTTCATCCCTAACCCTAACCCTAACCCTTCCGAAAGTCGGAGAAGCTCAAGGATGGTACCGATCGATGCGCGTTACCCCATTTAGTGGGGGTAGAGCCTACTTGCAAGTCTCTCCGACCTTCACAAAAAAAGTTATTCAAGAATATCTCTTTCTCCTATGTGCTTTCATCCCTAACCCTAACCCTTCCGAAAGTCGGAGAAGCTCAAGGATGGTACTGATCGATGCGCGCTACCCCATTTAGTGGGGGTAGAGCCTACTTGCAAGTCTCTCCGACCTTCACAAAAAAAGTTATTCAAGAATATCTCTTTCTCCTATGTGCTTTCATCCCTAACCCTAACCCTAACCCTTCCGAAAGTCGGAGAAGCTCAAGGATGGTACCGATCGATGCGCGCTACCCCATTTAGTGGGGGTAGAGCCTACTTGCAAGTCTCTCCGACCTTCACAAAAAAAGTTATTCAAGAATATCTCCTCAGATTTGGGGGAATTTCGTCGGTCGACCTCTTCCGAAGGTCGTACAAGCTCGGGGATGGTACCAATCGATCCGCAGGACCCAAATTAGTCCAGATGCAACCACTTTCCAAGTCTCTCCGACCTTCACAAAAAAAGTTATTCAAGAATATCTCTTTCTCCTATGTGCTTTCATCCCTAACCCTAACCCTATCCCTTCCGAAAGTCGGAGAAGCTCAAGGATGGTACCGATCGATGCGCGCAACCCCATTTAGTGGGGGTAGAGCTTACTTGCAAGTCTCTCCGACCTTCAAAAAAAAAGTTATTCAAGAATATCTCCTCAGATTTGGGGGAATTTCGTCGGTCGACCTCTTCCGAAGGTCGTACAAGCTCGGGGATGGTACCAATCGATCCGCAGGACCCAAATTAGTCCAGATGCAACCACTTTCCAAGTCTCTCCGACCTTCACAAAAAAAGTTATTCAAGAATATCTCTTTCTCCTATGTGCTTTCATCCCTAACCCTAACCCTTCCGAAAGTCGGAGAAGCTCAAGGATGGTACCGATCGATGCGCGCTACCCCATTTAGTGGGGGTAGAGCCTACTTGCAAGTCTCTCCGACCTTCACAAAAAAAGTTATTCAAGAATATCTCTTTCTCCTATGTGCTTTCATCCCTAACCCTAACCCTAACCCTTCCGAAAGTCAGAGAAGCTCAAGGATGGTACCGATCGATGCGCGCTACCCCATTTAGTGGGGGTAGAGCCTACTTGCAAGTCTCTCCGACCTTCACAAAAAAAGTTATTCAAGAATATCTCTTTCTCCTATGTGCTTTCATCCCTAACCCTAACCCTTCCGAAAGTCGGAGAAGCTCAAGGATGGTACCGATCGATGCGCGCTACCCCATTTAGTGGGGGTAGAGCCTACTTGCAAGTCTCTCCGACCTTCACAAAAAAAGTTATTCAAGAATATCTCTTTCTCCTATGTGCTTTCATCCCTAACCCTAACCCTAACCCTTCCAAAAGTCGGAGAAGCTCAAGGATGGTACTGATCGATGCGCGCTACCCCATTTAGTGGGGGTAGAGCCTACTTGCAAGTCTCTCCGACCTTCACAAAAAAAGTTATTCAAGAATATCTCTTTCTCCTATGTGCTTTCATCCCTAACCCTAACCCTAACCCTTCCGAAAGTCGGAGAAGCTCAAGGATGGTACCGATCGATGCGCGCTACCCCATTTAGTGGGGGTAGAGCCTACTTGCAAGTCTCTCCGACCTTCACAAAAAAAGTTATTCAAGAATATCTCCTCAGATTTGGGGGAATTTCGTCGGTCGACCTCTTCCGAAGGTCGTACAAGCTCGGGGATGGTACCAATCGATCCGCAGGACCCAAATTAGTCCAGATGCAACCACTTTCCAAGTCTCTCCGACCTTCACAAAAAAAGTTATTCAAGAATATCTCTTTCTCCTATGTGCTTTCATCCCTAACCCTAACCCTAACCCTTCCGAAAGTCGGAGAAGCTCAAGGATGGTACCGATCGATGCGCGCTACCCCATTTAGTGGGGGTAGAGCCTACTTGCAAGTCTCTCCGACCTTCACAAAAAAAGTTATTCAAGAATATCTCTTTCTCCTATGTGCTTTCATCCCTAACCCTAACCCTAACCCTTTCGAAAGTCGGAGAAGCTCAAAGATGGTACCGATCGATGCGCGCTACCCCATTTAGTGGGGGTAGAGCCTACTTGCAAGTCTCTCCGACCTTCACAAAAAAAGTTATTCAAGAATATCTCTTTCTCCTATGTGCTTTCATCCCTAACCCTAACCCTAACCCTTCCGAAAGTCGGAGAAGCTCAAGGATGGTACTGATCGATGCGCGCTACCCCATTTAGTGGGGGTAGAGCCTACTTGCAAGTCTCTCCGACCTTCACAAAAAAAGTTATTCAAGAATATCTCTTTCTCCTATGTGCTTTCATCCCTAACCCTAACCCTAACCCTTCCAAAAGTCGGAGAAGCTCAAGGATGGTACCGATCGATGCGCGCTACCCCATTTAGTGGGGGTAGAGCCTACTTGCAAGTCTCTCCGACCTTCACAAAAAAAGTTATTCAAGAATATCTCTTTCTCCTATGTGCTTTCATCCCTAACCCTAACCCTAACCCTTCCGAAAGTCGGAGAAGCTCAAGGATGGTACCGATCGATGCGCGCTACCCCATTTAGTGGGGGTAGAGCCTACTTGCAAGTCTCTCCGACCTTCACAAAAAAAGTTATTCAAGAATATCTCCTCAGATTTGGGGGAATTTCGTCGGTCGACCTCTTCCGAAGGTCGTACAAGCTCGGGGATGGTACCAATCGATCCGCAGGACCCAAATTAGTCCAGATGCAACCACTTTCCAAGTCTCTCCGACCTTCACAAAAAAAGTTATTCAAGAATATCTCTTTCTCCTATGTGCTTTCATCCCTAACCCTAACCCTATCCCTTCCGAAAGTCGGAGAAGCTCAAGGATGGTACCGATCGATGCGCGCAACCCCATTTAGTGGGGGTATAGCCTACTTGCAAGTCTCTCCGACCTTCACAAAAAAAGTTATTCAAGAATATCTCCTCAGATTTGGGGGAATTTCGTCGGTCGACCTCTTCCGAAGGTCGTACAAGCTCGGGGATGGTACCAATCGATCCGCAGGACCCAAATTAGTCCAGATGCAACCACTTTCCAAGTCTCTCCGACCTTCACAAAAAAAGTTATTCAAGAATATCTCTTTCTCCTATGTGCTTTCATCCCTAACCCTAACCCTAACCCTTCCGAAAGTCGGAGAAGCTCAAGGATGGTACCGATCGATGTGCGCTACCCCATTTAGTGGGGGTAGAGCCTACTTGCAAGTCTCTCCGACCTTCACAAAAAAAGTTATTCAAGAATATCTCTTTCTCCTATGTGCTTTCATCCCTAACCCTAACCCTAACCCTTCCGAAAGTCGGAGAAGCTCAAGGATGGTACCGATCGATGCGCGCTACCCCATTTAGTGGGGGTAGAGCCTACTTGCAAGTCTCTCCGACCTTCACAAAAAAAGTTATTCAAGAATATCTCCTCAGATTTGGGGGAATTTCGTCGGTCGACCTCTTCCGAAGGTCGTACAAGCTCGGGGATGGTACCAATCGATCCGCAGGACCCAAATTAGTCCAGATGCAACCACTTTCCAAGTCTCTCCGACCTTCACAAAAAAAGTTATTCAAGAATATCTCTTTCTCCTATGTGCTTTCATCCCTAACCCTAACCCTATCCCTTCCGAAAGTCGGAGAAGCTCAAGGATGGTACCGATCGATGCGCGCAACCCCATTTAGTGGGGGTATAGCCTACTTGCAAGTCTCTCCGACCTTCACAAAAAAAGTTATTCAAGAATATCTCCTCAGATTTGGGGGAATTTCGTCGGTCGACCTTTTCCGAAGGTCGTACAAGCTCGGGGATGGTACCAATCGATCCGCAGGACCCAAATTAGTCCAGATGCAACCACTTTCCAAGTCTCTCCGACCTTCACAAAAAAAGTTATTCAAGAATATCTCTTTCTCCTATGTGCTTTCATCCCTAACCCTAACCCTAACCCTTCCGAAAGTCGGAGAAGCTCAAGGATGGTACTGATCGATGTGCGCTACCCCATTTAGTGGGGGTAGAGCCTACTTGCAAGTCTCTCCGACCTTCACAAAAAAAGTTATTCAAGAATATCTCTTTCTCCTATGTGCTTTCATCCCTAACCCTAACCCTAACCCTTCCGAAAGTCGGAGAAGCTCAAGGATGGTACCGATCGATGCGCGCTACCCCATTTAGTGGGGGTAGAGCCTACTTGCAAGTCTCTCCGACCTTCACAAAAAAAGTTATTCAAGAATATCTCCTCAGATTTGGGGGAATTTCGTCGGTCGACCTCTTCCGAAGGTCGTACAAGCTCGGGGATGGTACCAATCGATCCGCAGGACCCAAATTAGTCCAGATGCAACCACTTTCCAAGTCTCTCCGACCTTCACAAAAAAAGTTATTCAAGAATATCTCTTTCTCCTATGTGCTTTCATCCCTAACCCTAACCCTATCCCTTCCGAAAGTCGGAGAAGCTCAAGGATGGTACCGATCGATGCGCGCAACCCCATTTAGTGGGGGTATAGCCTACTTGCAAGTCTCTCCGACCTTCACAAAAAAGTTATTCAAGAATATCTCCTCAGATTTGGGGGAATTTCGTCGGTCGACCTCTTCCGAAGGTCGTACAAGCTCGGGGATGGTACCAATCGATCCGCAGGACCCAAATTAGTCCAGATGCAACCACTTTCCAAGTCTCTCCGACCTTCACAAAAAAAGTTATTCAAGAATATCTCTTTCTCCTATGTGCTTTCATCCCTAACCCTAACCCTAACCCTTCCGAAAGTCGGAGAAGCTCAAGGATGGTACCGATCGATGTGCGCTACCCCATTTAGTGGGGGTAGAGCCTACTTGCAAGTCTCTCCGACCTTCACAAAAAAAGTTATTCAAGAATATCTCTTTCTCCTATGTGCTTTCATCCCTAACCCTAACCCTTCCGAAAGTCGGAGAAGCTCAAGGATGGTACCGATCGATGCGCGCTACCCCATTTAGTGGGGGTAGAGCCTACTTGCAAGTCTCTCCGACCTTCACAAAAAAAGTTATTCAAGAATATCTCCTCAGATTTGGGGGAATTTCGTCGGTCGACCTCTTCCGAAGGTCGTACAAGCTCGGGGATGGTACCAATCGATCCGCAGGACCCAAATTAGTCCAGATGCAACCACTTTCCAAGTCTCTCCGACCTTCACAAAAAAAGTTATTCAAGAATATCTCTTTCTCCTATGTGCTTTCATCCCTAACCCTAACCCTATCCCTTCCGAAAGTCGGAGAAGCTCAAGGATGGTACCGATCGATGCGCGCAACCCCATTTAGTGGGGGTATAGCCTACTTGCAAGTCTCTCCGACCTTCACAAAAAAAGTTATTCAAGAATATCTCCTCAGATTTGGGGGAATTTCGTCGGTCGACCTCTTCCGAAGGTCGTACAAGCTCGGGGATGGTACCAATCGATCCGCAGGACCCAAATTAGTCCAGATGCAACCACTTTCCAAGTCTCTCCGACCTTCACAAAAAAAGTTATTCAAGAATATCTCTTTCTCCTATGTGCTTTCATCCCTAACCCTAACCCTAACCCTTCCGAAAGTCGGAGAAGCTCAAGGATGGTACTGATCGATGTGCGCTACCCCATTTAGTGGGGGTAGAGCCTACTTGCAAGTCTCTCCGACCTTCACAAAAAAAGTTATTCAAGAATATCTCTTTCTCCTATGTGCTTTCATCCCTAACCCTAACCCTAACCCTTCCGAAAGTCGGAGAAGCTCAAGGATGGTACCGATCGATGCGCGCTACCCCATTTAGTGGGGGTAGAGCCTACTTGCAAGTCTCTCCGACCTTCACAAAAAAAGTTATTCAAGAATATCTCCTCAGATTTGGGGGAATTTCGTCGGTCGACCTCTTCCGAAGGTCGTACAAGCTCGGGGATGGTACCAATCGATCCGCAGGACACAAATTAGTCCAGATGCAACCACTTTCCAAGTCTCTCCGACCTTCACAAAAAAAGTTATTCAAGAATATCTCTTTCTCCTATGTGCTTTCATCCCTAACCCTAACCCTATCCCTTCCGAAAGTCGGAGAAGCTCAAGGATGGTACCGATCGATGCGCGCAACCCCATTTAGTGGGGGTATAGCCTACTTGCAAGTCTCTCCGACCTTCACAAAAAAAGTTATTCAAGAATATCTCCTCAGATTTGGGGGAATTTCGTCGGTCGACCTCTTCCGAAGGTCGTACAAGCTCGGGGATGGTACCAATCGATCCGCAGGACCCAAATTAGTCCAGATGCAACCACTTTCCAAGTCTCTCCGACCTTCACAAAAAAAGTTATTCAAGAATATCTCTTTCTCCTATGTGCTTTCATCCCTAACCCTAACCCTAACCCTTCCGAAAGTCGGAGAAGCTCAAGGATGGTACCGATCGATGTGCGCTACCCCATTTAGTGGGGGTAGAGCCTACTTGCAAGTCTCTCCGACCTTCACAAAAAAAGTTATTCAAGAATATCTCTTTCTCCTATGTGCTTTCATCCCTAACCCTAACCCTAACCCTTCCGAAAGTCGGAGAAGCTCAAAGATGGTACCGATCGATGCGCGCTACCCCATTTAGTGGGGGTAGAGCCTACTTGCAAGTCTCTCCGACCTTCACAAAAAAAGTTATTCAAGAATATCTCCTCAGATTTGGGGGAATTTCGTCGGTCGACCTCTTCCGAAGGTCGTACAAGCTCGGGGATGGTACCAATCGATCCGCAGGACCCAAATTAGTCCAGATGCAACCACTTTCCAAGTCTCTCCGACCTTCACAAAAAAAGTTATTCAAGAATATCTCTTTCTCCTATGTGCTTTCATCCCTAACCCTAACCCTAACCCTTCCGAAAGTCGGAGAAGCTCAAGGATGGTACCGATCGATGCGCGCAACCCCATTTAGTGGGGGTAGAGCCTACTTGCAAGTCTCTCCGACCTTCACAAAAAAAGTTATTCAAGAATATCTCTTTCTCCTATGTGCTTTCATCCCTAACCCTAACCCTAACCCTTCCGAAAGTCGGAGAAGCTCAAGGATGGTACCGATCGATGCGCGCTACCCCATTTAGTGGGGGTAGAGCCTACTTGCAAGTCTCTCCGACCTTCACAAAAAAAGTTATTCAAGAATATCTCTTTCTCCTATGTGCTTTCATCCCTAACCCTAACCCTAACCCTTCCGAAAGTCGGAGAAGCTCAAGGATGGTACCGATCGATGCGCGCAACCCCATTTAGTGGGGGTAGAGCCTACTTGCAAGTCTCTCCGACCTTCACAAAAAAAGTTATTCAAGAATATCTCCTCAGATTTGGGGGAATTTCGTCGGTCGACCTCTTCCGAAGGTCGTACAAGCTCGGGGATGGTACCAATCGATCCGCAGGACCCAAATTAGTCCAGATGCAACCACTTTCCAAGTCTCTCCGACCTTCACAAAAAAAGTTATTCAAGAATATCTCTTTCTCCTATGTGCTTTCATCCCTAACCCTAACCCTATCCCTTCCGAAAGTCGGAGAAGCTCAAGGATGGTACCGATCGATGCGCGCAACCCCATTTAGTGGGGGTATAGCCTACTTGCAAGTCTCTCCGACCTTCACAAAAAAAGTTATTCAAGAATATCTCCTCAGATTTGGGGGAATTTCGTCGGTCGACCTCTTCCGAAGGTCGTACAAGCTCGGGGATGGTACCAATCGATCCGCAGGACCCAAATTAGTCCAGATGCAACCACTTTCCAAGTCTCTCCGACCTTCACAAAAAAAGTTATTCAAGAATATCTCTTTCTCCTATGTGCTTTCATCCCTAACCCTAACCCTAACCCTTCCGAAAGTCGGAGAAGCTCAAGGATGATACCGATCGATGCGCGCTACCCCATTTAGTGGGGGTAGAGCCTACTTGCAAGTCTCTCCGACCTTCACAAAAAAAGTTATTCAAGAATATCTCTTTCTCCTATGTGCTTTCATCCCTAACCCTAACCCTAACCCTTCCGAAAGTCGGAGAAGCTCAAGGATGGTACCGATCGATGCGCGCTACCCCATTTAGTGGGGGTAGAGCCTACTTGCAAGTCTCTCCGACCTTCACAAAAAAAGTTATTCAAGAATATCTCCTCAGATTTGGGGGAATTTCGTCGGTCGACCTCTTCCGAAGGTCGTACAAGCTCGGGGATGGTACCAATCGATCCGCAGGACCCAAATTAGTCCAGATGCAACCACTTTCCAAGTCTCTCCGACCTTCACAAAAAAAGTTATTCAAGAATATCTCTTTCTCCTATGTGCTTTCATCCCTAACCCTAACCCTAACCCTTCCGAAAGTCGGAGAAGCTCAAGGATGGTACTGATCGATGTGCGCTACCCCATTTAGTGGGGGTAGAGCCTACTTGCAAGTCTCTCCGACCTTCACAAAAAAAGTTATTCAAGAATATCTCTTTCTCCTATGTGCTTTCATCCCTAACCCTAACCCTAACCCTTCCGAAAGTCGGAGAAGCTCAAGGATGGTACCGATCGATGCGCGCTACCCCATTTAGTGGGGGTAGAGCCTACTTGCAAGTCTCTCCGACCTTCACAAAAAAAGTTATTCAAGAATATCTCTTTCTCCTATGTGCTTTCATCCCTAACCCTAACCCTAACCCTTCCGAAAGTCGGAGAAGCTCAAGGATGGTACCGATCGATGCGCGCAACCCCATTTAGTGGGGGTAGAGCCTACTTGCAAGTCTCTCCGACCTTCACAAAAAAAGTTATTCAAGAATATCTCCTCAGATTTGGGGGAATTTCGTCGGTCGACCTCTTCCGAAGGTCGTACAAGCTCGGGGATGGTACCAATCGATCCGCAGGACCCAAATTAGTCCAGATGCAACCACTTTCCAAGTCTCTCCGACCTTCACAAAAAAAGTTATTCAAGAATATCTCTTTCTCCTATGTGCTTTCATCCCTAACCCTAACCCTATCCCTTCCGAAAGTCGGAGAAGCTCAAGGATGGTACCGATCGATGCGCGCAACCCCATTTAGTGGGGGTATAGCCTACTTGCAAGTCTCTCCGACCTTCACAAAAAAAGTTATTCAAGAATATCTCCTCAGATTTGGGGGAATTTCGTCGGTCGACCTCTTCCGAAGGTCGTACAAGCTCGGGGATGGTACCAATCGATCCGCAGGACCCAAATTAGTCCAGATGCAACCACTTTCCAAGTCTCTCCGACCTTCACAAAAAAAGTTATTCAAGAATATCTCTTTCTCCTATGTGCTTTCATCCCTAACCCTAACCCTAACCCTTCCGAAAGTCGGAGAAGCTCAAGGATGATACCGATCGATGCGCGCTACCCCATTTAGTGGGGGTAGAGCCTACTTGCAAGTCTCTCCGACCTTCACAAAAAAAGTTATTCAAGAATATCTCTTTCTCCTATGTGCTTTCATCCCTAACCCTAACCCTAACCCTTCCGAAAGTCGGAGAAGCTCAAGGATGGTACCGATCGATGCGCGCTACCCCATTTAGTGGGGGTAGAGCCTACTTGCAAGTCTCTCCGACCTTCACAAAAAAAGTTATTCAAGAATATCTCTTTCTCCTATGTGCTTTCATCCCTAACCCTAACCCTAACCCTTCCGAAAGTCGGAGAAGCTCAAGGATGGTACCGATCGATGCGCGCAACCCCATTTAGTGGGGGTAGAGCCTACTTGCAAGTCTCTCCGACCTTCACAAAAAAAGTTATTCAAGAATATCTCCTCAGATTTGGGGGAATTTCGTCGGTCGACCTCTTCCGAAGGTCGTACAAGCTCGGGGATGGTACCAATCGATCCGCAGGACCCAAATTAGTCCAGATGCAACCACTTTCCAAGTCTCTCCGACCTTCACAAAAAAAGTTATTCAAGAATATCTCTTTCTCCTATGTGCTTTCATCCCTAACCCTAACCCTATCCCTTCCGAAAGTCGGAGAAGCTCAAGGATGGTACCGATCGATGCGCGCAACCCCATTTAGTGGGGGTATAGCCTACTTGCAAGTCTCTCCGACCTTCACAAAAAAAGTTATTCAAGAATATCTCCTCAGATTTGGGGGAATTTCGTCGGTCGACCTCTTCCGAAGGTCGTACAAGCTCGGGGATGGTACCAATCGATCCGCAGGACCCAAATTAGTCCAGATGCAACCACTTTCCAAGTCTCTCCGACCTTCACAAAAAAAGTTATTCAAGAATATCTCTTTCTCCTATGTGCTTTCATCCCTAACCCTAACCCTAACCCTTCCGAAAGTCGGAGAAGCTCAAGGATGATACCGATCGATGCGCGCTACCCCATTTAGTGGGGGTAGAGCCTACTTGCAAGTCTCTCCGACCTTCACAAAAAAAGTTATTCAAGAATATCTCTTTCTCCTATGTGCTTTCATCCCTAACCCTAACCCTAACCCTTCCGAAAGTCGGAGAAGCTCAAGGATGGTACCGATCGATGCGCGCTACCCCATTTAGTGGGGGTAGAGCCTACTTGCAAGTCTCTCCGACCTTCACAAAAAAAGTTATTCAAGAATATCTCCTCAGATTTGGGGGAATTTCGTCGGTCGACCTCTTCCGAAGGTCGTACAAGCTCGGGGATGGTACCAATCGATCCGCAGGACCCAAATTAGTCCAGATGCAACCACTTTCCAAGTCTCTCCGACCTTCACAAAAAAAGTTATTCAAGAATATCTCTTTCTCCTATGTGCTTTCATCCCTAACCCTAACCCTAACCCTTCCGAAAGTCGGAGAAGCTCAAGGATGGTACTGATCGATGTGCGCTACCCCATTTAGTGGGGGTAGAGCCTACTTGCAAGTCTCTCCGACCTTCACAAAAAAAGTTATTCAAGAATATCTCTTTCTCCTATGTGCTTTCATCCCTAACCCTAACCCTATCCCTTCCGAAAGTCGGAGAAGCTCAAGGATGGTACCGATCGATGCGCGCTACCCCATTTAGTGGGGGTAGAGCCTACTTGCAAGTCTCTCCGACCTTCACAAAAAAAGTTATTCAAGAATATCTCTTTCTCCTATGTGCTTTCATCCCTAACCCTAACCCTAACCCTTCCGAAAGTCGGAGAAGCTCAAGGATGGTACCGATCGATGCGCGCAACCCCATTTAGTGGGGGTAGAGCCTACTTGCAAGTCTCTCCGACCTTCACAAAAAAAGTTGTTCAAGAATATCTCCTCAGATTTGGGGGAATTTCGTCGGTCGACCTCTTCCGAAGGTCGTACAAGCTCGGGGATGGTACCAATCGATCCGCAGGACCCAAATTAGTCCAGATGCAACCACTTTCCAAGTCTCTCCGACCTTCACAAAAAAAGTTATTCAAGAATATCTCTTTCTCCTATGTGCTTTCATCCCTAACCCTAACCCTATCCCTTCCGAAAGTCGGAGAAGCTCAAGGATGGTACCGATCGATGCGCGCTACCCCATTTAGTGGGGGTAGAGCCTACTTGCAAGTCTCTCCGACCTTCACAAAAAAAGTTATTCAAGAATATCTCTTTCTCCTATGTGCTTTCATCCCTAACCCTAACCCTAACCCTTCCGAAAGTCGGAGAAGCTCAAGGATGGTACCGATCGATGCGCGCAACCCCATTTAGTGGGGGTAGAGCCTACTTGCAAGTCTCTCCGACCTTCACAAAAAAAGTTGTTCAAGAATATCTCCTCAGATTTGGGGGAATTTCGTCGGTCGACCTCTTCCGAAGGTCGTACAAGCTCGGGGATGGTACCAATCGATCCGCAGGACCCAAATTAGTCCAGATGCAACCACTTTCCAAGTCTCTCCGACCTTCACAAAAAAAGTTATTCAAGAATATCTCTTTCTCCTATGTGCTTTCATCCCTAACCCTAACCCTATCCCTTCCGAAAGTCGGAGAAGCTCAAGGATGGTACCGATCGATGCGCGCAACCCCATTTAGTGGGGGTATAGCCTACTTGCAAGTCTCTCCGACCTTCACAAAAAAAGTTATTCAAGAATATCTCCTCAGATTTGGGGGAATTTCGTCGGTCGACCTCTTCCGAAGGTCGTACAAGCTCGGGGATGGTACCAATCGATCCGCAGGACCCAAATTAGTCCAGATGCAACCACTTTCCAAGTCTCTCCGACCTTCACAAAAAAAGTTATTCAAGAATATCTCTTTCTCCTATGTGCTTTCATCCCTAACCCTAACCCTAACCCTTCCGAAAGTCGGAGAAGCTCAAGGATGGTACTGATCGATGTGCGCTACCCCATTTAGTGGGGGTAGAGCCTACTTGCAAGTCTCTCCGACCTTCACAAAAAAAGTTATTCAAGAATATCTCTTTCTCCTATGTGCTTTCATCCCTAACCCTAACCCTATCCCTTCCGAAAGTCGGAGAAGCTCAAGGATGGTACCGATCGATGCGCGCTACCCCATTTAGTGGGGGTAGAGCCTACTTGCAAGTCTCTCCGACCTTCACAAAAAAAGTTATTCAAGAATATCTCTTTCTCCTATGTGCTTTCATCCCTAACCCTAACCCTAACCCTTCCGAAAGTCGGAGAAGCTCAAGGATGGTACCGATCGATGCGCGCAACCCCATTTAGTGGGGGTAGAGCCTACTTCCAAGTCTCTCCGACCTTCACAAAAAAAGTTGTTCAAGAATATCTCCTCAGATTTGGGGGAATTTCGTCGGTCGACCTCTTCCGAAGGTCGTACAAGCTCGGGGATGGTACCAATCGATCCGCAGGACCCAAATTAGTCCAGATGCAACCACTTTCCAAGTCTCTCCGACCTTCACAAAAAAAGTTATTCAAGAATATCTCTTTCTCCTATGTGCTTTCATCCCTAACCCTAACCCTATCCCTTCCGAAAGTCGGAGAAGCTCAAGGATGGTACCGATCGATGCGCGCAACCCCATTTAGTGGGGGTATAGCCTACTTGCAAGTCTCTCCGACCTTCACAAAAAAAGTTATTCAAGAATATCTCCTCAGATTTGGGGGAATTTCGTCGGTCGACCTCTTCCGAAGGTCGTACAAGCTCGGGGATGGTACCAATCGATCCGCAGGACCCAAATTAGTCCAGATGCAACCACTTTCCAAGTCTCTCCGACCTTCACAAAAAAAGTTATTCAAGAATATCTCTTTCTCCTATGTGCTTTCATCCCTAACCCTAACCCTAACCCTTCCGAAAGTCGGAGAAGCTCAAGGATGGTACCGATCGATGCGCGCTACCCCATTTAGTGGGGGTAGAGCCTACTTGTAAGTCTCTCCGACCTTCACAAAAAAAGTTATTCAAGAATATCTCTTTCTCCTATGTGCTTTCATCCCTAACCCTAACCCTAACCCTTCCGAAAGTCGGAGAAGCTCAAGGATGGTACCGATCGATGCGCGCTACCCCATTTAGTGGGGGTAGAGCCTACTTGCAAGTCTCTCCGACCTTCACAAAAAAAGTTATTCAAGAATATCTCCTCAGATTTGGGGGAATTTCGTCGGTCGACCTCTTCCGAAGGTCGTACAAGCTCGGGGATGGTACCAATCGATCCGCAGGACCCAAATTAGTCCAGATGCAACCACTTTCCAAGTCTCTCCGACCTTCACAAAAAAAGTTATTCAAGAATATCTCTTTCTCCTATGTGCTTTCATCCCTAACCCTAACCCTAACCCTTCCGAAAGTCGGAGAAGCTCAAGGATGGTACTGATCGATGTGCGCTACCCCATTTAGTGGGGGTAGAGCCTACTTGCAAGTCTCTCCGACCTTCACAAAAAAAGTTATTCAAGAATATCTCTTTCTCCTATGTGCTTTCATCCCTAACCCTAACCCTATCCCTTCCGAAAGTCGGAGAAGCTCAAGGATGGTACCGATCGATGCGCGCAACCCCATTTAGTGGGGGTATAGCCTACTTGCAAGTCTTTCCGACCTTCACAAAAAAAGTTATTCAAGAATATCTCCTCAGATTTGGGGGAATTTCGTCGGTCGACCTCTTCCGAAGGTCGTACAAGCTCGGGGATGGTACCAATCGATCCGCAGGACCCAAATTAGTCCAGATGCAACCACTTTCCAAGTCTCTCCGACCTTCACAAAAAAAGTTATTCAAGAATATCTCTTTCTCCTATGTGCTTTCATCCCTAACCCTAACCCTAACCCTTCCGAAAGTCGGAGAAGCTCAAGGATGGTACCGATCGATGTGCACTACCCCATTTAGTGGGGGTAAAGCCTACTTGCAAGTCTCTCCGACCTTCACAAAAAAAGTTATTCAAGAATATCTCTTTCTCCTATGTGCTTTCATCCCTAACCCTAACCCTAACCCTTCCGAAAGTCGGAGAAGCTCAAGGATGGTACCGATCGATGCGCGCTACCCCATTTAGTGGGGGTAGAGCCTACTTGCAAGTCTCTCCGACCTTCACAAAAAAAGTTATTCAAGAATATCTCCTCAGATTTGGGGGAATTTCGTCGGTCGACCTCTTCCGAAGGTCGTACAAGCTCGGGGATGGTACCAATCGATCCGCAGGACCCAAATTAGTCCAGATGCAACCACTTTCCAAGTCTCTCCGACCTTCACAAAAAAAGTTATTCAAGAATATCTCTTTCTCCTATGTGCTTTCATCCCTAACCCTAACCCTAACCCTTCCGAAAGTCGGAGAAGCTCAAGGATGGTACCGATCGATGCGCGCTACCCCATTTAGTGGGGGTAGAGCCTACTTGCAAGTCTCTCCGACCTTCACAAAAAAAGTTATTCAAGAATATCTCTTTCTCCTATGTGCTTTCATCCCTAACCCTAACCCTAACCCTTCCGAAAGTCGGAGAAGCTCAAGGATGGTACCGATCGATGCGCGCAACCCCATTTAGTGGGGGTAGAGCCTACTTGCAAGTCTCTCCGACCTTCACAAAAAAAGTTATTCAAGAATATCTCCTCAGATTTGGGGGAATTTCGTCGGTCGACCTCTTCCGAAGGTCGTACAAGCTCGGGGATGGTACCAATCGATCCGCAGGACCCAAATTAGTCCAGATGCAACCACTTTCCAAGTCTCTCCGACCTTCACAAAAAAAGTTATTCAAGAATATCTCTTTCTCCTATGTGCTTTCATCCCTAACCCTAACCCTATCCCTTCCGAAAGTCGGAGAAGCTCAAGGATGGTACCGATCGATGCGCGCAACCCCATTTAGTGGGGGTATAGCCTACTTGCAAGTCTCTCCGACCTTCACAAAAAAAGTTATTCAAGAATATCTCCTCAGATTTGGGGGAATTTCGTCGGTCGACCTCTTCCGAAGGTCGTACAAGCTCGGGGATTGTACCAATCGATCCGCAGGACCCAAATTAGTCCAGATGCAACCACTTTCCAAGTCTCTCCGACCTTCACAAAAAAAGTTATTCAAGAATATCTCTTTCTCCTATGTGCTTTCATCCCTAACCCTAACCCTAACCCTTCCGAAAGTCGGAGAAGCTCAAGGATGGTACCGATCGATGCGCGCTACCCCATTTAGTGGGGGTAGAGCCTACTTGCAAGTCTCTCCGACCTTCACAAAAAAAGTTATTCAAGAATATCTCTTTCTCCTATGTGCTTTCATCCCTAACCCTAACCCTAACCCTTCCGAAAGTCGGAGAAGCTCAAGGATGGTACCGATCGATGCGCGCTACCCCATTTAGTGGGGGTAGAGCCTACTTGCAAGTCTCTCCGACCTTCACAAAAAAAGTTATTCAAGAATATCTCCTCAGATTTGGGGGAATTTCGTCGGTCGACCTCTTCCGAAGGTCGTACAAGCTCGGGGATGGTACCAATCGATCCGCAGGACCAAAATTAGTCCAGATGCAACCACTTTCCAAGTCTCTTCGACCTTCACAAAAAAAGTTATTCAAGAATATCTCTTTCTCCTATGTGCTTTCATCCCTAACCCTAACCCTTCCGAAAGTCGGAGAAGCTCAAGGATGGTACTGATCGATGCGCGCTACCCCATTTAGTGGGGGTAGAGCCTACTTGCAAGTCTCTCCGACCTTCACAAAAAAAGTTATTCAAGAATATCTCTTTCTCCTATGTGCTTTCATCCCTAACCCTAACCCTAACCCTTCCGAAAGTCGGAGAAGCTCGAGGATGGTACCGATCGATGCGCGCTACCCCATTTAGTGGGGGTAGAGCCTACTTGCAAGTCTCTCCGACCTTCACAAAAAAAGTTATTCAAGAATATCTCCTCAGATTTGGGGGAATTTCGTCGGTCGACCTCTTCCGAAGGTCGTACAAGCTCGGGGATGGTACCAATTGATCCGCAGGACCCAAATTAGTCCAGATGCAACCACTTTCCAAGTCTCTCCGACCTTCACAAAAAAAGTTATTCAAGAATATCTCTTTCTCCTATGTGCTTTCATCCCTAACCCTAACCCTAACCCTTCCGAAAGTCGGAGAAGCTCAAGGATGGTACCGATCGATGCGCGCTACCCCATTTAGTGGGGGTAGAGCCTACTTGCAAGTCTCTCAGACCTTCACAAAAAAAGTTATTCAAGAATATCTCTTTCTCCTATGTGCTTTCATCCCTAACCCTAACCCTAACCCTTCCGAAAGTCGGAGAAGCTCAAGGATGGTACCGATCGATGCGCGCTACCCCATTTAGTGGGGGTAGAGCCTACTTGCAAGTCTCTCCGACCTTCACAAAAAAAGTTATTCAAGAATATCTCCTCAGATTTGGGGGAATTTCGTCGGTCGACCTCTTCCGAAGGTCGTACAAGCTCGGGGATGGTACCAATCGATCCGCAGGACCCAAATTAGTCCAGATGCAACCACTTTCCAAGTCTCTCCGACCTTCACAAAAAAAGTTATTCAAGAATATCTCTTTCTCCTATGTGCTTTCATCCCTAACCCTAACCCTATCCCTTCCGAAAGTCGGAGAAGCTCAAGGATGGTACCGATCGATGCGCGCAACCCCATTTAGTGGGGGTATAGCCTACTTGCAAGTCTCTCCGACCTTCACAAAAAAAGTTATTCAAGAATATCTCCTCAGATTTGGGGGAATTTCGTCGGTCGACCTCTTCCGAAGGTCGTACAAGCTCGGGGATGGTACCAATCGATCCGCAGGACCCAAATTAGTCCAGATGCAACCACTTTCCAAGTCTCTCCGACCTTCACAAAAAAAGTTATTCAAGAATATCTCTTTCTCCTATGTGCTTTCATCCCTAACCCTAACCCTAACCCTTCCGAAAGTCGGAGAAGCTCAAGGATGGTACCGATCGATGTGCGCTACCCCATTTAGTGGGGGTAGAGCCTACTTGCAAGTCTCTCCGACCTTCACAAAAAAAGTTATTCAAGAATATCTCTTTCTCCTATGTGCTTTCATCCCTAACCCTAACCCTAACCCTTCCGAAAGTCGGAGAAGCTCAAGGATGGTACCGATCGATGTGCGCTACCCCATTTAGTGGGGGTAGAGCCTACTTGCAAGTCTCTCCGACCTTCACAAAAAAAGTTATTCAAGAATATCTCCTCAGATTTGGGGGAATTTCGTCGGTCGACCTCTTCCGAAGGTCGTACAAGCTCGGGGATGGTACCAATCGATCCGCAGGACCCAAATTAGTCCAGATGCAACCACTTTCCAAGTCTCTCCGACCTTCACAAAAAAAGTTATTCAAGAATATCTCTTTCTCCTATGTGCTTTCATCCCTAACCCTAACCCTAACCCTTCCGAAAGTCGGAGAAGCTCAAGGATGGTACTGATCGATGCGCGCAACCCCATTTAGTGGGGGTAGAGCCTACTTGCAAGTCTCTCCGACCTTCACAAAAAAAGTTATTCAAGAATATCTCTTTCTCCTATGTGCTTTCATCCCTAACCCTAACCCTAACCCTTCCGAAAGTCGGAGAAGCTCAAGGATGGTACCGATCGATGCGCGCAACCCCATTTAGTGGGGGTAGAGCCTACTTGCAAGTCTCTCCGACCTTCACAAAAAAAGTTATTCAAGAATATCTCCTCAGATTTGGGGGAATTTCGTCGGTCGACCTCTTCCGAAGGTCGTACAAGCTCGGGGATGGTACCAATCGATCCGCAGGACCCAAATTAGTCCAGATGCAACCACTTTCCAAGTCTCTCCGACCTTCACAAAAAAAGTTATTCAAGAATATCTCTTTCTCCTATGTGCTTTCATCCCTAACCCTAACCCTATCCCTTCCGAAAGTCGGAGAAGCTCAAAGATGGTACCGATCGATGCGCGCAACCCCATTTAGTGGGGGTATAGCCTACTTGCAAGTCTCTCCGACCTTCACAAAAAAAGTTATTCAAGAATATCTCCTCAGATTTGGGGGAATTTCGTCGGTCGACCTCTTCCGAAGGTCGTACAAGCTCGGGGATGGTACCAATCGATCCGCAGGACCCAAATTAGTCCAGATGCAACCACTTTCCAAGTCTCTCCGACCTTCACAAAAAAAGTTATTCAAGAATATCTCTTTCTCCTATGTGCTTTCATCCCTAACCCTAACCCTAACCCTTCCGAAAGTCGGAGAAGCTCAAGGATGGTACCGATCGATGCGCGCTACCCCATTTAGTGGGGGTAGAGCCTACTTGCAAGTCTCTCCGACCTTCACAAAAAAAGTTATTCAAGAATATCTCCTCAGATTTGGGGGAATTTCGTCGGTCGACCTCTTCCGAAGGTCGTACAAGCTCGGGGATGGTACCAATCGATCCGCAGGACCCAAATTAGTCCAGATGCAACCACTTTTCAAGTCTCTCCGACCTTCACAAAAAAAGTTATTCAAGAATATCTCTTTCTCCTATGTGCTTTCATCCCTAACCCTAACCCTATCCCTTCCGAAAGTCGGAGAAGCTCAAGGATGGTACCGATCGATGCGCGCAACCCCATTTAGTGGGGGTATAGCCTACTTGCAAGTCTCTCCGACCTTCACAAAAAAAGTTATTCAAGAATATCTCCTCAGATTTGGGGGAATTTCGTCGGTCGACCTCTTCCGAAGGTCGTACAAGCTCGGGGATGGTACCAATCGATCCGCAGGACCCAAATTAGTCCAGATGCAACCACTTTCCAAGTCTCTCCGACCTTCACAAAAAAAGTTATTCAAGAATATCTCTTTCTCCTATGTGCTTTCATCCCTAACCCTAACCCTATCCCTTCCGAAAGTCGGAGAAGCTCAAGGATGGTACCGATCGATGCGCGCAACCCCATTTAGTGGGGGTATAGCCTACTTGCAAGTCTCTCCGACCTTCACAAAAAAAGTTATTCAAGAATATCTCCTCAGATTTGGGGGAATTTCGTCGGTCGACCTCTTCCGAAGGTCGTACAAGCTCGGGGATGGTACCAATCGATCCGCAGGACCCAAATTAGTCCAGATGCAACCACTTTCCAAGTCTCTCCGACCTTCACAAAAAAAGTTATTCAAGAATATCTCTTTCTCCTATGTGCTTTCATCCCTAACCCTAACCCTAACCCTTCCGAAAGTCGGAGAAGCTCAAGGATGGTACCGATCGATGCGCGCTACCCCATTTAGTGGGGGTAGAGCCTACTTGCAAGTCTCTCCGACCTTCACAAAAAAAGTTATTCAAGAATATCTCTTTCTCCTATGTGCTTTCATCCCTAACCCTAACCCTAACCCTTCCGAAAGTCGGAGAAGCTCAAGGATGGTACCGATCGATGCGCGCTACCCCATTTAGTGGGGGTAGAGCCTACTTGCAAGTCTCTCCGACCTTCACAAAAAAAGTTATTCAAGAATATCTCCTCAGATTTGGGGGAATTTCGTCGGTCGACCTCTTCCGAAGGTCGTACAAGCTCGGGGATGGTACCAATCGATCCGCAGGACCAAAATTAGTCCAGATGCAACCACTTTCCAAGTCTCTTCGACCTTCACAAAAAAAGTTATTCAAGAATATCTCTTTCTCCTATGTGCTTTCATCCCTAACCCTAACCCTTCCGAAAGTCGGAGAAGCTCAAGGATGGTACCGATCGATGCGCGCTACCCCATTTAGTGGGGGTAGAGCCTACTTGCAAGTCTCTCCGACCTTCACAAAAAAAGTTATTCAAGAATATCTCTTTCTCCTATGTGCTTTCATCCCTAACCCTAACCCTAACCCTTCCGAAAGTCGGAGAAGCTCGAGGATGGTACCGATCGATGCGCGCTACCCCATTTAGTGGGGGTAGAGCCTACTTGCAAGTCTCTCCGACCTTCACAAAAAAAGTTATTCAAGAATATCTCCTCAGATTTGGGGGAATTTCGTCGGTCGACCTCTTCCGAAGGTCGTACAAGCTCGGGGATGGTACCAATTGATCCGCAGGACCCAAATTAGTCCAGATGCAACCACTTTCCAAGTCTCTCCGACCTTCACAAAAAAAGTTATTCAAGAATATCTCTTTCTCCTATGTGCTTTCATCCCTAACCCTAACCCTAACCCTTCCGAAAGTCGGAGAAGCTCAAGGATGGTACCGATCGATGCGCGCTACCCCATTTAGTGGGGGTAGAGCCTACTTGCAAGTCTCTCAGACCTTCACAAAAAAAGTTATTCAAGAATATCTCTTTCTCCTATGTGCTTTCATCCCTAACCCTAACCCTAACCCTTCCGAAAGTCGGAGAAGCTCAAGGATGGTACCGATCGATGCGCGCTACCCCATTTAGTGGGGGTAGAGCCTACTTGCAAGTCTCTCCGACCTTCACAAAAAAAGTTATTCAAGAATATCTCCTCAGATTTGGGGGAATTTCGTCGGTCGACCTCTTCCGAAGGTCGTACAAGCTCGGGGATGGTACCAATCGATCCGCAGGACCCAAATTAGTCCAGATGCAACCACTTTCCAAGTCTCTCCGACCTTCACAAAAAAAGTTATTCAAGAATATCTCTTTCTCCTATGTGCTTTCATCCCTAACCCTAACCCTATCCCTTCCGAAAGTCGGAGAAGCTCAAGGATGGTACCGATCGATGCGCGCAACCCCATTTAGTGGGGGTATAGCCTACTTGCAAGTCTCTCCGACCTTCACAAAAAAAGTTATTCAAGAATATCTCCTCAGATTTGGGGGAATTTCGTCGGTCGACCTCTTCCGAAGGTCGTACAAGCTCGGGGATGGTACCAATCGATCCGCAGGACCCAAATTAGTCCAGATGCAACCACTTTCCAAGTCTCTCCGACCTTCACAAAAAAAGTTATTCAAGAATATCTCTTTCTCCTATGTGCTTTCATCCCTAACCCTAACCCTAACCCTTCCGAAAGTCGGAGAAGCTCAAGGATGGTACCGATCGATGTGCGCTACCCCATTTAGTGGGGGTAGAGCCTACTTGCAAGTCTCTCCGACCTTCACAAAAAAAGTTATTCAAGAATATCTCTTTCTCCTATGTGCTTTCATCCCTAACCCTAACCCTAACCCTTCCGAAAGTCGGAGAAGCTCAAGGATGGTACCGATCGATGTGCGCTACCCCATTTAGTGGGGGTAGAGCCTACTTGCAAGTCTCTCCGACCTTCACAAAAAAAGTTATTCAAGAATATCTCCTCAGATTTGGGGGAATTTCGTCGGTCGACCTCTTCCGAAGGTCGTACAAGCTCGGGGATGGTACCAATCGATCCGCAGGACCCAAATTAGTCCAGATGCAACCACTTTCCAAGTCTCTCCGACCTTCACAAAAAAAGTTATTCAAGAATATCTCTTTCTCCTATGTGCTTTCATCCCTAACCCTAACCCTAACCCTTCCGAAAGTCGGAGAAGCTCAAGGATGGTACCGATCGATGCGCGCAACCCCATTTAGTGGGGGTAGAGCCTACTTGCAAGTCTCTCCGACCTTCACAAAAAAAGTTATTCAAGAATATCTCTTTCTCCTATGTGCTTTCATCCCTAACCCTAACCCTAACCCTTCCGAAAGTCGGAGAAGCTCAAGGATGGTACCGATCGATGCGCGCAACCCCATTTAGTGGGGGTAGAGCCTACTTGCAAGTCTCTCCGACCTTCACAAAAAAAGTTATTCAAGAATATCTCCTCAGATTTGGGGGAATTTCGTCGGTCGACCTCTTCCGAAGGTCGTACAAGCTCGGGGATGGTACCAATCGATCCGCAGGACCCAAATTAGTCCAGATGCAACCACTTTCCAAGTCTCTCCGACCTTCACAAAAAAAGTTATTCAAGAATATCTCTTTCTCCTATGTGCTTTCATCCCTAACCCTAACCCTATCCCTTCCGAAAGTCGGAGAAGCTCAAAGATGGTACCGATCGATGCGCGCAACCCCATTTAGTGGGGGTATAGCCTACTTGCAAGTCTCTCCGACCTTCACAAAAAAAGTTATTCAAGAATATCTCCTCAGATTTGGGGGAATTTCGTCGGTCGACCTCTTCCGAAGGTCGTACAAGCTCGGGGATGGTACCAATCGATCCGCAGGACCCAAATTAGTCCAGATGCAACCACTTTCCAAGTCTCTCCGACCTTCACAAAAAAAGTTATTCAAGAATATCTCTTTCTCCTATGTGCTTTCATCCCTAACCCTAACCCTAACCCTTCCGAAAGTCGGAGAAGCTCAAGGATGGTACCGATCGATGCGCGCTACCCCATTTAGTGGGGGTAGAGCCTACTTGCAAGTCTCTCCGACCTTCACAAAAAAAGTTATTCAAGAATATCTCCTCAGATTTGGGGGAATTTCGTCGGTCGACCTCTTCCGAAGGTCGTACAAGCTCGGGGATGGTACCAATCGATCCGCAGGACCCAAATTAGTCCAGATGCAACCACTTTCCAAGTCTCTCCGACCTTCACAAAAAAAGTTATTCAAGAATATCTCTTTCTCCTATGTGCTTTCATCCCTAACCCTAACCCTATCCCTTCCGAAAGTCGGAGAAGCTCAAGGATGGTACCGATCGATGCGCGCAACCCCATTTAGTGGGGGTATAGCCTACTTGCAAGTCTCTCCGACCTTCACAAAAAAAGTTATTCAAGAATATCTCCTCAGATTTGGGGGAATTTCGTCGGTCGACCTCTTCCGAAGGTCGTACAAGCTCGGGGATGGTACCAATCGATCCGCAGGACCCAAATTAGTCCAGATGCAACCACTTTCCAAGTCTCTCCGACCTTCACAAAAAAAGTTATTCAAGAATATCTCTTTCTCCTATGTGCTTTCATCCCTAACCCTAACCCCAACCCTTCCGAAAGTCGGAGAAGCTCAAGGATGGTACCGATCGATGTGCGCTACCCCATTTAGTGGGGGTAGAGCCTACTTGCAAGTCTCTCCGACCTTCACAAAAAAAGTTATTCAAGAATATCTCTTTCTCCTATGTGCTTTCATCCCTAACCCTAACCCTAACCCTTCCGAAAGTCGGAGAAGCTCAAGGATGGTACCGATCGATGTGCGCTACCCCATTTAGTGGGGGTAGAGCCTACTTGCAAGTCTCTCCGACCTTCACAAAAAAAGTTATTCAAGAATATCTCCTCAGATTTGGGGGAATTTCGTCGGTCGACCTCTTCCGAAGGTCGTACAAGCTCGGGGATGGTACCAATCGATCCGCAGGACCCAAATTAGTCCAGATGCAACCACTTTCCAAGTCTCTCCGACCTTCACAAAAAAAGTTATTCAAGAATATCTCTTTCTCCTATGTGCTTTCATCCCTAACCCTAACCCTAACCCTTCCGAAAGTCGGAGAAGCTCAAGGATGGTACTGATCGATGCGCGCAACCCCATTTAGTGGGGGTAGAGCCTACTTGCAAGTCTCTCCGACCTTCACAAAAAAAGTTATTCAAGAATATCTCTTTCTCCTATGTGCTTTCATCCCTAACCCTAACCCTAACCCTTCCGAAAGTCGGAGAAGCTCAAGGATGGTACCGATCGATGCGCGCAACCCCATTTAGTGGGGGTAGAGCCTACTTGCAAGTCTCTCCGACCTTCACAAAAAAAGTTATTCAAGAATATCTCCTCAGATTTGGGGGAATTTCGTCGGTCGACCTCTTCCGAAGGTCGTACAAGCTCGGGGATGGTACCAATCGATCTGCAGGACCCAAATTAGTCCAGATGCAACCACTTTCCAAGTCTCTCCGACCTTCACAAAAAAAGTTATTCAAGAATATCTCTTTCTCCTATGTGCTTTCATCCCTAACCCTAACCCTATCCCTTCCGAAAGTCGGAGAAGCTCAAAGATGGTACCGATCGATGCGCGCAACCCCATTTAGTGGGGGTATAGCCTACTTGCAAGTCTCTCCGACCTTCACAAAAAAAGTTATTCAAGAATATCTCCTCAGATTTGGGGGAATTTCGTCGGTCGACCTCTTCCGAAGGTCGTACAAGCTCGGGGATGGTACCAATCGATCCGCAGGACCCAAATTAGTCCAGATGCAACCACTTTCCAAGTCTCTCCGACCTTCACAAAAAAAGTTATTCAAGAATATCTCTTTCTCCTATGTGCTTTCATCCCTAACCCTAACCCTAACCCTTCCGAAAGTCGGAGAAGCTCAAGGATGGTACCGATCGATGCGCGCTACCCCATTTAGTGGGGGTAGAGCCTACTTGCAAGTCTCTCCGACCTTCACAAAAAAAGTTATTCAAGAATATCTCCTCAGATTTGGGGGAATTTCGTCGGTCGACCTCTTCCGAAGGTCGTACAAGCTCGGGGATGGTACCAATCGATCCGCAGGACCCAAATTAGTCCAGATGCAACCACTTTTCAAGTCTCTCCGACCTTCACAAAAAAAGTTATTCAAGAATATCTCTTTCTCCTATGTGCTTTCATCCCTAACCCTAACCCTATCCCTTCCGAAAGTCGGAGAAGCTCAAGGATGGTACCGATCGATGCGCGCAACCCCATTTAGTGGGGGTATAGCCTACTTGCAAGTCTCTCCGACCTTCACAAAAAAAGTTATTCAAGAATATCTCCTCAGATTTGGGGGAATTTCGTCGGTCGACCTCTTCCGAAGGTCGTACAAGCTCGGGGATGGTACCAATCGATCCGCAGGACCCAAATTAGTCCAGATGCAACCACTTTCCAAGTCTCTCCGACCTTCACAAAAAAAGTTATTCAAGAATATCTCTTTCTCCTATGTGCTTTCATCCCTAACCCTAACCCTAACCCTTCCGAAAGTCGGAGAAGCTCAAGGATGGTACCGATCGATGCGTGCTACCCCATTTAGTGGGGGTAGAGCCTACTTGCAAGTCTCTCCGACCTTCACAAAAAAAGTTATTCAAGAATATCTCTTTCTCCTATGTGCTTTCATCCCTAACCCTAACCCTTCCGAAAGTCGGAGAAGCTCAAGGATGGTACCGATCGATGCGCGCTACCCCATTTAGTGGGGGTAGAGCCTACTTGCAAGTCTCTCCGACCTTCACAAAAAAAGTTATTCAAGAATATCTCCTCAGATTTGGGGGAATTTCGTCGGTCGACCTCTTCCGAAGGTCGTACAAGCTCGGGGATGGTACCAATCGATCCGCAGGACCCAAATTAGTCCAGATGCAACCACTTTCCAAGTCTCTCCGACCTTCACAAAAAAAGTTATTCAAGAATATCTCTTTCTCCTATGTGCTTTCATCCCTAACCCTAACCCTATCCCTTCCGGAAGTCGGAGAAGCTCAAGGATGGTACCGATCGATGCGCGCAACCCCATTTAGTGGGGGTATAGCCTACTTGCAAGTCTCTCCGACCTTCACAAAAAAAGTTATTCAAGAATATCTCCTCAGATTTGGGGGAATTTCGTCGGTCGACCTCTTCCGAAGGTCGTACAAGCTCGGGGATGGTACCAATCGATCCGCAGGACCCAAATTAGTCCAGATGCAACCACTTTCCAAGTCTCTCCGACCTTCACAAAAAAAGTTATTCAAGAATATCTCTTTCTCCTATGTGCTTTCATCCCTAACCCTAACCCTAACCCTTCCGAAAGTCGGAGAAGCTCAAGGATGGTACCGATCGATGTGCGCTACCCCATTTAGGGGGGGTAGAGCCTACTTGCAAGTCTCTCCGACCTTCACAAAAAAAGTTATTCAAGAATATCTCTTTCTCCTATGTGCTTTCATCCCTAACCCTAACCCTAACCCTTCCGAAAGTCGGAGAAGCTCAAGGATGGTACCGATCGATGCGCGCTACCCCATTTAGTGGGGGTAGAGCCTACTTGCAAGTCTCTCCGACCTTCACAAAAAAAGTTATTCAAGAATATCTCCTCAGATTTGGGGGAATTTCGTCGGTCGACCTCTTCCGAAGGTCGTACAAGCTCGGGGATGGTACCAATCGATCCGCAGGACCCAAATTAGTCCAGATGCAACCACTTTCCAAGTCTCTCCGACCTTCACAAAAAAAGTTATTCAAGAATATCTCTTTCTCCTATGTGCTTTCATCCCTAACCCTAACCCTAACCCTTCCGAAAGTCGGAGAAGCTCAAGGATGGTACCGATCGATGCGCGCAACCCCATTTAGTGGGGGTAGAGCCTACTTGCAAGTCTCTCCGACCTTCACAAAAAAAGTTATTCAAGAATATCTCTTTCTCCTATGTGCTTTCATCCCTAACCCTAACCCTAACCCTTCCGAAAGTCGGAGAAGCTCAAGGATGGTACCGATCGATGCGCGCTACCCCATTTAGTGGGGGTAGAGCCTACTTGCAAGTCTCTCCGACCTTCACAAAAAAAGTTATTCAAGAATATCTCTTTCTCCTATGTGCTTTCATCCCTAACCCTAACCCTAACCCTTCCGAAAGTCGGAGAAGCTCAAGGATGGTACCGATCGATGCGCGCAACCCCATTTAGTGGGGGTAGAGCCTACTTGCAAGTCTCTCCGACCTTCACAAAAAAAGTTATTCAAGAATATCTCCTCAGATTTGGGGGAATTTCGTCGGTCGACCTCTTCCGAAGGTCGTACAAGCTCGGGGATGGTACCAATCGATCCGCAGGACCCAAATTAGTCCAGATGCAACCACTTTCCAAGTCTCTCCGACCTTCACAAAAAAAGTTATTCAAGAATATCTCTTTCTCCTATGTGCTTTCATCCCTAACCCTAACCCTATCCCTTCCGAAAGTCGGAAAAGCTCAAGGATGGTACCGATCGATGCGCGCAACCCCATTTAGTGGGGGTATAGCCTACTTGCAAGTCTCTCCGACCTTCACAAAAAAAGTTATTCAAGAATATCTCCTCAGATTTGGGGGAATTTCGTCGGTCGACCTCTTCCGAAGGTCGTACAAGCTCGGGGATGGTACCAATCGATCCGCAGGACCCAAATTAGTCCAGATGCAACCACTTTCCAAGTCTCTCCGACCTTCACAAAAAAAGTTATTCAAGAATATCTCTTTCTCCTATGTGCTTTCATCCCTAACCCTAACCCTAACCCTTCCGAAAGTCGGAGAAGCTCAAGGATGGTACCGATCGATGCGCGCTACCCCATTTAGTGGGGGTAGAGCCTACTTGCAAGTCTCTCCGACCTTCACAAAAAAAGTTATTCAAGAATATCTCTTTCTCCTATGTGCTTTCATCCCTAACCCTAACCCTAACCCTTCCGAAAGTCGGAGAAGCTCAAGGATGGTACCGATCGATGCGCGCTACCCCATTTAGTGGGGGTAGAGCCTACTTGCAAGTCTCTCCGACCTTCACAAAAAAAGTTATTCAAGAATATCTCCTCAGATTTGGGGGAATTTCGTCGGTCGACCTCTTCCGAAGGTCGTACAAGCTCGGGGATGGTACCAATCGATCCGCAGGACCCAAATTAGTCCAGATGCAACCACTTTCCAAGTCTCTTCGACCTTCACAAAAAAAGTTATTCAAGAATATCTCTTTCTCCTATGTGCTTTCATCCCTAACCCTAACCCTTCCGAAAGTCGGAGAAGCTCAAGGATGGTACCGATCGATGCGCGCTACCCCATTTAGTGGGGGTAGAGCCTACTTGCAAGTCTCTCCGACCTTCACAAAAAAAGTTATTCAAGAATATCTCTTTCTCCTATGTGCTTTCATCCCTAACCCTAACCCTAACCCTTCCGAAAGTCGGAGAAGCTCGAGGATGGTACCGATCGATGCGCGCTACCCCATTTAGTGGGGGTAGAGCCTACTTGCAAGTCTCTCCGACCTTCACAAAAAAAGTTATTCAAGAATATCTCCTCAGATTTGGGGGAATTTCGTCGGTCGACCTCTTCCGAAGGTCGTACAAGCTCGGGGATGGTACCAATCGATCCGCAGGACCCAAATTAGTCCAGATGCAACCACTTTCCAAGTCTCTCCGACCTTCACAAAAAAAGTTATTCAAGAATATCTCTTTCTCCTATGTGCTTTCATCCCTAACCCTAACCCTAACCCTTCCGAAAGTCGGAGAAGCTCAAGGATGGTACCGATCGATGCGCGCTACCCCATTTAGTGGGGGTAGAGCCTACTTGCAAGTCTCTCCGACCTTCACAAAAAAAGTTATTCAAGAATATCTCTTTCTCCTATGTGCTTTCATCCCTAACCCTAACCCTAACCCTTCCGAAAGTCGGAGAAGCTCAAGGATGGTACCGATCGATGCGCGCTACCCCATTTAGTGGGGGTAGAGCCTACTTGCAAGTCTCTCCGACCTTCACAAAAAAAGTTATTCAAGAATATCTCCTCAGATTTGGGGGAATTTCGTCGGTCGACCTCTTCCGAAGGTCGTACAAGCTCGGGGATGGTACCAATCGATCCGCAGGACCCAAATTAGTCCAGATGCAACCACTTTCCAAGTCTCTCCGACCTTCACAAAAAAAGTTATTCAAGAATATCTCTTTCTCCTATGTGCTTTCATCCCTAACCCTAACCCTAACCCTTCCGAAAGTCGGAGAAGCTCAAGGATGGTACCGATCGATGCGCGCTACCCCATTTAGTGGGGGTAGAGCCTACTTGCAAGTCTCTCCGACCTTCACAAAAAAAGTTATTCAAGAATATCTCTTTCTCCTATGTGCTTTCATCCCTAACCCTAACCCTAACCCTTCCGAAAGTCGGAGAAGCTCAAGGATGGTACCGATCGATGCGCGCTACCCCATTTAGTGGGGGTAGAGCCTACTTGCAAGTCTCTCCGACCTTCACAAAAAAAGTTATTCAAGAATATCTCTTTCTCCTATGTGCTTTCATCCCTAACCCTAACCCTAACCCTTCCGAAAGTCGGAGAAGCTCAAGGATGGTACTGATCGATGCGCGCTACCCCATTTAGTGGGGGTAGAGCCTACTTGCAAGTCTCTCCGACCTTCACAAAAAAAGTTATTCAAGAATATCTCTTTCTCCTATGTGCTTTCATCCCTAACCCTAACCCTAACCCTTCCAAAAGTCGGAGAAGCTCAAGGATGGTACCGATCGATGCGCGCTACCCCATTTAGTGGGGGTAGAGCCTACTTGCAAGTCTCTCCGACCTTCACAAAAAAAGTTATTCAAGAATATCTCTTTCTCCTATGTGCTTTCATCCCTAACCCTAACCCTAACCCTTCCGAAAGTCGGAGAAGCTCAAGGATGGTACCGATCGATGCGCGCTACCCCATTTAGTGGGGGTAGAGCCTACTTGCAAGTCTCTCCGACCTTCACAAAAAAAGTTATTCAAGAATATCTCTTTCTCCTATGTGCTTTCATCCCTAACCCTAACCCTAACCCTTCCGAAAGTCGGAGAAGCTCAAGGATGGTACCGATCGATGCGCGCTACCCCATTTAGTGGGGGTAGAGCCTACTTGCAAGTCTCTCCGACCTTCACAAAAAAAGTTATTCAAGAATATCTCTTTCTCCTATGTGCTTTCATCCCTAACCCTAACCCTAACCCTTCCGAAAGTCGGAGAAGCTCAAGGATGGTACTGATCGATGCGCGCTACCCCATTTAGTGGGGGTAGAGCCTACTTGCAAGTCTCTCCGACCTTCACAAAAAAAGTTATTCAAGAATATCTCTTTCTCCTATGTGCTTTCATCCCTAACCCTAACCCTAACCCTTCCAAAAGTCGGAGAAGCTCAAGGATGGTACCGATCGATGCGCGCTACCCCATTTAGTGGGGGTAGAGCCTACTTGCAAGTCTCTCCGACCTTCACAAAAAAAGTTATTCAAGAATATCTCTTTCTCCTATGTGCTTTCATCCCTAACCCTAACCCTAACCCTTCCGAAAGTCGGAGAAGCTCAAGGATGGTACCGATCGATGCGCGCTACCCCATTTAGTGGGGGTAGAGCCTACTTGCAAGTCTCTCCGACCTTCACAAAAAAAGTTATTCAAGAATATCTCTTTCTCCTATGTGCTTTCATCCCTAACCCTAACCCTAACCCTTCCGAAAGTCGGAGAAGCTCAAGGATGGTACCGATCGATGCGCGTTACCCCATTTAGTGGGGGTAGAGCCTACTTGCAAGTCTCTCCGACCTTCACAAAAAAAGTTATTCAAGAATATCTCTTTCTCCTATGTGCTTTCATCCCTAACCCTAACCCTTCCGAAAGTCGGAGAAGCTCAAGGATGGTACTGATCGATGCGCGCTACCCCATTTAGTGGGGGTAGAGCCTACTTGCAAGTCTCTCCGACCTTCACAAAAAAAGTTATTCAAGAATATCTCTTTCTCCTATGTGCTTTCATCCCTAACCCTAACCCTAACCCTTCCGAAAGTCGGAGAAGCTCAAGGATGGTACCGATCGATGCGCGCTACCCCATTTAGTGGGGGTAGAGCCTACTTGCAAGTCTCTCCGACCTTCACAAAAAAAGTTATTCAAGAATATCTCCTCAGATTTGGGGGAATTTCGTCGGTCGACCTCTTCCGAAGGTCGTACAAGCTCGGGGATGGTACCAATCGATCCGCAGGACCCAAATTAGTCCAGATGCAACCACTTTCCAAGTCTCTCCGACCTTCACAAAAAAAGTTATTCAAGAATATCTCTTTCTCCTATGTGCTTTCATCCCTAACCCTAACCCTATCCCTTCCGAAAGTCGGAGAAGCTCAAAGATGGTACCGATCGATGCGCGCAACCCCATTTAGTGGGGGTAGAGCCTACTTGCAAGTCTCTCCGACCTTCAGAAAAAAAGTTATTCAAGAATATCTCCTCAGATTTGGGGGAATTTCGTCGGTCGACCTCTTCCGAAGGTCGTACAAGCTCGGGGATGGTACCAATCGATCCGCAGGACCCAAATTAGTCCAGATGCAACCACTTTCCAAGTCTCTCCGACCTTCACAAAAAAAGTTATTCAAGAATATCTCTTTCTCCTATGTGCTTTCATCCCTAACCCTAACCCTTCCGAAAGTCGGAGAAGCTCAAGGATGGTACCGATCGATGCGCGCTACCCCATTTAGTGGGGGTAGAGCCTACTTGCAAGTCTCTCCGACCTTCACAAAAAAAGTTATTCAAGAATATCTCTTTCTCCTATGTGCTTTCATCCCTAACCCTAACCCTAACCCTTCCGAAAGTCGGAGAAGCTCAAGGATGGTACCGATCGATGCGCGTTACCCCATTTAGTGGGGGTAGAGCCTACTTGCAAGTCTCTCCGACCTTCACAAAAAAAGTTATTCAAGAATATCTCTTTCTCCTATGTGCTTTCATCCCTAACCCTAACCCTTCCGAAAGTCGGAGAAGCTCAAGGATGGTACTGATCGATGCGCGCTACCCCATTTAGTGGGGGTACAGCCTACTTGCAAGTCTCTCCGACCTTCACAAAAAAAGTTATTCAAGAATATCTCTTTCTCCTATGTGCTTTCATCCCTAACCCTAACCCTAACCCTTCCGAAAGTCGGAGAAGCTCAAGGATGGTACCGATGGATGCGCGCTACCCCATTTAGTGGGGGTAGAGCCTACTTGCAAGTCTCTCCGACCTTCACAAAAAAAGTTATTCAAGAATATCTCCTCAGATTTGGGGGAATTTCGTCGGTCGACCTCTTCCGAAGGTCGTACAAGCTCGGGGATGGTACCAATCGATCCGCAGGACCCAAATTAGTCCAGATGCAACCACTTTCCAAGTCTCTCCGACCTTCACAAAAAAAGTTATTCAAGAATATCTCTTTCTCCTATGTGCTTTCATCCCTAACCCTAACCCTATCCCTTCCGAAAGTCGGAGAAGCTCAAAGATGGTACCGATCGATGCGCGCAACCCCATTTAGTGGGGGTAGAGCCTACTTGCAAGTCTCTCCGACCTTCAAAAAAAAAGTTATTCAAGAATATCTCCTCAGATTTGGGGGAATTTCGTCGGTCGACCTCTTCCGAAGGTCGTACAAGCTCGGGGATGGTACCAATCGATCCGCAGGACCCAAATTAGTCCAGATGCAACCACTTTCCAAGTCTCTCCGACCTTCACAAAAAAAGTTATTCAAGAATATCTCTTTCTCCTATGTGCTTTCATCCCTAACCCTAACCCTTCCGAAAGTCGGAGAAGCTCAAGGATGGTACCGATCGATGCGCGCTACCCCATTTAGTGGGGGTAGAGCCTACTTGCAAGTCTCTCCGACCTTCACAAAAAAAGTTATTCAAGAATATCTCTTTCTCCTATGTGCTTTCATCCCTAACCCTAACCCTAACCCTTCCGAAAGTCAGAGAAGCTCAAGGATGGTACCAATCGATGCGCGCTACCCCATTTAGTGGGGGTAGAGCCTACTTGCAAGTCTCTCCGACCTTCACAAAAAAAGTTATTCAAGAATATCTCTTTCTCCTATGTGCTTTCATCCCTAACCCTAACCCTTCCGAAAGTCGGAGAAGCTCAAGGATGGTACCGATCGATGCGCGCTACCCCATTTAGTGGGGGTAGAGCCTACTTGCAAGTCTCTCCGACCTTCACAAAAAAAGTTATTCAAGAATATCTCTTTCTCCTATGTGCTTTCATCCCTAACCCTAACCCTAACCCTTCCAAAAGTCGGAGAAGCTCAAGGATGGTACTGATCGATGCGCGCTACCCCATTTAGTGGGGGTAGAGCCTACTTGCAAGTCTCTCCGACCTTCACAAAAAAAGTTATTCAAGAATATCTCTTTCTCCTATGTGCTTTCATCCCTAACCCTAACCCTAACCCTTCCGAAAGTCGGAGAAGCTCAAGGATGGTACCGATCGATGCGCGCTACCCCATTTAGTGGGGGTAGAGCCTACTTGCAAGTCTCTCCGACCTTCACAAAAAAAGTTATTCAAGAATATCTCCTCAGATTTGGGGGAATTTCGTCGGTCGACCTCTTCCGAAGGTCGTACAAGCTCGGGGATGGTACCAATCGATCCGCAGGACCCAAATTAGTCCAGATGCAACCACTTTCCAAGTCTCTCCGACCTTCACAAAAAAAGTTATTCAAGAATATCTCTTTCTCCTATGTGCTTTCATCCCTAACCCTAACCCTAACCCTTCCGAAAGTCGGAGAAGCTCAAGGATGGTACCGATCGATGCGCGCTACCCCATTTAGTGGGGGTAGAGCCTACTTGCAAGTCTCTCCGACCTTCACAAAAAAAGTTATTCAAGAATATCTCTTTCTCCTATGTGCTTTCATCCCTAACCCTAACCCTTCCGAAAGTCGGAGAAGCTCAAGGATGGTACCGATCGATGCGCGCTACCCCATTTAGTAGGGGTAGAGCCTACTTGCAAGTCTCTCCGACCTTCACAAAAAAAGTTATTCAAGAATATCTCTTTCTCCTATGTGCTTTCATCCCTAACCCTAACCCTAACCCTTCCGAAAGTCGGAGAAGCTCGAGGATGGTACCGATCGATGCGCGCTACCCCATTTAGTGGGGGTAGAGCCTACTTGCAAGTCTCTCCGACCTTCACAAAAAAAGTTATTCAAGAATATCTCCTCAGATTTGGGGGAATTTCGTCGGTCGACCTCTTTCGAAGGTCGTACAAGCTCGGGGATGGTACCAATCGATCCGCAGGACCCAAATTAGTCCAGATGCAACCACTTTCCAAGTCTCTCCGACCTTCACAAAAAAAGTTATTCAAGAATATCTCTTTCTCCTATGTGCTTTCATCCCTAACCCTAACCCTAACCCTTCCGAAAGTCGGAGAAGCTCAAGGATGGTACCGATCGATGCGCGCTACCCCATTTAGTGGGGGTAGAGCCTACTTGCAAGTCTCTCCGACCTTCACAAAAAAAGTTATTCAAGAATATCTCTTTCTCCTATGTGCTTTCATCCCTAACCCTAACCCTTCCGAAAGTCGGAGAAGCTCAAGGATGGTACCGATCGATGCGCGCTACCCCATTTAGTGGGGGTAGAGCCTACTTGCAAGTCTCTCCGACCTTCACAAAAAAAGTTATTCAAGAATATCTCCTCAGATTTGGGGGAATTTCGTCGGTCGACCTCTTCCGAAGGTCGTACAAGCTCGGGGATGGTACCAATCGATCCGCAGGACCCAAATTAGTCCAGATGCAACCACTTTCCAAGTCTCTCCGACCTTCACAAAAAAAGTTATTCAAGAATATCTCTTTCTCCTATGTGCTTTCATCCCTAACCCTAACCCTAACCCTTCCGAAAGTCGGAGAAGCTCAAGGATGGTACCGATCGATGCGCGCTACCCCATTTAGTGGGGGTAGAGCCTACTTGCAAGTCTCTCCGACCTTCACAAAAAAAGTTATTCAAGAATATCTCTTTCTCCTATGTGCTTTCATCCCTAACCCTAACCCTTCCGAAAGTCGGAGAAGCTCAAGGATGGTACCGATCGATGCGCGCTACCCCATTTAGTAGGGGTAGAGCCTACTTGCAAGTCTCTCCGACCTTCACAAAAAAAGTTATTCAAGAATATCTCTTTCTCCTATGTGCTTTCATCCCTAACCCTAACCCTAACCCTTCCGAAAGTCGGAGAAGCTCGAGGATGGTACCGATCGATGCGCGCTACCCCATTTAGTGGGGGTAGAGCCTACTTGCAAGTCTCTCCGACCTTCACAAAAAAAGTTATTCAAGAATATCTCCTCAGATTTGGGGGAATTTCGTCGGTCGACCTCTTTCGAAGGTCGTACAAGCTCGGGGATGGTACCAATCGATCCGCAGGACCCAAATTAGTCCAGATGCAACCACTTTCCAAGTCTCTCCGACCTTCACAAAAAAAGTTATTCAAGAATATCTCTTTCTCCTATGTGCTTTCATCCCTAACCCTAACCCTAACCCTTCCGAAAGTCGGAGAAGCTCAAGGATGGTACCGATCGATGCGCGCTACCCCATTTAGTGGGGGTAGAGCCTACTTGCAAGTCTCTCCGACCTTCACAAAAAAAGTTATTCAAGAATATCTCTTTCTCCTATGTGCTTTCATCCCTAACCCTAACCCTTCCGAAAGTCGGAGAAGCTCAAGGATGGTACCGATCGATGCGCGTTACCCCATTTAGTGGGGGTAGAGCCTACTTGCAAGTCTCTCCGACCTTCACAAAAAAAGTTATTCAAGAATATCTCCTCAGATTTGGGGGAATTTCGTCGGTCGACCTCTTCCGAAGGTCGTACAAGCTCGGGGATGGTACCAATCGATCCGCAGGACCCAAATTAGTCCAGATGCAACCACTTTCCAAGTCTCTCCGACCTTCACAAAAAAAGTTATTCAAGAATATCTCTTTCTCCTATGTGCTTTCATCCCTAACCCTAACCCTATCCCTTCCGGAAGTCGGAGAAGCTCAAGGATGGTACCGATCGATGCGCGCAACCCCATTTAGTGGGGGTATAGCCTACTTGCAAGTCTCTCCGACCTTCACAAAAAAAGTTATTCAAGAATATCTCCTCAGATTTGGGGGAATTTCGTCGGTCGACCTCTTCCGAAGGTCGTACAAGCTCGGGGATGGTACCAATCGATCCGCAGGACCCAAATTAGTCCAGATGCAACCACTTTCCAAGTTTCTCCGACCTTCACAAAAAAAGTTATTCAAGAATATCTCTTTCTCCTATGTGCTTTCATCCCTAACCCTAACCCTAACCCTTCCGAAAGTCGGAGAAGCTCAAGGATGGTACCGATCGATGTGCGCTACCCCATTTAGGGGGGGTAGAGCCTACTTGCAAGTCTCTCCGACCTTCACAAAAAAAGTTATTCAAGAATATCTCTTTCTCCTATGTGCTTTCATCCCTAACCCTAACCCTAACCCTTCCGAAAGTCAGAGAAGCTCAAGGATGGTACCAATCGATGCGCGCTACCCCATTTAGTGGGGGTAGAGCCTACTTGCAAGTCTCTCCGACCTTCACAAAAAAAGTTATTCAAGAATATCTCTTTCTCCTATGTGCTTTCATCCCTAACCCTAACCCTTCCGAAAGTCGGAGAAGCTCAAGGATGGTACCGATCGATGCGCGCTACCCCATTTAGTGGGGGTAGAGCCTACTTGCAAGTCTCTCCGACCTTCACAAAAAAAGTTATTCAAGAATATCTCTTTCTCCTATGTGCTTTCATCCCTAACCCTAACCCTAACCCTTCCAAAAGTCGGAGAAGCTCAAGGATGGTACTGATCGATGCGCGCTACCCCATTTAGTGGGGGTAGAGCCTACTTGCAAGTCTCTCCGACCTTCACAAAAAAAGTTATTCAAGAATATCTCTTTCTCCTATGTGCTTTCATCCCTAACCCTAACCCTAACCCTTCCGAAAGTCGGAGAAGCTCAAGGATGGTACCGATCGATGCGCGCTACCCCATTTAGTGGGGGTAGAGCCTACTTGCAAGTCTCTCCGACCTTCACAAAAAAAGTTATTCAAGAATATCTCCTCAGATTTGGGGGAATTTCGTCGGTCGACCTCTTCCGAAGGTCGTACAAGCTCGGGGATGGTACCAATCGATCCGCAGGACCCAAATTAGTCCAGATGCAACCACTTTCCAAGTCTCTCCGACCTTCACAAAAAAAGTTATTCAAGAATATCTCTTTCTCCTATGTGCTTTCATCCCTAACCCTAACCCTAACCCTTCCGAAAGTCGGAGAAGCTCAAGGATGGTACCGATCGATGCGCGCTACCCCATTTAGTGGGGGTAGAGCCTACTTGCAAGTCTCTCCGACCTTCACAAAAAAAGTTATTCAAGAATATCTCTTTCTCCTATGTGCTTTCATCCCTAACCCTAACCCTTCCGAAAGTCGGAGAAGCTCAAGGATGGTACCGATCGATGCGCGCTACCCCATTTAGTAGGGGTAGAGCCTACTTGCAAGTCTCTCCGACCTTCACAAAAAAAGTTATTCAAGAATATCTCTTTCTCCTATGTGCTTTCATCCCTAACCCTAACCCTAACCCTTCCGAAAGTCGGAGAAGCTCGAGGATGGTACCGATCGATGCGCGCTACCCCATTTAGTGGGGGTAGAGCCTACTTGCAAGTCTCTCCGACCTTCAAAAAAAAAGTTATTCAAGAATATCTCCTCAGATTTGGGGGAATTTCGTCGGTCGACCTCTTTCGAAGGTCGTACAAGCTCGGGGATGGTACCAATCGATCCGCAGGACCCAAATTAGTCCAGATGCAACCACTTTCCAAGTCTCTCCGACCTTCACAAAAAAAGTTATTCAAGAATATCTCTTTCTCCTATGTGCTTTCATCCCTAACCCTAACCCTAACCCTTCCGAAAGTCGGAGAAGCTCAAGGATGGTACCTATCGATGCGCGCTACCCCATTTAGTGGGGGTAGAGCCTACTTGCAAGTCTCTCCGACCTTCACAAAAAAAGTTATTCAAGAATATCTCTTTCTCCTATGTGCTTTCATCCCTAACCCTAACCCTAACCCTTCCGAAAGTCGGAGAAGCTCAAGGATGGTACCGATCGATGCGCGCTACCCCATTTAGTGGGGGTAGAGCCTACTTGCAAGTCTCTCCGACCTTCACAAAAAAAGTTATTCAAGAATATCTCCTCAGATTTGGGGGAATTTCGTCGGTCGACCTCTTCCGAAGGTCGTACAAGCTCGGGGATGGTACCAATCGATCCGCAGGACCCAAAGTAGTCCAGATGCAACCACTTTCCAAGTCTCTCCGACCTTCACAAAAAAAGTTATTCAAGAATATCTCTTTCTCCTATGTGCTTTCATCCCTAACCCTAACCCTTCCGAAAGTCGGAGAAGCTCAAGGATGGTACCGATCGATGCGCGCTACCCCATTTAGTGGGGGTAGAGCCTACTTGCAAGTCTCTCCGACCTTCACAAAAAAAGTTATTCAAGAATATCTCTTTCTCCTATGTGCTTTCATCCCTAACCCTAACCCTAACCCTTCCAAAAGTCGGAGAAGCTCAAGGATGGTACTGATCGATGCGCGCTACCCCATTTAGTGGGGGTAGAGCCTACTTGCAAGTCTCTCCGACCTTCACAAAAAAAGTTATTCAAGAATATCTCTTTCTCCTATGTGCTTTCATCCCTAACCCTAACCCTAACCCTTCCGAAAGTCGGAGAAGCTCAAGGATGGTACCGATCGATGCGCGCTACCCCATTTAGTGGGGGTAGAGCCTACTTGCAAGTCTCTCCGACCTTCACAAAAAAAGTTATTCAAGAATATCTCCTCAGATTTGGGGGAATTTCGTCGGTCGACCTCTTCCGAAGGTCGTACAAGCTCGGGGATGGTACCAATCGATCCGCAGGACCCAAATTAGTCCAGATGCAACCACTTTCCAAGTCTCTCCGACCTTCACAAAAAAAGTTATTCAAGAATATCTCTTTCTCCTATGTGCTTTCATCCCTAACCCTAACCCTAACCCTTCCGAAAGTCGGAGAAGCTCAAGGATGGTACCGATCGATGCGCGCTACCCCATTTAGTGGGGGTAGAGCCTACTTGCAAGTCTCTCCGACCTTCACAAAAAAAGTTATTCAAGAATATCTCTTTCTCCTATGTGCTTTCATCCCTAACCCTAACCCTTCCGAAAGTCGGAGAAGCTCAAGGATGGTACCGATCGATGCGCGCTACCCCATTTAGTAGGGGTAGAGCCTACTTGCAAGTCTCTCCGACCTTCACAAAAAAAGTTATTCAAGAATATCTCTTTCTCCTATGTGCTTTCATCCCTAACCCTAACCCTAACCCTTCCGAAAGTCGGAGAAGCTCGAGGATGGTACCGATCGATGCGCGCTACCCCATTTAGTGGGGGTAGAGCCTACTTGCAAGTCTCTCCGACCTTCAAAAAAAAAGTTATTCAAGAATATCTCCTCAGATTTGGGGGAATTTCGTCGGTCGACCTCTTTCGAAGGTCGTACAAGCTCGGGGATGGTACCAATCGATCCGCAGGACCCAAATTAGTCCAGATGCAACCACTTTCCAAGTCTCTCCGACCTTCACAAAAAAAGTTATTCAAGAATATCTCTTTCTCCTATGTGCTTTCATCCCTAACCCTAACCCTAACCCTTCCGAAAGTCGGAGAAGCTCAAGGATGGTACCTATCGATGCGCGCTACCCCATTTAGTGGGGGTAGAGCCTACTTGCAAGTCTCTCCGACCTTCACAAAAAAAGTTATTCAAGAATATCTCTTTCTCCTATGTGCTTTCATCCCTAACCCTAACCCTTCCGAAAGTCGGAGAAGCTCAAGGATGGTACCGATCGATGCGCGCTACCCCATTTAGTGGGGGTAGAGCCTACTTGCAAGTCTCTCCGACCTTCACAAAAAAAGTTATTCAAGAATATCTCCTCAGATTTGGGGGAATTTCGTCGGTCGACCTCTTCCGAAGGTCGTACAAGCTCGGGGATGGTACCAATCGATCCGCAGGACCCAAATTAGTCCAGATGCAACCACTTTCCAAGTCTCTCCGACCTTCACAAAAAAAGTTATTCAAGAATATCTCTTTCTCCTATGTGCTTTCATCCCTAACCCTAACCCTATCCCTTCCGGAAGTCGGAGAAGCTCAAGGATGGTACCGATCGATGCGCGCAACCCCATTTAGTGGGGGTATAGCCTACTTGCAAGTCTCTCCGACCTTCACAAAAAAAGTTATTCAAGAATATCTCCTCAGATTTGGGGGAATTTCGTCGGTCGACCTCTTCCGAAGGTCGTACAAGCTCGGGGATGGTACCAATCGATCCGCAGGACCCAAATTAGTCCAGATGCAACCACTTTCCAAGTCTCTCCGACCTTCACAAAAAAAGTTATTCAAGAATATCTCTTTCTCCTAAGTGCTTTCATCCCTAACCCTAACCCTAACCCTTCCGAAAGTCGGAGAAGCTCAAGGATGGTACCGATCGATGTGCGCTACCCCATTTAGGGGGGGTAGAGCCTACTTGCAAGTCTCTCCGACCTTCACAAAAAAAGTTATTCAAGAATATCTCTTTCTCCTATGTGCTTTCATCCCTAACCCTAACCCTAACCCTTCCGAAAGTCGGAGAAGCTCAAGGATGGTACCGATCGATGCGCGCTACCCCATTTAGTGGGGGTAGAGCCTACTTGCAAGTCTCTCCGACCTTCACAAAAAAAGTTATTCAAGAATATCTCCTCAGATTTGGGGGAATTTCGTCGGTCGACCTCTTCCGAAGGTCGTACAAGCTCGGGGATGGTACCAATCGATCCGCAGGACCCAAATTAGTCCAGATGCAACCACTTTCCAAGTCTCTCCGACCTTCACAAAAAAAGTTATTCAAGAATATCTCTTTCTCCTATGTGCTTTCATCCCTAACCCTAACCCTAACCCTTCCGAAAGTCGGAGAAGCTCAAGGATGGTACCGATCGATGCGCGCAACCCCATTTAGTGGGGGTAGAGCCTACTTGCAAGTCTCTCCGACCTTCACAAAAAAAGTTATTCAAGAATATCTCTTTCTCCTATGTGCTTTCATCCCTAACCCTAACCCTAACCCTTCCGAAAGTCGGAGAAGCTCAAGGATGGTACCGATCGATGCGCGCTACCCCATTTAGTGGGGGTAGAGCCTACTTGCAAGTCTCTCCGACCTTCACAAAAAAAGTTATTCAAGAATATCTCTTTCTCCTATGTGCTTTCATCCCTAACCCTAACCCTAACCCTTCCGAAAGTCGGAGAAGCTCAAGGATGGTACCGATCGATGCGCGCAACCCCATTTAGTGGGGGTAGAGCCTACTTGCAAGTCTCTCCGACCTTCACAAAAAAAGTTATTCAAGAATATCTCCTCAGATTTGGGGGAATTTCGTCGGTCGACCTCTTCCGAAGGTCGTACAAGCTCGGGGATGGTACCAATCGATCCGCAGGACCCAAATTAGTCCAGATGCAACCACTTTCCAAGTCTCTCCGACCTTCACAAAAAAAGTTATTCAAGAATATCTCTTTCTCCTATGTGCTTTCATCCCTAACCCTAACCCTATCCCTTCCGAAAGTCGGAAAAGCTCAAGGATGGTACCGATCGATGCGCGCAACCCCATTTAGTGGGGGTATAGCCTACTTGCAAGTCTCTCCGACCTTCACAAAAAAAGTTATTCAAGAATATCTCCTCAGATTTGGGGGAATTTCGTCGGTCGACCTCTTCCGAAGGTCGTACAAGCTCGGGGATGGTACCAATCGATCCGCAGGACCCAAATTAGTCCAGATGCAACCACTTTCCAAGTCTCTCCGACCTTCACAAAAAAAGTTATTCAAGAATATCTCTTTCTCCTATGTGCTTTCATCCCTAACCCTAACCCTAACCCTTCCGAAAGTCGGAGAAGCTCAAGGATGGTACCGATCGATGCGCGCTACCCCATTTAGTGGGGGTAGAGCCTACTTGCAAGTCTCTCCGACCTTCACAAAAAAAGTTATTCAAGAATATCTCTTTCTCCTATGTGCTTTCATCCCTAACCCTAACCCTAACCCTTCCGAAAGTCGGAGAAGCTCAGAAATGGTACCGATCGATGCGCGCTACCCCATTTAGTGGGGGTAGAGCCTACTTGCAAGTCTCTCCGACCTTCACAAAAAAAGTTATTCAAGAATATCTCCTCAGATTTGGGGGAATTTCGTCGGTCGACCTCTTCCGAAGGTCGTACAAGCTCGGGGATGGTACCAATCGATCCGCAGGACCCAAATTAGTCCAGATGCAACCACTTTCCAAGTCTCTTCGACCTTCACAAAAAAAGTTATTCAAGAATATCTCTTTCTCCTATGTGCTTTCATCCCTAACCCTAACCCTTCCGAAAGTCGGAGAAGCTCAAGGATGGTACCGATCGATGCGCGCTACCCCATTTAGTGGGGGTAGAGCCTACTTGCAAGTCTCTCCGACCTTCACAAAAAAAGTTATTCAAGAATATCTCTTTCTCCTATGTGCTTTCATCCCTAACCCTAACCCTAACCCTTCCGAAAGTCGGAGAAGCTCGAGGATGGTACCGATCGATGCGCGCTACCCCATTTAGTGGGGGTAGAGCCTACTTGCAAGTCTCTCCGACCTTCACAAAAAAAGTTATTCAAGAATATCTCCTCAGATTTGGGGGAATTTCGTCGGTCGACCTCTTCCGAAGGTCGTACAAGCTCGGGGATGGTACCAATCGATCCGCAGGACCCAAATTAGTCCAGATGCAACCACTTTCCAAGTCTCTCCGACCTTCACAAAAAAAGTTATTCAAGAATATCTCTTTCTCCTATGTGCTTTCATCCCTAACCCTAACCCTAACCCTTCCGAAAGTCGGAGAAGCTCAAGGATGGTACCGATCGATGCGCGCTACCCCATTTAGTGGGGGTAGAGCCTACTTGCAAGTCTCTCCGACCTTCACAAAAAAAGTTATTCAAGAATATCTCTTTCTCCTATGTGCTTTCATCCCTAACCCTAACCCTAACCCTTCCGAAAGTCGGAGAAGCTCAAGGATGGTACCGATCGATGCGCGCTACCCCATTTAGTGGGGGTAGAGCCTACTTGCAAGTCTCTCCGACCTTCACAAAAAAAGTTATTCAAGAATATCTCCTCAGATTTGGGGGAATTTCGTCGGTCGACCTCTTCCGAAGGTCGTACAAGCTCGGGGATGGTACCAATCGATCCGCAGGACCCAAATTAGTCCAGATGCAACCACTTTCCAAGTCTCTCCGACCTTCACAAAAAAAGTTATTCAAGAATATCTCTTTCTCCTATGTGCTTTCATCCCTAACCCTAACCCTTCCGAAAGTCGGAGAAGCTCAAGGATGGTACCGATCGATGCGCGCTACCCCATTTAGTGGGGGTAGAGCCTACTTGCAAGTCTCTCCGACCTTCACAAAAAAAGTTATTCAAGAATATCTCTTTCTCCTATGTGCTTTCATCCCTAACCCTAACCCTAACCCTTCCGAAAGTCGGAGAAGCTCAAGGATGGTACCGATCGATGCGCGCTACCCCATTTAGTGGGGGTAGAGCCTACTTGCAAGTCTCTCCGACCTTCACAAAAAAAGTTATTCAAGAATATCTCTTTCTCCTATGTGCTTTCATCCCTAACCCTAACCCTAACCCTTCCGAAAGTCGGAGAAGCTCAAGGATGGTACTGATCGATGCGCGCTACCCCATTTAGTGGGGGTAGAGCCTACTTGCAAGTCTCTCCGACCTTCACAAAAAAAGTTATTCAAGAATATCTCTTTCTCCTATGTGCTTTCATCCCTAACCCTAACCCTAACCCTTCCAAAAGTCGGAGAAGCTCAAGGATGGTACCGATCGATGCGCGCTACCCCATTTAGTGGGGGTAGAGCCTACTTGCAAGTCTCTCCGACCTTCACAAAAAAAGTTATTCAAGAATATCTCTTTCTCCTATGTGCTTTCATCCCTAACCCTAACCCTTCCGAAAGTCGGAGAAGCTCAAGGATGGTACCGATCGATGCGCGCTACCCCATTTAGTGGGGGTAGAGCCTACTTGCAAGTCTCTCCGACCTTCACAAAAAAAGTTATTCAAGAATATCTCCTCAGATTTGGGGGAATTTCGTCGGTCGACCTCTTCCGAAGGTCGTACAAGCTCGGGGATGGTACCAATCGATCCGCAGGACCCAAATTAGTCCAGATGCAACCACTTTCCAAGTCTCTCCGACCTTCACAAAAAAAGTTATTCAAGAATATCTCTTTCTCCTATGTGCTTTCATCCCTAACCCTAACCCTATCCCTTCCGGAAGTCGGAGAAGCTCAAGGATGGTACCGATCGATGCGCGCAACCCCATTTAGTGGGGGTATAGCCTACTTGCAAGTCTCTCCGACCTTCACAAAAAAAGTTATTCAAGAATATCTCCTCAGATTTGGGGGAATTTCGTCGGTCGACCTCTTCCGAAGGTCGTACAAGCTCGGGGATGGTACCAATCGATCCGCAGGACCCAAATTAGTCCAGATGCAACCACTTTCCAAGTCTCTCCGACCTTCACAAAAAAAGTTATTCAAGAATATCTCTTTCTCCTATGTGCTTTCATCCCTAACCCTAACCCTAACCCTTCCGAAAGTCGGAGAAGCTCAAGGATGGTACCGATCGATGTGCGCTACCCCATTTAGGGGGGGTAGAGCCTACTTGCAAGTCTCTCCGACCTTCACAAAAAAAGTTATTCAAGAATATCTCTTTCTCCTATGTGCTTTCATCCCTAACCCTAACCCTAACCCTTCCGAAAGTCGGAGAAGCTCAAGGATGGTACCGATCGATGCGCGCTACCCCATTTAGTGGGGGTAGAGCCTACTTGCAAGTCTCTCCGACCTTCACAAAAAAAGTTATTCAAGAATATCTCCTCAGATTTGGGGGAATTTCGTCGGTCGACCTCTTCCGAAGGTCGTACAAGCTCGGGGATGGTACCAATCGATCCGCAGGACCCAAATTAGTCCAGATGCAACCACTTTCCAAGTCTCTCCGACTTTCACAAAAAAAGTTATTCAAGAATATCTCTTTCTCCTATGTGCTTTCATCCCTAACCCTAACCCTAACCCTTCCGAAAGTCGGAGAAGCTCAAGGATGGTACCGATCGATGCGCGCAACCCCATTTAGTGGGGGTAGAGCCTACTTGCAAGTCTCTCCGACCTTCACAAAAAAAGTTATTCAAGAATATCTCTTTCTCCTATGTGCTTTCATCCCTAACCCTAACCCTAACCCTTCCGAAAGTCGGAGAAGCTCAAGGATGGTACCGATCGATGCGCGCTACCCCATTTAGTGGGGGTAAAGCCTACTTGCAAGTCTCTCCGACCTTCACAAAAAAAGTTATTCAAGAATATCTCTTTCTCCTATGTGCTTTCATCCCTAACCCTAACCCTAACCCTTCCGAAAGTCGGAGAAGCTCAAGGATGGTACCGATCGATGCGCGCAACCCCATTTAGTGGGGGTAGAGCCTACTTGCAAGTCTCTCCGACCTTCACAAAAAAAGTTATTCAAGAATATCTCCTCAGATTTGGGGGAATTTCGTCGGTCGACCTCTTCCGAAGGTCGTACAAGCTCGGGGATGGTACCAATCGATCCGCAGGACCCAAATTAGTCCAGATGCAACCACTTTCCAAGTCTCTCCGACCTTCACAAAAAAAGTTATTCAAGAATATCTCTTTCTCCTATGTGCTTTCATCCCTAACCCTAACCCTATCCCTTCCGAAAGTCGGAAAAGCTCAAGGATGGTACCGATCGATGCGCGCAACCCCATTTAGTGGGGGTATAGCCTACTTGCAAGTCTCTCCGACCTTCACAAAAAAAGTTATTCAAGAATATCTCCTCAGATTTGGGGGAATTTCGTCGGTCGACCTCTTCCGAAGGTCGTACAAGCTCGGGGATGGTACCAATCGATCCGCAGGACCCAAATTAGTCCAGATGCAACCACTTTCCAAGTCTCTCCGACCTTCACAAAAAAAGTTATTCAAGAATATCTCTTTCTCCTATGTGCTTTCATCCCTAACCCTAACCCTAACCCTTCCGAAAGTCGGAGAAGCTCAAGGATGGTACCGATCGATGCGCGCTACCCCATTTAGTGGGGGTAGAGCCTACTTGCAAGTCTCTCCGACCTTCACAAAAAAAGTTATTCAAGAATATCTCTTTCTCCTATGTGCTTTCATCCCTAACCCTAACCCTAACCCTTCCGAAAGTCGGAGAAGCTCAAGGATGGTACCGATCGATGCGCGCTACCCCATTTAGTGGGGGTAGAGCCTACTTGCAAGTCTCTCCGACCTTCACAAAAAAAGTTATTCAAGAATATCTCCTCAGATTTGGGGGAATTTCGTCGGTCGACCTCTTCCGAAGGTCGTACAAGCTCGGGGATGGTACCAATCGATCCGCAGGACCCAAATTAGTCCAGATGCAACCACTTTCCAAGTCTCTTCGACCTTCACAAAAAAAGTTATTCAAGAATATCTCTTTCTCCTATGTGCTTTCATCCCTAACCCTAACCCTTCCGAAAGTCGGAGAAGCTCAAGGATGGTACCGATCGATGCGCGCTACCCCATTTAGTGGGGGTAGAGCCTACTTGCAAGTCTCTCCGACCTTCACAAAAAAAGTTATTCAAGAATATCTCTTTCTCCTATGTGCTTTCATCCCTAACCCTAACCCTAACCCTTCCGAAAGTCGGAGAAGCTCGAGGATGGTACCGATCGATGCGCGCTACCCCATTTAGTGGGGGTAGAGCCTACTTGCAAGTCTCTCCGACCTTCACAAAAAAAGTTATTCAAGAATATCTCCTCAGATTTGGGGGAATTTCGTCGGTCGACCTCTTCCGAAGGTCGTACAAGCTCGGGGATGGTACCAATCGATCCGCAGGACCCAAATTAGTCCAGATGCAACCACTTTCCAAGTCTCTCCGACCTTCACAAAAAAAGTTATTCAAGAATATCTCTTTCTCCTATGTGCTTTCATCCCTAACCCTAACCCTTCCGAAAGTCGGAGAAGCTCAAGGATGGTACCGATCGATGCGCGCTACCCCATTTAGTGGGGGTAGAGCCTACTTGCAAGTCTCTCCGACCTTCACAAAAAAAGTTATTCAAGAATATCTCTTTCTCCTATGTGCTTTCATCCCTAACCCTAACCCTAACCCTTCCGAAAGTCGGAGAAGCTCAAGGATGGTACCGATCGATGCGCGCTACCCCATTTAGTGGGGGTAGAGCCTACTTGCAAGTCTCTCCGACCTTCACAAAAAAAGTTATTCAAGAATATCTCCTCAGATTTGGGGGAATTTCGTCGGTCGACCTCTTCCGAAGGTCGTACAAGCTCGGGGATGGTACCAATCGATCCGCAGGACCCAAATTAGTCCAGATGCAACCACTTTCCAAGTCTCTCCGACCTTCACAAAAAAAGTTATTCAAGAATATCTCTTTCTCCTATGTGCTTTCATCCCTAACCCTAACCCTAACCCTTCCGAAAGTCGGAGAAGCTCAAGGATGGTACCGATCGATGCGCGCTACCCCATTTAGTGGGGGTAGAGCCTACTTGCAAGTCTCTCCGACCTTCACAAAAAAAGTTATTCAAGAATATCTCTTTCTCCTATGTGCTTTCATCCCTAACCCTAACCCTAACCCTTCCGAAAGTCGGAGAAGCTCAAGGATGGTACCGATCGATGTGCGCTACCCCATTTAGTGGGGGTAGAGCCTACTTGCAAGTCTCTCCGACCTTCACAAAAAAAGTTATTCAAGAATATCTCTTTCTCCTATGTGCTTTCATCCCTAACCCTAACCCTAACCCTTCCGAAAGTCGGAGAAGCTCAAGGATGGTACTGATCGATGCGCGCTACCCCATTTAGTGGGGGTAGAGCCTACTTGCAAGTCTCTCCGACCTTCACAAAAAAAGTTATTCAAGAATATCTCTTTCTCTTATGTGCTTTCATCCCTAACCCTAACCCTAACCCTTCCAAAAGTCGGAGAAGCTCAAGGATGGTACCGATCGATGCGCGCTACCCCATTTAGTGGGGGTAGAGCCTACTTGCAAGTCTCTCCGACCTTCACAAAAAAAGTTATTCAAGAATATCTCTTTCTCCTATGTGCTTTCATCCCTAACCCTAACCCTAACCCTTCCGAAAGTCGGAGAAGCTCAAGGATGGTACCGATCGATGCGCGCTACCCCATTTAGTGGGGGTAGAGCCTACTTGCAAGTCTCTCCGACCTTCACAAAAAAAGTTATTCAAGAATATCTCTTTCTCCTATGTGCTTTCATCCCTAACCCTAACCCTAACCCTTCCGAAAGTCGGAGAAGCTCAAGGATGGTACCGATCGATGCGCGTTACCCCATTTAGTGGGGGTAGAGCCTACTTGCAAGTCTCTCCGACCTTCACAAAAAAAGTTATTCAAGAATATCTCTTTCTCCTATGTGCTTTCATCCCTAACCCTAACCCTTCCGAAAGTCGGAGAAGCTCAAGGATGGTACTGATCGATGCGCGCTACCCCATTTAGTGGGGGTAGAGCCTACTTGCAAGTCTCTCCGACCTTCACAAAAAAAGTTATTCAAGAATATCTCTTTCTCCTATGTGCTTTCATCCCTAACCCTAACCCTAACCCTTCCGAAAGTCGGAGAAGCTCAAGGATGGTACCGATCGATGCGCGCTACCCCATTTAGTGGGGGTAGAGCCTACTTGCAAGTCTCTCCGACCTTCACAAAAAAAGTTATTCAAGAATATCTCCTCAGATTTGGGGGAATTTCGTCGGTCGACCTCTTCCGAAGGTCGTACAAGCTCGGGGATGGTACCAATCGATCCGCAGGACCCAAATTAGTCCAGATGCAACCACTTTTCAAGTCTCTCCGACCTTCACAAAAAAAGTTATTCAAGAATATCTCTTTCTCCTATGTGCTTTCATCCCTAACCCTAACCCTTCCGAAAGTCGGAGAAGCTCAAGGATGGTACCGATCGATGCGCGCTACCCCATTTAGTGGGGGTAGAGCCTACTTGCAAGTCTCTCCGACCTTCACAAAAAAAGTTATTCAAGAATATCTCTTTCTCCTATGTGCTTTCATCCCTAACCCTAACCCTAACCCTTCCGAAAGTCGGAGAAGCTCGAGGATGGTACCGATCGATGCGCGCTACCCCATTTAGTGGGGGTAGAGCCTACTTGCAAGTCTCTCCGACCTTCACAAAAAAAGTTATTCAAGAATATCTCCTCAGATTTGGGGGAATTTCGTCGGTCGACCTCTTCCGAAGGTCGTACAAGCTCGGGGATGGTACCAATCGATCCGCAGGACCCAAATTAGTCCAGATGCAACCACTTTCCAAGTCTCTCCGACCTTCACAAAAAAAGTTATTCAAGAATATCTCTTTCTCCTATGTGCTTTCATCCCTAACCCTAACCCTAACCCTTCCGAAAGTCGGAGAAGCTCAAGGATGGTACCGATCGATGCGCGCTACCCCATTTAGTGGGGGTAGAGCCTACTTGCAAGTCTCTCCGACCTTCACAAAAAAAGTTATTCAAGAATATCTCTTTCTCCTATGTGCTTTCATCCCTAACCCTAACCCTAACCCTTCCGAAAGTCGGAGAAGCTCAAGGATGGTACCGATCGATGTGCGCTACCCCATTTAGTGGGGGTAGAGCCTACTTGCAAGTCTCTCCGACCTTCACAAAAAAAGTTATTCAAGAATATCTCTTTCTCCTATGTGCTTTCATCCCTAACCCTAACCCTAACCCTTCCGAAAGTCGGAGAAGCTCAAGGATGGTACTGATCGATGCGCGCTACCCCATTTAGTGGGGGTAGAGCCTACTTGCAAGTCTCTCCGACCTTCACAAAAAAAGTTATTCAAGAATATCTCTTTCTCCTATGTGCTTTCATCCCTAACCCTAACCCTAACCCTTCCAAAAGTCGGAGAAGCTCAAGGATGGTACCGATCGATGCGCGCTACCCCATTTAGTGGGGGTAGAGCCTACTTGCAAGTCTCTCCGACCTTCACAAAAAAAGTTATTCAAGAATATCTCTTTCTCCTATGTGCTTTCATCCCTAACCCTAACCCTAACCCTTCCGAAAGTCGGAGAAGCTCAAGGATGGTACCGATCGATGCGCGCTACCCCATTTAGTGGGGGTAGAGCCTACTTGCAAGTCTCTCCGACCTTCACAAAAAAAGTTATTCAAGAATATCTCTTTCTCCTATGTGCTTTCATCCCTAACCCTAACCCTAACCCTTCCGAAAGTCGGAGAAGCTCAAGGATGGTACCGATCGATGCGCGTTACCCCATTTAGTGGGGGTAGAGCCTACTTGCAAGTCTCTCCGACCTTCACAAAAAAAGTTATTCAAGAATATCTCTTTCTCCTATGTGCTTTCATCCCTAACCCTAACCCTTCCGAAAGTCGGAGAAGCTCAAGGATGGTACTGATCGATGCGCGCTACCCCATTTAGTGGGGGTAGAGCCTACTTGCAAGTCTCTCCGACCTTCACAAAAAAAGTTATTCAAGAATATCTCTTTCTCCTATGTGCTTTCATCCCTAACCCTAACCCTAACCCTTCCGAAAGTCGGAGAAGCTCAAGGATGGTACCGATCGATGCGCGCTACCCCATTTAGTGGGGGTAGAGCCTACTTGCAAGTCTCTCCGACCTTCACAAAAAAAGTTATTCAAGAATATCTCCTCAGATTTGGGGGAATTTCGTCGGTCGACCTCTTCCGAAGGTCGTACAAGCTCGGGGATGGTACCAATCGATCCGCAGGACCCAAATTAGTCCAGATGCAACCACTTTTCAAGTCTCTCCGACCTTCACAAAAAAAGTTATTCAAGAATATCTCTTTCTCCTATGTGCTTTCATCCCTAACCCTAACCCTTCCGAAAGTCGGAGAAGCTCAAGGATGGTACCGATCGATGCGCGCTACCCCATTTAGTGGGGGTAGAGCCTACTTGCAAGTCTCTCCGACCTTCACAAAAAAAGTTATTCAAGAATATCTCTTTCTCCTATGTGCTTTCATCCCTAACCCTAACCCTAACCCTTCCGAAAGTCGGAGAAGCTCGAGGATGGTACCGATCGATGCGCGCTACCCCATTTAGTGGGGGTAGAGCCTACTTGCAAGTCTCTCCGACCTTCACAAAAAAAGTTATTCAAGAATATCTCCTCAGATTTGGGGGAATTTCGTCGGTCGACCTCTTCCGAAGGTCGTACAAGCTCGGGGATGGTACCAATCGATCCGCAGGACCCAAATTAGTCCAGATGCAACCACTTTCCAAGTCTCTCCGACCTTCACAAAAAAAGTTATTCAAGAATATCTCTTTCTCCTATGTGCTTTCATCCCTAACCCTAACCCTAACCCTTCCGAAAGTCGGAGAAGCTCAAGGATGGTACCGATCGATGCGCGCTACCCCATTTAGTGGGGGTAGAGCCTACTTGCAAGTCTCTCCGACCTTCACAAAAAAAGTTATTCAAGAATATCTCTTTCTCCTATGTGCTTTCATCCCTAACCCTAACCCTAACCCTTCCGAAAGTCGGAGAAGCTCAAGGATGGTACCGATCGATGCGCGCTACCCCATTTAGTGGGGGTAGAGCCTACTTGCAAGTCTCTCCGACCTTCACAAAAAAAGTTATTCAAGAATATCTCCTCAGATTTGGGGGAATTTCGTCGGTCGACCTCTTCCGAAGGTCGTACAAGCTCGGGGATGGTACCAATCGATCCGCAGGACCCAAATTAGTCCAGATGCAACCACTTTCCAAGTCTCTCCGACCTTCACAAAAAAAGTTATTCAAGAATATCTCTTTCTCCTATGTGCTTTCATCCCTAACCCTAACCCTAACCCTTCCGAAAGTCGGAGAAGCTCAAGGATGGTACCGATCGATGCGCGCTACCCCATTTAGTGGGGGTAGAGCCTACTTGCAAGTCTCTCCGACCTTCACAAAAAAAGTTATTCAAGAATATCTCTTTCTCCTATGTGCTTTCATCCCTAACCCTAACCCTAACCCTTCCGAAAGTCGGAGAAGCTCAAGGATGGTACCGATCGATGCGCGCTACCCCATTTAGTGGGGGTAGAGCCTACTTGCAAGTCTCTCCGACCTTCACAAAAAAAGTTATTCAAGAATATCTCTTTCTCCTATGTGCTTTCATCCCTAACCCTAACCCTAACCCTTCCGAAAGTCGGAGAAGCTCAAGGATGGTACTGATCGATGCGCGCTACCCCATTTAGTGGGGGTACAGCCTACTTGCAAGTCTCTCCGACCTTCACAAAAAAAGTTATTCAAGAATATCTCTTTCTCCTATGTGCTTTCATCCCTAACCCTAACCCTAACCCTTCCAAAAGTCGGAGAAGCTCAAGGATGGTACCGATCGATGCGCGCTACCCCATTTAGTGGGGGTAGAGCCTACTTGCAAGTCTCTCCGACCTTCACAAAAAAAGTTATTCAAGAATATCTCTTTCTCCTATGTGCTTTCATCCCTAACCCTAACCCTAACCCTTCCGAAAGTCGGAGAAGCTCAAGGATGGTACCGATCGATGCGCGCTACCCCATTTAGTGGGGGTAGAGCCTACTTGCAAGTCTCTCCGACCTTCACAAAAAAAGTTATTCAAGAATATCTCTTTCTCCTATGTGCTTTCATCCCTAACCCTAACCCTAACCCTTCCGAAAGTCGGAGAAGCTCAAGGATGGTACCGATCGATGCGCGTTACCCCATTTAGTGGGGGTAGAGCCTACTTGCAAGTCTCTCCGACCTTCACAAAAAAAGTTATTCAAGAATATCTCTTTCTCCTATGTGCTTTCATCCCTAACCCTAACCCTTCCGAAAGTCGGAGAAGCTCAAGGATGGTACTGATCGATGCGCGCTACCCCATTTAGTGGGGGTAGAGCCTACTTGCAAGTCTCTCCGACCTTCACAAAAAAAGTTATTCAAGAATATCTCTTTCTCCTATGTGCTTTCATCCCTAACCCTAACCCTAACCCTTCCGAAAGTCGGAGAAGCTCAAGGATGGTACCGATCGATGCGCGCTACCCCATTTAGTGGGGGTAGAGCCTACTTGCAAGTCTCTCCGACCTTCACAAAAAAAGTTATTCAAGAATATCTCCTCAGATTTGGGGGAATTTCGTCGGTCGACCTCTTCCGAAGGTCGTACAAGCTCGGGGATGGTACCAATCGATCCGCAGGACCCAAATTAGTCCAGATGCAACCACTTTTCAAGTCTCTCCGACCTTCACAAAAAAAGTTATTCAAGAATATCTCTTTCTCCTATGTGCTTTCATCCCTAACCCTAACCCTTCCGAAAGTCGGAGAAGCTCAAGGATGGTACCGATCGATGCGCGCTACCCCATTTAGTGGGGGTAGAGCCTACTTGCAAGTCTCTCCGACCTTCACAAAAAAAGTTATTCAAGAATATCTCTTTCTCCTATGTGCTTTCATCCCTAACCCTAACCCTAACCCTTCCGAAAGTCGGAGAAGCTCGAGGATGGTACCGATCGATGCGCGCTACCCCATTTAGTGGGGGTAGAGCCTACTTGCAAGTCTCTCCGACCTTCACAAAAAAAGTTATTCAAGAATATCTCCTCAGATTTGGGGGAATTTCGTCGGTCGACCTCTTCCGAAGGTCGTACAAGCTCGGGGATGGTACCAATCGATCCGCAGGACCCAAATTAGTCCAGATGCAACCACTTTCCAAGTCTCTCCGACCTTCACAAAAAAAGTTATTCAAGAATATCTCTTTCTCCTATGTGCTTTCATCCCTAACCCTAACCCTAACCCTTCCGAAAGTCGGAGAAGCTCAAGGATGGTACCGATCGATGCGCGCTACCCCATTTAGTGGGGGTAGAGCCTACTTGCAAGTCTCTCCGACCTTCACAAAAAAAGTTATTCAAGAATATCTCTTTCTCCTATGTGCTTTCATCCCTAACCCTAACCCTAACCCTTCCGAAAGTCGGAGAAGCTCAAGGATGGTACCGATCGATGTGCGCTACCCCATTTAGTGGGGGTAGAGCCTACTTGCAAGTCTCTCCGACCTTCACAAAAAAAGTTATTCAAGAATATCTCTTTCTCCTATGTGCTTTCATCCCTAACCCTAACCCTAACCCTTCCGAAAGTCGGAGAAGCTCAAGGATGGTACTGATCGATGCGCGCTACCCCATTTAGTGGGGGTAGAGCCTACTTGCAAGTCTCTCCGACCTTCACAAAAAAAGTTATTCAAGAATATCTCTTTCTCCTATGTGCTTTCATCCCTAACCCTAACCCTAACCCTTCCAAAAGTCGGAGAAGCTCAAGGATGGTACCGATCGATGCGCGCTACCCCATTTAGTGGGGGTAGAGCCTACTTGCAAGTCTCTCCGACCTTCACAAAAAAAGTTATTCAAGAATATCTCTTTCTCCTATGTGCTTTCATCCCTAACCCTAACCCTAACCCTTCCGAAAGTCGGAGAAGCTCAAGGATGGTACCGATCGATGCGCGCTACCCCATTTAGTGGGGGTAGAGCCTACTTGCAAGTCTCTCCGACCTTCACAAAAAAAGTTATTCAAGAATATCTCTTTCTCCTATGTGCTTTCATCCCTAACCCTAACCCTAACCCTTCCGAAAGTCGGAGAAGCTCAAGGATGGTACCGATCGATGCGCGTTACCCCATTTAGTGGGGGTAGAGCCTACTTGCAAGTCTCTCCGACCTTCACAAAAAAAGTTATTCAAGAATATCTCTTTCTCCTATGTGCTTTCATCCCTAACCCTAACCCTTCCGAAAGTCGGAGAAGCTCAAGGATGGTACTGATCGATGCGCGCTACCCCATTTAGTGGGGGTAGAGCCTACTTGCAAGTCTCTCCGACCTTCACAAAAAAAGTTATTCAAGAATATCTCTTTCTCCTATGTGCTTTCATCCCTAACCCTAACCCTAACCCTTCCGAAAGTCGGAGAAGCTCAAGGATGGTACCGATCGATGCGCGCTACCCCATTTAGTGGGGGTAGAGCCTACTTGCAAGTCTCTCCGACCTTCACAAAAAAAGTTATTCAAGAATATCTCCTCAGATTTGGGGGAATTTCGTCGGTCGACCTCTTCCGAAGGTCGTACAAGCTCGGGGATGGTACCAATCGATCCGCAGGACCCAAATTAGTCCAGATGCAACCACTTTTCAAGTCTCTCCGACCTTCACAAAAAAAGTTATTCAAGAATATCTCTTTCTCCTATGTGCTTTCATCCCTAACCCTAACCCTTCCGAAAGTCGGAGAAGCTCAAGGATGGTACCGATCGATGCGCGCTACCCCATTTAGTGGGGGTAGAGCCTACTTGCAAGTCTCTCCGACCTTCACAAAAAAAGTTATTCAAGAATATCTCTTTCTCCTATGTGCTTTCATCCCTAACCCTAACCCTAACCCTTCCGAAAGTCGGAGAAGCTCGAGGATGGTACCGATCGATGCGCGCTACCCCATTTAGTGGGGGTAGAGCCTACTTGCAAGTCTCTCCGACCTTCACAAAAAAAGTTATTCAAGAATATCTCCTCAGATTTGGGGGAATTTCGTCGGTCGACCTCTTCCGAAGGTCGTACAAGCTCGGGGATGGTACCAATCGATCCGCAGGACCCAAATTAGTCCAGATGCAACCACTTTCCAAGTCTCTCCGACCTTCACAAAAAAAGTTATTCAAGAATATCTCTTTCTCCTATGTGCTTTCATCCCTAACCCTAACCCTAACCCTTCCGAAAGTCGGAGAAGCTCAAGGATGGTACCGATCGATGCGCGCTACCCCATTTAGTGGGGGTAGAGCCTACTTGCAAGTCTCTCCGACCTTCACAAAAAAAGTTATTCAAGAATATCTCTTTCTCCTATGTGCTTTCATCCCTAACCCTAACCCTAACCCTTCCGAAAGTCGGAGAAGCTCAAGGATGGTACCGATCGATGCGCGCTACCCCATTTAGTGGGGGTAGAGCCTACTTGCAAGTCTCTCCGACCTTCACAAAAAAAGTTATTCAAGAATATCTCCTCAGATTTGGGGGAATTTCGTCGGTCGACCTCTTCCGAAGGTCGTACAAGCTCGGGGATGGTACCAATCGATCCGCAGGACCCAAATTAGTCCAGATGCAACCACTTTCCAAGTCTCTCCGACCTTCACAAAAAAAGTTATTCAAGAATATCTCTTTCTCCTATGTGCTTTCATCCCTAACCCTAACCCTAACCCTTCCGAAAGTCGGAGAAGCTCAAGGATGGTACCGATCGATGCGCGCTACCCCATTTAGTGGGGGTAGAGCCTACTTGCAAGTCTCTCCGACCTTCACAAAAAAAGTTATTCAAGAATATCTCTTTCTCCTATGTGCTTTCATCCCTAACCCTAACCCTAACCCTTCCGAAAGTCGGAGAAGCTCAAGGATGGTACCGATCGATGCGCGCTACCCCATTTAGTGGGGGTAGAGCCTACTTGCAAGTCTCTCCGACCTTCACAAAAAAAGTTATTCAAGAATATCTCTTTCTCCTATGTGCTTTCATCCCTAACCCTAACCCTAACCCTTCCGAAAGTCGGAGAAGCTCAAGGATGGTACTGATCGATGCGCGCTACCCCATTTAGTGGGGGTACAGCCTACTTGCAAGTCTCTCCGACCTTCACAAAAAAAGTTATTCAAGAATATCTCTTTCTCCTATGTGCTTTCATCCCTAACCCTAACCCTAACCCTTCCAAAAGTCGGAGAAGCTCAAGGATGGTACCGATCGATGCGCGCTACCCCATTTAGTGGGGGTAGAGCCTACTTGCAAGTCTCTCCGACCTTCACAAAAAAAGTTATTCAAGAATATCTCTTTCTCCTATGTGCTTTCATCCCTAACCCTAACCCTAACCCTTCCGAAAGTCGGAGAAGCTCAAGGATGGTACCGATCGATGCGCGCTACCCCATTTAGTGGGGGTAGAGCCTACTTGCAAGTCTCTCCGACCTTCACAAAAAAAGTTATTCAAGAATATCTCTTTCTCCTATGTGCTTTCATCCCTAACCCTAACCCTAACCCTTCCGAAAGTCGGAGAAGCTCAAGGATGGTACCGATCGATGCGCGTTACCCCATTTAGTGGGGGTAGAGCCTACTTGCAAGTCTCTCCGACCTTCACAAAAAAAGTTATTCAAGAATATCTCTTTCTCCTATGTGCTTTCATCCCTAACCCTAACCCTTCCGAAAGTCGGAGAAGCTCAAGGATGGTACTGATCGATGCGCGCTACCCCATTTAGTGGGGGTAGAGCCTACTTGCAAGTCTCTCCGACCTTCACAAAAAAAGTTATTCAAGAATATCTCTTTCTCCTATGTGCTTTCATCCCTAACCCTAACCCTAACCCTTCCGAAAGTCGGAGAAGCTCAAGGATGGTACCGATCGATGCGCGCTACCCCATTTAGTGGGGGTAGAGCCTACTTGCAAGTCTCTCCGACCTTCACAAAAAAAGTTATTCAAGAATATCTCCTCAGATTTGGGGGAATTTCGTCGGTCGACCTCTTCCGAAGGTCGTACAAGCTCGGGGATGGTACCAATCGATCCGCAGGACCCAAATTAGTCCAGATGCAACCACTTTCCAAGTCTCTCCGACCTTCACAAAAAAAGTTATTCAAGAATATCTCTTTCTCCTATGTGCTTTCATCCCTAACCCTAACCCTATCCCTTCCGAAAGTCGGAGAAGCTCAAAGATGGTACCGATCGATGCGCGCAACCCCATTTAGTGGGGGTAGAGCCTACTTGCAAGTCTCTCCGACCTTCAAAAAAAAAGTTATTCAAGAATATCTCCTCAGATTTGGGGGAATTTCGTCGGTCGACCTCTTCCGAAGGTCGTACAAGCTCGGGGATGGTACCAATCGATCCGCAGGACCCAAATTAGTCCAGATGCAACCACTTTCCAAGTCTCTCCGACCTTCACAAAAAAAGTTATTCAAGAATATCTCTTTCTCCTATGTGCTTTCATCCCTAACCCTAACCCTTCCGAAAGTCGGAGAACCTCAAGGATGGTACCGATCGATGCGCGCTACCCCATTTAGTGGGGGTAGAGCCTACTTGCAAGTCTCTCCGACCTTCACAAAAAAAGTTATTCAAGAATATCTCTTTCTCCTATGTGCTTTCATCCCTAACCCTAACCCTAACCCTTCCGAAAGTCGGAGAAGCTCAAGGATGGTACCGATCGATGTGCGTTACCCCATTTAGTGGGGGTAGAGCCTACTTGCAAGTCTCTCCGACCTTCACAAAAAAAGTTATTCAAGAATATCTCTTTCTCCTATGTGCTTTCATCCCTAACCCTAACCCTTCCGAAAGTCGGAGAAGCTCAAGGATGGTACTGATCGATGCGCGCTACCCCATTTAGTGGGGGTAGAGCCTACTTGCAAGTCTCTCCGACCTTCACAAAAAAAGTTATTCAAGAATATCTCTTTCTCCTATGTGCTTTCATCCCTAACCCTAACCCTAACCCTTCCGAAAGTCGGAGAAGCTCAAGGATGGTACCGATCGATGCGCGCTACCCCATTTAGTGGGGGTAGAGCCTACTTGCAAGTCTCTCCGACCTTCACAAAAAAAGTTATTCAAGAATATCTCCTCAGATTTGGGGGAATTTCGTCGGTCGACCTCTTCCGAAGGTTGTACAAGCTCGGGGATGGTACCAATCGATCCGCAGGACCCAAATTAGTCCAGATGCAACCACTTTCCAAGTCTCTCCGACCTTCACAAAAAAAGTTATTCAAGAATATCTCTTTCTCCTATGTGCTTTCATCCCTAACCCTAACCCTATCCCTTCCGAAAGTCGGAGAAGCTCAAAGATGGTACCGATCGATGCGCGCAACCCCATTTAGTGGGGGTAGAGCCTACTTGCAAGTCTCTCCGACCTTCAAAAAAAAAGTTATTCAAGAATATCTCCTCAGATTTGGGGGAATTTCGTCGGTCGACCTCTTCCGAAGGTCGTACAAGCTCGGGGATGGTACCAATCGATCCGCAGGACCCAAATTAGTCCAGATGCAACCACTTTCCAAGTCTCTCCGACCTTCACAAAAAAAGTTATTCAAGAATATCTCTTTCTCCTATGTGCTTTCATCCCTAACCCTAACCCTACCGAAAGTCGGAGAAGCTCAAGGATGGTACCGATCGATGTGCGCTACCCCATTTAGTGGGGGTAGAGCCTACTTGCAAGTCTCTCCGACCTTCACAAAAAAAGTTATTCAAGAATATCTCTTTCTCCTATGTGCTTTCATCCCTAACCCTAACCCTAACCCTTCCGAAAGTCAGAGAAGCTCAAGGATGGTACCAATCGATGCGCGCTACCCCATTTAGTGGGGGTAGAGCCTACTTGCAAGTCTCTCCGACCTTCACAAAAAAAGTTATTCAAGAATATCTCTTTCTCCTATGTGCTTTCATCCCTAACCCTAACCCTTCCGAAAGTCGGAGAAGCTCAAGGATGGTACCGATCGATGCGCGCTACCCCATTTAGTGGGGGTAGAGCCTACTTGCAAGTCTCTCCGACCTTCACAAAAAAAGTTATTCAAGAATATCTCTTTCTCCTATGTGCTTTCATCCCTAACCCTAACCCTAACCCTTCCAAAAGTCGGAGAAGCTCAAGGATGGTACTGATCGATGCGCGCTACCCCATTTAGTGGGGGTAGAGCCTACTTGCAAGTCTCTCCGACCTTCACAAAAAAAGTTATTCAAGAATATCTCTTTCTCCTATGTGCTTTCATCCCTAACCCTAACCCTTCCGAAAGTCGGAGAAGCTCAAGGATGGTACCGATCGATGCGCGCTACCCCATTTAGTGGGGGTAGAGCCTACTTGCAAGTCTCTCCGACCTTCACAAAAAAAGTTATTCAAGAATATCTCCTCAGATTTGGGGGAATTTCGTCGGTCGACCTCTTCCGAAGGTCGTACAAGCTCGGGGATGGTACCAATCGATCCGCAGGACCCAAATTAGTCCAGATGCAACCACTTTCCAAGTCTCTCCGACCTTCACAAAAAAAGTTATTCAAGAATATCTCTTTCTCCTATGTGCTTTCATCCCTAACCCTAACCCTACCGAAAGTCGGAGAAGCTCAAGGATGGTACCGATCGATGCGCGCTACCCCATTTAGTGGGGGTAGAGCCTACTTGCAAGTCTCTCCGACCTTCACAAAAAAAGTTATTCAAGAATATCTCTTTCTCCTATGTGCTTTCATCCCTAACCCTAACCCTAACCCTTCCGAAAGTCAGAGAAGCTCAAGGATGGTACCAATCGATGCGCGCTACCCCATTTAGTGGGGGTAGAGCCTACTTGCAAGTCTCTCCGACCTTCACAAAAAAAGTTATTCAAGAATATCTCTTTCTCCTATGTGCTTTCATCCCTAACCCTAACCCTTCCGAAAGTCGGAGAAGCTCAAGGATGGTACCGATCGATGCGCGCTACCCCATTTAGTGGGGGTAGAGCCTACTTGCAAGTCTCTCCGACCTTCACAAAAAAAGTTATTCAAGAATATCTCTTTCTCCTATGTGCTTTCATCCCTAACCCTAACCCTAACCCTTCCAAAAGTCGGAGAAGCTCAAGGATGGTACTGATCGATGCGCGCTACCCCATTTAGTGGGGGTAGAGCCTACTTGCAAGTCTCTCCGACCTTCACAAAAAAAGTTATTCAAGAATATCTCTTTCTCCTATGTGCTTTCATCCCTAACCCTAACCCTAACCCTTCCGAAAGTCGGAGAAGCTCAAGGATGGTACCGATCGATGCGCGCTACCCCATTTAGTGGGGGTAGAGCCTACTTGCAAGTCTCTCCGACCTTCACAAAAAAAGTTATTCAAGAATATCTCCTCAGATTTGGGGGAATTTCGTCGGTCGACCTCTTCCGAAGGTCGTACAAGCTCGGGGATGGTACCAATCGATCCGCAGGACCCAAATTAGTCCAGATGCAACCACTTTCCAAGTCTCTCCGACCTTCACAAAAAAAGTTATTCAAGAATATCTCTTTCTCCTATGTGCTTTCATCCCTAACCCTAACCCTAACCCTTCCGAAAGTCGGAGAAGCTCAAGGATGGTACCGATCGATGCGCGCTACCCCATTTAGTGGGGGTAGAGCCTACTTGCAAGTCTCTCCGACCTTCACAAAAAAAGTTATTCAAGAATATCTCTTTCTCCTATGTGCTTTCATCCCTAACCCTAACCCTTTCGAAAGTCGGAGAAGCTCAAGGATGGTACCGATCGATGTGCGCTACCCCATTTAGTGGGGGTAGAGCCTACTTGCAAGTCTCTCCGACCTTCACAAAAAAAGTTATTCAAGAATATCTCTTTCTCCTATGTGCTTTCATCCCTAACCCTAACCCTAACCCTTCCGAAAGTCGGAGAAGCTCAAGGATGGTACCGATCGATGCGCGCTACCCCATTTAGTGGGGGTAGAGCCTACTTGCAAGTCTCTCCGACCTTCACAAAAAAAGTTATTCAAGAATATCTCTTTCTCCTATGTGCTTTCATCCCTAACCCTAACCCTAACCCTTCCAAAAGTCGGAGAAGCTCAAGGATGGTACCGATCGATGCGCGCTACCCCATTTAGTGGGGGTAGAGCCTACTTGCAAGTCTCTCCGACCTTCACAAAAAAAGTTATTCAAGAATATCTCTTTCTCCTATGTGCTTTCATCCCTAACCCTAACCCTAACCCTTCCGAAAGTCGGAGAAGCTCAAGGATGGTACCGATCGATGCGCGCTACCCCATTTAGTGGGGGTAGAGCCTACTTGCAAGTCTCTCCGACCTTCACAAAAAAAGTTATTCAAGAATATCTCCTCAGATTTGGGGGAATTTCGTCGGTCGACCTCTTCCGAAGGTCGTACAAGCTCGGGGATGGTACCAATCGATCCGCAGGACCCAAATTAGTCCAGATGCAACCACTTTCCAAGTCTCTCCGACCTTCACAAAAAAAGTTATTCAAGAATATCTCTTTCTCCTATGTGCTTTCATCCCTAACCCTAACCCTATCCCTTCCGAAAGTCGGAGAAGCTCAAGGATGGTACCGATCGATGCGCGCAACCCCATTTAGTGGGGGTATAGCCTACTTGCAAGTCTCTCCGACCTTCACAAAAAAAGTTATTCAAGAATATCTCCTCAGATTTGGGGGAATTTCGTCGGTCGACCTCTTCCGAAGGTCGTACAAGCTCGGGGATGGTACCAATCGATCCGCAGGACCCAAATTAGTCCAGATGCAACCACTTTCCAAGTCTCTCCGACCTTCACAAAAAAAGTTATTCAAGAATATCTCTTTCTCCTATGTGCTTTCATCCCTAACCCTAACCCTAACCCTTTCGAAAGTCGGAGAAGCTCAAGGATGGTACCGATCGATGCGCGCTACCCCATTTAGTGGGGGTAGAGCCTACTTGCAAGTCTCTCCGACCTTCACAAAAAAAGTTATTCAAGAATATCTCTTTCTCCTATGTGCTTTCATCCCTAACCCTAACCCTAACCCTTCCGAAAGTCGGAGAAGCTCAAGGATGGTACCGATCGATGCGCGCTACCCCATTTAGTGGGGGTAGAGCCTACTTGCAAGTCTCTCCGACCTTCACAAAAAAAGTTATTCAAGAATATCTCTTTCTCCTATGTGCTTTCATCCCTAACCCTAACCCTAACCCTTCCAAAAGTCGGAGAAGCTCAAGGATGGTACCGATCGATGCGCGCTACCCCATTTAGTGGGGGTAGAGCCTACTTGCAAGTCTCTCCGACCTTCACAAAAAAAGTTATTCAAGAATATCTCTTTCTCCTATGTGCTTTCATCCCTAACCCTAACCCTAACCCTTCCGAAAGTCGGAGAAGCTCAAGGATGGTACCGATCGATGTGCGCTACCCCATTTAGTGGGGGTAGAGCCTACTTGCAAGTCTCTCCGACCTTCACAAAAAAAGTTATTCAAGAATATCTCCTCAGATTTGGGGGAATTTCGTCGGTCGACCTCTTCCAAAGGTCGTACAAGCTCGGGGATGGTACCAATCGATCCGCAGGACCCAAATTAGTCCAGATGCAACCACTTTCCAAGTCTCTCCGACCTTCACAAAAAAAGTTATTCAAGAATATCTCTTTCTCCTATGTGCTTTCATCCCTAACCCTAACCCTATCCCTTCCGAAAGTCGGAGAAGCTCAAGGATGGTACCGATCGATGCGCGCAACCCCATTTAGTGGGGGTATAGCCTACTTGCAAGTCTCTCCGACCTTCACAAAAAAAGTTATTCAAGAATATCTCCTCAGATTTGGGGGAATTTCGTCGGTCGACCTCTTCCGAAGGTCGTACAAGCTCGGGGATGGTACCAATCGATCCGCAGGACCCAAATTAGTCCAGATGCAACCACTTTCCAAGTCTCTCCGACCTTCACAAAAAAAGTTATTCAAGAATATCTCTTTCTCCTATGTGCTTTCATCCCTAACCCTAACCCTAACCCTTCCGAAAGTCGGAGAAGCTCAAGGATGGTACCGATCGATGTGCGCTACCCCATTTAGTGGGGGTAGAGCCTACTTGCAAGTCTCTCCGACCTTCACAAAAAAAGTTATTCAAGAATATCTCTTTCTCCTATGTGCTTTCATCCCTAACCCTAACCCTAACCCTTCCGAAAGTCGGAGAAGCTCAAGGATGGTACCGATCGATGCGCGCTACCCCATTTAGTGGGGGTAGAGCCTACTTGCAAGTCTCTCCGACCTTCACAAAAAAAGTTATTCAAGAATATCTCCTCAGATTTGGGGGAATTTCGTCGGTCGACCTCTTCCGAAGGTCGTACAAGCTCGGGGATGGTACCAATCGATCCGCAGGACCCAAATTAGTCCAGATGCAACCACTTTCCAAGTCTCTCCGACCTTCACAAAAAAAGTTATTCAAGAATATCTCTTTCTCCTATGTGCTTTCATCCCTAACCCTAACCCTATCCCTTCCGAAAGTCGGAGAAGCTCAAGGATGGTACCGATCGATGCGCGCAACCCCATTTAGTGGGGGTATAGCCTACTTGCAAGTCTCTCCGACCTTCACAAAAAAAGTTATTCAAGAATATCTCCTCAGATTTGGGGGAATTTCGTCGGTCGACCTTTTCCGAAGGTCGTACAAGCTCGGGGATGGTACCAATCGATCCGCAGGACCCAAATTAGTCCAGATGCAACCACTTTCCAAGTCTCTCCGACCTTCACAAAAAAAGTTATTCAAGAATATCTCTTTCTCCTATGTGCTTTCATCCCTAACCCTAACCCTAACCCTTCCGAAAGTCGGAGAAGCTCAAGGATGGTACTGATCGATGTGCGCTACCCCATTTAGTGGGGGTAGAGCCTACTTGCAAGTCTCTCCGACCTTCACAAAAAAAGTTATTCAAGAATATCTCTTTCTCCTATGTGCTTTCATCCCTAACCCTAACCCTAACCCTTCCGAAAGTCGGAGAAGCTCAAGGATGGTACCGATCGATGCGCGCTACCCCATTTAGTGGGGGTACAGCCTACTTGCAAGTCTCTCCGACCTTCACAAAAAAAGTTATTCAAGAATATCTCCTCAGATTTGGGGGAATTTCGTCGGTCGACCTCTTCCGAAGGTCGTACAAGCTCGGGGATGGTACCAATCGATCCGCAGGACCCAAATTAGTCCAGATGCAACCACTTTCCAAGTCTCTCCGACCTTCACAAAAAAAGTTATTCAAGAATATCTCTTTCTCCTATGTGCTTTCATCCCTAACCCTAACCCTATCCCTTCCGAAAGTCGGAGAAGCTCAAGGATGGTACCGATCGATGCGCGCAACCCCATTTAGTGGGGGTATAGCCTACTTGCAAGTCTCTCCGACCTTCACAAAAAAAGTTATTCAAGAATATCTCCTCAGATTTGGGGGAATTTCGTCGGTCGACCTCTTCCGAAGGTCGTACAAGCTCGGGGATGGTACCAATCGATCCGCAGGACCCAAATTAGTCCAGATGCAACCACTTTCCAAGTCTCTCCGACCTTCACAAAAAAAGTTATTCAAGAATATCTCTTTCTCCTATGTGCTTTCATCCCTAACCCTAACCCTACCGAAAGTCGGAGAAGCTCAAGGATGGTACCGATCGATGCGCGCTACCCCATTTAGTGGGGGTAGAGCCTACTTGCAAGTCTCTCCGACCTTCACAAAAAAAGTTATTCAAGAATATCTCTTTCTCCTATGTGCTTTCATCCCTAACCCTAACCCTAACCCTTCCGAAAGTCAGAGAAGCTCAAGGATGGTACCAATCGATGCGCGCTACCCCATTTAGTGGGGGTAGAGCCTACTTGCAAGTCTCTCCGACCTTCACAAAAAAAGTTATTCAAGAATATCTCTTTCTCCTATGTGCTTTCATCCCTAACCCTAACCCTTCCGAAAGTCGGAGAAGCTCAAGGATGGTACCGATCGATGCGCGCTACCCCATTTAGTGGGGGTAGAGCCTACTTGCAAGTCTCTCCGACCTTCACAAAAAAAGTTATTCAAGAATATCTCTTTCTCCTATGTGCTTTCATCCCTAACCCTAACCCTAACCCTTCCAAAAGTCGGAGAAGCTCAAGGATGGTACTGATCGATGCGCGCTACCCCATTTAGTGGGGGTAGAGCCTACTTGCAAGTCTCTCCGACCTTCACAAAAAAAGTTATTCAAGAATATCTCTTTCTCCTATGTGCTTTCATCCCTAACCCTAACCCTAACCCTTCCGAAAGTCGGAGAAGCTCAAGGATGGTACCGATCGATGCGCGCTACCCCATTTAGTGGGGGTAGAGCCTACTTGCAAGTCTCTCCGACCTTCACAAAAAAAGTTATTCAAGAATATCTCCTCAGATTTGGGGGAATTTCGTCGGTCGACCTCTTCCGAAGGTCGTACAAGCTCGGGGATGGTACCAATCGATCCGCAGGACCCAAATTAGTCCAGATGCAACCACTTTCCAAGTCTCTCCGACCTTCACAAAAAAAGTTATTCAAGAATATCTCTTTCTCCTATGTGCTTTCATCCCTAACCCTAACCCTAACCCTTCCGAAAGTCGGAGAAGCTCAAGGATGGTACCGATCGATGCGCGCTACCCCATTTAGTGGGGGTAGAGCCTACTTGCAAGTCTCTCCGACCTTCACAAAAAAAGTTATTCAAGAATATCTCTTTCTCCTATGTGCTTTCATCCCTAACCCTAACCCTTTCGAAAGTCGGAGAAGCTCAAGGATGGTACCGATCGATGTGCGCTACCCCATTTAGTGGGGGTAGAGCCTACTTGCAAGTCTCTCCGACCTTCACAAAAAAAGTTATTCAAGAATATCTCTTTCTCCTATGTGCTTTCATCCCTAACCCTAACCCTAACCCTTCCGAAAGTCGGAGAAGCTCAAGGATGGTACCGATCGATGCGCGCTACCCCATTTAGTGGGGGTAGAGCCTACTTGCAAGTCTCTCCGACCTTCACAAAAAAAGTTATTCAAGAATATCTCTTTCTCCTATGTGCTTTCATCCCTAACCCTAACCCTAACCCTTCCAAAAGTCGGAGAAGCTCAAGGATGGTACCGATCGATGCGCGCTACCCCATTTAGTGGGGGTAGAGCCTACTTGCAAGTCTCTCCGACCTTCACAAAAAAAGTTATTCAAGAATATCTCTTTCTCCTATGTGCTTTCATCCCTAACCCTAACCCTAACCCTTCCGAAAGTCGGAGAAGCTCAAGGATGGTACCGATCGATGCGCGCTACCCCATTTAGTGGGGGTAGAGCCTACTTGCAAGTCTCTCCGACCTTCACAAAAAAAGTTATTCAAGAATATCTCCTCAGATTTGGGGGAATTTCGTCGGTCGACCTCTTCCGAAGGTCGTACAAGCTCGGGGATGGTACCAATCGATCCGCAGGACCCAAATTAGTCCAGATGCAACCACTTTCCAAGTCTCTCCGACCTTCACAAAAAAAGTTATTCAAGAATATCTCTTTCTCCTATGTGCTTTCATCCCTAACCCTAACCCTATCCCTTCCGAAAGTCGGAGAAGCTCAAGGATGGTACCGATCGATGCGCGCAACCCCATTTAGTGGGGGTATAGCCTACTTGCAAGTCTCTCCGACCTTCACAAAAAAAGTTATTCAAGAATATCTCCTCAGATTTGGGGGAATTTCGTCGGTCGACCTCTTCCGAAGGTCGTACAAGCTCGGGGATGGTACCAATCGATCCGCAGGACCCAAATTAGTCCAGATGCAACCACTTTCCAAGTCTCTCCGACCTTCACAAAAAAAGTTATTCAAGAATATCTCTTTCTCCTATGTGCTTTCATCCCTAACCCTAACCCTAACCCTTTCGAAAGTCGGAGAAGCTCAAGGATGGTACCGATCGATGCGCGCTACCCCATTTAGTGGGGGTAGAGCCTACTTGCAAGTCTCTCCGACCTTCACAAAAAAAGTTATTCAAGAATATCTCTTTCTCCTATGTGCTTTCATCCCTAACCCTAACCCTAACCCTTCCGAAAGTCGGAGAAGCTCAAGGATGGTACCGATCGATGCGCGCTACCCCATTTAGTGGGGGTAGAGCCTACTTGCAAGTCTCTCCGACCTTCACAAAAAAAGTTATTCAAGAATATCTCTTTCTCCTATGTGCTTTCATCCCTAACCCTAACCCTAACCCTTCCAAAAGTCGGAGAAGCTCAAGGATGGTACCGATCGATGCGCGCTACCCCATTTAGTGGGGGTAGAGCCTACTTGCAAGTCTCTCCGACCTTCACAAAAAAAGTTATTCAAGAATATCTCTTTCTCCTATGTGCTTTCATCCCTAACCCTAACCCTAACCCTTCCGAAAGTCGGAGAAGCTCAAGGATGGTACCGATCGATGTGCGCTACCCCATTTAGTGGGGGTAGAGCCTACTTGCAAGTCTCTCCGACCTTCACAAAAAAAGTTATTCAAGAATATCTCCTCAGATTTGGGGGAATTTCGTCGGTCGACCTCTTCCAAAGGTCGTACAAGCTCGGGGATGGTACCAATCGATCCGCAGGACCCAAATTAGTCCAGATGCAACCACTTTCCAAGTCTCTCCGACCTTCACAAAAAAAGTTATTCAAGAATATCTCTTTCTCCTATGTGCTTTCATCCCTAACCCTAACCCTATCCCTTCCGAAAGTCGGAGAAGCTCAAGGATGGTACCGATCGATGCGCGCAACCCCATTTAGTGGGGGTATAGCCTACTTGCAAGTCTCTCCGACCTTCACAAAAAAAGTTATTCAAGAATATCTCCTCAGATTTGGGGGAATTTCGTCGGTCGACCTCTTCCGAAGGTCGTACAAGCTCGGGGATGGTACCAATCGATCCGCAGGACCCAAATTAGTCCAGATGCAACCACTTTCCAAGTCTCTCCGACCTTCACAAAAAAAGTTATTCAAGAATATCTCTTTCTCCTATGTGCTTTCATCCCTAACCCTAACCCTAACCCTTCCGAAAGTCGGAGAAGCTCAAGGATGGTACCGATCGATGTGCGCTACCCCATTTAGTGGGGGTAGAGCCTACTTGCAAGTCTCTCCGACCTTCACAAAAAAAGTTATTCAAGAATATCTCTTTCTCCTATGTGCTTTCATCCCTAACCCTAACCCTAACCCTTCCGAAAGTCGGAGAAGCTCAAGGATGGTACCGATCGATGCGCGCTACCCCATTTAGTGGGGGTAGAGCCTACTTGCAAGTCTCTCCGACCTTCACAAAAAAAGTTATTCAAGAATATCTCCTCAGATTTGGGGGAATTTCGTCGGTCGACCTCTTCCGAAGGTCGTACAAGCTCGGGGATGGTACCAATCGATCCGCAGGACCCAAATTAGTCCAGATGCAACCACTTTCCAAGTCTCTCCGACCTTCACAAAAAAAGTTATTCAAGAATATCTCTTTCTCCTATGTGCTTTCATCCCTAACCCTAACCCTATCCCTTCCGAAAGTCGGAGAAGCTCAAGGATGGTACCGATCGATGCGCGCAACCCCATTTAGTGGGGGTATAGCCTACTTGCAAGTCTCTCCGACCTTCACAAAAAAAGTTATTCAAGAATATCTCCTCAGATTTGGGGGAATTTCGTCGGTCGACCTTTTCCGAAGGTCGTACAAGCTCGGGGATGGTACCAATCGATCCGCAGGACCCAAATTAGTCCAGATGCAACCACTTTCCAAGTCTCTCCGACCTTCACAAAAAAAGTTATTCAAGAATATCTCTTTCTCCTATGTGCTTTCATCCCTAACCCTAACCCTAACCCTTCCGAAAGTCGGAGAAGCTCAAGGATGGTACTGATCGATGTGCGCTACCCCATTTAGTGGGGGTAGAGCCTACTTGCAAGTCTCTCCGACCTTCACAAAAAAAGTTATTCAAGAATATCTCTTTCTCCTATGTGCTTTCATCCCTAACCCTAACCCTAACCCTTCCGAAAGTCGGAGAAGCTCAAGGATGGTACCGATCGATGCGCGCTACCCCATTTAGTGGGGGTACAGCCTACTTGCAAGTCTCTCCGACCTTCACAAAAAAAGTTATTCAAGAATATCTCCTCAGATTTGGGGGAATTTCGTCGGTCGACCTCTTCCGAAGGTCGTACAAGCTCGGGGATGGTACCAATCGATCCGCAGGACCCAAATTAGTCCAGATGCAACCACTTTCCAAGTCTCTCCGACCTTCACAAAAAAAGTTATTCAAGAATATCTCTTTCTCCTATGTGCTTTCATCCCTAACCCTAACCCTATCCCTTCCGAAAGTCGGAGAAGCTCAAGGATGGTACCGATCGATGCGCGCAACCCCATTTAGTGGGGGTATAGCCTACTTGCAAGTCTCTCCGACCTTCACAAAAAAAGTTATTCAAGAATATCTCCTCAGATTTGGGGGAATTTCGTCGGTCGACCTCTTCCGAAGGTCGTACAAGCTCGGGGATAGTACCAATCGATCCGCAGGACCCAAATTAGTCCAGATGCAACCACTTTCCAAGTCTCTCCGACCTTCACAAAAAAAGTTATTCAAGAATATCTCTTTCTCCTATGTGCTTTCATCCCTAACCCTAACCCTAACCCTTCCAAAAGTCGGAGAAGCTCAAGGATGGTACTGATCGATGCGCGCTACCCCATTTAGTGGGGGTAGAGCCTACTTGCAAGTCTCTCCGACCTTCACAAAAAAAGTTATTCAAGAATATCTCTTTCTCCTATGTGCTTTCATCCCTAACCCTAACCCTAACCCTTCCGAAAGTCGGAGAAGCTCAAGGATGGTACCGATCGATGCGCGCTACCCCATTTAGTGGGGGTAGAGCCTACTTGCAAGTCTCTCCGACCTTCACAAAAAAAGTTATTCAAGAATATCTCCTCAGATTTGGGGGAATTTCGTCGGTCGACCTCTTCCGAAGGTCGTACAAGCTCGGGGATGGTACCAATCGATCCGCAGGACCCAAATTAGTCCAGATGCAACCACTTTCCAAGTCTCTCCGACCTTCACAAAAAAAGTTATTCAAGAATATCTCTTTCTCCTATGTGCTTTCATCCCTAACCCTAACCCTAACCCTTCCGAAAGTCGGAGAAGCTCAAGGATGGTACCGATCGATGTGCGCTACCCCATTTAGTGGGGGTAGAGCCTACTTGCAAGTCTCTCCGACCTTCACAAAAAAAGTTATTCAAGAATATCTCTTTCTCCTATGTGCTTTCATCCCTAACCCTAACCCTAACCCTTCCGAAAGTCGGAGAAGCTCAAGGATGGTACCGATCGATGCGCGCTACCCCATTTAGTGGGGGTAGAGCCTACTTGCAAGTCTCTCCGACCTTCACAAAAAAAGTTATTCAAGAATATCTCCTCAGATTTGGGGGAATTTCGTCGGTCGACCTCTTCCGAAGGTCGTACAAGCTCGGGGATGGTACCAATCGATCCGCAGGACCCAAATTAGTCCAGATGCAACCACTTTCCAAGTCTCTCCGACCTTCACAAAAAAAGTTATTCAAGAATATCTCTTTCTCCTATGTGCTTTCATCCCTAACCCTAACCCTATCCCTTCCGAAAGTCGGAGAAGCTCAAGGATGGTACCGATCGATGCGCGCAACCCCATTTAGTGGGGGTATAGCCTACTTGCAAGTCTCTCCGACCTTCACAAAAAAAGTTATTCAAGAATATCTCCTCAGATTTGGGGGAATTTCGTCGGTCGACCTTTTCCGAAGGTCGTACAAGCTCGGGGATGGTACCAATCGATCCGCAGGACCCAAATTAGTCCAGATGCAACCACTTTCCAAGTCTCTCCGACCTTCACAAAAAAAGTTATTCAAGAATATCTCTTTCTCCTATGTGCTTTCATCCCTAACCCTAACCCTAACCCTTCCGAAAGTCGGAGAAGCTCAAGGATGGTACTGATCGATGTGCGCTACCCCATTTAGTGGGGGTAGAGCCTACTTGCAAGTCTCTCCGACCTTCACAAAAAAAGTTATTCAAGAATATCTCTTTCTCCTATGTGCTTTCATCCCTAACCCTAACCCTAACCCTTCCGAAAGTCGGAGAAGCTCAAGGATGGTACTGATCGATGCGCGCTACCCCATTTAGTGGGGGTAGAGCCTACTTGCAAGTCTCTCCGACCTTCACAAAAAAAGTTATTCAAGAATATCTCCTCAGATTTGGGGGAATTTCGTCGGTCGACCTCTTCCGAAGGTCGTACAAGCTCGGGGATGGTACCAATCGATCCGCAGGACCCAAATTAGTCCAGATGCAACCACTTTCCAAGTCTCTCCGACCTTCACAAAAAAAGTTATTCAAGAATATCTCTTTCTCCTATGTGCTTTCATCCCTAACCCTAACCCTATCCCTTCCGAAAGTCGGAGAAGCTCAAGGATGGTACCGATCGATGCGCGCAACCCCATTTAGTGGGGGTATAGCCTACTTGCAAGTCTCTCCGACCTTCACAAAAAAAGTTATTCAAGAATATCTCCTCAGATTTGGGGGAATTTCGTCGGTCGACCTTTTCCGAAGGTCGTACAAGCTCGGGGATGGTACCAATCGATCCGCAGGACCCAAATTAGTCCAGATGCAACCACTTTCCAAGTCTCTCCGACCTTCACAAAAAAAGTTATTCAAGAATATCTCTTTCTCCTATGTGCTTTCATCCCTAACCCTAACCCTAACCCTTCCGAAAGTCGGAGAAGCTCAAGGATGGTACTGATCGATGTGCGCTACCCCATTTAGTGGGGGTAGAGCCTACTTGCAAGTCTCTCCGACCTTCACAAAAAAAGTTATTCAAGAATATCTCTTTCTCCTATGTGCTTTCATCCCTAACCCTAACCCTAACCCTTCCGAAAGTCGGAGAAGCTCAAGGATGGTACCGATCGATGCGCGCTACCCCATTTAGTGGGGGTAGAGCCTACTTGCAAGTCTCTCCGACCTTCACAAAAAAAGTTATTCAAGAATATCTCCTCAGATTTGGGGGAATTTCGTCGGTCGACCTCTTCCGAAGGTCGTTCAAGCTCGGGGATGGTACCAATCGATCCGCAGGACCCAAATTAGTCCAGATGCAACCACTTTCCAAGTCTCTCCGACCTTCAAAAAAAAAGTTATTCAAGAATATCTCTTTCTCCTATGTGCTTTCATCCCTAACCCTAACCCTATCCCTTCCGAAAGTCGGAGAAGCTCAAGGATGGTACCGATCGATGCGCGCAACCCCATTTAGTGGGGGTATAGCCTACTTGCAAGTCTCTCCGACCTTCACAAAAAAAGTTATTCAAGAATATCTCCTCAGATTTGGGGGAATTTCGTCGGTCGACCTCTTCCGAAGGTCGTACAAGCTCGGGGATGGTACCAATCGATCCGCAGGACCCAAATTAGTCCAGATGCAACCACTTTCCAAGTCTCTCCGACCTTCACAAAAAAAGTTATTCAAGAATATCTCTTTCTCCTATGTGCTTTCATCCCTAACCCTAACCCTAACCCTTCCAAAAGTCGGAGAAGCTCAAGGATGGTACTGATCGATGCGCGCTACCTCATTTAGTGGGGGTAGAGCCTACTTGCAAGTCTCTCCGACCTTCACAAAAAAAGTTATTCAAGAATATCTCTTTCTCCTATGTGCTTTCATCCCTAACCCTAACCCTAACCCTTCCGAAAGTCGGAGAAGCTCAAGGATGGTACCGATCGATGCGCGCTACCCCATTTAGTGGGGGTAGAGCCTACTTGCAAGTCTCTCCGACCTTCACAAAAAAAGTTATTCAAGAATATCTCCTCAGATTTGGGGGAATTTCGTCGGTCGACCTCTTCCGAAGGTCGTACAAGCTCGGGGATGGTACCAATCGATCCGCAGGACCCAAATTAGTCCAGATGCAACCACTTTCCAAGTCTCTCCGACCTTCACAAAAAAAGTTATTCAAGAATATCTCTTTCTCCTATGTGCTTTCATCCCTAACCCTAACCCTAACCCTTCCGAAAGTCGGAGAAGCTCAAGGATGGTACCGATCGATGCGCGTTACCCCATTTAGTGGGGGTAGAGCCTACTTGCAAGTCTCTCCGACCTTCACAAAAAAAGTTATTCAAGAATATCTCTTTCTCCTATGTGCTTTCATCCCTAACCCTAACCCTTCCGAAAGTCGGAGAAGCTCAAGGATGGTACTGATCGATGCGCGCTACCCCATTTAGTGGGGGTAGAGCCTACTTGCAAGTCTCTCCGACCTTCACAAAAAAAGTTATTCAAGAATATCTCTTTCTCCTATGTGCTTTCATCCCTAACCCTAACCCTAACCCTTCCGAAAGTCGGAGAAGCTCAAGGATGGTACCGATCGATGCGCGCTACCCCATTTAGTGGGGGTAGAGCCTACTTGCAAGTCTCTCCGACCTTCACAAAAAAAGTTATTCAAGAATATCTCCTCAGATTTGGGGGAATTTCGTCGGTCGACCTCTTCCGAAGGTCGTACAAGCTCGGGGATGGTACCAATCGATCCGCAGGACCCAAATTAGTCCAGATGCAACCACTTTCCAAGTCTCTCCGACCTTCACAAAAAAAGTTATTCAAGAATATCTCTTTCTCCTATGTGCTTTCATCCCTAACCCTAACCCTATCCCTTCCGAAAGTCGGAGAAGCTCAAGGATGGTACCGATCGATGCGCGCAACCCCATTTAGTGGGGGTATAGCCTACTTGCAAGTCTCTCCGACCTTCACAAAAAAAGTTATTCAAGAATATCTCCTCAGATTTGGGGGAATTTCGTCGGTCGACCTTTTCCGAAGGTCGTACAAGCTCGGGGATGGTACCAATCGATCCGCAGGACCCAAATTAGTCCAGATGCAACCACTTTCCAAGTCTCTCCGACCTTCACAAAAAAAGTTATTCAAGAATATCTCTTTCTCCTATGTGCTTTCATCCCTAACCCTAACCCTAACCCTTCCGAAAGTCGGAGAAGCTCAAGGATGGTACTGATCGATGTGCGCTACCCCATTTAGTGGGGGTAGAGCCTACTTGCAAGTCTCTCCGACCTTCACAAAAAAAGTTATTCAAGAATATCTCTTTCTCCTATGTGCTTTCATCCCTAACCCTAACCCTAACCCTTCCGAAAGTCGGAGAAGCTCAAGGATGGTACTGATCGATGCGCGCTACCCCATTTAGTGGGGGTAGAGCCTACTTGCAAGTCTCTCCGACCTTCACAAAAAAAGTTATTCAAGAATATCTCCTCAGATTTGGGGGAATTTCGTCGGTCGACCTCTTCCGAAGGTCGTACAAGCTCGGGGATGGTACCAATCGATCCGCAGGACCCAAATTAGTCCAGATGCAACCACTTTCCAAGTCTCTCCGACCTTCACAAAAAAAGTTATTCAAGAATATCTCTTTCTCCTATGTGCTTTCATCACTAACCCTAACCCTATCCCTTCCGAAAGTCGGAGAAGCTCAAGGATGGTACCGATCGATGCGCGCAACCCCATTTAGTGGGGGTATAGCCTACTTGCAAGTCTCTCCGACCTTCACAAAAAAAGTTATTCAAGAATATCTCCTCAGATTTGGGGGAATTTCGTCGGTCGACCTTTTCCGAAGGTCGTACAAGCTCGGGGATGGTACCAATCGATCCGCAGGACCCAAATTAGTCCAGATGCAACCACTTTCCAAGTCTCTCCGACCTTCACAAAAAAAGTTATTCAAGAATATCTCTTTCTCCTATGTGCTTTCATCCCTAACCCTAACCCTAACCCTTCCGAAAGTCGGAGAAGCTCAAGGATGGTACTGATCGATGTGCGCTACCCCATTTAGTGGGGGTAGAGCCTACTTGCAAGTCTCTCCGACCTTCACAAAAAAAGTTATTCAAGAATATCTCTTTCTCCTATGTGCTTTCATCCCTAACCCTAACCCTAACCCTTCCGAAAGTCGGAGAAGCTCAAGGATGGTACCGATCGATGCGCGCTACCCCATTTAGTGGGGGTAGAGCCTACTTGCAAGTCTCTCCGACCTTCACAAAAAAAGTTATTCAAGAATATCTCCTCAGATTTGGGGGAATTTCGTCGGTCGACCTCTTCCGAAGGTCGTTCAAGCTCGGGGATGGTACCAATCGATCCGCAGGACCCAAATTAGTCCAGATGCAACCACTTTCCAAGTCTCTCCGACCTTCAAAAAAAAAGTTATTCAAGAATATCTCTTTCTCCTATGTGCTTTCATCCCTAACCCTAACCCTATCCCTTCCGAAAGTCGGAGAAGCTCAAGGATGGTACCGATCGATGCGCGCAACCCCATTTAGTGGGGGTATAGCCTACTTGCAAGTCTCTCCGACCTTCACAAAAAAAGTTATTCAAGAATATCTCCTCAGATTTGGGGGAATTTCGTCGGTCGACCTCTTCCGAAGGTCGTACAAGCTCGGGGATGGTACCAATCGATCCGCAGGACCCAAATTAGTCCAGATGCAACCACTTTCCAAGTCTCTCCGACCTTCACAAAAAAAGTTATTCAAGAATATCTCTTTCTCCTATGTGCTTTCATCCCTAACCCTAACCCTAACCCTTCCAAAAGTCGGAGAAGCTCAAGGATGGTACTGATCGATGCGCGCTACCCCATTTAGTGGGGGTAGAGCCTACTTGCAAGTCTCTCCGACCTTCACAAAAAAAGTTATTCAAGAATATCTCTTTCTCCTATGTGCTTTCATCCCTAACCCTAACCCTTCCGAAAGTCGGAGAAGCTCAAGGATGGTACTGATCGATGCGCGCTACCCCATTTAGTGGGGGTAGAGCCTACTTGCAAGTCTCTCCGACCTTCACAAAAAAAGTTATTCAAGAATATCTCTTTCTCCTATGTGCTTTCATCCCTAACCCTAACCCTAACCCTTCCGAAAGTCGGAGAAGCTCAAGGATGGTACCGATCGATGCGCGCTACCCCATTTAGTGGGGGTAGAGCCTACTTGCAAGTCTCTCCGACCTTCACAAAAAAAGTTATTCAAGAATATCTCTTTCTCCTATGTGCTTTCATCCCTAACCCTAACCCTAACCCTTCCGAAAGTCGGAGAAGCTCAAGGATGGTACTGATCGATGCGCGCTACCCCATTTAGTGGGGGTAGAGCCTACTTGCAAGTCTCTCCGACCTTCACAAAAAAAGTTATTCAAGAATATCTCTTTCTCCTATGTGCTTTCATCCCTAACCCTAACCCTAACCCTTCCAAAAGTCGGAGAAGCTCAAGGATGGTACCGATCGATGCGCGCTACCCCATTTAGTGGGGGTAGAGCCTACTTGCAAGTCTCTCCGACCTTCACAAAAAAAGTTATTCAAGAATATCTCTTTCTCCTATGTGCTTTCATCCCTAACCCTAACCCTAACCCTTCCGAAAGTCGGAGAAGCTCAAGGATGGTACCGATCGATGCGCGCTACCCCATTTAGTGGGGGTAGAGCCTACTTGCAAGTCTCTCCGACCTTCACAAAAAAAGTTATTCAAGAATATCTCTTTCTCCTATGTGCTTTCATCCCTAACCCTAACCCTAACCCTTCCGAAAGTCGGAGAAGCTCAAGGATGGTACCGATCGATGCGCGTTACCCCATTTAGTGGGGGTAGAGCCTACTTGCAAGTCTCTCCGACCTTCACAAAAAAAGTTATTCAAGAATATCTCTTTCTCCTATGTGCTTTCATCCCTAACCCTAACCCTTCCGAAAGTCGGAGAAGCTCAAGGATGGTACTGATCGATGCGCGCTACCCCATTTAGTGGGGGTAGAGCCTACTTGCAAGTCTCTCCGACCTTCACAAAAAAAGTTATTCAAGAATATCTCTTTCTCCTATGTGCTTTCATCCCTAACCCTAACCCTAACCCTTCCGAAAGTCGGAGAAGCTCAAGGATGGTACCGATCGATGCGCGCTACCCCATTTAGTGGGGGTAGAGCCTACTTGCAAGTCTCTCCGACCTTCACAAAAAAAGTTATTCAAGAATATCTCCTCAGATTTGGGGGAATTTCGTCGGTCGACCTCTTCCGAAGGTCGTACAAGCTCGGGGATGGTACCAATCGATCCGCAGGACCCAAATTAGTCCAGATGCAACCACTTTCCAAGTCTCTCCGACCTTCACAAAAAAAGTTATTCAAGAATATCTCTTTCTCCTATGTGCTTTCATCCCTAACCCTAACCCTATCCCTTCCGAAAGTCGGAGAAGCTCAAAGATGGTACCGATCGATGCGCGCAACCCCATTTAGTGGGGGTAGAGCCTACTTGCAAGTCTCTCCGACCTTCAAAAAAAAAGTTATTCAAGAATATCTCCTCAGATTTGGGGGAATTTCGTCGGTCGACCTCTTCCGAAGGTCGTACAAGCTCGGAGATGGTACCAATCGATCCGCAGGACCCAAATTAGTCCAGATGCAACCACTTTCCAAGTCTCTCCGACCTTCACAAAAAAAGTTATTCAAGAATATCTCTTTCTCCTATGTGCTTTCATCCCTAACCCTAACCCTTTCGAAAGTCGGAGAAGCTCAAGGATGGTACCGATCGATGCACGCTACCCCATTTAGTGGGGGTAGAGCCTACTTGCAAGTCTCTCCGACCTTCACAAAAAAAGTTATTCAAGAATATCTCTTTCTCCTATGTGCTTTCATCCCTAACCCTAACCCTAACCCTTCCGAAAGTCAGAGAAGCTCAAGGATGGTACCGATCGATGCGCGCTACCCCATTTAGTGGGGGTAGAGCCTACTTGCAAGTCTCTCCGACCTTCACAAAAAAAGTTATTCAAGAATATCTCTTTCTCCTATGTGCTTTCATCCCTAACCCTAACCCTTCCGAAAGTCGGAGAAGCTCAAGGATGGTACCGATCGATGCGCGCTTCCCCATTTAGTGGGGGTAGAGCCTACTTGCAAGTCTCTCCGACCTTCACAAAAAAAGTTATTCAAGAATATCTCTTTCTCCTATGTGCTTTCATCCCTAACCCTAACCCTAACCCTTCCAAAAGTCGGAGAAGCTCAAGGATGGTACTGATCGATGCGCGCTACCCCATTTAGTGGGGGTAGAGCCTACTTGCAAGTCTCTCCGACCTTCACAAAAAAAGTTATTCAAGAATATCTCTTTCTCCTATGTGCTTTCATCCCTAACCCTAACCCTAACCCTTCCGAAAGTCGGAGAAGCTCAAGGATGGTACCGATCGATGCGCGCTACCCCATTTAGTGGGGGTAGAGCCTACTTGCAAGTCTCTCCGACCTTCACAAAAAAAGTTATTCAAGAATATCTCCTCAGATTTGGGGGAATTTCGTCGGTCGACCTCTTCCGAAGGTCGTACAAGCTCGGGGATGGTACCAATCGATCCGCAGGACCCAAATTAGTCCAGATGCAACCACTTTCCAAGTCTCTCCGACCTTCACAAAAAAAGTTATTCAAGAATATCTCTTTCTCCTATGTGCTTTCATCCCTAACCCTAACCCTAACCCTTCCGAAAGTCGGAGAAGCTCAAGGATGGTACCGATCGATGCGCGCTACCCCATTTAGTGGGGGTAGAGCCTACTTGCAAGTCTCTCCGACCTTCACAAAAAAAGTTATTCAAGAATATCTCTTTCTCCTATGTGCTTTCATCCCTAACCCTAACCCTAACCCTTTCGAAAGTCGGAGAAGCTCAAGGATGGTACCGATCGATGCGCGCTACCCCATTTAGTGGGGGTAGAGCCTACTTGCAAGTCTCTCCGACCTTCACAAAAAAAGTTATTCAAGAATATCTCTTTCTCCTATGTGCTTTCATCCCTAACCCTAACCCTAACCCTTCCGAAAGTCGGAGAAGCTCAAGGATGGTACCGATCGATGCGCGCTACCCCATTTAGTGGGGGTAGAGCCTACTTGCAAGTCTCTCCGACCTTCACAAAAAAAGTTATTCAAGAATATCTCTTTCTCCTATGTGCTTTCATCCCTAACCCTAACCCTAACCCTTCCAAAAGTCGGAGAAGCTCAAGGATGGTACCGATCGATGCGCGCTACCCCATTTAGTGGGGGTAGAGCCTACTTGCAAGTCTCTCCGACCTTCACAAAAAAAGTTATTCAAGAATATCTCTTTCTCCTATGTGCTTTCATCCCTAACCCTAACCCTAACCCTTCCGAAAGTCGGAGAAGCTCAAGGATGGTACCGATCGATGCGCGCTACCCCATTTAGTGGGGGTAGAGCCTACTTGCAAGTCTCTCCGACCTTCACAAAAAAAGTTATTCAAGAATATCTCCTCAGATTTGGGGGAATTTCGTCGGTCGACCTCTTCCGAAGGTCGTACAAGCTCGGGGATGGTACCAATCGATCCGCAGGACCCAAATTAGTCCAGATGCAACCACTTTCCAAGTCTCTCCGACCTTCACAAAAAAAGTTATTCAAGAATATCTCTTTCTCCTATGTGCTTTCATCCCTAACCCTAACCCTATCCCTTCCGAAAGTCGGAGAAGCTCAAGGATGGTACCGATCGATGCGCGCAACCCCATTTAGTGGGGGTATAGCCTACTTGCAAGTCTCTCCGACCTTCACAAAAAAAGTTATTCAAGAATATCTCCTCAGATTTGGGGGAATTTCGTCGGTCGACCTCTTCCGAAGGTCGTACAAGCTCGGGGATGGTACCAATCGATCCGCAGGACCCAAATTAGTCCAGATGCAACCACTTTCCAAGTCTCTCCGACCTTCACAAAAAAAGTTATTCAAGAATATCTCTTTCTCCTATGTGCTTTCATCCCTAACCCTAACCCTAACCCTTTCGAAAGTCGGAGAAGCTCAAGGATGGTACCGATCGATGCGCGCTACCCCATTTAGTGGGGGTAGAGCCTACTTGCAAGTCTCTCCGACCTTCACAAAAAAAGTTATTCAAGAATATCTCTTTCTCCTATGTGCTTTCATCCCTAACCCTAACCCTAACCCTTCCGAAAGTCGGAGAAGCTCAAGGATGGTACCGATCGATGCGCGCTACCCCATTTAGTGGGGGTAGAGCCTACTTGCAAGTCTCTCCGACCTTCACAAAAAAAGTTATTCAAGAATATCTCTTTCTCCTATGTGCTTTCATCCCTAACCCTAACCCTAACCCTTCCAAAAGTCGGAGAAGCTCAAGGATGGTACCGATCGATGCGCGCTACCCCATTTAGTGGGGGTAGAGCCTACTTGCAAGTCTCTCCGACCTTCACAAAAAAAGTTATTCAAGAATATCTCTTTCTCCTATGTGCTTTCATCCCTAACCCTAACCCTAACCCTTCCGAAAGTCGGAGAAGCTCAAGGATGGTACCGATCGATGTGCGCTACCCCATTTAGTGGGGGTAGAGCCTACTTGCAAGTCTCTCCGACCTTCACAAAAAAAGTTATTCAAGAATATCTCCTCAGATTTGGGGGAATTTCGTCGGTCGACCTCTTCCAAAGGTCGTACAAGCTCGGGGATGGTACCAATCGATCCGCAGGACCCAAATTAGTCCAGATGCAACCACTTTCCAAGTCTCTCCGACCTTCACAAAAAAAGTTATTCAAGAATATCTCTTTCTCCTATGTGCTTTCATCCCTAACCCTAACCCTATCCCTTCCGAAAGTCGGAGAAGCTCAAGGATGGTACCGATCGATGCGCGCAACCCCATTTAGTGGGGGTATAGCCTACTTGCAAGTCTCTCCGACCTTCACAAAAAAAGTTATTCAAGAATATCTCCTCAGATTTGGGGGAATTTCGTCGGTCGACCTCTTCCGAAGGTCGTACAAGCTCGGGGATGGTACCAATCGATCCGCAGGACCCAAATTAGTCCAGATGCAACCACTTTCCAAGTCTCTCCGACCTTCACAAAAAAAGTTATTCAAGAATATCTCTTTCTCCTATGTGCTTTCATCCCTAACCCTAACCCTAACCCTTCCGAAAGTCGGAGAAGCTCAAGGATGGTACCGATCGATGTGCGCTACCCCATTTAGTGGGGGTAGAGCCTACTTGCAAGTCTCTCCGACCTTCACAAAAAAAGTTATTCAAGAATATCTCTTTCTCCTATGTGCTTTCATCCCTAACCCTAACCCTAACCCTTCCGAAAGTCGGAGAAGCTCAAGGATGGTACCGATCGATGCGCGCTACCCCATTTAGTGGGGGTAGAGCCTACTTGCAAGTCTCTCCGACCTTCACAAAAAAAGTTATTCAAGAATATCTCCTCAGATTTGGGGGAATTTCGTCGGTCGACCTCTTCCGAAGGTCGTACAAGCTCGGGGATGGTACCAATCGATCCGCAGGACCCAAATTAGTCCAGATGCAACCACTTTCCAAGTCTCTCCGACCTTCACAAAAAAAGTTATTCAAGAATATCTCTTTCTCCTATGTGCTTTCATCCCTAACCCTAACCCTATCCCTTCCGAAAGTCGGAGAAGCTCAAGGATGGTACCGATCGATGCGCGCAACCCCATTTAGTGGGGGTATAGCCTACTTGCAAGTCTCTCCGACCTTCACAAAAAAAGTTATTCAAGAATATCTCCTCAGATTTGGGGGAATTTCGTCGGTCGACCTTTTCCGAAGGTCGTACAAGCTCGGGGATGGTACCAATCGATCCGCAGGACCCAAATTAGTCCAGATGCAACCACTTTCCAAGTCTCTCCGACCTTCACAAAAAAAGTTATTCAAGAATATCTCTTTCTCCTATGTGCTTTCAGCCCTAACCCTAACCCTAACCCTTCCGAAAGTCGGAGAAGCTCAAGGATGGTACTGATCGATGTGCGCTACCCCATTTAGTGGGGGTAGAGCCTACTTGCAAGTCTCTCCGACCTTCACAAAAAAAGTTATTCAAGAATATCTCTTTCTCCTATGTGCTTTCATCCCTAACCCTAACCCTAACCCTTCCGAAAGTCGGAGAAGCTCAAGGATGGTACCGATCGATGTGCGCTACCCCATTTAGTGGGGGTACAGCCTACTTGCAAGTCTCTCCGACCTTCACAAAAAAAGTTATTCAAGAATATCTCCTCAGATTTGGGGGAATTTCGTCGGTCGACCTCTTCCGAAGGTCGTACAAGCTCGGGGATGGTACCAATCGATCCGCAGGACCCAAATTAGTCCAGATGCAACCACTTTCCAAGTCTCTCCGACCTTCACAAAAAAAGTTATTCAAGAATATCTCTTTCTCCTATGTGCTTTCATCCCTAACCCTAACCCTATCCCTTCCGAAAGTCGGAGAAGCTCAAGGATGGTACCGATCTATGCGCGCAACCCCATTTAGTGGGGGTATAGCCTACTTGCAAGTCTCTCCGACCTTCACAAAAAAAGTTATTCAAGAATATCTCCTCAGATTTGGGGGAATTTCGTCGGTCGACCTCTTCCGAAGGTCGTACAAGCTCGGGGATGGTACCAATCGATCCGCAGGACCCAAATTAGTCCAGATGCAACCACTTTCCAAGTCTCTCCGACCTTCACAAAAAAAGTTATTCAAGAATATCTCTTTCTCCTATGTGCTTTCATCCCTAACCCTAACCCTAACCCTTCCAAAAGTCGGAGAAGCTCAAGGATGGTACTGATCGATGCGCGCTACCCCATTTAGTGGGGGTAGAGCCTACTTGCAAGTCTCTCCGACCTTCACAAAAAAAGTTATTCAAGAATATCTCTTTCTCCTATGTGCTTTCATCCCTAACCCTAACCCTAACCCTTCCGAAAGTCGGAGAAGCTCAAGGATGGTACCGATCGATGCGCGCTACCCCATTTAGTGGGGGTAGAGCCTACTTGCAAGTCTCTCCGACCTTCACAAAAAAAGTTATTCAAGAATATCTCCTCAGATTTGGGGGAATTTCGTCGGTCGACCTCTTCCGAAGGTCGTACAAGCTCGGGGATGGTACCAATCGATCCGCAGGACCCAAATTAGTCCAGATGCAACCACTTTCCAAGTCTCTCCGACCTTCACAAAAAAAGTTATTCAAGAATATCTCTTTCTCCTATGTGCTTTCATCCCTAACCCTAACCCTAACCCTTCCGAAAGTCGGAGAAGCTCAAGAATGGTACCGATCGATGTGCGCTACCCCATTTAGTGGGGGTAGAGCCTACTTGCAAGTCTCTCCGACCTTCACAAAAAAAGTTATTCAAGAATATCTCTTTCTCCTATGTGCTTTCATCCCTAACCCTAACCCTAACCCTTCCGAAAGTCGGAGAAGCTCAAGGATGGTACCGATCGATGCGCGCTACCCCATTTAGTGGGGGTAGAGCCTACTTGCAAGTCTCTCCGACCTTCACAAAAAAAGTTATTCAAGAATATCTCCTCAGATTTGGGGGAATTTCGTCGGTCGACCTCTTCCGAAGGTCGTACAAGCTCGGGGATGGTACCAATCGATCCGCAGGACCCAAATTAGTCCAGATGCAACCACTTTCCAAGTCTCTCCGACCTTCACAAAAAAAGTTATTCAAGAATATCTCTTTCTCCTATGTGCTTTCATCCCTAACCCTAACCCTATCCCTTCCGAAAGTCGGAGAAGCTCAAGGATGGTACCGATCGATGCGCGCAACCCCATTTAGTGGGGGTATAGCCTACTTGCAAGTCTCTCCGACCTTCACAAAAAAAGTTATTCAAGAATATCTCCTCAGATTTGGGGGAATTTCGTCGGTCGACCTTTTCCGAAGGTCGTACAAGCTCGGGGATGGTACCAATCGATCCGCAGGACCCAAATTAGTCCAGATGCAACCACTTTCCAAGTCTCTCCGACCTTCACAAAAAAAGTTATTCAAGAATATCTCTTTCTCCTATGTGCTTTCATCCCTAACCCTAACCCTAACCCTTCCGAAAGTCGGAGAAGCTCAAGGATGGTACTGATCGATGTGCGCTACCCCATTTAGTGGGGGTAGAGCCTACTTGCAAGTCTCTCCGACCTTCACAAAAAAAGTTATTCAAGAATATCTCTTTCTCCTATGTGCTTTCATCCCTAACCCTAACCCTAACCCTTCCGAAAGTCGGAGAAGCTCAAGGATGGTACCGATCGATGCGCGCTACCCCATTTAGTGGGGGTAGAGCCTACTTGCAAGTCTCTCCGACCTTCACAAAAAAAGTTATTCAAGAATATCTCCTCAGATTTGGGGGAATTTCGTCGGTCGACCTCTTCCGAAGGTCGTTCAAGCTCGGGGATGGTACCAATCGATCCGCAGGACCCAAATTAGTCCAGATGCAACCACTTTCCAAGTCTCTCCGACCTTCACAAAAAAAGTTATTCAAGAATATCTCTTTCTCCTATGTGCTTTCATCCCTAACCCTAACCCTATCCCTTCCGAAAGTCGGAGAAGCTCAAGGATGGTACCGATCGATGCGCGCAACCCCATTTAGTGGGGGTATAGCCTACTTGCAAGTCTCTCCGACCTTCACAAAAAAAGTTATTCAAGAATATCTCCTCAGATTTGGGGGAATTTCGTCGGTCGACCTCTTCCGAAGGTCGTACAAGCTCGGGGATGGTACCAATCGATCCGCAGGACCCAAATTAGTCCAGATGCAACCACTTTCCAAGTCTCTCCGACCTTCACAAAAAAAGTTATTCAAGAATATCTCTTTCTCCTATGTGCTTTCATCCCTAACCCTAACCCTATCCCTTCCAAAAGTCGGAGAAGCTCAAGGATGGTACCGATCGATGCGCGCAACCCCATTTAGTGGGGGTATAGCCTACTTGCAAGTCTCTCCGACCTTCACAAAAAAAGTTATTCAAGAATATCTCCTCAGATTTGGGGGAATTTCGTCGGTCGACCTCTTCCGAAGGTCGTACAAGCTCGGGGATGGTACCAATCGATCCGCAGGACCCAAATTAGTCCAGATGCAACCACTTTCCAAGTCTCTCCGACCTTCACAAAAAAAGTTATTCAAGAATATCTCTTTCTCCTATGTGCTTTCATCCCTAACCCTAACCCTAACCCTTCCAAAAGTCGGAGAAGCTCAAGGATGGTACTGATCGATGCGCGCTACCCCATTTAGTGGGGGTAGAGCCTACTTGCAAGTCTCTCCGACCTTCACAAAAAAAGTTATTCAAGAATATCTCTTTCTCCTATGTGCTTTCATCCCTAACCCTAACCCTAACCCTTCCGAAAGTCGGAGAAGCTCAAGGATGGTACCGATCGATGCGCGCTACCCCATTTAGTGGGGGTAGAGCCTACTTGCAAGTCTCTCCGACCTTCACAAAAAAAGTTATTCAAGAATATCTCCTCAGATTTGGGGGAATTTCGTCGGTCGACCTCTTCCGAAGGTCGTACAAGCTCGGGGATGGTACCAATCGATCCGCAGGACCCAAATTAGTCCAGATGCAACCACTTTCCAAGTCTCTCCGACCTTCACAAAAAAAGTTATTCAAGAATATCTCTTTCTCCTATGTGCTTTCATCCCTAACCCTAACCCTAACCCTTCCGAAAGTCGGAGAAGCTCAAGAATGGTACCGATCGATGTGCGCTACCCCATTTAGTGGGGGTAGAGCCTACTTGCAAGTCTCTCCGACCTTCACAAAAAAAGTTATTCAAGAATATCTCTTTCTCCTATGTGCTTTCATCCCTAACCCTAACCCTAACCCTTCCGAAAGTCGGAGAAGCTCAAGGATGGTACCGATCGATGCGCGCTACCCCATTTAGTGGGGGTAGAGCCTACTTGCAAGTCTCTCCGACCTTCACAAAAAAAGTTATTCAAGAATATCTCCTCAGATTTGGGGGAATTTCGTCGGTCGACCTCTTCCGAAGGTCGTACAAGCTCGGGGATGGTACCAATCGATCCGCAGGACCCAAATTAGTCCAGATGCAACCACTTTCCAAGTCTCTCCGACCTTCACAAAAAAAGTTATTCAAGAATATCTCTTTCTCCTATGTGCTTTCATCCCTAACCCTAACCCTATCCCTTCCGAAAGTCGGAGAAGCTCAAGGATGGTACCGATCGATGCGCGCAACCCCATTTAGTGGGGGTATAGCCTACTTGCAAGTCTCTCCGACCTTCACAAAAAAAGTTATTCAAGAATATCTCCTCAGATTTGGGGGAATTTCGTCGGTCGACCTTTTCCGAAGGTCGTACAAGCTCGGGGATGGTACCAATCGATCCGCAGGACCCAAATTAGTCCAGATGCAACCACTTTCCAAGTCTCTCCGACCTTCACAAAAAAAGTTATTCAAGAATATCTCTTTCTCCTATGTGCTTTCATCCCTAACCCTAACCCTAACCCTTCCGAAAGTCGGAGAAGCTCAAGGATGGTACTGATCGATGTGCGCTACCCCATTTAGTGGGGGTAGAGCCTACTTGCAAGTCTCTCCGACCTTCACAAAAAAAGTTATTCAAGAATATCTCTTTCTCCTATGTGCTTTCATCCCTAACCCTAACCCTAACCCTTCCGAAAGTCGGAGAAGCTCAAGGATGGTACCGATCGATGCGCGCTACCCCATTTAGTGGGGGTAGAGCCTACTTGCAAGTCTCTCCGACCTTCACAAAAAAAGTTATTCAAGAATATCTCCTCAGATTTGGGGGAATTTCGTCGGTCGACCTCTTCCGAAGGTCGTTCAAGCTCGGGGATGGTACCAATCGATCCGCAGGACCCAAATTAGTCCAGATGCAACCACTTTCCAAGTCTCTCCGACCTTCACAAAAAAAGTTATTCAAGAATATCTCTTTCTCCTATGTGCTTTCATCCCTAACCCTAACCCTATCCCTTCCGAAAGTCGGAGAAGCTCAAGGATGGTACCGATCGATGCGCGCAACCCCATTTAGTGGGGGTATAGCCTACTTGCAAGTCTCTCCGACCTTCACAAAAAAAGTTATTCAAGAATATCTCCTCAGATTTGGGGGAATTTCGTCGGTCGACCTCTTCCGAAGGTCGTACAAGCTCGGGGATGGTACCAATCGATCCGCAGGACCCAAATTAGTCCAGATGCAACCACTTTCCAAGTCTCTCCGACCTTCACAAAAAAAGTTATTCAAGAATATCTCTTTCTCCTATGTGCTTTCATCCCTAACCCTAACCCTATCCCTTCCGAAAGTCGGAGAAGCTCAAGGATGGTACCGATCGATGCGCGCAACCCCATTTAGTGGGGGTATAGCCTACTTGCAAGTCTCTCCGACCTTCACAAAAAAAGTTATTCAAGAATATCTCCTCAGATTTGGGGGAATTTCGTCGGTCGACCTCTTCCGAAGGTCGTACAAGCTCGGGGATGGTACCAATCGATCCGCAGGACCCAAATTAGTCCAGATGCAACCACTTTCCAAGTCTCTCCGACCTTCACAAAAAAAGTTATTCAAGAATATCTCTTTCTCCTATGTGCTTTCATCCCTAACCCTAACCCTAACCCTTTCGAAAGTCGGAGAAGCTCAAGGATGGTACCGATCAATGCGCGCTACCCCATTTAGTGGGGGTAGAGCCTACTTGCAAGTCTCTCCGACCTTCACAAAAAAAGTTATTCAAGAATATCTCTTTCTCCTATGTGCTTTCATCCCTAACCCTAACCCTAACCCTTCCGAAAGTCGGAGAAGCTCAAGGATGGTACCGATCGATGTGCGCTACCCCATTTAGTGGGGGTAGAGCCTACTTGCAAGTCTCTCCGACCTTCACAAAAAAAGTTATTCAAGAATATCTCTTTCTCCTATGTGCTTTCATCCCTAACCCTAACCCTAACCCTTCCAAAAGTCGGAGAAGCTCAAGGATGGTACCGATCGATGCGCGCTACCCCATTTAGTGGGGGTAGAGCCTACTTGCAAGTCTCTCCGACCTTCACAAAAAAAGTTATTCAAGAATATCTCTTTCTCCTATGTGCTTTCATCCCTAACCCTAACCCTAACCCTTCCGAAAGTCGGAGAAGCTCAAGGATGGTACCGATCGATGTGCGCTACCCCATTTAGTGGGGGTAGAGCCTACTTGCAAGTCTCTCCGACCTTCACAAAAAAAGTTATTCAAGAATATCTCCTCAGATTTGGGGGAATTTCGTCGGTCGACCTCTTCCAAAGGTCGTACAAGCTCGGGGATGGTACCAATCGATCCGCAGGACCCAAATTAGTCCAGATGCAACCACTTTCCAAGTCTCTCCGACCTTCACAAAAAAAGTTATTCAAGAATATCTCTTTCTCCTATGTGCTTTCATCCCTAACCCTAACCCTATCCCTTCCGAAAGTCGGAGAAGCTCAAGGATGGTACCGATCGATGCGCGCAACCCCATTTAGTGGGGGTATAGCCTACTTGCAAGTCTCTCCGACCTTCACAAAAAAAGTTATTCAAGAATATCTCCTCAGATTTGGGGGAATTTCGTCGGTCGACCTCTTCCGAAGGTCGTACAAGCTCGGGGATGGTACCAATCGATCCGCAGGACCCAAATTAGTCCAGATGCAACCACTTTCCAAGTCTCTCCGACCTTCACAAAAAAAGTTATTCAAGAATATCTCTTTCTCCTATGTGCTTTCATCCCTAACCCTAACCCTAACCCTTCCGAAAGTCGGAGAAGCTCAAGGATGGTACCGATCGATGTGCGCTACCCCATTTAGTGGGGGTAGAGCCTACTTGCAAGTCTCTCCGACCTTCACAAAAAAAGTTATTCAAGAATATCTCCTCAGATTTGGGGGAATTTCGTCGGTCGACCTCTTCCGAAGGTCGTACAAGCTCGGGGATGGTACCAATCGATCCGCAGGACCCAAATTAGTCCAGATGCAACCACTTTCCAAGTCTCTCCGACCTTCACAAAAAAAGTTATTCAAGAATATCTCTTTCTCCTATGTGCTTTCATCCCTAACCCTAACCCTATCCCTTCCGAAAGTCGGAGAAGCTCAAGGATGGTACCGATCGATGCGCGCAACCCCATTTAGTGGGGGTATAGCCTACTTGCAAGTCTCTCCGACCTTCACAAAAAAAGTTATTCAAGAATATCTCCTCAGATTTGGGGGAATTTCGTCGGTCGACCTTTTCCGAAGGTCGTACAAGCTCGGGGATGGTACCAATCGATCCGCAGGACCCAAATTAGTCCAGATGCAACCACTTTCCAAGTCTCTCCGACCTTCACAAAAAAAGTTATTCAAGAATATCTCTTTCTCCTATGTGCTTTCATCCCTAACCCTAACCCTAACCCTTCCGAAAGTCGGAGAAGCTCAAGGATGGTACTGATCGATGTGCGCTACCCCATTTAGTGGGGGTAGAGCCTACTTGCAAGTCTCTCCGACCTTCACAAAAAAAGTTATTCAAGAATATCTCTTTCTCCTATGTGCTTTCATCCCTAACCCTAACCCTAACCCTTCCGAAAGTCGGAGAAGCTCAAGGATGGTACCGATCGATGTGCGCTACCCCATTTAGTGGGGGTACAGCCTACTTGCAAGTCTCTCCGACCTTCACAAAAAAAGTTATTCAAGAATATCTCCTCAGATTTGGGGGAATTTCGTCGGTCGACCTCTTCCGAAGGTCGTACAAGCTCGGGGATGGTACCAATCGATCCGCAGGACCCAAATTAGTCCAGATGCAACCACTTTCCAAGTCTCTCCGACCTTCACAAAAAAAGTTATTCAAGAATATCTCTTTCTCCTATGTGCTTTCATCCCTAACCCTAACCCTATCCCTTCCGAAAGTCGGAGAAGCTCAAGGATGGTACCGATCGATGCGCGCAACCCCATTTAGTGGGGGTATAGCCTACTTGCAAGTCTCTCCGACCTTCACAAAAAAAGTTATTCAAGAATATCTCCTCAGATTTGGGGGAATTTCGTCGGTCAACCTCTTCCGAAGGTCGTACAAGCTCGGGGATGGTACCAATCGATCCGCAGGACCCAAATTAGTCCAGATGCAACCACTTTCCAAGTCTCTCCGACCTTCACAAAAAAAGTTATTCAAGAATATCTCTTTCTCCTATGTGCTTTCATCCCTAACCCTAACCCTAACCCTTCCAAAAGTCGGAGAAGCTCAAGGATGGTACTGATCGATGCGCGCTACCCCATTTAGTGGGGGTAGAGCCTACTTGCAAGTCTCTCCGACCTTCACAAAAAAAGTTATTCAAGAATATCTCTTTCTCCTATGTGCTTTCATCCCTAACCCTAACCCTAACCCTTCCGAAAGTCGGAGAAGCTCAAGGATGGTACCGATCGATGCGCGCTACCCCATTTAGTGGGGGTAGAGCCTACTTGCAAGTCTCTCCGACCTTCACAAAAAAAGTTATTCAAGAATATCTCCTCAGATTTGGGGGAATTTCGTCGGTCGACCTCTTCCGAAGGTCGTACAAGCTCGGGGATGGTACCAATCGATCCGCAGGACCCAAATTAGTCCAGATGCAACCACTTTCCAAGTCTCTCCGACCTTCACAAAAAAAGTTATTCAAGAATATCTCTTTCTCCTATGTGCTTTCATCCCTAACCCTAACCCTATCCCTTCCGAAAGTCGGAGAAGCTCAAGGATGGTACCGATCGATGCGCGCAACCCCATTTAGTGGGGGTATAGCCTACTTGCAAGTCTCTCCGACCTTCACAAAAAAAGTTATTCAAGAATATCTCCTCAGATTTGGGGGAATTTCGTCGGTCGACCTTTTCCGAAGGTCGTACAAGCTCGGGGATGGTACCAATCGATCCGCAGGACCCAAATTAGTCCAGATGCAACCACTTTCCAAGTCTCTCCGACCTTCACAAAAAAAGTTATTCAAGAATATCTCTTTCTCCTATGTGCTTTCATCCCTAACCCTAACCCTAACCCTTCCGAAAGTCGGAGAAGCTCAAGGATGGTACTGATCGATGTGCGCTACCCCATTTAGTGGGGGTAGAGCCTACTTGCAAGTCTCTCCGACCTTCACAAAAAAAGTTATTCAAGAATATCTCTTTCTCCTATGTGCTTTCATCCCTAACCCTAACCCTAACCCTTCCGAAAGTCGGAGAAGCTCAAGGATGGTACCGATCGATGCGCGCTACCCCATTTAGTGGGGGTAGAGCCTACTTGCAAGTCTCTCCGACCTTCACAAAAAAAGTTATTCAAGAATATCTCCTCAGATTTGGGGGAATTTCGTCGGTCGACCTCTTCCGAAGGTCGTTCAAGCTCAGGGATGGTACCAATCGATCCGCAGGACCCAAATTAGTCCAGATGCAACCACTTTCCAAGTCTCTCCGACCTTCACAAAAAAAGTTATTCAAGAATATCTCTTTCTCCTATGTGCTTTCATCCCTAACCCTAACCCTATCCCTTCCGAAAGTCGGAGAAGCTCAAGGATGGTACCGATCGATGCGCGCAACCCCATTTAGTGGGGGTATAGCCTACTTGCAAGTCTCTCCGACCTTCACAAAAAAAGTTATTCAAGAATATCTCCTCAGATTTGGGGGAATTTCGTCGGTCGACCTCTTCCGAAGGTCGTACAAGCTCGGGGATGGTACCAATCGATCCGCAGGACCCAAATTAGTCCAGATGCAACCACTTTCCAAGTCTCTCCGACCTTCACAAAAAAAGTTATTCAAGAATATCTCTTTCTCCTATGTGCTTTCATCCCTAACCCTAACCCTAACCCTTCCAAAAGTCGGAGAAGCTCAAGGATGGTACTGATCGATGCGCGCTACCCCATTTAGTGGGGGTAGAGCCTACTTGCAAGTCTCTCCGACCTTCACAAAAAACGTTATTCAAGAATATCTCTTTCTCCTATGTGCTTTCATCCCTAACCCTAACCCTAACCCTTCCGAAAGTCGGAGAAGCTCAAGGATGGTACCGATCGATGCGCGCTACCCCATTTAGTGGGGGTAGAGCCTACTTGCAAGTCTCTCCGACCTTCACAAAAAAAGTTATTCAAGAATATCTCCTCAGATTTGGGGGAATTTCGTCGGTCGACCTCTTCCGAAGGTCGTACAAGCTCGGGGATGGTACCAATCGATCCGCAGGACCCAAATTAGTCCAGATGCAACCACTTTCCAAGTCTCTCCGACCTTCACAAAAAAAGTTATTCAAGAATATCTCTTTCTCCTATGTGCTTTCATCCCTAACCCTAACCCTAACCCTTCCGAAAGTCGGAGAAGCTCAAGGATGGTACCGATCGATGTGCGCTACCCCATTTAGTGGGGGTAGAGCCTACTTGCAAGTCTCTCCGACCTTCACAAAAAAAGTTATTCAAGAATATCTCTTTCTCCTATGTGCTTTCATCCCTAACCCTAACCCTAACCCTTCCGAAAGTCGGAGAAGCTCAAGGATGGTACCGATCGATGCGCGCTACCCCATTTAGTGGGGGTAGAGCCTACTTGCAAGTCTCTCCGACCTTCACAAAAAAAGTTATTCAAGAATATCTCCTCAGATTTGGGGGAATTTCGTCGGTCGACCTCTTCCGAAGGTCGTACAAGCTCGGGGATGGTACCAATCGATCCGCAGGACCCAAATTAGTCCAGATGCAACCACTTTCCAAGTCTCTCCGACCTTCACAAAAAAAGTTATTCAAGAATATCTCTTTCTCCTATGTGCTTTCATCCCTAACCCTAACCCTATCCCTTCCGAAAGTCGGAGAAGCTCAAGGATGGTACCGATCGATGCGCGCAACCCCATTTAGTGGGGGTATAGCCTACTTGCAAGTCTCTCCGACCTTCACAAAAAAAGTTATTCAAGAATATCTCCTCAGATTTGGGGGAATTTCGTCGGTCGACCTCTTCCGAAGGTCGTACAAGCTCGGGGATGGTACCAATCGATCCGCAGGACCCAAATTAGTCCAGATGCAACCACTTTCCAAGTCTCTCCGACCTTCACAAAAAAAGTTATTCAAGAATATCTCTTTCTCCTATGTGCTTTCATCCCTAACCCTAACCCTATCCCTTCCGAAAGTCGGAGAAGCTCAAGGATGGTACCGATCGATGCGCGCAACCCCATTTAGTGGGGGTATAGCCTACTTGCAAGTCTCTCCGACCTTCACAAAAAAAGTTATTCAAGAATATCTCCTCAGATTTGGGGGAATTTCGTCGGTCGACCTTTTCCGAAGGTCGTACAAGCTCGGGGATGGTACCAATCGATCCGCAGGACCCAAATTAGTCCAGATGCAACCACTTTCCAAGTCTCTCCGACCTTCACAAAAAAAGTTATTCAAGAATATCTCTTTCTCCTATGTGCTTTCATCCCTAACCCTAACCCTAACCCTTCCGAAAGTCGGAGAAGCTCAAGGATGGTACTGATCGATGTGCGCTACCCCATTTAGTGGGGGTAGAGCCTACTTGCAAGTCTCTCCGACCTTCACAAAAAAAGTTATTCAAGAATATCTCTTTCTCCTATGTGCTTTCATCCCTAACCCTAACCCTAACCCTTCCGAAAGTCGGAGAAGCTCAAGGATGGTACCGATCGATGCGCGCTACCCCATTTAGTGGGGGTAGAGCCTACTTGCAAGTCTCTCCGACCTTCACAAAAAAAGTTATTCAAGAATATCTCCTCAGATTTGGGGGAATTTCGTCGGTCGACCTCTTCCGAAGGTCGTTCAAGCTCAGGGATGGTACCAATCGATCCGCAGGACCCAAATTAGTCCAGATGCAACCACTTTCCAAGTCTCTCCGACCTTCACAAAAAAAGTTATTCAAGAATATCTCTTTCTCCTATGTGCTTTCATCCCTAACCCTAACCCTATCCCTTCCGAAAGTCGGAGAAGCTCAAGGATGGTACCGATCGATGCGCGCAACCCCATTTAGTGGGGGTATAGCCTACTTGCAAGTCTCTCCGACCTTCACAAAAAAAGTTATTCAAGAATATCTCCTCAGATTTGGGGGAATTTCGTCGGTCGACCTCTTCCGAAGGTCGTACAAGCTCGGGGATGGTACCAATCGATCCGCAGGACCCAAATTAGTCCAGATGCAACCACTTTCCAAGTCTCTCCGACCTTCACAAAAAAAGTTATTCAAGAATATCTCTTTCTCCTATGTGCTTTCATCCCTAACCCTAACCCTAACCCTTCCAAAAGTCGGAGAAGCTCAAGGATGGTACTGATCGATGCGCGCTACCCCATTTAGTGGGGGTAGAGCCTACTTGCAAGTCTCTCCGACCTTCACAAAAAAAGTTATTCAAGAATATCTCTTTCTCCTATGTGCTTTCATCCCTAACCCTAACCCTAACCCTTCCGAAAGTCGGAGAAGCTCAAGGATGGTACCGATCGATGCGCGCTACCCCATTTAGTGGGGGTAGAGCCTACTTGCAAGTCTCTCCGACCTTCACAAAAAAAGTTATTCAAGAATATCTCCTCAGATTTGGGGGAATTTCGTCGGTCGACCTCTTCCGAAGGTCGTACAAGCTCGGGGATGGTACCAATCGATCCGCAGGACCCAAATTAGTCCAGATGCAACCACTTTCCAAGTCTCTCCGACCTTCACAAAAAAAGTTATTCAAGAATATCTCTTTCTCCTATGTGCTTTCATCCCTAACCCTAACCCTATCCCTTCCGAAAGTCGGAGAAGCTCAAGGATGGTACCGATCGATGCGCGCAACCCCATTTAGTGGGGGTATAGCCTACTTGCAAGTCTCTCCGACCTTCACAAAAAAAGTTATTCAAGAATATCTCCTCAGATTTGGGGGAATTTCGTCGGTCGACCTCTTCCGAAGGTCGTACAAGCTCGGGGATGGTACCAATCGATCCGCAGGACCCAAATTAGTCCAGATGCAACCACTTTCCAAGTCTCTCCGACCTTCACAAAAAAAGTTATTCAAGAATATCTCTTTCTCCTATGTGCTTTCATCCCTAACCCTAACCCTATCCCTTCCGAAAGTCGGAGAAGCTCAAGGATGGTACCGATCGATGCGCGCAACCCCATTTAGTGGGGGTATAGCCTACTTGCAAGTCTCTCCGACCTTCACAAAAAAAGTTATTCAAGAATATCTCCTCAGATTTGGGGGAATTTCGTCGGTCGACCTTTTCCGAAGGTCGTACAAGCTCGGGGATGGTACCAATCGATCCGCAGGACCCAAATTAGTCCAGATGCAACCACTTTCCAAGTCTCTCCGACCTTCACAAAAAAAGTTATTCAAGAATATCTCTTTCTCCTATGTGCTTTCATCCCTAACCCTAACCCTAACCCTTCCGAAAGTCGGAGAAGCTCAAGGATGGTACTGATCGATGTGCGCTACCCCATTTAGTGGGGGTAGAGCCTACTTGCAAGTCTCTCCGACCTTCACAAAAAAAGTTATTCAAGAATATCTCTTTCTCCTATGTGCTTTCATCCCTAACCCTAACCCTAACCCTTCCGAAAGTCGGAGAAGCTCAAGGATGGTACCGATCGATGCGCGCTACCCCATTTAGTGGGGGTAGAGCCTACTTGCAAGTCTCTCCGACCTTCACAAAAAAAGTTATTCAAGAATATCTCCTCAGATTTGGGGGAATTTCGTCGGTCGACCTCTTCCGAAGGTCGTTCAAGCTCAGGGATGGTACCAATCGATCCGCAGGACCCAAATTAGTCCAGATGCAACCACTTTCCAAGTCTCTCCGACCTTCACAAAAAAAGTTATTCAAGAATATCTCTTTCTCCTATGTGCTTTCATCCCTAACCCTAACCCTATCCCTTCCGAAAGTCGGAGAAGCTCAAGGATGGTACCGATCGATGCGCGCAACCCCATTTAGTGGGGGTATAGCCTACTTGCAAGTCTCTCCGACCTTCACAAAAAAAGTTATTCAAGAATATCTCCTCAGATTTGGGGGAATTTCGTCGGTCGACCTCTTCCGAAGGTCGTACAAGCTCGGGGATGGTACCAATCGATCCGCAGGACCCAAATTAGTCCAGATGCAACCACTTTCCAAGTCTCTCCGACCTTCACAAAAAAAGTTATTCAAGAATATCTCTTTCTCCTATGTGCTTTCATCCCTAACCCTAACCCTAACCCTTCCAAAAGTCGGAGAAGCTCAAGGATGGTACTGATCGATGCGCGCTACCCCATTTAGTGGGGGTAGAGCCTACTTGCAAGTCTCTCCGACCTTCACAAAAAAAGTTATTCAAGAATATCTCTTTCTCCTATGTGCTTTCATCCCTAACCCTAACCCTAACCCTTCCGAAAGTCGGAGAAGCTCAAGGATGGTACCGATCGATGCGCGCTACCCCATTTAGTGGGGGTAGAGCCTACTTGCAAGTCTCTCCGACCTTCACAAAAAAAGTTATTCAAGAATATCTCCTCAGATTTGGGGGAATTTCGTCGGTCGACCTCTTCCGAAGGTCGTACAAGCTCGGGGATGGTACCAATCGATCCGCAGGACCCAAATTAGTCCAGATGCAACCACTTTCCAAGTCTCTCCGACCTTCACAAAAAAAGTTATTCAAGAATATCTCTTTCTCCTATGTGCTTTCATCCCTAACCCTAACCCTAACCCTTCCGAAAGTCGGAGAAGCTCAAGGATGGTACCGATCGATGTGCGCTACCCCATTTAGTGGGGGTAGAGCCTACTTGCAAGTCTCTCCGACCTTCACAAAAAAAGTTATTCAAGAATATCTCTTTCTCCTATGTGCTTTCATCCCTAACCCTAACCCTAACCCTTCCGAAAGTCGGAGAAGCTCAAGGATGGTACCGATCGATGCGCGCTACCCCATTTAGTGGGGGTAGAGCCTACTTGCAAGTCTCTCCGACCTTCACAAAAAAAGTTATTCAAGAATATCTCCTCAGATTTGGGGGAATTTCGTCGGTCGACCTCTTCCGAAGGTCGTTCAAGCTCAGGGATGGTACCAATCGATCCGCAGGACCCAAATTAGTCCAGATGCAACCACTTTCCAAGTCTCTCCGACCTTCACAAAAAAAGTTATTCAAGAATATCTCTTTCTCCTATGTGCTTTCATCCCTAACCCTAACCCTAACCCTTCCGAAAGTCGGAGAAGCTCAAGGATGGTACCGATCGATGTGCGCTACCCCATTTAGTGGGGGTAGAGCCTACTTGCAAGTCTCTCCGACCTTCACAAAAAAAGTTATTCAAGAATATCTCTTTCTCCTATGTGCTTTCATCCCTAACCCTAACCCTAACCCTTCCGAAAGTCGGAGAAGCTCAAGGATGGTACCGATCGATGCGCGCTACCCCATTTAGTGGGGGTAGAGCCTACTTGCAAGTCTCTCCGACCTTCACAAAAAAAGTTATTCAAGAATATCTCCTCAGATTTGGGGGAATTTCGTCGGTCGACCTCTTCCGAAGGTCGTACAAGCTCGGGGATGGTACCAATCGATCCGCAGGACCCAAATTAGTCCAGATGCAACCACTTTCCAAGTCTCTCCGACCTTCACAAAAAAAGTTATTCAAGAATATCTCTTTCTCCTATGTGCTTTCATCCCTAACCCTAACCCTATCCCTTCCGAAAGTCGGAGAAGCTCAAGGATGGTACCGATCGATGCGCGCAACCCCATTTAGTGGGGGTATAGCCTACTTGCAAGTCTCTCCGACCTTCACAAAAAAAGTTATTCAAGAATATCTCCTCAGATTTGGGGGAATTTCGTCGGTCGACCTTTTCCGAAGGTCGTACAAGCTCGGGGATGGTACCAATCGATCCGCAGGACCCAAATTAGTCCAGATGCAACCACTTTCCAAGTCTCTCCGACCTTCACAAAAAAAGTTATTCAAGAATATCTCTTTCTCCTATGTGCTTTCATCCCTAACCCTAACCCTAACCCTTCCGAAAGTCGGAGAAGCTCAAGGATGGTACTGATCGATGTGCGCTACCCCATTTAGTGGGGGTAGAGCCTACTTGCAAGTCTCTCCGACCTTCACAAAAAAAGTTATTCAAGAATATCTCTTTCTCCTATGTGCTTTCATCCCTAACCCTAACCCTAACCCTTCCGAAAGTCGGAGAAGCTCAAGGATGGTACCGATCGATGCGCGCTACCCCATTTAGTGGGGGTAGAGCCTACTTGCAAGTCTCTCCGACCTTCACAAAAAAAGTTATTCAAGAATATCTCCTCAGATTTGGGGGAATTTCGTCGGTCGACCTCTTCCGAAGGTCGTACAAGCTCGGGGATGGTACCAATCGATCCGCAGGACCCAAATTAGTCCAGATGCAACCACTTTCCAAGTCTCTCCGACCTTCACAAAAAAAGTTATTCAAGAATATCTCTTTCTCCTATGTGCTTTCATCCCTAACCCTAACCCTATCCCTTCCGAAAGTCGGAGAAGCTCAAGGATGGTACCGATCGATGCGCGCAACCCCATTTAGTGGGGGTATAGCCTACTTGCAAGTCTCTCCGACCTTCACAAAAAAAGTTATTCAAGAATATCTCCTCAGATTTGGGGGAATTTCGTCGGTCGACCTCTTCCGAAGGTCGTACAAGCTCGGGGATGGTACCAATCGATCCGCAGGACCCAAATTAGTCCAGATGCAACCACTTTCCAAGTCTCTCCGACCTTCACAAAAAAAGTTATTCAAGAATATCTCTTTCTCCTATGTGCTTTCATCCCTAACCCTAACCCTAACCCTTCCAAAAGTCGGAGAAGCTCAAGGATGGTACTGATCGATGCGCGCTACCCCATTTAGTGGGGGTAGAGCCTACTTGCAAGTCTCTCCGACCTTCACAAAAAAAGTTATTCAAGAATATCTCTTTCTCCTATGTGCTTTCATCCCTAACCCTAACCCTAACCCTTCCGAAAGTCGGAGAAGCTCAAGGATGGTACCGATCGATGCGCGCTACCCCATTTAGTGGGGGTAGAGCCTACTTGCAAGTCTCTCCGACCTTCACAAAAAAAGTTATTCAAGAATATCTCCTCAGATTTGGGGGAATTTCGTCGGTCGACCTCTTCCGAAGGTCGTACAAGCTCGGGGATGGTACCAATCGATCCGCAGGACCCAAATTAGTCCAGATGCAACCACTTTCCAAGTCTCTCCGACCTTCACAAAAAAAGTTATTCAAGAATATCTCTTTCTCCTATGTGCTTTCATCCCTAACCCTAACCCTAACCCTTCCGAAAGTCGGAGAAGCTCAAGGATGGTACCGATCGATGCGCGCTACCCCATTTAGTGGGGGTAGAGCCTACTTGCAAGTCTCTCCGACCTTCACAAAAAAAGTTATTCAAGAATATCTCTTTCTCCTATGTGCTTTCATCCCTAACCCTAACCCTAACCCTTTCGAAAGTCGGAGAAGCTCAAGGATGGTACCGATCGATGCGCGCTACCCCATTTAGTGGGGGTAGAGCCTACTTGCAAGTCTCTCCGACCTTCACAAAAAAAGTTATTCAAGAATATCTCTTTCTCCTATGTGCTTTCATCCCTAACCCTAACCCTAACCCTTCCGAAAGTCGGAGAAGCTCAAGGATGGTACCGATCGATGCGCGCTACCCCATTTAGTGGGGGTAGAGCCTACTTGCAAGTCTCTCCGACCTTCACAAAAAAAGTTATTCAAGAATATCTCTTTCTCCTATGTGCTTTCATCCCTAACCCTAACCCTAACCCTTCCAAAAGTCGGAGAAGCTCAAGGATAGTACCGATCGATGCGCGCTACCCCATTTAGTGGGGGTAGAGCCTACTTGCAAGTCTCTCCGACCTTCACAAAAAAAGTTATTCAAGAATATCTCCTCAGATTTGGGGGAATTTCGTCGGTCGACCTTTTCCGAAGGTCGTACAAGCTCGGGGATGGTACCAATCGATCCGCAGGACCCAAATTAGTCCAGATGCAACCACTTTCCAAGTCTCTCCGACCTTCACAAAAAAAGTTATTCAAGAATATCTCTTTCTCCTATGTGCTTTCATCCCTAACCCTAACCCTAACCCTTCCGAAAGTCGGAGAAGCTCAAGGATGGTACTGATCGATGTGCGCTACCCCATTTAGTGGGGGTAGAGCCTACTTGCAAGTCTCTCCGACCTTCACAAAAAAAGTTATTCAAGAATATCTCTTTCTCCTATGTGCTTTCATCCCTAACCCTAACCCTAACCCTTCCGAAAGTCGGAGAAGCTCAAGGATGGTACCGATCGATGCGCGCTACCCCATTTAGTGGGGGTAGAGCCTACTTGCAAGTCTCTCCGACCTTCACAAAAAAAGTTATTCAAGAATATCTCCTCAGATTTGGGGGAATTTCGTCGGTCGACCTCTTCCGAAGGTCGTACAAGCTCGGGGATGGTACCAATCGATCCGCAGGACCCAAATTAGTCCAGATGCAACCACTTTCCAAGTCTCTCCGACCTTCACAAAAAAAGTTATTCAAGAATATCTCTTTCTCCTATGTGCTTTCATCCCTAACCCTAACCCTATCCCTTCCGAAAGTCGGAGAAGCTCAAGGATGGTACCGATCGATGCGCGCAACCCCATTTAGTGGGGGTATAGCCTACTTGCAAGTCTCTCCGACCTTCACAAAAAAAGTTATTCAAGAATATCTCCTCAGATTTGGGGGAATTTCGTCGGTCGACCTCTTCCGAAGGTCGTACAAGCTCGGGGATGGTACCAATCGATCCGCAGGACCCAAATTAGTCCAGATGCAACCACTTTCCAAGTCTCTCCGACCTTCACAAAAAAAGTTATTCAAGAATATCTCTTTCTCCAATGTGCTTTCATCCCTAACCCTAACCCTAACCCTTCCAAAAGTCGGAGAAGCTCAAGGATGGTACTGATCGATGCGCGCTACCCCATTTAGTGGGGGTAGAGCCTACTTGCAAGTCTCTCCGACCTTCACAAAAAAAGTTATTCAAGAATATCTCTTTCTCCTATGTGCTTTCATCCCTAACCCTAACCCTAACCCTTCCGAAAGTCGGAGAAGCTCAAGGATGGTACCGATCGATGCGCGCTACCCCATTTAGTGGGGGTAGAGCCTACTTGCAAGTCTCTCCGACCTTCACAAAAAAAGTTATTCAAGAATATCTCCTCAGATTTGGGGGAATTTCGTCGGTCGACCTCTTCCGAAGGTCGTACAAGCTCGGGGATGGTACCAATCGATCCGCAGGACCCAAATTAGTCCAGATGCAACCACTTTCCAAGTCTCTCCGACCTTCACAAAAAAAGTTATTCAAGAATATCTCTTTCTCCTATGTGCTTTCATCCCTAACCCTAACCCTAACCCTTCCGAAAGTCGGAGAAGCTCAAGGATGGTACCGATCGATGCGCGCTACCCCATTTAGTGGGGGTAGAGCCTACTTGCAAGTCTCTCCGACCTTCACAAAAAAAGTTATTCAAGAATATCTCTTTCTCCTATGTGCTTTCATCCCTAACCCTAACCCTAACCCTTTCGAAAGTCGGAGAAGCTCAAGGATGGTACCGATCGATGCGCGCTACCCCATTTAGTGGGGGTAGAGCCTACTTGCAAGTCTCTCCAACCTTCACAAAAAAAGTTATTCAAGAATATCTCTTTCTCCTATGTGCTTTCATCCCTAACCCTAACCCTAACCCTTCCGAAAGTCGGAGAAGCTCAAGGATGGTACCGATCGATGCGCGCTACCCCATTTAGTGGGGGTAGAGCCTACTTGCAAGTCTCTCCGACCTTCACAAAAAAAGTTATTCAAGAATATCTCTTTCTCCTATGTGCTTTCATCCCTAACCCTAACCCTAACCCTTCCAAAAGTCGGAGAAGCTCAAGGATGGTACCGATCGATGCGCGCTACCCCATTTAGTGGGGGTAGAGCCTACTTGCAAGTCTCTCCGACCTTCACAAAAAAAGTTATTCAAGAATATCTCTTTCTCCTATGTGCTTTCATCCCTAACCCTAACCCTAACCCTTCCGAAAGTCGGAGAAGCTCAAGGATGGTACCGATCGATGCGCGCTACCCCATTTAGTGGGGGTAGAGCCTACTTGCAAGTCTCTCCGACCTTCACAAAAAAAGTTATTCAAGAATATCTCCTCAGATTTGGGGGAATTTCGTCGGTCGACCTCTTCCGAAGGTCGTACAAGCTCGGGGATGGTACCAATCGATCCGCAGGACCCAAATTAGTCCAGATGCAACCACTTTCCAAGTCTCTCCGACCTTCACAAAAAAAGTTATTCAAGAATATCTCTTTCTCCTATGTGCTTTCATCCCTAACCCTAACCCTATCCCTTCCGAAAGTCGGAGAAGCTCAAGGATGGTACCGATCGATGCGCGCAACCCCATTTAGTGGGGGTATAGCCTACTTGCAAGTCTCTCCGACCTTCACAAAAAAAGTTATTCAAGAATATCTCCTCAGATTTGGGGGAATTTCGTCGGTCGACCTCTTCCGAAGGTCGTACAAGCTCGGGGATGGTACCAATCGATCCGCAGGACCCAAATTAGTCCAGATGCAACCACTTTCCAAGTCTCTCCGACCTTCACAAAAAAAGTTATTCAAGAATATCTCTTTCTCCTATGTGCTTTCATCCCTAACCCTAACCCTAACCCTTCCGAAAGTCGGAGAAGCTCAAGGATGGTACCGATCGATGTGCGCTACGCCATTTAGTGGGGGTAGAGCCTACTTGCAAGTCTCTCCGACCTTCACAAAAAAAGTTATTCAAGAATATCTCTTTCTCCTATGTGCTTTCATCCCTAACCCTAACCCTAACCCTTCCGAAAGTCGGAGAAGCTCAAGGATGGTACCGATCGATGCGCGCTACCCCATTTAGTGGGGGTAGAGCCTACTTGCAAGTCTCTCCGACCTTCACAAAAAAAGTTATTCAAGAATATCTCCTCAGATTTGGGGGAATTTCGTCGGTCGACCTCTTCCGAAGGTCGTACAAGCTCAAGGATGGTACCGATCGATGCGCGCTACCCCATTTAGTGGGGGTAGAGCCTACTTGCAAGTCTCTCCGACCTTCACAAAAAAAGTTATTCAAGAATATCTCTTTCTCCTATGTGCTTTCATCCCTAACCCTAACCCTAACCCTTTCGAAAGTCGGAGAAGCTCAAGGATGGTACCGATCGATGCGCGCTACCCCATTTAGTGGGGGTAGAGCCTACTTGCAAGTCTCTCCGACCTTCACAAAAAAAGTTATTCAAGAATATCTCTTTCTCCTATGTGCTTTCATCCCTAACCCTAACCCTAACCCTTCCGAAAGTCGGAGAAGCTCAAGGATGGTACCGATCGATGCGCGCTACCCCATTTAGTGGGGGTAGAGCCTACTTGCAAGTCTCTCCGACCTTCACAAAAAAAGTTATTCAAGAATATCTCTTTCTCCTATGTGCTTTCATCCCTAACCCTAACCCTAACCCTTCCAAAAGTCGGAGAAGCTCAAGGATGGTACCGATCGATGCGCGCTACCCCATTTAGTGGGGGTAGAGCCTACTTGCAAGTCTCTCCGACCTTCACAAAAAAAGTTATTCAAGAATATCTCCTCAGATTTGGGGGAATTTCGTCGGTCGACCTTTTCCGAAGGTCGTACAAGCTCGGGGATGGTACCAATCGATCCGCAGGACCCAAATTAGTCCAGATGCAACCACTTTCCAAGTCTCTCCGACCTTCACAAAAAAAGTTATTCAAGAATATCTCTTTCTCCTATGTGCTTTCATCCCTAACCCTAACCCTAACCCTTCCGAAAGTCGGAGAAGCTCAAGGATGGTACTGATCGATGTGCGCTACCCCATTTAGTGGGGGTAGAGCCTACTTGCAAGTCTCTCCGACCTTCACAAAAAAAGTTATTCAAGAATATCTCTTTCTCCTATGTGCTTTCATCCCTAACCCTAACCCTAACCCTTCCGAAAGTCGGAGAAGCTCAAGGATGGTACCGATCGATGCGCGCTACCCCATTTAGTGGGGGTAGAGCCTACTTGCAAGTCTCTCCGACCTTCACAAAAAAAGTTATTCAAGAATATCTCCTCAGATTTGGGGGAATTTCGTCGGTCGACCTCTTCCGAAGGTCGTACAAGCTCGGGGATGGTACCAATCGATCCGCAGGACCCAAATTAGTCCAGATGCAACCACTTTCCAAGTCTCTCCGACCTTCACAAAAAAAGTTATTCAAGAATATCTCTTTCTCCTATGTGCTTTCATCCCTAACCCTAACCCTATCCCTTCCGAAAGTCGGAGAAGCTCAAGGATGGTACCGATCGATGCGCGCAACCCCATTTAGTGGGGGTATAGCCTACTTGCAAGTCTCTCCGACCTTCACAAAAAAAGTTATTCAAGAATATCTCCTCAGATTTGGGGGAATTTCGTCGGTCGACCTCTTCCGAAGGTCGTACAAGCTCGGGGATGGTACCAATCGATCCGCAGGACCCAAATTAGTCCAGATGCAACCACTTTCCAAGTCTCTCCGACCTTCACAAAAAAAGTTATTCAAGAATATCTCTTTCTCCTATGTGCTTTCATCCCTAACCCTAACCCTAACCCTTCCAAAAGTCGGAGAAGCTCAAGGATGGTACTGATCGATGCGCGCTACCCCATTTAGTGGGGGTAGAGCCTACTTGCAAGTCTCTCCGACCTTCACAAAAAAAGTTATTCAAGAATATCTCTTTCTCCTATGTGCTTTCATCCCTAACCCTAACCCTAACCCTTCCGAAAGTCGGAGAAGCTCAAGGATGGTACCGATCGATGCGCGCTACCCCATTTAGTGGGGGTAGAGCCTACTTGCAAGTCTCTCCGACCTTCACAAAAAAAGTTATTCAAGAATATCTCCTCAGATTTGGGGGAATTTCGTCGGTCGACCTCTTCCGAAGGTCGTACAAGCTCGGGGATGGTACCAATCGATCCGCAGGACCCAAATTAGTCCAGATGCAACCACTTTCCAAGTCTCTCCGACCTTCACAAAAAAAGTTATTCAAGAATATCTCTTTCTCCTATGTGCTTTCATCCCTAACCCTAACCCTAACCCTTCCGAAAGTCGGAGAAGCTCAAGGATGGTACCGATCGATGCGCGCTACCCCATTTAGTGGGGGTAGAGCCTACTTGCAAGTCTCTCCGACCTTCACAAAAAAAGTTATTCAAGAATATCTCTTTCTCCTATGTGCTTTCATCCCTAACCCTAACCCTAACCCTTTCGAAAGTCGGAGAAGCTCAAGGATGGTACCGATCGATGCGCGCTACCCCATTTAGTGGGGGTAGAGCCTACTTGCAAGTCTCTCCGACCTTCACAAAAAAAGTTATTCAAGAATATCTCTTTCTCCTATGTGCTTTCATCCCTAACCCTAACCCTAACCCTTCCGAAAGTCGGAGAAGCTCAAGGATGGTACCGATCGATGCGCGCTACCCCATTTAGTGGGGGTAGAGCCTACTTGCAAGTCTCTCCGACCTTCACAAAAAAAGTTATTCAAGAATATCTCTTTCTCCTATGTGCTTTCATCCCTAACCCTAACCCTAACCCTTCCAAAAGTCGGAGAAGCTCAAGGATGGTACCGATCGATGCGCGCTACCCCATTTAGTGGGGGTAGAGCCTACTTGCAAGTCTCTCCGACCTTCACAAAAAAAGTTATTCAAGAATATCTCTTTCTCCTATGTGCTTTCATCCCTAACCCTAACCCTAACCCTTCCGAAAGTCGGAGAAGCTCAAGGATGGTACCGATCGATGCGCGCTACCCCATTTAGTGGGGGTAGAGCCTACTTGCAAGTCTCTCCGACCTTCACAAAAAAAGTTATTCAAGAATATCTCCTCAGATTTGGGGGAATTTCGTCGGTCGACCTCTTCCGAAGGTCGTACAAGCTCGGGGATGGTACCAATCGATCCGCAGGACCCAAATTAGTCCAGATGCAACCACTTTCCAAGTCTCTCCGACCTTCACAAAAAAAGTTATTCAAGAATATCTCTTTCTCCTATGTGCTTTCATCCCTAACCCTAACCCTATCCCTTCCGAAAGTCGGAGAAGCTCAAGGATGGTACCGATCGATGCGCGCAACCCCATTTAGTGGGGGTATAGCCTACTTGCAAGTCTCTCCGACCTTCACAAAAAAAGTTATTCAAGAATATCTCCTCAGATTTGGGGGAATTTCGTCGGTCGACCTCTTCCGAAGGTCGTACAAGCTCGGGGATGGTACCAATCGATCCGCAGGACCCAAATTAGTCCAGATGCAACCACTTTCCAAGTCTCTCCGACCTTCACAAAAAAAGTTATTCAAGAATATCTCTTTCTCCTATGTGCTTTCATCCCTAACCCTAACCCTAACCCTTCCGAAAGTCGGAGAAGCTCAAGGATGGTACCGATCGATGTGCGCTACCCCATTTAGTGGGGGTAGAGCCTACTTGCAAGTCTCTCCGACCTTCACAAAAAAAGTTATTCAAGAATATCTCTTTCTCCTATGTGCTTTCATCCCTAACCCTAACCCTAACCCTTCCGAAAGTCGGAGAAGCTCAAGGATGGTACCGATCGATGCGCGCTACCCCATTTAGTGGGGGTAGAGCCTACTTGCAAGTCTCTCCGACCTTCACAAAAAAAGTTATTCAAGAATATCTCCTCAGATTTGGGGGAATTTCGTCGGTCGACCTCTTCCGAAGGTCGTACAAGCTCGGGGATGGTACCAATCGATCCGCAGGACCGAAATTAGTCCAGATGCAACCACTTTCCAAGTCTCTCCGACCTTCACAAAAAAAGTTATTCAAGAATATCTCTTTCTCCTATGTGCTTTCATCCCTAACCCTAACCCTATCCCTTCCGAAAGTCGGAGAAGCTCAAGGATGGTACCGATCGATGCGCGCAACCCCATTTAGTGGGGGTATAGCCTACTTGCAAGTCTCTCCGACCTTCACAAAAAAAGTTATTCAAGAATATCTCCTCAGATTTGGGGGAATTTCGTCGGTCGACCTCTTCCGAAGGTCGTACAAGCTCGGGGATGGTACCAATCGATCCGCAGGACCCAAATTAGTCCAGATGCAACCACTTTCCAAGTCTCTCCGACCTTCACAAAAAAAGTTATTCAAGAATATCTCTTTCTCCTATGTGCTTTCATCCCTAACCCTAACCCTAACCCTTCCGAAAGTCGGAGAAGCTCAAGGATGGTACCGATCGATGCGCGCTACCCCATTTAGTGGGGGTAGAGCCTACTTGCAAGTCTCTCCGACCTTCACAAAAAAAGTTATTCAAGAATATCTCTTTCTCCTATGTGCTTTCATCCCTAACCCTAACCCTAACCCTTTCGAAAGTCGGAGAAGCTCAAGGATGGTACCGATCGATGCGCGCTACCCCATTTAGTGGGGGTAGAGCCTACTTGCAAGTCTCTCCGACCTTCACAAAAAAAGTTATTCAAGAATATCTCTTTCTCCTATGTGCTTTCATCCCTAACCCTAACCCTAACCCTTCCGAAAGTCGGAGAAGCTCAAGGATGGTACCGATCGATGCGCGCTACCCCATTTAGTGGGGGTAGAGCCTACTTGCAAGTCTCTCCGACCTTCACAAAAAAAGTTATTCAAGAATATCTCTTTCTCCTATGTGCTTTCATCCCTAACCCTAACCCTAACCCTTCCAAAAGTCGGAGAAGCTCAAGGATGGTACCGATCGATGCGCGCTACCCCATTTAGTGGGGGTAGAGCCTACTTGCAAGTCTCTCCGACCTTCACAAAAAAAGTTATTCAAGAATATCTCTTTCTCCTATGTGCTTTCATCCCTAACCCTAACCCTAACCCTTCCGAAAGTCGGAGAAGCTCAAGGATGGTACCGATCGATGCGCGCTACCCCATTTAGTGGGGGTAGAGCCTACTTGCAAGTCTCTCCGACCTTCACAAAAAAAGTTATTCAAGAATATCTCCTCAGATTTGGGGGAATTTCGTCGGTCGACCTCTTCCGAAGGTCGTACAAGCTCGGGGATGGTACCAATCGATCCGCAGGACCCAAATTAGTCCAGATGCAACCACTTTCCAAGTCTCTCCGACCTTCACAAAAAAAGTTATTCAAGAATATCTCTTTCTCCTATGTGCTTTCATCCCTAACCCTAACCCTATCCCTTCCGAAAGTCGGAGAAGCTCAAGGATGGTACCGATCGATGCGCGCAACCCCATTTAGTGGGGGTATAGCCTACTTGCAAGTCTCTCCGACCTTCACAAAAAAAGTTATTCAAGAATATCTCCTCAGATTTGGGGGAATTTCGTCGGTCGACCTCTTCCGAAGGTCGTACAAGCTCGGGGATGGTACCAATCGATCCGCAGGACCCAAATTAGTCCAGATGCAACCACTTTCCAAGTCTCTCCGACCTTCACAAAAAAAGTTATTCAAGAATATCTCTTTCTCCTATGTGCTTTCATCCCTAACCCTAACCCTAACCCTTCCGAAAGTCGGAGAAGCTCAAGGATGGTACCGATCGATGTGCGCTACCCCATTTAGTGGGGGTAGAGCCTACTTGCAAGTCTCTCCGACCTTCACAAAAAAAGTTATTCAAGAATATCTCTTTCTCCTATGTGCTTTCATCCCTAACCCTAACCCTAACCCTTCCGAAAGTCGGAGAAGCTCAAGGATGGTACCGATCGATGCGCGCTACCCCATTTAGTGGGGGTAGAGCCTACTTGCAAGTCTCTCCGACCTTCACAAAAAAAGTTATTCAAGAATATCTCCTCAGATTTGGGGGAATTTCGTCGGTCGACCTCTTCCGAAGGTCGTACAAGCTCGGGGATGGTACCAATCGATCCGCAGGACCGAAATTAGTCCAGATGCAACCACTTTCCAAGTCTCTCCGACCTTCACAAAAAAAGTTATTCAAGAATATCTCTTTCTCCTATGTGCTTTCATCCCTAACCCTAACCCTATCCCTTCCGAAAGTCGGAGAAGCTCAAGGATGGTACCGATCGATGCGCGCAACCCCATTTAGTGGGGGTATAGCCTACTTGCAAGTCTCTCCGACCTTCACAAAAAAAGTTATTCAAGAATATCTCCTCAGATTTGGGGGAATTTCGTCGGTCGACCTTTTCCGAAGGTCGTACAAGCTCGGGGATGGTACCAATCGATCCGCAGGACCCAAATTAGTCCAGATGCAACCACTTTCCAAGTCTCTCCGACCTTCACAAAAAAAGTTATTCAAGAATATCTCTTTCTCCTATGTGCTTTCATCCCTAACCCTAACCCTAACCCTTCCGAAAGTCGGAGAAGCTCAAGGATGGTACTGATCGATGTGCGCTACCCCATTTAGTGGGGGTAGAGCCTACTTGCAAGTCTCTCCGACCTTCACAAAAAAAGTTATTCAAGAATATCTCTTTCTCCTATGTGCTTTCATCCCTAACCCTAACCCTAACCCTTCCGAAAGTCGGAGAAGCTCAAGGATGGTACCGATCGATGCGCGCTACCCCATTTAGTGGGGGTAGAGCCTACTTGCAAGTCTCTCCGACCTTCACAAAAAAAGTTATTCAAGAATATCTCCTCAGATTTGGGGGAATTTCGTCGGTCGACCTCTTCCGAAGGTCGTACAAGCTCGGGGATGGTACCAATCGATCCGCAGGACCCAAATTAGTCCAGATGCAACCACTTTCCAAGTCTCTCCGACCTTCACAAAAAAAGTTATTCAAGAATATCTCTTTCTCCTATGTGCTTTCATCCCTAACCCTAACCCTATCCCTTCCGAAAGTCGGAGAAGCTCAAGGATGGTACCGATCGATGCGCGCAACCCCATTTAGTGGGGGTATAGCCTACTTGCAAGTCTCTCCGACCTTCACAAAAAAAGTTATTCAAGAATATCTCCTCAGATTTGGGGGAATTTCGTCGGTCGACCTTTTCCGAAGGTCGTACAAGCTCGGGGATGGTACCAATCGATCCGCAGGACCCAAATTAGTCCAGATGCAACCACTTTCCAAGTCTCTCCGACCTTCACAAAAAAAGTTATTCAAGAATATCTCTTTCTCCTATGTGCTTTCATCCCTAACCCTAACCCTAACCCTTCCGAAAGTCGGAGAAGCTCAAGGATGGTACCGATCGATGTGCGCTACCCCATTTAGTGGGGGTAGAGCCTACTTGCAAGTCTCTCCGACCTTCACAAAAAAAGTTATTCAAGAATATCTCTTTCTCCTATGTGCTTTCATCCCTAACCCTAACCCTAACCCTTCCGAAAGTCGGAGAAGCTCAAGGATGGTACCGATCGATGCGCGCTACCCCATTTAGTGGGGGTAGAGCCTACTTGCAAGTCTCTCCGACCTTCACAAAAAAAGTTATTCAAGAATATCTCCTCAGATTTGGGGGAATTTCGTCGGTCGACCTCTTCCGAAGGTCGTACAAGCTCGGGGATGGTACCAATCGATCCGCAGGACCCAAATTAGTCCAGATGAAACCACTTTCCAAGTCTCTCCGACCTTCACAAAAAAAGTTATTCAAGAATATCTCTTTCTCCTATGTGCTTTCATCCCTAACCCTAACCCTAACCCTTCCGAAAGTCGGAGAAGCTCAAGGATGGTACTGATCGATGTGCGCTACCCCATTTAGTGGGGGTAGAGCCTACTTGCAAGTCTCTCCGACCTTCACAAAAAAAGTTATTCAAGAATATCTCTTTCTCCTATGTGCTTTCATCCCTAACCCTAACCCTAACCCTTCCGAAAGTCGGAGAAGCTCAAGGATGGTACCGATCGATGCGCGCTACCCCATTTAGTGGGGGTAGAGCCTACTTGCAAGTCTCTCCGACCTTCACAAAAAAAGTTATTCAAGAATATCTCCTCAGATTTGGGGGAATTTCGTCGGTCGACCTCTTCCGAAGGTCGTACAAGCTCGGGGATGGTACCAATCGATCCGCAGGACCCAAATTAGTCCAGATGCAACCACTTTCCAAGTCTCTCCGACCTTCACAAAAAAAGTTATTCAAGAATATTTCTTTCTCCTATGTGCTTTCATCCCTAACCCTAACCCTATCCCTTCCGAAAGTCGGAGAAGCTCAAGGATGGTACCGATCGATGCGCGCAACCCCATTTAGTGGGGGTATAGCCTACTTGCAAGTCTCTCCGACCTTCACAAAAAAAGTTATTCAAGAATATCTCCTCAGATTTGGGGGAATTTCGTCGGTCGACCTCTTCCGAAGGTCGTACAAGCTCGGGGATGGTACCAATCGATCCGCAGGACCCAAATTAGTCCAGATGCAACCACTTTCCAAGTCTCTCCGACCTTCACAAAAAAAGTTATTCAAGAATATCTCTTTCTCCTATGTGCTTTCATCCCTAACCCTAACCCTAACCCTTCCGAAAGTCGGAGAAGCTCAAGGATGGTACCGATCGATGTGCGCTACCCCATTTAGTGGGGGTAGAGCCTACTTGCAAGTCTCTCCGACCTTCACAAAAAAAGTTATTCAAGAATATCTCTTTCTCCTATGTGCTTTCATCCCTAACCCTAACCCTAACCCTTCCGAAAGTCGGAGAAGCTCAAGGATGGTACCGATCGATGCGCGCTACCCCATTTAGTGGGGGTAGAGCCTACTTGCAAGTCTCTCCGACCTTCACAAAAAAAGTTATTCAAGAATATCTCCTCAGATTTGGGGGAATTTCGTCGGTCGACCTCTTCCGAAGGTCGTACAAGCTCGGGGATGGTACCAATCGATCCGCAGGACCCAAATTAGTCCAGATGCAACCACTTTCCAAGTCTCTCCGACCTTCACAAAAAAAGTTATTCAAGAATATCTCTTTCTCCTATGTGCTTTCATCCCTAACCCTAACCCTTCCGAAAGTCGGAGAAGCTCAAGGATGGTACCGATCGATGCGCGCAACCCCATTTAGTGGGGGTAGAGCCTACTTGCAAGTCTCTCCGACCTTCACAAAAAAAGTTATTCAAGAATATCTCTTTCTCCTATGTGCTTTCATCCCTAACCCTAACCCTAACCCTTCCGAAAGTCGGAGAAGCTCAAGGATGGTACCGATCGATGCGCGCTACCCCATTTAGTGGGGGTAGAGCCTACTTGCAAGTCTCTCCGACCTTCACAAAAAAAGTTATTCAAGAATATCTCTTTCTCCTATGTGCTTTCATCCCTAACCCTAACCCTAACCCTTCCGAAAGTCGGAGAAGCTCAAGGATGGTACCGATCGATGCGCGCAACCCCATTTAGTGGGGGTAGAGCCTACTTGCAAGTCTCTTTGACCTTCACAAAAAAAGTTATTCAAGAATATCTCCTCAGATTTGGGGGAATTTCGTCGGTCGACCTCTTCCGAAGGTCGTACAAGCTCGGGGATGGTACCAATCGATCCGCAGGACCCAAATTAGTCCAGATGCAACCACTTTCCAAGTCTCTCCGACCTTCACAAAAAAAGTTATTCAAGAATATCTCTTTCTCCTATGTGCTTTCATCCCTAACCCTAACCCTATCCCTTCCGAAAGTCGGAGAAGCTCAAGGATGGTACCGATCGATGCGCGCAACCCCATTTAGTGGGGGTAGAGCCTACTTGCAAGTCTCTCCGACCTTCACAAAAAAAGTTATTCAAGAATATCTCCTCAGATTTGGGGGAATTTCGTCGGTCGACCTCTTCCGAAGGTCGTACAAGCTCGGGGATGGTACCAATCGATCCGCAGGACCCAAATTAGTCCAGATGCAACCACTTTCCAAGTCTCTCCGACCTTCACAAAAAAAGTTATTCAAGAATATCTCTTTCTCCTATGTGCTTTCATCCCTAACCCTAACCCTAACCCTTCCGAAAGTCGGAGAAGCTCAAGGATGGTACCGATCGATGCGCGCTACCCCATTTAGTGGGGGTAGAGCCTACTTGCAAGTCTCTCCGACCTTCACAAAAAAAGTTATTCAAGAATATCTCTTTCTCCTATGTGCTTTCATCCCTAACCCTAACCCTAACCCTTCCGAAAGTCGGAGAAGCTCAAGGATGGTACCGATCGATGCGCGCTACCCCATTTAGTGGGGGTAGAGCCTACTTGCAAGTCTCTCCGACCTTCACAAAAAAAGTTATTCAAGAATATCTCCTCAGATTTGGGGGAATTTCGTCGGTCGACCTCTTCCGAAGGTCGTACAAGCTCGGGGATGGTACCAATCGATCCGCAGGACCCAAATTAGTCCAGATGCAACCACTTTCCAAGTCTCTCCGACCTTCACAAAAAAAGTTATTCAAGAATATCTCTTTCTCCTATGTGCTTTCATCCCTAACCCTAACCCTAACCCTTCCGAAAGTCGGAGAAGCTCAAGGATGGTACTGATCGATGTGCGCTACCCCATTTAGTGGGGGTAGAGCCTACTTGCAAGTCTCTCCGACCTTCACAAAAAAAGTTATTCAAGAATATCTCTTTCTCCTATGTGCTTTCATCCCTAACCCTAACCCTAACCCTTCCGAAAGTCGGAGAAGCTCAAGGATGGTACCGATCGATGCGCGCTACCCCATTTAGTGGGGGTAGAGCCTACTTGCAAGTCTCTCCGACCTTCACAAAAAAAGTTATTCAAGAATATCTCCTCAGATTTGGGGGAATTTCGTTGGTCGACCTCTTCCGAAGGTCGTACAAGCTCGGGGATGGTACCAATCGATCCGCAGGACCCAAATTAGTCCAGATGCAACCACTTTCCAAGTCTCTCCGACCTTCACAAAAAAAGTTATTCAAGAATATCTCTTTCTCCTATGTGCTTTCATCCCTAACCCTAACCCTATCCCTTCCGAAAGTCGGAGAAGCTCAAGGATGGTACCGATCGATGCGCGCAACCCCATTTAGTGGGGGTATAGCCTACTTGCAAGTCTCTCCGACCTTCACAAAAAAAGTTATTCAAGAATATCTCCTCAGATTTGGGGGAATTTCGTCGGTCGACCTCTTCCGAAGGTCGTACAAGCTCGGGGATGGTACCAATCGATCCGCAGGACCCAAATTAGTCCAGATGCAACCACTTTCCAAGTCTCTCCGACCTTCACAAAAAAAGTTATTCAAGAATATCTCTTTCTCCTATGTGCTTTCATCCCTAACCCTAACCCTAACCCTTCCGAAAGTCGGAGAAGCTCAAGGATGGTACCGATCGATGTGCGCTACCCCATTTAGTGGGGGTAGAGCCTACTTGCAAGTCTCTCCGACCTTCACAAAAAAAGTTATTCAAGAATATCTCTTTCTCCTATGTGCTTTCATCCCTAACCCTAACCCTAACCCTTCCGAAAGTCGGAGAAGCTCAAGGATGGTACCGATCGATGCGCGCTACCCCATTTAGTGGGGGTAGAGCCTACTTGCAAGTCTCTCCGACCTTCACAAAAAAAGTTATTCAAGAATATCTCCTCAGATTTGGGGGAATTTCGTCGGTCGACCTCTTCCGAAGGTCGTACAAGCTCGGGGATAGTACCAATCGATCCGCAGGACCCAAATTAGTCCAGATGCAACCACTTTCCAAGTCTCTCCGACCTTCACAAAAAAAGTTATTCAAGAATATCTCTTTCTCCTATGTGCTTTCATCCCTAACCCTAACCCTAACCCTTCCGAAAGTCGGAGAAGCTCAAGGATGGTACCGATCGATGCGCGCTACCCCATTTAGTGGGGGTAGAGCCTACTTGCAAGTCTCTCCGACCTTCACAAAAAAAGTTATTCAAGAATATCTCTTTCTCCTATGTGCTTTCATCCCTAACCCTAACCCTAACCCTTCCGAAAGTCGGAGAAGCTCAAGGATGGTACCGATCGATGCGCGCAACCCCATTTAGTGGGGGTAGAGCCTACTTGCAAGTCTCTCCGACCTTCACAAAAAAAGTTATTCAAGAATATCTCCTCAGATTTGGGGGAATTTCGTCGGTCGACCTCTTCCGAAGGTCGTACAAGCTCGGGGATGGTACCAATCGATCCGCAGGACCCAAATTAGTCCAGATGCAACCACTTTCCAAGTCTCTCCGACCTTCACAAAAAAAGTTATTCAAGAATATCTCTTTCTCCTATGTGCTTTCATCCCTAACCCTAACCCTATCCCTTCCGAAAGTCGGAGAAGCTCAAGGATGTTACCGATCGATGCGCGCAACCCCATTTAGTGGGGGTATAGCCTACTTGCAAGTCTCTCCGACCTTCACAAAAAAAGTTATTCAAGAATATCTCCTCAGATTTGGGGGAATTTCGTCGGTCGACCTCTTCCGAAGGTCGTACAAGCTCGGGGATGGTACCAATCGATCCGCAGGACCCAAATTAGTCCAGATGCAACCACTTTCCAAGTCTCTCCGACCTTCACAAAAAAAGTTATTCAAGAATATCTCTTTCTCCTATGTGCTTTCATCCCTAACCCTAACCCTAACCCTTCCGAAAGTCGGAGAAGCTCAAGGATGGTACCGATCGATGTGCGCTACCCCATTTAGTGGGGGTAGAGCCTACTTGCAAGTCTCTCCGACCTTCACAAAAAAAGTTATTCAAGAATATCTCTTTCTCCTATGTGCTTTCATCCCTAACCCTAACCCTAACCCTTCCGAAAGTCGGAGAAGCTCAAGGATGGTACCGATCGATGCGCGCTACCCCATTTAGTGGGGGTAGAGCCTACTTGCAAGTCTCTCCGACCTTCACAAAAAAAGTTATTCAAGAATATCTCCTCAGATTTGGGGGAATTTCGTCGGTCGACCTCTTCCGAAGGTCGTACAAGCTCGGGGATAGTACCAATCGATCCGCAGGACCCAAATTAGTCCAGATGCAACCACTTTCCAAGTCTCTCCGACCTTCACAAAAAAAGTTATTCAAGAATATCTCTTTCTCCTATGTGCTTTCATCCCTAACCCTAACCCTAACCCTTCCGAAAGTCGGAGAAGCTCAAGGATGGTACCGATCGATGCGCGCTACCCCATTTAGTGGGGGTAGAGCCTACTTGCAAGTCTCTCCGACCTTCACAAAAAAAGTTATTCAAGAATATCTCTTTCTCCTATGTGCTTTCATCCCTAACCCTAACCCTAACCCTTCCGAAAGTCGGAGAAGCTCAAGGATGGTACCGATCGATGCGCGCAACCCCATTTAGTGGGGGTAGAGCCTACTTGCAAGTCTCTCCGACCTTCACAAAAAAAGTTATTCAAGAATATCTCCTCAGATTTGGGGGAATTTCGTCGGTCGACCTCTTCCGAAGGTCGTACAAGCTCGGGGATGGTACCAATCGATCCGCAGGACCCAAATTAGTCCAGATGCAACCACTTTCCAAGTCTCTCCGACCTTCACAAAAAAAGTTATTCAAGAATATCTCTTTCTCCTATGTGCTTTCATCCCTAACCCTAACCCTATCCCTTCCGAAAGTCGGAGAAGCTCAAGGATGTTACCGATCGATGCGCGCAACCCCATTTAGTGGGGGTATAGCCTACTTGCAAGTCTCTCCGACCTTCACAAAAAAAGTTATTCAAGAATATCTCCTCAGATTTGGGGGAATTTCGTCGGTCGACCTCTTCCGAAGGTCGTACAAGCTCGGGGATGGTACCAATCGATCCGCAGGACCCAAATTAGTCCAGATGCAACCACTTTCCAAGTCTCTCCGACCTTCACAAAAAAAGTTATTCAAGAATATCTCTTTCTCCTATGTGCTTTCATCCCTAACCCTAACCCTAACCCTTCCGAAAGTCGGAGAAGCTCAAGGATGGTACCGATCGATGTGCGCTACCCCATTTAGTGGGGGTAGAGCCTACTTGCAAGTCTCTCCGACCTTCACAAAAAAAGTTATTCAAGAATATCTCTTTCTCCTATGTGCTTTCATCCCTAACCCTAACCCTAACCCTTCCGAAAGTCGGAGAAGCTCAAGGATGGTACCGATCGATGCGCGCTACCCCATTTAGTGGGGGTAGAGCCTACTTGCAAGTCTCTCCGACCTTCACAAAAAAAGTTATTCAAGAATATCTCCTCAGATTTGGGGGAATTTCGTCGGTCGACCTCTTCCGAAGGTCGTACAAGCTCGGGGATGGTACCAATCGATCCGCAGGACCCAAATTAGTCCAGATGCAACCACTTTCCAAGTCTCTCCGACCTTCACAAAAAAAGTTATTCAAGAATATCTCTTTCTCCTATGTGCTTTCATCCCTAACCCTAACCCTATCCCTTCCGAAAGTCGGAGAAGCTCAAGGATGGTACCGATCGATGCGCGCAACCCCATTTAGTGGGGGTATAGCCTACTTGCAAGTCTCTCCGACCTTCACAAAAAAAGTTATTCAAGAATATCTCCTCAGATTTGGGGGAATTTCGTCGGTCGACCTTTTTCGAAGGTCGTACAAGCTCGGGGATGGTACCAATCGATCCGCAGGACCCAAATTAGTCCAGATGCAACCACTTTCCAAGTCTCTCCGACCTTCACAAAAAAAGTTATTCAAGAATATCTCTTTCTCCTATGTGCTTTCATCCCTAACCCTAACCCTAACCCTTCCGAAAGTCGGAGAAGCTCAAGGATGGTACTGATCGATGTGCGCTACCCCATTTAGTGGGGGTAGAGCCTACTTGCAAGTCTCTCCGACCTTCACAAAAAAAGTTATTCAAGAATATCTCTTTCTCCTATGTGCTTTCATCCCTAACCCTAACCCTAACCCTTCCGAAAGTCGGAGAAGCTCAAGGATGGTACCGATCGATGCGCGCTACCCCATTTAGTGGGGGTAGAGCCTACTTGCAAGTCTCTCCGACCTTCACAAAAAAAGTTATTCAAGAATATCTCCTCAGATTTGGGGGAATTTCGTCGGTCGACCTCTTCCGAAGGTCGTACAAGCTCGGGGATGGTACCAATCGATCCGCAGGACCCAAATTAGTCCAGATGCAACCACTTTCCAAGTCTCTCCGACCTTCACAAAAAAAGTTATTCAAGAATATCTCTTTCTCCTATGTGCTTTCATCCCTAACCCTAACCCTATCCCTTCCGAAAGTCGGAGAAGCTCAAGGATGGTACCGATCGATGCGCGCAACCCCATTTAGTGGGGGTATAGCCTACTTGCAAGTCTCTCCGACCTTCACAAAAAAAGTTATTCAAGAATATCTCCTCAGATTTGGGGGAATTTCGTCGGTCGACCTCTTCCGAAGGTCGTACAAGCTCGGGGATGGTACCAATCGATCCGCAGGACCCAAATTAGTCCAGATGCAACCACTTTCCAAGTCTCTCCGACCTTCACAAAAAAAGTTATTCAAGAATATCTCTTTCTCCTATGTGCTTTCATCCCTAACCCTAACCCTAACCCTTCCAAAAGTCGGAGAAGCTCAAGGATGGTACTGATCGATGCGCGCTACCCCATTTAGTGGGGGTAGAGCCTACTTGCAAGTCTCTCCGACCTTCACAAAAAAAGTTATTCAAGAATATCTCTTTCTCCTATGTGCTTTCATCCCTAACCCTAACCCTAACCCTTCCGAAAGTCGGAGAAGCTCAAGGATGGTACCGATCGATGCGCGCTACCCCATTTAGTGGGGGTAGAGCCTACTTGCAAGTCTCTCCGACCTTCACAAAAAAAGTTATTCAAGAATATCTCCTCAGATTTGGGGGAATTTCGTCGGTCGACCTCTTCCGAAGGTCGTACAAGCTCGGGGATGGTACCAATCGATCCGCAGGACCCAAATTAGTCCAGATGCAACCACTTTCCAAGTCTCTCCGACCTTCACAAAAAAAGTTATTCAAGAATATCTCTTTCTCCTATGTGCTTTCATCCCTAACCCTAACCCTAACCCTTCCGAAAGTCGGAGAAGCTCAAGGATGGTACCGATCGATGCGCGCTACCCCATTTAGTGGGGGTAGAGCCTACTTGCAAGTCTCTCCGACCTTCACAAAAAAAGTTATTCAAGAATATCTCTTTCTCCTATGTGCTTTCATCCCTAACCCTAACCCTAACCCTTTCGAAAGTCGGAGAAGCTCAAGGATGGTACCGATCGATGCGCGCTACCCCATTTAGTGGGGGTAGAGCCTACTTGCAAGTCTCTCCGACCTTCACAAAAAAAGTTATTCAAGAATATCTCTTTCTCCTATGTGCTTTCATCCCTAACCCTAACCCTAACCCTTCCGAAAGTCGGAGAAGCTCAAGGATGGTACCGATCGATGCGCGCTACCCCATTTAGTGGGGGTAGAGCCTACTTGCAAGTCTCTCCGACCTTCACAAAAAAAGTTATTCAAGAATATCTCTTTCTCCTATGTGCTTTCATCCCTAACCCTAACCCTAACCCTTCCAAAAGTCGGAGAAGCTCAAGGATGGTACTGATCGATGCGCGCTACCCCATTTAGTGGGGGTAGAGCCTACTTGCAAGTCTCTCCGACCTTCACAAAAAAAGTTATTCAAGAATATCTCTTTCTCCTATGTGCTTTCATCCCTAACCCTAACCCTAACCCTTCCGAAAGTCGGAGAAGCTCAAGGATGGTACCGATCGATGCGCGGTACCCCATTTAGTGGGGGTAGAGCCTACTTGCAAGTCTCTCCGACCTTCACAAAAAAAGTTATTCAAGAATATCTCCTCAGATTTGGGGGAATTTCGTCGGTCGACCTCTTCCGAAGGTCGTACAAGCTCGGGGATGGTACCAATCGATCCGCAGGACCCAAATTAGTCCAGATGCAACCACTTTCCAAGTCTCTCCGACCTTCACAAAAAAAGTTATTCAAGAATATCTCTTTCTCCTATGTGCTTTCATCCCTAACCCTAACCCTATCCCTTCCGAAAGTCGGAGAAGCTCAAGGATGGTACCGATCGATGCGCGCAACCCCATTTAGTGGGGGTATAGCCTACTTGCAAGTCTCTCCGACCTTCACAAAAAAAGTTATTCAAGAATATCTCCTCAGATTTGGGGGAATTTCGTCGGTCGACCTCTTCCGAAGGTCGTACAAGCTCGGGGATGGTACCAATCGATCCGCAGGACCCAAATTAGTCCAGATGCAACCACTTTCCAAGTCTCTCCGACCTTCACAAAAAAAGTTATTCAAGAATATCTCTTTCTCCTATGTGCTTTCATCCCTAACCCTAACCCTAACCCTTCCGAAAGTCGGAGAAGCTCAAGGATGGTACCGATCGATGTGCGCTACCCCATTTAGTGGGGGTAGAGCCTACTTGCAAGTCTCTCCGACCTTCACAAAAAAAGTTATTCAAGAATATCTCTTTCTCCTATGTGCTTTCATCCCTAACCCTAACCCTAACCCTTCCGAAAGTCGGAGAAGCTCAAGGATGGTACCGATCGATGCGCGCTACCCCATTTAGTGGGGGTAGAGCCTACTTGCAAGTCTCTCCGACCTTCACAAAAAAAGTTATTCAAGAATATCTCCTCAGATTTGGGGGAATTTCGTCGGTCGACTTCTTCCGAAGGTCGTACAAGCTCGGGGATGGTACCAATCGATCCGCAGGACCCAAATTAGTCCAGATGCAACCACTTTCCAAGTCTCTCCGACCTTCACAAAAAAAGTTATTCAAGAATATCTCTTTCTCCTATGTGCTTTCATCCCTAACCCTAACCCTATCCCTTCCGAAAGTCGGAGAAGCTCAAGGATGGTACCGATCGATGCGCGCAACCCCATTTAGTGGGGGTATAGCCTACTTGCAAGTCTCTCCGACCTTCACAAAAAAAGTTATTCAAGAATATCTCCTCAGATTTGGGGGAATTTCGTCGGTCGACCTTTTCCGAAGGTCGTACAAGCTCGGGGATGGTACCAATCGATCCGCAGGACCCAAATTAGTCCAGATGCAACCACTTTCCAAGTCTCTCCGACCTTCACAAAAAAAGTTATTCAAGAATATCTCTTTCTCCTATGTGCTTTCATCCCTAACCCTAACCCTAACCCTTCCGAAAGTCGGAGAAGCTCAAGGATGGTACTGATCGATGTGCGCTACCCCATTTAGTGGGGGTAGAGCCTACTTGCAAGTCTCTCCGACCTTCACAAAAAAAGTTATTCAAGAATATCTCTTTCTCCTATGTGCTTTCATCCCTAACCCTAACCCTAACCCTTCCGAAAGTCGGAGAAGCTCAAGGATGGTACCGATCGATGCGCGCTACCCCATTTAGTGGGGGTAGAGCCTACTTGCAAGTCTCTCCGACCTTCACAAAAAAAGTTATTCAAGAATATCTCCTCAGATTTGGGGGAATTTCGTCGGTCGACCTCTTCCGAAGGTCGTACAAGCTCGGGGATGGTACCAATCGATCCGCAGGACCCAAATTAGTCCAGATGCAACCACTTTCCAAGTCTCTCCGACCTTCACAAAAAAAGTTATTCAAGAATATCTCTTTCTCCTATGTGCTTTCATCCCTAACCCTAACCCTATCCCTTCCGAAAGTCGGAGAAGCTCAAGGATGGTACCGATCGATGCGCGCAACCCCATTTAGTGGGGGTATAGCCTACTTGCAAGTCTCTCCGACCTTCACAAAAAAAGTTATTCAAGAATATCTCCTCAGATTTGGGGGAATTTCGTCGGTCGACCTCTTCCGAAGGTCGTACAAGCTCGGGGATGGTACCAATCGATCCGCAGGACCCAAATTAGTCCAGATGCAACCACTTTCCAAGTCTCTCCGACCTTCACAAAAAAAGTTATTCAAGAATATCTCTTTCTCCTATGTGCTTTCATCCCTAACCCTAACCCTAACCCTTCCGAAAGTCGGAGAAGCTCAAGGATGGTACCGATCGATGTGCGCTACCCCATTTAGTGGGGGTAGAGCCTACTTGCAAGTCTCTCCGACCTTCACAAAAAAAGTTATTCAAGAATATCTCTTTCTCCTATGTGCTTTCATCCCTAACCCTAACCCTAACCCTTCCGAAAGTCGGAGAAGCTCAAGGATGGTACCGATCGATGCGCGCTACCCCATTTAGTGGGGGTAGAGCCTACTTGCAAGTCTCTCCGACCTTCACAAAAAAAGTTATTCAAGAATATCTCCTCAGATTTGGGGGAATTTCGTCGGTCGACCTCTTCCGAAGGTCGTACAAGCTCGGGGATGGTACCAATCGATCCGCAGGACCCAAATTAGTCCAGATGCAACCACTTTCCAAGTCTCTCCGACCTTCACAAAAAAAGTTATTCAAGAATATCTCTTTCTCCTATGTGCTTTCATCCCTAACCCTAACCCTATCCCTTCCGAAAGTCGGAGAAGCTCAAGGATGGTACCGATCGATGCGCGCAACCCCATTTAGTGGGGGTATAGCCTACTTGCAAGTCTCTCCGACCTTCACAAAAAAAGTTATTCAAGAATATCTCCTCAGATTTGGGGGAATTTCGTCGGTCGACCTTTTTCGAAGGTCGTACAAGCTCGGGGATGGTACCAATCGATCCGCAGGACCCAAATTAGTCCAGATGCAACCACTTTCCAAGTCTCTCCGACCTTCACAAAAAAAGTTATTCAAGAATATCTCTTTCTCCTATGTGCTTTCATCCCTAACCCTAACCCTAACCCTTCCGAAAGTCGGAGAAGCTCAAGGATGGTACTGATCGATGTGCGCTACCCCATTTAGTGGGGGTAGAGCCTACTTGCAAGTCTCTCCGACCTTCACAAAAAAAGTTATTCAAGAATATCTCTTTCTCCTATGTGCTTTCATCCCTAACCCTAACCCTAACCCTTCCGAAAGTCGGAGAAGCTCAAGGATGGTACCGATAGATGCGCTCCCCCATTTAGTGGGGGTAGAGCCTACTTGCAAGTCTCTCCGACCTTCACAAAAAAAGTTATTCAAGAATATCTCCTCAGATTTGGGGGAATTTCGTCGGTCGACCTCTTCCGAAGGTCGTACAAGCTCGGGGATGGTACCAATCGATCCGCAGGACCCAAATTAGTCCAGATGCAACCACTTTCCAAGTCTCTCCGACCTTCACAAAAAAAGTTATTCAAGAATATCTCTTTCTCCTATGTGCTTTCATCCCTAACCCTAACCCTATCCCTTCCGAAAGTCGGAGAAGCTCAAGGATGGTACCGATCGATGCGCGCAACCCCATTTAGTGGGGGTATAGCCTACTTGCAAGTCTCTCCGACCTTCACAAAAAAAGTTATTCAAGAATATCTCCTCAGATTTGGGGGAATTTCGTCGGTCGACCTCTTCCGAAGGTCGTACAAGCTCGGGGATGGTACCAATCGATCCGCAGGACCCAAATTAGTCCAGATGCAACCACTTTCCAAGTCTCTCCGACCTTCACAAAAAAAGTTATTCAAGAATATCTCTTTCTCCTATGTGCTTTCATCCCTAACCCTAACCCTAACCCTTCCAAAAGTCGGAGAAGCTCAAGGATGGTACTGATCGATGCGCGCTACCCCATTTAGTGGGGGTAGAGCCTACTTGCAAGTCTCTCCGACCTTCACAAAAAAAGTTATTCAAGAATATCTCTTTCTCCTATGTGCTTTCATCCCTAACCCTAACCCTAACCCTTCCGAAAGTCGGAGAAGCTCAAGGATGGTACCGATCGATGCACGCTACCCCATTTAGTGGGGGTAGAGCCTACTTGCAAGTCTCTCCGACCTTCACAAAAAAAGTTATTCAAGAATATCTCCTCAGATTTGGGGGAATTTCGTCGGTCGACCTCTTCCGAAGGTCGTACAAGCTCGGGGATGGTACCAATCGATCCGCAGGACCCAAATTAGTCCAGATGCAACCACTTTCCAAGTCTCTCCGACCTTCACAAAAAAAGTTATTCAAGAATATCTCTTTCTCCTATGTGCTTTCATCCCTAACCCTAACCCTAACCCTTCCGAAAGTCGGAGAAGCTCAAGGATGGTACCGATCGATGCGCGCTACCCCATTTAGTGGGGGTAGAGCCTACTTGCAAGTCTCTCCGACCTTCACAAAAAAAGTTATTCAAGAATATCTCTTTCTCCTATGTGCTTTCATCCCTAACCCTAACCCTAACCCTTTCGAAAGTCGGAGAAGCTCAAGGATGGTACCGATCGATGCGCGCTACCCCATTTAGTGGGGGTAGAGCCTACTTGCAAGTCTCTCCGACCTTCACAAAAAAAGTTATTCAAGAATATCTCTTTCTCCTATGTGCTTTCATCCCTAACCCTAACCCTAACCCTTCCGAAAGTCGGAGAAGCTCAAGGATGGTACCGATCGATGCGCGCTACCCCATTTAGTGGGGGTAGAGCCTACTTGCAAGTCTCTCCGACCTTCACAAAAAAAGTTATTCAAGAATATCTCTTTCTCCTATGTGCTTTCATCCCTAACCCTAACCCTTCCAAAAGTCGGAGAAGCTCAAGGATGGTACCGATCGATGCGCGCTACCCCATTTAGTGGGGGTAGAGCCTACTTGCAAGTCTCTCCGACCTTCACAAAAAAAGTTATTCAAGAATATCTCCTCAGATTTGGGGGAATTTCGTCGGTCGACCTCTTTCGAAGGTCGTACAAGCTCGGGGATGGTACCAATCGATCCGCAGGACCCAAATTAGTCCAGATGCAACCACTTTCCAAGTCTCTCCGACCTTCACAAAAAAAGTTATTCAAGAATATCTCTTTCTCCTATGTGCTTTCATCCCTAACCCTAACCCTAACCCTTCCGAAAGTCGGAGAAGCTCAAGGATGGTACCGATCGATGCGCGCTACCCCATTTAGTGGGGGTAGAGCCTACTTGCAAGTCTCTCCGACCTTCACAAAAAAAGTTATTCAAGAATATCTCCTCAGATTTGGGGGAATTTCGTCGGTCGACCTCTTCCGAAGGTCGTACAAGCTCGGGGATGGTACCAATCGATCCGCAGGACCCAAATTAGTCCAGATGCAACCACTTTCCAAGTCTCTCCGACCTTCACAAAAAAAGTTATTCAAGAATATCTCTTTCTCCTATGTGCTTTCATCCCTAACCCTAACCCTAACCCTTCCAAAAGTCGGAGAAGCTCAAGGATGGTACTGATCGATGCGCGCTAACCCATTTAGTGGGGGTAGAGCCTACTTGCAAGTCTCTCCGACCTTCACAAAAAAAGTTATTCAAGAATATCTCTTTCTCCTATGTGCTTTCATCCCTAACCCTAACCCTAACCCTTCCGAAAGTCGGAGAAGCTCAAGGATGGTACCGATCGATGCGCGCTACCCCATTTAGTGGGGGTAGAGCCTACTTGCAAGTCTCTCCGACCTTCACAAAAAAAGTTATTCAAGAATATCTCCTCAGATTTGGGGGAATTTCGTCGGTCGACCTCTTCCGAAGGTCGTACAAGCTCGGGGATGGTACCAATCGATCCGCAGGACCCAAATTAGTCCAGATGCAACCACTTTCCAAGTCTCTCCGACCTTCACAAAAAAAGTTATTCAAGAATATCTCTTTCTCCTATGTGCTTTCATCCCTAACCCTAACCCTAACCCTTCCGAAAGTCGGAGAAGCTCAAGGATGGTACCGATCGATGCGCGCTACCCCATTTAGTGGGGGTAAAGCCTACTTGCAAGTCTCTCCGACCTTCACAAAAAAAGTTATTCAAGAATATCTCTTTCTCCTATGTGCTTTCATCCCTAACCCTAACCCTAACCCTTTCGAAAGTCGGAGAAGCTCAAGGATGGTACCGATCGATGCGCGCTACCCCATTTAGTGGGGGTAGAGCCTACTTGCAAGTCTCTCCGACCTTCACAAAAAAAGTTATTCAAGAATATCTCTTTCTCCTATGTGCTTTCATCCCTAACCCTAACCCTAACCCTTCCGAAAGTCGGAGAAGCTCAAGGATGGTACCGATCGATGCGCGCTACCCCATTTAGTGGGGGTAGAGCCTACTTGCAAGTCTCTCCGACCTTCACAAAAAAAGTTATTCAAGAATATCTCTTTCTCCTATGTGCTTTCATCCCTAACCCTAACCCTAACCCTTCCAAAAGTCGGAGAAGCTCAAGGATGGTACCGATCGATGCGCGCTACCCCATTTAGTGGGGGTAGAGCCTACTTGCAAGTCTCTCCGACCTTCACAAAAAAAGTTATTCAAGAATATCTCTTTCTCCTATGTGCTTTCATCCCTAACCCTAACCCTAACCCTTCCGAAAGTCGGAGAAGCTCAAGGATGGTACCGATCGATGCGCGCTACCCCATTTAGTGGGGGTAGAGCCTACTTGCAAGTCTCTCCGACCTTCACAAAAAAAGTTATTCAAGAATATCTCCTCAGATTTGGGGGAATTTCGTCGGTCGACCTCTTCCGAAGGTCGTACAAGCTCGGGGATGGTACCAATCGATCCGCAGGACCCAAATTAGTCCAGATGCAACCACTTTCCAAGTCTCTCCGACCTTCACAAAAAAAGTTATTCAAGAATATCTCTTTCTCCTATGTGCTTTCATCCCTAACCCTAACCCTATCCCTTCCGAAAGTCGGAGAAGCTCAAGGATGGTACCGATCGATGCGCGCAACCCCATTTAGTGGGGGTATAGCCTACTTGCAAGTCTCTCCGACCTTCACAAAAAAAGTTATTCAAGAATATCTCCTCAGATTTGGGGGAATTTCGTCGGTCGACCTCTTCCGAAGGTCGTACAAGCTCGGGGATGGTACCAATCGATCCGCAGGACCCAAATTAGTCCAGATGCAACCACTTTCCAAGTCTCTCCGACCTTCACAAAAAAAGTTATTCAAGAATATCTCTTTCTCCTATGTGCTTTCATCCCTAACCCTAACCCTAACCCTTCCGAAAGTCGGAGAAGCTCAAGGATGGTACCGATCGATGTGCGCTACCCCATTTAGTGGGGGTAGAGCCTACTTGCAAGTCTCTCCGACCTTCACAAAAAAAGTTATTCAAGAATATCTCTTTCTCCTATGTGCTTTCATCCCTAACCCTAACCCTAACCCTTCCGAAAGTCGGAGAAGCTCAAGGATGGTACCGATCGATGCGCGCTACCCCATTTAGTGGGGGTAGAGCCTACTTGCAAGTCTCTCCGACCTTCACAAAAAAAGTTATTCAAGAATATCTCCTCAGATTTGGGGGAATTTCGTCGGTCGACCTCTTCCGAAGGTCGTACAAGCTCGGGGATGGTACCAATCGATCCGCAGGACCCAAATTAGTCCAGATGCAACCACTTTCCAAGTCTCTCCGACCTTCACAAAAAAAGTTATTCAAGAATATCTCTTTCTCCTATGTGCTTTCATCCCTAACCCTAACCCTATCCCTTCCGAAAGTCGGAGAAGCTCAAGGATGGTACCGATCGATGCGCGCAACCCCATTTAGTGGGGGTATAGCCTACTTGCAAGTCTCTCCGACCTTCACAAAAAAAGTTATTCAAGAATATCTCCTCAGATTTGGGGGAATTTCGTCGGTCGACCTTTTCCGAAGGTCGTACAAGCTCGGGGATGGTACCAATCGATCCGCAGGACCCAAATTAGTCCAGATGCAACCACTTTCCAAGTCTCTCCGACCTTCACAAAAAAAGTTATTCAAGAATATCTCTTTCTCCTATGTGCTTTCATCCCTAACCCTAACCCTAACCCTTCCGAAAGTCGGAGAAGCTCAAAGATGGTACTGATCGATGTGCGCTACCCCATTTAGTGGGGGTAGAGCCTACTTGCAAGTCTCTCCGACCTTCACAAAAAAAGTTATTCAAGAATATCTCTTTCTCCTATGTGCTTTCATCCCTAACCCTAACCCTAACCCTTCCGAAAGTCGGAGAAGCTCAAGGATGGTACCGATCGATGCGCGCTACCCCATTTAGTGGGGGTAGAGCCTACTTGCAAGTCTCTCCGACCTTCACAAAAAAAGTTATTCAAGAATATCTCCTCAGATTTGGGGGAATTTCGTCGGTCGACCTCTTCCGAAGGTCGTACAAGCTCGGGGATGGTACCAATCGATCCGCAGGACCCAAATTAGTCCAGATGCAACCACTTTCCAAGTCTCTCCGACCTTCACAAAAAAAGTTATTCAAGAATATCTCTTTCTCCTATGTGCTTTCATCCCTAACCCTAACCCTATCCCTTCCGAAAGTCGGAGAAGCTCAAGGATGGTACCGATCGATGCGCGCAACCCCATTTAGTGGGGGTATAGCCTACTTGCAAGTCTCTCCGACCTTCACAAAAAAAGTTATTCAAGAATATCTCCTCAGATTTGGGGGAATTTCGTCGGTCGACCTCTTCCGAAGGTCGTACAAGCTCGGGGATGGTACCAATCGATCCGCAGGACCCAAATTAGTCCAGATGCAACCACTTTCCAAGTCTCTCCGACCTTCACAAAAAAAGTTATTCAAGAATATCTCTTTCTCCTATGTGCTTTCATCCCTAACCCTAACCCTAACCCTTCCGAAAGTCGGAGAAGCTCAAGGATGGTACCGATCGATGTGCGCTACCCCATTTAGTGGGGGTAGAGCCTACTTGCAAGTCTCTCCGACCTTCACAAAAAAAGTTATTCAAGAATATCTCTTTCTCCTATGTGCTTTCATCCCTATCCCTAACCCTAACCCTAACCCTTCCGAAAGTCGGAGAAGCTCAAGGATGGTACCGATCGATGCGCGCTACCCCATTTAGTGGGGGTAGAGCCTACTTGCAAGTCTCTCCGACCTTCACAAAAAAAGTTATTCAAGAATATCTCCTCAGATTTGGGGGAATTTCGTCGGTCGACCTCTTCCGAAGGTCGTACAAGCTCGGGGATGGTACCAATCGATCCGCAGGACCCAAATTAGTCCAGATGCAACCACTTTCCAAGTCTCTCCGACCTTCACAAAAAAAGTTATTCAAGAATATCTCTTTCTCCTATGTGCTTTCATCCCTAACCCTAACCCTAACCCTTCCGAAAGTCGGAGAAGCTCAAGGATGGTACCGATCGATGTGCGCTACCCCATTTAGTGGGGGTAGAGCCTACTTGCAAGTCTCTCCGACCTTCACAAAAAAAGTTATTCAAGAATATCTCTTTCTCCTATGTGCTTTCATCCCTAACCCTAACCCTAACCCTAACCCTTCCGAAAGTCGGAGAAGCTCAAGGATGGTACCGATCGATGCGCGCTACCCCATTTAGTGGGGGTAGAGCCTACTTGCAAGTCTCTCCGACCTTCACAAAAAAAGTTATTCAAGAATATCTCCTCAGATTTGGGGGAATTTCGTCGGTCGACCTCTTCCGAAGGTCGTACAAGCTCGGGGATGGTACCAATCGATCCGCAGGACCCAAATTAGTCCAGATGCAACCACTTTCCAAGTCTCTCCGACCTTCACAAAAAAAGTTATTCAAGAATATCTCTTTCTCCTATGTGCTTTCATCCCTAACCCTAACCCTAACCCTTCCGAAAGTCGGAGAAGCTCAAGGATGGTACCGATCGATGCGCGCTACCCCATTTAGTGGGGGTAGAGCCTACTTGCAAGTCTCTCCGACCTTCACAAAAAAAGTTATTCAAGAATATCTCTTTCTCCTATGTGCTTTCATCCCTAACCCTAACCCTAACCCTTCCGAAAGTCGGAGAAGCTCAAGGATGGTACCGATCGATGCGCGCAACCCCATTTAGTGGGGGTAGAGCCTACTTGCAAGTCTCTCCGACCTTCACAAAAAAAGTTATTCAAGAATATCTCCTCAGATTTGGGGGAATTTCGTCGGTCGACCTCTTCCGAAGGTCGTACAAGCTCGGGGATGGTACCAATCGATCCGCAGGACCCAAATTAGTCCAGATGCAACCACTTTCCAAGTCTCTCCGACCTTCACAAAAAAAGTTATTCAAGAATATCTCTTTCTCCTATGTGCTTTCATCCCTAACCCTAACCCTAACCCTTCCGAAAGTCGGAGAAGCTCAAGGATGGTACCGATCGATGCGCGCTACCCCATTTAGTGGGGGTAGAGCCTACTTGCAAGTCTCTCCGACCTTCACAAAAAAAGTTATTCAAGAATATCTCCTCAGATTTGGGGGAATTTCGTCGGTCGACCTCTTCCGAAGGTCGTACAAGCTCGGGGATGGTACCAATCGATCCGCAGGACCCAAATTAGTCCAGATGCAACCACTTTCCAAGTCTCTCCGACCTTCACAAAAAAAGTTATTCAAGAATATCTCTTTCTCCTATGTGCTTTCATCCCTAACCCTAACCCTATCCCTTCCGAAAGTCGGAGAAGCTCAAGGATGGTACCGATCGATGCGCGCAACCCCATTTAGTGGGGGTATAGCCTACTTGCAAGTCTCTCCGACCTTCACAAAAAAAGTTATTCAAGAATATCTCCTCAGATTTGGGGGAATTTCGTCGGTCGACCTCTTCCGAAGGTCGTACAAGCTCGGGGATGGTACCAATCGATCCGCAGGACCCAAATTAGTCCAGATGCAACCACTTTCCAAGTCTCTCCGACCTTCACAAAAAAAGTTATTCAAGAATATCTCTTTCTCCTATGTGCTTTCATCCCTAACCCTAACCCTAACCCTTCCGAAAGTCGGAGAAGCTCAAGGATGGTACCGATCGATGCGCGCAACCCCATTTAGTGGGGGTAGAGCCTACTTGCAAGTCTCTCCGACCTTCACAAAAAAAGTTATTCAAGAATATCTCTTTCTCCTATGTGCTTTCATCCCTAACCCTAACCCTAACCCTTCCGAAAGTCGGAGAAGCTCAAGGATGGTACCGATCGATGCGCGCTACCCCATTTAGTGGGGGTAGAGCCTACTTGCAAGTCTCTCCGACCTTCACAAAAAAAGTTATTCAAGAATATCTCTTTCTCCTATGTGCTTTCATCCCTAACCCTAACCCTAACCCTTCCGAAAGTCGGAGAAGCTCAAGGATGGTACCGATCGATGCGCGCAACCCCATTTAGTGGGGGTAGAGCCTACTTGCAAGTCTCTCCGACCTTCACAAAAAAAGTTATTCAAGAATATCTCCTCAGATTTGGGGGAATTTCGTCGGTCGACCTCTTCCGAAGGTCGTACAAGCTCGGGGATGGTACCAATCGATCCGCAGGACCCAAATTAGTCCAGATGCAACCACTTTCCAAGTCTCTCCGACCTTCACAAAAAAAGTTATTCAAGAATATCTCTTTCTCCTATGTGCTTTCATCCCTAACCCTAACCCTATCCCTTCCGAAAGTCGGAGAAGCTCAAGGATGGTACCGATCGATGCGCGCAACCCCATTTAGTGGGGGTATAGCCTACTTGCAAGTCTCTCCGACCTTCACAAAAAAAGTTATTCAAGAATATCTCCTCAGATTTGGGGGAATTTCGTCGGTCGACCTCTTCCGAAGGTCGTACAAGCTCGGGGATGGTACCAATCGATCTGCAGGACCCAAATTAGTCCAGATGCAACCACTTTCCAAGTCTCTCCGACCTTCACAAAAAAAGTTATTCAAGAATATCTCTTTCTCCTATGTGCTTTCATCCCTAACCCTAACCCTAACCCTTCCGAAAGTCGGAGAAGCTCAAGGATGGTACCGATCGATGCGCGCTACCCCATTTAGTGGGGGTAGAGCCTACTTGCAAGTCTCTCCGACCTTCACAAAAAAAGTTATTCAAGAATATCTCTTTCTCCTATGTGCTTTCATCCCTAACCCTAACCCTAACCCTTCCGAAAGTCGGAGAAGCTCAAGGATGGTACCGATCGATGCGCGCTACCCCATTTAGTGGGGGTAGAGCCTACTTGCAAGTCTCTCCGACCTTCACAAAAAAAGTTATTCAAGAATATCTCCTCAGATTTGGGGGAATTTCGTCGGTCGACCTCTTTCGAAGGTCGTACAAGCTCGGGGATGGTACCAATCGATCCGCAGGACCCAAATTAGTCCAGATGCAACCACTTTCCAAGTCTCTCCGACCTTCACAAAAAAAGTTATTCAAGAATATCTCTTTCTCCTATGTGCTTTCATCCCTAACCCTAACCCTAACCCTTCCGAAAGTCGGAGAAGCTCAAGGATGGTACTGATCGATGTGCGCTACCCCATTTAGTGGGGGTAGAGCCTACTTGCAAGTCTCTCCGACCTTCACAAAAAAAGTTATTCAAGAATATCTCTTTCTCCTATGTGCTTTCATCCCTAACCCTAACCCTAACCCTTCCGAAAGTCGGAGAAGCTCAAGGATGGTACCGATCGATGCGCGCTACCCCATTTAGTGGGGGTAAAGCCTACTTGCAAGTCTCTCCGACCTTCACAAAAAAAGTTATTCAAGAATATCTCCTCAGATTTGGGGGAATTTCGTCGGTCGACCTCTTCCGAAGGTCGTACAAGCTCGGGGATGGTACCAATCGATCCGCAGGACCCAAATTAGTCCAGATGCAACCACTTTCCAAGTCTCTCCGACCTTCACAAAAAAAGTTATTCAAGAATATCTCTTTCTCCTATGTGCTTTCATCCCTAACCCTAACCCTATCCCTTCCGAAAGTCGGAGAAGCTCAAGGATGGTACCGATCGATGCGCGCAACCCCATTTAGTGGGGGTATAGCCTACTTGCAAGTCTCTCCGACCTTCACAAAAAAAGTTATTCAAGAATATCTCCTCAGATTTGGGGGAATTTCGTCGGTCGACCTCTTCCGAAGGTCGTACAAGCTCGGGGATGGTACCAATCGATCCGCAGGACCCAAATTAGTCCAGATGCAACCACTTTCCAAGTCTCTCCGACCTTCACAAAAAAAGTTATTCAAGAATATCTCTTTCTCCTATGTGCTTTCATCCCTAACCCTAACCCTAACCCTTCCGAAAGTCGGAGAAGCTCAAGGATGGTACCGATCGATGTGCGCTACCCCATTTAGTGGGGGTAGAGCCTACTTGCAAGTCTCTCCGACCTTCACAAAAAAAGTTATTCAAGAATATCTCTTTCTCCTATGTGCTTTCATCCCTAACCCTAACCCTAACCCTTCCGAAAGTCGGAGAAGCTCAAGGATGGTACCGATCGATGCGCGCTACCCCATTTAGTGGGGGTAGAGCCTACTTGCAAGTCTCTCCGACCTTCACAAAAAAAGTTATTCAAGAATATCTCCTCAGATTTGGGGGAATTTCGTCGGTCGACCTCTTCCGAAGGTCGTACAAGCTCGGGGATGGTACCAATCGATCCGCAGGACCCAAATTAGTCCAGATGCAACCACTTTCCAAGTCTCTCCGACCTTCACAAAAAAAGTTATTCAAGAATATCTCTTTCTCCTATGTGCTTTCATCCCTAACCCTAACCCTAACCCTTCCGAAAGTCGGAGAAGCTCAAGGATGGTACCGATCGATGCGCGCTACCCCATTTAGTGGGGGTAGAGCCTACTTGCAAGTCTCTCCGACCTTCACAAAAAAAGTTATTCAAGAATATCTCTTTCTCCTATGTGCTTTCATCCCTAACCCTAACCCTAACCCTTCCGAAAGTCGGAGAAGCTCAAGGATGGTACCGATCGATGCGCGCAACCCCATTTAGTGGGGGTAGAGCCTACTTGCAAGTCTCTCCGACCTTCACAAAAAAAGTTATTCAAGAATATCTCCTCAGATTTGGGGGAATTTCGTCGGTCGACCTCTTCCGAAGGTCGTACAAGCTCGGGGATGGTACCAATCGATCCGCAGGACCCAATATAGTCCAGATGCAACCACTTTCCAAGTCTCTCCGACCTTCACAAAAAAAGTTATTCAAGAATATCTCTTTCTCCTATGTGCTTTCATCCCTAACCCTAACCCTATCCCTTCCGAAAGTCGGAGAAGCTCAAGGATGGTACCGATCGATGCGCGCAACCCCATTTAGTGGGGGTATAGCCTACTTGCAAGTCTCTCCGACCTTCACAAAAAAAGTTATTCAAGAATATCTCCTCAGATTTGGGGGAATTTCGTCGGTCGACCTCTTTCGAAGGTCGTACAAGCTCGGGGATGGTACCAATCGATCCGCAGGACCCAAATTAGTCCAGATGCAACCACTTTCCAAGTCTCTCCGACCTTCACAAAAAAAGTTATTCAAGAATATCTCTTTCTCCTATGTGCTTTCATCCCTAACCCTAACCCTAACCCTTCCGAAAGTCGGAGAAGCTCAAGGATGGTACCGATCGATGCGCGCTACCCCATTTAGTGGGGGTAGAGCCTACTTGCAAGTCTCTCCGACCTTCACAAAAAAAGTTATTCAAGAATATCTCTTTCTCCTATGTGCTTTCATCCCTAACCCTAACCCTAACCCTTCCGAAAGTCGGAGAAGCTCAAGGATGGTACCGATCGATGCGCGCTACCCCATTTAGTGGGGGTAGAGCCTACTTGCAAGTCTCTCCGACCTTCACAAAAAAAGTTATTCAAGAATATCTCTTTCTCCTATGTGCTTTCATCCCTAACCCTAACCCTATCCCTTCCGAAAGTCGGAGAAGCTCAAGGATGGTACCGATCGATGCGCGCAACCCCATTTAGTGGGGGTATAGCCTACTTGCAAGTCTCTCCGACCTTCACAAAAAAAGTTATTCAAGAATATCTCCTCAGATTTGGGGGAATTTCGTCGGTCGACCTCTTCCGAAGGTCGTACAAGCTCGGGGATGGTACCAATCGATCCGCAGGACCCAAATTATTCCAGATGCAACCACTTTCCAAGTCTCTCCGACCTTCACAAAAAAAGTTATTCAAGAATATCTCTTTCTCCTATGTGCTTTCATCCCTAACCCTAACCCTAACCCTTCCGAAAGTCGGAGAAGCTCAAGGATGGTACCGATCGATGTGCGCTACCCCATTTAGTGGGGGTAGAGCCTACTTGCAAGTCTCTCCGACCTTCACAAAAAAAGTTATTCAAGAATATCTCTTTCTCCTATGTGCTTTCATCCCTAACCCTAACCCTAACCCTTCCGAAAGTCGGAGAAGCTCAAGGATGGTACCGATCGATGTGCGCTACCCCATTTAGTGGGGGTAGAGCCTACTTGCAAGTCTCTCCGACCTTCACAAAAAAAGTTATTCAAGAATATCTCCTCAGATTTGGGGGAATTTCGTCGGTCGACCTCTTCCGAAGGTCGTACAAGCTCGGGGATGGTACCAATCGATCCGCAGGACCCAAATTAGTCCAGATGCAACCACTTTCCAAGTCTCTCCGACCTTCACAAAAAAAGTTATTCAAGAATATCTCTTTCTCCTATGTGCTTTCATCCCTAACCCTAACCCTAACCCTTCCGAAAGTCGGAGAAGCTCAAGGATGGTACCGATCGATGCGCGCAACCCCATTTAGTGGGGGTAGAGCCTACTTGCAAGTCTCTCCGACCTTCACAAAAAAAGTTATTCAAGAATATCTCTTTCTCCTATGTGCTTTCATCCCTAACCCTAACCCTAACCCTTCCGAAAGTCGGAGAAGCTCAAGGATGGTACCGATCGATGCGCGCTACCCCATTTAGTGGGGGTAGAGCCTACTTGCAAGTCTCTCCGACCTTCACAAAAAAAGTTATTCAAGAATATCTCTTTCTCCTATGTGCTTTCATCCCTAACCCTAACCCTAACCCTTCCGAAAGTCGGAGAAGCTCAAGGATGGTACCGATCGATGCGCGCAACCCCATTTAGTGGGGGTAGAGCCTACTTGCAAGTCTCTCCGACCTTCACAAAAAAAGTTATTCAAGAATATCTCCTCAGATTTGGGGGAATTTCGTCGGTCGACCTCTTCCGAAGGTCGTACAAGCTCGGGGATGGTACCAATCGATCCGCAGGACCCAAATTAGTCCAGATGCAACCACTTTCCAAGTCTCTCCGACCTTCACAAAAAAAGTTATTCAAGAATATCTCTTTCTCCTATGTGCTTTCATCCCTAACCCTAACCCTATCCCTTCCGAAAGTCGGAGAAGCTCAAGGATGGTACCGATCGATGCGCGCAACCCCATTTAGTGGGGGTATAGCCTACTTGCAAGTCTCTCCGACCTTCACAAAAAAAGTTATTCAAGAATATCTCCTCAGATTTGGGGGAATTTCGTCGGTCGACCTCTTCCGAAGGTCGTACAAGCTCGGGGATGGTACCAATCGATCCGCAGGACCCAAATTAGTCCAGATGCAACCACTTTCCAAGTCTCTCCGACCTTCACAAAAAAAGTTATTCAAGAATATCTCTTTCTCCTATGTGCTTTCATCCCTAACCCTAACCCTAACCCTTCCGAAAGTCGGAGAAGCTCAAGGATGGTACCGATCGATGCGCGCTACCCCATTTAGTGGGGGTAGAGCCTACTTGCAAGTCTCTCCGACCTTCACAAAAAAAGTTATTCAAGAATATCTCCTCAGATTTGGGGGAATTTCGTCGGTCGACCTCTTCCGAAGGTCGTACAAGCTCGGGGATGGTACCAATCGATCCGCAGGACCCAAATTAGTCCAGATGCAACCACTTTTCAAGTCTCTCCGACCTTCACAAAAAAAGTTATTCAAGAATATCTCTTTCTCCTATGTGCTTTCATCCCTAACCCTAACCCTATCCCTTCCGAAAGTCGGAGAAGCTCAAGGATGGTACCGATCGATGCGCGCAACCCCATTTAGTGGGGGTATAGCCTACTTGCAAGTCTCTCCGACCTTCACAAAAAAAGTTATTCAAGAATATCTCCTCAGATTTGGGGGAATTTCGTCGGTCGACCTCTTCCAAAGGTCGTACAAGCTCGGGGATGGTACCAATCGATCCGCAGGACCCAAATTAGTCCAGATGCAACCACTTTCCAAGTCTCTCCGACCTTCACAAAAAAAGTTATTCAAGAATATCTCTTTCTCCTATGTGCTTTCATCCCTAACCCTAACCCTAACCCTTCCGAAAGTCGGAGAAGCTCAAGGATGGTACCGATCGATGTGCGCTACCCCATTTAGTGGGGGTAGAGCCTACTTGCAAGTCTCTCCGACCTTCACAAAAAAAGTTATTCAAGAATATCTCTTTCTCCTATGTGCTTTCATCCCTAACCCTAACCCTATCCCTTCCGAAAGTCGGAGAAGCTCAAGGATGGTACCGATCGATGCGCGCTACCCCATTTAGTGGGGGTAGAGCCTACTTGCAAGTCTCTCCGACCTTCACAAAAAAAGTTATTCAAGAATATCTCCTCAGATTTGGGGGAATTTCGTCGGTCGACCTCTTCCGAAGGTCGTACAAGCTCGGGGATGGTACCAATCGATCCGCAGGACCCAAATTAGTCCAGATGCAACCACTTTTCAAGTCTCTCCGACCTTCACAAAAAAAGTTATTCAAGAATATCTCTTTCTCCTATGTGCTTTCATCCCTAACCCTAACCCTATCCCTTCCGAAAGTCGGAGAAGCTCAAGGATGGTACCGATCGATGCGCGCAACCCCATTTAGTGGGGGTATAGCCTACTTGCAAGTCTCTCCGACCTTCACAAAAAAAGTTATTCAAGAATATCTCCTCAGATTTGGGGGAATTTCGTCGGTCGACCTCTTCCAAAGGTCGTACAAGCTCGGGGATGGTACCAATCGATCCGCAGGACCCAAATTAGTCCAGATGCAACCACTTTCCAAGTCTCTCCGACCTTCACAAAAAAAGTTATTCAAGAATATCTCTTTCTCCTATGTGCTTTCATCCCTAACCCTAACCCTAACCCTTCCGAAAGTCGGAGAAGCTCAAGGATGGTACCGATCGATGTGCGCTACCCCATTTAGTGGGGGTAGAGCCTACTTGCAAGTCTCTCCGACCTTCACAAAAAAAGTTATTCAAGAATATCTCTTTCTCCTATGTGCTTTCATCCCTAACCCTAACCCTATCCCTTCCGAAAGTCGGAGAAGCTCAAGGATGGTACCGATCGATGCGCGCAACCCCATTTAGTGGGGGTATAGCCTACTTGCAAGTCTCTCCGACCTTCACAAAAAAAGTTATTCAAGAATATCTCCTCAGATTTGGGGGAATTTCGTCGGTCGACCTCTTCCGAAGGTCGTACAAGCTCGGGGATGGTACCAATCGATCCGCAGGACCCAAATTAGTCCAGATGCAACCACTTTCCAAGTCTCTCCGACCTTCACAAAAAAAGTTATTCAAGAATATCTCTTTCTCCTATGTGCTTTCATCCCTAACCCTAACCCTAACCCTTCCGAAAGTCGGAGAAGCTCAAGGATGGTACCGATCGATGCGCGCTACCCCATTTAGTGGGGGTAGAGCCTACTTGCAAGTCTCTCCGACCTTCACAAAAAAAGTTATTCAAGAATATCTCCTCAGATTTGGGGGAATTTCGTCGGTCGACCTCTTCCGAAGGTCGTACAAGCTCGGGGATGGTACCAATCGATCCGCAGGACCCAAATTAGTCCAGATGCAACCACTTTTCAAGTCTCTCCGACCTTCACAAAAAAAGTTATTCAAGAATATCTCTTTCTCCTATGTGCTTTCATCCCTAACCCTAACCCTATCCCTTCCGAAAGTCGGAGAAGCTCAAGGATGGTACCGATCGATGCGCGCAACCCCATTTAGTGGGGGTATAGCCTACTTGCAAGTCTCTCCGACCTTCACAAAAAAAGTTATTCAAGAATATCTCCTCAGATTTGGGGGAATTTCGTCGGTCGACCTCTTCCAAAGGTCGTACAAGCTCGGGGATGGTACCAATCGATCCGCAGGACCCAAATTAGTCCAGATGCAACCACTTTCCAAGTCTCTCCGACCTTCACAAAAAAAGTTATTCAAGAATATCTCTTTCTCCTATGTGCTTTCATCCCTAACCCTAACCCTAACCCTTCCGAAAGTCGGAGAAGCTCAAGGATGGTACCGATCGATGTGCGCTACCCCATTTAGTGGGGGTAGAGCCTACTTGCAAGTCTCTCCGACCTTCACAAAAAAAGTTATTCAAGAATATCTCTTTCTCCTATGTGCTTTCATCCCTAACCCTAACCCTAACCCTTCCGAAAGTCGGAGAAGCTCAAGGATGGTACCGATCGATGCGCGCTACCCCATTTAGTGGGGGTAGAGCCTACTTGCAAATCTCTCCGACCTTCACAAAAAAAGTTATTCAAGAATATCTCCTCAGATTTGGGGGAATTTCGTCGGTCGACCTCTTCCGAAGGTCGTACAAGCTCGGGGATGGTACCAATCGATCCGCAGGACCCAAATTAGTCCAGATGCAACCACTTTCCAAGGCTCTCCGACCTTCACAAAAAAAGTTATTCAAGAATATCTCTTTCTCCTATGTGCTTTCATCCCTAACCCTAACCCTATCCCTTCCGAAAGTCGGAGAAGCTCAAGGATGGTACCGATCGATGCGCGCAACCCCATTTAGTGGGGGTATAGCCTACTTGCAAGTCTCTCCGACCTTCACAAAAAAAGTTATTCAAGAATATCTCCTCAGATTTGGGGGAATTTCGTCGGTCGACCTCTTTCGAAGGTCGTACAAGCTCGGGGATGGTACCAATCGATCCGCAGGACCCAAATTAGTCCAGATGCAACCACTTTCCAAGTCTCTCCGACCTTCACAAAAAAAGTTATTCAAGAATATCTCTTTCTCCTATGTGCTTTCATCCCTAACCCTAACCCTAACCCTTCCGAAAGTCGGAGAAGCTCAAGGATGGTACTGATCGATGTGCGCTACCCCATTTAGTGGGGGTAGAGCCTACTTGCAAGTCTCTCCGACCTTCACAAAAAAAGTTATTCAAGAATATCTCTTTCTCCTATGTGCTTTCATCCCTAACCCTAACCCTAACCCTTCCGAAAGTCGGAGAAGCTCAAGGATGGTACCGATCGATGCGCGCTACCCCATTTAGTGGGGGTAGAGCCTACTTGCAAGTCTCTCCGACCTTCACAAAAAAAGTTATTCAAGAATATCTCTTTCTCCTATGTGCTTTCATCCCTAACCCTAACCCTATCCCTTCCGAAAGTCGGAGAAGCTCAAGGATGGTACCGATCGATGCGCGCAACCCCATTTAGTGGGGGTATAGCCTACTTGCAAGTCTCTCCGACCTTCACAAAAAAAGTTATTCAAGAATATCTCCTCAGATTTGGGGGAATTTCGTCGGTCGACCTCTTCCGAAGGTCGTACAAGCTCGGGGATGGTACCAATCGATCCGCAGGACCCAAATTAGTCCAGATGCAACCACTTTCCAAGTCTCTCCGACCTTCACAAAAAAAGTTATTCAAGAATATCTCTTTCTCCTATGTGCTTTCATCCCTAACCCTAACCCTAACCCTTCCGAAAGTCGGAGAAGCTCAAGGATGGTACCGATCGATGTGCGCTACCCCATTTAGTGGGGGTAGAGCCTACTTGCAAGTCTCTCCGACCTTCACAAAAAAAGTTATTCAAGAATATCTCTTTCTCCTATGTGCTTTCATCCCTAACCCTAACCCTAACCCTTCCGAAAGTCGGAGAAGCTCAAGGATGGTACCGATCGATGTGCGCTACCCCATTTAGTGGGGGTAGAGCCTACTTGCAAGTCTCTCCGACCTTCACAAAAAAAGTTATTCAAGAATATCTCCTCAGATTTGGGGGAATTTCGTCGGTCGACCTCTTCCGAAGGTCGTACAAGCTCGGGGATGGTACCAATCGATCTGCAGGACCCAAATTAGTCCAGATGCAACCACTTTCCAAGTCTCTCCGACCTTCACAAAAAAAGTTATTCAAGAATATCTCTTTCTCCTATGTGCTTTCATCCCTAACCCTAACCCTAACCCTAACCCTTCCGAAAGTCGGAGAAGCTCAAGGATGGTACCGATCGATGCGCGCAACCCCATTTAGTGGGGGTAGAGCCTACTTGCAAGTCTCTCCGACCTTCACAAAAAAAGTTATTCAAGAATATCTCTTTCTCCTATGTGCTTTCATCCCTAACCCTAACCCTAACCCTTCCGAAAGTCGGAGAAGCTCAAGGATGGTACCGATCGATGCGCGCTACCCCATTTAGTGGGGGTAGAGCCTACTTGCAAGTCTCTCCGACCTTCACAAAAAAAGTTATTCAAGAATATCTCTTTCTCCTATGTGCTTTCATCCCTAACCCTAACCCTAACCCTTCCGAAAGTCGGAGAAGCTCAAGGATGGTACCGATCGATGCGCGCAACCCCATTTAGTGGGGGTAGAGCCTACTTGCAAGTCTCTCCGACCTTCACAAAAAAAGTTATTCAAGAATATCTCCTCAGATTTGGGGGAATTTCGTCGGTCGACCTCTTCCGAAGGTCGTACAAGCTCGGGGATGGTACCAATCGATCTGCAGGACCCAAATTAGTCCAGATGCAACCACTTTCCAAGTCTCTCCGACCTTCACAAAAAAAGTTATTCAAGAATATCTCTTTCTCCTATGTGCTTTCATCCCTAACCCTAACCCTATCCCTTCCGAAAGTCGGAGAAGCTCAAGGATGGTACCGATCGATGCGCGCAACCCCATTTAGTGGGGGTATAGCCTACTTGCAAGTCTCTCCGACCTTCACAAAAAAAGTTATTCAAGAATATCTCCTCAGATTTGGGGGAATTTCGTCGGTCGACCTCTTCCGAAGGTCGTACAAGCTCGGGGATGGTACCAATCGATCCGCAGGACCCAAATTAGTCCAGATGCAACCACTTTCCAAGTCTCTCCGACCTTCACAAAAAAAGTTATTCAAGAATATCTCTTTCTCCTATGTGCTTTCATCCCTAACCCTAACCCTAACCCTTCCGAAAGTCGGAGAAGCTCAAGGATGGTACCGATCGATGCGCGCTACCCCATTTAGTGGGGGTAGAGCCTACTTGCAAGTCTCTCCGACCTTCACAAAAAAAGTTATTCAAGAATATCTCCTCAGATTTGGGGGAATTTCGTCGGTCGACCTCTTCCGAAGGTCGTACAAGCTCGGGGATGGTACCAATCGATCCGCAGGACCCAAATTAGTCCAGATGCAACCACTTTTCAAGTCTCTCCGACCTTCACAAAAAAAGTTATTCAAGAATATCTCTTTCTCCTATGTGCTTTCATCCCTAACCCTAACCCTATCCCTTCCGAAAGTCGGAGAAGCTCAAGGATGGTACCGATCGATGCGCGCAACCCCATTTAGTGGGGGTATAGCCTACTTGCAAGTCTCTCCGACCTTCACAAAAAAAGTTATTCAAGAATATCTCCTCAGATTTGGGGGAATTTCGTCGGTCGACCTCTTTCGAAGGTCGTACAAGCTCGGGGATGGTACCAATCGATCCGCAGGACCCAAATTAGTCCAGATGCAACCACTTTCCAAGTCTCTCCGACCTTCACAAAAAAAGTTATTCAAGAATATCTCTTTCTCCTATGTGCTTTCATCCCTAACCCTAACCCTAACCCTTCCGAAAGTCGGAGAAGCTCAAGGATGGTACTGATCGATGTGCGCTACCCCATTTAGTGGGGGTAGAGCCTACTTGCAAGTCTCTCCGACCTTCACAAAAAAAGTTATTCAAGAATATCTCTTTCTCCTATGTGCTTTCATCCCTAACCCTAACCCTAACCCTAACCCTTCCGAAAGTCGGAGAAGCTCAAGGATGGTACCGATCGATGCGCGCTACCCCATTTAGTGGGGGTAGAGCCTACTTGCAAGTCTCTCCGACCTTCACAAAAAAAGTTATTCAAGAATATCTCCTCAGATTTGGGGGAATTTCGTCGGTCGACCTCTTCCGAAGGTCGTACAAGCTCGGGGATGGTACCAATCGATCCGCAGGACCCAAATTAGTCCAGATGCAACCACTTTCCAAGTCTCTCCGACCTTCACAAAAAAAGTTATTCAAGAATATCTCTTTCTCCTATGTGCTTTCATCCCTAACCCTAACCCTATCCCTTCCGAAAGTCGGAGAAGCTCAAGGATGGTACCGATCGATGCGCGCAACCCCATTTAGTGGGGGTATAGCCTACTTGCAAGTCTCTCCGACCTTCACAAAAAAAGTTATTCAAGAATATCTCCTCAGATTTGGGGGAATTTCGTCGGTCGACCTCTTCCGAAGGTCGTACAAGCTCGGGGATGGTACCAATCGATCCGCAGGACCCAAATTAGTCCAGATGCAACCACTTTCCAAGTCTCTCCGACCTTCACAAAAAAAGTTATTCAAGAATATCTCTTTCTCCTATGTGCTTTCATCCCTAACCCTAACCCTTCCGAAAGTCGGAGAAGCTCAAGGATGGTACCGATCGATGCGCGCTACCCCATTTAGTGGGGGTAGAGCCTACTTGCAAGTCTCTCCGACCTTCACAAAAAAAGTTATTCAAGAATATCTCCTCAGATTTGGGGGAATTTCGTCGGTCGACCTCTTCCGAAGGTCGTACAAGCTCGGGGATGGTACCAATCGATCTGCAGGACCCAAATTAGTCCAGATGCAACCACTTTCCAAGTCTCTCCGACCTTCACAAAAAAAGTTATTCAAGAATATCTCTTTCTCCTATGTGCTTTCATCCCTAACCCTAACCCTAACCCTTCCGAAAGTCGGAGAAGCTCAAGGATGGTACCGATCGATGCGCGCAACCCCATTTAGTGGGGGTAGAGCCTACTTGCAAGTCTCTCCGACCTTCACAAAAAAAGTTATTCAAGAATATCTCTTTCTCCTATGTGCTTTCATCCCTAACCCTAACCCTAACCCTTCCGAAAGTCGGAGAAGCTCAAGGATGGTACCGATCGATGCGCGCTACCCCATTTAGTGGGGGTAGAGCCTACTTGCAAGTCTCTCCGACCTTCACAAAAAAAGTTATTCAAGAATATCTCTTTCTCCTATGTGCTTTCATCCCTAACCCTAACCCTAACCCTTCCGAAAGTCGGAGAAGCTCAAGGATGGTACCGATCGATGCGCGCAACCCCATTTAGTGGGGGTAGAGCCTACTTGCAAGTCTCTCCGACCTTCACAAAAAAAGTTATTCAAGAATATCTCCTCAGATTTGGGGGAATTTCGTCGGTCGACCTCTTCCGAAGGTCGTACAAGCTCGGGGATGGTACCAATCGATCCGCAGGACCCAAATTAGTCCAGATGCAACCACTTTCCAAGTCTCTCCGACCTTCACAAAAAAAGTTATTCAAGAATATCTCTTTCTCCTATGTGCTTTCATCCCTAACCCTAACCCTATCCCTTCCGAAAGTCGGAGAAGCTCAAGGATGGTACCGATCGATGCGCGCAACCCCATTTAGTGGGGGTATAGCCTACTTGCAAGTCTCTCCGACCTTCACAAAAAAAGTTATTCAAGAATATCTCCTCAGATTTGGGGGAATTTCGTCGGTCGACCTCTTCCGAAGGTCGTACAAGCTCGGGGATGGTACCAATCGATCCGCAGGACCCAAATTAGTCCAGATGCAACCACTTTCCAAGTCTCTCCGACCTTCACAAAAAAAGTTATTCAAGAATATCTCTTTCTCCTATGTGCTTTCATCCCTAACCCTAACCCTAACCCTTCCGAAAGTCGGAGAAGCTCAAGGATGGTACCGATCGATGCGCGCTACCCCATTTAGTGGGGGTAGAGCCTACTTGCAAGTCTCTCCGACCTTCACAAAAAAAGTTATTCAAGAATATCTCTTTCTCCTATGTGCTTTCATCCCTAACCCTAACCCTAACCCTTCCGAAAGTCGGAGAAGCTCAAGGATGGTACCGATCGATGCGCGCTACCCCATTTAGTGGGGGTAGAGCCTACTTGCAAGTCTCTCCGACCTTCACAAAAAAAGTTATTCAAGAATATCTCCTCAGATTTGGGGGAATTTCGTCGGTCGACCTCTTTCGAAGGTCGTACAAGCTCGGGGATGGTACCAATCGATCCGCAGGACCCAAATTAGTCCAGATGCAACCACTTTCCAAGTCTCTTCGACCTTCACAAAAAAAGTTATTCAAGAATATCTCTTTCTCCTATGTGCTTTCATCCCTAACCCTAACCCTTCCGAAAGTCGGAGAAGCTCAAGGATGGTACCGATCGATGCGCGCTACCCCATTTAGTGGGGGTAGAGCCTACTTGCAAGTCTCTCCGACCTTCACAAAAAAAGTTATTCAAGAATATCTCTTTCTCCTATGTGCTTTCATCCCTAACCCTAACCCTAACCCTTCCGAAAGTCGGAGAAGCTCGAGGATGGTACCGATCGATGCGCGCTACCCCATTTAGTGGGGGTAGAGCCTACTTGCAAGTCTCTCCGACCTTCACAAAAAAAGTTATTCAAGAATATCTCCTCAGATTTGGGGGAATTTCGTCGGTCGACCTCTTCCGAAGGTCGTACAAGCTCGGGGATGGTACCAATCGATCCGCATGACCCAAATTAGTCCAGATGCAACCACTTTCCAAGTCTCTCCGACCTTCACAAAAAAAGTTATTCAAGAATATCTCTTTCTCCTATGTGCTTTCATCCCTAACCCTAACCCTAACCCTTCCGAAAGTCGGAGAAGCTCAAGGATGGTACCGATCGATGCGCGCTACCCCATTTAGTGGGGGTAGAGCCTACTTGCAAGTCTCTCCGACCTTCACAAAAAAAGTTATTCAAGAATATCTCTTTCTCCTATGTGCTTTCATCCCTAACCCTAACCCTAACCCTTCCGAAAGTCGGAGAAGCTCAAGGATGGTACCGATCGATGTGCGCTACCCCATTTAGTGGGGGTAGAGCCTACTTGCAAGTCTCTCCGACCTTCACAAAAAAAGTTATTCAAGAATATCTCTTTCTCCTATGTGCTTTCATCCCTAACCCTAACCCTAACCCTTCCGAAAGTCGGAGAAGCTCAAGGATGGTACCGATCGATGCGCGCTACCCCATTTAGTGGGGGTAGAGCCTACTTGCAAGTCTCTCCGACCTTCACAAAAAAAGTTATTCAAGAATATCTCCTCAGATTTGGGGGAATTTCGTCGGTCGACCTCTTCCGAAGGTCGTACAAGCTCGGGGATGGTACCAATCGATCCGCAGGACCCAAATTAGTCCAGATGCAACCACTTTCCAAGTCTCTCCGACCTTCACAAAAAAAGTTATTCAAGAATATCTCTTTCTCCTATGTGCTTTCATCCCTAACCCTAACCCTAACCCTTCCGAAAGTCGGAGAAGCTCAAGGATGGTACCGATCGATGCGCGCAACCCCATTTAGTGGGGGTAGAGCCTACTTGCAAGTCTCTCCGACCTTCACAAAAAAAGTTATTCAAGAATATCTCTTTCTCCTATGTGCTTTCATCCCTAACCCTAACCCTAACCCTTCCGAAAGTCGGAGAAGCTCAAGGATGGTACCGATCGATGCGCGCTACCCCATTTAGTGGGGGTAGAGCCTACTTGCAAGTCTCTCCGACCTTCACAAAAAAAGTTATTCAAGAATATCTCTTTCTCCTATGTGCTTTCATCCCTAACCCTAACCCTAACCCTTCCGAAAGTCGGAGAAGCTCAAGGATGGTACCGATCGATGCGCGCAACCCCATTTAGTGGGGGTAGAGCCTACTTGCAAGTCTCTCCGACCTTCACAAAAAAAGTTATTCAAGAATATCTCTTTCTCCTATGTGCTTTCATCCCTAACCCTAACCCTAACCCTTCCGAAAGTCGGAGAAGCTCAAGGATGGTACCGATCGATGTGCGCTACCCCATTTAGTGGGGGTAGAGCCTACTTGCAAGTCTCTCCGACCTTCACAAAAAAAGTTATTCAAGAATATCTCTTTCTCCTATGTGCTTTCATCCCTAACCCTAACCCTAACCCTTCCGAAAGTCGGAGAAGCTCAAGGATGGTACCGATCGATGTGCGCTACCCCATTTAGTGGGGGTAGAGCCTACTTGCAAGTCTCTCCGACCTTCACAAAAAAAGTTATTCAAGAATATCTCCTCAGATTTGGGGGAATTTCGTCGGTCGACCTCTTCCGAAGGTCGTACAAGCTCGGGGATGGTACCAATCGATCCGCAGGACCCAAATTAGTCCAGATGCAACCACTTTCCAAGTCTCTCCGACCTTCACAAAAAAAGTTATTCAAGAATATCTCTTTCTCCTATGTGCTTTCATCCCTAACCCTAACCCTAACCCTTCCGAAAGTCGGAGAAGCTCAAGGATGGTACCGATCGATGCGCGCAACCCCATTTAGTGGGGGTAGAGCCTACTTGCAAGTCTCTCCGACCTTCACAAAAAAAGTTATTCAAGAATATCTCTTTCTCCTATGTGCTTTCATCCCTAACCCTAACCCTAACCCTTCCGAAAGTCGGAGAAGCTCAAGGATGGTACCGATCGATGCGCGCTACCCAATTAAGTGGGGGTAGAGCCTACTTGCAAGTCTCTCCGACCTTCACAAAAAAAGTTATTCAAGAATATCTCTTTCTCCTATGTGCTTTCATCCCTAACCCTAACCCTAACCCTTCCGAAAGTCGGAGAAGCTCAAGGATGGTACCGATCGATGCGCGCAACCCCATTTAGTGGGGGTAGAGCCTACTTGCAAGTCTCTCCGACCTTCACAAAAAAAGTTATTCAAGAATATCTCCTCAGATTTGGGGGAATTTCGTCGGTCGACCTCTTCCGAAGGTCGTACAAGCTCGGGGATGGTACCAATCGATCCGCAGGACCCAAATTAGTCCAGATGCAACCACTTTCCAAGTCTCTCCGACCTTCACAAAAAAAGTTATTCAAGAATATCTCTTTCTCCTATGTGCTTTCATCCCTAACCCTAACCCTATCCCTTCCGAAAGTCGGAGAAGCTCAAGGATGGTACCGATCGATGCGCGCAACCCCATTTAGTGGGGGTATAGCCTACTTGCAAGTCTCTCCGACCTTCACAAAAAAAGTTATTCAAGAATATCTCCTCAGATTTGGGGGAATTTCGTCGGTCGACCTCTTCCGAAGGTCGTACAAGCTCGGGGATGGTACCAATCGATCTGCAGGACCCAAATTAGTCCAGATGCAACCACTTTCCAAGTCTCTCCGACCTTCACAAAAAAAGTTATTCAAGAATATCTCTTTCTCCTATGTGCTTTCATCCCTAACCCTAACCCTAACCCTTCCGAAAGTCGGAGAAGCTCAAGGATGGTACCGATCGATGCGCGCTACCCCATTTAGTGGGGGTAGAGCCTACTTGCAAGTCTCTCCGACCTTCACAAAAAAAGTTATTCAAGAATATCTCCTCAGATTTGGGGGAATTTCGTCGGTCGACCTCTTCCGAAGGTCGTACAAGCTCGGGGATGGTACCAATCGATCCGCAGGACCCAAATTAGTCCAGATGCAACCACTTTTCAAGTCTCTCCGACCTTCACAAAAAAAGTTATTCAAGAATATCTCTTTCTCCTATGTGCTTTCATCCCTAACCCTAACCCTATCCCTTCCGAAAGTCGGAGAAGCTCAAGGATGGTACCGATCGATGCGCGCAACCCCATTTAGTGGGGGTATAGCCTACTTGCAAGTCTCTCCGACCTTCACAAAAAAAGTTATTCAAGAATATCTCCTCAGATTTGGGGGAATTTCGTCGGTCGACCTCTTCCGAAGGTCGTACAAGCTCGGGGATGGTACCAATCGATCCGCAGGACCCAAATTAGTCCAGATGCAACCACTTTCCAAGTCTCTCCGACCTTCACAAAAAAAGTTATTCAAGAATATCTCTTTCTCCTATGTGCTTTCATCCCTAACCCTAACCCTAACCCTTCCGAAAGTCGGAGAAGCTCAAGGATGGTACCGATCGATGTGCGCTACCCCATTTAGTGGGGGTAGAGCCTACTTGCAAGTCTCTCCGACCTTCACAAAAAAAGTTATTCAAGAATATCTCTTTCTCCTATGTGCTTTCATCCCTAACCCTAACCCTAACCCTTCCGAAAGTCGGAGAAGCTCAAGGATGGTACCGATCGATGCGCGCTACCCCATTTAGTGGGGGTAGAGCCTACTTGCAAGTCTCTCCGACCTTCACAAAAAAAGTTATTCAAGAATATCTCCTCAGATTTGGGGGAATTTCGTCGGTCGACCTCTTCCGAAGGTCGTACAAGCTCGGGGATGGTACCAATCGATCCGCAGGACCCAAATTAGTCCAGATGCAACCACTTTCCAAGTCTCTCCGACCTTCACAAAAAAAGTTATTCAAGAATATCTCTTTCTCCTATGTGCTTTCATCCCTAACCCTAACCCTATCCCTTCCGAAAGTCGGAGAAGCTCAAGGATGGTACCGATCGATGCGCGCAACCCCATTTAGTGGGGGTATAGCCTACTTGCAAGTCTCTCCGACCTTCACAAAAAAAGTTATTCAAGAATATCTCCTCAGATTTGGGGGAATTTCGTCGGTCGACCTCTTCCGAAGGTCGTACAAGCTCGGGGATGGTACCAATCGATCCGCAGGACCCAAATTAGTCCAGATGCAACCACTTTCCAAGTCTCTCCGACCTTCACAAAAAAAGTTATTCAAGAATATCTCTTTCTCCTATGTGCTTTCATCCCTAACCCTAACCCTAACCCTTCCGAAAGTCGGAGAAGCTCAAGGATGGTACTGATCGATGTGCGCTACCCCATTTAGTGGGGGTAGAGCCTACTTGCAAGTCTCTCCGACCTTCACAAAAAAAGTTATTCAAGAATATCTCTTTCTCCTATGTGCTTTCATCCCTAACCCTAACCCTAACCCTTCCGAAAGTCGGAGAAGCTCAAGGATGGTACCGATCGATGCGCGCTACCCCATTTAGTGGGGGTAGAGCCTACTTGCAAGTCTCTCCGACCTTCACAAAAAAAGTTATTCAAGAATATCTCCTCAGATTTGGGGGAATTTCGTCGGTCGACCTCTTCCGAAGGTCGTACAAGCTCGGGGATGGTACCAATCGATCTGCAGGACCCAAATTAGTCCAGATGCAACCACTTTCCAAGTCTCTCCGACCTTCACAAAAAAAGTTATTCAAGAATATCTCTTTCTCCTATGTGCTTTCATCCCTAACCCTAACCCTATCCCTTCCGAAAGTCGGAGAAGCTCAAGGATGGTACCGATCGATGCGCGCAACCCCATTTAGTGGGGGTATAGCCTACTTGCAAGTCTCTCCGACCTTCACAAAAAAAGTTATTCAAGAATATCTCCTCAGATTTGGGGGAATTTCGTCGGTCGACCTCTTCCGAAGGTCGTACAAGCTCGGGGATGGTACCAATCGATCCGCAGGACCCAAATTAGTCCAGATGCAACCACTTTCCAAGTCTCTCCGACCTTCACAAAAAAAGTTATTCAAGAATATCTCTTTCTCCTATGTGCTTTCATCCCTAACCCTAACCCTAACCCTTCCGAAAGTCGGAGAAGCTCAAGGATGGTACCGATCGATGTGCGCTACCCCATTTAGTGGGGGTAGAGCCTACTTGCAAGTCTCTCCGACCTTCACAAAAAAAGTTATTCAAGAATATCTCTTTCTCCTATGTGCTTTCATCCCTAACCCTAACCCTAACCCTTCCGAAAGTCGGAGAAGCTCAAGGATGGTACCGATCGATGTGCGCTACCCCATTTAGTGGGGGTAGAGCCTACTTGCAAGTCTCTCCGACCTTCACAAAAAAAGTTATTCAAGAATATCTCCTCAGATTTGGGGGAATTTCGTCGGTCGACCTCTTCCGAAGGTCGTACAAGCTCGGGGATGGTACCAATCGATCCGCAGGACCCAAATTAGTCCAGATGCAACCACTTTCCAAGTCTCTCCGACCTTCACAAAAAAAGTTATTCAAGAATATCTCTTTCTCCTATGTGCTTTCATCCCTAACCCTAACCCTAACCCTTCCGAAAGTCGGAGAAGCTCAAGGATGGTACCGATCGATGCAAGCAACCCCATTTAGTGGGGGTAGAGCCTACTTGCAAGTCTCTCCGACCTTCACAAAAAAAGTTATTCAAGAATATCTCTTTCTCCTATGTGCTTTCATCCCTAACCCTAACCCTAACCCTTCCGAAAGTCGGAGAAGCTCAAGGATGGTACCGATCGATGCGCGCTACCCCATTTAGTGGGGGTAGAGCCTACTTGCAAGTCTCTCCGACCTTCACAAAAAAAGTTATTCAAGAATATCTCTTTCTCCTATGTGCTATCATCCCTAACCCTAACCCTAACCCTTCCGAAAGTCGGAGAAGCTCAAGGATGGTACCGATCGATGCGCGCAACCCCATTTAGTGGGGGTAGAGCCTACTTGCAAGTCTCTCCGACCTTCACAAAAAAAGTTATTCAAGAATATCTCCTCAGATTTGGGGGAATTTCGTCGGTCGACCTCTTCCGAAGGTCGTACAAGCTCGGGGATGGTACCAATCGATCTGCAGGACCCAAATTAGTCCAGATGCAACCACTTTCCAAGTCTCTCCGACCTTCACAAAAAAAGTTATTCAAGAATATCTCTTTCTCCTATGTGCTTTCATCCCTAACCCTAACCCTATCCCTTCCGAAAGTCGGAGAAGCTCAAGGATGGTACCGATCGATGCGCGCAACCCCATTTAGTGGGGGTATAGCCTACTTGCAAGTCTCTCCGACCTTCACAAAAAAAGTTATTCAAGAATATCTCCTCAGATTTGGGGGAATTTCGTCGGTCGACCTCTTCCGAAGGTCGTACAAGCTCGGGGATGGTACCAATCGATCCGCAGGACCCAAATTAGTCCAGATGCAACCACTTTCCAAGTCTCTCCGACCTTCACAAAAAAAGTTATTCAAGAATATCTCTTTCTCCTATGTGCTTTCATCCCTAACCCTAACCCTAACCCTTCCGAAAGTCGGAGAAGCTCAAGGATGGTACCGATCGATGCGCGCTACCCCATTTAGTGGGGGTAGAGCCTACTTGCAAGTCTCTCCGACCTTCACAAAAAAAGTTATTCAAGAATATCTCCTCAGATTTGGGGGAATTTCGTCGGTCGACCTCTTCCGAAGGTCGTACAAGCTCGGGGATGGTACCAATCGATCCGCAGGACCCAAATTAGTCCAGATGCAACCACTTTTCAAGTCTCTCCGACCTTCACAAAAAAAGTTATTCAAGAATATCTCTTTCTCCTATGTGCTTTCATCCCTAACCCTAACCCTATCCCTTCCGAAAGTCGGAGAAGCTCAAGGATGGTACCGATCGATGCGCGCAACCCCATTTAGTGGGGGTATAGCCTACTTGCAAGTCTCTCCGACCTTCACAAAAAAAGTTATTCAAGAATATCTCCTCAGATTTGGGGGAATTTCGTCGGTCGACCTCTTCCGAAGGTCGTACAAGCTCGGGGATGGTACCAATCGATCCGCAGGACCCAAATTAGTCCAGATGCAACCACTTTCCAAGTCTCTCCGACCTTCACAAAAAAAGTTATTCAAGAATATCTCTTTCTCCTATGTGCTTTCATCCCTAACCCTAACCCTAACCCTTCCGAAAGTCGGAGAAGCTCAAGGATGGTACCGATCGATGTGCGCTACCCCATTTAGTGGGGGTAGAGCCTACTTGCAAGTCTCTCCGACCTTCACAAAAAAAGTTATTCAAGAATATCTCTTTCTCCTATGTGCTTTCATCCCTAACCCTAACCCTAACCCTTCCGAAAGTCGGAGAAGCTCAAGGATGGTACCGATCGATGCGCGCTACCCCATTTAGTGGGGGTAGAGCCTACTTGCAAGTCTCTCCGACCTTCACAAAAAAAGTTATTCAAGAATATCTCCTCAGATTTGGGGGAATTTCGTCGGTCGACCTCTTCCGAAGGTCGTACAAGCTCGGGGATGGTACCAATCGATCCGCAGGACCCAAATTAGTCCAGATGCAACCACTTTCCAAGTCTCTCCGACCTTCACAAAAAAAGTTATTCAAGAATATCTCTTTCTCCTATGTGCTTTCATCCCTAACCCTAACCCTATCCCTTCCGAAAGTCGGAGAAGCTCAAGGATGGTACCGATCGATGCGCGCAACCCCATTTAGTGGGGGTATAGCCTACTTGCAAGTCTCTCCGACCTTCACAAAAAAAGTTATTCAAGAATATCTCCTCAGATTTGGGGGAATTTCGTCGGTCGACCTCTTCCGAAGGTCGTACAAGCTCGGGGATGGTACCAATCGATCCGCAGGACCCAAATTAGTCCAGATGCAACCACTTTCCAAGTCTCTCCGACCTTCACAAAAAAAGTTATTCAAGAATATCTCTTTCTCCTATGTGCTTTCATCCCTAACCCTAACCCTAACCCTTCCGAAAGTCGGAGAAGCTCAAGGATGGTACCGATCGATGCGCGCTACCCCATTTAGTGGGGGTAGAGCCTACTTGCAAGTCTCTCCGACCTTCACAAAAAAAGTTATTCAAGAATATCTCTTTCTCCTATGTGCTTTCATCCCTAACCCTAACCCTATCCCTTCCGAAAGTCGGAGAAGCTCAAGGATGGTACCGATCGATGCGCGCAACCCCATTTAGTGGGGGTATAGCCTACTTGCAAGTCTCTCCGACCTTCACAAAAAAAGTTATTCAAGAATATCTCCTCAGATTTGGGGGAATTTCGTCGGTCGACCTCTTCCGAAGGTCGTACAAGCTCGGGGATGGTACCAATCGATCCGCAGGACCCAAATTAGTCCAGATGCAACCACTTTCCAAGTCTCTCCGACCTTCACAAAAAAAGTTATTCAAGAATATCTCTTTCTCCTATGTGCTTTCATCCCTAACCCTAACCCTAACCCTTCCGAAAGTCGGAGAAGCTCAAGGATGGTACCGATCGATGTGCGCTACCCCATTTAGTGGGGGTAGAGCCTACTTGCAAGTCTCTCCGACCTTCACAAAAAAAGTTATTCAAGAATATCTCTTTCTCCTATGTGCTTTCATCCCTAACCCTAACCCTAACCCTTCCGAAAGTCGGAGAAGCTCAAGGATGGTACCGATCGATGCGCGCTACCCCATTTAGTGGGGGTAGAGCCTACTTGCAAGTCTCTCCGACCTTCACAAAAAAAGTTATTCAAGAATATCTCCTCAGATTTGGGGGAATTTCGTCGGTCGACCTCTTCCGAAGGTCGTACAAGCTCGGGGATGGTACCAATCGATCCGCAGGACCCAAATTAGTCCAGATGCAACCACTTTCCAAGTCTCTCCGACCTTCACAAAAAAAGTTATTCAAGAATATCTCTTTCTCCTATGTGCTTTCATCCCTAACCCTAACCCTAACCCTTCCGAAAGTCGGAGAAGCTCAAGGATGGTACCGATCGATGCGCGCTACCCCATTTAGTGGGGGTAGAGCCTACTTGCAAGTCTCTCCGACCTTCACAAAAAAAGTTATTCAAGAATATCTCCTCAGATTTGGGGGAATTTCGTCGGTCGACCTCTTCCGAAGGTCGTACAAGCTCGGGGATGGTACCAATCGATCCGCAGGACCCAAATTAGTCCAGATGCAACCACTTTTCAAGTCTCTCCGACCTTCACAAAAAAAGTTATTCAAGAATATCTCTTTCTCCTATGTGCTTTCATCCCTAACCCTAACCCTATCCCTTCCGAAAGTCGGAGAAGCTCAAGGATGGTACCGATCGATGCGCGCAACCCCATTTAGTGGGGGTATAGCCTACTTGCAAGTCTCTCCGACCTTCACAAAAAAAGTTATTCAAGAATATCTCCTCAGATTTGGGGGAATTTCGTCGGTCGACCTCTTCCGAAGGTCGTACAAGCTCGGGGATGGTACCAATCGATCCGCAGGACCCAAATTAGTCCAGATGCAACCACTTTCCAAGTCTCTCCGACCTTCACAAAAAAAGTTATTCAAGAATATCTCTTTCTCCTATGTGCTTTCATCCCTAACCCTAACCCTAACCCTTCCGAAAGTCGGAGAAGCTCAAGGATGGTACCGATCGATGTGCGCTACCCCATTTAGTGGGGGTAGAGCCTACTTGCAAGTCTCTCCGACCTTCACAAAAAAAGTTATTCAAGAATATCTCTTTCTCCTATGTGCTTTCATCCCTAACCCTAACCCTAACCCTTCCGAAAGTCGGAGAAGCTCAAGGATGGTACCGATCGATGCGCGCTACCCCATTTAGTGGGGGTAGAGCCTACTTGCAAGTCTCTCCGACCTTCACAAAAAAAGTTATTCAAGAATATCTCCTCAGATTTGGGGGAATTTCGTCGGTCGACCTCTTCCGAAGGTCGTACAAGCTCGGGGATGGTACCAATCGATCCGCAGGACCCAAATTAGTCCAGATGCAACCACTTTCCAAGTCTCTCCGACCTTCACAAAAAAAGTTATTCAAGAATATCTCTTTCTCCTATGTGCTTTCATCCCTAACCCTAACCCTAACCCTTCCGAAAGTCGGAGAAGCTCAAGGATGGTACCGATCGATGCGCGCTACCCCATTTAGTGGGGGTAGAGCCTACTTGCAAATCTCTCCGACCTTCACAAAAAAAGTTATTCAAGAATATCTCCTCAGATTTGGGGGAATTTCGTCGGTCGACCTCTTCCGAAGGTCGTACAAGCTCGGGGATGGTACCAATCGATCCGCAGGACCCAAATTAGTCCAGATGCAACCACTTTCCAAGGCTCTCCGACCTTCACAAAAAAAGTTATTCAAGAATATCTCTTTCTCCTATGTGCTTTCATCCCTAACCCTAACCCTATCCCTTCCGAAAGTCGGAGAAGCTCAAGGATGGTACCGATCGATGCGCGCAACCCCATTTAGTGGGGGTATAGCCTACTTGCAAGTCTCTCCGACCTTCACAAAAAAAGTTATTCAAGAATATCTCCTCAGATTTGGGGGAATTTCGTCGGTCGACCTCTTTCGAAGGTCGTACAAGCTCGGGGATGGTACCAATCGATCCGCAGGACCCAAATTAGTCCAGATGCAACCACTTTCCAAGTCTCTCCGACCTTCACAAAAAAAGTTATTCAAGAATATCTCTTTCTCCTATGTGCTTTCATCCCTAACCCTAACCCTAACCCTTCCGAAAGTCGGAGAAGCTCAAGGATGGTACTGATCGATGTGCGCTACCCCATTTAGTGGGGGTAGAGCCTACTTGCAAGTCTCTCCGACCTTCACAAAAAAAGTTATTCAAGAATATCTCTTTCTCCTATGTGCTTTCATCCCTAACCCTAACCCTAACCCTTCCGAAAGTCGGAGAAGCTCAAGGATGGTACCGATCGATGCGCGCTACCCCATTTAGTGGGGGTAGAGCCTACTTGCAAGTCTCTCCGACCTTCACAAAAAAAGTTATTCAAGAATATCTCTTTCTCCTATGTGCTTTCATCCCTAACCCTAACCCTATCCCTTCCGAAAGTCGGAGAAGCTCAAGGATGGTACCGATCGATGCGCGCAACCCCATTTAGTGGGGGTATAGCCTACTTGCAAGTCTCTCCGACCTTCACAAAAAAAGTTATTCAAGAATATCTCCTCAGATTTGGGGGAATTTCGTCGGTCGACCTCTTCCGAAGGTCGTACAAGCTCGGGGATTGTACCAATCGATCCGCAGGACCCAAATTAGTCCAGATGCAACCACTTTCCAAGTCTCTCCGACCTTCACAAAAAAAGTTATTCAAGAATATCTCTTTCTCCTATGTGCTTTCATCCCTAACCCTAACCCTAACCCTTCCGAAAGTCGGAGAAGCTCAAGGATGGTACCGATCGATGTGCGCTACCCCATTTAGTGGGGGTAGAGCCTACTTGCAAGTCTCTCCGACCTTCACAAAAAAAGTTATTCAAGAATATCTCTTTCTCCTATGTGCTTTCATCCCTAACCCTAACCCTAACCCTTCCGAAAGTCGGAGAAGCTCAAGGATGGTACCGATCGATGTGCGCTACCCCATTTAGTGGGGGTAGAGCCTACTTGCAAGTCTCTCCGACCTTCACAAAAAAAGTTATTCAAGAATATCTCCTCAGATTTGGGGGAATTTCGTCGGTCGACCTCTTCCGAAGGTCGTACAAGCTCGGGGATGGTACCAATCGATCTGCAGGACCCAAATTAGTCCAGATGCAACCACTTTCCAAGTCTCTCCGACCTTCACAAAAAAAGTTATTCAAGAATATCTCTTTCTCCTATGTGCTTTCATCCCTAACCCTAACCCTAACCCTTCCGAAAGTCGGAGAAGCTCAAGGATGGTACCGATCGATGCGCGCAACCCCATTTAGTGGGGGTAGAGCCTACTTGCAAGTCTCTCCGGCCTTCACAAAAAAAGTTATTCAAGAATATCTCTTTCTCCTATGTGCATTCATCCCTAACCCTAACCCTAACCCTTCCGAAAGTCGGAGAAGCTCAAGGATGGTACCGATCGATGCGCGCTACCCCATTTAGTGGGGGTAGAGCCTACTTGCAAGTCTCTCCGACCTTCACAAAAAAAGTTATTCAAGAATATCTCTTTCTCCTATGTGCTTTCATCCCTAACCCTAACCCTAACCCTTCCGAAAGTCGGAGAAGCTCAAGGATGGTACCGATCGATGCGCGCAACCCCATTTAGTGGGGGTAGAGCCTACTTGCAAGTCTCTCCGACCTTCACAAAAAAAGTTATTCAAGAATATCTCCTCAGATTTGGGGGAATTTCGTCGGTCGACCTCTTCCGAAGGTCGTACAAGCTCGGGGATGGTACCAATCGATCTGCAGGACCCAAATTAGTCCAGATGCAACCACTTTCCAAGTCTCTCCGACCTTCACAAAAAAAGTTATTCAAGAATATCTCTTTCTCCTATGTGCTTTCATCCCTAACCCTAACCCTATCCCTTCCGAAAGTCGGAGAAGCTCAAGGATGGTACCGATCGATGCGCGCAACCCCATTTAGTGGGGGTATAGCCTACTTGCAAGTCTCTCCGACCTTCACAAAAAAAGTTATTCAAGAATATCTCCTCAGATTTGGGGGAATTTCGTCGGTCGACCTCTTCCGAAGGTCGTACAAGCTCGGGGATGGTACCAATCGATCCGCAGGACCCAAATTAGTCCAGATGCAACCACTTTCCAAGTCTCTCCGACCTTCACAAAAAAAGTTATTCAAGAATATCTCTTTCTCCTATGTGCTTTCATCCCTAACCCTAACCCTAACCCTTCCGAAAGTCGGAGAAGCTCAAGGATGGTACCGATCGATGCGCGCTACCCCATTTAGTGGGGGTAGAGCCTACTTGCAAGTCTCTCCGACCTTCACAAAAAAAGTTATTCAAGAATATCTCCTCAGATTTGGGGGAATTTCGTCGGTCGACCTCTTCCGAAGGTCGTACAAGCTCGGGGATGGTACCAATCGATCCGCAGGACCCAAATTAGTCCAGATGCAACCACTTTTCAAGTCTCTCCGACCTTCACAAAAAAAGTTATTCAAGAATATCTCTTTCTCCTATGTGCTTTCATCCCTAACCCTAACCCTATCCCTTCCGAAAGTCGGAGAAGCTCAAGGATGGTACCGATCGATGCGCGCAACCCCATTTAGTGGGGGTATAGCCTACTTGCAAGTCTCTCCGACCTTCACAAAAAAAGTTATTCAAGAATATCTCCTCAGATTTGGGGGAATTTCGTCGGTCGACCTCTTTCGAAGGTCGTACAAGCTCGGGGATGGTACCAATCGATCCGCAGGACCCAAATTAGTCCAGATGCAACCACTTTCCAAGTCTCTCCGACCTTCACAAAAAAAGTTATTCAAGAATATCTCTTTCTCCTATGTGCTTTCATCCCTAACCCTAACCCTAACCCTTCCGAAAGTCGGAGAAGCTCAAGGATGGTACTGATCGATGTGCGCTACCCCATTTAGTGGGGGTAGAGCCTACTTGCAAGTCTCTCCGACCTTCACAAAAAAAGTTATTCAAGAATATCTCTTTCTCCTATGTGCTTTCATCCCTAACCCTAACCCTAACCCTTCCGAAAGTCGGAGAAGCTCAAGGATGGTACCGATCGATGCGCGCTACCCCATTTAGTGGGGGTAGAGCCTACTTGCAAGTCTCTCCGACCTTCACAAAAAAAGTTATTCAAGAATATCTCCTCAGATTTGGGGGAATTTCGTCGGTCGACCTCTTCCGAAGGTCGTACAAGCTCGGGGATGGTACCAATCGATCCGCAGGACCCAAATTAGTCCAGATGCAACCACTTTCCAAGTCTCTCCGACCTTCACAAAAAAAGTTATTCAAGAATATCTCTTTCTCCTATGTGCTTTCATCCCTAACCCTAACCCTATCCCTTCCGAAAGTCGGAGAAGCTCAAGGATGGTACCGATCGATGCGCGCAACCCCATTTAGTGGGGGTATAGCCTACTTGCAAGTCTCTCCGACCTTCACAAAAAAAGTTATTCAAGAATATCTCCTCAGATTTGGGGGAATTTCGTCGGTCGACCTCTTCCGAAGGTCGTACAAGCTCGGGGATGGTACCAATCGATCCGCAGGACCCAAATTAGTCCAGATGCAACCACTTTCCAAGTCTCTCCGACCTTCACAAAAAAAGTTATTCAAGAATATCTCTTTCTCCTATGTGCTTTCATCCCTAACCCTAACCCTTCCGAAAGTCGGAGAAGCTCAAGGATGGTACCGATCGATGCGCGCTACCCCATTTAGTGGGGGTAGAGCCTACTTGCAAGTCTCTCCGACCTTCACAAAAAAAGTTATTCAAGAATATCTCCTCAGATTTGGGGGAATTTCGTCGGTCGACCTCTTCCGAAGGTCGTACAAGCTCGGGGATGGTACCAATCGATCTGCAGGACCCAAATTAGTCCAGATGCAACCACTTTCCAAGTCTCTCCGACCTTCACAAAAAAAGTTATTCAAGAATATCTCTTTCTCCTATGTGCTTTCATCCCTAACCCTAACCCTAACCCTTCCGAAAGTCGGAGAAGCTCAAGGATGGTACCGATCGATGCGCGCAACCCCATTTAGTGGGGGTAGAGCCTACTTGCAAGTCTCTCCGACCTTCACAAAAAAAGTTATTCAAGAATATCTCTTTCTCCTATGTGCTTTCATCCCTAACCCTAACCCTAACCCTTCCGAAAGTCGGAGAAGCTCAAGGATGGTACCGATCGATGCGCGCTACCCCATTTAGTGGGGGTAGAGCCTACTTGCAAGTCTCTCCGACCTTCACAAAAAAAGTTATTCAAGAATATCTCTTTCTCCTATGTGCTTTCATCCCTAACCCTAACCCTAACCCTTCCGAAAGTCGGAGAAGCTCAAGGATGGTACCGATCGATGCGCGCAACCCCATTTAGTGGGGGTAGAGCCTACTTGCAAGTCTCTCCGACCTTCACAAAAAAAGTTATTCAAGAATATCTCCTCAGATTTGGGGGAATTTCGTCGGTCGACCTCTTCCGAAGGTCGTACAAGCTCGGGGATGGTACCAATCGATCCGCAGGACCCAAATTAGTCCAGATGCAACCACTTTCCAAGTCTCTCCGACCTTCACAAAAAAAGTTATTCAAGAATATCTCTTTCTCCTATGTGCTTTCATCCCTAACCCTAACCCTATCCCTTCCGAAAGTCGGAGAAGCTCAAGGATGGTACCGATCGATGCGCGCAACCCCATTTAGTGGGGGTATAGCCTACTTGCAAGTCTCTCCGACCTTCACAAAAAAAGTTATTCAAGAATATCTCCTCAGATTTGGGGGAATTTCGTCGGTCGACCTCTTCCGAAGGTCGTACAAGCTCGGGGATGGTACCAATCGATCCGCAGGACCCAAATTAGTCCAGATGCAACCACTTTCCAAGTCTCTCCGACCTTCACAAAAAAAGTTATTCAAGAATATCTCTTTCTCCTATGTGCTTTCATCCCTAACCCTAACCCTAACCCTTCCGAAAGTCGGAGAAGCTCAAGGATGGTACCGATCGATGCGCGCTACCCCATTTAGTGGGGGTAGAGCCTACTTGCAAGTCTCTCCGACCTTCACAAAAAAAGTTATTCAAGAATATCTCTTTCTCCTATGTGCTTTCATCCCTAACCCTAACCCTAACCCTTCCGAAAGTCGGAGAAGCTCAAGGATGGTACCGATCGATGCGCGCTACCCCATTTAGTGGGGGTAGAGCCTACTTGCAAGTCTCTCCGACCTTCACAAAAAAAGTTATTCAAGAATATCTCTTTCTCCTATGTGCTTTCATCCCTAACCCTAACCCTAACCCTTCCGAAAGTCGGAGAAGCTCAAGGATGGTACCGATCGATGCGCGCTACCCCATTTAGTGGGGGTAGAGCCTACTTGCAAGTCTCTCCGACCTTCACAAAAAAAGTTATTCAAGAATATCTCTTTCTCCTATGTGCTTTCATCCCTAACCCTAACCCTAACCCTTCCGAAAGTCGGAGAAGCTCAAGGATGGTACCGATCGATGCGCGCTACCCCATTTAGTGGGGGTAGAGCCTACTTGCAAGTCTCTCCGACCTTCACAAAAAAAGTTATTCAAGAATATCTCCTCAGATTTGGGGGAATTTCGTCGGTCGACCTCTTTCGAAGGTCGTACAAGCTCGGGGATGGTACCAATCGATCCGCAGGACCCAAATTAGTCCAGATGCAACCACTTTCCAAGTCTCTTCGACCTTCACAAAAAAAGTTATTCAAGAATATCTCTTTCTCCTATGTGCTTTCATCCCTAACCCTAACCCTTCCGAAAGTCGGAGAAGCTCAAGGATGGTACCGATCGATGCGCGCTACCCCATTTAGTGGGGGTAGAGCCTACTTGCAAGTCTCTCCGACCTTCACAAAAAAAGTTATTCAAGAATATCTCTTTCTCCTATGTGCTTTCATCCCTAACCCTAACCCTAACCCTTCCGAAAGTCGGAGAAGCTCGAGGATGGTACCGATCGATGCGCGCTACCCCATTTAGTGGGGGTAGAGCCTACTTGCAAGTCTCTCCGACCTTCACAAAAAAAGTTATTCAAGAATATCTCCTCAGATTTGGGGGAATTTCGTCGGTCGACCTCTTCCGAAGGTCGTACAAGCTCGGGGATGGTACCAATCGATCCGCATGACCCAAATTAGTCCAGATGCAACCACTTTCCAAGTCTCTCCGACCTTCACAAAAAAAGTTATTCAAGAATATCTCTTTCTCCTATGTGCTTTCATCCCTAACCCTAACCCTAACCCTTCCGAAAGTCGGAGAAGCTCAAGGATGGTACCGATCGATGCGCGCTACCCCATTTAGTGGGGGTAGAGCCTACTTGCAAGTCTCTCCGACCTTCACAAAAAAAGTTATTCAAGAATATCTCTTTCTCCTATGTGCTTTCATCCCTAACCCTAACCCTTCCGAAAGTCGGAGAAGCTCAAGGATGGTACCGATCGATGCGCGCTACCCCATTTAGTGGGGGTAGAGCCTACTTGCAAGTCTCTCCGACCTTCACAAAAAAAGTTATTCAAGAATATCTCCTCAGATTTGGGGGAATTTCGTCGGTCGACCTCTTCCGAAGGTCGTACAAGCTCGGGGATGGTACCAATCGATCCGCAGGACCCAAATTAGTCCAGATGCAACCACTTTCCAAGTCTCTCCGACCTTCACAAAAAAAGTTATTCAAGAATATCTCTTTCTCCTATGTGCTTTCATCCCTAACCCTAACCCTATCCCTTCCGAAAGTCGGAGAAGCTCAAGGATGGTACCGATCGATGCGCGCAACCCCATTTAGTGGGGGTATAGCCTACTTGCAAGTCTCTCCGACCTTCACAAAAAAAGTTATTCAAGAATATCTCCTCAGATTTGGGGGAATTTCGTCGGTCGACCTCTTCCGAAGGTCGTACAAGCTCGGGGATGGTACCAATCGATCCGCAGGACCCAAATTAGTCCAGATGCAACCACTTTCCAAGTCTCTCCGACCTTCACAAAAAAAGTTATTCAAGAATATCTCTTTCTCCTATGTGCTTTCATCCCTAACCCTAACCCTAACCCTTCCGAAAGTCGGAGAAGCTCAAGGATGGTACCGATCGATGTGCGCTACCCCATTTAGTGGGGGTAGAGCCTACTTGCAAGTCTCTCCGACCTTCACAAAAAAAGTTATTCAAGAATATCTCTTTCTCCTATGTGCTTTCATCCCTAACCCTAACCCTAACCCTTCCGAAAGTCGGAGAAGCTCAAGGATGGTACCGATCGATGCGCGCTACCCCATTTAGTGGGGGTAGAGCCTACTTGCAAGTCTCTCCGACCTTCACAAAAAAAGTTATTCAAGAATATCTCCTCAGATTTGGGGGAATTTCGTCGGTCGACCTCTTCCGAAGGTCGTACAAGCTCGGGGATGGTACCAATCGATCCGCAGGACCCAAATTAGTCCAGATGCAACCACTTTCCAAGTCTCTCCGACCTTCACAAAAAAAGTTATTCAAGAATATCTCTTTCTCCTATGTGCTTTCATCCCTAACCCTAACCCTAACCCTTCCGAAAGTCGGAGAAGCTCAAGGATGGTACCGATCGATGCGCGCAACCCCATTTAGTGGGGGTAGAGCCTACTTGCAAGTCTCTCCGACCTTCACAAAAAAAGTTATTCAAGAATATCTCTTTCTCCTATGTGCTTTCATCCCTAACCCTAACCCTAACCCTTCCGAAAGTCGGAGAAGCTCAAGGATGGTACCGATCGATGCGCGCTACCCCATTTAGTGGGGGTAGAGCCTACTTGCAAGTCTCTCCGACCTTCACAAAAAAAGTTATTCAAGAATATCTCTTTCTCCTATGTGCTTTCATCCCTAACCCTAACCCTAACCCTTCCGAAAGTCGGAGAAGCTCAAGGATGGTACCGATCGATGCGCGCAACCCCATTTAGTGGGGGTAGAGCCTACTTGCAAGTCTCTCCGACCTTCACAAAAAAAGTTATTCAAGAATATCTCTTTCTCCTATGTGCTTTCATCCCTAACCCTAACCCTAACCCTTCCGAAAGTCGGAGAAGCTCAAGGATGGTACCGATCGATGTGCGCTACCCCATTTAGTGGGGGTAGAGCCTACTTGCAAGTCTCTCCGACCTTCAAAAAAAAAGTTATTCAAGAATATCTCTTTCTCCTATGTGCTTTCATCCCTAACCCTAACCCTAACCCTTCCGAAAGTCGGAGAAGCTCAAGGATGGTACCGATCGATGTGCGCTACCCCATTTAGTGGGGGTAGAGCCTACTTGCAAGTCTCTCCGACCTTCACAAAAAAAGTTATTCAAGAATATCTCCTCAGATTTGGGGGAATTTCGTCGGTCGACCTCTTCCGAAGGTCGTACAAGCTCGGGGATGGTACCAATCGATCCGCAGGACCCAAATTAGTCCAGATGCAACCACTTTCCAAGTCTCTCCGACCTTCACAAAAAAAGTTATTCAAGAATATCTCTTTCTCCTATGTGCTTTCATCCCTAACCCTAACCCTAACCCTTCCGAAAGTCGGAGAAGCTCAAGGATGGTACCGATCGATGCGCGCAACCCCATTTAGTGGGGGTAGAGCCTACTTGCAAGTCTCTCCGACCTTCACAAAAAAAGTTATTCAAGAATATCTCTTTCTCCTATGTGCTTTCATCCCTAACCCTAACCCTAACCCTTCCGAAAGTCGGAGAAGCTCAAGGATGGTACCGATCGATGCGCGCTACCCAATTAAGTGGGGGTAGAGCCTACTTGCAAGTCTCTCCGACCTTCACAAAAAAAGTTATTCAAGAATATCTCTTTCTCCTATGTGCTTTCATCCCTAACCCTAACCCTAACCCTTCCGAAAGTCGGAGAAGCTCAAGGATGGTACCGATCGATGCGCGCAACCCCATTTAGTGGGGGTAGAGCCTACTTGCAAGTCTCTCCGACCTTCACAAAAAAAGTTATTCAAGAATATCTCCTCAGATTTGGGGGAATTTCGTCGGTCGACCTCTTCCGAAGGTCGTACAAGCTCGGGGATGGTACCAATCGATCCGCAGGACCCAAATTAGTCCAGATGCAACCACTTTCCAAGTCTCTCCGACCTTCACAAAAAAAGTTATTCAAGAATATCTCTTTCTCCTATGTGCTTTCATCCCTAACCCTAACCCTATCCCTTCCGAAAGTCGGAGAAGCTCAAGGATGGTACCGATCGATGCGCGCAACCCCATTTAGTGGGGGTATAGCCTACTTGCAAGTCTCTCCGACCTTCACAAAAAAAGTTATTCAAGAATATCTCCTCAGATTTGGGGGAATTTCGTCGGTCGACCTCTTCCGAAGGTCGTACAAGCTCGGGGATGGTACCAATCGATCCGCAGGACCCAAATTAGTCCAGATGCAACCACTTTCCAAGTCTCTCCGACCTTCACAAAAAAAGTTATTCAAGAATATCTCTTTCTCCTATGTGCTTTCATCCCTAACCCTAACCCTAACCCTTCCGAAAGTCGGAGAAGCTCAAGGATGGTACCGATCGATGCGCGCTACCCCATTTAGTGGGGGTAGAGCCTACTTGCAAGTCTCTCCGACCTTCACAAAAAAAGTTATTCAAGAATATCTCCTCAGATTTGGGGGAATTTCGTCGGTCGACCTCTTCCGAAGGTCGTACAAGCTCGGGGATGGTACCAATCGATCCGCAGGACCCAAATTAGTCCAGATGCAACCACTTTTCAAGTCTCTCCGACCTTCACAAAAAAAGTTATTCAAGAATATCTCTTTCTCCTATGTGCTTTCATCCCTAACCCTAACCCTATCCCTTCCGAAAGTCGGAGAAGCTCAAGGATGGTACCGATCGATGCGCGCAACCCCATTTAGTGGGGGTATAGCCTACTTGCAAGTCTCTCCGACCTTCACAAAAAAAGTTATTCAAGAATATCTCCTCAGATTTGGGGGAATTTCGTCGGTCGACCTCTTCCGAAGGTCGTACAAGCTCGGGGATGGTACCAATCGATCCGCAGGACCCAAATTAGTCCAGATGCAACCACTTTCCAAGTCTCTCCGACCTTCACAAAAAAAGTTATTCAAGAATATCTCTTTCTCCTATGTGCTTTCATCCCTAACCCTAACCCTAACCCTTCCGAAAGTCGGAGAAGCTCAAGGATGGTACCGATCGATGTGCGCTACCCCATTTAGTGGGGGTAGAGCCTACTTGCAAGTCTCTCCGACCTTCACAAAAAAAGTTATTCAAGAATATCTCTTTCTCCTATGTGCTTTCATCCCTAACCCTAACCCTAACCCTTCCGAAAGTCGGAGAAGCTCAAGGATGGTACCGATCGATGCGCGCTACCCCATTTAGTGGGGGTAGAGCCTACTTGCAAGTCTCTCCGACCTTCACAAAAAAAGTTATTCAAGAATATCTCCTCAGATTTGGGGGAATTTCGTCGGTCGACCTCTTCCGAAGGTCGTACAAGCTCGGGGATGGTACCAATCGATCCGCAGGACCCAAATTAGTCCAGATGCAACCACTTTCCAAGTCTCTCCGACCTTCACAAAAAAAGTTATTCAAGAATATCTCTTTCTCCTATGTGCTTTCATCCCTAACCCTAACCCTATCCCTTCCGAAAGTCGGAGAAGCTCAAGGATGGTACCGATCGATGCGCGCAACCCCATTTAGTGGGGGTATAGCCTACTTGCAAGTCTCTCCGACCTTCACAAAAAAAGTTATTCAAGAATATCTCCTCAGATTTGGGGGAATTTCGTCGGTCGACCTCTTCCGAAGGTCGTACAAGCTCGGGGATGGTACCAATCGATCCGCAGGACCCAAATTAGTCCAGATGCAACCACTTTCCAAGTCTCTCCGACCTTCACAAAAAAAGTTATTCAAGAATATCTCTTTCTCCTATGTGCTTTCATCCCTAACCCTAACCCTAACCCTTCCGAAAGTCGGAGAAGCTCAAGGATGGTACTGATCGATGTGCGCTACCCCATTTAGTGGGGGTAGAGCCTACTTGCAAGTCTCTCCGACCTTCACAAAAAAAGTTATTCAAGAATATCTCTTTCTCCTATGTGCTTTCATCCCTAACCCTAACCCTAACCCTTCCGAAAGTCGGAGAAGCTCAAGGATGGTACCGATCGATGCGCGCTACCCCATTTAGTGGGGGTAGAGCCTACTTGCAAGTCTCTCCGACCTTCACAAAAAAAGTTATTCAAGAATATCTCCTCAGATTTGGGGGAATTTCGTCGGTCGACCTCTTCCGAAGGTCGTACAAGCTCGGGGATGGTACCAATCGATCTGCAGGACCCAAATTAGTCCAGATGCAACCACTTTCCAAGTCTCTCCGACCTTCACAAAAAAAGTTATTCAAGAATATCTCTTTCTCCTATGTGCTTTCATCCCTAACCCTAACCCTATCCCTTCCGAAAGTCGGAGAAGCTCAAGGATGGTACCGATCGATGCGCGCAACCCCATTTAGTGGGGGTATAGCCTACTTGCAAGTCTCTCCGACCTTCACAAAAAAAGTTATTCAAGAATATCTCCTCAGATTTGGGGGAATTTCGTCGGTCGACCTCTTCCGAAGGTCGTACAAGCTCGGGGATGGTACCAATCGATCCGCAGGACCCAAATTAGTCCAGATGCAACCACTTTCCAAGTCTCTCCGACCTTCACAAAAAAAGTTATTCAAGAATATCTCTTTCTCCTATGTGCTTTCATCCCTAACCCTAACCCTAACCCTTCCGAAAGTCGGAGAAGCTCAAGGATGGTACCGATCGATGTGCGCTACCCCATTTAGTGGGGGTAGAGCCTACTTGCAAGTCTCTCCGACCTTCACAAAAAAAGTTATTCAAGAATATCTCTTTCTCCTATGTGCTTTCATCCCTAACCCTAACCCTAACCCTTCCGAAAGTCGGAGAAGCTCAAGGATGGTACCGATCGATGTGCGCTACCCCATTTAGTGGGGGTAGAGCCTACTTGCAAGTCTCTCCGACCTTCACAAAAAAAGTTATTCAAGAATATCTCCTCAGATTTGGGGGAATTTCGTCGGTCGACCTCTTCCGAAGGTCGTACAAGCTCGGGGATGGTACCAATCGATCCGCAGGACCCAAATTAGTCCAGATGCAACCACTTTCCAAGTCTCTCCGACCTTCACAAAAAAAGTTATTCAAGAATATCTCTTTCTCCTATGTGCTTTCATCCCTAACCCTAACCCTAACCCTTCCGAAAGTCGGAGAAGCTCAAGGATGGTACCGATCGATGCAAGCAACCCCATTTAGTGGGGGTAGAGCCTACTTGCAAGTCTCTCCGACCTTCACAAAAAAAGTTATTCAAGAATATCTCTTTCTCCTATGTGCTTTCATCCCTAACCCTAACCCTAACCCTTCCGAAAGTCGGAGAAGCTCAAGGATGGTACCGATCGATGCGCGCTACCCCATTTAGTGGGGGTAGAGCCTACTTGCAAGTCTCTCCGACCTTCACAAAAAAAGTTATTCAAGAATATCTCTTTCTCCTATGTGCTATCATCCCTAACCCTAACCCTAACCCTTCCGAAAGTCGGAGAAGCTCAAGGATGGTACCGATCGATGCGCGCAACCCCATTTAGTGGGGGTAGAGCCTACTTGCAAGTCTCTCCGACCTTCACAAAAAAAGTTATTCAAGAATATCTCCTCAGATTTGGGGGAATTTCGTCGGTCGACCTCTTCCGAAGGTCGTACAAGCTCGGGGATGGTACCAATCGATCCGCAGGACCCAAATTAGTCCAGATGCAACCACTTTCCAAGTCTCTCCGACCTTCACAAAAAAAGTTATTCAAGAATATCTCTTTCTCCTATGTGCTTTCATCCCTAACCCTAACCCTATCCCTTCCGAAAGTCGGAGAAGCTCAAGGATGGTACCGATCGATGCGCGCAACCCCATTTAGTGGGGGTATAGCCTACTTGCAAGTCTCTCCGACCTTCACAAAAAAAGTTATTCAAGAATATCTCCTCAGATTTGGGGGAATTTCGTCGGTCGACCTCTTCCGAAGGTCGTACAAGCTCGGGGATGGTACCAATCGATCCGCAGGACCCAAATTAGTCCAGATGCAACCACTTTCCAAGTCTCTCCGACCTTCACAAAAAAAGTTATTCAAGAATATCTCTTTCTCCTATGTGCTTTCATCCCTAACCCTAACCCTAACCCTTCCGAAAGTCGGAGAAGCTCAAGGATGGTACCGATCGATGCGCGCTACCCCATTTAGTGGGGGTAGAGCCTACTTGCAAGTCTCTCCGACCTTCACAAAAAAAGTTATTCAAGAATATCTCCTCAGATTTGGGGGAATTTCGTCGGTCGACCTCTTCCGAAGGTCGTACAAGCTCGGGGATGGTACCAATCGATCCGCAGGACCCAAATTAGTCCAGATGCAACCACTTTTCAAGTCTCTCCGACCTTCACAAAAAAAGTTATTCAAGAATATCTCTTTCTCCTATGTGCTTTCATCCCTAACCCTAACCCTATCCCTTCCGAAAGTCGGAGAAGCTCAAGGATGGTACCGATCGATGCGCGCAACCCCATTTAGTGGGGGTATAGCCTACTTGCAAGTCTCTCCGACCTTCACAAAAAAAGTTATTCAAGAATATCTCCTCAGATTTGGGGGAATTTCGTCGGTCGACCTCTTCCGAAGGTCGTACAAGCTCGGGGATGGTACCAATCGATCCGCAGGACCCAAATTAGTCCAGATGCAACCACTTTCCAAGTCTCTCCGACCTTCACAAAAAAAGTTATTCAAGAATATCTCTTTCTCCTATGTGCTTTCATCCCTAACCCTAACCCTAACCCTTCCGAAAGTCGGAGAAGCTCAAGGATGGTACCGATCGATGTGCGCTACCCCATTTAGTGGGGGTAGAGCCTACTTGCAAGTCTCTCCGACCTTCACAAAAAAAGTTATTCAAGAATATCTCTTTCTCCTATGTGCTTTCATCCCTAACCCTAACCCTAACCCTTCCGAAAGTCGGAGAAGCTCAAGGATGGTACCGATCGATGCGCGCTACCCCATTTAGTGGGGGTAGAGCCTACTTGCAAGTCTCTCCGACCTTCACAAAAAAAGTTATTCAAGAATATCTCCTCAGATTTGGGGGAATTTCGTCGGTCGACCTCTTCCGAAGGTCGTACAAGCTCGGGGATGGTACCAATCGATCCGCAGGACCCAAATTAGTCCAGATGCAACCACTTTCCAAGTCTCTCCGACCTTCACAAAAAAAGTTATTCAAGAATATCTCTTTCTCCTATGTGCTTTCATCCCTAACCCTAACCCTATCCCTTCCGAAAGTCGGAGAAGCTCAAGGATGGTACCGATCGATGCGCGCAACCCCATTTAGTGGGGGTATAGCCTACTTGCAAGTCTCTCCGACCTTCACAAAAAAAGTTATTCAAGAATATCTCCTCAGATTTGGGGGAATTTCGTCGGTCGACCTCTTCCGAAGGTCGTACAAGCTCGGGGATGGTACCAATCGATCCGCAGGACCCAAATTAGTCCAGATGCAACCACTTTCCAAGTCTCTCCGACCTTCACAAAAAAAGTTATTCAAGAATATCTCTTTCTCCTATGTGCTTTCATCCCTAACCCTAACCCTAACCCTTCCGAAAGTCGGAGAAGCTCAAGGATGGTACTGATCGATGTGCGCTACCCCATTTAGTGGGGGTAGAGCCTACTTGCAAGTCTCTCCGACCTTCACAAAAAAAGTTATTCAAGAATATCTCTTTCTCCTATGTGCTTTCATCCCTAACCCTAACCCTAACCCTTCCGAAAGTCGGAGAAGCTCAAGGATGGTACCGATCGATGCGCGCTACCCCATTTAGTGGGGGTAGAGCCTACTTGCAAGTCTCTCCGACCTTCACAAAAAAAGTTATTCAAGAATATCTCCTCAGATTTGGGGGAATTTCGTCGGTCGACCTCTTCCGAAGGTCGTACAAGCTCGGGGATGGTACCAATCGATCTGCAGGACCCAAATTAGTCCAGATGCAACCACTTTCCAAGTCTCTCCGACCTTCACAAAAAAAGTTATTCAAGAATATCTCTTTCTCCTATGTGCTTTCATCCCTAACCCTAACCCTATCCCTTCCGAAAGTCGGAGAAGCTCAAGGATGGTACCGATCGATGCGCGCAACCCCATTTAGTGGGGGTATAGCCTACTTGCAAGTCTCTCCGACCTTCACAAAAAAAGTTATTCAAGAATATCTCCTCAGATTTGGGGGAATTTCGTCGGTCGACCTCTTCCGAAGGTCGTACAAGCTCGGGGATGGTACCAATCGATCCGCAGGACCCAAATTAGTCCAGATGCAACCACTTTCCAAGTCTCTCCGACCTTCACAAAAAAAGTTATTCAAGAATATCTCTTTCTCCTATGTGCTTTCATCCCTAACCCTAACCCTAACCCTTCCGAAAGTCGGAGAAGCTCAAGGATGGTACCGATCGATGTGCGCTACCCCATTTAGTGGGGGTAGAGCCTACTTGCAAGTCTCTCCGACCTTCACAAAAAAAGTTATTCAAGAATATCTCTTTCTCCTATGTGCTTTCATCCCTAACCCTAACCCTAACCCTTCCGAAAGTCGGAGAAGCTCAAGGATGGTACCGATCGATGCGCGCTACCCCATTTAGTGGGGGTAGAGCCTACTTGCAAGTCTCTCCGACCTTCACAAAAAAAGTTATTCAAGAATATCTCCTCAGATTTGGGGGAATTTCGTCGGTCGACCTCTTCCGAAGGTCGTACAAGCTCGGGGATGGTACCAATCGATCTGCAGGACCCAAATTAGTCCAGATGCAACCACTTTCCAAGTCTCTCCGACCTTCACAAAAAAAGTTATTCAAGAATATCTCTTTCTCCTATGTGCTTTCATCCCTAACCCTAACCCTATCCCTTCCGAAAGTCGGAGAAGCTCAAGGATGGTACCGATCGATGCGCGCAACCCCATTTAGTGGGGGTATAGCCTACTTGCAAGTCTCTCCGACCTTCACAAAAAAAGTTATTCAAGAATATCTCCTCAGATTTGGGGGAATTTCGTCGGTCGACCTCTTCCGAAGGTCGTACAAGCTCGGGGATGGTACCAATCGATCCGCAGGACCCAAATTAGTCCAGATGCAACCACTTTCCAAGTCTCTCCGACCTTCACAAAAAAAGTTATTCAAGAATATCTCTTTCTCCTATGTGCTTTCATCCCTAACCCTAACCCTAACCCTTCCGAAAGTCGGAGAAGCTCAAGGATGGTACCGATCGATGTGCGCTACCCCATTTAGTGGGGGTAGAGCCTACTTGCAAGTCTCTCCGACCTTCACAAAAAAAGTTATTCAAGAATATCTCTTTCTCCTATGTGCTTTCATCCCTAACCCTAACCCTAACCCTTCCGAAAGTCGGAGAAGCTCAAGGATGGTACTGATCGATGCGCGCTACCCCATTTAGTGGGGGTAGAGCCTACTTGCAAGTCTCTCCGACCTTCACAAAAAAAGTTATTCAAGAATATCTCCTCAGATTTGGGGGAATTTCGTCGGTCGACCTCTTCCGAAGGTCGTACAAGCTCGGGGATGGTACCAATCGATCCGCAGGACCCAAATTAGTCCAGATGCAACCACTTTCCAAGTCTCTCCGACCTTCACAAAAAAAGTTATTCAAGAATATCTCTTTCTCCTATGTGCTTTCATCCCTAACCCTAACCCTAACCCTTCCGAAAGTCGGAGAAGCTCAAGGATGGTACCGATCGATGTGCGCTACCCCATTTAGTGGGGGTAGAGCCTACTTGCAAGTCTCTCCGACCTTCACAAAAAAAGTTATTCAAGAATATCTCTTTCTCCTATGTGCTTTCATCCCTAACCCTAACCCTTCCGAAAGTCGGAGAAGCTCAAGGATGGTACCGATCGATGCGCGCTACCCCATTTAGTGGGGGTAGAGCCTACTTGCAAGTCTCTCCGACCTTCACAAAAAAAGTTATTCAAGAATATCTCCTCAGATTTGGGGGAATTTCGTCGGTCGACCTCTTCCGAAGGTCGTACAAGCTCGGGGATGGTACCAATCGATCCGCAGGACCCAAATTAGTCCAGATGCAACCACTTTCCAAGTCTCTCCGACCTTCACAAAAAAAGTTATTCAAGAATATCTCTTTCTCCTATGTGCTTTCATCCCTAACCCTAACCCTATCCCTTCCGAAAGTCGGAGAAGCTCAAGGATGGTACCGATCGATGCGCGCAACCCCATTTAGTGGGGGTATAGCCTACTTGCAAGTCTCTCCGACCTTCACAAAAAAAGTTATTCAAGAATATCTCCTCAGATTTGGGGGAATTTCGTCGGTCGACCTCTTCCGAAGGTCGTACAAGCTCGGGGATGGTACCAATCGATCCGCAGGACCCAAATTAGTCCAGATGCAACCACTTTCCAAGTCTCTCCGACCTTCACAAAAAAAGTTATTCAAGAATATCTCTTTCTCCTATGTGCTTTCATCCCTAACCCTAACCCTAACCCTTCCGAAAGTCGGAGAAGCTCAAGGATGGTACTGATCGATGTGCGCTACCCCATTTAGTGGGGGTAGAGCCTACTTGCAAGTCTCTCCGACCTTCACAAAAAAAGTTATTCAAGAATATCTCTTTCTCCTATGTGCTTTCATCCCTAACCCTAACCCTAACCCTTCCGAAAGTCGGAGAAGCTCAAGGATGGTACCGATCGATGCGCGCTACCCCATTTAGTGGGGGTAGAGCCTACTTGCAAGTCTCTCCGACCTTCACAAAAAAAGTTATTCAAGAATATCTCCTCAGATTTGGGGGAATTTCGTCGGTCGACCTCTTCCGAAGGTCGTACAAGCTCGGGGATGGTACCAATCGATCTGCAGGACCCAAATTAGTCCAGATGCAACCACTTTCCAAGTCTCTCCGACCTTCACAAAAAAAGTTATTCAAGAATATCTCTTTCTCCTATGTGCTTTCATCCCTAACCCTAACCCTATCCCTTCCGAAAGTCGGAGAAGCTCAAGGATGGTACCGATCGATGCGCGCAACCCCATTTAGTGGGGGTATAGCCTACTTGCAAGTCTCTCCGACCTTCACAAAAAAAGTTATTCAAGAATATCTCCTCAGATTTGGGGGAATTTCGTCGGTCGACCTCTTCCGAAGGTCGTACAAGCTCGGGGATGGTACCAATCGATCCGCAGGACCCAAATTAGTCCAGATGCAACCACTTTCCAAGTCTCTCCGACCTTCACAAAAAAAGTTATTCAAGAATATCTCTTTCTCCTATGTGCTTTCATCCCTAACCCTAACCCTAACCCTTCCGAAAGTCGGAGAAGCTCAAGGATGGTACCGATCGATGTGCGCTACCCCATTTAGTGGGGGTAGAGCCTACTTGCAAGTCTCTCCGACCTTCACAAAAAAAGTTATTCAAGAATATCTCTTTCTCCTATGTGCTTTCATCCCTAACCCTAACCCTAACCCTTCCGAAAGTCGGAGAAGCTCAAGGATGGTACCGATCGATGCGCGTTACCCCATTTAGTGGGGGTAGAGCCTACTTGCAAGTCTCTCCGACCTTCACAAAAAAAGTTATTCAAGAATATCTCCTCAGATTTGGGGGAATTTCGTCGGTCGACCTCTTCCGAAGGTCGTACAAGCTCGGGGATGGTACCAATCGATCCGCAGGACCCAAATTAGTCCAGATGCAACCACTTTCCAAGTCTCTCCGACCTTCACAAAAAAAGTTATTCAAGAATATCTCTTTCTCCTATGTGCTTTCATCCCTAACCCTAACCCTATCCCTTCCGAAAGTCGGAGAAGCTCAAGGATGGTACCGATCGATGCGCGCAACCCCATTTAGTGGGGGTATAGCCTACTTGCAAGTCTCTCCGACCTTCACAAAAAAAGTTATTCAAGAATATCTCCTCAGATTTGGGGGAATTTCGTCGGTCGACCTCTTCCGAAGGTCGTACAAGCTCGGGGATGGTACCAATCGATCCGCAGGACCCAAATTAGTCCAGATGCAACCACTTTCCAAGTCTCTCCGACCTTCACAAAAAAAGTTATTCAAGAATATCTCTTTCTCCTATGTGCTTTCATCCCTAACCCTAACCCTAACCCTTCCGAAAGTCGGAGAAGCTCAAGGATGGTACCGATCGATGCGCGCTACCCCATTTAGTGGGGGTAGAGCCTACTTGCAAGTCTCTCCGACCTTCACAAAAAAAGTTATTCAAGAATATCTCTTTCTCCTATGTGCTTTCATCCCTAACCCTAACCCTAACCCTTCCGAAAGTCGGAGAAGCTCAAGGATGGTACCGATCGATGCGCGCTACCCCATTTAGTGGGGGTAGAGCCTACTTGCAAGTCTCTCCGACCTTCACAAAAAAAGTTATTCAAGAATATCTCCTCAGATTTGGGGGAATTTCGTCGGTCGACCTCTTTCGAAGGTCGTACAAGCTCGGGGATGGTACCAATCGATCCGCAGGACCCAAATTAGTCCAGATGCAACCACTTTCCAAGTCTCTTCGACCTTCACAAAAAAAGTTATTCAAGAATATCTCTTTCTCCTATGTGCTTTCATCCCTAACCCTAACCCTTCCGAAAGTCGGAGAAGCTCAAGGATGGTACCGATCGATGCGCGCTACCCCATTTAGTGGGGGTAGAGCCTACTTGCAAGTCTCTCCGACCTTCACAAAAAAAGTTATTCAAGAATATCTCTTTCTCCTATGTGCTTTCATCCCTAACCCTAACCCTAACCCTTCCGAAAGTCGGAGAAGCTCGAGGATGGTACCGATCGATGCGCGCTACCCCATTTAGTGGGGGTAGAGCCTACTTGCAAGTCTCTCCGACCTTCACAAAAAAAGTTATTCAAGAATATCTCCTCAGATTTGGGGGAATTTCGTCGGTCGACCTCTTCCGAAGGTCGTACAAGCTCGGGGATGGTACCAATCGATCCGCAGGACCCAAATTAGTCCAGATGCAACCACTTTCCAAGTCTCTCCGACCTTCACAAAAAAAGTTATTCAAGAATATCTCTTTCTCCTATGTGCTTTCATCCCTAACCCTAACCCTAACCCTTCCGAAAGTCGGAGAAGCTCAAGGATGGTACCGATCGATGCGCGCTACCCCATTTAGTGGGGGTAGAGCCTACTTGCAAGTCTCTCCGACCTTCACAAAAAAAGTTATTCAAGAATATCTCTTTCTCCTATGTGCTTTCATCCCTAACCCTAACCCTAACCCTTCCGAAAGTCGGAGAAGCTCAAGGATGGTACCGATCGATGCGCGCTACCCCATTTAGTGGGGGTAGAGCCTACTTGCAAGTCTCTCCGACCTTCACAAAAAAAGTTATTCAAGAATATCTCCTCAGATTTGGGGGAATTTCGTCGGTCGACCTCTTTCGAAGGTCGTACAAGCTCGGGGATGGTACCAATCGATCCGCAGGACCCAAATTAGTCCAGATGCAACCACTTTCCAAGTCTCTCCGACCTTCACAAAAAAAGTTATTCAAGAATATCTCTTTCTCCTATGTGCTTTCATCCCTAACCCTAACCCTATCCCTTCCGAAAGTCGGAGAAGCTCAAGGATGGTACCGATCGATGCGCGCAACCCCATTTAGTGGGGGTATAGCCTACTTGCAAGTCTCTCCGACCTTCACAAAAAAAGTTATTCAAGAATATCTCCTCAGATTTGGGGGAATTTCGTCGGTCGACCTCTTCCGAAGGTCGTACAAGCTCGGGGATGGTACCAATCGATCCGCAGGACCCAAATTAGTCCAGATGCAACCACTTTCCAAGTCTCTCCGACCTTCACAAAAAAAGTTATTCAAGAATATCTCTTTCTCCTATGTGCTTTCATCCCTAACCCTAACCCTAACCCTTCCGAAAGTCGGAGAAGCTCAAGGATGGTACTGATCGATGTGCGCTACCCCATTTAGTGGGGGTAGAGCCTACTTGCAAGTCTCTCCGACCTTCACAAAAAAAGTTATTCAAGAATATCTCTTTCTCCTATGTGCTTTCATCCCTAACCCTAACCCTAACCCTTCCGAAAGTCGGACAAGCTCAAGGATGGTACCGATCGATGCGCGCTACCCCATTTAGTGGGGGTAGAGCCTACTTTCAAGTCTCTCCGACCTTCACAAAAAAAGTTATTCAAGAATATCTCCTCAGATTTGGGGGAATTTCGTCGGTCGACCTCTTCCGAAGGTCGTACAAGCTCGGGGATGGTACCAATCGATCTGCAGGACCCAAATTAGTCCAGATGCAACCACTTTCCAAGTCTCTCCGACCTTCACAAAAAAAGTTATTCAAGAATATCTCTTTCTCCTATGTGCTTTCATCCCTAACCCTAACCCTATCCCTTCCGAAAGTCGGAGAAGCTCAAGGATGGTACCGATCGATGCGCGCAACCCCATTTAGTGGGGGTATAGCCTACTTGCAAGTCTCTCCGACCTTCACAAAAAAAGTTATTCAAGAATATCTCCTCAGATTTGGGGGAATTTCGTCGGTCGACCTCTTCCGAAGGTCGTACAAGCTCGGGGATGGTACCAATCGATCCGCAGGACCCAAATTAGTCCAGATGCAACCACTTTCCAAGTCTCTCCGACCTTCACAAAAAAAGTTATTCAAGAATATCTCTTTCTCCTATGTGCTTTCATCCCTAACCCTAACCCTAACCCTTCCGAAAGTCGGAGAAGCTCAAGGATGGTACCGATCGATGTGCGCTACCCCATTTAGTGGGGGTAGAGCCTACTTGCAAGTCTCTCCGACCTTCACAAAAAAAGTTATTCAAGAATATCTCTTTCTCCTATGTGCTTTCATCCCTAACCCTAACCCTTCCGAAAGTCGGAGAAGCTCAAGGATGGTACCGATCGATGCGCGCTACCCCATTTAGTGGGGGTAGAGCCTACTTGCAAGTCTCTCCGACCTTCACAAAAAAAGTTATTCAAGAATATCTCCTCAGATTTGGGGGAATTTCGTCGGTCGACCTCTTCCGAAGGTCGTACAAGCTCGGGGATGGTACCAATCGATCTGCAGGACCCAAATTAGTCCAGATGCAACCACTTTCCAAGTCTCTCCGACCTTCACAAAAAAAGTTATTCAAGAATATCTCTTTCTCCTATGTGCTTTCATCCCTAACCCTAACCCTAACCCTTCCGAAAGTCGGAGAAGCTCAAGGATGGTACTGATCGATGTGCGCTACCCCATTTAGTGGGGGTAGAGCCTACTTGCAAGTCTCTCCGACCTTCACAAAAAAAGTTATTCAAGAATATCTCTTTCTCCTATGTGCTTTCATCCCTAACCCTAACCCTAACCCTTCCGAAAGTCGGACAAGCTCAAGGATGGTACCGATCGATGCGCGCTACCCCATTTAGTGGGGGTAGAGCCTACTTTCAAGTCTCTCCGACCTTCACAAAAAAAGTTATTCAAGAATATCTCCTCAGATTTGGGGGAATTTCGTCGGTCGACCTCTTCCGAAGGTCGTACAAGCTCGGGGATGGTACCAATCGATCTGCAGGACCCAAATTAGTCCAGATGCAACCACTTTCCAAGTCTCTCCGACCTTCACAAAAAAAGTTATTCAAGAATATCTCTTTCTCCTATGTGCTTTCATCCCTAACCCTAACCCTATCCCTTCCGAAAGTCGGAGAAGCTCAAGGATGGTACCGATCGATGCGCGCAACCCCATTTAGTGGGGGTATAGCCTACTTGCAAGTCTCTCCGACCTTCACAAAAAAAGTTATTCAAGAATATCTCCTCAGATTTGGGGGAATTTCGTCGGTCGACCTCTTCCGAAGGTCGTACAAGCTCGGGGATGGTACCAATCGATCCGCAGGACCCAAATTAGTCCAGATGCAACCACTTTCCAAGTCTCTCCGACCTTCACAAAAAAAGTTATTCAAGAATATCTCTTTCTCCTATGTGCTTTCATCCCTAACCCTAACCCTAACCCTTCCGAAAGTCGGAGAAGCTCAAGGATGGTACCGATCGATGTGCGCTACCCCATTTAGTGGGGGTAGAGCCTACTTGCAAGTCTCTCCGACCTTCACAAAAAAAGTTATTCAAGAATATCTCTTTCTCCTATGTGCTTTCATCCCTAACCCTAACCCTTCCGAAAGTCGGAGAAGCTCAAGGATGGTACCGATCGATGCGCGCTACCCCATTTAGTGGGGGTAGAGCCTACTTGCAAGTCTCTCCGACCTTCACAAAAAAAGTTATTCAAGAATATCTCCTCAGATTTGGGGGAATTTCGTCGGTCGACCTCTTCCGAAGGTCGTACAAGCTCGGGGATGGTACCAATCGATCCGCAGGACCCAAATTAGTCCAGATGCAACCACTTTCCAAGTCTCTCCGACCTTCACAAAAAAAGTTATTCAAGAATATCTCTTTCTCCTATGTGCTTTCATCCCTAACCCTAACCCTATCCCTTCCGAAAGTCGGAGAAGCTCAAGGATGGTACCGATCGATGCGCGCAACCCCATTTAGTGGGGGTATAGCCTACTTGCAAGTCTCTCCGACCTTCACAAAAAAAGTTATTCAAGAATATCTCCTCAGATTTGGGGGAATTTCGTCGGTCGACCTCTTCCGAAGGTCGTACAAGCTCGGGGATGGTACCAATCGATCCGCAGGACCCAAATTAGTCCAGATGCAACCACTTTCCAAGTCTCTCCGACCTTCACAAAAAAAGTTATTCAAGAATATCTCTTTCTCCTATGTGCTTTCATCCCTAACCCTAACCCTAACCCTTCCGAAAGTCGGAGAAGCTCAAGGATGGTACCGATCGATGCGCGCTACCCCATTTAGTGGGGGTAGAGCCTACTTGCAAGTCTCTCCGACCTTCACAAAAAAAGTTATTCAAGAATATCTCTTTCTCCTATGTGCTTTCATCCCTAACCCTAACCCTTCCGAAAGTCGGAGAAGCTCAAGGATGGTACCGATCGATGCGCGCTACCCCATTTAGTGGGGGTAGAGCCTACTTGCAAGTCTCTCCGACCTTCACAAAAAAAGTTATTCAAGAATATCTCCTCAGATTTGGGGGAATTTCGTCGGTCGACCTCTTTCGAAGGTCGTACAAGCTCGGGGATGGTACCAATCGATCCGCAGGACCCAAATTAGTCCAGATGCAACCACTTTCCAAGTCTCTTCGACCTTCACAAAAAAAGTTATTCAAGAATATCTCTTTCTCCTATGTGCTTTCATCCCTAACCCTAACCCTTCCGAAAGTCGGAGAAGCTCAAGGATGGTACCGATCGATGCGCGCTACCCCATTTAGTGGGGGTAGAGCCTACTTGCAAGTCTCTCCGACCTTCACAAAAAAAGTTATTCAAGAATATCTCTTTCTCCTATGTGCTTTCATCCCTAACCCTAACCCTAACCCTTCCGAAAGTCGGAGAAGCTCGAGGATGGTACCGATCGATGCGCGCTACCCCATTTAGTGGGGGTAGAGCCTACTTGCAAGTCTCTCCGACCTTCACAAAAAAAGTTATTCAAGAATATCTCCTCAGATTTGGGGGAATTTCGTCGGTCGACCTCTTCCGAAGGTCGTACAAGCTCGGGGATGGTACCAATCGATCCGCAGGACCCAAATTAGTCCAGATGCAACCACTTTCCAAGTCTCTCCGACCTTCACAAAAAAAGTTATTCAAGAATATCTCTTTCTCCTATGTGCTTTCATCCCTAACCCTAACCCTAACCCTTCCGAAAGTCGGAGAAGCTCAAGGATGGTACCGATCGATGCGCGCTACCCCATTTAGTGGGGGTAGAGCCTACTTGCAAGTCTCTCCGACCTTCACAAAAAAAGTTATTCAAGAATATCTCTTTCTCCTATGTGCTTTCATCCCTAACCCTAACCCTAACCCTTCCGAAAGTCGGAGAAGCTCAAGGATGGTACCGATCGATGCGCGCTACCCCATTTAGTGGGGGTAGAGCCTACTTGCAAGTCTCTCCGACCTTCACAAAAAAAGTTATTCAAGAATATCTCCTCAGATTTGGGGGAATTTCGTCGGTCGACCTCTTCCGAAGGTCGTACAAGCTCGGGGATGGTACCAATCGATCCGCAGGACCCAAATTAGTCCAGATGCAACCACTTTCCAAGTCTCTCCGACCTTCACAAAAAAAGTTATTCAAGAATATCTCTTTCTCCTATGTGCTTTCATCCCTAACCCTAACCCTATCCCTTCCGAAAGTCGGAGAAGCTCAAGGATGGTACCGATCGATGCGCGCAACCCCATTTAGTGGGGGTAGAGCCTACTTGCAAGTCTCTCCGACCTTCACAAAAAAAGTTATTCAAGAATATCTCTTTCTCCTATGTGCTTTCATCCCTAACCCTAACCCTAACCCTTCCGAAAGTCGGAGAAGCTCAAGGATGGTACCGATCGATGCGCGCTACCCCATTTAGTGGGGGTAGAGCCTACTTGCAAGTCTCTCCGACCTTCACAAAAAAAGTTATTCAAGAATATCTCCTCAGATTTGGGGGAATTTCGTCGGTCGACCTCTTTCGAAGGTCGTACAAGCTCGGGGATGGTACCAATCGATCCGCAGGACCCAAATTAGTCCAGATGCAACCACTTTCCAAGTCTCTCCGACCTTCACAAAAAAAGTTATTCAAGAATATCTCTTTCTCCTATGTGCTTTCATCCCTAACCCTAACCCTATCCCTTCCGAAAGTCGGAGAAGCTCAAGGATGGTACCGATCGATGCGCGCAACCCCATTTAGTGGGGGTATAGCCTACTTGCAAGTCTCTCCGACCTTCACAAAAAAAGTTATTCAAGAATATCTCCTCAGATTTGGGGGAATTTCGTCGGTCGACCTCTTCCGAAGGTCGTACAAGCTCGGGGATGGTACCAATCGATCCGCAGGACCCAAATTAGTCCAGATGCAACCACTTTCCAAGTCTCTCCGACCTTCACAAAAAAAGTTATTCAAGAATATCTCTTTCTCCTATGTGCTTTCATCCCTAACCCTAACCCTAACCCTTCCGAAAGTCGGAGAAGCTCAAGGATGGTACTGATCGATGTGCGCTACCCCATTTAGTGGGGGTAGAGCCTACTTGCAAGTCTCTCCGACCTTCACAAAAAAAGTTATTCAAGAATATCTCTTTCTCCTATGTGCTTTCATCCCTAACCCTAACCCTAACCCTTCCGAAAGTCGGACAAGCTCAAGGATGGTACCGATCGATGCGCGCTACCCCATTTAGTGGGGGTAGAGCCTACTTTCAAGTCTCTCCGACCTTCACAAAAAAAGTTATTCAAGAATATCTCCTCAGATTTGGGGGAATTTCGTCGGTCGACCTCTTCCGAAGGTCGTACAAGCTCGGGGATGGTACCAATCGATCTGCAGGACCCAAATTAGTCCAGATGCAACCACTTTCCAAGTCTCTCCGACCTTCACAAAAAAAGTTATTCAAGAATATCTCTTTCTCCTATGTGCTTTCATCCCTAACCCTAACCCTATCCCTTCCGAAAGTCGGAGAAGCTCAAGGATGGTACCGATCGATGCGCGCAACCCCATTTAGTGGGGGTATAGCCTACTTGCAAGTCTCTCCGACCTTCACAAAAAAAGTTATTCAAGAATATCTCCTCAGATTTGGGGGAATTTCGTCGGTCGACCTCTTCCGAAGGTCGTACAAGCTCGGGGATGGTACCAATCGATCCGCAGGACCCAAATTAGTCCAGATGCAACCACTTTCCAAGTCTCTCCGACCTTCACAAAAAAAGTTATTCAAGAATATCTCTTTCTCCTATGTGCTTTCATCCCTAACCCTAACCCTAACCCTTCCGAAAGTCGGAGAAGCTCAAGGATGGTACCGATCGATGTGCGCTACCCCATTTAGTGGGGGTAGAGCCTACTTGCAAGTCTCTCCGACCTTCACAAAAAAAGTTATTCAAGAATATCTCTTTCTCCTATGTGCTTTCATCCCTAACCCTAACCCTTCCGAAAGTCGGAGAAGCTCAAGGATGGTACCGATCGATGCGCGCTACCCCATTTAGTGGGGGTAGAGCCTACTTGCAAGTCTCTCCGACCTTCACAAAAAAAGTTATTCAAGAATATCTCCTCAGATTTGGGGGAATTTCGTCGGTCGACCTCTTCCGAAGGTCGTACAAGCTCGGGGATGGTACCAATCGATCTGCAGGACCCAAATTAGTCCAGATGCAACCACTTTCCAAGTCTCTCCGACCTTCACAAAAAAAGTTATTCAAGAATATCTCTTTCTCCTATGTGCTTTCATCCCTAACCCTAACCCTAACCCTTCCGAAAGTCGGAGAAGCTCAAGGATGGTACTGATCGATGTGCGCTACCCCATTTAGTGGGGGTAGAGCCTACTTGCAAGTCTCTCCGACCTTCACAAAAAAAGTTATTCAAGAATATCTCTTTCTCCTATGTGCTTTCATCCCTAACCCTAACCCTAACCCTTCCGAAAGTCGGACAAGCTCAAGGATGGTACCGATCGATGCGCGCTACCCCATTTAGTGGGGGTAGAGCCTACTTTCAAGTCTCTCCGACCTTCACAAAAAAAGTTATTCAAGAATATCTCCTCAGATTTGGGGGAATTTCGTCGGTCGACCTCTTCCGAAGGTCGTACAAGCTCGGGGATGGTACCAATCGATCTGCAGGACCCAAATTAGTCCAGATGCAACCACTTTCCAAGTCTCTCCGACCTTCACAAAAAAAGTTATTCAAGAATATCTCTTTCTCCTATGTGCTTTCATCCCTAACCCTAACCCTATCCCTTCCGAAAGTCGGAGAAGCTCAAGGATGGTACCGATCGATGCGCGCAACCCCATTTAGTGGGGGTATAGCCTACTTGCAAGTCTCTCCGACCTTCACAAAAAAAGTTATTCAAGAATATCTCCTCAGATTTGGGGGAATTTCGTCGGTCGACCTCTTCCGAAGGTCGTACAAGCTCGGGGATGGTACCAATCGATCCGCAGGACCCAAATTAGTCCAGATGCAACCACTTTCCAAGTCTCTCCGACCTTCACAAAAAAAGTTATTCAAGAATATCTCTTTCTCCTATGTGCTTTCATCCCTAACCCTAACCCTAACCCTTCCGAAAGTCGGAGAAGCTCAAGGATGGTACCGATCGATGTGCGCTACCCCATTTAGTGGGGGTAGAGCCTACTTGCAAGTCTCTCCGACCTTCACAAAAAAAGTTATTCAAGAATATCTCTTTCTCCTATGTGCTTTCATCCCTAACCCTAACCCTTCCGAAAGTCGGAGAAGCTCAAGGATGGTACCGATCGATGCGCGCTACCCCATTTAGTGGGGGTAGAGCCTACTTGCAAGTCTCTCCGACCTTCACAAAAAAAGTTATTCAAGAATATCTCCTCAGATTTGGGGGAATTTCGTCGGTCGACCTCTTCCGAAGGTCGTACAAGCTCGGGGATGGTACCAATCGATCCGCAGGACCCAAATTAGTCCAGATGCAACCACTTTCCAAGTCTCTCCGACCTTCACAAAAAAAGTTATTCAAGAATATCTCTTTCTCCTATGTGCTTTCATCCCTAACCCTAACCCTATCCCTTCCGAAAGTCGGAGAAGCTCAAGGATGGTACCGATCGATGCGCGCAACCCCATTTAGTGGGGGTATAGCCTACTTGCAAGTCTCTCCGACCTTCACAAAAAAAGTTATTCAAGAATATCTCCTCAGATTTGGGGGAATTTCGTCGGTCGACCTCTTCCGAAGGTCGTACAAGCTCGGGGATGGTACCAATCGATCCGCAGGACCCAAATTAGTCCAGATGCAACCACTTTCCAAGTCTCTCCGACCTTCACAAAAAAAGTTATTCAAGAATATCTCTTTCTCCTATGTGCTTTCATCCCTAACCCTAACCCTAACCCTTCCGAAAGTCGGAGAAGCTCAAGGATGGTACCGATCGATGCGCGCTACCCCATTTAGTGGGGGTAGAGCCTACTTGCAAGTCTCTCCGACCTTCACAAAAAAAGTTATTCAAGAATATCTCTTTCTCCTATGTGCTTTCATCCCTAACCCTAACCCTTCCGAAAGTCGGAGAAGCTCAAGGATGGTACCGATCGATGCGCGCTACCCCATTTAGTGGGGGTAGAGCCTACTTGCAAGTCTCTCCGACCTTCACAAAAAAAGTTATTCAAGAATATCTCCTCAGATTTGGGGGAATTTCGTCGGTCGACCTCTTTCGAAGGTCGTACAAGCTCGGGGATGGTACCAATCGATCCGCAGGACCCAAATTAGTCCAGATGCAACCACTTTCCAAGTCTCTTCGACCTTCACAAAAAAAGTTATTCAAGAATATCTCTTTCTCCTATGTGCTTTCATCCCTAACCCTAACCCTTCCGAAAGTCGGAGAAGCTCAAGGATGGTACCGATCGATGCGCGCTACCCCATTTAGTGGGGGTAGAGCCTACTTGCAAGTCTCTCCGACCTTCACAAAAAAAGTTATTCAAGAATATCTCTTTCTCCTATGTGCTTTCATCCCTAACCCTAACCCTAACCCTTCCGAAAGTCGGAGAAGCTCGAGGATGGTACCGATCGATGCGCGCTACCCCATTTAGTGGGGGTAGAGCCTACTTGCAAGTCTCTCCGACCTTCACAAAAAAAGTTATTCAAGAATATCTCCTCAGATTTGGGGGAATTTCGTCGGTCGACCTCTTCCGAAGGTCGTACAAGCTCGGGGATGGTACCAATCGATCCGCAGGACCCAAATTAGTCCAGATGCAACCACTTTCCAAGTCTCTCCGACCTTCACAAAAAAAGTTATTCAAGAATATCTCTTTCTCCTATGTGCTTTCATCCCTAACCCTAACCCTAACCCTTCCGAAAGTCGGAGAAGCTCAAGGATGGTACCGATCGATGCGCGCTACCCCATTTAGTGGGGGTAGAGCCTACTTGCAAGTCTCTCCGACCTTCACAAAAAAAGTTATTCAAGAATATCTCTTTCTCCTATGTGCTTTCATCCCTAACCCTAACCCTAACCCTTCCGAAAGTCGGAGAAGCTCAAGGATGGTACCGATCGATGCGCGCTACCCCATTTAGTGGGGGTAGAGCCTACTTGCAAGTCTCTCCGACCTTCACAAAAAAAGTTATTCAAGAATATCTCCTCAGATTTGGGGGAATTTCGTCGGTCGACCTCTTCCGAAGGTCGTACAAGCTCGGGGATGGTACCAATCGATCCGCAGGACCCAAATTAGTCCAGATGCAACCACTTTCCAAGTCTCTCCGACCTTCACAAAAAAAGTTATTCAAGAATATCTCTTTCTCCTATGTGCTTTCATCCCTAACCCTAACCCTATCCCTTCCGAAAGTCGGAGAAGCTCAAGGATGGTACCGATCGATGCGCGCAACCCCATTTAGTGGGGGTATAGCCTACTTGCAAGTCTCTCCGACCTTCACAAAAAAAGTTATTCAAGAATATCTCCTCAGATTTGGGGGAATTTCGTCGGTCGACCTCTTACGAAGGTCGTACAAGCTCGGGGATGGTACCAATCGATCCGCAGGACCCAAATTAGTCCAGATGCAACCACTTTCCAAGTCTCTCCGACCTTCACAAAAAAAGTTATTCAAGAATATCTCTTTCTCCTATGTGCTTTCATCCCTAACCCTAACCCTAACCCTTCCGAAAGTCGGAGAAGCTCAAGGATGGTACCGATCGATGTGCGCTACCCCATTTAGTGGGGGTAGAGCCTACTTGCAAGTCTCTCCGACCTTCACAAAAAAAGTTATTCAAGAATATCTCTTTCTCCTATGTGCTTTCATCCCTAACCCTAACCCTAACCCTTCCGAAAGTCGGAGAAGCTCAAGGATGGTACCGATCGATGCGCGCTACCCCATTTAGTGGGGGTAGAGCCTACTTGCAAGTCTCTCCGACCTTCACAAAAAAAGTTATTCAAGAATATCTCCTCAGATTTGGGGGAATTTCGTCGTTCGACCTCTTCCGAAGGTCGTACAAGCTCGGGGATGGTACCAATCGATCCGCAGGACCCAAATTAGTCCAGATGCAACCACTTTCCAAGTCTCTCCGACCTTCACAAAAAAAGTTATTCAAGAATATCTCTTTCTCCTATGTGCTTTCATCCCTAACCCTAACCCTAACCCTTCCGAAAGTCGGAGAAGCTCAAGGATGGTACCGATCGATGCGCGCAACCCCATTTAGTGGGGGTAGAGCCTACTTGCAAGTCTCTCTGACCTTCACAAAAAAAGTTATTCAAGAATATCTCTTTCTCCTATGTGCTTTCATCCCTAACCCTAACCCTAACCCTTCCGAAAGTCGGAGAAGCTCAAGGATGGTACCGATCGATGCGCGCTACCCCATTTAGTGGGGGTAGAGCCTACTTGCAAGTCTCTCCGACCTTCACAAAAAAAGTTATTCAAGAATATCTCTTTCTCCTATGTGCTTTCATCCCTAACCCTAACCCTAACCCTTCCGAAAGTCGGAGAAGCTCAAGGATGGTACCGATCGATGCGCGCAACCCCATTTAGTAGGGGTAGAGCCTACTTGCAAGTCTCTCCGACCTTCACAAAAAAAGTTATTCAAGAATATCTCCTCAGATTTGGGGGAATTTCGTCGGTCGACCTCTTCCGAAGGTCGTACAAGCTCGGGGATGGTACCAATCGATCCGCAGGACCCAAATTAGTCCAGATGCAACCACTTTCCAAGTCTCTCCGACCTTCACAAAAAAAGTTATTCAAGAATATCTCTTTCTCCTATGTGCTTTCATCCCTAACCCTAACCCTATCCCTTCCGAAAGTCGGAGAAGCTCAAGGATGGTACCGATCGATGCGCGCAACCCCATTTAGTGGGGGTATAGCCTACTTGCAAGTCTCTCCGACCTTCACAAAAAAAGTTATTCAAGAATATCTCCTCAGATTGGGGGGAATTTCGTCGGTCGACCTCTTCCGAAGGTCGTACAAGCTCGGGGATGGTACCAATCGATCCGCAGGACCCAAATTAGTCCAGATGCAACCACTTTCCAAGTCTCTCCGACCTTCACAAAAAAAGTTATTCAAGAATATCTCTTTCTCCTATGTGCTTTCATCCCTAACCCTAACCCTAACCCTTCCGAAAGTCGGAGAAGCTCAAGGATGGTACCGATCGATGCGCGCTACCCCATTTAGTGGGGGTAGAGCCTACTTGCAAGTCTCTCCGACCTTCACAAAAAAAGTTATTCAAGAATATCTCTTTCTCCTATGTGCTTTCATCCCTAACCCTAACCCTAACCCTTCCGAAAGTCGGAGAAGCTCAAGGATGGTACCGATCGATGCGCGCTACCCCATTTAGTGGGGGTAGAGCCTACTTGCAAGTCTCTCCGACCTTCACAAAAAAAGTTATTCAAGAATATCTCCTCAGATTTGGGGGAATTTCGTCGGTCGACCTCTTCCGAAGGTCGTACAAGCTCGGGGATGGTACCAATCGATCCGCAGGACCCAAATTAGTCCAGATGCAACCACTTTCCAAGTCTCTTCGACCTTCACAAAAAAAGTTATTCAAGAATATCTCTTTCTCCTATGTGCTTTCATCCCTAACCCTAACCCTTCCGAAAGTCGGAGAAGCTCAAGGATGGTACCGATCGATGCGCGCTACCCCATTTAGTGGGGGTAGAGCCTACTTGCAAGTCTCTCCGACCTTCACAAAAAAAGTTATTCAAGAATATCTCTTTCTCCTATGTGCTTTCATCCCTAACCCTAACCCTAACCCTTCCGAAAGTCGGAGAAGCTCGAGGATGGTACCGATCGATGCGCGCTACCCCATTTAGTGGGGGTAGAGCCTACTTGCAAGTCTCTCCGACCTTCACAAAAAAAGTTATTCAAGAATATCTCCTCAGATTTGGGGGAATTTCGTCGGTCGACCTCTTCCGAAGGTCGTACAAGCTCGGGGATGGTACCAATCGATCCGCAGGACCCAAATTAGTCCAGATGCAACCACTTTCCAAGTCTCTCCGACCTTCACAAAAAAAGTTATTCAAGAATATCTCTTTCTCCTATGTGCTTTCATCCCTAACCCTAACCCTAACCCTTCCGAAAGTCGGAGAAGCTCAAGGATGGTACCGATCGATGCGCGCTAGCCCATTTAGTGGGGGTAGAGCCTACTTGCAAGTCTCTCCGACCTTCACAAAAAAAGTTATTCAAGAATATCTCTTTCTCCTATGTGCTTTCATCCCTAACCCTAACCCTAACCCTTCCGAAAGTCGGAGAAGCTCAAGGATGGTACCGATCGATGCGCGCTACCCCATTTAGTGGGGGTAGAGCCTACTTGCAAGTCTCTCCGACCTTCACAAAAAAAGTTATTCAAGAATATCTCCTCAGATTTGGGGGAATTTCGTCGGTCGACCTCTTCCGAAGGTCGTACAAGCTCGGGGATGGTACCAATCGATCCGCAGGACCCAAATTAGTCCAGATGCAACCACTTTCCAAGTCTCTCCGACCTTCACAAAAAAAGTTATTCAAGAATATCTCTTTCTCCTATGTGCTTTCATCCCTAACCCTAACCCTATCCCTTCCAAAAGTCGGAGAAGCTCAAGGATGGTACCGATCGATGCGCGCAACCCCATTTAGTGGGGGTATAGCCTACTTGCAAGTCTCTCCGACCTTCACAAAAAAAGTTATTCAAGAATATCTCCTCAGATTTGGGGGAATTTCGTCGGTCGACCTCTTCCGAAGGTCGTACAAGCTCGGGGATGGTACCAATCGATCCGCAGGACCCAAATTAGTCCAGATGCAACCACTTTCCAAGTCTCTCCGACCTTCACAAAAAAAGTTATTCAAGAATATCTCTTTCTCCTATGTGCTTTCATCCCTAACCCTAACCCTAACCCTTCCGAAAGTCGGAGAAGCTCAAAGATGGTACCGATCGATGTGCGCTACCCCATTTAGTGGGGGTAGAGCCTACTTGCAAGTCTCTCCGACCTTCACAAAAAAAGTTATTCAAGAATATCTCTTTCTCCTATGTGCTTTCATCCCTAACCCTAACCCTAACCCTTCCGAAAGTCGGAGAAGCTCAAGGATGGTACCGATCGATGCGCGCTACCCCATTTAGTGGGGGTAGAGCCTACTTGCAAGTCTCTCCGACCTTCACAAAAAAAGTTATTCAAGAATATCTCCTCAGATTTGGGGGAATTTCGTCGGTCGACCTCTTCCGAAGGTCGTACAAGCTCGGGGATGGTACCAATCGATCCGCAGGACCCAAATTAGTCCAGATGCAACCACTTTCCAAGTCTCTCCGACCTTCACAAAAAAAGTTATTCAAGAATATCTCTTTCTCCTATGTGCTTTCATCCCTAACCCTAACCCTAACCCTTCCGAAAGTCGGAGAAGCTCAAGGATGGTACCGATCGATGTGCGCAACCCCATTTAGTGGGGGTAGAGCCTACTTGCAAGTCTCTCCGACCTTCACAAAAAAAGTTATTCAAGAATATCTCTTTCTCCTATGTGCTTTCATCCCTAACCCTAACCCTAACCCTTCCGAAAGTCGGAGAAGCTCAAGGATGGTACCGATCGATGCGCGCTACCCCATTTAGTGGGGGTAGAGCCTACATGCAAGTCTCTCCGACCTTCACAAAAAAAGTTATTCAAGAATATCTCTTTCTCCTATGTGCTTTCATCCCTAACCCTAACCCTAACCCTTCCGAAAGTCGGAGAAGCTCAAGGATGGTACCGATCGATGCGCGCAACCCCATTTAGTGGGGGTAGAGCCTACTTGCAAGTCTCTCCGACCTTCACAAAAAAAGTTATTCAAGAATATCTCCTCAGATTTGGGGGAATTTCGTCGGTCGACCTCTTCCGAAGGTCGTACAAGCTCGGGGATGGTACCAATCGATCCGCAGGACCCAAATTAGTCCAGATGCAACCACTTTCCAAGTCTCTCCGACCTTCACAAAAAAAGTTATTCAAGAATATCTCTTTCTCCTATGTGCTTTCATCCCTAACCCTAACCCTATCCCTTCCGAAAGTCGGAGAAGCTCAAGGATGGTACCGATCGATGCGCGCTACCCCATTTAGTGGGGGTAGAGCCTACTTGCAAGTCTCTCCGACCTTCACAAAAAAAGTTATTCAAGAATATCTCCTCAGATTTGGGGGAATTTCGTCGGTCGACCTCTTCCGAAGGTCGTACAAGCTCGGGGATGGTACCAATCGATCCGCAGGACCCAAATTAGTCCAGATGCAACCACTTTCCAAGTCTCTTCGACCTTCACAAAAAAAGTTATTCAAGAATATCTCTTTCTCCTATGTGCTTTCATCCCTAACCCTAACCCTTCCGAAAGTCGGAGAAGCTCAAGGATGGTACCGATCGATGCGCGCTACCCCATTTAGTGGGGGTAGAGCCTACTTGCAAGTCTCTCCGACCTTCACAAAAAAAGTTATTCAAGAATATCTCTTTCTCCTATGTGCTTTCATCCCTAACCCTAACCCTAACCCTTCCGAAAGTCGGAGAAGCTCAAGGATGGTACCGATCGATGCGCGCTACCCCATTTAGTGGGGGTAGAGCCTACTTGCAAGTCTCTCCGACCTTCACAAAAAAAGTTATTCAAGAAATTCTCCTCAGATTTGGGGGAATTTCGTCGGTCGACCTCTTCCGAAGGTCGTACAAGCTCGGGGATGGTACCAATCGATCCGCAGGACCCAAATTAGTCCAGATGCAACCACTTTCCAAGTCTCTCCGACCTTCACAAAAAAAGTTATTCAAGAATATCTCTTTCTCCTATGTGCTTTCATCCCTAACCCTAACCCTAACCCTTCCGAAAGTCGGAGAAGCTCAAGGATGGTACCGATCGATGCGCGCTACCCCATTTAGTGGGGGTAAAGCCTACTTGCAAGTCTCTCCGACCTTCACAAAAAAAGTTATTCAAGAATATCTCTTTCTCCTATGTGCTTTCATCCCTAACCCTAACCCTAACCCTTCCGAAAGTCGGAGAAGCTCAAGGATGGTACCGATCGATGCGCGCTACCCCATTTAGTGGGGGTAGAGCCTACTTGCAAGTCTCTCCGACCTTCACAAAAAAAGTTATTCAAGAATATCTCCTCAGATTTGGGGGAATTTCGTCGGTCGACCTCTTCCGAAGGTCGTACAAGCTCGGGGATGGTACCAATCGATCCGCAGGACCCAAATTAGTCCAGATGCAACCACTTTCCAAGTCTCTCCGACCTTCACAAAAAAAGTTATTCAAGAATATCTCTTTCTCCTATGTGCTTTCATCCCTAACCCTAACCCTATCCCTTCCGAAAGTCGGAGAAGCTCAAGGATGGTACCGATCGATGCGCGCAACCCCATTTAGTGGGGGTATAGCCTACTTGCAAGTCTCTCCGACCTTCACAAAAAAAGTTATTCAAGAATATCTCCTCAGATTTGGGGGAATTTCGTCGGTCGACCTCTTCCGAAGGTCGTACAAGCTCGGGGATGGTACCAATCGATCCGCAGGACCCAAATTAGTCGAGATGCAACCACTTTCCAAGTCTCTCCGACCTTCACAAAAAAATTTATTCAAGAATATATCTTTCTCCTATGTGCTTTCATCCCTAACCCTAACCCTAACCCTTCCGAAAGTCGGAGAAGCTCAAAGATGGTACCGATCGATGTGCGCTACCCCATTTAGTGGGGGTAGAGCCTACTTGCAAGTCTCTCCGACCTTCACAAAAAAAGTTATTCAAGAATATCTCTTTCTCCTATGTGCTTTCATCCCTAACCCTAACCCTAACCCTTCCGAAAGTCGGAGAAGCTCAAGGATGGTACCGATCGATGCGCGCTACCCCATTTAGTGGGGGTAGAGCCTACTTGCAAGTCTCTCCGACCTTCACAAAAAAAGTTATTCAAGAATATCTCCTCAGATTTGGGGGAATTTCGTCGGTCGACCTCTTCCGAAGGTCGTACAAGCTCGGGGATGGTACCAATCGATCCGCAGGACCCAAATTAGTCCAGATGCAACCACTTTCCAAGTCTCTCCGACCTTCACAAAAAAAGTTATTCAAGAATATCTCTTTCTCCTATGTGCTTTCATCCCTAACCCTAACCCTTCCGAAAGTCGGAGAAGCTCAAGGATGGTACCGATCGATGTGCGCAACCCCATTTAGTGGGGGTAGAGCCTACTTGCAAGTCTCTCCGACCTTCACAAAAAAAGTTATTCAAGAATATCTCTTTCTCCTATGTGCTTTCATCCCTAACCCTAACCCTAACCCTTCCGAAAGTCGGAGAAGCTCAAGGATGGTACCGATCGATGCGCGCTACCCCATTTAGTGGGGGTAGAGCCTACATGCAAGTCTCTCCGACCTTCACAAAAAAAGTTATTCAAGAATATCTCTTTCTCCTATGTGCTTTCATCCCTAACCCTAACCCTTCCGAAAGTCGGAGAAGCTCAAGGATGGTACCGATCGATGCGCGCAACCCCATTTAGTGGGGGTAGAGCCTACTTGCAAGTCTCTCCGACCTTCACAAAAAAAGTTATTCAAGAATATCTCCTCAGATTTGGGGGAATTTCGTCGGTCGACCTCTTCCGAAGGTCGTACAAGCTCGGGGATGGTACCAATCGATCCGCAGGACCCAAATTAGTCCAAATGCAACCACTTTCCAAGTCTCTCCGACCTTCACAAAAAAAGTTATTCAAGAATATCTCTTTCTCCTATGTGCTTTCATCCCTAACCCTAACCCTATCCCTTCCGAAAGTCGGAGAAGCTCAAGGATGGTACCGATCGATGCGCGCAACCCCATTTAGTGGGGGTATAGCCTACTTGCAAGTCTCTCCGACCTTCACAAAAAAAGTTATTCAAGAATATCTCCTCAGATTTGGGGGAATTTCGTCGGTCGACCTCTTCCGAAGGTCGTACAAGCTCGGGGATGGTACCAATCGATCTGCAGGACCCAAATTAGTCCAGATGCAACCACTTTCCAAGTCTCTCCGACCTTCACAAAAAAAGTTATTCAAGAATATCTCTTTCTCCTATGTGCTTTCATCCCTAACCCTAACCCTAACCCTTCCGAAAGTCGGAGAAGCTCAAGGATGGTACCGATCGATGCGCGCTACCCCATTTAGTGGGGGTAGAGCCTACTTGCAAGTCTCTCCGACCTTCACAAAAAAAGTTATTCAAGAATATCTCCTCAGATTTGGGGGAATTTCGTCGGTCGACCTCTTCCGAAGGTCGTACAAGCTCGGGGATGGTACCAATCGATCCGCAGGACCCAAATTAGTCCAGATGCAACCACTTTCCAAGTCTCTCCGACCTTCACAAAAAAAGTTATTCAAGAATATCTCTTTCTCCTATGTGCTTTCATCCCTAACCCTAACCCTAACCCTTCCGAAAGTCGGAGAAGCTCAAGGATGGTACCGATCGATGCGCGCTACTCCATTTAGTGGGGGTAGAGCCTACTTGCAAGTCTCTCCGACCTTCACAAAAAAAGTTATTCAAGAATATCTCTTTCTCCTATGTGCTTTCATCCCTAACCCTAACCCTAACCCTTCCGAAAGTCGGAGAAGCTCAAGGATGGTACCGATCGATGCGCGCAACCCCATTTAGTGGGGGTAGAGCCTACTTGCAAGTCTCTCCGACCTTCACAAAAAAAGTTATTCAAGAATATCTCCTCAGATTTGGGGGAATTTCGTCGGTCGACCTCTTCCGAAGGTCGTACAAGCTCGGGGATGGTACCAATCGATCTGCAGGACCCAAATTAGTCCAGATGCAACCACTTTCCAAGTCTCTCCGACCTTCACAAAAAAAGTTATTCAAGAATATCTCTTTCTCCTATGTGCTTTCATCCCTAACCCTAACCCTATCCCTTCCGAAAGTCGGAGAAGCTCAAGGATGGTACCGATCGATGCGCGCAACCCCATTTAGTGGGGGTATAGCCTACTTGCAAGTCTCTCCGACCTTCACAAAAAAAGTTATTCAAGAATATCTCCTCAGATTTGGGGGAATTTCGTCGGTCGACCTCTTCCGAAGGTCGTACAAGCTCGGGGATGGTACTAATCGATCCGCAGGACCCAAATTAGTCCAGATGCAACCACTTTCCAAGTCTCTCCGACCTTCACAAAAAAAGTTATTCAAGAATATCTCTTTCTCCTATGTGCTTTCATCCCTAACCCTAACCCTAACCCTTCCGAAAGTCGGAGAAGCTCAAGGATGGTACCGATCGATGCGCGCTACCCCATTTAGTGGGGGTAGAGCCTACTTGCAAGTCTCTCCGACCTTCACAAAAAAAGTTATTCAAGAATATCTCCTCAGATTTGGGGGAATTTCGTCGGTCGACCTCTTCCGAAGGTCGTACAAGCTCGGGGATGGTACCAATCGATCCGCAGGACCCAAATTAGTCCAGATGCAACCACTTTCCAAGTCTCTCCGACCTTCACAAAAAAAGTTATTCAAGAATATCTCTTTCTCCTATGTGCTTTCATCCCTAACCCTAACCCTAACCCTTCCGAAAGTCGGAGAAGCTCAAGGATGGTACCGATCGATGCGCGCTACTCCATTTAGTGGGGGTAGAGCCTACTTGCAAGTCTCTCCGACCTTCACAAAAAAAGTTATTCAAGAATATCTCTTTCTCCTATGTGCTTTCATCCCTAACCCTAACCCTAACCCTTCCGAAAGTCGGAGAAGCTCAAGGATGGTACCGATCGATGCGCGCTACCCCATTTAGTGGGGGTAGAGCCTACTTGCAAGTCTCTCCGACCTTCACAAAAAAAGTTATTCAAGAATATCTCCTCAGATTTGGGGGAATTTCGTCGGTCGACCTCTTCCGAAGGTCGTACAAGCTCGGGGATGGTACCAATCGATCCGCAGGACCCAAATTAGTTCAGATGCAACCACTTTCCAAGTCTCTCCGACCTTCACAAAAAAAGTTATTCAAGAATATCTCTTTCTCCTATGTGCTTTCATCCCTAACCCTAACCCTAACCCTTCCGAAAGTCGGAGAAGCTCAAGGATGGTACCGATCGATGCGCGCTACCCCATTTAGTGGGGGTAGAGCCTACTTGCAAGTCTCTCCGACCTTCACAAAAAAAGTTATTCAAGAATATCTCTTTCTCCTATGTGCTTTCATCCCTAACCCTAACCCTAACCCTTCCGAAAGTCGGAGAAGCTCAAGGATGGTACCGATCGATGCGCGCTACCCCATTTAGTGGGGGTAGAGCCTACCTGAAAGTCTCTCCGACCTTCACAAAAAAAGTTATTCAAGAATATCTCCTCAGATTTGGGGGAATTTCGTCGGTCGACCTCTTCCGAAGGTCGTACAAGCTCGGGGATGGTACCAATCGATCCGCAGGACCCAAATTAGTCCAGATGCAACCACTTTCCAAGTCTCTCCGACCTTCACAAAAAAAGTTATTCAAGAATATCTCTTTCTCCTATGTGCTTTCATCCCTAACCCTAACCCTAACCCTTCCGAAAGTCGGAGAAGCTCAAGGATGGTACCGATCGATGCGCGCTACCCCATTTAGTGGGGGTAGAGCCTACTTGCAAGTCTCTCCGACCTTCACAAAAAAAGTTATTCAAGAATATCTCCTCAGATTTGGGGGAATTTCGTCGGTCGACCTCTTCCGAAGGTCGTACAAGCTCGGGGATGGTACCAATCGATCTGCAGGACCCAAATTAGTCCAGATGCAACCACTTTCCAAGTCTCTCCGACCTTCACAAAAAAAGTTATTCAAGAATATCTCTTTCTCCTATGTGCTTTCATCCCTAACCCTAACCCTATCCCTTCCGAAAGTCGGAGAAGCTCAAGGATGGTACCGATCGATGCGCGCAACCCCATTTAGTGGGGGTATAGCCTACTTGCAAGTCTCTCCGACCTTCACAAAAAAAGTTATTCAAGAATATCTCCTCAGATTTGGGGGAATTTCGTCGGTCGACCTCTTCCGAAGGTCGTACAAGCTCGGGGATGGTACTAATCGATCCGCAGGACCCAAATTAGTCCAGATGCAACCACTTTCCAAGTCTCTCCGACCTTCACAAAAAAAGTTATTCAAGAATATCTCTTTCTCCTATGTGCTTTCATCCCTAACCCTAACCCTAACCCTTCCGAAAGTCGGAGAAGCTCAAGGATGGTACCGATCGATGCGCGCTACCCCATTTAGTGGGGGTAGAGCCTACTTGCAAGTCTCTCCGACCTTCACAAAAAAAGTTATTCAAGAATATCTCCTCAGATTTGGGGGAATTTCGTCGGTCGACCTCTTCCGAAGGTCGTACAAGCTCGGGGATGGTACCAATCGATCCGCAGGACCCAAATTAGTCCAGATGCAACCACTTTCCAAGTCTCTCCGACCTTCACAAAAAAAGTTATTCAAGAATATCTCTTTCTCCTATGTGCTTTCATCCCTAACCCTAACCCTAACCCTTCCGAAAGTCGGAGAAGCTCAAGGATGGTACCGATCGATGCGCGCTACTCCATTTAGTGGGGGTAGAGCCTACTTGCAAGTCTCTCCGACCTTCACAAAAAAAGTTATTCAAGAATATCTCTTTCTCCTATGTGCTTTCATCCCTAACCCTAACCCTAACCCTTCCGAAAGTCGGAGAAGCTCAAGGATGGTACCGATCGATGCGCGCTACCCCATTTAGTGGGGGTAGAGCCTACTTGCAAGTCTCTCCGACCTTCACAAAAAAAGTTATTCAAGAATATCTCCTCAGATTTGGGGGAATTTCGTCGGTCGACCTCTTCCGAAGGTCGTACAAGCTCGGGGATGGTACCAATCGATCCGCAGGACCCAAATTAGTTCAGATGCAACCACTTTCCAAGTCTCTCCGACCTTCACAAAAAAAGTTATTCAAGAATATCTCTTTCTCCTATGTGCTTTCATCCCTAACCCTAACCCTAACCCTTCCGAAAGTCGGAGAAGCTCAAGGATGGTACCGATCGATGCGCGCTACCCCATTTAGTGGGGGTAGAGCCTACTTGCAAGTCTCTCCGACCTTCACAAAAAAAGTTATTCAAGAATATCTCTTTCTCCTATGTGCTTTCATCCCTAACCCTAACCCTAACCCTTCCGAAAGTCGGAGAAGCTCAAGGATGGTACCGATCGATGCGCGCTACCCCATTTAGTGGGGGTAGAGCCTACCTGAAAGTCTCTCCGACCTTCACAAAAAAAGTTATTCAAGAATATCTCCTCAGATTTGGGGGAATTTCGTCGGTCGACCTCTTCCGAAGGTCGTACAAGCTCGGGGATGGTACCAATCGATCCGCAGGACCCAAATTAGTCCAGATGCAACCACTTTCCAAGTCTCTCCGACCTTCACAAAAAAAGTTATTCAAGAATATCTCTTTCTCCTATGTGCTTTCATCCCTAACCCTAACCCTAACCCTTCCGAAAGTCGGAGAAGCTCAAGGATGGTACCGATCGATGCGCGCTACCCCATTTAGTGGGGGTAGAGCCTACTTGCAAGTCTCTCCGACCTTCACAAAAAAAGTTATTCAAGAATATCTCCTCAGATTTGGGGGAATTTCGTCGGTCGACCTCTTCCGAAGGTCGTACAAGCTCGGGGATGGTACCAATCGATCCGCAGGACCCAAATTAGTCCAGATGCAACCACTTTCCAAGTCTCTCCGACCTTCACAAAAAAAGTTATTCAAGAATATCTCTTTCTCCTATGTGCTTTCATCCCTAACCCTAACCCTAACCCTTCCGAAAGTCGGAGAAGCTCAAGGATGGTACCGATCGATGCGCGCAACCCCATTTAGTGGGGGTAGAGCCTACTTGCAAGTCTCTCCGACCTTCACAAAAAAAGTTATTCAAGAATATCTCTTTCTCCTATGTGCTTTCATCCCTAACCCTAACCCTAACCCTTCCGAAAGTCGGAGAAGCTCAAGGATGGTACCGATCGATGCGCGCTACCCCATTTAGTGGGGGTAGAGCCTACTTGCAAGTCTCTCCGACCTTCACAAAAAAAGTTATTCAAGAATATCTCTTTCTCCTATGTGCTTTCATCCCTAACCCTAACCCTAACCCTTCCGAAAGTCGGAGAAGCTCAAGGATGGTACCGATCGATGCGCGCAACCCCATTTAGTGGGGGTAGAGCCTACTTGCAAGTCTCTCCGACCTTCACAAAAAAAGTTATTCAAGAATATCTCCTCAGATTTGGGGGAATTTCGTCGGTCGACCTCTTCCGAAGGTCGTACAAGCTCGGGGATGGTACCAATCGATCCGCAGGACCCAAATTAGTCCAGATGCAACCACTTTCCAAGTCTCTCCGACCTTCACAAAAAAAGTTATTCAAGAATATCTCTTTCTCCTATGTGCTTTCATCCCTAACCCTAACCCTATCCCTTCCGAAAGTCGGAGAAGCTCAAGGATGGTACCGATCGATGCGCGCAACCCCATTTAGTGGGGGTATAGCCTACTTGCAAGTCTCTCCGACCTTCACAAAAAAAGTTATTCAAGAATATCTCCTCAGATTTGGGGGAATTTCGTCGGTCGACCTCTTCCGAAGGTCGTACAAGCTCGGGGATGGTACCAATCGATCCGCAGGACCCAAATTAGTCCAGATGCAACCACTTTCCAAGTCTCTCCGACCTTCACAAAAAAAGTTATTCAAGAATATCTCTTTCTCCTATGTGCTTTCATCCCTAACCCTAACCCTAACCCTTCCGAAAGTCGGAGAAGCTCAAGGATGGTACCGATCGATGCGCGCTACCCCATTTAGTGGGGGTAGAGCCTACTTGCAAGTCTCTCCGACCTTCACAAAAAAAGTTATTCAAGAATATCTCTTTCTCCTATGTGCTTTCATCCCTAACCCTAACCCTTCCGAAAGTCGGAGAAGCTCAAGGATGGTACCGATCGATGCGCGCTACCCCATTTAGTGGGGGTAGAGCCTACTTGCAAGTCTCTCCGACCTTCACAAAAAAAGTTATTCAAGAATATCTCTTTCTCCTATGTGCTTTCATCCCTAACCCTAACCCTTCCGAAAGTCGGAGAAGCTCAAGGATGGTACCGATCGATGCGCGCTACGCCATTTAGTGGGGGTAGAGCCTACTTGCAAGTCTCTCCGACCTTCACAAAAAAAGTTATTCAAGAATATCTCTTTCTCCTATGTGCTTTCATCCCTAACCCTAACCCTTCCGAAAGTCGGAGAAGCTCAAGGATGGTACCGATCGATGCGCGCTACCCCATTTAGTGGGGGTAGAGCCTACTTGCAAGTCTCTCCGACCTTCACAAAAAAAGTTATTCAAGAATATCTCTTTCTCCTATGTGCTTTCATCCCTAACCCTAACCCTAACCCTTCCGAAAGTCGGAGAAGCTCAAGGATGGTACTGATCGATGCGCGCTACCCCATTTAGTGGGGGTAGAGCCTACTTGCAAGTCTCTCCGACCTTCACAAAAAAAGTTATTCAAGAATATCTCCTCAGATTTGGGGGAATTTCGTCGGTCGACCTCTTCCGAAGGTCGTACAAGCTCGGGGATGGTACCAATCGATCCGCAGGACCCAAATTAGTCCAGATGCAACCACTTTCCAAGTCTCTCCGACCTTCACAAAAAAAGTTATTCAAGAATATCTCTTTCTCCTATGTGCTTTCATCCCTAACCCTAACCCTATCCCTTCCGAAAGTCGGAGAAGCTCAAGGATGGTACCGATCGATGCGCGCAACCCCATTTAGTGGGGGTATAGCCTACTTGCAAGTCTCTCCGACCTTCACAAAAAAAGTTATTCAAGAATATCTCCTCAGATTTGGGGGAATTTCGTCGGTCGACCTCTTCCGAAGGTCGTACAAGCTCGGGGATGGTACCAATCGATCTGCAGGACCCAAATTAGTCCAGATGCAACCACTTTCCAAGTCTCTCCGACCTTCACAAAAAAAGTTATTCAAGAATATCTCTTTCTCCTATGTGCTTTCATCCCTAACCCTAACCCTAACCCTTCCGAAAGTCGGAGAAGCTCAAGGATGGTACCGATCGATGCGCGCTACCCCATTTAGTGGGGGTAGAGCCTACTTGCAAGTCTCTCCGACCTTCACAAAAAAAGTTATTCAAGAATATCTCCTCAGATTTGGGGGAATTTCGTCGGTCGACCTCTTCCGAAGGTCGTACAAGCTCGGGGATGGTACCAATCGATCCGCAGGACCCAAATTAGTCCAGATGCAACCACTTTCCAAGTCTCTCCGACCTTCACAAAAAAAGTTATTCAAGAATATCTCTTTCTCCTATGTGCTTTCATCCCTAACCCTAACCCTAACCCTTCCGAAAGTCGGAGAAGCTCAAGGATGGTACCGATCGATGCGCGCTACTCCATTTAGTGGGGGTAGAGCCTACTTGCAAGTCTCTCCGACCTTCACAAAAAAAGTTATTCAAGAATATCTCTTTCTCCTATGTGCTTTCATCCCTAACCCTAACCCTAACCCTTCCGAAAGTCGGAGAAGCTCAAGGATGGTACCGATCGATGCGCGCAACCCCATTTAGTGGGGGTAGAGCCTACTTGCAAGTCTCTCCGACCTTCACAAAAAAAGTTATTCAAGAATATCTCCTCAGATTTGGGGGAATTTCGTCGGTCGACCTCTTCCGAAGGTCGTACAAGCTCGGGGATGGTACCAATCGATCTGCAGGACCCAAATTAGTCCAGATGCAACCACTTTCCAAGTCTCTCCGACCTTCACAAAAAAAGTTATTCAAGAATATCTCTTTCTCCTATGTGCTTTCATCCCTAACCCTAACCCTATCCCTTCCGAAAGTCGGAGAAGCTCAAGGATGGTACCGATCGATGCGCGCAACCCCATTTAGTGGGGGTATAGCCTACTTGCAAGTCTCTCCGACCTTCACAAAAAAAGTTATTCAAGAATATCTCCTCAGATTTGGGGGAATTTCGTCGGTCGACCTCTTCCAAAGGTCGTACAAGCTCGGGGATGGTACTAATCGATCCGCAGGACCCAAATTAGTCCAGATGCAACCACTTTCCAAGTCTCTCCGACCTTCACAAAAAAAGTTATTCAAGAATATCTCTTTCTCCTATGTGCTTTCATCCCTAACCCTAACCCTAACCCTTCCGAAAGTCGGAGAAGCTCAAGGATGGTACCGATCGATGCGCGCTACCCCATTTAGTGGGGGTAGAGCCTACTTGCAAGTCTCTCCGACCTTCACAAAAAAAGTTATTCAAGAATATCTCCTCAGATTTGGGGGAATTTCGTCGGTCGACCTCTTCCGAAGGTCGTACAAGCTCGGGGATGGTACCAATCGATCCGCAGGACCCAAATTAGTCCAGATGCAACCACTTTCCAAGTCTCTCCGACCTTCACAAAAAAAGTTATTCAAGAATATCTCTTTCTCCTATGTGCTTTCATCCCTAACCCTAACCCTAACCCTTCCGAAAGTCGGAGAAGCTCAAGGATGGTACCGATCGATGCGCGCTACTCCATTTAGTGGGGGTAGAGCCTACTTGCAAGTCTCTCCGACCTTCACAAAAAAAGTTATTCAAGAATATCTCTTTCTCCTATGTGCTTTCATCCCTAACCCTAACCCTAACCCTTCCGAAAGTCGGAGAAGCTCAAGGATGGTACCGATCGATGCGCGCTACCCCATTTAGTGGGGGTAGAGCCTACTTGCAAGTCTCTCCGACCTTCACAAAAAAAGTTATTCAAGAATATCTCCTCAGATTTGGGGGAATTTCGTCGGTCGACCTCTTCCGAAGGTCGTACAAGCTCGGGGATGGTACCAATCGATCCGCAGGACCCAAATTAGTTCAGATGCAACCACTTTCCAAGTCTCTCCGACCTTCACAAAAAAAGTTATTCAAGAATATCTCTTTCTCCTATGTGCTTTCATCCCTAACCCTAACCCTAACCCTTCCGAAAGTCGGAGAAGCTCAAGGATGGTACCGATCGATGCGCGCTACCCCATTTAGTGGGGGTAGAGCCTACTTGCAAGTCTCTCCGACCTTCACAAAAAAAGTTATTCAAGAATATCTCTTTCTCCTATGTGCTTTCATCCCTAACCCTAACCCTAACCCTTCCGAAAGTCGGAGAAGCTCAAGGATGGTACCGATCGATGCGCGCTACCCCATTTAGTGGGGGTAGAGCCTACTTGCAAGTCTCTCCGACCTTCACAAAAAAAGTTATTCAAGAATATCTCCTCAGATTTGGGGGAATTTCGTCGGTCGACCTCTTCCGAAGGTCGTACAAGCTCGGGGATGGTACCAATCGATCCGCAGGACCCAAATTAGTCCAGATGCAACCACTTTCCAAGTCTCTCCGACCTTCACAAAAAAAGTTATTCAAGAATATCTCTTTCTCCTATGTGCTTTCATCCCTAACCCTAACCCTTCCGAAAGTCGGAGAAGCTCAAGGATGGTACCGATCGATGTGCGCAACCCCATTTAGTGGGGGTAGAGCCTACTTGCAAGTCTCTCCGACCTTCACAAAAAAAGTTATTCAAGAATATCTCTTTCTCCTATGTGCTTTCATCCCTAACCCTAACCCTAACCCTTCCGAAAGTCGGAGAAGCTCAAGGATGGTACCGATCGATGCGCGCTACCCCATTTAGTGGGGGTAGAGCCTACATGCAAGTCTCTCCGACCTTCACAAAAAAAGTTATTCAAGAATATCTCTTTCTCCTATGTGCTTTCATCCCTAACCCTAACCCTAACCCTTCCGAAAGTCGGAGAAGCTCAAGGATGGTACCGATCGATGCGCGCAACCCCATTTAGTGGGGGTAGAGCCTACTTGCAAGTCTCTCCGACCTTCACAAAAAAAGTTATTCAAGAATATCTCCTCAGATTTGGGGGAATTTCGTCGGTCGACCTCTTCCGAAGGTCGTACAAGCTCGGGGATGGTACCAATCGATCCGCAGGACCCAAATTAGTCCAGATGCAACCACTTTCCAAGTCTCTCCGACCTTCACAAAAAAAGTTATTCAAGAATATCTCTTTCTCCTATGTGCTTTCATCCCTAACCCTAACCCTATCCCTTCCGAAAGTCGGAGAAGCTCAAGGATGGTACCGATCGATGCGCGCAACCCCATTTAGTGGGGGTATAGCCTACTTGCAAGTCTCTCCGACCTTCACAAAAAAAGTTATTCAAGAATATCTCCTCAGATTTGGGGGAATTTCGTCGGTCGACCTCTTCCGAAGGTCGTACAAGCTCGGGGATGGTACCAATCGATCTGCAGGACCCAAATTAGTCCAGATGCAACCACTTTCCAAGTCTCTCCGACCTTCACAAAAAAAGTTATTCAAGAATATCTCTTTCTCCTATGTGCTTTCATCCCTAACCCTAACCCTAACCCTTCCGAAAGTCGGAGAAGCTCAAGGATGGTACCGATCGATGCGCGCTACCCCATTTAGTGGGGGTAGAGCCTACTTGCAAGTCTCTCCGACCTTCACAAAAAAAGTTATTCAAGAATATCTCCTCAGATTTGGGGGAATTTCGTCGGTCGACCTCTTCCGAAGGTCGTACAAGCTCGGGGATGGTACCAATCGATCCGCAGGACCCAAATTAGTCCAGATGCAACCACTTTCCAAGTCTCTCCGACCTTCACAAAAAAAGTTATTCAAGAATATCTCTTTCTCCTATGTGCTTTCATCCCTAACCCTAACCCTAACCCTTCCGAAAGTCGGAGAAGCTCAAGGATGGTACCGATCGATGCGCGCTACTCCATTTAGTGGGGGTAGAGCCTACTTGCAAGTCTCTCCGACCTTCACAAAAAAAGTTATTCAAGAATATCTCTTTCTCCTATGTGCTTTCATCCCTAACCCTAACCCTAACCCTTCCGAAAGTCGGAGAAGCTCAAGGATGGTACCGATCGATGCGCGCAACCCCATTTAGTGGGGGTAGAGCCTACTTGCAAGTCTCTCCGACCTTCACAAAAAAAGTTATTCAAGAATATCTCCTCAGATTTGGGGGAATTTCGTCGGTCGACCTCTTCCGAAGGTCGTACAAGCTCGGGGATGGTACCAATCGATCTGCAGGACCCAAATTAGTCCAGATGCAACCACTTTCCAAGTCTCTCCGACCTTCACAAAAAAAGTTATTCAAGAATATCTCTTTCTCCTATGTGCTTTCATCCCTAACCCTAACCCTATCCCTTCCGAAAGTCGGAGAAGCTCAAGGATGGTACCGATCGATGCGCGCAACCCCATTTAGTGGGGGTATAGCCTACTTGCAAGTCTCTCCGACCTTCACAAAAAAAGTTATTCAAGAATATCTCCTCAGATTTGGGGGAATTTCGTCGGTCGACCTCTTCCGAAGGTCGTACAAGCTCGGGGATGGTACTAATCGATCCGCAGGACCCAAATTAGTCCAGATGCAACCACTTTCCAAGTCTCTCCGACCTTCACAAAAAAAGTTATTCAAGAATATCTCTTTCTCCTATGTGCTTTCATCCCTAACCCTAACCCTAACCCTTCCGAAAGTCGGAGAAGCTCAAGGATGGTACCGATCGATGCGCGCTACCCCATTTAGTGGGGGTAGAGCCTACTTGCAAGTCTCTCCGACCTTCACAAAAAAAGTTATTCAAGAATATCTCCTCAGATTTAGGGGAATTTCGTCGGTCGACCTCTTCCGAAGGTCGTACAAGCTCGGGGATGGTACCAATCGATCCGCAGGACCCAAATTAGTCCAGATGCAACCACTTTCCAAGTCTCTCCGACCTTCACAAAAAAAGTTATTCAAGAATATCTCTTTCTCCTATGTGCTTTCATCCCTAACCCTAACCCTAACCCTTCCGAAAGTCGGAGAAGCTCAAGGATGGTACCGATCGATGCGCGCTACTCCATTTAGTGGGGGTAGAGCCTACTTGCAAGTCTCTCCGACCTTCACAAAAAAAGTTATTCAAGAATATCTCTTTCTCCTATGTGCTTTCATCCCTAACCCTAACCCTAACCCTTCCGAAAGTCGGAGAAGCTCAAGGATGGTACCGATCGATGCGCGCTACCCCATTTAGTGGGGGTAGAGCCTACTTGCAAGTCTCTCCGACCTTCACAAAAAAAGTTATTCAAGAATATCTCCTCAGATTTGGGGGAATTTCGTCGGTCGACCTCTTCCGAAGGTCGTACAAGCTCGGGGATGGTACCAATCGATCCGCAGGACCCAAATTAGTTCAGATGCAACCACTTTCCAAGTCTCTCCGACCTTCACAAAAAAAGTTATTCAAGAATATCTCTTTCTCCTATGTGCTTTCATCCCTAACCCTAACCCTAACCCTTCCGAAAGTCGGAGAAGCTCAAGGATGGTACCGATCGATGCGCGCTACCCCATTTAGTGGGGGTAGAGCCTACTTGCAAGTCTCTCCGACCTTCACAAAAAAAGTTATTCAAGAATATCTCTTTCTCCTATGTGCTTTCATCCCTAACCCTAACCCTAACCCTTCCGAAAGTCGGAGAAGCTCAAGGATGGTACCGATCGATGCGCGCTACCCCATTTAGTGGGGGTAGAGCCTACCTGAAAGTCTCTCCGACCTTCACAAAAAAAGTTATTCAAGAATATCTCCTCAGATTTGGGGGAATTTCGTCGGTCGACCTCTTCCGAAGGTCGTACAAGCTCGGGGATGGTACCAATCGATCCGCAGGACCCAAATTAGTCCAGATGCAACCACTTTCCAAGTCTCTCCGACCTTCACAAAAAAAGTTATTCAAGAATATCTCTTTCTCCTATGTGCTTTCATCCCTAACCCTAACCCTAACCCTTCCGAAAGTCGGAGAAGCTCAAGGATGGTACCGATCGATGCGCGCTACCCCATTTAGTGGGGGTAGAGCCTACTTGCAAGTCTCTCCGACCTTCACAAAAAAAGTTATTCAAGAATATCTCCTCAGATTTGGGGGAATTTCGTCGGTCGACCTCTTCCGAAGGTCGTACAAGCTCGGGGATGGTACCAATCGATCCGCAGGACCCAAATTAGTCCAGATGCAACCACTTTCCAAGTCTCTCCGACCTTCACAAAAAAAGTTATTCAAGAATATCTCTTTCTCCTATGTGCTTTCATCCCTAACCCTAACCCTAACCCTTCCGAAAGTCGGAGAAGCTCAAGGATGGTACCGATCGATGCGCGCAACCCCATTTAGTGGGGGTAGAGCCTACTTGCAAGTCTCTCCGACCTTCACAAAAAAAGTTATTCAAGAATATCTCTTTCTCCTATGTGCTTTCATCCCTAACCCTAACCCTAACCCTTCCGAAAGTCGGAGAAGCTCAAGGATGGTACCGATCGATGCGCGCTACCCCATTTAGTGGGGGTAGAGCCTACTTGCAAGTCTCTCCGACCTTCACAAAAAAAGTTATTCAAGAATATCTCTTTCTCCTATGTGCTTTCATCCCTAACCCTAACCCTAACCCTTCCGAAAGTCGGAGAAGCTCAAGGATGGTACCGATCGATGCGCGCAACCCCATTTAGTGGGGGTAGAGCCTACTTGCAAGTCTCTCCGACCTTCACAAAAAAAGTTATTCAAGAATATCTCCTCAGATTTGGGGGAATTTCGTCGGTCGACCTCTTCCGAAGGTCGTACAAGCTCGGGGATGGTACCAATCGATCCGCAGGACCCAAATTAGTCCAGATGCAACCACTTTCCAAGTCTCTCCGACCTTCACAAAAAAAGTTATTCAAGAATATCTCTTTCTCCTATGTGCTTTCATCCCTAACCCTAACCCTATCCCTTCCGAAAGTCGGAGAAGCTCAAGGATGGTACCGATCGATGCGCGCAACCCCATTTAGTGGGGGTATAGCCTACTTGCAAGTCTCTCCGACCTTCACAAAAAAAGTTATTCAAGAATATCTCCTCAGATTTGGGGGAATTTCGTCGGTCGACCTCTTCCGAAGGTCGTACAAGCTCGGGGATGGTACCAATCGATCCGCAGGACCCAAATTAGTCCAGATGCAACCACTTTCCAAGTCTCTCCGACCTTCACAAAAAAAGTTATTCAAGAATATCTCTTTCTCCTATGTGCTTTCATCCCTAACCCTAACCCTAACCCTTCCGAAAGTCGGAGAAGCTCAAGGATGGTACCGATCGATGCGCGCTACTCCATTTAGTGGGGGTAGAGCCTACTTGCAAGTCTCTCCGACCTTCACAAAAAAAGTTATTCAAGAATATCTCTTTCTCCTATGTGCTTTCATCCCTAACCCTAACCCTAACCCTTCCGAAAGTCGGAGAAGCTCAAGGATGGTACCGATCGATGCGCGCTACCCCATTTAGTGGGGGTAGAGCCTACTTGCAAGTCTCTCCGACCTTCACAAAAAAAGTTATTCAAGAATATCTCCTCAGATTTGGGGGAATTTCGTCGGTCGACCTCTTCCGAAGGTCGTACAAGCTCGGGGATGGTACCAATCGATCCGCAGGACCCAAATTAGTTCAGATGCAACCACTTTCCAAGTCTCTCCGACCTTCACAAAAAAAGTTATTCAAGAATATCTCTTTCTCCTATGTGCTTTCATCCCTAACCCTAACCCTAACCCTTCCGAAAGTCGGAGAAGCTCAAGGATGGTACCGATCGATGCGCGCTACCCCATTTAGTGGGGGTAGAGCCTACTTGCAAGTCTCTCCGACCTTCACAAAAAAAGTTATTCAAGAATATCTCTTTCTCCTATGTGCTTTCATCCCTAACCCTAACCCTAACCCTTCCGAAAGTCGGAGAAGCTCAAGGATGGTACCGATCGATGCGCGCTACCCCATTTAGTGGGGGTAGAGCCTACCTGAAAGTCTCTCCGACCTTCACAAAAAAAGTTATTCAAGAATATCTCCTCAGATTTGGGGGAATTTCGTCGGTCGACCTCTTCCGAAGGTCGTACAAGCTCGGGGATGGTACCAATCGATCCGCAGGACCCAAATTAGTCCAGATGCAACCACTTTCCAAGTCTCTCCGACCTTCACAAAAAAAGTTATTCAAGAATATCTCTTTCTCCTATGTGCTTTCATCCCTAACCCTAACCCTAACCCTTCCGAAAGTCGGAGAAGCTCAAGGATGGTACCGATCGATGCGCGCTACCCCATTTAGTGGGGGTAGAGCCTACTTGCAAGTCTCTCCGACCTTCACAAAAAAAGTTATTCAAGAATATCTCCTCAGATTTGGGGGAATTTCGTCGGTCGACCTCTTCCGAAGGTCGTACAAGCTCGGGGATGGTACCAATCGATCCGCAGGACCCAAATTAGTCCAGATGCAACCACTTTCCAAGTCTCTCCGACCTTCACAAAAAAAGTTATTCAAGAATATCTCTTTCTCCTATGTGCTTTCATCCCTAACCCTAACCCTAACCCTTCCGAAAGTCGGAGAAGCTCAAGGATGGTACCGATCGATGCGCGCAACCCCATTTAGTGGGGGTAGAGCCTACTTGCAAGTCTCTCCGACCTTCACAAAAAAAGTTATTCAAGAATATCTCTTTCTCCTATGTGCTTTCATCCCTAACCCTAACCCTAACCCTTCCGAAAGTCGGAGAAGCTCAAGGATGGTACCGATCGATGCGCGCTACCCCATTTAGTGGGGGTAGAGCCTACTTGCAAGTCTCTCCGACCTTCACAAAAAAAGTTATTCAAGAATATCTCTTTCTCCTATGTGCTTTCATCCCTAACCCTAACCCTTCCGAAAGTCGGAGAAGCTCAAGGATGGTACCGATCGATGCGCGCAACCCCATTTAGTGGGGGTAGAGCCTACTTGCAAGTCTCTCCGACCTTCACAAAAAAAGTTATTCAAGAATATCTCCTCAGATTTGGGGGAATTTCGTCGGTCGACCTCTTCCGAAGGTCGTACAAGCTCGGGGATGGTACCAATCGATCCGCAGGACCCAAATTAGTCCAGATGCAACCACTTTCCAAGTCTCTCCGACCTTCACAAAAAAAGTTATTCAAGAATATCTCTTTCTCCTATGTGCTTTCATCCCTAACCCTAACCCTATCCCTTCCGAAAGTCGGAGAAGCTCAAGGATGGTACCGATCGATGCGCGCAACCCCATTTAGTGGGGGTATAGCCTACTTGCAAGTCTCTCCGACCTTCACAAAAAAAGTTATTCAAGAATATCTCCTCAGATTTGGGGGAATTTCGTCGGTCGACCTCTTCCGAAGGTCGTACAAGCTCGGGGATGGTACCAATCGATCCGCAGGACCCAAATTAGTCCAGATGCAACCACTTTCCAAGTCTCTCCGACCTTCACAAAAAAAGTTATTCAAGAATATCTCTTTCTCCTATGTGCTTTCATCCCTAACCCTAACCCTAACCCTTCCGAAAGTCGGAGAAGCTCAAGGATGGTACCGATCGATGCGCGCTACCCCATTTAGTGGGGGTAGAGCCTACTTGCAAGTCTCTCCGACCTTCACAAAAAAAGTTATTCAAGAATATCTCTTTCTCCTATGTGCTTTCATCCCTAACCCTAACCCTTCCGAAAGTCGGAGAAGCTCAAGGATGGTACCGATCGATGCGCGCTACCCCATTTAGTGGGGGTAGAGCCTACTTGCAAGTCTCTCCGACCTTCACAAAAAAAGTTATTCAAGAATATCTCTTTCTCCTATGTGCTTTCATCCCTAACCCTAACCCTTCCGAAAGTCGGAGAAGCTCAAGGATGGTACCGATCGATGCGCGCTACGCCATTTAGTGGGGGTAGAGCCTACTTGCAAGTCTCTCCGACCTTCACAAAAAAAGTTATTCAAGAATATCTCTTTCTCCTATGTGCTTTCATCCCTAACCCTAACCCTATCCCTTCCGAAAGTCGGAGAAGCTCAAGGATGGTACCGATCGATGCGCGCAACCCCATTTAGTGGGGGTATAGCCTACTTGCAAGTCTCTCCGACCTTCACAAAAAAAGTTATTCAAGAATATCTCCTCAGATTTGGGGGAATTTCGTCGGTCGACCTCTTCCGAAGGTCGTACAAGCTCGGGGATGGTACCAATCGATCCGCAGGACCCAATTTAGTCCAGATGCAACCACTTTCCAAGTCTCTCCGACCTTCACAAAAAAAGTTATTCAAGAATATCTCTTTCTCCTATGTGCTTTCATCCCTAACCCTAACCCTAACCCTTCCGAAAGTCGGAGAAGCTCAAGGATGGTACCGATCGATGCGCGCTACCCCATTTAGTGGGGGTAGAGCCTACTTGCAAGTCTCTCCGACCTTCACAAAAAAAGTTATTCAAGAATATCTCTTTCTCCTATGTGCTTTCATCCCTAACCCTAACCCTTCCGAAAGTCGGAGAAGCTCAAGGATGGTACCGATCGATGCGCGCTACCCCATTTAGTGGGGGTAGAGCCTACTTGCAAGTCTCTCCGACCTTCACAAAAAAAGTTATTCAAGAATATCTCTTTCTCCTATGTGCTTTCATCCCTAACCCTAACCCTTCCGAAAGTCGGAGAAGCTCAAGGATGGTACCGATCGATGCGCGCTACGCCATTTAGTGGGGGTAGAGCCTACTTGCAAGTCTCTCCGACCTTCACAAAAAAAGTTATTCAAGAATATCTCTTTCTCCTATGTGCTTTCATCCCTAACCCTAACCCTTCCGAAAGTCGGAGAAGCTCAAGGATGGTACCGATCGATGCGCGCTACCCCATTTAGTGGGGGTAGAGCCTACTTGCAAGTCTCTCCGACCTTCACAAAAAAAGTTATTCAAGAATATCTCTTTCTCCTATGTGCTTTCATCCCTAACCCTAACCCTAACCCTTCCGAAAGTCGGAGAAGCTCAAGGATGGTACTGATCGATGCGCGCTACCCCATTTAGTGGGGGTAGAGCCTACTTGCAAGTCTCTCCGACCTTCACAAAAAAAGTTATTCAAGAATATCTCCTCAGATTTGGGGGAATTTCGTCGGTCGACCTCTTCCGAAGGTCGTACAAGCTCGGGGATGGTACCAATCGATCCGCAGGACCCAAATTAGTCCAGATGCAACCACTTTCCAAGTCTCTCCGACCTTCACAAAAAAAGTTATTCAAGAATATCTCTTTCTCCTATGTGCTTTCATCCCTAACCCTAACCCTATCCCTTCCGAAAGTCGGAGAAGCTCAAGGATGGTACCGATCGATGCGCGCAACCCCATTTAGTGGGGGTATAGCCTACTTGCAAGTCTCTCCGACCTTCACAAAAAAAGTTATTCAAGAATATCTCCTCAGATTTGGGGGAATTTCGTCGGTCTACCTCTTCCGAAGGTCGTACAAGCTCGGGGATGGTACCAATCGATCTGCAGGACCCAAATTAGTCCAGATGCAACCACTTTCCAAGTCTCTCCGACCTTCACAAAAAAAGTTATTCAAGAATATCTCTTTCTCCTATGTGCTTTCATCCCTAACCCTAACCCTAACCCTTCCGAAAGTCGGAGAAGCTCAAGGATGGTACCGATCGATGCGCGCTACCCCATTTAGTGGGGGTAGAGCCTACTTGCAAGTCTCTCCGACCTTCACAAAAAAAGTTATTCAAGAATATCTCCTCAGATTTGGGGGAATTTCGTCGGTCGACCTCTTCCGAAGGTCGTACAAGCTCGGGGATGGTACCAATCGATCCGCAGGACCCAAATTAGTCCAGATGCAACCACTTTCCAAGTCTCTCCGACCTTCACAAAAAAAGTTATTCAAGAATATCTCTTTCTCCTATGTGCTTTCATCCCTAACCCTAACCCTAACCCTTCCGAAAGTCGGAGAAGCTCAAGGATGGTACCGATCGATGCGCGCTACTCCATTTAGTGGGGGTAGAGCCTACTTGCAAGTCTCTCCGACCTTCACAAAAAAAGTTATTCAAGAATATCTCTTTCTCCTATGTGCTTTCATCCCTAACCCTAACCCTAACCCTTCCGAAAGTCGGAGAAGCTCAAGGATGGTACCGATCGATGCGCGCAACCCCATTTAGTGGGGGTAGAGCCTACTTGCAAGTCTCTCCGACCTTCACAAAAAAAGTTATTCAAGAATATCTCCTCAGATTTGGGGGAATTTCGTCGGTCGACCTCTTCCGAAGGTCGTACAAGCTCGGGGATGGTACCAATCGATCTGCAGGACCCAAATTAGTCCAGATGCAACCACTTTCCAAGTCTCTCCGACCTTCACAAAAAAAGTTATTCAAGAATATCTCTTTCTCCTATGTGCTTTCATCCCTAACCCTAACCCTAACCCTTCCGAAAGTCGGAGAAGCTCAAGGATGGTACCGATCGATGCGCGCAACCCCATTTAGTGGGGGTAGAGCCTACTTGCAAGTCTCTCCGACCTTCACAAAAAAAGTTATTCAAGAATATCTCCTCAGATTTGGGGGAATTTCGTCGGTCGACCTCTTCCGAAGGTCGTACAAGCTCGGGGATGGTACCAATCGATCTGCAGGACCCAAATTAGTCCAGATGCAACCACTTTCCAAGTCTCTCCGACCTTCACAAAAAAAGTTATTCAAGAATATCTCTTTCTCCTATGTGCTTTCATCCCTAACCCTAACCCTATCCCTTCCGAAAGTCGGAGAAGCTCAAGGATGGTACCGATCGATGCGCGCAACCCCATTTAGTGGGGGTATAGCCTACTTGCAAGTCTCTCCGACCTTCACAAAAAAAGTTATTCAAGAATATCTCCTCAGATTTGGGGGAATTTCGTCGGTCGACCTCTTCCGAAGGTCGTACAAGCTCGGGGATGGTACTAATCGATCCGCAGGACCCAAATTAGTCCAGATGCAACCACTTTCCAAGTCTCTCCGACCTTCACAAAAAAAGTTATTCAAGAATATCTCTTTCTCCTATGTGCTTTCATCCCTAACCCTAACCCTTCCGAAAGTCGGAGAAGCTCAAGGATGGTACCGATCGATGCGCGCTACCCCATTTAGTGGGGGTAGAGCCTACTTGCAAGTCTCTCCGACCTTCACAAAAAAAGTTATTCAAGAATATCTCCTCAGATTTGGGGGAATTTCGTCGGTCGACCTCTTCCGAAGGTCGTACAAGCTCGGGGATGGTACCAATCGATCCGCAGGACCCAAATTAGTCCAGATGCAACCACTTTCCAAGTCTCTCCGACCTTCACAAAAAAAGTTATTCAAGAATATCTCTTTCTCCTATGTGCTTTCATCCCTAACCCTAACCCTAACCCTTCCGAAAGTCGGAGAAGCTCAAGGATGGTACCGATCGATGCGCGCTACTCCATTTAGTGGGGGTAGAGCCTACTTGCAAGTCTCTCCGACCTTCACAAAAAAAGTTATTCAAGAATATCTCTTTCTCCTATGTGCTTTCATCCCTAACCCTAACCCTAACCCTTCCGAAAGTCGGAGAAGCTCAAGGATGGTACCGATCGATGCGCGCTACCCCATTTAGTGGGGGTAGAGCCTACTTGCAAGTCTCTCCGACCTTCACAAAAAAAGTTATTCAAGAATATCTCCTCAGATTTGGGGGAATTTCGTCGGTCGACCTCTTCCGAAGGTCGTACAAGCTCGGGGATGGTACCAATCGATCCGCAGGACCCAAATTAGTTCAGATGCAACCACTTTCCAAGTCTCTCCGACCTTCACAAAAAAAGTTATTCAAGAATATCTCTTTCTCCTATGTGCTTTCATCCCTAACCCTAACCCTAACCCTTCCGAAAGTCGGAGAAGCTCAAGGATGGTACCGATCGATGCGCGCTACCCCATTTAGTGGGGGTAGAGCCTACTTGCAAGTCTCTCCGACCTTCACAAAAAAAGTTATTCAAGAATATCTCTTTCTCCTATGTGCTTTCATCCCTAACCCTAACCCTAACCCTTCCGAAAGTCGGATAAGCTCAAGGATGGTACCGATCGATGCGCGCTACCCCATTTAGTGGGGGTAGAGCCTACCTGAAAGTCTCTCCGACCTTCACAAAAAAAGTTATTCAAGAATATCTCCTCAGATTTGGGGGAATTTCGTCGGTCGACCTCTTCCGAAGGTCGTACAAGCTCGGGGATGGTACCAATCGATCCGCAGGACCCAAATTAGTCCAGATGCAACCACTTTCCAAGTCTCTCCGACCTTCACAAAAAAAGTTATTCAAGAATATCTCTTTCTCCTATGTGCTTTCATCCCTAACCCTAACCCTAACCCTTCCGAAAGTCGGAGAAGCTCAAGGATGGTACCGATCGATGCGCGTTACCCCATTTAGTGGGGGTAGAGCCTACTTGCAAGTCTCTCCGACCTTCACAAAAAAAGTTATTCAAGAATATCTCCTCAGATTTGGGGGAATTTCGTCGGTCGACCTCTTCCGAAGGTCGTACAAGCTCGGGGATGGTACCAATCGATCCGCAGGACCCAAATTAGTCCAGATGCAACCACTTTCCAAGTCTCTCCGACCTTCACAAAAAAAGTTATTCAAGAATATCTCTTTCTCCTATGTGCTTTCATCCCTAACCCTAACCCTAACCCTTCCGAAAGTCGGAGAAGCTCAAGGATGGTACCGATCGATGCGCGCAACCCCATTTAGTGGGGGTAGAGCCTACTTGCAAGTCTCTCCGACCTTCACAAAAAAAGTTATTCAAGAATATCTCTTTCTCCTATGTGCTTTCATCCCTAACCCTAACCCTAACCCTTCCGAAAGTCGGAGAAGCTCATGGATGGTACCGATCGATGCGCGCTACCCCATTTAGTGGGGGTAGAGCCTACTTGCAAGTCTCTCCGACCTTCACAAAAAAAGTTATTCAAGAATATCTCTTTCTCCTATGTGCTTTCATCCCTAACCCTAACCCTAACCCTTCCGAAAGTCGGAGAAGCTCAAGGATGGTACCGATCGATGCGCGCAACCCCATTTAGTGGGGGTAGAGCCTACTTGCAAGTCTCTCCGACCTTCACAAAAAAAGTTATTCAAGAATATCTCCTCAGATTTGGGGGAATTTCGTCGGTCGACCTCTTCCGAAGGTCGTACAAGCTCGGGGATGGTACCAATCGATCTGCAGGACCCAAATTAGTCCAGATGCAACCACTTTCCAAGTCTCTCCGACCTTCACAAAAAAAGTTATTCAAGAATATCTCTTTCTCCTATGTGCTTTCATCCCTAACCCTAACCCTATCCCTTCCGAAAGTCGGAGAAGCTCAAGGATGGTACCGATCGATGCGCGCAACCCCATTTAGTGGGGGTATAGCCTACTTGCAAGTCTCTCCGACCTTCACAAAAAAAGTTATTCAAGAATATCTCCTCAGATTTGGGGGAATTTCGTCGGTCGACCTCTTCCGAAGGTCGTACAAGCTCGGGGATGGTACCAATCGATCCGCAGGACCCAAATTAGTCCAGATGCAACCACTTTCCAAGTCTCTCCGACCTTCACAAAAAAAGTTATTCAAGAATATCTCTTTCTCCTATGTGCTTTCATCCCTAACCCTAACCCTAACCCTTCCGAAAGTCGGAGAAGCTCAAGGATGGTACCGATCGATGCGCGCTACCCCATTTAGTGGGGGTAGAGCCTACTTGCAAGTCTCTCCGACCTTCACAAAAAAAGTTATTCAAGAATATCTCTTTCTCCTATGTGCTTTCATCCCTAACCCTAACCCTTCCGAAAGTCGGAGAAGCTCAAGGATGGTACCGATCGATGCGCGCTACCCCATTTAGTGGGGGTAGAGCCTACTTGCAAGTCTCTCCGACCTTCACAAAAAAAGTTATTCAAGAATATCTCTTTCTCCTATGTGCTTTCATCCCTAACCCTAACCCTTCCGAAAGTCGGAGAAGCTCAAGGATGGTACCGATCGATGCGCGCTACGCCATTTAGTGGGGGTAGAGCCTACTTGCAAGTCTCTCCGACCTTCACAAAAAAAGTTATTCAAGAATATCTCTTTCTCCTATGTGCTTTCATCCCTAACCCTAACCCTTCCGAAAGTCGGAGAAGCTCAAGGATGGTACCGATCGATGCGCGCTACCCCATTTAGTGGGGGTAGAGCCTACTTGCAAGTCTCTCCGACCTTCACAAAAAAAGTTATTCAAGAATATCTCTTTCTCCTATGTGCTTTCATCCCTAACCCTAACCCTAACCCTTCCGAAAGTCGGAGAAGCTCAAGGATGGTACTGATCGATGCGCGCTACCCCATTTAGTGGGGGTAGAGCCTACTTGCAAGTCTCTCCGACCTTCACAAAAAAAGTTATTCAAGAATATCTCCTCAGATTTGGGGGAATTTCGTCGGTCGACCTCTTCCGAAGGTCGTACAAGCTCGGGGATGGTACCAATCGATCTGCAGGACCCAAATTAGTCCAGATGCAACCACTTTCCAAGTCTCTCCGACCTTCACAAAAAAAGTTATTCAAGAATATCTCTTTCTCCTATGTGCTTTCATCCCTAACCCTAACCCTAACCCTTCCGAAAGTCGGAGAAGCTCAAGGATGGTACCGATCGATGCGCGCTACCCCATTTAGTGGGGGTATAGCCTACTTGCAAGTCTCTCCGACCTTCACAAAAAAAGTTATTCAAGAATATCTCCTCAGATTTGGGGGAATTTCGTCGGTCGACCTATTCCGAAGGTCGTACAAGCTCGGGGATGGTACCAATCGATCCGCAGGACCCAAATTAGTCCAGATGCAACCACTTTCCAAGTCTCTCCGACCTTCACAAAAAAAGTTATTCAAGTATATCTCTTTCTCCTATGTGCTTTCATCCCTAACCCTAACCCTAACCCTTCCGAAAGTCGGAGAAGCTCAAGGATGGTACCGATCGATGCGCGCTACCCCATTTAGTGGGGGTAGAGCCTACTTGCAAGTCTCTCTGACCTTTACAAAAAAAGTTATTCAAGAATATCTCTTTCTCCTATGTGCTTTCATCCCTAACCCTAACCCTAACCCTTCCGAAAGTCGGAGAAGCTCAAGGATGGTACCGATCGATGCGCGCTACCCCATTTAGTGGGGGTAGAGCCTACTTGCAAGTCTCTCCGACCTTCACAAAAAAAGTTATTCAAGAATATCTCCTCAGATTTGGGGGAATTTCGTCGGTCGACCTCTTCCGAAGGTCGTACAAGCTCGGGGATGGTACCAATCGATCCGCAGGACCCAAATTAGTCCAGATGCAACCACTTTCCAAGTCTCTCCGACCTTCACAAAAAAAGTTATTCAAGAATATCTCTTTCTCCTATGTGCTTTCATCCCTAACCCTAACCCTAACCCTTCCGAAAGTCGGAGAAGCTCAAGGATGGTACTGATCGATGCGCGCTACCCCATTTAGTGGGGGTAGAGCCTACTTGCAAGTCTCTCCGACCTTCACAAAAAAAGTTATTCAAGAATATCTCTTTCTCCTATGTGCTTTCATCCCTAACCCTAACCCTAACCCTTCCGAAAGTCGGAGAAGCTCAAGGATGGTACCGATCGATGCGCGCTACCCCATTTAGTGGAAGTAGAGCCTACTTGCAAGTCTCTCCGACCTTCACAAAAAAAGTTATTCAAGAATATCTCCTCAGATTTGGGGGAATTTCGTCGGTCGACCTCTTCCGAAGGTCGTACAAGCTCGGGGATGGTACCAATCGATCCGCAGGACCCAAATTAGTCCAGATGCAACCACTTTCCAAGTCTCTCCGACCTTCACAAAAAAAGTTATTCAAGAATATCTCTTTCTCCTATGTGCTTTCATCCCTAACCCTAACCCTAACCCTTCCGAAAGTCGGAGAAGCTCAAGGATGGTACCGATCGATGCGCGCTACCCCATTTAGTGGGGGTAGAGCCTACCTGAAAGTCTCTCCGACCTTCACAAAAAAAGTTATTCAAGAATATCTCCTCAGATTTGGGGGAATTTCGTCGGTCGACCTTTTCCGAAGGTCGTACAAGCTCGGGGATGGTACCAATCGATCTGCAGGACCCAAATTAGTCCAGATGCAACCACTTTCCAAGTCTCTCCGACCTTCACAAAAAAAGTTATTCAAGAATATCTCTTTCTCCTATGTGCTTTCATCCCTAACCCTAACCCTAACCCTTCCGAAAGTCGGAGAAGCTCAAGGATGGTACCGATCGATGCGCGCTACCCCATTTAGTGGGGGTAGAGCCTACTTGCAAGTCTCTCCGACCTTCACAAAAAAAGTTATTCAAGAATATCTCTTTCTCCTATGTGCTTTCATCCCTAACCCTAACCCTAACCCTTCCGAAAGTCGGAGAAGCTCAAGGATGGTACCGATCGATGCGCGCTACCCCATTTAGTGGGGGTAGAGCCTACTTGCAAGTCTCTCCGACCTTCACAAAAAAAGTTATTCAAGAATATCTCTTTCTCCTATGTGCTTTCATCCCTAACCCTAACCCTAACCCTTCCGAAAGTCGGAGAAGCTCAAGGATGGTACCGATCGATGCGCGCAACCCCATTTAGTGGGGGTAGAGCCTACTTGCAAGTCTCTCCGACCTTCACAAAAAAAGTTATTCAAGAATATCTCCTCAGATTTGGGGGAATTTCGTCGGTCGACCTCTTCCGAAGGTCGTACAAGCTCGGGGATGGTACCAATCGATCCGCAGGACCCAAATTAGTCCAGATGCAACCACTTTCCAAGTCTCTCCGACCTTCACAAAAAAAGTTATTCAAGAATATGTCTTTCTCCTATGTGCTTTCATCCCTAATCCTAACCCTAACCCTTCCGAAAGTCGGAGAAGCTCAAGGATGGTACCGATCGATGCGCGCTACCCCATTTAGTGGGGGTAGAGCCTACTTGCAAGTCTCTCCGACCTTCACAAAAAAAGTTATTCAAGAATATCTTTTTCTCCTATGTGCTTTCATCCCTAACCCTAACCCTAACCCTTCCGAAAGTCGGAGAAGCTCAAGGATGGTACCGATCGATGCGCGCTACCCCATTTAGTGGGGGTAGAGCCTGCTTGCAAGTCTCTCCGACCTTCACAAAAAAAGTTATTCAAGAATATCTCTTTCTCCTATGTGCTTTCATCCCTAACCCTAACCCTTCCGAAAGTCGGAGAAGCTCAAGGATGGTACCGATCGATGCGCGCTACCCCATTTAGTGGGGGTAGAGCCTACTTGCAAGTCTCTCCGACCTTCACAAAAAAAGTTATTCAAGAATATCTCCTCAGATTTGGGGGAATTTCGTCGGTCGACCTCTTCCGAAGGTCGTACAAGCTCGGGGATGGTACCAATCGATCCGCAGGACCCAAATTAGTCCAGATGCAACCACTTTCCAAGTCTCTCCGACCTTCACAAAAAAAGTTATTCAAGAATATCTCTTTCTCCTATGTGCTTTCATCCCTAACCCTAACCCTAACCCTTCCGAAAGTCGGAGAAGCTCAAGGATGGTACCGATCGATGCGCGCTACCCCATTTAGTGGGGGTAGAGCCTACTTGCAAGTCTCTCCGACCTTCACAAAAAAAGTTATTCAAGAATATCTCTTTCTCCTATGTGCTTTCATCCCTAACCCTAACTCTAACCCTTCCGAAAGTCGGAGAAGCTCAAGGATGGTACCGATCGATGCGCGCTACCCCATTTAGTGGGGGTAGAGCCTACCTGAAAGTCTCTCCGACCTTCACAAAAAAAGTTATTCAAGAATATCTCCTCAGATTTGGGGGAATTTCGTCGGTCGACCTTTTCCGAAGGTCGTACAAGCTCGGGGATGGTACCAATCGATCTGCAGGACCCAAATTAGTCCAGATGCAACCACTTTCCAAGTCTCTCCGACCTTCACAAAAAAAGTTATTCAAGAATATCTCTTTCTCCTATGTGCTTTCATCCCTAACCCTAACCCTAACCCTTCCGAAAGTCGGAGAAGCTCAAGGATGGTACCGATCGATGCGCGCTACCCCATTTAGTGGGGGTAGAGCCTACTTGCAAGTCTCTCCGACCTTCACAAAAAAAGTTATTCAAGAATATCTCTTTCTCCTATGTGCTTTCATCCCTAACCCTAACCCTAACCCTTCCGAAAGTCGGAGAAGCTCAAGGATGGTACCGATCGATGCGCGCTACCCCATTTAGTGGGGGTAGAGCCTACTTGCAAGTCTCTCCGACCTTCACAAAAAAAGTTATTCAAGAATATCTCTTTCTCCTATGTGCTTTCATCCCTAACCCTAACCCTAACTCTTCCGAAAGTCGGAGAAGCTCAAGGATGGTACCGATCGATGCGCGCAACCCCATTTAGTGGGGGTAGAGCCTACTTGCAAGTCTCTCCGACCTTTACAAAAAAAGTTATTCAAGAATATCTCCTCAGATTTGGGGGAATTTCGTCGGTCGACCTCTTCCGAAGGTCGTACAAGCTCGGGGATGGTACCAATCGATCCGCAGGACCCAAATTAGTCCAGATGCAACCACTTTCCAAGTCTCTCCGACCTTCACAAAAAAAGTTATTCAAGAATATGTCTTTCTCCTATGTGCTTTCATCCCTAATCCTAACCCTAACCCTTCCGAAAGTCGGAGAAGCTCAAGGATGGTACCGATCGATGCGCGCTACCCCATTTAGTGGGGGTAGAGCCTACTTGCAAGTCTCTCCGACCTTCACAAAAAAAGTTATTCAAGAATATCTTTTTCTCCTATGTGCTTTCATCCCTAACCCTAACCCTAACCCTTCCGAAAGTCGGAGAAGCTCAAGGATGGTACCGATCGATGCGCGCTACCCCATTTAGTGGGGGTAGAGCCTACTTGCAAGTCTCTCCGACCTTCACAAAAAAAGTTATTCAAGAATATCTCTTTCTCCTATGTGCTTTCATCCCTAACCCTAACCCTTCCGAAAGTCGGAGAAGCTCAAGGATGGTACCGATCGATGCGCGCTACCCCATTTAGTGGGGGTAGAGCCTACTTGCAAGTCTCTCCGACCTTCACAAAAAAAGTTATTCAAGAATATCTCCTCAGATTTGGGGGAATTTCGTCGGTCGACCTCTTCCGAAGGTCGTACAAGCTCGGGGATGGTACCAATCGATCCGCAGGACCCAAATTAGTCCAGATGCAACCACTTTCCAAGTCTCTCCGACCTTCACAAAAAAAGTTATTCAAGAATATCTCTTTCTCCTATGTGCTTTCATCCCTAACCCTAACCCTAACCCTTCCGAAAGTCGGAGAAGCTCAAGGATGGTACCGATCGATGCGCGCTACCCCATTTAGTGGGGGTAGAGCCTACTTGCAAGTCTCTCCGACCTTCACAAAAAAAGTTATTCAAGAATATCTCTTTCTCCTATGTGCTTTCATCCCTAACCCTAACTCTAACCCTTCCGAAAGTCGGAGAAGCTCAAGGATGGTACCGATCGATGCGCGCTACCCCATTTAGTGGGGGTAGAGCCTACCTGAAAGTCTCTCCGACCTTCACAAAAAAAGTTATTCAAGAATATCTCCTCAGATTTGGGGGAATTTCGTCGGTCGACCTTTTCCGAAGGTCGTACAAGCTCGGGGATGGTACCAATCGATCTGCAGGACCCAAATTAGTCCAGATGCAACCACTTTCCAAGTCTCTCCGACCTTCACAAAAAAAGTTATTCAAGAATATCTCTTTCTCCTATGTGCTTTCATCCCTAACCCTAACCCTAACCCTTCCGAAAGTCGGAGAAGCTCAAGGATGGTACCGATCGATGTGCGCTACCCCATTTAGTGGGGGTAGAGCCTACTTGCAAGTCTCTCCGACCTTCACAAAAAAAGTTATTCAAGAATATCTCTTTCTCCTATGTGCTTTCATCCCTAACCCTAACCCTAACCCTTCCGAAAGTCGGAGAAGCTCAAGGATGGTACCGATCGATGCGCGCTACCCCATTTAGTGGGGGTAGAGCCTACTTGCAAGTCTCTCCGACCTTCACAAAAAAAGTTATTCAAGAATATCTCTTTCTCCTATGTGCTTTCATCCCTAACCCTAACCCTAACTCTTCCGAAAGTCGGAGAAGCTCAAGGATGGTACCGATCGATGCGCGCAACCCCATTTAGTGGGGGTAGAGCCTACTTGCAAGTCTCTCCGACCTTTACAAAAAAAGTTATTCAAGAATATCTCCTCAGATTTGGGGGAATTTCGTCGGTCGACCTCTTCCGAAGGTCGTACAAGCTCGGGGATGGTACCAATCGATCTGCAGGACCCAAATTAGTCCAGATGCAACCACTTTCCAAGTCTCTCCGACCTTCACAAAAAAAGTTATTCAAGAATATCTCTTTCTCCTATGTGCTTTCATCCCTAACCCTAACCCTAACCCTTCCGAAAGTCGGAGAAGCTCAAGGATGGTACCGATCGATGCGCGCTACCCCATTTAGTGGGGGTAGAGCCTACTTGCAAGTCTCTCCGACCTTCACAAAAAAAGTTATTCAAGAATATCTTTTTCTCCTATGTGCTTTCATCCCTAACCCTAACCCTAACCCTTCCGAAAGTCGGAGAAGCTCAAGGATGGTACCGATCGATGCGCGCAACCCCATTTAGTGGGGGTAGAGCCTACTTGCAAGTCTCTCCAACCTTCACAAAAAAAGTTATTCAAGAATATCTCCTCAGATTTGGGGGAATTTCGTCGGTCGACCTCTTCCGAAGGTCGTACAAGCTCGGGGATGGTACCAATCGATCTGCAGGACCCAAATTAGTCCAGATGCAACCACTTTCCAAGTCTCTCCGACCTTCACAAAAAAAGTTATTCAAGAATATCTCTTTCTCCTATGTGCTTTCATCCCTAACCCTAACCCTAACCCTTCCAAAAGTCGGAGAAGCTCAAGGATGGTACCGATCGATGCGCGCTACCCCATTTAGTGGGGGTAGAGCCTACTTGCAAGTCTCTCCGACCTTCACAAAAAAAGTTATTCAAGAATATCTCTTTCTCCTATGTGCTTTCATCCCTAACCCTAACCCTAACCCTTCCGAAAGTCGGAGAAGCTCAAGGATGGTACCGATCGATGCGCGCTACCCCATTTAGTGGGGGTAGAGCCTACTTGCAAGTCTCTCCGACCTTCACAAAAAAAGTTATTCAAGAATATCTCCTCAGATTTGGGGGAATTTCGTCGGTCGACCTCTTCCGAAGGTTGTACAAGCTCGGAGATGGTACCAATCGATCTGCAGGACCCAAATTAGTCCAGATGCAACCACTTTCCAAGTCTCTCCGACCTTCACAAAAAAAGTTATTCAAGAATATCTCTTTCTCCTATGTGCTTTCATCCCTAACCCTAACCCTAACCCTTCCGAAAGTCGGAGAAGCTCAACGATGGTACCGATCGATGAGCGCTACCCCATTTAGTGGGGGTAGAGCCTACTTGCAAGTCTCTCCGACCTTCACAAAAAAAGTTATTCAAGAATATCTCTTTCTCCTATGTGCTTTCATCCCTAACCCTAACCCTAACCCTTCCGAAAGTCGGAGAAGCTCAAGGATGGTACCGATCGATGCGCGCTACCCCATTTAGTGGGGGTAGAGCCTACTTGCAAGTCTCTCCGACCTTCACAAAAAAAGTTATTCAAGAATATCTCTTTCTCCTATGTGCTTTCATCCCTAACCCTAACCCTAACCCTTCCGAAAGTCGGAGAAGCTCAAGGATGGTACTGATCGATGCGCGCTACCCCATTTAGTGGGGGTAGAGCCTACTTGCAAGTCTCTCCGACCTTCACAAAAAAAGTTATTCAAGAATATCTCTTTCTCCTATGTGCTTTCATCCCTAACCCTAACCCTAACCCTTCCAAAAGTCGGAGAAGCTCAAGGATGGTACCGATCGATGCGCGCTACCCCATTTAGTGGGGGTAGAGCCTACTTGCAAGTCTCTCCGACCTTCACAAAAAAAGTTATTCAAGAATATCTCTTTCTCCTATGTGCTTTCATCCCTAACCCTAACCCTAACCCTTCCGAAAGTCGGAGAAGCTCAAGGATGGTACCAATCGATGCGCGCTACCCCATTTAGTGGGGGTAGAGCCTACTTGCAAGTCTCTCCGACCTTCACAAAAAAAGTTATTCAAGAATATCTCTTTCTCCTATGTGCTTTCATCCCTAACCCTAACCCTAACCCTTCCGAAAGTCGGAGAAGCTCAAGGATGGTACTGATCGATGCGCGCTACCCCATTTAGTGGGGGTAGAGCCTACTTGCAAGTCTCTCCGACCTTCACAAAAAAAGTTATTCAAGAATATCTCTTTCTCCTATGTGCTTTCATCCCTAACCCTAACCCTAACCCTTCCGAAAGTCGGAGAAGCTCAAGGATGGTACCGATCGATGCGCGCTACCCCATTTAGTGGGGGTAGAGCCTACTTGCAAGTCTCTCCGACCTTCACAAAAAAAGTTATTCAAGAATATCTCCTCAGATTTGGGGGAATTTCGTCGGTCGACCTCTTCCGAAGGTCGTACAAGCTCGGGGATGGTACCAATCGATCCGCAGGACCCAAATTAGTCCAGATGCAACCACTTTCCAAGTCTCTCCGACCTTCACAAAAAAAGTTATTCAAGAATATCTCTTTCTCCTATGTGCTTTCATCCCTAACCCTAACCCTATCCCTTCCGAAAGTCGGAGAAGCTCAAGGATGGTACCGATCGATGCGCGCAACCCCATTTAGTGGGGGTAGAGCCTACTTGCAAGTCTCTCCGACCTTCACAAAAAAAGTTATTCAAGAATATCTCCTCAGATTTGGGGGAATTTCGTCGGTCGACCTCTTCCGAAGGTCGTACAAGCTCGGGGATGGTACCAATCGATCCGCAGGACCCAAATTAGTCCAGATGCAACCACTTTTCAAGTCTCTCCGACCTTCACAAAAAAAGTTATTCAAGAATATCTCTTTCTCCTATGTGCTTTCATCCCTAACCCTAACCCTTCCGAAAGTCGGAGAAGCTCAAGGATGGTACCGATCGATGTGCGCTACCCCATTTAGTGGGGGTAGAGCCTACTTGCAAGTCTCTCCGACCTTCACAAAAAAAGTTATTCAAGAATATCTCTTTCTCCTATGTGCTTTCATCCCTAACCCTAACCCTAACCCTTCCGAAAGTCGGAGAAGCTCAAGGATGGTACCGATCGATGCGCGCTACCCCATTTAGTGGGGGTAGAGCCTACTTGCAAGTCTCTCCGACCTTCAAAAAAAAAGTTATTCAAGAATATCTCTTTCTCCTATGTGCTTTCATCCCTAACCCTAACCCTTCCGAAAGTCGGAGAAGCTCAAGGATGGTACCGATCAATGCGCGCTACCCTATTTAGTGGGGGTAGAGCCTACTTGCAAGTCTCTCCGACCTTCACAAAAAAAGTTATTCAAGAATATCTCTTTCTCCTATGTGCTTTCATCCCTAACCCTAACCCTAACCCTTCCAAAAGTCGGAGAAGCTCAAGGATGGTACTGATCGATGCGCGCTACCCCATTTAGTGGGGGTAGAGCCTACTTGCAAGTCTCTCCGACCTTCACAAAAAAAGTTATTCAAGAATATCTCTTTCTCCTATGTGCTTTCATCCCTAACCCTAACCCTAACCCTTCCGAAAGTCGGAGAAGCTCAAGGATGGTACCGATCGATGCGCGCTACCCCATTTAGTGGGGGTAGAGCCTACTTGCAAGTCTCTCCGACCTTCACAAAAAAAGTTATTCAAGAATATCTCCTCAGATTTGGGGGAATTTCGTCGGTCGACCTCTTCCGAAGGTCGTACAAGCTCGGGGATGGTACCAATCGATCCGCAGGACCCAAATTAGTCCAGATGCAACACTTTCCAAGTCTCTCCGACCTTCACAAAAAAAGTTATTCAAGAATATCTCTTTCTCCTATGTGCTTTCATCCCTAACCCTAACCCTAACCCTTCCGAAAGTCGGAGAAGCTCAAGGATGGTACCGATCGATGCGCGCTACCCCATTTAGTGGGGGTAGAGCCTACTTGCAAGTCTCTCCGACCTTCACAAAAAAAGTTATTCAAGAATATCTCTTTCTCCTATGTGCTTTCATCCCTAACCCTAACCCTAACCCTTCCGAAAGTCGGAGAAGCTCAAGGATGGTACCGATCGATGCGCGCTACCCCATTTAGTGGGGGTAGAGCCTACTTGCAAGTCTCTCCGACCTTCACAAAAAAAGTTATTCAAGAATATCTCTTTCTCCTATGTGCTTTCATCCCTAACCCTAACCCTAACCCTTCCGAAAGTCGGAGAAGCTCAAGGATGGTACCGATCGATGCGCGCTACCCCATTTAGTGGGGGTAGAGCCTACTTGCAAGTCTCTCCGACCTTCACAAAAAAAGTTATTCAAGAATATCTCTTTCTCCTATGTGCTTTCATCCCTAACCCTAACCCTAACCCTTCCAAAAGTCGGAGAAGCTCAAGGATGGTACCGATCGATGCGCGCTACCCCATTTAGTGGGGGTAGAGCCTACTTGCAAGTCTCTCCGACCTTCACAAAAAAAGTTATTCAAGAATATCTCTTTCTCCTATGTGCTTTCATCCCTAACCCTAAACCTAACCCTTCCGAAAGTCGGAGAAGCTCAAGGATGGTACCGATCGATGCGCGCTACCCCATTTAGTGGGGGTAGAGCCTACTTGCAAGTCTCTCCGACCTTCACAAAAAAAGTTATTCAAGAATATCTCCTCAGATTTGGGGGAATTTCGTCGGTTTACCTCTTCCGAAGGTCGTACAAGCTCGGGGATGGTACCAATCGATCCGCAGGACCCAAATTAGTCCAGATGCAACCACTTTCCAAGTCTCTCCGACCTTCACAAAAAAAGTTATTCAAGAATATCTCTTTCTCCTATGTGCTTTCATCCCTAACCCTAACCCTATCCCTTCCGAAAGTCGGAGAAGCTCAAGGATGGTACTGATCGATGCGCGCAACCCCATTTAGTGGGGGTATAGCCTACTTGCAAGTCTCTCCGACCTTCACAAAAAAAGTTATTCAAGAATATCTCCTCAGATTTGGGGGAATTTCGTCGGTCGACCTCTTCCGAAGGTCGTACAAGCTCGGGGATGGTACCAATCGATCCGCAGGACCCAAATTAGTCCAGATGCAACCACTTTCCAAGTCTCTCCGACCTTCACAAAAAAAGTTATTCAAGAATATCTCTTTCTCCTATCTGCTTTCATCCCTAACCCTAACCCTAACCCTTCCGAAAGTCGGAGAAGCTCAAGGATGGTACCGATCGATGTGCGCTACCCCATTTAGTGGGGGTAGAGCCTACTTGCAAGTCTCTCCGACCTTCACAAAAAAAGTTATTCAAGAATATCTCTTTCTCCTATGTGCTTTCATCCCTAACCCTAACCCTAACCCTTCCGAAAGTCGGAGAAGCTCAAGGATGGTACCGATCGATGCGCGCTACCCCATTTAGTGGGGGTAGAGCCTACTTGCAAGTCTCTCCGACCTTCACAAAAAAAGTTATTCAAGAATATCTCCTCAGATTTGGGGGAATTTCGTCGGTCGACCTCTTCCGAAGGTCGTACAAGCTCGGGGATGGTACCAATCGATCTGCAGGACCCAAATTAGTCCAGATGCAACCACTTTCCAAGTCTCTCCGACCTTCACAAAAAAAGTTATTCAAGAATATCTCTTTCTCCTATGTGCTTTCATCCCTAACCCTAACCCTATCCCTTCCGAAAGTCGGAGAAGCTCAAGGATGGTACCGATCGATGCGCGCAACCCCATTTAGTGGGGGTATAGCCTACTTGCAAGTCTCTCCGACCTTCACAAAAAAAGTTATTCAAGAATATCTCCTCAGATTTGGGGGAATTTCGTCGGTCGACCTCTTCCGAAGGTCGTACAAGCTCGGGGATGGTACCAATCGATCCGCAGGACCCAAATTAGTCCAGATGCAACCACTTTCCAAGTCTCTCCGACCTTCACAAAAAAAGTTATTCAAGAATATCTTTTTCTCCTATGTGCTTTCATCCCTAACCCTAACCCTAACCCTTCCGAAAGTCGGAGAAGCTCAAGGATGGTACCGATCGATGCGCGCTACCCCATTTAGTGGGGGTAGAGCCTACTTGCAAGTCTCTCCGACCTTCACAAAAAAAGTTATTCAAGAATATCTCTTTCTCCTATGTGCTTTCATCCCTAACCCTAACCCTAACCCTTCCGAAAGTCGGAGAAGCTCAAGGATGGTACCGATCGATGCGCGCAACCCCATTTAGTGGGGGTAGAGCCTACTTGCAAGTCTCTCCGACCTTTACAAAAAAAGTTATTCAAGAATATCTCCTCAGATTTGGGGGAATTTCGTCGGTCGACCTCTTCCGAAGGTCGTACAAGCTCGGGGATGGTACCAATCGATCCGCAGGACCCAAATTAGTCCAGATGCAACCACTTTCCAAGTCTCTCCGACCTTCACAAAAAAAGTTATTCAAGAATATCTCTTTCTCCTATGTGCTTTCATCCCTAACCCTAACCCTAACCCTTCCGAAAGTCGGAGAAGCTCAAGGATGGTACCGATCGATGCGCGCTACCCCATTTAGTGGGGGTAGAGCCTACTTGCAAGTCTCTCCGACCTTCACAAAAAAAGTTATTCAAGAATATCTTTTTCTCCTATGTGCTTTCATCCCTAACCCTAACCCTAACCCTTCCGAAAGTCGGAGAAGCTCAAGGATGGTACCGATCGATGCGCGCAACCCCATTTAGTGGGGGTAGAGCCTACTTGCAAGTCTCTCCGACCTTCACAAAAAAAGTTATTCAAGAATATCTCCTCAGATTTGGGGGAATTTCGTCGGTCGACCTCTTCCGAAGGTCGTACAAGCTCGGGGATGGTACCAATCGATCCGCAGGACCCAAATTAGTCCAGATGCAACCACTTTCCAAGTCTCTCCGACCTTCACAAAAAAAGTTATTCAAGAATATCTCTTTCTCCTATGTGCTTTCATCCCTAACCCTAACCCTAACCCTTCCAAAAGTCGGAGAAGCTCAAGGATAGTACCGATCGATGCGCGCTACCCCATTTAGTGGGGGTAGAGCCTACTTGCAAGTCTCTCCGACCTTCACAAAAAAAGTTATTCAAGAATATCTCTTTCTCCTATGTGCTTTCATCCCTAACCCTAACCCTAACCCTTCCGAAAGTCGGAGAAGCTCAAGGATGGTACCGATCGATGCGCGCTACCCCATTTAGTGGGGGTAGAGCCTACTTGCAAGTCTCTCCGACCTTCACAAAAAAAGTTATTCAAGAATATCTCCTCAGATTTGGGGGAATTTCGTCGGTCGACCTCTTCCGAAGGTCGTACAAGCTCGGAGATGGTACCAATCGATCCGCAGGACCCAAATTAGTCCAGATGCAACCACTTTCCAAGTCTCTCCGACCTTCACAAAAAAAGTTATTCAAGAATATCTCTTTCTCCTATGTGCTTTCATCCCTAACCCTAACCCTAACCCTTCCGAAAGTCGGAGAAGCTCAAGGATGGTACCGATCGATGCGCGCTACCCCATTTAGTGGGGGTAAAGCCTACTTGCAAGTCTCTCCGACCTTCACAAAAAAAGTTATTCAAGAATATCTCTTTCTCCTATGTGCTTTCATCCCTAACCCTAACCCTAACCCTTCCGAAAGTCGGAGAAGCTCAAGGATGGTACCGATCGATGCGCGCTACCCCATTTAGTGGGGGTAGAGCCTACTTGCAAGTCTCTCCGACCTTCACAAAAAAAGTTATTCAAGAATATCTCTTTCTCCTATGTGCTTTCATCCCTAACCCTAACCCTAACCCTTCCGAAAGTCGGAGAAGCTCAAGGATGGTACTGATCGATGCGCGCTACCCCATTTAGTGGGGGTAGAGCCTACTTGCAAGTCTCTCCGACCTTCACAAAAAAAGTTATTCAAGAATATCTCTTTCTCCTATGTGCTTTCATCCCTAACCCTAACCCTAACCCTTCCAAAAGTCGGAGAAGCTCAAAGATGGTACCGATCGATGCGCGCTACCCCATTTAGTGGGGGTAGAGCCTACTTGCAAGTCTCTCCGACCTTCACAAAAAAAGTTATTCAAGAATATCTCTTTCTCCTATGTGCTTTCATCCCTAACCCTAACCCTAACCCTTCCGAAAGTCGGAGAAGCTCAAGGATGGTACCAATCGATGCGCGCTACCCCATTTAGTGGGGGTAGAGCCTACTTGCAAGTCTCTCCGACCTTCACAAAAAAAGTTATTCAAGAATATCTCTTTCTCCTATGTGCTTTCATCCCTAACCCTAACCCTAACCCTTCCGAAAGTCGGAGAAGCTCAAGGATGGTACTGATCGATGCGCGCTACCCCATTTAGTGGGGGTAGAGCCTACTTGCAAGTCTCTCCGACCTTCACAAAAAAAGTTATTCAAGAATATCTCTTTCTCCTATGTGCTTTCATCCCTAACCCTAACCCTATCCCTTCCGAAAGTCGGAGAAGCTCAAGGATGGTACCGATCGATGCGCGCAACCCCATTTAGTGGGGGTATAGCCTACTTGCAAGTCTCTCCGACCTTCACAAAAAAAGTTATTCAAGAATATCTCCTCAGATTTGGGGGAATTTCGTCGGTCGACCTCTTCCGAAGGTCGTACAAGCTCGGGGATGGTACCAATCGATCCGCAGGACCCAAATTAGTCCAGATGCAACCACTTTCCAAGTCTCTCCGACCTTCACAAAAAAAGTTATTCAAGAATATCTTTTTCTCCTATGTGCTTTCATCCCTAACCCTAACCCTAACCCTTCCGAAAGTCGGAGAAGCTCAAGGATGGTACCGATCGATGCGCGCTACCCCATTTAGTGGGGGTAGAGCCTACTTGCAAGTCTCTCCGACCTTCACAAAAAAAGTTATTCAAGAATATCTCTTTCTCCTATGTGCTTTCATCCCTAACCCTAACCCTAACCCTTCCGAAAGTCGGAGAAGCTCAAGGATGGTACCGATCGATGCGCGCAACCCCATTTAGTGGGGGTAGAGCCTACTTGCAAGTCTCTCCGACCTTTACAAAAAAAGTTATTCAAGAATATCTCCTCAGATTTGGGGGAATTTCGTCGGTCGACCTCTTCCGAAGGTCGTACAAGCTCGGGGATGGTACCAATCGATCCGCAGGACCCAAATTAGTCCAGATGCAACCACTTTCCAAGTCTCTCCGACCTTCACAAAAAAAGTTATTCAAGAATATCTCTTTCTCCTATGTGCTTTCATCCCTAACCCTAACCCTAACCCTTCCGAAAGTCGGAGAAGCTCAAGGATGGTACCGATCGATGCGCGCTACCCCATTTAGTGGGGGTAGAGCCTACTTGCAAGTCTCTCCGACCTTCACAAAAAAAGTTATTCAAGAATATCTTTTTCTCCTATGTGCTTTCATCCCTAACCCTAACCCTAACCCTTCCGAAAGTCGGAGAAGCTCAAGGATGGTACCGATCGATGCGCGCAACCCCATTTAGTGGGGGTAGAGCCTACTTGCAAGTCTCTCCGACCTTCACAAAAAAAGTTATTCAAGAATATCTCCTCAGATTTGGGGGAATTTCGTCGGTCGACCTCTTCCGAAGGTCGTACAAGCTCGGGGATGGTACCAATCGATCCGCAGGACCCAAATTAGTCCAGATGCAACCACTTTCCAAGTCTCTCCGACCTTCACAAAAAAAGTTATTCAAGAATATCTCTTTCTCCTATGTGCTTTCATCCCTAACCCTAACCCTAACCCTTCCAAAAGTCGGAGAAGCTCAAGGATAGTACCGATCGATGCGCGCTACCCCATTTAGTGGGGGTAGAGCCTACTTGCAAGTCTCTCCGACCTTCACAAAAAAAGTTATTCAAGAATATCTCTTTCTCCTATGTGCTTTCATCCCTAACCCTAACCCTAACCCTTCCGAAAGTCGGAGAAGCTCAAGGATGGTACCGATCGATGCGCGCTACCCCATTTAGTGGGGGTAGAGCCTACTTGCAAGTCTCTCCGACCTTCACAAAAAAAGTTATTCAAGAATATCTCCTCAGATTTGGGGGAATTTCGTCGGTCGACCTCTTCCGAAGGTCGTACAAGCTCGGAGATGGTACCAATCGATCCGCAGGACCCAAATTAGTCCAGATGCAACCACTTTCCAAGTCTCTCCGACCTTCACAAAAAAAGTTATTCAAGAATATCTCTTTCTCCTATGTGCTTTCATCCCTAACCCTAACCCTAACCCTTCCGAAAGTCGGAGAAGCTCAAGGATGGTACCGATCGATGCGCGCTACCCCATTTAGTGGGGGTAAAGCCTACTTGCAAGTCTCTCCGACCTTCACAAAAAAAGTTATTCAAGAATATCTCTTTCTCCTATGTGCTTTCATCCCTAACCCTAACCCTAACCCTTCCGAAAGTCGGAGAAGCTCAAGGATGGTACCGATCGATGCGCGCTACCCCATTTAGTGGGGGTAGAGCCTACTTGCAAGTCTCTCCGACCTTCACAAAAAAAGTTATTCAAGAATATCTCTTTCTCCTATGTGCTTTCATCCCTAACCCTAACCCTAACCCTTCCGAAAGTCGGAGAAGCTCAAGGATGGTACTGATCGATGCGCGCTACCCCATTTAGTGGGGGTAGAGCCTACTTGCAAGTCTCTCCGACCTTCACAAAAAAAGTTATTCAAGAATATCTCTTTCTCCTATGTGCTTTCATCCCTAACCCTAACCCTAACCCTTCCAAAAGTCGGAGAAGCTCAAAGATGGTACCGATCGATGCGCGCTACCCCATTTAGTGGGGGTAGAGCCTACTTGCAAGTCTCTCCGACCTTCACAAAAAAAGTTATTCAAGAATATCTCTTTCTCCTATGTGCTTTCATCCCTAACCCTAACCCTAACCCTTCCGAAAGTCGGAGAAGCTCAAGGATGGTACCAATCGATGCGCGCTACCCCATTTAGTGGGGGTAGAGCCTACTTGCAAGTCTCTCCGACCTTCACAAAAAAAGTTATTCAAGAATATCTCTTTCTCCTATGTGCTTTCATCCCTAACCCTAACCCTAACCCTTCCGAAAGTCGGAGAAGCTCAAGGATGGTACTGATCGATGCGCGCTACCCCATTTAGTGGGGGTAGAGCCTACTTGCAAGTCTCTCCGACCTTCACAAAAAAAGTTATTCAAGAATATCTCTTTCTCCTATGTGCTTTCATCCCTAACCCTAACCCTAACCCTTCCGAAAGTCGGAGAAGCTCAAGGATGGTACCGATCGATGCGCGCTACCCCATTTAGTGGGGGTAGAGCCTACTTGCAAGTCTCTCCGACCTTCACAAAAAAAGTTATTCAAGAATATCTCCTCAGATTTGGGGGAATTTCGTCGGTCGACCTCTTCCGAAGGTCGTACAAGCTCGGAGATGGTACCAATCGATCCGCAGGACCCAAATTAGTCCAGATGCAACCACTTTCCAAGTCTCTCCGACCTTCACAAAAAAAGTTATTCAAGAATATCTCTTTCTCCTATGTGCTTTCATCCCTAACCCTAACCCTATCCCTTCCGAAAGTCGGAGAAGCTCAAGGATGGTACCGATCGATGCGCGCAACCCCATTTAGTGGGGGTAGAGCCTACTTGCAAGTCTCTCCGACCTTCACAAAAAAAGTTATTCAAGAATATCTCCTCAGATTGGGGGGAATTTCGTCGGTCGACCTCTTCCGAAGGTCGTACAAGCTCGGGGATGGTACCAATCGATCCGCAGGACCCAAATTAGTCCAGATGCAACCACTTTTCAAGTCTCTCCGACCTTCACAAAAAAAGTTATTCAAGAATATCTCTTTCTCCTATGTGCTTTCATCCCTAACCCTAACCCTTCCGAAAGTCGGAGAAGCTCAAGGATGGTACCGATCGATGCGCGCTACCCCATTTAGTGGGGGTAGAGCCTACTTGCAAGTCTCTCCGACCTTCACAAAAAAAGTTATTCAAGAATATCTCTTTCTCCTATGTGCTTTCATCCCTAACCCTAACCCTAACCCTTCCGAAAGTCGGAGAAGCTCAAGGATGGTACCGATCGATGCGCGCTACCCCATTTAGTGGGGGTAGAGCCTACTTGCAAGTCTCTCCGACCTTCAAAAAAAAAGTTATTCAAGAATATCTCTTTCTCCTATGTGCTTTCATCCCTAACCCTAACCCTTCCAAAAGTCGGAGAAGCTCAAGGATGGTACCGATCAATGCGCGCTACCCTATTTAGTGGGGGTAGAGCCTACTTGCAAGTCTCTCCGACCTTCACAAAAAAAGTTATTCAAGAATATCTCTTTCTCCTATGTGCTTTCATCCCTAACCCTAACCCTAACCCTTCCAAAAGTCGGAGAAGCTCAAGGATGGTACTGATCGATGCGCGCTACCCCATTTAGTGGGGGTAGAGCCTACTTGCAAGTCTCTCCGACCTTCACAAAAAAAGTTATTCAAGAATATCTCTTTCTCCTATGTGCTTTCATCCCTAACCCTAACCCTAACCCTTCCGAAAGTCGGAGAAGCTCAAGGATGGTACCGATCGATGCGCGCTACCCCATTTAGTGGGGGTAGAGCCTACTTGCAAGTCTCTCCGACCTTCACAAAAAAAGTTATTCAAGAATATCTCTTTCTCCTATGTGCTTTCATCCCTAACCCTAACCCTAACCCTTCCGAAAGTCGGAGAAGCTCAAGGATGGTACCGATCGATGCGCGCTACCCCATTTAGTGGGGGTAGAGCCTACTTGCAAGTCTCTCCGACCTTCACAAAAAAAGTTATTCAAGAATATCTCTTTCTCCTATGTGCTTTCATCCCTAACCCTAACCCTTCCGAAAGTCGTAGAAGCTCAAGGATGGTACCGATCGATGCGCGCTACCCCATTTAGTGGGGGTAGAGCCTACTTGCAAGTCTCTCCGACCTTCACAAAAAAAGTTATTCAAGAATATCTCCTCAGATTTGGGGGAATTTCGTCGGTCGACCTCTTCCGAAGGTCGTACAAGCTCGGGGATGGTACCAATCGATCCGCAGGACCCAAATTAGTCCAGATGCAACCACTTTCCAAGTCTCTCCGACCTTCACAAAAAAAGTTATTCAAGAATATCTCTTTCTCCTATGTGCTTTCATCCCTAACCCTAACCCTATCCCTTCCGAAAGTCGGAGAAGCTCAAGGATGGTACTGATCGATGCGCGCAACCCCATTTAGTGGGGGTATAGCCTACTTGCAAGTCTCTCCGACCTTCACAAAAAAAGTTATTCAAGAATATCTCCTCAGATTTGGGGGAATTTCGTCGGTCGACCTCTTCCGAAGGTCGTACAAGCTCGGGGATGGTACCAATCGATCCGCAGGACCCAAATTAGTCCAGATGCAACCACTTTCCAAGTCTCTCCGACCTTCACAAAAAAAGTTATTCAAGAATATCTCTTTCTCCTATGTGCTTTCATCCCTAACCCTAACCCTAACCCTTCCGAAAGTCGGAGAAGCTCAAGGATGGTACCGATCGATGTGCGCTACCCCATTTAGTGGGGGTAGAGCCTACTTGCAAGTCTCTCCGACCTTCACAAAAAAAGTTATTCAAGAATATCTCTTTCTCCTATGTGCTTTCATCCCTAACCCTAACCCTAACCCTTCCGAAAGTCGGAGAAGCTCAAGGATGGTACCGATCGATGCGCGCTACCCCATTTAGTGGGGGTAGAGCCTACTTGCAAGTCTCTCCGACCTTCACAAAAAAAGTTATTCAAGAATATCTCCTCAGATTTGGGGGAATTTCGTCGGTCGACCTCTTCCGAAGGTCGTACAAGCTCGGGGATGGTACCAATCGATCTGCAGGACCCAAATTAGTCCAGATGCAACCACTTTCCAAGTCTCTCCGACCTTCACAAAAAAAGTTATTCAAGAATATCTCTTTCTCCTATGTGCTTTCATCCCTAACCCTAACCCTATCCCTTCCGAAAGTCGGAGAAGCTCAAGGATGGTACCGATCGATGCGCGCAACCCCATTTAGTGGGGGTATAGCCTACTTGCAAGTCTCTCCGACCTTCACAAAAAAAGTTATTCAAGAATATCTCCTCAGATTTGGGGGAATTTCGTCGGTCGACCTCTTCCGAAGGTCGTACAAGCTCGGGGATGGTACCAATCGATCCGCAGGACCCAAATTAGTCCAGATGCAACCACTTTCCAAGTCTCTCCGACCTTCACAAAAAAAGTTATTCAAGAATATCTCTTTCTCCTATGTGCTTTCATCCCTAACCCTAACCCTAACCCTTCCGAAAGTCGGAGAAGCTCAAGGATGGTACCGATCGATGTGCGCTACCCCATTTAGTGGGGGTAGAGCCTACTTGCAAGTCTCTCCGACCTTCACAAAAAAAGTTATTCAAGAATATCTCTTTCTCCTATGTGCTTTCATCCCTAACCCTAACCCTAACCCTTCCGAAAGTCGGAGAAGCTCAAGGATGGTACCGATCGATGCGCGCTACCCCATTTAGTGGGGGTAGAGCCTACTTGCAAGTCTCTCCGACCTTCACAAAAAAAGTTATTCAAGAATATCTCCTCAGATTTGGGGGAATTTCGTCGGTCGACCTCTTCCGAAGGTCGTACAAGCTCGGGGATGGTACCAATCGATCTGCAGGACCCAAATTAGTCCAGATGCAACCACTTTCCAAGTCTCTCCGACCTTCACAAAAAAAGTTATTCAAGAATATCTCTTTCTCCTATGTGCTTTCATCCCTAACCCTAACCCTATCCCTTCCGAAAGTCGGAGAAGCTCAAGGATGGTACCGATCGATGCGCGCAACCCCATTTAGTGGGGGTATAGCCTACTTGCAAGTCTCTCCGACCTTCACAAAAAAAGTTATTCAAGAATATCTCCTCAGATTTGGGGGAATTTCGTCGGTCGACCTCTTCCGAAGGTCGTACAAGCTCGGGGATGGTACCAATCGATCTGCAGGACCCAAATTAGTCCAGATGCAACCACTTTCCAAGTCTCTCCGACCTTCACAAAAAAAGTTATTCAAGAATATCTCTTTCTCCTATGTGCTTTCAGCCCTAACCCTAACCCTAACCCTTCCGAAAGTCGGAGAAGCTCAAGGATGGTACCGATCGATGTGCGCTACCCCATTTAGTGGGGGTAGAGCCTACTTGCAAGTCTCTCCGACCTTCACAAAAAAAGTTATTCAAGAATATCTCTTTCTCCTATGTGCTTTCATCCCTAACCCTAACCCTAACCCTTCCGAAAGTCGGAGAAGCTCAAGGATGGTACCGATCGATGCGCGCTACCCCATTTAGTGGGGGTAGAGCCTACTTGCAAGTCTCTCCGACCTTCACAAAAAAAGTTATTCAAGAATATCTCCTCAGATTTGGGGGAATTTCGTCGGTCGACCTCTTCCGAAGGTCGTACAAGCTCGGGGATGGTACCAATCGATCCGCAGGACCCAAATTAGTCCAGATGCAACCACTTTCCAAGTCTCTCCGACCTTCACAAAAAAAGTTATTCAAGAATATCTCTTTCTCCTATGTGCTTTCATCCCTAACCCTAACCCTAACCCTTCCGAAAGTCGGAGAAGCTCAAGGATGGTACCGATCGATGCGCGCTACCCCATTTAGTGGGGGTAGAGCCTACTTGCAAGTCTCTCCGACCTTCACAAAAAAAGTTATTCAAGAATATCTCTTTCTCCTATGTGCTTTCATCCCTAACCCTAACCCTAACCCTTCCGAAAGTCGGAGAAGCTCAAGGATGGTACCGATCGATGCGCGCAACCCCATTTAGTGGGGGTAGAGCCTACTTGCAAGTCTCTCCGACCTTCACAAAAAAAGTTATTCAAGAATATCTCCTCAGATTTGGGGGAATTTCGTCGGTCGACCTCTTCCGAAGGTCGTACAAGCTCGGGGATGGTACCAATCGATCCGCAGGACCCAAATTAGTCCAGATGCAACCACTTTCCAAGTCTCTCCGACCTTCACAAAAAAAGTTATTCAAGAATATCTCTTTCTCCTATGTGCTTTCATCCCTAACCCTAACCCTAACCCTTCCGAAAGTCGGAGAAGCTCAAGGATGGTACCGATCGATGCGCGCTACCCCATTTAGTGGGGGTAGAGCCTACTTGCAAGTCTCTCCGACCTTCACAAAAAAAGTTATTCAAGAATATCTCTTTCTCCTATGTGCTTTCATCCCTAACCCTAACCCTAACCCTTCCGAAAGTCGGAGAAGCTCAAGGATGGTACCGATCGATGCGCGCAACCCCATTTAGTGGGGGTAGAGCCTACTTGCAAGTCTCTCCGACCTTCACAAAAAAAGTTATTCAAGAATATCTCCTCAGATTTGGGGGAATTTCGTCGGTCGACCTCTTCCGAAGGTCGTACAAGCTCGGGGATGGTACCAATCGATCCGCAGGACCCAAATTAGTCCAGATGCAACCACTTTCCAAGTCTCTCCGACCTTCACAAAAAAAGTTATTCAAGAATATCTCTTTCTCCTATGTGCTTTCATCCCTAACCCTAACCCTATCCCTTCCGAAAGTCGGAGAAGCTCAAGGATGGTACCGATCGATGCGCGCAACCCCATTTAGTGGGGGTATAGCCTACTTGCAAGTCTCTCCGACCTTCACAAAAAAAGTTATTCAAGAATATCTCCTCAGATTTGGGGGAATTTCGTCGGTCGACCTCTTCCGAAGGTCGTACAAGCTCGGGGATGGTACCAATCGATCCGCAGGACCCAAATTAGTCCAGATGCAACCACTTTCCAAGTCTCTCCGACCTTCACAAAAAAAGTTATTCAAGAATATCTCTTTCTCCTATGTGCTTTCATCCCTAACCCTAACCCTAACCCTTCCGAAAGTCGGAGAAGCTCAAGGATGGTACTGATCGATGCGCGCAACCCCATTTAGTGGGGGTAGAGCCTACTTGCAAGTCTCTCCGACCTTCACAAAAAAAGTTATTCAAGAATATCTCTTTCTCCTATGTGCTTTCATCCCTAACCCTAACCCTAACCCTTCCGAAAGTCGGAGAAGCTCAAGGATGGTACCGATCGATGCGCGCTACCCCATTTAGTGGGGGTAGAGCCTACTTGCAAGTCTCTCCGACCTTCACAAAAAAAGTTATTCAAGAATATCTCCTCAGATTTGGGGGAATTTCGTCGGTCGACCTCTTTCAAAGGTCGTACAAGCTCGGGGATGGTACCAATCGATCCGCAGGACCCAAATTAGTCCAGATGCAACCACTTTCCAAGTCTCTCCGACCTTCACAAAAAAAGTTATTCAAGAATATCTCTTTCTCCTATGTGCTTTCATCCCTAACCCTAACCCTTCCGAAAGTCGGAGAAGCTCAAAGATGGTACCGATCGATGCGCGCTACCCCATTTAGTGGGGGTAGAGCCTACTTGCAAGTCTCTCCGACCTTCACAAAAAAAGTTATTCAAGAATATCTCTTTCTCCTATGTGCTTTCATCCCTAACCCTAACCCTATCCCTTCCGAAAGTCGGAGAAGCTCAAGGATGGTACCGATCGATGCGCGCAACCCCATTTAGTGGGGGTATAGCCTACTTGCAAGTCTCTCCGACCTTCACAAAAAAAGTTATTCAAGAATATCTCCTCAGATTTGGGGGAATTTCGTCGGTCGACCTCTTCCGAAGGTCGTACAAGCTCGGGGATGGTACCAATCGATCCGCAGGACCCAAATTAGTCCAGATGCAACCACTTTCCAAGTCTCTCCGACCTTCACAAAAAAAGTTATTCAAGAATATCTCTTTCTCCTATGTGCTTTCATCCCTAACCCTAACCCTAACCCTTCCGAAAGTCGGAGAAGCTCAAGGATGGTACCGATCGATGTGCGCTACCCCATTTAGTGGGGGTAGAGCCTACTTGCAAGTCTCTCCGACCTTCACAAAAAAAGTTATTCAAGAATATCTCTTTCTCCTATGTGCTTTCATCCCTAACCCTAACCCTAACCCTTCCGAAAGTCGGAGAAGCTCAAGGATGGTACCGATCGATGCGCGCTACCCCATTTAGTGGGGGTAGAGCCTACTTGCAAGTCTCTCCGACCTTCACAAAAAAAGTTATTCAAGAATATCTCCTCAGATTTGGGGGAATTTCGTCGGTCGACCTCTTCCGAAGGTCGTACAAGCTCGGGGATGGTACCAATCGATCCGCAGGACCCAAATTAGTCCAGATGCAACCACTTTCCAAGTCTCTCCGACCTTCACAAAAAAAGTTATTCAAGAATATCTCTTTCTCCTATGTGCTTTCATCCCTAACCCTAACCCTATCCCTTCCGAAAGTCGGAGAAGCTCAAGGATGGTACCGATCGATGCGCGCAACCCCATTTAGTGGGGGTATAGCCTACTTGCAAGTCTCTCCGACCTTCACAAAAAAAGTTATTCAAGAATATCTCCTCAGATTTGGGGGAATTTCGTCGGTCGACCTCTTCCGAAGGTCGTACAAGCTCGGGGATGGTACCAATCGATCCGCAGGACCCAAATTAGTCCAGATGCAACCACTTTCCAAGTCTCTCCGACCTTCACAAAAAAAGTTATTCAAGAATATCTCTTTCTCCTATGTGCTTTCATCCCTAACCCTAACCCTAACCCTTCCGAAAGTCGGAGAAGCTCAAGGATGGTACCGATCGATGTGCGCTACCCCATTTAGTGGGGGTAGAGCCTACTTGCAAGTCTCTCCGACCTTCACAAAAAAAGTTATTCAAGAATATCTCTTTCTCCTATGTGCTTTCATCCCTAACCCTAACCCTAACCCTTCCGAAAGTCGGAGAAGCTCAAGGATGGTACCGATCGATGCGCGCTACCCCATTTAGTGGGGGTAGAGCCTACTTGCAAGTCTCTCCGACCTTCACAAAAAAAGTTATTCAAGAATATCTCCTCAGATTTGGGGGAATTTCGTCGGTCGACCTCTTCCGAAGGTCGTACAAGCTCGGGGATGGTACCAATCGATCCGCAGGACCCAAATTAGTCCAGATGCAACCACTTTCCAAGTCTCTCCGACCTTCACAAAAAAAGTTATTCAAGAATATCTCTTTCTCCTATGTGCTTTCATCCCTAACCCTAACCCTAACCCTTCCGAAAGTCGGAGAAGCTCAAGGATGGTACCGATCGATGCGCGCTACCCCATTTAGTGGGGGTAGAGCCTACTTGCAAGTCTCTCCGACCTTCACAAAAAAAGTTATTCAAGAATATCTCTTTCTCCTATGTGCTTTCATCCCTAACCCTAACCCTAACCCTTCCGAAAGTCGGAGAAGCTCAAGGATGGTACCGATCGATGCGCGCAACCCCATTTAGTGGTGGTAGAGCCTACTTGCAAGTCTCTCCGACCTTCACAAAAAAAGTTATTCAAGAATATCTCCTCAGATTTGGGGGAATTTCGTCGGTCGACCTCTTCCGAAGGTCGTACAAGCTCGGGGATGGTACCAATCGATCCGCAGGACCCAAATTAGTCCAGATGCAACCACTTTCCAAGTCTCTCCGACCTTCACAAAAAAAGTTATTCAAGAATATCTCTTTCTCCTATGTGCTTTCATCCCTAACCCTAACCCTATCCCTTCCGAAAGTCGGAGAAGCTCAAGGATGGTACCGATCGATGCGCGCAACCCCATTTAGTGGGGGTATAGCCTACTTGCAAGTCTCTCCGACCTTCACAAAAAAAGTTATTCAAGAATATCTCCTCAGATTTGGGGGAATTTCGTCGGTCGACCTCTTCCGAAGGTCGTACAAGCTCGGGGATGGTACCAATCGATCCGCAGGACCCAAATTAGTCCAGATGCAACCACTTTCCAAGTCTCTCCGACCTTCACAAAAAAAGTTATTCAAGAATATCTCTTTCTCCTATGTGCTTTCATCCCTAACCCTAACCCTAACCCTTCCGAAAGTCGGAGAAGCTCAAGGATGGTACTGATCGATGCGCGCAACCCCATTTAGTGGGGGTAGAGCCTACTTGCAAGTCTCTCCGACCTTCACAAAAAAAGTTATTCAAGAATATCTCTTTCTCCTATGTGCTTTCATCCCTAACCCTAACCCTAACCCTTCCGAAAGTCGGAGAAGCTCAAGGATGGTACCGATCGATGCGCGCTACCCCATTTAGTGGGGGTAGAGCCTACTTGCAAGTCTCTCCGACCTTCACAAAAAAAGTTATTCAAGAATATCTCCTCAGATTTGGGGGAATTTCGTCGGTCGACCTCTTCCAAAGGTCGTACAAGCTCGGGGATGGTACCAATCGATCCGCAGGACCCAAATTATTCCAGATGCAACCACTTTCCAAGTCTCTCCGACCTTCACAAAAAAAGTTATTCAAGAATATCTCTTTCTCCTATGTGCTTTCATCCCTAACCCTAACCCTTCCGAAAGTCGGAGAAGCTCAAAGATGGTACCGATCGATGCGCGCTACCCCATTTAGTGGGGGTAGAGCCTACTTGCAAGTCTTTCCGACCTTCACAAAAAAAGTTATTCAAGAATATCTCCTCAGATTTGGGGGAATTTCGTCGGTCGACCTCTTCCGAAGGTCGTACAAGCTCGGGGATGGTACCAATCGATCCGCAGGACCCAAATTAGTCCAGATGCAACCACTTTCCAAGTCTCTCCGACCTTCACAAAAAAAGTTATTCAAGAATATCTCTTTCTCCTATGTGCTTTCATCCCTAACCCTAACCCTAACCCTTCCGAAAGTCGGAGAAGCTCAAGGATGGTACCGATCGATGCGCGCTACCCCATTTAGTGGGGGTAGAGCCTACTTGCAAGTCTCTCCGACCTTCACAAAAAAAGTTATTCAAGAATATCTCTTTCTCCTATGTGCTTTCATCCCTAACCCTAACCCTAACCCTTCCGAAAGTCGGAGAAGCTCAAGGATGGTACCGATCGATGCGCGCTACCCCATTTAGTGGGGGTAGAGCCTACTTGCAAGTCTCTCCGACCTTCACAAAAAAAGTTATTCAAGAATATCTCCTCAGATTTGGGGGAATTTCGTCGGTCGACCTCTTCCGAAGGTCGTACAAGCTCGGGGATGGTACCAATCGATCCGCAGGACCCAAATTAGTCCAGATGCAACCACTTTCCAAGTCTCTCCGACCTTCACAAAAAAAGTTATTCAAGAATATCTCTTTCTCCTATGTGCTTTCATCCCTAACCCTAACCCTAACCCTTCCGAAAGTCGGAGAAGCTCAAAGATGGTACCGATCGATGTGCGCTACCCCATTTAGTGGGGGTAGAGCCTACTTGCAAGTCTCTCCGACCTTCACAAAAAAAGTTATTCAAGAATATCTCTTTCTCCTATGTGCTTTCATCCCTAACCCTAACCCTAACCCTTCCGAAAGTCGGAGAAGCTCAAGGATGGTACCGATCGATGCGCGCTACCCCATTTAGTGGGGGTAGAGCCTACTTGCAAGTCTCTCCGACCTTCACAAAAAAAGTTATTCAAGAATATCTCCTCAGATTTGGGGGAATTTCGTCGGTCGACCTCTTCCAAAGGTCGTACAAGCTCGGGGATGGTACCAATCGATCCGCAGGACCCAAATTAGTCCAGATGCAACCACTTTCCAAGTCTCTCCGACCTTCACAAAAAAAGTTATTCAAGAATATCTCTTTCTCCTATGTGCTTTCATCCCTAACCCTAACCCTAACCCTTCCGAAAGTCGGAGAAGCTCAAGGATGGTACCGATCGATGTGCGCAACCCCATTTAGTGGGGGTAGAGCCTACTTGCAAGTCTCTCCGACCTTCACAAAAAAAGTTATTCAAGAATATCTCTTTCTCCTATGTGCTTTCATCCCTAACCCTAACCCTAACCCTTCCGAAAGTCGGAGAAGCTCAAGGATGGTACCGATCGATGCGCGCTACCCCATTTAGTGGGGGTAGAGCCTACTTGCAAGTCTCTCCGACCTTCACAAAAAAAGTTATTCAAGAATATCTCCTCAGATTTGGGGGAATTTCGTCGGTCGACCTCTTCCGAAGGTCGTACAAGCTCGGGGATGGTACCAATCGATCCGCAGGACCCAAATTAGTCCAGATGCAACCACTTTCCAAGTCTCTCCGACCTTCACAAAAAAAGTTATTCAAGAATATCTCTTTCTCCTATGTGCTTTCATCCCTAACCCTAACCCTATCCCTTCCGAAAGTCGGAGAAGCTCAAGGATGGTACCGATCGATGCGCGCAACCCCATTTAGTGGGGGTATAGCCTACTTGCAAGTCTCTCCGACCTTCACAAAAAAAGTTATTCAAGAATATCTCCTCAGATTTGGGGGAATTTCGTCGGTCGACCTCTTCCGAAGGTCGTACAAGCTCGGGGATGGTACCAATCGATCCGCAGGACCCAAATTAGTCCAGATGCAACCACTTTCCAAGTCTCTCCGACCTTCACAAAAAAAGTTATTCAAGAATATCTCTTTCTCCTATGTGCTTTCATCCCTAACCCTAACCCTAACCCTTCCGAAAGTCGGAGAAGCTCAAGGATGGTACCGATCGATGTGCGCTACCCCATTTAGTGGGGGTAGAGCCTACTTGCAAGTCTCTCCGACCTTCACAAAAAAAGTTATTCAAGAATATCTCTTTCTCCTATGTGCTTTCATCCCTAACCCTAACCCTAACCCTTCCGAAAGTCGGAGAAGCTCAAGGATGGTACCGATCGATGCGCGCTACCCCATTTAGTGGGGGTAGAGCCTACTTGCAAGTCTCTCCGACCTTCACAAAAAAAGTTATTCAAGAATATCTCCTCAGATTTGGGGGAATTTCGTCGGTCGACCTCTTCCGAAGGTCGTACAAGCTCGGGGATGGTACCAATCGATCCGCAGGACCCAAATTAGTCCAGATGCAACCACTTTCCAAGTCTCTCCGACCTTCACAAAAAAAGTTATTCAAGAATATCTCTTTCTCCTATGTGCTTTCATCCCTAACCCTAACCCTAACCCTTCCGAAAGTCGGAGAAGCTCAAGGATGGTACCGATCGATGCGCGCTACCCCATTTAGTGGGGGTAGAGCCTACTTGCAAGTCTCTCCGACCTTCACAAAAAAAGTTATTCAAGAATATCTCTTTCTCCTATGTGCTTTCATCCCTAACCCTAACCCTAACCCTTCCGAAAGTCGGAGAAGCTCAAGGATGGTACCGATCGATGCGCGCAACCCCATTTAGTGGGGGTAGAGCCTACTTGCAAGTCTCTCCGACCTTCACAAAAAAAGTTATTCAAGAATATCTCCTCAGATTTGGGGGAATTTCGTCGGTCGACCTCTTCCGAAGGTCGTACAAGCTCGGGGATGGTACCAATCGATCCGCAGGACCCAAATTAGTCCAGATGCAACCACTTTCCAAGTCTCTCCGACCTTCACAAAAAAAGTTATTCAAGAATATCTCTTTCTCCTATGTGCTTTCATCCCTAACCCTAACCCTATCCCTTCCGAAAGTCGGAGAAGCTCAAGGATGGTACTGATCGATGCGCGCAACCCCATTTAGTGGGGGTATAGCCTACTTGCAAGTCTCTCCGACCTTCACAAAAAAAGTTATTCAAGAATATCTCCTCAGATTTGGGGGAATTTCGTCGGTCGACCTCTTCCGAAGGTCGTACAAGCTCGGGGATGGTACCAATCGATCCGCAGGACCCAAATTAGTCCAGATGCAACCACTTTCCAAGTCTCTCCGACCTTCACAAAAAAAGTTATTCAAGAATATCTCTTTCTCCTATGTGCTTTCATCCCTAACCCTAACCCTAACCCTTCCGAAAGTCGGAGAAGCTCAAGGATGGTACTGATCGATGCGCGCAACCCCATTTAGTGGGGGTAGAGCCTACTTGCAAGTCTCTCCGACCTTCACAAAAAAAGTTATTCAAGAATATCTCTTTCTCCTATGTGCTTTCATCCCTAACCCTAACCCTAACCCTTCCGAAAGTCGGAGAAGCTCAAGGATGGTACTGATCGATGCGCGCTACCCCATTTAGTGGGGGTAGAGCCTACTTGCAAGTCTCTCCGACCTTCACAAAAAAAGTTATTCAAGAATATCTCCTCAGATTTGGGGGAATTTCGTCGGTCGACCTCTTCCAAAGGTCGTACAAGCTCGGGGATGGTACCAATCGATCCGCAGGACCCAAATTAGTCCAGATGCAACCACTTTCCAAGTCTCTCCGACCTTCACAAAAAAAGTTATTCAAGAATATCTCTTTCTCCTATGTGCTTTCATCCCTAACCCTAACCCTTCCGAAAGTCGGAGAAGCTCAAAGATGGTACCGATCGATGCGCGCTACCCCATTTAGTGGGGGTAGAGCCTACTTGCAAGTCTTTCCGACCTTCACAAAAAAAGTTATTCAAGAATATCTCCTCAGATTTGGGGGAATTTCGTCGGTCGACCTCTTCCGAAGGTCGTACAAGCTCGGGGATGGTACCAATCGATCCGCAGGACCCAAATTAGTCCAGATGCAACCACTTTCCAAGTCTCTCCGACCTTCACAAAAAAAGTTATTCAAGAATATCTCTTTCTCCTATGTGCTTTCATCCCTAACCCTAACCCTAACCCTTCCGAAAGTCGGAGAAGCTCAAGGATGGTACCGATCGATGCGCGCTACCCCATTTAGTGGGGGTAGAGCCTACTTGCAAGTCTCTCCGACCTTCACAAAAAAAGTTATTCAAGAATATCTCTTTCTCCTATGTGCTTTCATCCCTAACCCTAACCCTAACCCTTCCGAAAGTCGGAGAAGCTCAAGGATGGTACCGATCGATGCGCGCTACCCCATTTAGTGGGGGTAGAGCCTACTTGCAAGTCTCTCCGACCTTCACAAAAAAAGTTATTCAAGAATATCTCCTCAGATTTGGGGGAATTTCGTCGGTCGACCTCTTCCGAAGGTCGTACAAGCTCGGGGATGGTACCAATCGATCCGCAGGACCCAAATTAGTCCAGATGCAACCACTTTCCAAGTCTCTCCGACCTTCACAAAAAAAGTTATTCAAGAATATCTCTTTCTCCTATGTGCTTTCATCCCTAACCCTAACCCTATCCCTTCCGAAAGTCGGAGAAGCTCAAGGATGGTACCGATCGATGCGCGCAACCCCATTTAGTGGGGGTATAGCCTACTTGCAAGTCTCTCCGACCTTCACAAAAAAAGTTATTCAAGAATATCTCCTCAGATTTGGGGGAATTTCGTCGGTCGACCTCTTCCGAAGGTCGTACAAGCTCGGGGATGGTACCAATCGATCCGCAGGACCCAAATTAGTCCAGATGCAACCACTTTCCAAGTCTCTCCGACCTTCACAAAAAAAGTTATTCAAGAATATCTCTTTCTCCTATGTGCTTTCATCCCTAACCCTAACCCTAACCCTTCCGAAAGTCGGAGAAGCTCAAAGATGGTACCGATCGATGTGCGCTACCCCATTTAGTGGGGGTAGAGCCTACTTGCAAGTCTCTCCGACCTTCACAAAAAAAGTTATTCAAGAATATCTCTTTCTCCTATGTGCTTTCATCCCTAACCCTAACCCTAACCCTTCCGAAAGTCGGAGAAGCTCAAGGATGGTACCGATCGATGCGCGCTACCCCATTTAGTGGGGGTAGAGCCTACTTGCAAGTCTCTCCGACCTTCACAAAAAAAGTTATTCAAGAATATCTCCTCAGATTTGGGGGAATTTCGTCGGTCGACCTCTTCCGAAGGTCGTACAAGCTCGGGGATGGTACCAATCGATCCGCAGGACCCAAATTAGTCCAGATGCAACCACTTTCCAAGTCTCTCCGACCTTCACAAAAAAAGTTATTCAAGAATATCTCTTTCTCCTATGTGCTTTCATCCCTAACCCTAACCCTAACCCTTCCGAAAGTCGGAGAAGCTCAAGGATGGTACCGATCGATGTGCGCAACCCCATTTAGTGGGGGTAGAGCCTACTTGCAAGTCTCTCCGACCTTCACAAAAAAAGTTATTCAAGAATATCTCTTTCTCCTATGTGCTTTCATCCCTAACCCTAACCCTAACCCTTCCGAAAGTCGGAGAAGCTCAAGGATGGTACCGATCGATGCGCGCTACCCCATTTAGTGGGGGTAGAGCCTACTTGCAAGTCTCTCCGACCTTCACAAAAAAAGTTATTCAAGAATATCTCTTTCTCCTATGTGCTTTCATCCCTAACCCTAACCCTAACCCTTCCGAAAGTCGGAGAAGCTCAAGGATGGTACCGATCGATGCGCGCAACCCCATTTAGTGGGGGTAGAGCCTACTTGCAAGTCTCTCCGACCTTCACAAAAAAAGTTATTCAAGAATATCTCCTCAGATTTGGGGGAATTTCGTCGGTCGACCTCTTCCGAAGGTCGTACAAGCTCGGGGATGGTACCAATCGATCCGCAGGACCCAAATTAGTCCAGATGCAACCACTTTCCAAGTCTCTCCGACCTTCACAAAAAAAGTTATTCAAGAATATCTCTTTCTCCTATGTGCTTTCATCCCTAACCCTAACCCTATCCCTTCCGAAAGTCGGAGAAGCTCAAGGATGGTACCGATCGATGCGCGCAACCCCATTTAGTGGGGGTATAGCCTACTTGCAAGTCTCTCCGACCTTCACAAAAAAAGTTATTCAAGAATATCTCCTCAGATTTGGGGGAATTTCGTCGGTCGACCTCTTCCGAAGGTCGTACAAGCTCGGGGATGGTACCAATCGATCTGCAGGACCCAAATTAGTCCAGATGCAACCACTTTCCAAGTCTCTCCGACCTTCACAAAAAAAGTTATTCAAGAATATCTCTTTCTCCTATGTGCTTTCATCCCTAACCCTAACCCTATCCCTTCCGAAAGTCGGAGAAGCTCAAGGATGGTACCGATCGATGCGCGCAACCCCATTTAGTGGGGGTATAGCCTACTTGCAAGTCTCTCCGACCTTCACAAAAAAAGTTATTCAAGAATATCTCCTCAGATTTGGGGGAATTTCGTCGGTCGACCTCTTCCGAAGGTCGTACAAGCTCGGGGATGGTACCAATCGATCCGCAGGACCCAAATTAGTCCAGATGCAACCACTTTCCAAGTCTCTCCGACCTTCACAAAAAAAGTTATTCAAGAATATCTCTTTCTCCTATGTGCTTTCATCCCTAACCCTAACCCTAACCCTTCCGAAAGTCGGAGAAGCTCAAGGATGGTACCGATCGATGCGCGCTACCCCATTTAGTGGGGGTAGAGCCTACTTGCAAGTCTCTCCGACCTTCACAAAAAAAGTTATTCAAGAATATCTCCTCAGATTTGGGGGAATTTCGTCGGTCGACCTCTTCCGAAGGTCGTACAAGCTCGGGGATGGTACCAATCGATCCGCAGGACCCAAATTAGTCCAGATGCAACCACTTTCCAAGTCTCTCCGACCTTCACAAAAAAAGTTATTCAAGAATATCTCTTTCTCCTATGTGCTTTCATCCCTAACCCTAACCCTAACCCTTCCGAAAGTCGGAGAAGCTCAAGGATGGTACCGATCGATGCGCGCTACTCCATTTAGTGGGGGTAGAGCCTACTTGCAAGTCTCTCCGACCTTCACAAAAAAAGTTATTCAAGAATATCTCTTTCTCCTATGTGCTTTCATCCCTAACCCTAACCCTAACCCTTCCGAAAGTCGGAGAAGCTCAAGGATGGTACCGATCGATGCGCGCTACCCCATTTAGTGGGGGTAGAGCCTACTTGCAAGTCTCTCCGACCTTCACAAAAAAAGTTATTCAAGAATATCTCCTCAGATTTGGGGGAATTTCGTCGGTCGACCTCTTCCGAAGGTCGTACAAGCTCGGGGATGGTACCAATCGATCCGCAGGACCCAAATTAGTCCAGATGCAACCACTTTTCAAGTCTCTCCGACCTTCACAAAAAAAGTTATTCAAGAATATCTCTTTCTCCTATGTGCTTTCATCCCTAACCCTAACCCTAACCCTTCCGAAAGTCGGAGAAGCTCAAGGATGGTACCGATCGATGCGCGCTACCCCATTTAGTGGGGGTAGAGCCTACTTGCAAGTCTCTCCGACCTTCACAAAAAAAGTTATTCAAGAATATCTCTTTCTCCTATGTGCTTTCATCCCTAACCCTAACCCTAACCCTTCCGAAAGTCGGAGAAGCTCAAGGATGGTACCGATCGATGCGCGCTACCCCATTTAGTGGGGGTAGAGCCTACCTGAAAGTCTCTCCGACCTTCACAAAAAAAGTTATTCAAGAATATCTCCTCAGATTTGGGGGAATTTCGTCGGTCGACCTCTTCCGAAGGTCGTACAAGCTCGGGGATGGTACCAATCGATCCGCAGGACCCAAATTAGTCCAGATGCAACCACTTTCCAAGTCTCTCCGACCTTCACAAAAAAAGTTATTCAAGAATATCTCTTTCTCCTATGTGCTTTCATCCCTAACCCTAACCCTAACCCTTCCGAAAGTCGGAGAAGCTCAAGGATGGTACCGATCGATGCGCGCTACCCCATTTAGTGGGGGTAGAGCCTACTTGCAAGTCTCTCCGACCTTCACAAAAAAAGTTATTCAAGAATATCTCCTCAGATTTGGGGGAATTTCGTCGGTCGACCTCTTCCGAAGGTCGTACAAGCTCGGGGATGGTACCAATCGATCCGCAGGACCCAAATTAGTCCAGATGCAACCACTTTCCAAGTCTCTCCGACCTTCACAAAAAAAGTTATTCAAGAATATCTCTTTCTCCTATGTGCTTTCATCCCTAACCCTAACCCTAACCCTTCCGAAAGTCGGAGAAGCTCAAGGATGGTACCGATCGATGCGCGCAACCCCATTTAGTGGGGGTAGAGCCTACTTGCAAGTCTCTCCGACCTTCACAAAAAAAGTTATTCAAGAATATCTCTTTCTCCTATGTGCTTTCATCCCTAACCCTAACCCTAACCCTTCCGAAAGTCGGAGAAGCTCAAGGATGGTACCGATCGATGCGCGCTACCCCATTTAGTGGGGGTAGAGCCTACTTGCAAGTCTCTCCGACCTTCACAAAAAAAGTTATTCAAGAATATCTCCTCAGATTTGGGGGAATTTCGTCGGTCGACCTCTTCCGAAGGTCGTACAAGCTCGGGGATGGTACCAATCGATCCGCAGGACCCAAATTAGTCCAGATGCAACCACTTTCCAAGTCTCTCCGACCTTCACAAAAAAAGTTATTCAAGAATATCTCTTTCTCCTATGTGCTTTCATCCCTAACCCTAACCCTTCCGAAAGTCGGAGAAGCTCAAGGATGGTACCGATCGATGCGCGCTACTCCATTTAGTGGGGGTAGAGCCTACTTGCAAGTCTCTCCGACCTTCACAAAAAAAGTTATTCAAGAATATCTCTTTCTCCTATGTGCTTTCATCCCTAACCCTAACCCTAACCCTTCCGAAAGTCGGAGAAGCTCAAGGATGGTACCGATCGATGCGCGCTACCCCATTTAGTGGGGGTAGAGCCTACTTGCAAGTCTCTCCGACCTTCACAAAAAAAGTTATTCAAGAATATCTCCTCAGATTTGGGGGAATTTCGTCGGTCGACCTCTTCCGAAGGTCGTACAAGCTCGGGGATGGTACCAATCGATCCGCAGGACCCAAATTAGTTCAGATGCAACCACTTTCCAAGTCTCTCCGACCTTCACAAAAAAAGTTATTCAAGAATATCTCTTTCTCCTATGTGCTTTCATCCCTAACCCTAACCCTAACCCTTCCGAAAGTCGGAGAAGCTCAAGGATGGTACCGATCGATGCGCGCTACCCCATTTAGTGGGGGTAGAGCCTACTTGCAAGTCTCTCCGACCTTCACAAAAAAAGTTATTCAAGAATATCTCTTTCTCCTATGTGCTTTCATCCCTAACCCTAACCCTAACCCTTCCGAAAGTCGGAGAAGCTCAAGGATGGTACCGATCGATGCGCGCTACCCCATTTAGTGGGGGTAGAGCCTACCTGAAAGTCTCTCCGACCTTCACAAAAAAAGTTATTCAAGAATATCTCCTCAGATTTGGGGGAATTTCGTCGGTCGACCTCTTCCGAAGGTCGTACAAGCTCGGGGATGGTACCAATCGATCCGCAGGACCCAAATTAGTCCAGATGCAACCACTTTCCAAGTCTCTCCGACCTTCACAAAAAAAGTTATTCAAGAATATCTCTTTCTCCTATGTGCTTTCATCCCTAACCCTAACCCTAACCCTTCCGAAAGTCGGAGAAGCTCAAGGATGGTACCGATCGATGCACGCTACCCCATTTAGTGGGGGTAGAGCCTACTTGCAAGTCTCTCCGACCTTCACAAAAAAAGTTATTCAAGAATATCTCCTCAGATTTGGGGGAATTTCGTCGGTCGACCTCTTCCGAAGGTCGTACAAGCTCGGGGATGGTACCAATCGATCCGCAGGACCCAAATTAGTCCAGATGCAACCACTTTCCAAGTCTCTCCGACCTTCACAAAAAAAGTTATTCAAGAATATCTCTTTCTCCTATGTGCTTTCATCCCTAACCCTAACCCTAACCCTTCCGAAAGTCGGAGAAGCTCAAGGATGGTACCGATCGATGCGCGCAACCCCATTTAGTGGGGGTAGAGCCTACTTGCAAGTCTCTCCGACCTTCACAAAAAAAGTTATTCAAGAATATCTCTTTCTCCTATGTGCTTTCATCCCTAACCCTAACCCTAACCCTTCCGAAAGTCGGAGAAGCTCAAGAATGGTACCGATCGATGCGCGCTACCCCATTTAGTGGGGGTAGAGCCTACTTGCAAGTCTCTCCGACCTTCACAAAAAAAGTTATTCAAGAATATCTCTTTCTCCTATGTGCTTTCATCCCTAACCCTAACCCTAACCCTTCCGAAAGTCGGAGAAGCTCAAGGATGGTACCGATCGATGCGCGCAACCCCATTTAGTGGGGGTAGAGCCTACTTGCAAGTCTCTCCGACCTTCACAAAAAAAGTTATTCAAGAATATCTCCTCAGATTTGGGGGAATTTCGTCGGTCGACCTCTTCCGAAGGTCGTACAAGCTCGGGGATGGTACCAATCGATCCGCAGGACCCAAATTAGTCCAAATGCAACCACTTTCCAAGTCTCTCCGACCTTCACAAAAAAAGTTATTCAAGAATATCTCTTTCTCCTATGTGCTTTCATCCCTAACCCTAACCCTATCCCTTCCGAAAGTCGGAGAAGCTCAAGGATGGTACCGATCGATGCGCGCAACCCCATTTAGTGGGGGTATAGCCTACTTGCAAGTCTCTCCGACCTTCACAAAAAAAGTTATTCAAGAATATCTCCTCAGATTTGGGGGAATTTCGTCGGTCGACCTCTTCCGAAGGTCGTACAAGCTCGGGGATGGTACCAATCGATCCGCAGGACCCAAATTAGTCCAGATGCAACCACTTTCCAAGTCTCTCCGACCTTCACAAAAAAAGTTATTCAAGAATATCTCTTTCTCCTATGTGCTTTCATCCCTAACCCTAACCCTAACCCTTCCGAAAGTCGGAGAAGCTCAAGGATGGTACCGATCGATGCGCGCTACCCCATTTAGTGGGGGTAGAGCCTACTTGCAAGTCTCTCCGACCTTCACAAAAAAAGTTATTCAAGAATATCTCTTTCTCCTATGTGCTTTCATCCCTAACCCTAACCCTAACCCTTCCGAAAGTCGGAGAAGCTCAAGGATGGTACCGATCGATGCGCGCTACCCCATTTAGTGGGGGTAGAGCCTACTTGCAAGTCTCTCCGACCTTCACAAAAAAGGTTATTCAAGAATATCTCTTTCTCCTATGTGCTTTCATCCCTAACCCTAACCCTTCCGAAAGTCGGAGAAGCTCAAGGATGGTACCGATCGATGCGCGCTACGCCATTTAGTGGGGGTAGAGCCTACTTGCAAGTCTCTCCGACCTTCACAAAAAAAGTTATTCAAGAATATCTCTTTCTCCTATGTGCTTTCATCCCTAACCCTAACCCTTCCGAAAGTCGGAGAAGCTCAAGGATGGTACCGATCGATGCGCGCTACCCCATTTAGTGGGGGTAGAGCCTACTTGCAAGTCTCTCCGACCTTCACAAAAAAAGTTATTCAAGAATATCTCTTTCTCCTATGTGCTTTCATCCCTAACCCTAACCCTAACCCTTCCGAAAGTCGGAGAAGCTCAAGGATGGTACCGATCGATGCGCGCTACCCCATTTAGTGGGGGTAGAGCCTACTTGCAAGTCTCTCCGACCTTCACAAAAAAAGTTATTCAAGAATATCTCCTCAGATTTGGGGGAATTTCGTCGGTCGACCTCTTCCGAAGGTCGTACAAGCTCGGGGATGGTACCAATCGATCTGCAGGACCCAAATTAGTCCAGATGCAACCACTTTCCAAGTCTCTCCGACCTTCACAAAAAAAGTTATTCAAGAATATCTCTTTCTCCTATGTGCTTTCATCCCTAACCCTAACCCTAACCCTTCCGAAAGTCGGAGAAGCTCAAGGATGGTACCGATCGATGCGCGCTACCCCATTTAGTGGGGGTATAGCCTACTTGCAAGTCTCTCCGACCTTCACAAAAAAAGTTATTCAAGAATATCTCCTCAGATTTGGGGGAATTTCGTCGGTCGACCTATTCCGAAGGTCGTACAAGCTCGGGGATGGTACCAATCGATCCGCAGGACCCAAATTAGTCCAGATGCAACCACTTTCCAAGTCTCTCCGACCTTCACAAAAAAAGTTATTCAAGTATATCTCTTTCTCCTATGTGCTTTCATCCCTAACCCTAACCCTAACCCTTCCGAAAGTCGGAGAAGCTCAAGGATGGTACCGATCGATGCGCGCTACCCCATTTAGTGGGGGTAGAGCCTACTTGCAAGTCTCTCTGACCTTCACAAAAAAAGTTATTCAAGAATATCTCTTTCTCCTATGTGCTTTCATCCCTAACCCTAACCCTAACCCTTCCGAAAGTCGGAGAAGCTCAAGGATGGTACCGATCGATGCGCGCTACCCCATTTAGTGGGGGTAGAGCCTACTTGCAAGTCTCTCCGACCTTCACAAAAAAAGTTATTCAAGAATATCTCCTCAGATTTGGGGGAATTTCGTCGGTCGACCTCTTCCGAAGGTCGTACAAGCTCGGGGATGGTACCAATCGATCCGCAGGACCCAAATTAGTCCAGATGCAACCACTTTCCAAGTCTCTCCGACCTTCACAAAAAAAGTTATTCAAGAATATCTCTTTCTCCTATGTGCTTTCATCCCTAACCCTAACCCTAACCCTTCCGAAAGTCGGAGAAGCTCAAGGATGGTACCGATCGATGCGCGCTACCCCATTTAGTGGGGGTAGAGCCTACTTGCAAGTCTCTCCGACCTTCACAAAAAAAGTTATTCAAGAATATCTCTTTCTCCTATGTGCTTTCATCCCTAACCCTAACCCTAACCCTTCCGAAAGTCGGAGAAGCTCAAGGATGGTACCGATCGATGCGCGCTACCCCATTTAGTGGGGGTAGAGCCTACTTGCAAGTCTCTCCGACCTTCACAAAAAAAGTTATTCAAGAATATCTCCTCAGATTTGGGGGAATTTCGTCGGTCGACCTCTTCCGAAGGTCGTACAAGCTCGGGGATGGTACCAATCGATCCGCAGGACCCAAATTAGTCCAGATGCAACCACTTTCCAAGTCTCTCCGACCTTCACAAAAAAAGTTATTCAAGAATATCTCTTTCTCCTATGTGCTTTCATCCCTAACCCTAACCCTAACCCTTCCGAAAGTCGGAGAAGCTCAAGGATGGTACCGATCGATGCGCGCAACCCCATTTAGTGGGGGTAGAGCCTACTTGCAAGTCTCTCCGACCTTCACAAAAAAAGTTATTCAAGAATATCTCTTTCTCCTATGTGCTTTCATCCCTAACCCTAACCCTAACCCTTCCGAAAGTCGGAGAAGCTCAAGGATGGTACCGATCGATGCGCGCTACCCCATTTAGTGGGGGTAGAGCCTACTTGCAAGTCTCTCCGACCTTCACAAAAAAAGTTATTCAAGAATATCTCTTTCTCCTATGTGCTTTCATCCCTAACCCTAACCCTAACCCTTCCGAAAGTCGGAGAAGCTCAAGGATGGTACCGATCGATGCGCGCAACCCCATTTAGTGGGGGTAGAGCCTACTTGCAAGTCTCTCCGACCTTCAAAAAAAAGTTATTCAAGAATATCTCCTCAGATTTGGGGGAATTTCGTCGGTCGACCTCTTCCGAAGGTCGTACAAGCTCGGGGATGGTACCAATCGATCCGCAGGACCCAAATTAGTCCAGATGCAACCACTTTCCAAGTCTCTCCGACCTTCACAAAAAAAGTTATTCAAGAATATCTCTTTCTCCTATGTGCTTTCATCCCTAACCCTAACCCTATCCCTTCCGAAAGTCGGAGAAGCTCAAGGATGGTACCGATCGATGCGCGCAACCCCATTTAGTGGGGGTATAGCCTACTTGCAAGTCTCTCCGACCTTCACAAAAAAAGTTATTCAAGAATATCTCCTCAGATTTGGGGGAATTTCGTCGGTCGACCTCTTCCGAAGGTCGTACAAGCTCGGGGATGGTACCAATCGATCCGCAGGACCCAAATTAGTCCAGATGCAACCACTTTCCAAGTCTCTCCGACCTTCACAAAAAAAGTTATTCAAGAATATCTCTTTCTCCTATGTGCTTTCATCCCTAACCCTAACCCTAACCCTTCCGAAAGTCGGAGAAGCTCAAGGATGGTACCGATCGATGCGCGCTACCCCATTTAGTGGGGGTAGAGCCTACTTGCAAGTCTCTCCGACCTTCACAAAAAAAGTTATTCAAGAATATCTCTTTCTCCTATGTGCTTTCATCCCTAACCCTAACCCTAACCCTTCCGAAAGTCGGAGAAGCTCAAGGATGGTACCGATCGATGCGCGCTACCCCATTTAGTGGGGGTAGAGCCTACTTGCAAGTCTCTCCGACCTTCACAAAAAAGGTTATTCAAGAATATCTCTTTCTCCTATGTGCTTTCATCCCTAACCCTAACCCTTCCGAAAGTCGGAGAAGCTCAAGGATGGTACCGATCGATGCGTGCTACGCCATTTAGTGGGGGTAGAGCCTACTTGCAAGTCTCTCCAACCTTCACAAAAAAAGTTATTCAAGAATATCTCTTTCTCCTATGTGCTTTCATCCCTAACCCTAACCCTTCCGAAAGTCGGAGAAGCTCAAGGATGGTACCGATCGATGCGCGCTACCCCATTTAGTGGGGGTAGAGCCTACTTGCAAGTCTCTCCGACCTTCACAAAAAAAGTTATTCAAGAATATCTCTTTCTCCTATGTGCTTTCATCCCTAACCCTAACCCTAACCCTTCCGAAAGTCGGAGAAGCTCAAGGATGGTACCGATCGATGTGCGCTACCCCATTTAGTGGGGGTAGAGCCTACTTGCAAGTCTCTCCGACCTTCACAAAAAAAGTTATTCAAGAATATCTCCTCAGATTTGGGGGAATTTCGTCGGTCGACCTCTTCCGAAGGTCGTACAAGCTCGGGGATGGTACCAATCGATCTGCAGGACCCAAATTAGTCCAGATGCAACCACTTTCCAAGTCTCTCCGACCTTCACAAAAAAAGTTATTCAAGAATATCTCTTTCTCCTATGTGCTTTCATCCCTAACCCTAACCCTAACCCTTCCGAAAGTCGGAGAAGCTCAAGGATGGTACCGATCGATGCGCGCTACCCCATTTAGTGGGGGTATAGCCTACTTGCAAGTCTCTCCGACCTTCACAAAAAAAGTTATTCAAGAATATCTCCTCAGATTTGGGGGAATTTCGTCGGTCGACCTATTCCGAAGGTCGTACAAGCTCGGGGATGGTACCAATCGATCCGCAGGACCCAAATTAGTCCAGATGCAACCACTTTCCAAGTCTCTCCGACCTTCACAAAAAAAGTTATTCAAGAATATCTCTTTCTCCTATGTGCTTTCATCCCTAACCCTAACCCTAACCCTTCAGAAAGTCGGAGAAGCTCAAGGATGGTACCGATCGATGCGCGCTACCCCATTTAGTGGGGGTAGAGCCTACTTGCAAGTCTCTCCGACCTTCACAAAAAAAGTTATTCAAGAATATCTCCTCAGATTTGGGGGAATTTCGTCGGTCGACCTCTTCCGAAGGTCGTACAAGCTCGGGGATGGTACCAATCGATCCGCAGGACCCAAATTAGTCCAGATGCAACCACTTTCCAAGTCTCTCCGACCTTCACAAAAAAAGTTATTCAAGAATATCTCTTTCTCCTATGTGCTTTCATCCCTAACCCTAACCCTAACCCTTCCGAAAGTCGGAGAAGCTCAAGGATGGTACCGATCGATGCGCGCTACCCCATTTAGTGGGGGTAGAGCCTACTTGCAAGTCTCTCCGACCTTCACAAAAAAAGTTATTCAAGAATATCTCTTTCTCCTATGTGCTTTCATCCCTAACCCTAACCCTAACCCTTCCGAAAGTCGGAGAAGCTCAAGGATGGTACCGATCGATGCGCGCTACCCCATTTAGTGGGGGTAGAGCCTACTTGCAAGTCTCTCCGACCTTCACAAAAAAAGTTATTCAAGAATATCTCTTTCTCCTATGTGCTTTCATCCCTAACCCTAACCCTAACCCTTCCGAAAGTCGGAGAAGCTCAAGGATGGTACCGATCGATGCGCGCTACCCTATTTAGTGGGGGTAGAGCCTACTTGCAAGTCTCTCCGACCTTCACAAAAAAAGTTATTCAAGAATATCTCCTCAGATTTGGTAAAATTTCGTCGGTCGACCTCTTCCGAAGGTCTTACAAGCTCGGGGATGGTACCAATCGATCCGCAGGACCCAAATTAGTCCAGATGCAACCACTTTCCAAGTCTCTCCGACCTTCACAAAAAAAGTTATTCAAGAATATCTCTTTCTCCTATGTGCTTTCATCCCTAACCCTAACCCTAACCCTTCCGAAAGTCGGAGAAGCTCAAGGATGGTACCGATCGATGCGCGCTACCCCATTTAGTGGGGGTAGAGCCTACTTGCAAGTCTCTCCGACCTTCACAAAAAAAGTTATTCAAGAATATTTCTTTCTCCTATGTGCTTTCATCCCTAACCCTAACCCTAACCCTTCCGAAAGTCGGAGAAGCTCAAGGATGGTACCGATCGATGCGCGCTACCCCATTTAGTGGGGGTAGAGCCTACTTGCAAGTCTCTCCGACCTTCACAAAAAAAGTTATTCAAGAATATCTCTTTCTCCTATGTGCTTTCATCCCTAACCCTAACCCTAACCCTTCCGAAAGTCGGAGAAGCTCAAGGATGGTACCGATCGATGCGAGTTACCCCATTTAGTGGGGGTAGAGCCTACTTGCAAGTCTCTCCGACCTTCACAAAAAAAGTTATTCAAGAATATCTCCTCAGATTTGGTAAAATTTCGTCGGTCGACCTCTTCCGAAGGTCGTACAAGCTCGGGAATGGTACCAATCGATCCGCAGGACCCAAATTAGTCCAGATGCAACCACTTTCCAAGTCTCTCCGACCTTCACAAAAAAAGTTATTCAAGAATATCTCTTTCTCCTATGTGCTTTCATCCCTAACCCTAACCCTAACCCTTCCGAAAGTCGGAGAAGCTCAAGGATGGTACCGATCGATGCGCGCTACCCTATTTAGTGGGGGTAGAGCCTACTTGCAAGTCTCTCCGACCTTCACAAAAAAAGTTATTCAAGAATATCTCCTCAGATTTGGTAAAATTTCGTCGGTCGACCTCTTCCGAAGGTCTTACAAGCTCGGGGATGGTACCAATCGATCCGCAGGACCCAAATTAGTCCAGATGCAACCACTTTCCAAGTCTCTCCGACCTTCACAAAAAAAGTTATTCAAGAATATCTCTTTCTCCTATGTGCTTTCATCCCTAACCCTAACCCTAACCCTTCCGAAAGTCGGAGAAGCTCAAGGATGGTACCGATCGATGCGCGCTACCCCATTTAGTGGGGGTAGAGCCTACTTGCAAGTCTCTCCGACCTTCACAAAAAAAGTTATTCAAGAATATTTCTTTCTCCTATGTGCTTTCATCCCTAACCCTAACCCTAACCCTTCCGAAAGTCGGAGAAGCTCAAGGATGGTACCGATCGATGCGCGCTACCCCATTTAGTGGGGGTAGAGCCTACTTGCAAGTCTCTTCGACCTTCACAAAAAAAGTTATTCAAGAATATCTCTTTCTCCTATGTGCTTTCATCCCTAACCCTAACCCTAACCCTTCCGAAAGTCGGAGAAGCTCAAGGATGGTACCGATCGATGCGCGTTACCCCATTTAGTGGGGGTAGAGCCTACTTGCAAGTCTCTCCGACCTTCACAAAAAAAGTTATTCAAGAATATCTCCTCAGATTTGGTAAAATTTCGTCGGTCGACCTCTTCCGAAGGTCGTACAAGCTCGGGAATGGTACCAATCGATCCGCAGGACCCAAATTAGTCCAGATGCAACCACTTTCCAAGTCTCTCCGACCTTCACAAAAAAAGTTATTCAAGAATATCTCTTTCTCCTATGTGCTTTCATCCCTAACCCTAACCCTAACCCTTCCGAAAGTCGGAGAAGCTCAAGGATGGTACCGATCGATGCGCGCTACCCCATTTAGTGGGGGTAGAGCCTACTTGCAAGTCTCTCCGACCTTCACAAAAAAAGTTATTCAAGAATATCTCTTTCTCCTATGTGCTTTCATCCCTAACCCTAACCCTAACCCTTCCGAAAGTCGTAGAAGCTCAAGGATAGTACCGATCGATGCGCGCTACCCCATTTAGTGGGGGTAGAGCCTACTTGCAAGTCTCTCCGACCTTCACAAAAAAAGTTATTCAAGAATATCTCTTTCTCCTATGTGCTTTCATCCCTAACCCTAACCCTAACCCTTCCGAAAGTCGGAGAAGCTCAAGGATGGTACCGATCGATGCGCGCTACCCCATTTAGTGGGGGTAGAGCCTACTTGCAAGTCTCTCCGACCTTCACAAAAAAAGTTATTCAAGAATATCTCTTTCTCCTATGTGCTTTCATCCCTAACCCTAACCCTAACCCTTCCGAAAGTCGGAGAAGCTCAAGGATGGTACCAATCGATGCGCGCTACCCCATTTAGTGGGGGTAGAGCCTACTTGCAAGTCTCTCCGACCTTCACAAAAAAAGTTATTCAAGAATATCTCCTCAGATTTGGGGGAATTTCGTCGGTCGACCTCTTTCGAAGGTCGTACAAGCTCGGGGATGGTACCAATCGATCTGCAGGACCCAAATTAGTCCAGATGCAACCACTTTCTAAGTCTCTCCGACCTTCACAAAAAAAGTTATTCAAGAATATCTCTTTCTCCTATGTGCTTTCATCCCTAACCCTAATCCTAACCCTTCCGAAAGTCGGAGAAGCTCAAGGATGGTACCGATCGATGCGCACTACCCCATTTAGTGGGGGTAGAGCCTACTTGCAAGTCTCTCCGACCTTCACAAAAAAAGTTATTCAAGAATATCTCTTTCTCCTATGTGCTTTCATCCCTAACCCTAACCCTAACCCTTCCGAAAGTCGTAGAAGCTCAAGGATGGTACTGATCGATGCGCGCTACCACATTTAGTGGGGGTAGAGCCTACTTGCAAGTCTCTCCGACCTTCACAAAAAAAGTTATTCAAGAATATCTCCTCAGATTTGGGGGAATTTCGTCGGTCGACCTCTTCCGAAGGTCGTACAAGCTCGGGGATGGTACCAATCGATCCGCAGGACCCAAATTAGTCCAGATGCAACCACTTTCCAAGTCTCTCCGACCTTCACAAAAAAAGTTATTCAAGAATATCTCTTTCTCCTATGTGCTTTCATCCCTAACCCTCACCCTAACCCTTCCGAAAGTCGGAGAAGCTCAAGGATGGTACCGATCGATGCGCGCTACCCCATTTAGTGGGGGTAGAGCCTACTTGCAAGTCTCTCCGACCTTCACAAAAAAAGTTATTCAAGAATATCTCTTTCTCCTATGTGCTTTCATCCCTAACCCTAACCCTAACCCTTCCGAAAGTCGGAGAAGCTCAAGGATGGTACCGATCGATGTGCGCTACCCCATTTAGTGGGGGTAGAGCCTACTTGCAAGTCTCTCCGACCTTCACAAAAAAAGTTATTCAAGAATATCTCCTCAGATTTGGGGGAATTTCGTCGGTCGACCTCTTCCGAAGGTCGTACAAGCTCGGGGATGGTACCAATCGATCCGCAGGACCCAAATTAGTCCAGATGCAACCACTTTCCAAGTCTCTCCGACCTTCACAAAAAAAGTTATTCAAGAATATCTCTTTCTCCTATGTGCTTTCATCCCTAACCCTAACCCTAACCCTTCCGAAAGTCGGAGAAGCTCAAGGATGGTACCGATCGATGCGCGCTACCCCATTTAGTGGGGGTAGAGCCTACTTGAAAGTCTCTCCGACCTTCACAAAAAAAGTTATTCAAGAATATCTCTTTCTCCTATGTGCTTTCAGCCCTAACCCTCACCCTAACCCTTCCGAAAGTCGGAGAAGCTCAAGGATGGTACCGATCGATGCGCGCTACCCCATTTAGTGGGGGTAGAGCCTACTTGCAAGTCTCTCCGACCTTCAAAAAAAAAGTTATTCAAGAATATCTCTTTCTCCTATGTGCTTTCATCCCTAACCCTAACCCTAACCCTTCCGAAAGTCGGAGAAGCTCAAGGATGGTACCGATCGATGCGCGCTACCCCATTTAGTGGGGGTAGAGCCTACTTGCAAGTCTCTCCGACCTTCAAAAAAAAGGTTATTCAAGAATATCTCTTTCTCCTATGTGCTTTCATCCCTAACCCTAACCCTAACCCTTCCGAAAGTCGGAGAAGCTCAAGGATGGTACCGATCGATGCGCGCTACCCCATTTAGTGGGGGTAGAGCCTACTTGCAAGTCTCTCCGACCTTCACAAAAAAAGTTATTCAAGAATATCTCTTTCTCCTATGTGCTTTCATCCCTAACCCTAACCCTAACCCTTCCGAAAGTCGGAGAAGCTCAAGGATGGTACCAATCGATGCGCGCTACCCCATTTAGTGGGGGTAGAGCCTACTTGCAAGTCTCTCCGACCTTCACAAAAAAAGTTATTCAAGAATATCTCCTCAGATTTGGGGGAATTTCGTCGGTCGACCTCTTTCGAAGGTCGTACAAGCTCGGGGATGGTACCAATCGATCTGCAGGACCCAAATTAGTCCAGATGCAACCACTTTCTAAGTCTCTCCGACCTTCACAAAAAAAGTTATTCAAGAATATCTCTTTCTCCTATGTGCTTTCATCCCTAACCCTAATCCTAACCCTTCCGAAAGTCGGAGAAGCTCAAGGATGGTACCGATCGATGCGCGCTACCCCATTTAGTGGGGGTAGAGCCTACTTGCAAGTCTCTCCGACCTTTACAAAAAAAGTTATTCAAGAATATCTCTTTCTCCTATGTGCTTTCATCCCTAACCCTAACCCTAACCCTTCCGAAAGTCGTAGAAGCTCAAGGATGGTACCGATCGATGCGCGCTACCACATTTAGTGGGGGTAGAGCCTACTTGCAAGTCTCTCCGACCTTCACAAAAAAAGTTATTCAAGAATATCTCCTCAGATTTGGGGGAATTTCGTCGGTCGACCTCTTCCGAAGGTCGTACAAGCTCGGGGATGGTACCAATCGATCCGCAGGACCCAAATTAGTCCAGATGCAACCACTTTCCAAGTCTCTCCGACCTTCACAAAAAAAGTTATTCAAGAATATCTCTTTCTCCTATGTGCTTTCATCCCTAACCCTCACCCTAACCCTTCCGAAAGTCGGAGAAGCTCAAGGATGGTACCGATCGATGCGCGCTACCCCATTTAGTGGGGGTAGAGCCTACTTGCAAGTCTCTCCGACCTTCACAAAAAAAGTTATTCAAGAATATCTCTTTCTCCTATGTGCTTTCATCCCTAACCCTAACCCTAACCCTTCCGAAAGTCGGAGAAGCTCAAGGATGGTACCGATCGATGCGCGCTACCCCATTTAGTGGGGGTAGAGCCTACTTGCAAGTCTCTCCGACCTTCACAAAAAAAGTTATTCAAGAATATCTCCTCAGATTTGGGGGAATTTCGTCGGTCGACCTCTTCCGAAGGTCGTACAAGCTCGGGGATGGTACCAATCGATCCGCAGGACCCAAATTAGTCCAGATGCAACCACTTTCCAAGTCTCTCCGACCTTCACAAAAAAAGTTATTCAAGAATATCTCTTTCTCCTATGTGCTTTCATCCCTAACCCTAACCCTTACGAAAGTCGGAGAAGCTCAAGGATGGTACCGATCGATGCGCGCAACCCCATTTAGTGGGGGTAGAGCCTACTTGCAAGTCTCTCCGACCTTCACAAAAAAAGTTATTCAAGAATATCTCCTCAGATTTGGGGGAATTTCGTCGGTCGACCTCTTTCGAAGGTCGTACAAGCTCGGGGATGGTACCAATCGATCTGCAGGACCCAAATTAGTCCAGATGCAACCACTTTCTAAGTCTCTCCGACCTTCACAAAAAAAGTTATTCAAGAATATCTCTTTCTCCTATGTGCTTTCATCCCTAACCCTAATCCTAACCCTTCCGAAAGTCGGAGAAGCTCAAGGATGGTACCGATCGATGCGCACTACCCCATTTAGTGGGGGTAGAGCCTACTTGCAAGTCTCTCCGACCTTCACAAAAAAAGTTATTCAAGAATATCTCTTTCTCCTATGTGCTTTCATCCCTAACCCTAACCCTAACCCTTCCGAAAGTCGTAGAAGCTCAAGGATGGTACTGATCGATGCGCGCTACCACATTTAGTGGGGGTAGAGCCTACTTGCAAGTCTCTCCGACCTTCACAAAAAAAGTTATTCAAGAATATCTCCTCAGATTTGGGGGAATTTCGTCGGTCGACCTCTTCCGAAGGTCGTACAAGCTCGGGGATGGTACCAATCGATCCGCAGGACCCAAATTAGTCCAGATGCAACCACTTTCCAAGTCTCTCCGACCTTCACAAAAAAAGTTATTCAAGAATATCTCTTTCTCCTATGTGCTTTCATCCCTAACCCTCACCCTAACCCTTCCGAAAGTCGGAGAAGCTCAAGGATGGTACCGATCGATGCGCGCTACCCCATTTAGTGGGGGTAGAGCCTACTTGCAAGTCTCTCCGACCTTCACAAAAAAAGTTATTCAAGAATATCTCTTTCTCCTATGTGCTTTCATCCCTAACCCTAACCCTAACCCTTCCGAAAGTCGGAGAAGCTCAAGGATGGTACCGATCGATGCGCGCTACCCCATTTAGTGGGGGTAGAGCCTACTTGCAAGTCTCTCCGACCTTCACAAAAAAAGTTATTCAAGAATATCTCCTCAGATTTGGGGGAATTTCGTCGGTCGACCTCTTCCGAAGGTCGTACAAGCTCGGGGATGGTACCAATCGATCCGCAGGACCCAAATTAGTCCAGATGCAACCACTTTCCAAGTCTCTCCGACCTTCACAAAAAAAGTTATTCAAGAATATCTCTTTCTCCTATGTGCTTTCATCCCTAACCCTAACCCTAACCCTTCCGAAAGTCGGAGAAGCTCAAGGATGGTACCGATCGATGCGCGCTACCCCATTTAGTGGGGGTAGAGCCTACTTGAAAGTCTCTCCGACCTTCACAAAAAAAGTTATTCAAGAATATCTCTTTCTCCTATGTGCTTTCAGCCCTAACCCTCACCCTAACCCTTCCGAAAGTCGGAGAAGCTCAAGGATGGTACCGATCGATGCGCGCTACCCCATTTAGTGGGGGTAGAGCCTACTTGCAAGTCTCTCCGACCTTCAAAAAAAAAGTTATTCAAGAATATCTCTTTCTCCTATGTGCTTTCATCCCTAACCCTAACCCTAACCCTTCCGAAAGTCGGAGAAGCTCAAGGATGGTACCGATCGATGCGCGCTACCCCATTTAGTGGGGGTAGAGCCTACTTGCAAGTCTCTCCGACCTTCACAAAAAAGGTTATTCAAGAATATCTCTTTCTCCTATGTGCTTTCATCCCTAACCCTAACCCTAACCCTTCCGAAAGTCGGAGAAGCTCAAGGATGGTACCGATCGATGCGCGCTACCCCATTTAGTGGGGGTAGAGCCTACTTGCAAGTCTCTCCGACCTTCACAAAAAAAGTTATTCAAGAATATCTCTTTCTCCTATGTGCTTTCATCCCTAACCCTAACCCTAACCCTTCCGAAAGTCGGAGAAGCTCAAGGATGGTACCAATCGATGCGCGCTACCCCATTTAGTGGGGGTAGAGCCTACTTGCAAGTCTCTCCGACCTTCACAAAAAAAGTTATTCAAGAATATCTCCTCAGATTTGGGGGAATTTCGTCGGTCGACCTCTTTCGAAGGTCGTACAAGCTCGGGGATGGTACCAATCGATCTGCAGGACCCAAATTAGTCCAGATGCAACCACTTTCTAAGTCTCTCCGACCTTCACAAAAAAAGTTATTCAAGAATATCTCTTTCTCCTATGTGCTTTCATCCCTAACCCTAATCCTAACCCTTCCGAAAGTCGGAGAAGCTCAAGGATGGTACCGATCGATGCGCGCTACCCCATTTAGTGGGGGTAGAGCCTACTTGCAAGTCTCTCCGACCTTCACAAAAAAAGTTATTCAAGAATATCTCTTTCTCCTATGTGCTTTCATCCCTAACCCTAACCCTAACCCTTCCGAAAGTCGTAGAAGCTCAAGGATGGTACCGATCGATGCGCGCTACCACATTTAGTGGGGGTAGAGCCTACTTGCAAGTCTCTCCGACCTTCACAAAAAAAGTTATTCAAGAATATCTCCTCAGATTTGGGGGAATTTCGTCGGTCGACCTCTTCCGAAGGTCGTACAAGCTCGGGGATGGTACCAATCGATCCGCAGGACCCAAATTAGTCCAGATGCAACCACTTTCCAAGTCTCTCCGACCTTCACAAAAAAAGTTATTCAAGAATATCTCTTTCTCCTATGTGCTTTCATCCCTAACCCTCACCCTAACCCTTCCGAAAGTCGGAGAAGCTCAAGGATGGTACCGATCGATGCGCGCTACCTCATTTAGTGGGGGTAGAGCCTACTTGCAAGTCTCTCCGACCTTCACAAAAAAAGTTATTCAAGAATATCTCTTTCTCCTATGTGCTTTCATCCCTAACCCTAACCCTAACCCTTCCGAAAGTCGGAGAAGCTCAAGGATGGTACCGATCGATGCGCGCTACCCCATTTAGTGGGGGTAGAGCCTACTTGCAAGTCTCTCCGACCTTCACAAAAAAAGTTATTCAAGAATATCTCCTCAGATTTGGGGGAATTTCGTCGGTCGACCTCTTCCGAAGGTCGTACAAGCTCGGGGATGGTACCAATCGATCCGCAGGACCCAAATTAGTCCAGATGCAACCACTTTCCAAGTCTCTCCGACCTTCACAAAAAAAGTTATTCAAGAATATCTCTTTCTCCTATGTGCTTTCATCCCTAACCCTAACCCTAACCCTTCCGAAAGTCGGAGAAGCTCAAGGATGGTACTGATCGATGCGCGCTACCCCATTTAGTGGGGGTAGAGCCTACTTGCAAGTCTCTCCGACCTTCACAAAAAAAGTTATTCAAGAATATCTCTTTCTCCTATGTGCTTTCAGCCCTAACCCTCACCCTAACCCTTCCGAAAGTCGGAGAAGCTCAAGGATGGTACCGATCGATGCGCGCTACCCCATTTAGTGGGGGTAGAGCCTACTTGCAAGTCTCTCCGACCTTCACAAAAAAAGTTATTCAAGAATATCTCTTTCTCCTATGTGCTTTCATCCCTAACCCTAACCCTAACCCTTCCGAAAGTCGGAGAAGCTCAAGGATGGTACCAATCGATGCGCGCTACCCCATTTAGTGGGGGTAGAGCCTACTTGCAAGTCTCTCCGACCTTCACAAAAAAAGTTATTCAAGAATATCTCCTCAGATTTGGGGGAATTTCGTCGGTCGACCTCTTTCGAAGGTCGTACAAGCTCGGGGATGGTACCAATCGATCTGCAGGACCCAAATTAGTCCAGATGCAACCACTTTCTAAGTCTCTCCGACCTTCACAAAAAAAGTTATTCAAGAATATCTCTTTCTCCTATGTGCTTTCATCCCTAACCCTAATCCTAACCCTTCCGAAAGTCGGAGAAGCTCAAGGATGGTACCGATCGATGCGCGCTACCCCATTTAGTGGGGGTAGAGCCTACTTGCAAGTCTCTCCGACCTTCACAAAAAAAGTTATTCAAGAATATCTCTTTCTCCTATGTGCTTTCATCCCTAACCCTAACCCTAACCCTTCCGAAAGTCGTAGAAGCTCAAGGATGGTACCGATCGATGCGCGCTACCACATTTAGTGGGGGTAGAGCCTACTTGCAAGTCTCTCCGACCTTCACAAAAAAAGTTATTCAAGAATATCTCCTCAGATTTGGGGGAATTTCGTCGGTCGACCTCTTCCGAAGGTCGTACAAGCTCGGGGATGGTACCAATCGATCCGCAGGACCCAAATTAGTCCAGATGCAACCACTTTTCAAGTCTCTCCGACCTTCACAAAAAAAGTTATTCAAGAATATCTCTTTCTCCTATGTGCTTTCATCCCTAACCCTCACCCTAACCCTTCCGAAAGTCGGAGAAGCTCAAGGATGGTACCGATCGATGCGCGCTACCCCATTTAGTGGGGGTAGAGCCTACTTGCAAGTCTCTCCGACCTTCACAAAAAAAGTTATTCAAGAATATCTCTTTCTCCTATGTGCTTTCATCCCTAACCCTAACCCTAACCCTTCCGAAAGTCGGAGAAGCTCAAAGATGGTACCGATCGATGCGCGCTACCCCATTTAGTGGGGGTAGAGCCTACTTGCAAGTCTCTCCGACCTTCACAAAAAAAGTTATTCAAGAATATCTCCTCAGATTTGGGGGAATTTCGTCGGTCGACCTCTTCCGAAGGTCGTACAAGCTCGGGGATGGTACCAATCGATCCGCAGGACCCAAATTAGTCCAGATGCAACCACTTTCCAAGTCTCTCCGACCTTCACAAAAAAAGTTATTCAAGAATATCTCTTTCTCCTATGTGCTTTCATCCCTAACCCTCACCCTAACCCTTCCAAAAGTCGGAGAAGCTCAAGGATGGTACCGATCGATGCGCGCTACCCCATTTAGTGGGGGTAGAGCCTACTTGCAAGTCTCTCCGACCTTCACAAAAAAAGTTATTCAAGAATATCTCTTTCTCCTATGTGCTTTCATCCCTAACCCTAACCCTAACCCTTCCGAAAGTCGGAGAAGCTCAGGGATGGTACCGATCGATGCGCGCTACCCCATTTAGTGGGGGTAGAGCCTACTTGCAAGTCTCTCCGACCTTCACAAAAAAAGTTATTCAAGAATATCTCCTCAGATTTGGGGGAATTTCGTCGGTCGACCTCTTCCGAAGGTCGTACAAGCTCGGGGATGGTACCAATCGATCCGCAGGACCCAAATTAGTCCAGATGCAACCACTTTCCAAGTCTCTCCGACCTTCACAAAAAAAGTTATTCAAGAATATCTCTTTCTCCTATGTGCTTTCATCCCTAACCCTAACCCTTCCGAAAGTCGGAGAAGCTCAAGGATGGTACCGATCGATGCGCGCTACCCCATTTAGTGGGGGTAGAGCCTACTTGCAAGTCTCTCCGACCTTCACAAAAAAAGTTATTCAAGAATATCTCTTTCTCCTATGTGCTTTCAGCCCTAACCCTCACCCTAACCCTTCCGAAAGTCGGAGAAGCTCAAAGATGGTACCGATCGATGCGCGCTACCCCATTTAGTGGGGGTAGAGCCTACTTGCAAGTCTCTCCGACCTTCACAAAAAAAGTTATTCAAGAATATCTCTTTCTCCTATGTGCTTTCATCCCTAACCCTAACCCTAACCCTTCCGAAAGTCGGAGAAGCTCAAGGATGGTACCAATCGATGCGCGCTACCCCATTTAGTGGGGGTAGAGCCTACTTGCAAGTCTCTCCGACCTTCACAAAAAAAGTTATTCAAGAATATCTCCTCAGATTTGGGGGAATTTCGTCGGTCGACCTCTTTCGAAGGTCGTACAAGCTCGGGGATGGTACCAATCGATCTGCAGGACCCAAATTAGTCCAGATGCAACCACTTTCTAAGTCTCTCCGACCTTCACAAAAAAAGTTATTCAAGAATATCTCTTTCTCCTATGTGCTTTCATCCCTAACCCTAATCCTAACCCTTCCGAAAGTCGGAGAAGCTCAAGGATGGTACCGATCGATGCGCGCTACCCCATTTAGTGGGGGTAGAGCCTACTTGCAAGTCTCTCCGACCTTCACAAAAAAAGTTATTCAAGAATATCTCTTTCTCCTATGTGCTTTCATCCCTAACCCTAACCCTAACCCTTCCGAAAGTCGTAGAAGCTCAAGGATGGTACCGATCGATGCGCGCTACCACATTTAGTGGGGGTAGAGCCTACTTGCAAGTCTCTCCGACCTTCACAAAAAAAGTTATTCAAGAATATCTCCTCAGATTTGGGGGAATTTCGTCGGTCGACCTCTTCCGAAGGTCGTACAAGCTCGGGGATGGTACCAATCGATCCGCAGGACCCAAATTAGTCCAGATGCAACCACTTTCCAAGTCTCTCCGACCTTCACAAAAAAAGTTATTCAAGAATATCTCTTTCTCCTATGTGCTTTCATCCCTAACCCTCACCCTAACCCTTCCGAAAGTCGGAGAAGCTCAAGGATGGTACCGATCGATGCGCGCTACCCCATTTAGTGGGGGTAGAGCCTACTTGCAAGTCTCTCCGACCTTCACAAAAAAAGTTATTCAAGAATATCTCTTTCTCCTATGTGCTTTCATCCCTAACCCTAACCCTAACCCTTCCGAAAGTCGGAGAAGCTCAAGGATGGTACCGATCGATGCGCGCTACCCCATTTAGTGGGGGTAGAGCCTACTTGCAAGTCTCTCCGACCTTCACAAAAAAAGTTATTCAAGAATATCTCCTCAGATTTGGGGGAATTTCGTCGGTCGACCTCTTCCGAAGGTCGTACAAGCTCGGGGATGGTACCAATCGATCCGCAGGACCCAAATTAGTCCAGATGCAACCACTTTCCAAGTCTCTCCGACCTTCACAAAAAAAGTTATTCAAGAATATCTCTTTCTCCTATGTGCTTTCATCCCTAACCCTAACCCTAACCCTTCCGAAAGTCGGAGAAGCTCAAGGATGGTACCGATCGATGCGCGCTACCCCATTTAGTGGGGGTAGAGCCTACTTGCAAGTCTCTCCGACCTTCACAAAAAAAGTTATTCAAGAATATCTCTTTCTCCTATGTGCTTTCAGCCCTAACCCTCACCCTAACCCTTCCGAAAGTCGGAGAAGCTCAAGGATGGTACCGATCGATGCGCGCTACCCCATTTAGTGGGGGTAGAGCCTACTTGCAAGTCTCTCCGACCTTCACAAAAAAAGTTATTCAAGAATATCTCTTTCTCCTATGTGCTTTCATCCCTAACCCTAACCCTAACCCTTCCGAAAGTCGTAGAAGCTCAAGGATAGTACCGATCGATGCGCGCTACCCCATTTAGTGGGGGTAGAGCCTACTTGCAAGTCTCTCCGACCTTTACAAAAAAAGTTATTCAAGAATATCTCTTTCTCCTATGTGCTTTCATCCCTAACCCTAACCCTAACCCTTCCGAAAGTCGGAGAAGCTCAAGGATGGTACCGATCGATGCGCGCTACCCCATTTAGTGGGGGTAGAGCCTACTTGCAAGTCTCTCCGACCTTCACAAAAAAAGTTATTCAAGAATATCTCTTTCTCCTATGTGCTTTCATCCCTAACCCTAACCCTAACCCTTCCGAAAGTCGGAGAAGCTCAAGGATGGTACCGATCGATGCGCGCTACCCCATTTAGTGGGGGTAGAGCCTACTTGCAAGTCTCTCCGACCTTCACAAAAAAAGTTATTCAAGAATATCTCCTCAGATTTGGGGGAATTTCGTCGGTCGACCTCTTTCGAAGGTCGTACAAGCTCGGGGATGGTACCAATCGATCTGCAGGACCCAAATTAGTCCAGATGCAACCACTTTCTAAGTCTCTCCGACCTTCACAAAAAAAGTTATTCAAGAATATCTCTTTCTCCTATGTGCTTTCATCCCTAACCCTAATCCTAACCCTTCCGAAAGTCGGAGAAGCTCAAGGATGGTACCGATCGATGCGCGCTACCCCATTTAGTGGGGGTAGAGCCTACTTGCAAGTCTCTCCGACCTTCACAAAAAAAGTTATTCAAGAATATCTCTTTCTCCTATGTGCTTTCATCCCTAACCCTAACCCTAACCCTTCCGAAAGTCGGAGAAGCTCAAGGATGGTACCGATCGATGCGCGCTACCCCATTTAGTGGGGGTAGAGCCTACTTGCAAGTCTCTCCGACCTTCACAAAAAAAGTTATTCAAGAATATCTCTTTCTCCTATGTGCTTTCATCCCTAACCCTAACCCTAACCCTTCCGAAAGGCGGAGAAGCTCAAGGATGGTACCGATCGATGCGCGCTACCCCATTTAGTGGGGGTAGAGCCTACTTGCAAGTCTCTCCGACCTTCACAAAAAAAGTTATTCAAGAATATCTCCTCAGATTTGGGGGAATTTCGTCGGTCGACCTCTTCCGAAGGTCGTACAAGCTCGGGGATGGTACCAATCGATCCGCAGGACCCAAATTAGTCAAGATGCAACCACTTTCCAAGTCTCTCCGACCTTCACAAAAAAAGTTATTCAAGAATATCACTTTCTCCTATGTTTTTTCATCCCTAACCCTAACCCTAACCCTTCCGAAAGTCGGAGAAGCTCAAGGATGGTACCTATCGATGCGCGCTACCCCATTTAGTGGGGGTAGAGCCTACTTGCAAGTCTCTCCGACCTTCACAAAAAAAGTTATTCAAGAATATCTCTTTCTCCTATGTGCTTTCATCCCTAACCCTAACCCTAACCCTTCCGAAAGTCGGAGAAGCTCAAGGATGGTACCGATCGATGCGCGCTAGACCATTTAGTGGGGGTAGAGCCTACTTGCAAGTCTCTCCGACCTTCACAAAAAAAGTTATTCAAGAATATCTCCTCAGATTTGGGGGAATTTCGTCGGTCGACCTCTTTCGAAGGTCGTACAAGCTCGGGGATGGTACCAATCGATCTGCAGGACCCAAATTAGTCCAGATGCAACCACTTTCTAAGTCTCTCCGACCTTCACAAAAAAAGTTATTCAAGAATATCTCTTTCTCCTATGTGCTTTCATCCCTAACCCTAATCCTAACCTTTCCGAAAGTCGGAGAAGCTCAAGGATGGTACCGATCGATGCGCGCTACCCCATTTAGTGGGGGTAGAGCCTACTTGCAAGTCTCTCCGACCTTCACAAAAAAAGTTATTCAAGAATATCTCTTTCTCCTATGTGCTTTCATCCCTAACCCTAACCCTAACCCTTCCGAAAGTCGGAGAAGCTCAAGGATGGTACCGATCGATGCGCGCTACCCCATTTAGTGGGGGTAGAGCCTACTTGCAAGTCTCTCCGACCTTCACAAAAAAAGTTATTCAAGAATATCTCCTCAGATTTGGGGGAATTTCGTCGGTCGACCTCTTCCGAAGGTCGTACAAGCTCGGGGATGGTACCAATCGATCCGCAGGACCCAAATTAGTCCAGATGCAACCACTTTCCAAGTCTCTCCGACCTTCACAAAAAAAGTTATTCAAGAATATCTCTTTCTCCTATGTGCTTTCATCCCTAACCCTAACCCTAACCCTTCCGAAAGTCGGAGAAGCTCAAGGATGGTACCGATCGATGCGCGCTACCCCATTTAGTGGGGGTAGAGCCTACTTGCAAGTCTCTCCGACCTTCACAAAAAAAGTTATTCAAGAATATCTCTTTCTCCTATGTGCTTTCATCCCTAACCCTAACCCTAACCCTTCCGAAAGTCGGAGAAGCTCAAGGATGGTACCGATCGATGCGCGCTACCCCATTTAGTGGGGGTAGAGCCTACTTGCAAGTCTCTCCGACCTTCACAAAAAAAGTTATTCAAGAATATCTCCTCAGATTTGGTAAAATTTCGTCGGTCGACCTCTTCCGAAGGTCGTACAAGCTCGGGGATGGTACCAATCGATCCGCAGGACCCAAATTAGTCCAGATGCAACCACTTTCCAAGTCTCTCCGACCTTCACAAAAAAAGTTATTCAAGAATATCTCTTTCTCCTATGTGCTTTCATCCCTAACCCTAACCCTAACCCTTCCGAAAGTCGGAGAAGCTCAAGGATGGTACCGATCGATGCGCGCTACCCCATTTAGTGGGGGTAGAGCCTACTTGCAAGTCTCTCCGACCTTCACAAAAAAAGTTATTCAAGAATATCTCCTCAGATTTGGTAAAATTTCGTCGGTCGACCTCTTCCGAAGGTCGTACAAGCTCGGGGATGGTACCAATCGATCCGCAGGACCCAAATTAGTCCAGATGCAACCACTTTTCAAGTCTCTCCGACCTTCACAAAAAAAGTTATTCAAGAATATCTCTTTCTCCTATGTGCTTTCATCCCTAACCCTAACCCTAACCCTTCCGAAAGTCGGAGAAGCTCAAGGATGGTACCGATCGATGCGCGCTAGCCCATTTAGTGGGGGTAGAGCCTACTTGCAAGTCTCTCCGACCTTCACAAAAAAAGTTATTCAAGAATATCTCTTTCTCCTATGTGCTTTCATCCCTAACCCTAACCCTAACCCTTCCGAAAGTCGGAGAAGCTCAAGGATGGTACCGATCGATGTGCGCTACCCCATTTAGTGGGGGTAGAGCCTACTTGCAAGTCTCTCCGACCTTCACAAAAAAAGTTATTCAAGAATATCTCTTTCTCCTATGTGCTTTCATCCCTAACCCTCACCCTAACCCTTCCGAAAGTCGGAGAAGCTCAAGGATGGTACCGATCGATGCGCGCTACCCCTTTTAGTGGGGGTAGAGCCTACTTGCAAGTCTCTCCGACCTTCACAAAAAAAGTTATTCAAGAATATCTCTTTCTCCTATGTGCTTTCAACCCTAACCCTAACCCTAACCCTTCCGAAAGTCGGAGAAGCTCAAGGATGGTACCGATCGATGCGCGCTACCACATTTAGTGGGGGTAGAGCCTACTTGCAAGTCTTTCCGACCTTCACAAAAAAAGTTATTCAAGAATATCTCTTTCTCCTATGTGCTTTCATCCCTAACCCTCACCCTAACCCTTCCGAAAGTCGGAGAAGCTCAAAGATGGTACCGATCGATGCGCGCTACCCCATTTAGTGGGGGTAGAGCCTACTTGCAAGTCTCTCCGACCTTCACAAAAAAAGTTATTCAAGAATATCTCTTTCTCCTATGTGCTTTCATCCCTAACCCTAACCCTAACCCTTCCGAAAGTCGGAGAAGCTCAAGGATGGTACCGATCGATGCGTGCTACCCCATTTAGTGGGGGTAAAGCCTACTTGCAAGTCTCTCCGACCTTCACAAAAAAAGTTATTCAAGAATATCTCCTCAGATTTGGGGGAATTTCGTCGGTCGACCTCTTCCGAAGGTCGTACAAGCTCGGGGATGGTACCAATCGATCTGCAGGACCCAAATTAGTCCAGATGCAACCACTTTCCAAGTCTCTCCGACCTTCACAAAAAAAGTTATTCAAGAATATCTCTTTCTCCTATGTGCTTTCATCCCTAACCCTAACCCTAACCCTTCCGAAAGTCGGAGAAGCTCAAGGATGGTACCGATCGATGCGCGCTACCCCATTTAGTGGGGGTAGAGCCTACTTGCAAGTCTCCCCGACCTTCACAAAAAAAGTTATTCAAGAATATCTCTTTCTCCTATGTGCTTTCATCCCTAACCCTAACCCTAACCCTTCCGAAAGTCGGAGAAGCTCAAGGATGGTACCGATCGATGCGCGCTACCCCATTTAGTGGGGGTAGAGCCTACTTGCAAGTCTCTCCGACCTTCACAAAAAAAGTTATTCAAGAATATCTCCTCAGATTTGGGGGAATTTCGTCGGTCGACCTCTTCCGAAGGTCGTACAAGCTCGGGGATGGTACCAATCGATCCGCAGGACCCAAATTAGTCAAGATGCAACCACTTTCTAAGTCTCTCCGACCTTCACAAAAAAAGTTATTCAAGAATATCTCTTTCTCCTATGTGCTTTCATCCCTAACCCTAATCCTAACCCTTCCGAAAGTCGGAGAAGCTCAAGGATGGTACCGATCGATGCGCGCTACCCCATTTAGTGGGGGTAGAGCCTACTTGCAAGTCTCTCCGACCTTCACAAAAAAAGTTATTCAAGAATATCTCTTTCTCCTATGTGCTTTCATCCCTAACCCTAACCCTAACCCTTCTGAAAGTCGGAGAAGCTCAAGGATGGTACCGATCGATGCGCGCTACCCCATTTAGTGGGGGTAGAGCCTACTTGCAAGTCTCTCCGACCTTCACAAAAAAAGTTATTCAAGAATATCTCCTCAGATTTGGTAAAATTTCGTCGGTCGACCTCTTCCGAAGGTTGTACAAGCTCGGGGATGGTACCAATCGATCCGCAGGACCCAAATTAGTCCAGATGCAACCACTTTCCAAGTCTCTCCGACCTTCACAAAAAAAGTTATTCAAGAATATCTCTTTCTCCTATGTGCTTTCATCCCTAACCCTAACCCTAACCCTTCCGAAAGTCGAAGAAGCTCAAGGATGGTACCGATCGATGCGCGCTACCCCATTTAGTGGGGGTAGAGCCTACTTGCAAGTCTCTCCGACCTTCACAAAAAAAGTTATTCAAGAATATCTCTTTCTCCTATGTGCTTTCATCCCTAACCCTAACCCTAACCCTTCCGAAAGTCGGAGAAGCTCAAGGATGGTACCGATCGATGCGTGCTACCCCATTTAGTGGGGGTAGAGCCTACTTGCAAGTCTCTCCGACCTTCACAAAAAAAGTTATTCAAGAATATCTCTTTCTCCTATGTGCTTTCATCCCTAACCCTCACCCTAACCCTTCCGAAAGTCGGAGAAGCTCAAGGATGGTACCGATCGATGCGCGCTACCCCATTTAGTGGGGGTAGAGCCTACTTGCAAGTCTCTCCGACCTTCACAAAAAAAGTTATTCAAGAATATCTCTTTCTCCTATGTGCTTTCATCCCTAACCCTAACCCTAACCCTTCCGAAAGTCGGAGAAGCTCAAGGATGGTACCGATCGATGCGCGCTACCCCATTTAGTGGGGGTAGAGCCTACTTGCAAGTCTCTCCGACCTTCACAAAAAAAGTTATTCAAGAATATCTCCTCAGATTTGGGGGAATTTCGTCGGTCGACCTCTTCCGAAGGTCGTACAAGCTCGGGGATGGTACCAATCGATCCGCAGGACCCAAATTAGTCCAAATGCAACCACTTTCTAAGTCTCTCCGACCTTCACAAAAAAAGTTATTCAAGAATATCTCTTTCTCCTATGTGCTTTCATCCCTAACCCTAATCCTAACCCTTCCGAAAGTCGGAGAAGCTCAAGGATGGTACCGATCGATGCGCGCTACCCCATTTAGTGGGGGTAGAGCCTACTTGCAAGTCTCTCCGACCTTCACAAAAAAAGTTATTCAAGAATATCTCTTTCTCCTATGTGCTTTCATCCCTAACCCTAACCCTAACCCTTCTGAAAGTCGGAGAAGCTCAAGGATGGTACCGATCGATGCGCGCTACCCCATTTAGTGGGGGTAGAGCCTACTTGCAAGTCTCTCCGACCTTCACAAAAAAAGTTATTCAAGAATATCTCCTCAGATTTGGTAAAATTTCGTCGGTCGACCTCTTCCGAAGGTTGTACAAGCTCGGGGATGGTACCAATCGATCCGCAGGACCCAAATTAGTCCAGATGCAACCACTTTCCAAGTCTCTCCGACCTTCACAAAAAAAGTTATTCAAGAATATCTCTTTCTCCTATGTGCTTTCATCCCTAACCCTAACCCTAACCCTTCCGAAAGTCGAAGAAGCTCAAGGATGGTACCAATCGATGCGCGCTACCCCATTTAGTGGGGGTAGAGCCTACTTGCAAGTCTCTCCGACCTTCACAAAAAAAGTTATTCAAGAATATCTCTTTCTCCTATGTGCTTTCATCCCTAACCCTAACCCTAACCCTTCTGAAAGTCGGAGAAGCTCAAGGATGGTACCGATCGATGCGCGCTACCCCATTTAGTGGGGGTAGAGCCTACTTGCAAGTCTCTCCGACCTTCACAAAAAAAGTTATTCAAGAATATCTCCTCAGATTTGGTAAAATTTCGTCGGTCGACCTCTTCCGAAGGTTGTACAAGCTCGGGGATGGTACCAATCGATCCGCAGGACCCAAATTAGTCCAGATGCAACCACTTTCCAAGTCTCTCCGACCTTCACAAAAAAAGTTATTCAAGAATATCTCTTTCTCCTATGTGCTTTCATCCCTAACCCTAACCCTAACCCTTCCGAAAGTCGAAGAAGCTCAAGGATGGTACCGATCGATGCGCGCTACCCCATTTAGTGGGGGTAGAGCCTACTTGCAAGTCTCTCCGACCTTCACAAAAAAAGTTATTCAAGAATATCTCTTTCTCCTATGTGCTTTCATCCCTAACCCTAACCCTAACCCTTCCGAAAGTCGGAGAAGCTCAAGGATGGTACCGATCGATGCGTGCTACCCCATTTAGTGGGGGTAGAGCCTACTTGCAAGTCTCTCCGACCTTCACAAAAAAAGTTATTCAAGAATATCTCTTTCTCCTATGTGCTTTCATCCCTAACCCTCACCCTAACCCTTCCGAAAGTCGGAGAAGCTCAAGGATGGTACCGATCGATGCGCGCTACCCCATTTAGTGGGGGTAGAGCCTACTTGCAAGTCTCTCCGACCTTCACAAAAAAAGTTATTCAAGAATATCTCTTTCTCCTATGTGCTTTCATCCCTAACCCTAACCCTAACCCTTCCGAAAGTCGGAGAAGCTCAAGGATGGTACCGATCGATGCGCGCTACCCCATTTAGTGGGGGTAGAGCCTACTTGCAAGTCTCTCCGACCTTCACAAAAAAAGTTATTCAAGAATATCTCCTCAGATTTGGGGGAATTTCGTCGGTCGACCTCTTCCGAAGGTCGTACAAGCTCGGGGATGGTACCAATCGATCCGCAGGACCCAAATTAGTCCAAATGCAACCACTTTCTAAGTCTCTCCGACCTTCACAAAAAAAGTTATTCAAGAATATCTCTTTCTCCTATGTGCTTTCATCCCTAACCCTAATCCTAACCCTTCCGAAAGTCGGAGAAGCTCAAGGATGGTACCGATCGATGCGCGCTACCCCATTTAGTGGGGGTAGAGCCTACTTGCAAGTCTCTCCGACCTTCACAAAAAAAGTTATTCAAGAATATCTCTTTCTCCTATGTGCTTTCATCCCTAACCCTAACCCTAACCCTTCTGAAAGTCGGAGAAGCTCAAGGATGGTACCGATCGATGCGCGCTACCCCATTTAGTGGGGGTAGAGCCTACTTGCAAGTCTCTCCGACCTTCACAAAAAAAGTTATTCAAGAATATCTCCTCAGATTTGGTAAAATTTCGTCGGTCGACCTCTTCCGAAGGTTGTACAAGCTCGGGGATGGTACCAATCGATCCGCAGGACCCAAATTAGTCCAGATGCAACCACTTTCCAAGTCTCTCCGACCTTCACAAAAAAAGTTATTCAAGAATATCTCTTTCTCCTATGTGCTTTCATCCCTAACCCTAACCCTAACCCTTCCGAAAGTCGAAGAAGCTCAAGGATGGTACCAATCGATGCGCGCTACCCCATTTAGTGGGGGTAGAGCCTACTTGCAAGTCTCTCCGACCTTCACAAAAAAAGTTATTCAAGAATATCTCTTTCTCCTATGTGCTTTCATCCCTAACCCTAACCCTAACCCTTCCGAAAGTCGGAGAAGCTCAAGGATGGTACCGATCGATGCGCGCTAGCCCATTTAGTGGGGGTAGAGCCTACTTGCAAGTCTCTCCGACCTTCACAAAAAAAGTTATTCAAGAATATCTCTTTCTCCTATGTGCTTTCATCCCTAACCCTAACCCTAACCCTTCCGAAAGTCGGAGAAGCTCAAGGATGGTACCGATCGATGCGCGCTACCCCATTTAGTGGGGGTAGAGCCTACTTGCAAGTCTCTCCGACCTTCACAAAAAAAGTTATTCAAGAATATCTCTTTCTCCTATGTGCTTTCATCCCTAACCCTCACCCTAACCCTTCCGAAAGTCGGAGAAGCTCAAAGATGGTACCGATCGATGCGCGCTACCCCATTTAGTGGGGGTAGAGCCTACTTGCAAGTCTCTCCGACCTTCACAAAAAAAGTTATTCAAGAATATCTCTTTCTCCTATGTGCTTTCATCCCTAACCCTAACCCTAACCCTTCCGAAAGTCGGAGAAGCTCAAGGATGGTACCGATCGATGCGCGCTACCCCATTTAGTGGGGGTAGAGCCTACTTGCAAGTCTCTCCGACCTTCACAAAAAAAGTTATTCAAGAATATCTCTTTCTCCTATGTGCTTTCATCCCTAACCCTCACCCTAACCCTTCCGAAAGTCGGAGAAGCTCAAGGATGGTACCGATCGATGCGCGCTACCCCATTTAGTGGGGGTAGAGCCTACTTGCAAGTCTCTCCGACCTTCACAAAAAAAGTTATTCAAGAATATCTCTTTCTCCTATGTGCTTTCATCCCTAACCCTAACCCTAACCCTTCCGAAAGTCGGAGAAGCTCAAGGATGGTACCGATCGATGCGCGCTACCCCATTTAGTGGGGGTAGAGCCTACTTGCAAGTCTCTCCGACCTTCACAAAAAAAGTTATTCAAGAATATCTCCTCAGATTTGGGGGAATTTCGTCGGTCGACCTCTTCCGAAGGTCGTACAAGCTCGGGGATGGTACCAATCGATCTGCAGGACCCAAATTAGTCCAGATGCAACCACTTTCCAAGTCTCTCCGACCTTCACAAAAAAAGTTATTCAAGAATATCTCTTTCTCCTATGTGCTTTCATCCCTAACCCTAACCCTAACCCTTCCGAAAGTCGAAGAAGCTCAAGGATGGTACCGATCGATGCGCGCTACCCCATTTAGTGGGGGTAGAGCCTACTTGCAAGTCTCTCCGACCTTCACAAAAAAAGTTATTCAAGAATATCTCTTTCTCCTATGTGCTTTCATCCCTAACCCTAACCCTAACCCTTCCGAAAGTCGGAGAAGCTCAAGGATGGTACCGATCGATGCGCGCTAGCCCATTTAGTGGGGGTAGAGCCAACTTGCAAGTCTCTCCGACCTTCACAAAAAAAGTTATTCAAGAATATCTCTTTCTCCTATGTGCTTTCATCCCTAACCCTAACCCTAACCCTTCCGAAAGTCGGAGAAGCTCAAGGATGGTACCGATCGATGCGCGCTAGCCCATTTAGTGGGGGTAGAGCCTACTTGCAAGTCTCTCCGACCTTCACAAAAAAAGTTATTCAAGAATATCTCTTTCTCCTATGTGCTTTCATCCCTAACCCTAACCCTAACCCTTCCGAAAGTCGGAGAAGCTCAAGGATGGTACCGATCGATGCGCGCTAGCCCATTTAGTGGGGGTAGAGCCTACTTGCAAGTCTCTCCGACCTTCACAAAAAAAGTTATTCAAGAATATCTCTTTCTCCTATGTGCTTTCATCCCTAACCCTAACCCTAACCCTTCCGAAAGTCGGAGAAGCTCAAGGATGGTACCGATCGATGCGCGCTACCCCATTTAGTGGGGGTAGAGCCTACTTGCAAGTCTCTCCGACCTTCACAAAAAAAGTTATTCAAGAATATCTCTTTCTCCTATGTGCTTTCATCCCTAACCCTCACCCTAACCCTTCCGAAAGTCGGAGAAGCTCAAAGATGGTACCGATCGATGCGCGCTACCCCATTTAGTGGGGGTAGAGCCTACTTGCAAGTCTCTCCGACCTTCACAAAAAAAGTTATTCAAGAATATCTCTTTCTCCTATGTGCTTTCATCCCTAACCCTAACCCTAACCCTTCCGAAAGTCGGAGAAGCTCAAGGATGGTACCGATCGATGCGCGCTACCCCATTTAGTGGGGGTAGAGCCTACTTGCAAGTCTCTCCGACCTTCACAAAAAAAGTTATTCAAGAATATCTCTTTCTCCTATGTGCTTTCATCCCTAACCCTCACCCTAACCCTTCCGAAAGTCGGAGAAGCTCAAGGATGGTACCGATCGATGCGCGCTACCCCATTTAGTGGGGGTAGAGCCTACTTGCAAGTCTCTCCGACCTTCACAAAAAAAGTTATTCAAGAATATCTCTTTCTCCTATGTGCTTTCATCCCTAACCCTAACCCTAACCCTTCCGAAAGTCGGAGAAGCTCAAGGATGGTACCGATCGATGCGCGCTACCCCATTTAGTGGGGGTAGAGCCTACTTGCAAGTCTCTCCGACCTTCACAAAAAAAGTTATTCAAGAATATCTCCTCAGATTTGGGGGAATTTCGTCGGTCGACCTCTTCCGAAGGTCGTACAAGCTCGGGGATGGTACCAATCGATCTGCAGGACCCAAATTAGTCCAGATGCAACCACTTTCCAAGTCTCTCCGACCTTCACAAAAAAAGTTATTCAAGAATATCTCTTTCTCCTATGTGCTTTCATCCCTAACCCTAACCCTAACCCTTCCGAAAGTCGAAGAAGCTCAAGGATGGTACCGATCGATGCGCGCTACCCCATTTAGTGGGGGTAGAGCCTACTTGCAAGTCTCTCCGACCTTCACAAAAAAAGTTATTCAAGAATATCTCTTTCTCCTATGTGCTTTCATCCCTAACCCTAACCCTAACCCTTCCGAAAGTCGGAGAAGCTCAAGGATGGTACCGATCGATGCGCGCTAGCCCATTTAGTGGGGGTAGAGCCTACTTGCAAGTCTCTCCGACCTTCACAAAAAAAGTTATTCAAGAATATCTCTTTCTCCTATGTGCTTTCATCCCTAACCCTAACCCTAACCCTTCCGAAAGTCGGAGAAGCTCAAGGATGGTACCGATCGATGCGCGCTACCCCATTTAGTGGGGGTAGAGCCTACTTGCAAGTCTCTCCGACCTTCACAAAAAAAGTTATTCAAGAATATCTCTTTCTCCTATGTGCTTTCATCCCTAACCCTCACCCTAACCCTTCCGAAAGTCGGAGAAGCTCAAGGATGGTACCGATCGATGCGCGCTACCCCATTTAGTGGGGGTAGAGCCTACTTGCAAGTCTCTCCGACCTTCACAAAAAAAGTTATTCAAGAATATCTCTTTCTCCTATGTGCTTTCATCCCTAACCCTAACCCTAACCCTTCCGAAAGTCGGAGAAGCTCAAGGATGGTACCGATCGATGCGCGCTACCCCATTTAGTGGGGGTAGAGCCTACTTGCAAGTCTCTCCGACCTTCACAAAAAAAGTTATTCAAGAATATCTCTTTCTCCTATGTGCTTTCATCCCTAACCCTCACCCTAACCCTTCCGAAAGTCGGAGAAGCTCAAGGATGGTACCGATCGATGCGCGCTACCCCATTTAGTGGGGGTAGAGCCTACTTGCAAGTCTCTCCGACCTTCACAAAAAAAGTTATTCAAGAATATCTCTTTCTCCTATGTGCTTTCATCCCTAACCCTAACCCTAACCCTTCCGAAAGTCGGAGAAGCTCAAGGATGGTACCGATCGATGCGCGCTACCCCATTTAGTGGGGGTAGAGCCTACTTGCAAGTCTCTCCGACCTTCACAAAAAAAGTTATTCAAGAATATCTCCTCAGATTTGGGGGAATTTCGTCGGTCGACCTCTTCCGAAGGTCGTACAAGCTCGGGGATGGTACCAATCGATCCGCAGGACCCAAATTAGTCCAGATGCAACCACTTTCTAAGTCTCTCCGACCTTCACAAAAAAAGTTATTCAAGAATATCTCTTTCTCCTATGTGCTTTCATCCCTAACCCTAATCCTAACCCTTCCGAAAGTCGGAGAAGCTCAAGGATGGTACCGATCGATGCGCGCTACCCCATTTAGTGGGGGTAGAGCCTACTTGCAAGTCTCTCCGACCTTCACAAAAAAAGTTATTCAAGAATATCTCTTTCTCCTATGTGCTTTCATCCCTAACCCTAACCCTAACCCTTCTGAAAGTCGGAGAAGCTCAAGGATGGTACCGATCGATGCGCGCTACCCCATTTAGTGGGGGTAGAGCCTACTTGCAAGTCTTTCCGACCTTCACAAAAAAAGTTATTCAAGAATATCTCCTCAGATTTGGTAAAATTTCGTCGGTCGACCTCTTCCGAAGGTTGTACAAGCTCGGGGATGGTACCAATCGATCCGCAGGACCCAAATTAGTCCAGATGCAACCACTTTCCAAGTCTCTCCGACCTTCACAAAAAAAGTTATTCAAGAATATCTCTTTCTCCTATGTGCTTTCATCCCTAACCCTAACCCTAACCCTTCCGAAAGTCGAAGAAGCTCAAGGATGGTACCGATCGATGCGCGCTACCCCATTTAGTGGGGGTAGAGCCTACTTGCAAGTCTCTCCGACCTTCACAAAAAAAGTTATTCAAGAATATCTCTTTCTCCTATGTGCTTTCATCCCTAACCCTAACCCTAACCCTTCCGAAAGTCGGAGAAGCTCAAGGATGGTACCGATCGATGCGCGCTACCCCATTTAGTGGGGGTAGAGCCTACTTGCAAGTCTCTCCGACCTTCACAAAAAAAGTTATTCAAGAATATCTCTTTCTCCTATGTGCTTTCATCCCTAACCCTCACCCTAACCCTTCCGAAAGTCGGAGAAGCTCAAGGATGGTACCGATCGATGCGCGCTACCCCATTTAGTGGGGGTAGAGCCTACTTGCAAGTCTCTCCGACCTTCACAAAAAAAGTTATTCAAGAATATCTCTTTCTCCTATGTGCTTTCATCCCTAACCCTAACCCTAACCCTTCCGAAAGTCGGAGAAGCTCAAGGATGGTACCGATCGATGCGCGCTACCCCATTTAGTGGGGGTAGAGCCTACTTGCAAGTCTCTCCGACCTTCACAAAAAAAGTTATTCAAGAATATCTCCTCAGATTTGGGGGAATTTCGTCGGTCGACCTCTTCCGAAGGTCGTACAAGCTCGGGGATGGTACCAATCGATCTGCAGGACCCAAATTAGTCCAGATGCAACCACTTTCCAAGTCTCTCCGACCTTCACAAAAAAAGTTATTCAAGAATATCTCTTTCTCCTATGTGCTTTCATCCCTAACCCTAACCCTAACCCTTCCGAAAGTCGGAGAAGCTCAAGGATGGTACCGATCGATGCGCGCTACCCCATTTAGTGGGGGTAGAGCCTACTTGCAAGTCTCTCCGACCTTCACAAAAAAAGTTATTCAAGAATATCTCTTTCTCCTATGTGCTTTCATCCCTAACCCTAACCCTAACCCTTCTGAAAGTCGGAGAAGCTCAAGGATGGTACCGATCGATGCGCGCTACCCCATTTAGTGGGGGTAGAGCCTACTTGCAAGTCTCTCCGACCTTCACAAAAAAAGTTATTCAAGAATATCTCCTCAGATTTGGTAAAATTTCGTCGGTCGACCTCTTCCGAAGGTTGTACAAGCTCGGGGATGGTACCAATCGATCCGCAGGACCCAAATTAGTCCAGATGCAACCACTTTCCAAGTCTCTCCGACCTTCACAAAAAAAGTTATTCAAGAATATCTCTTTCTCCTATGTGCTTTCATCCCTAACCCTAACCCTTCCGAAAGTCGAAGAAGCTCAAGGATGGTACCGATCGATGCGCGCTACCCCATTTAGTGGGGGTAGAGCCTACTTGCAAGTCTCTCCGACCTTCACAAAAAAAGTTATTCAAGAATATCTCTTTCTCCTATGTGCTTTCATCCCTAACCCTAACCCTAACCCTTCCGAAAGTCGGAGAAGCTCAAGGATGGTACCGATCGATGCGCGCTAGCCCATTTAGTGGGGGTAGAGCCTACTTGCAAGTCTCTCCGACCTTCACAAAAAAAGTTATTCAAGAATATCTCTTTCTCCTATGTGCTTTCATCCCTAACCCTAACCCTAACCCTTCCGAAAGTCGGAGAAGCTCAAGGATGGTACCGATCGATGCGCGCTACCCCATTTAGTGGGGGTAGAGCCTACTTGCAAGTCTCTCCGACCTTCACAAAAAAAGTTATTCAAGAATATCTCTTTCTCCTATGTGCTTTCATCCCTAACCCTCACCCTAACCCTTCCGAAAGTCGGAGAAGCTCAAGGATGGTACCGATCGATGCGCGCTACCCCATTTAGTGGGGGTAGAGCCTACTTGCAAGTCTCTCCGACCTTCACAAAAAAAGTTATTCAAGAATATCTCTTTCTCCTATGTGCTTTCATCCCTAACCCTAACCCTTCCGAAAGTCGGAGAAGCTCAAGGATGGTACCGATCGATGCGCGCTACCCCATTTAGTGGGGGTAGAGCCTACTTGCAAGTCTCTCCGACCTTCACAAAAAAAGTTATTCAAGAATATCTCTTTCTCCTATGTGCTTTCATCCCTAACCCTCACCCTAACCCTTCCGAAAGTCGGAGAAGCTCAAGGATGGTACCGATCGATGCGCGCTACCCCATTTAGTGGGGGTAGAGCCTACTTGCAAGTCTCTCCGACCTTCACAAAAAAAGTTATTCAAGAATATCTCTTTCTCCTATGTGCTTTCATCCCTAACCCTCACCCTAACCCTTCCAAAAGTCGGAGAAGCTCAAGGATGGTACCGATCGATGCGCGCTACCCCATTTAGTGGGGGTAGAGCCTACTTGCAAGTCTCTCCGACCTTCACAAAAAAAGTTATTCAAGAATATCTCTTTCTCCTATGTGCTTTCATCCCTAACCCTAACCCTAACCCTTCCGAAAGTCGGAGAAGCTCAAGGATGGTACCGATCGATGCGCGCTACCCCATTTAGTGGGGGTAGAGCCTACTTGCAAGTCTCTCCGACCTTCACAAAAAAAGTTATTCAAGAATATCTCCTCAGATTTGGGGGAATTTCGTCGGTCGACCTCTTCCGAAGGTCGTACAAGCTCGGGGATGGTACCAATCGATCCGCAGGACCCAAATTAGTCCAGATGCAACCACTTTCTAAGTCTCTCCGACCTTCACAAAAAAAGTTATTCAAGAATATCTCTTTCTCCTATGTGCTTTCATCCCTAACCCTAACCCTTCCGAAAGTCGGAGAAGCTCAAGGATGGTACCGATCGATGCGCGCTACCCCATTTAGTGGGGGTAGAGCCTACTTGCAAGTCTCTCCGACCTTCACAAAAAAAGTTATTCAAGAATATCTCTTTCTCCTATGTGCTTTCATCCCTAACCCTAACCCTAACTCTTCTGAAAGTCGGAGAAGCTCAAGGATGGTACCGATCGATGCGCGCTACCCCATTTAGTGGGGGTAGAGCCTACTTGCAAGTCTTTCCGACCTTCACAAAAAAAGTTATTCAAGAATATCTCCTCAGATTTGGTAAAATTTCGTCGGTCGACCTCTTCCGAAGGTTGTACAAGCTCGGGGATGGTACCAATCGATCCGCAGGACCCAAATTAGTCCAGATGCAACCACTTTCCAAGTCTCTCCGACCTTCACAAAAAAAGTTATTCAAGAATATCTCTTTCTCCTATGTGCTTTCATCCCTAACCCTAACCCTAACCCTTCCGAAAGTCGAAGAAGCTCAAGGATGGTACCGATCGATGCGCGCTACCCCATTTAGTGGGGGTAGAGCCTACTTGCAAGTCTCTCCGACCTTCACAAAAAAAGTTATTCAAGAATATCTCTTTCTCCTATGTGCTTTCATCCCTAACCCTAACCCTAACCCTTCCGAAAGTCGGAGAAGCTCAAGGATGGTACCGATCGATGCGCGCTACCCCATTTAGTGGGGGTAGAGCCTACTTGCAAGTCTCTCCGACCTTCACAAAAAAAGTTATTCAAGAATATCTCTTTCTCCTATGTGCTTTCATCCCTAACCCTCACCCTAACCCTTCCGAAAGTCGGAGAAGCTCAAGGATGGTACCGATCGATGCGCGCTACCCCATTTAGTGGGGGTAGAGCCTACTTGCAAGTCTCTCCGACCTTCACAAAAAAAGTTATTCAAGAATATCTCTTTCTCCTATGTGCTTTCATCCCTAACCCTAACCCTAACCCTTCCGAAAGTCGGAGAAGCTCAAGGATGGTACCGATCGATGCGCGCTACCCCATTTAGTGGGGGTAGAGCCTACTTGCAAGTCTCTCCGACCTTCACAAAAAAAGTTATTCAAGAATATCTCCTCAGATTTGGGGGAATTTCGTCGGTCGACCTCTTCCGAAGGTCGTACAAGCTCGGGGATGGTACCAATCGATCTGCAGGACCCAAATTAGTCCAGATGCAACCACTTTCCAAGTCTCTCCGACCTTCACAAAAAAAGTTATTCAAGAATATCTCTTTCTCCTATGTGCTTTCATCCCTAACCCTAACCCTAACCCTTCCGAAAGTCGGAGAAGCTCAAGGATGGTACCGATCGATGCGCGCTACCCCATTTAGTGGGGGTAGAGCGTACTTGCAAGTCTCTCCGACCTTCACAAAAAAAGTTATTCAAGAATATCTCTTTCTCCTATGTGCTTTCATCCCTAACCCTAACCCTAACCCTTCCGAAAGTCGGAGAAGCTCAAGGATGGTACCGATCGATGCGCGCTACCCCATTTAGTGGGGGTAGAGCCTACTTGCAAGTCTCTCCGACCTTCACAAAAAAAGTTATTCAAGAATATCTCCTCAGATTTGGGGGAATTTCGTCGGTCGACCTCTTCCAAAGGTCGTACAAGCTCGGGGATGGTACCAATCGATCCGCAGGACCCAAATTAGTCCAGATGCAACCACTTTCTAAGTCTCTCCGACCTTCACAAAAAAAGTTATTCAAGAATATCTCTTTCTCCTATGTGCTTTCATCCCTAACCCTAATCCTAACCCTTCCGAAAGTCGGAGAAGCTCAAGGATGGTACCGATCGATGCGCGCTACCCCATTTAGTGGGGGTAGAGCCTACTTGCAAGTCTCTCCGACCTTCACAAAAAAAGTTATTCAAGAATATCTCTTTCTCCTATGTGCTTTCATCCCTAACCCTAACCCTAACCCTTCTGAAAGTCGGAGAAGCTCAAGGATGGTACCGATCGATGCGCGCTACCCCATTTAGTGGGGGTAGAGCCTACTTGCAAGTCTCTCCGACCTTCACAAAAAAAGTTATTCAAGAATATCTCCTCAGATTTGGTAAAATTTCGTCGGTCGACCTCTTCCGAAGGTTGTACAAGCTCGGGGATGGTACCAATCGATCCGCAGGACCCAAATTAGTCCAGATGCAACCACTTTCCAAGTCTCTCCGACCTTCACAAAAAAAGTTATTCAAGAATATCTCTTTCTCCTATGTGCTTTCATCCCTAACCCTAACCCTTCCGAAAGTCGAAGAAGCTCAAGGATGGTACCGATCGATGCGCGCTACCCCATTTAGTGGGGGTAGAGCCTACTTGCAAGTCTCTCCGACCTTCACAAAAAAAGTTATTCAAGAATATCTCTTTCTCCTATGTGCTTTCATCCCTAACCCTAACCCTAACCCTTCCGAAAGTCGGAGAAGCTCAAGGATGGTACCGATCGATGCGCGCTAGCCCATTTAGTGGGGGTAGAGCCTACTTGCAAGTCTCTCCGACCTTCACAAAAAAAGTTATTCAAGAATATCTCTTTCTCCTATGTGCTTTCATCCCTAACCCTAACCCTAACCCTTCCGAAAGTCGGAGAAGCTCAAGGATGGTACCGATCGATGCGCGCTACCCCATTTAGTGGGGGTAGAGCCTACTTGCAAGTCTCTCCGACCTTCACAAAAAAAGTTATTCAAGAATATCTCTTTCTCCTTTGTGCTTTCATCCCTAACCCTCACCCTAACCCTTCCGAAAGTCGGAGAAGCTCAAGGATGGTACCGATCGATGCGCGCTACCCCATTTAGTGGGGGTAGAGCCTACTTGCAAGTCTCTCCGACCTTCACAAAAAAAGTTATTCAAGAATATCTCTTTCTCCTATGTGCTTTCATCCCTAACCCTAACCCTTCCGAAAGTCGGAGAAGCTCAAGGATGGTACCGATCGATGCGCGCTACCCCATTTAGTGGGGGTAGAGCCTACTTGCAAGTCTCTCCGACCTTCACAAAAAAAGTTATTCAAGAATATCTCTTTCTCCTATGTGCTTTCATCCCTAACCCTCACCCTAACCCTTCCGAAAGTCGGAGAAGCTCAAGGATGGTACCGATCGATGCGCGCTACCCCATTTAGTGGGGGTAGAGCCTACTTGCAAGTCTCTCCGACCTTCACAAAAAAAGTTATTCAAGAATATCTCTTTCTCCTATGTGCTTTCATCCCTAACCCTAACCCTAACCCTTCCGAAAGTCGGAGAAGCTCAAGGATGGTACCGATCGATGCGCGCTACCCCATTTAGTGGGGGTAGAGCCTACTTGCAAGTCTCTCCGACCTTCACAAAAAAAGTTATTCAAGAATATCTCCTCAGATTTGGGGGAATTTCGTCGGTCGACCTCTTCCGAAGGTCGTACAAGCTCGGGGATGGTACCAATCGATCTGCAGGACCCAAATTAGTCCAGATGCAACCACTTTCCAAGTCTCTCCGACCTTCACAAAAAAAGTTATTCAAGAATATCTCTTTCTCCTATGTGCTTTCATCCCTAACCCTAACCCTAACCCTTCCGAAAGTCGGAGAAGCTCAAGGATGGTACCGATTGATGCGCGCTACCCCATTTAGTGGGGGTAGAGCCTACTTGCAAGTCTCTCCGACCTTCACAAAAAAAGTTATTCAAGAATATCTCTTTCTCCTATGTGCTTTCATCCCTAACCCTAACCCTAACCCTTCCGAAAGTCGGAGAAGCTCAAGGATGGTACCGATCGATGCGCGCTACCCCATTTAGTGGGGGTAGAGCCTACTTGCAAGTCTCTCCGACCTTCACAAAAAAAGTTATTCAAGAATATCTCCTCAGATTTGGGGGAATTTCGTCGGTCGACCTCTTCTACAAGCTCGGGGATGGTACCAATCGATCCGCAGGACCCAAATTAGTCCAGATGCAACCACTTTCTAAGTCTCTCCGACCTTCACAAAAAAAGTTATTCAAGAATATCTCTTTCTCCTATGTGCTTTCATCCCTAACCCTAATCCTAACCCTTCCGAAAGTCGGAGAAGCTCAAGGATGGTACCGATCGATGCGCGCTACCCCATTTAGTGGGGGTAGAGCCTACTTGCAAGTCTCTCCGACCTTCACAAAAAAAGTTATTTTAAGAATATCTCTTTCTCCTATGTGCTTTCATCCCTAACCCTAACCCTAACCCTTCTGAAAGTCGGAGAAGCTCAAGGATGGTACCGATCGATGCGCGCTACCCCATTTAGTGGGGGTAGAGCCTACTTGCAAGTCTCTCCGACCTTCACAAAAAAAGTTATTCAAGAATATCTCCTCAGATTTGGTAAAATTTCGTCGGTCGACCTCTTCCGAAGGTTGTACAAGCTCGGGGATGGTACCAATCGATCCGCAGGACCCAAATTAGTCCAGATGCAACCACTTTCCAAGTCTCTCCGACCTTCACAAAAAAAGTTATTCAAGAATATCTCTTTCTCCTATGTGCTTTCATCCCTAACCCTAACCCTAACCCTTCCGAAAGTCGAAGAAGCTCAAGGATGGTACCGATAGATGCGCGCTACCCCATTTAGTGGGGGTAGAGCCTACTTGCAAGTCTCTCCGACCTTCACAAAAAAAGTTATTCAAGAATATCTCTTTCTCCTATGTGCTTTCATCCCTAACCCTAACCCTAACCCTTCCGAAAGTCGGAGAAGCTCAAGGATGGTACCGATCGATGCGCGCTAGCCCATTTAGTGGGGGTAGAGCCTACTTGCAAGTCTCTCCGACCTTCACAAAAAAAGTTATTCAAGAATATCTCTTTCTCCTATGTGCTTTCATCCCTAACCCTAACCCTAACCCTTCCGAAAGTCGGAGAAGCTCAAGGATGGTACCGATCGATGCGCGCTACCCCATTTAGTGGGGGTAGAGCCTACTTGCAAGTCTCTCCGACCTTCACAAAAAAAGTTATTCAAGAATATCTCTTTCTCCTATGTGCTTTCATCCCTAACCCTCACCCTAACCCTTCCGAAAGTCGGAGAAGCTCAAGGATGGTACCGATCGATGCGCGCTACCCCATTTAGTGGGGGTAGAGCCTACTTGCAAGTCTCTCCGACCTTCACAAAAAAAGTTATTCAAGAATATCTCTTTCTCCTATGTGCTTTCATCCCTAACCCTAACCCTTCCGAAAGTCGGAGAAGCTCAAGGATGGTACCGATCGATGCGCGCTACCCCATTTAGTGGGGGTAGAGCCTACTTGCAAGTCTCTCCGACCTTCACAAAAAAAGTTATTCAAGAATATCTCTTTCTCCTATGTGCTTTCATCCCTAACCCTCACCCTAACCCTTCCGAAAGTCGGAGAAGCTCAAGGATGGTACCGATCGATGCGCGCTACCCCATTTAGTGGGGGTAGAGCCTACTTGCAAGTCTCTCCGACCTTCACAAAAAAAGTTATTCAAGAATATCTCTTTCTCCTATGTGCTTTCATCCCTAACCCTAACCCTAACCCTTCCGAAAGTCGGAGAAGCTCAAGGATGGTACCGATCGATGCGCGCTACCCCATTTAGTGGGGGTAGAGCCTACTTGCAAGTCTCTCCGACCTTCACAAAAAAAGTTATTCAAGAATATCTCCTCAGATTTGGGGGAATTTCGTCGGTCGACCTCTTCCGAAGGTCATACAAGCTCGGGGATGGTACCAATCGATCTGCAGGACCCAAATTAGTCCAGATGCAACCACTTTCCAAGTCTCTCCGACCTTCACAAAAAAAGTTATTCAAGAATATCTCTTTCTCCTATGTGCTTTCATCCCTAACCCTAACCCTAACCCTTCCGAAAGTCGGAGAAGCTCAAGGATGGTACCGATCGATGCGCGCTACCCCATTTAGTGGGGGTAGAGCCTACTTGCAAGTCTCTCCGACCTTCACAAAAAAAGTTATTCAAGAATATCTCTTTCTCCTATGTGCTTTCATCCCTAACCCTAACCCTAACCCTTCCGAAAGTCGGAGAAGCTCAAGGATGGTACCGATCGATGCGCGCTACCCCATTTAGTGGGGGTAGAGCCTACTTGCAAGTCTCTCCGACCTTCACAAAAAAAGTTATTCAAGAATATCTCCTCAGATTTGGGGGAATTTCGTCGGTCGACCTCTTCCGAAGGTCGTACAAGCTCGGGGATGGTACCAATCGATCTGCAGGACCCAAATTAGTCCAGATGCAACCACTTTCCAAGTCTCTCCGACCTTCACAAAAAAAGTTATTCAAGAATATCTCTTTCTCCTATGTGCTTTCATCCCTAACCCTTCCGAAAGTCGGAGAAGCTCAAGGATGGTACCGATCGATGCGCGCTACCCCATTTAGTGGGGGTAGAGCCTACTTGCAAGTCTCTCCGACCTTCACAAAAAAAGTTATTCAAGAATATCTCTTTCTCCTATGTGCTTTCATCCCTAACCCTCACCCTAACCCTTCCGAAAGTCGGAGAAGCTCAAGGATGGTACCGATCGATGCGCGCTACCCCATTTAGTGGGGGTAGAGCCTACTTGCAAGTCTCTCCGACCTTCACAAAAAAAGTTATTCAAGAATATCTCTTTCTCCTATGTGCTTTCATCCCTAACCCTCACCCTAACCCTTCCGAAAGTCGGAGAAGCTCAAGGATGGTACCGATCGATGCGCGCTACCCCATTTAGTGGAGGTAGAGCCTACTTGCAAGTCTCTCCGACCTTCACAAAAAAAGTTATTCAAGAATATCTCTTTCTCCTATGTGCTTTCATCCCTAACCCTAACCCTAACCCTTCCGAAAGTCGGAGAAGCTCAAGGATGGTACCGATCGATGCGCGCTACCCCATTTAGTGGGGGTAGAGCCTACTTGCAAGTCTCTCCGACCTTCACAAAAAAAGTTATTCAAGAATATCTCCTCAGATTTGGGGGAATTTCGTCGGTCGACCTCTTCCGAAGGTCGTACAAGCTCGGGGATGGTACCAATCGATCTGCAGGACCCAAATTAGTCCAGATGCAACCACTTTCCAAGTCTCTCCGACCTTCACAAAAAAAGTTATTCAAGAATATCTCTTTCTCCTATGTGCTTTCATCCCTAACCCTAACCCTAACCCTTCCGAAAGTCGGAGAAGCTCAAGGATGGTACCGATCGATGCGCGCTACCCCATTTAGTGGGGGTAGAGCCTACTTGCAAGTCTCTCCGACCTTCACAAAAAAAGTTATTCAAGAATATCTCTTTCTCCTATGTGCTTTCATCCCTAACCCTCACCCTAACCCTTCCGAAAGTCGGAGAAGCTCAAGGATGGTACCGATCGATGCGCGCTACCCCATTTAGTGGGGGTAGAGCCTACTTGCAAGTCTCTCCGACCTTCACAAAAAAAGTTATTCAAGAATATCTCTTTCTCCTATGTGCTTTCATCCCTAACCCTAACCCTAACCCTTCCGAAAGTCGGAGAAGCTCAAGGATGGTACCGATCGATGCGCGCTACCCCATTTAGTGGGGGTAGAGCCTACTTGCAAGTCTCTCCGACCTTCACAAAAAAAGTTATTCAAGAATATCTCCTCAGATTTGGGGGAATTTCGTCGGTCGACCTCTTCCGAAGGTCGTACAAGCTCGGGGATGGTACCAATCGATCTGCAGGACCCAAATTAGTCCAGATGCAACCACTTTCCAAGTCTCTCCGACCTTCACAAAAAAAGTTATTCAAGAATATCTCTTTCTCCTATGTGCTTTCATCCCTAACCCTAACCCTAACCCTTCCGAAAGTCGGAGAAGCTCAAGGATGGTACCGATCGATGCGCGCTACCCCATTTAGTGGGGGTAGAGCGTACTTGCAAGTCTCTCCGACCTTCACAAAAAAAGTTATTCAAGAATATCTCTTTCTCCTATGTGCTTTCATCCCTAACCCTAACCCTAACCCTTCCGAAAGTCGGAGAAGCTCAAGGATGGTACCGATCGATGCGCGCTACCCCATTTAGTGGGGGTAGAGCCTACTTGCAAGTCTCTCCGACCTTCACAAAAAAAGTTATTCAAGAATATCTCCTCAGATTTGGGGGAATTTCGTCGGTCGACCTCTTCCAAAGGTCGTACAAGCTCGGGGATGGTACCAATCGATCCGCAGGACCCAAATTAGTCCAGATGCAACCACTTTCTAAGTCTCTCCGACCTTCACAAAAAAAGTTATTCAAGAATATCTCTTTCTCCTATGTGCTTTCATCCCTAACCCTAATCCTAACCCTTCCGAAAGTCGGAGAAGCTCAAGGATGGTACCGATCGATGCGCGCTACCCCATTTAGTGGGGGTAGAGCCTACTTGCAAGTCTCTCCGACCTTCACAAAAAAAGTTATTCAAGAATATCTCTTTCTCCTATGTGCTTTCATCCCTAACCCTAACCCTAACCCTTCCGAAAGTCGGAGAAGCTCAAGGATGGTACCGATCGATGCGCGCTACCCCATTTAGTGGGGGTAGAGCCTACTTGCAAGTCTCTCCGACCTTCACAAAAAAAGTTATTCAAGAATATCTCTTTCTCCTATGTGCTTTCATCCCTAACCCTCACCCTAACCCTTCCGAAAGTCGGAGAAGCTCAAGGATGGTACCGATCGATGCGCGCTACCCCATTTAGTGGGGGTAGAGCCTACTTGCAAGTCTCTCCGACCTTCACAAAAAAAGTTATTCAAGAATATCTCTTTCTCCTATGTGCTTTCATCCCTAACCCTAACCCTTCCGAAAGTCGGAGAAGCTCAAGGATGGTACCGATCGATGCGCGCTACCCCATTTAGTGGGGGTAGAGCCTACTTGCAAGTCTCTCCGACCTTCACAAAAAAAGTTATTCAAGAATATCTCTTTCTCCTATGTGCTTTCATCCCTAACCCTCACCCTAACCCTTCCGAAAGTCGGAGAAGCTCAAGGATGGTACCGATCGATGCGCGCTACCCCATTTAGTGGGGGTAGAGCCTACTTGCAAGTCTCTCCGACCTTCACAAAAAAAGTTATTCAAGAATATCTCTTTCTCCTATGTGCTTTCATCCCTAACCCTAACCCTAACCCTTCCGAAAGTCGGAGAAGCTCAAGGATGGTACCGATCGATGCGCGCTACCCCATTTAGTGGGGGTAGAGCCTACTTGCAAGTCTCTCCGACCTTCACAAAAAAAGTTATTCAAGAATATCTCCTCAGATTTGGGGGAATTTCGTCGGTCGACCTCTTCCGAAGGTCATACAAGCTCGGGGATGGTACCAATCGATCTGCAGGACCCAAATTAGTCCAGATGCAACCACTTTCCAAGTCTCTCCGACCTTCACAAAAAAAGTTATTCAAGAATATCTCTTTCTCCTATGTGCTTTCATCCCTAACCCTAACCCTAACCCTTCCGAAAGTCGGAGAAGCTCAAGGATGGTACCGATCGATGCGCGCTACCCCATTTAGTGGGGGTAGAGCCTACTTGCAAGTCTCTCCGACCTTCACAAAAAAAGTTATTCAAGAATATCTCTTTCTCCTATGTGCTTTCATCCCTAACCCTAACCCTAACCCTTCCGAAAGTCGGAGAAGCTCAAGGATGGTACCGATCGATGCGCGCTACCCCATTTAGTGGGGGTAGAGCCTACTTGCAAGTCTCTCCGACCTTCACAAAAAAAGTTATTCAAGAATATCTCCTCAGATTTGGGGGAATTTCGTCGGTCGACCTCTTCCGAAGGTCGTACAAGCTCGGGGATGGTACCAATCGATCTGCAGGACCCAAATTAGTCCAGATGCAACCACTTTCCAAGTCTCTCCGACCTTCACAAAAAAAGTTATTCAAGAATATCTCTTTCTCCTATGTGCTTTCATCCCTAACCCTTCCGAAAGTCGGAGAAGCTCAAGGATGGTACCGATCGATGCGCGCTACCCCATTTAGTGGGGGTAGAGCCTACTTGCAAGTCTCTCCGACCTTCACAAAAAAAGTTATTCAAGAATATCTCTTTCTCCTATGTGCTTTCATCCCTAACCCTCACCCTAACCCTTCCGAAAGTCGGAGAAGCTCAAGGATGGTACCGATCGATGCGCGCTACCCCATTTAGTGGGGGTAGAGCCTACTTGCAAGTCTCTCCGACCTTCACAAAAAAAGTTATTCAAGAATATCTCTTTCTCCTATGTGCTTTCATCCCTAACCCTCACCCTAACCCTTCCGAAAGTCGGAGAAGCTCAAGGATGGTACCGATCGATGCGTGCTACCCCATTTAGTGGGGGTAGAGCCTACTTGCAAGTCTCTCCGACCTTCACAAAAAAAGTTATTCAAGAATATCTCTTTCTCCTATGTGCTTTCATCCCTAACCCTAACCCTAACCCTTCCGAAAGTCGGAGAAGCTCAAGGATGGTACCGATCGATGCGCGCTACCCCATTTAGTGGGGGTAGAGCCTACTTGCAAGTCTCTCCGACCTTCACAAAAAAAGTTATTCAAGAATATCTCCTCAGATTTGGGGGAATTTCGTCGGTCGACCTCTTCCGAAGGTCGTACAAGCTCGGGGATGGTACCAATCGATCTGCAGGACCCAAATTAGTCCAGATGCAACCACTTTCCAAGTCTCTCCGACCTTCACAAAAAAAGTTATTCAAGAATATCTCTTTCTCCTATGTGCTTTCATCCCTAACCCTAACCCTAACCCTTCAGAAAGTCGGAGAAGCTCAAGGATGGTACCGATCGATGCGCGCTACCCCATTTAGTGGGGGTAGAGCCTACTTGCAAGTCTCTCCGACCTTCACAAAAAAAGTTATTCAAGAATATCTCTTTCTCCTATGTGCTTTCATCCCTAACCCTCACCCTAACCCTTCCGAAAGTCGGAGAAGCTCAAGGATGGTACCGATCGATGCGTGCTACCCCATTTAGTGGGGGTAGAGCCTACTTGCAAGTCTCTCCGACCTTCACAAAAAAAGTTATTCAAGAATATCTCTTTCTCCTATGTGCTTTCATCCCTAACCCTAACCCTAACCCTTCCGAAAGTCGGAGAAGCTCAAGGATGGTACCGATCGATGCGCGCTACCCCATTTAGTGGGGGTAGAGCCTACTTGCAAGTCTCTCCGACCTTCACAAAAAAAGTTATTCAAGAATATCTCCTCAGATTTGGGGGAATTTCGTCGGTCGACCTCTTCCGAAGGTCGTACAAGCTCGGGGATGGTACCAATCGATCTGCAGGACCCAAATTAGTCCAGATGCAACCACTTTCCAAGTCTCTCCGACCTTCACAAAAAAAGTTATTCAAGAATATCTCTTTCTCCTATGTGCTTTCATCCCTAACCCTTCCGAAAGTCGGAGAAGCTCAAGGATGGTACCGATCGATGCGCGCTACCCCATTTAGTGGGGGTAGAGCCTACTTGCAAGTCTCTCCGACCTTCACAAAAAAAGTTATTCAAGAATATCTCTTTCTCCTATGTGCTTTCATCCCTAACCCTCACCCTAACCCTTCCGAAAGTCGGAGAAGCTCAAGGATGGTACCGATCGATGCGCGCTACCCCATTTAGTGGGGGTAGAGCCTACTTGCAAGTCTCTCCGACCTTCACAAAAAAAGTTATTCAAGAATATCTCTTTCTCCTATGTGCTTTCATCCCTAACCCTCACCCTAACCCTTCCGAAAGTCGGAGAAGCTCAAGGATGGTACCGATCGATGCGTGCTACCCCATTTAGTGGGGGTAGAGCCTACTTGCAAGTCTCTCCGACCTTCACAAAAAAAGTTATTCAAGAATATCTCTTTCTCCTATGTGCTTTCATCCCTAACCCTAACCCTAACCCTTCCGAAAGTCGGAGAAGCTCAAGGATGGTACCGATCGATGCGCGCTACCCCATTTAGTGGGGGTAGAGCCTACTTGCAAGTCTCTCCGACCTTCACAAAAAAAGTTATTCAAGAATATCTCCTCAGATTTGGGGGAATTTCGTCGGTCGACCTCTTCCGAAGGTCGTACAAGCTCGGGGATGGTACCAATCGATCTGCAGGACCCAAATTAGTCCAGATGCAACCACTTTCCAAGTCTCTCCGACCTTCACAAAAAAAGTTATTCAAGAATATCTCTTTCTCCTATGTGCTTTCATCCCTAACCCTAACCCTAACCCTTCCGAAAGTCGGAGAAGCTCAAGGATGGTACCGATCGATGCGCGCTACCCCATTTAGTGGGGGTAGAGCCTACTTGCAAGTCTCTCCGACCTTCACAAAAAAAGTTATTCAAGAATATCTCTTTCTCCTATGTGCTTTCATCCCTAACCCTAACCCTAACCCTTCCGAAAGTCGGAGAAGCTCAAGGATGGTACTGATCGATGCGCGCTACCCCATTTAGTGGGGGTAGAGCCTACTTGCAAGTCTCTCCGACCTTCACAAAAAAAGTTATTCAAGAATATCTCCTCAGATTTGGGGGAATTTCGTCGGTCGACCTCTTCCGAAGGTCGTACAAGCTCGGGGATGGTACCAATCGATCCGCAGGACCCAAATTAGTCCAGATGCAACCACTTTCTAAGTCTCTCCGACCTTCACAAAAAAAGTTATTCAAGAATATCTCTTTCTCCTATGTGCTTTCATCCCTAACCCTAATCCTAACCCTTCCGAAAGTCGGAGAAGCTCAAGGATGGTACCGATCGATGCGCGCTACCCCATTTAGTGGGGGTAGAGCCTACTTGCAAGTCTCTCCGACCTTCACAAAAAAAGTTATTCAAGAATATCTCTTTCTCCTATGTGCTTTCATCCCTAACCCTAACCCTAACCCTTCTGAAAGTCGGAGAAGCTCAAGGATGGTACCGATCGATGCGCGCTACCCCATTTAGTGGGGGTAGAGCCTACTTGCAAGTCTCTCCGACCTTCACAAAAAAAGTTATTCAAGAATATCTCCTCAGATTTGGTAAAATTTCGTTGGTCGACCTCTTCCGAAGGTTGTACAAGCTCGGGGATGGTACCAATCGATCCGCAGGACCCAAATTAGTCCAGATGCAACCACTTTCCAAGTCTCTCCGACCTTCACAAAAAAAGTTATTCAAGAATATCTCTTTCTCCTATGTGCTTTCATCCCTAACCCTAACCCTAACCCTTCCGAAAGTCGAAGAAGCTCAAGGATGGTACCGATCGATGCGCGCTACCCCATTTAGTGGGGGTAGAGCCTACTTGCAAGTCTCTCCGACCTTCACAAAAAAAGTTATTCAAGAATATCTCTTTCTCCTATGTGCTTTCATCCCTAACCCTAACCCTAACCCTTCCGAAAGTCGGAGAAGCTCAAGGATGGTACTGATCGATGCGCGCTACCCCATTTAGTGGGGGTAGAGCCTACTTGCAAGTCTCTCCGACCTTCACAAAAAAAGTTATTCAAGAATATCTCTTTCTCCTATGTGCTTTCATCCCTAACCCTCACCCTAACCCTTCCGAAAGTCGGAGAAGCTCAAGGATGGTACCGATCGATGCGCGCTACCCCATTTAGTGGGGGTAGAGCCTTCTTGCAAGTCTGTCCGACCTTCACAAAAAAAGTTATTCAAGAATATCTCTTTCTCCTATGTGCTTTCATCCCTAACCCTAACCCTAACCCTTCCGAAAGTCGGAGAAGCTCAAGGATGGTACCGATCGATGCGCGCTACCCCATTTAGTGGGGGTAGAGCCTACTTGCAAGTCTCTCCGACCTTCACAAAAAAAGTTATTCAAGAATATCTCCTCAGATTTGGGGGAATTTCGTCGGTCGACCTCTTCCGAAGGTCGTACAAGCTCGGGGATGGTACCAATCGATCTGCAGGACCCAAATTAGTCCAGATGCAACCACTTTCCAAGTCTCTCCGACCTTCACAAAAAAAGTTATTCAAGAATATCTCTTTCTCCTATGTGCTTTCATCCCTAACCCTAACCCTAACCCTTCCGAAAGTCGGAGAAGCTCAAGGATGGTACCGATCGATGCGCGCTACCCCATTTAGTGGGGGTAGAGCCTACTTGCAAGTCTCTCCGACCTTCACAAAAAAAGTTATTCAAGAATATCTCTTTCTCCTATGTGCTTTCATCCCTAACCCTAACCCTAACCCTTCCGATAGTCGGAGAAGCTCAAGGATGGTACCGATCGATGCGCGCTACCCCATTTAGTGGGGGTAGAGCCTACTTGCAAGTCTCTCCGACCTTCACAAAAAAAGTTATTCAAGAATATCTCCTCAGATTTGGGGGAATTTCGTCGGTCGACCTCTTCCGAAGGTCGTACAAGCTCGGGGATGGTACCAATCGATCCGCAGGACCCAAATTAGTCCAGATGCAACCACTTTCTAAGTCTCTCCGACCTTCACAAAAAAAGTTATTCAAGAATATCTCTTTCTCCTATGTGCTTTCATCCCTAACCCTAATCCTAACCCTTCCGAAAGTCGGAGAAGCTCAAGGATGGTACCGATCGATGCGCGCTACCCCATTTAGTGGGGGTAGAGCCTACTTGCAAGTCTCTCCGACCTTCACAAAAAAAGTTATTCAAGAATATCTCCTCAGATTTGGTAAAATTTCGTCGGTCGACCTCTTCCGAAGGTTGTACAAGCTCGGGGATGGTACCAATCGATCTGCAGGACCCAAATTAGTCCAGATGCAACCACTTTCCAAGTCTCTCCGACCTTCACAAAAAAGTTATTCAAGAATATCTCTTTCTCCTATGTGCTTTCATCCCTAACCCTAACCCTAACCCTTCCGAAAGTCGAAGAAGCTCAAGGATGGTACCGATCGATGCGCGCTACCCCATTTAGTGGGGGTAGAGCCTACTTGCAAGTCTCTCCGACCTTCACAAAAAAAGTTATTCAAGAATATCTCTTTCTCCTATGTGCTTTCATCCCTAACCCTAACCCTAACCCTTCCGAAAGTCGGAGAAGCTCAAGGATGGTACCGATCGATGCGCGCTAGCCCATTTAGTGGGGGTAGAGCCTACTTGCAAGTCTCTCCGACCTTCACAAAAAAAGTTATTCAAGAATATCTCTTTCTCCTATGTGCTTTCATCCCTAACCCTAACCCTAACCCTTCCGAAAGTCGGAGAAGCTCAAGGATGGTACCGATCGATGCGCGCTACCCCATTTAGTGGGGGTAGAGCCTACTTGCAAGTCTCTCCGACCTTCACAAAAAAAGTTATTCAAGAATATCTCTTTCTCCTATGTGCTTTCATCCCTAACCCTCACCCTAACCCTTCCGAAAGTCGGAGAAGCTCAAGGATGGTACCGATCGATGCGCGCTACCCCATTTAGTGGGGGTAGAGCCTACTTTCAAGTCTCTCCGACCTTCACAAAAAAAGTTATTCAAGAATATCTCTTTCTCCTATGTGCTTTCATCCCTAACCCTAACCCTTCCGAAAGTCGGAGAAGCTCAAGGATGGTACCGATCGATGCGCGCTACCCCATTTAGTGGGGGTGGAGCCTACTTGCAAGTCTCTCCGACCTTCACAAAAAAAGTTATTCAAGAATATCTCTTTCTCCTATGTGCTTTCATCCCTAACCCTCACCCTAACCCTTCCGAAAGTCGGAGAAGCTCAAGGATGGTACCGATCGATGCGCGCTACCCCATTTAGTGGGGGTAGAGCCTACTTGCAAGTCTCTCCGACCTTCACAAAAAAAGTTATTCAAGAATATCTCTTTCTCCTATGTGCTTTCATCCCTAACCCTAACCCTAACCCTTCCGAAAGTCGGAGAAGCTCAAGGATGGTACCGATCGATGCGCGCTACCCCATTTAGTGGGGGTAGAGCCTACTTGCAAGTCTCTCCGACCTTCACAAAAAAAGTTATTCAAGAATATCTCCTCAGATTTGGGGGAATTTCGTCGGTCGACCTCTTCCGAAGGTCGTACAAGCTCGGGGATGGTACCAATCGATCCGCAGGACCCAAATTAGTCCAGATGCAACCACTTTCCAAGTCTCTCCGACCTTCACAAAAAAAGTTATTCAAGAATATCTCTTTCTCCTATGTGCTTTCATCCCTAACCCTAACCCTAACCCTTCCGAAAGTCGGAGAAGCTCAAGGATGGTACCGATCGATGCGCGCTACCCCATTTAGTGGGGGTAGAGCCTACTTGCAAGTCTCTCCGACCTTCACAAAAAAAGTTATTCAAGAATATCTCTTTCTCCTATGTGCTTTCATCCCTAACCCTAACCCTAACCCTTCCGAAAGTCGGAGAAGCTCAAGGATGGTACCGATTGATGCGCGCTACCCCATTTAGTGGGGGTAGAGCCTACTTGCAAGTCTCTCCGACCTTCACAAAAAAAGTTATTCAAGAATATCTCCTCAGATTTGGTAAAATTTCGTCGGTCGACCTCTTCCGAAGGTCGTACAAGCTCGGGGATGGTACCAATCGATCTGCAGGACCCAAATTAGTCCAGATGCAACCACTTTCCAAGTCTCTCCGACCTTCACAAAAAAAGTTATTCAAGAATATCTCTTTCTCCTATGTGCTTTCATCCCTAACCCTAACCCTAACCCTTCCGAAAGTCGGAGAAGCTCAATGATGGTACCGATCGATGCGCGCTACCCCATTTAGTGGGGGTAGAGCCTACTTGCAAGTCTCTCCGACCTTCACAAAAAAAGTTATTCAAGAATATCTCCTCAGATTTGGTAAAATTTCGTCGGTCGACCTCTTCCGAAGGTCGTACAAGCTCGGGGATGGTACCAATCGATCCGCAGGACCCAAATTAGTCCAGATGCAACCACTTTCCAAGTCTCTCCGACCTTCACAAAAAAAGTTATTCAAGAATATCTCTTTCTCCTATGTGCTTTCATCCCTAACCCTAACCCTAACCCTTCCGAAAGTCGGAGAAGCTCAAGGATGGTACCGATCGATGCGCGCTAGCCCATTTAGTGGGGTAGAGCCTACTTGCAAGTCTCTCCGACCTTCACAAAAAAAGTTATTCAAGAATATCTCTTTCTCCTATGTGCTTTCATCCCTAACCCTAACCCTAACCCTTCCGAAAGTCGGAGAAGCTCAAGGATGGTACCGATCGATGCGCGCTAGCCCATTTAGTGGGGGTAGAGCCTACTTGCAAGTCTCTCCGACCTTCACAAAAAAAGTTATTCAAGAATATCTCTTTCTCCTATGTGCTTTCATCCCTAACCCTAACCCTAACCCTTCCGAAAGTCGGAGAAGCTCAAGGATGGTACCGATCGATGCGCGCTACCCCATTTAGTGGGGGTAGAGCCTACTTGCAAGTCTCTCCGACCTTCACAAAAAAAGTTATTCAAGAATATCTCTTTCTCCTATGTGCTTTCATCCCTAACCCTCACCCTAACCCTTCCGAAAGTCGGAGAAGCTCAAGGATGGTACCGATCGATGCGCGCTACCCCATTTAGTGGGGGTAGAGCCTACTTGCAAGTCTCTCCGACCTTCACAAAAAAAGTTATTCAAGAATATCTCTTTCTCCTATGTGCTTTCATCCCTAACCCTAACCCTAACCCTTCCGAAAGTCGTAGAAGCTCAAGGATAGTACCGATCGATGCGCGCTACCCCATTTAGTGGGGGTAGAGCCTACTTGCAAGTCTCTCCGACCTTCACAAAAAAAGTTATTCAAGAACATCTCTTTCTCCTATGTGCTTTCATCCCTAACCCTAACCCTAACCCTTCCGAAAGTCGGAGAAGCTCAAGGATAGTACCGATCGATGCGCGCTACCCCATTTAGTGGGGGTAGAGCCTACTTGCAAGTCTCTCCGACCTTCACAAAAAAAGTTATTCAAGAATATCTCTTTCTCCTATGTGCTTTCATCCCTAACCCTAACCCTAACCCTTCCGAAAGTCGGAGAAGCTCAAGGATTGTACCGATCGATGCGCGCTACCCCATTTAGTGGGGGTAGAGCCTACTTGCAAGTCTCTCCGACCTTCACAAAAAAAGTTATTCAAGAATATCTCCTCAGATTTGGGGGAATTTCGTCGGTCGACCTCTTTCGAAGGTCGTACAAGCTCGGGGATGGTACCAATCGATCCGCAGGACCCAAATTAGTCCAGATGCAACCACTTTCTAAGTCTCTCCGACCTTCACAAAAAAAGTTATTCAAGAATATCTCTTTCTCCTATGTGCTTTCATCCCTAACCCTAACCCTAACCCTTCCGAAAGTCGGAGAAGCTCAAGGATGGTACCGATCGATGCGCGCTACCCCATTTAGTGGGGGTAGAGCCTACTTGCAAGTCTCTCCGACCTTCACAAAAAAAGTTATTCAAGAATATCTCTTTCTCCTATGTGCTTTCATTCCTAACCCTAACCCTAACCCTTCCGAAAGTCGGAGAAGCTCAAGGATGGTACCGATCGATGCGCGCTACCCCATTTAGTGGGGGTAGAGCCTACTTGCAAGTCTCTCCGACCTTCACAAAAAAAGTTATTCAAGAATATCTCCTCAGATTTGGGGGAATTTCGTCGGTCGACCTCTTCCGAAGGTCGTACAAGCTCGGGGATGGTACCAATCGATCCGCAGGACCCAAATTAGTCCAGATGCAACCACTTTCCAAGTCTCTCCGACCTTCACAAAAAAAGTTATTCAAGAATATCTCTTTCTCCTATGTGCTTTCATCCCTAACCCTAACCCTAACCCTTCCGAAAGTCGGAGAAGCTCAAGGATGGTACCGATCGATGTGCGCTACCCCATTTAGTGGGGGTAGAGCCTACTTGCAAGTCTCTCCGACCTTCACAAAAAAAGTTATTCAAGAATATCTCCTCAGATTTGGGGGAATTTCGTCGGTCGACCTCTTCCGAAGGTCGTACAAGCTCGGGGATGGTACCAATCGATCTGCAGGACCCAAATTAGTCCAGATGCAACCACTTTCCAAGTCTCTCCGACCTTCACAAAAAAAGTTATTCAAGAATATCTCTTTCTCCTATGTGCTTTCATCCCTAACCCTAACCCTAACCCTTCCGAAAGTCGGAGAAGCTCAAGGATGGTACCGATCGATGCGCGCTACCCCATTTAGTGGGGGTAGAGCCTACTTGCAAGTCTCTCCGACCTTCACAAAAAAAGTTATTCAAGAATATCTCTTTCTCCTATGTGCTTTCATCCCTAACCCTAACCCTAACCCTTCCGAAAGTCGTAGAAGCTCAAGGATGGTACCGATCGATGCGCGCTACCACATTTAGTGGGGGTAGAGCCTACTTGCAAGTCTCTCCGACCTTCACAAAAAAAGTTATTCAAGAATATCTCCTCAGATTTGGGGGAATTTCGTCGGTCGACCTCTTCCGAAGGTCGTACAAGCTCGGGGATGGTACCAATCGATCTGCAGGACCCAAATTAGTCCAGATGCAACCACTTTCCAAGTCTCTCCGACCTTCACAAAAAAAGTTATTCAAGAATATCTCTTTCTCCTATGTGCTTTCATCCCTAACCCTAACCCTAACCCTTCCGAAAGTCGTAGAAGCTCAAGGATAGTACCGATCGATGCGCGCTACCCCATTTAGTGGGGGTAGAGCCTACTTGCAAGTCTCTCCGACCTTCACAAAAAAAGTTATTCAAGAATATCTCTTTCTCCTATGTGCTTTCATCCCTAACCCTAACCCTAACCCTTCCGAAAGTCGTAGAAGCTCAAGGATAGTACCGATCGATGCGCGCTACCCCATTTAGTGGGGGTAGAGCCTACTTGCAAGTCTCTCCGACCTTCACAAAAAAAGTTATTCAAGAATATCTCTTTCTCCTATGTGCTTTCATCCCTAACCCTAACCCTAACCCTTCCGAAAGTCGGAGAAGCTCAAGGATGGTACCGATCGATGCGCGCTACCCCATTTAGTGGGGGTAGAGCCTACTTGCAAGTCTCTCCGACCTTCACAAAAAAAGTTATTCAAGAATATCTCTTTCTCCTATGTGCTTTCATCCCTAACCCTAACCCTAACCCTTCCGAAAGTCGGAGAAGCTCAAGGATGGTACCGATCGATGCGCGCTACCCCATTTAGTGGGGGTAGAGCCTACTTGCAAGTCTCTCCGACCTTCACAAAAAAAGTTATTCAAGAATATCTCTTTCTCCTATGTGCTTTCATCCCTAACCCTAACCCTAACCCTTCCGAAAGTCGGAGAAGCTCAAGGATGGTACTGATCGATGCGCGCTACCCCATTTAGTGGGGGTAGAGCCTACTTGCAAGTCTCTCCGACCTTCACAAAAAAAGTTATTCAAGAATATCTCTTTCTCCTATGTGCTTTCATCCCTAACCCTAACCCTAACCCTTCCGAAAGTCGGAGAAGCTCAAGGATGGTACCGATCGATGCGCGCTACCCCATTTAGTGGGGGTAGAGCCTACTTGCAAGTCTCTCCGACCTTCACAAAAAAAGTTATTCAAGAATATCTCTTTCTCCTATGTGCTTTCATCCCTAACCCTAACCCTAACCCTTCCGAAAGTCGGAGAAGCTCAAGGATGGTACCGATCGATGCGCGTTACCCCATTTAGTGGGGGTAGAGCCTACTTGCAAGTCTCTCCGACCTTCACAAAAAAAGTTATTCAAGAATATCTCTTTCTCCTATGTGCTTTCATCCCTAACCCTAACCCTAACCCTTCCGAAAGTCGGAGAAGCTCAAGGATGGTACCGATCGATGCGCGCTACCCCATTTAGTGGGGGTAGAGCCTACTTGCAAGTCTCTCCGACCTTCACAAAAAAAGTTATTCAAGAATATCTCTTTCTCCTATGTGCTTTCATCCCTAACCCTAACCCTAACCCTTCCGAAAGTCGGAGAAGCTCAAGGATGGTACCGATCGATGCGCGCTACCCCATTTAGTGGGGGTAGAGCCTACTTGCAAGTCTCTCCGACCTTCACAAAAAAAGTTATTCAAGAATATCTCTTTCTCCTATGTGCTTTCATCCCTAACCCTAACCCTTCCGAAAGTCGGAGAAGCTCAAGGATGGTACCGATCGATGCGCGCTACCCCATTTAGTGGGGGTAGAGCCTACTTGCAAGTCTCTCCGACCTTCACAAAAAAAGTTATTCAAGAATATCTCCTCAGATTTGGGGGAATTTCGTCGGTCGACCTCTTTCGAAGGTCGTACAAGCTCGGGGATGGTACCAATCGATCCGCAGGACCCAAATTAGTCCAGATGCAACCACTTTCCAAGTCTCTCCGACCTTCACAAAAAAAGTTATTCAAGAATATCTCTTTCTCCTATGTGCTTTCATCCCTAACCCTCACCCTAACCCTTCCGAAAGTCGGAGAAGCTCAAGGATGGTACCGATCGATGCGCGCTACCCCATTTAGTGGGGGTAGAGCCTACTTGCAAGTCTCTCCGACCTTCACAAAAAAAGTTATTCAAGAATATCTCTTTCTCCTATGTGCTTTCATCCCTAACCCTAACCCTAACCCTTCCGAAAGTCGTAGAAGCTCAAGGATAGTACCGATCGATGCGCGCTACCCCATTTAGTGGGGGTAGAGCCTACTTGCAAGTCTCTCCGACCTTCACAAAAAAAGTTATTCAAGAATATCTCTTTCTCCTATGTGCTTTCATCCCTAACCCTAACCCTAACCCTTCCGAAAGTCGGAGAAGCTCAAGGATGGTACCGATCGATGCGCGCTACCCCATTTAGTGGGGGTAGAGCCTACTTGCAAGTCTCTCCGACCTTCACAAAAAAAGTTATTCAAGAATATCTCTTTCTCCTATGTGCTTTCATCCCTAACCCTAACCCTAACCCTTCCGAAAGTCGGAGAAGCTCAAGGATGGTACTGATCGATGCGCGCTACCCCATTTAGTGGGGGTAGAGCCTACTTGCAAGTCTCTCCGACCTTCAAAAAAAAAGTTATTCAAGAATATCTCCTCAGATTTGGGGGAATTTCGTCGGTCGACCTCTTTCGAAGGTCGTACAAGCTCGGGGATGGTACCAATCGATCCGCAGGACCCAAATTAGTCCAGATGCAACCACTTTCTAAGTCTCTCCGACCTTCACAAAAAAAGTTATTCAAGAATATCTCTTTCTCCTATGTGCTTTCATCCCTAACCCTAATCCTAACCCTTCCGAAAGTCGGAGAAGCTCAAGGATGGTACCGATCGATGCGCGCTACCCCATTTAGTGGGGGTAGAGCCTACTTGCAAGTCTCTCCGACCTTTACAAAAAAAGTTATTCAAGAATATCTCTTTCTCCTATGTGCTTTCATCCCTAACCCTAACCCTAACCCTTCCGAAAGTCGGAGAAGCTCAAGGATGGTACCGATCGATGCGCGCTAGCCCATTTAGTGGGGGTAGAGCCTACTTGCAAGTCTCTCCGACCTTCACAAAAAAAGTTATTCAAGAATATCTCTTTCTCCTATGTGCTTTCATCCCTAACCCTAACCCTAACCCTTCCGAAAGTCGGAGAAGCTCAAGGATGGTACCGATCGATGCGCGCTACCCCATTTAGTGGGGGTAGAGCCTACTTGCAAGTCTCTCCGACCTTCACAAAAAAAGTTATTCAAGAATATCTCTTTCTCCTATGTGCTTTCATCCCTAACCCTCACCCTAACCCTTCCGAAAGTCGGAGAAGCTCAAGGATGGTACCGATCGATGCGCGCTACCCCATTTAGTGGGGGTAGAGCCTACTTGCAAGTCTCTCCGACCTTCACAAAAAAAGTTATTCAAGAATATCTCTTTCTCCTATGTGCTTTCATCCCTAACCCTAACCCTAACCCTTCCGAAAGTCGTAGAAGCTCAAGGATAGTACCGATCGATGCGCGCTACCCCATTTAGTGGGGGTAGAGCCTACTTGCAAGTCTCTCCGACCTTCACAAAAAAAGTTATTCAAGAATATCTCTTTCTCCTATGTGCTTTCATCCCTAACCCTAACCCTAACCCTTCCGAAAGTCGGAGAAGCTCAAGGATAGTACCGATCGATGCGCGCTACCCCATTTAGTGGGGGTAGAGCCTACTTGCAAGTCTCTCCGACCTTCACAAAAAAAGTTATTCAAGAATATCTCTTTCTCCTATGTGCTTTCATCCCTAACCCTAACCCTAACCCTTCCGAAAGTCGGAGAAGCTCAAGGATTGTACCGATCGATGCGCGCTACCCCATTTAGTGGGGGTAGAGCCTACTTGCAAGTCTCTCCGACCTTCACAAAAAAAGTTATTCAAGAATATCTCCTCAGATTTGGGGGAATTTCGTCGGTCGACCTCTTTCGAAGGTCGTACAAGCTCGGGGATGGTACCAATCGATCCGCAGGACCCAAATTAGTCCAGATGCAACCACTTTCTAAGTCTCTCCGACCTTCACAAAAAAAGTTATTCAAGAATATCTCTTTCTCCTATGTGCTTTCATCCCTAACCCTAATCCTAACCCTTCCGAAAGTCGGAGAAGCTCAAGGATGGTACCGATCGATGCGCGCTACCCCATTTAGTGGGGGTAGAGCCTACTTGCAAGTCTCTCCGACCTTCACAAAAAAAGTTATTCAAGAATATCTCTTTCTCCTATGTGCTTTCATCCCTAACCCTAACCCTAACCCTTCCGAAAGTCGGAGAAGCTCAAGGATGGTACCGATCGATGCGCGCTACCCCATTTAGTGGGGGTAGAGCCTACTTGCAAGTCTCTCCGACCTTCACAAAAAAAGTTATTCAAGAATATCTCTTTCTCCTATGTGCTTTCATCCCTAACCCTAACCCTTCCGAAAGTCGGAGAAGCTCAAGGATGGTACCGATCGATGCGCGCTACCCCATTTAGTGGGGGTAGAGCCTACTTGCAAGTCTCTCCGACCTTCACAAAAAAAGTTATTCAAGAATATCTCCTCAGATTTGGGGGAATTTCGTCGGTCGACCTCTTTCGAAGGTCGTACAAGCTCGGGGATGGTACCAATCGATCCGCAGGACCCAAATTAGTCCAGATGCAACCACTTTCCAAGTCTCTCCGACCTTCACAAAAAAAGTTATTCAAGAATATCTCTTTCTCCTATGTGCTTTCATCCCTAACCCTCACCCTAACCCTTCCGAAAGTCGGAGAAGCTCAAGGATGGTACCGATCGATGCGCGCTACCCCATTTAGTGGGGGTAGAGCCTACTTGCAAGTCTCTCCGACCTTCACAAAAAAAGTTATTCAAGAATATCTCTTTCTCCTATGTGCTTTCATCCCTAACCCTAACCCTAACCCTTCCGAAAGTCGTAGAAGCTCAAGGATAGTACCGATCGATGCGCGCTACCCCATTTAGTGGGGGTAGAGCCTACTTGCAAGTCTCTCCGACCTTCACAAAAAAAGTTATTCAAGAATATCTCTTTCTCCTATGTGCTTTCATCCCTAACCCTAACCCTAACCCTTCCGAAAGTCGGAGAAGCTCAAGGATGGTACCGATCGATGCGCGCTACCCCATTTAGTGGGGGTAGAGCCTACTTGCAAGTCTCTCCGACCTTCACAAAAAAAGTTATTCAAGAATATCTCTTTCTCCTATGTGCTTTCATCCCTAACCCTAACCCTAACCCTTCCGAAAGTCGGAGAAGCTCAAGGATGGTACTGATCGATGCGCGCTACCCCATTTAGTGGGGGTAGAGCCTACTTGCAAGTCTCTCCGACCTTCAAAAAAAAAGTTATTCAAGAATATCTCCTCAGATTTGGGGGAATTTCGTCGGTCGACCTCTTTCGAAGGTCGTACAAGCTCGGGGATGGTACCAATCGATCCGCAGGACCCAAATTAGTCCAGATGCAACCACTTTCTAAGTCTCTCCGACCTTCACAAAAAAAGTTATTCAAGAATATCTCTTTCTCCTATGTGCTTTCATCCCTAACCCTAATCCTAACCCTTCCGAAAGTCGGAGAAGCTCAAGGATGGTACCGATCGATGCGCGCTACCCCATTTAGTGGGGGTAGAGCCTACTTGCAAGTCTCTCCGACCTTTACAAAAAAAGTTATTCAAGAATATCTCTTTCTCCTATGTGCTTTCATCCCTAACCCTAACCCTAACCCTTCCGAAAGTCGGAGAAGCTCAAGGATGGTACCGATCGATGCGCGCTAGCCCATTTAGTGGGGGTAGAGCCTACTTGCAAGTCTCTCCGACCTTCACAAAAAAAGTTATTCAAGAATATCTCTTTCTCCTATGTGCTTTCATCCCTAACCCTAACCCTAACCCTTCCGAAAGTCGGAGAAGCTCAAGGATGGTACCGATCGATGCGCGCTACCCCATTTAGTGGGGGTAGAGCCTACTTGCAAGTCTCTCCGACCTTCACAAAAAAAGTTATTCAAGAATATCTCTTTCTCCTATGTGCTTTCATCCCTAACCCTCACCCTAACCCTTCCGAAAGTCGGAGAAGCTCAAGGATGGTACCGATCGATGCGCGCTACCCCATTTAGTGGGGGTAGAGCCTACTTGCAAGTCTCTCCGACCTTCACAAAAAAAGTTATTCAAGAATATCTCTTTCTCCTATGTGCTTTCATCCCTAACCCTAACCCTAACCCTTCCGAAAGTCGTAGAAGCTCAAGGATAGTACCGATCGATGCGCGCTACCCCATTTAGTGGGGGTAGAGCCTACTTGCAAGTCTCTCCGACCTTCACAAAAAAAGTTATTCAAGAATATCTCTTTCTCCTATGTGCTTTCATCCCTAACCCTAACCCTAACCCTTCCGAAAGTCGGAGAAGCTCAAGGATAGTACCGATCGATGCGCGCTACCCCATTTAGTGGGGGTAGAGCCTACTTGCAAGTCTCTCCGACCTTCACAAAAAAAGTTATTCAAGAATATCTCTTTCTCCTATGTGCTTTCATCCCTAACCCTAACCCTAACCCTTCCGAAAGTCGGAGAAGCTCAAGGATTGTACCGATCGATGCGCGCTACCCCATTTAGTGGGGGTAGAGCCTACTTGCAAGTCTCTCCGACCTTCACAAAAAAAGTTATTCAAGAATATCTCCTCAGATTTGGGGGAATTTCGTCGGTCGACCTCTTTCGAAGGTCGTACAAGCTCGGGGATGGTACCAATCGATCCGCAGGACCCAAATTAGTCCAGATGCAACCACTTTCTAAGTCTCTCCGACCTTCACAAAAAAAGTTATTCAAGAATATCTCTTTCTCCTATGTGCTTTCATCCCTAACCCTAATCCTAACCCTTCCGAAAGTCGGAGAAGCTCAAGGATGGTACCGATCGATGCGCGCTACCCCATTTAGTGGGGGTAGAGCCTACTTGCAAGTCTCTCCGACCTTCACAAAAAAAGTTATTCAAGAATATCTCTTTCTCCTATGTGCTTTCATCCCTAACCCTAACCCTAACCCTTCCGAAAGTCGTAGAAGCTCAAGGATGGTACCGATCGATGCGCGCTACCACATTTAGTGGGGGTAGAGCCTACTTGCAAGTCTCTCCGACCTTCACAAAAAAAGTTATTCAAGAATATCTCTTTCTCCTATGTGCTTTCATCCCTAACCCTAATCCTAACCCTTCCGAAAGTCGGAGAAGCTCAAGGATGGTACCGATCGATGCGCGCTACCCCATTTAGTGGGGGTAGAGCCTACTTGCAAGTCTCTCCGACCTTCACAAAAAAAGTTATTCAAGAATATCTCTTTCTCCTATGTGCTTTCATCCCTAACCCTAACCCTAACCCTTCCGAAAGTCGTAGAAGCTCAAGGATGGTACCGATCGATGCGCGCTACCACATTTAGTGGGGGTAGAGCCTACTTGCAAGTCTCTCCGACCTTCACAAAAAAAGTTATTCAAGAATATCTCCTCAGATTTGGGGGAATTTCGTCGGTCGACCTCTTCCGAAGGTCGTACAAGCTCGGGGATGGTACCAATCGATCTGCAGGACCCAAATTAGTCCAGATGCAACCACTTTCCAAGTCTCTCCGACCTTCACAAAAAAAGTTATTCAAGAATATCTCTTTCTCCTATGTGCTTTCATCCCTAACCCTAACCCTAACCCTTCCGAAAGTCGTAGAAGCTCAAGGATAGTACCGATCGATGCGCGCTACCCCATTTAGTGGGGGTAGAGCCTACTTGCAAGTCTCTCCGACCTTCACAAAAAAAGTTATTCAAGAATATCTCTTTCTCCTATGTGCTTTCATCCCTAACCCTAACCCTAACCCTTCCGAAAGTCGTAGAAGCTCAAGGATAGTACCGATCGATGCGCGCTACCCCATTTAGTGGGGGTAGAGCCTACTTGCAAGTCTCTCCGACCTTCACAAAAAAAGTTATTCAAGAATATCTCTTTCTCCTATGTGCTTTCATCCCTAACCCTAACCCTAACCCTTCCGAAAGTCGGAGAAGCTCAAGGATAGTACCGATCGATGCGCGCTACCCCATTTAGTGGGGGTAGAGCCTACTTGCAAGTCTCTCCGACCTTCACAAAAAAAGTTATTCAAGAATATCTCTTTCTCCTATGTGCTTTCATCCCTAACCCTAACCCTAACCCTTCCGAAAGTCGGAGAAGCTCAAGGATTGTACCGATCGATGCGCGCTACCCCATTTAGTGGGGGTAGAGCCTACTTGCAAGTCTCTCCGACCTTCACAAAAAAAGTTATTCAAGAATATCTCCTCAGACTTGGGGGAATTTCGTCGGTCGACCTCTTTCGAAGGTCGTACAAGCTCGGGGATGGTACCAATCGATCCGCAGGACCCAAATTAGTCCAGATGCAACCACTTTCTAAGTCTCTCCGACCTTCACAAAAAAAGTTATTCAAGAATATCTCTTTCTCCTATGTGCTTTCATCCCTAACCCTAATCCTAACCCTTCCGAAAGTCGGAGAAGCTCAAGGATGGTACCGATCGATGCGCGCTACCCCATTTAGTGGGGGTAGAGCCTACTTGCAAGTCTCTCCGACCTTCACAAAAAAAGTTATTCAAGAATATCTCTTTCTCCTATGTGCTTTCATCCCTAACCCTAACCCTAACCCTTCCGAAAGTCGGAGAAGCTCAAGGATGGTACCGATCGATGCGCGCTACCCCATTTAGTGGGGGTAGAGCCTACTTGCAAGTCTCTCCGACCTTCACAAAAAAAGTTATTCAAGAATATCTCTTTCTCCTATGTGCTTTCATCCCTAACCCTAACCCTTCCGAAAGTCGGAGAAGCTCAAGGATGGTACCGATCGATGCGCGCTACCCCATTTAGTGGGGGTAGAGCCTACTTGCAAGTCTCTCCGACCTTCACAAAAAAAGTTATTCAAGAATATCTCCTCAGATTTGGGGGAATTTCGTCGGTCGACCTCTTTCGAAGGTCGTACAAGCTCGGGGATGGTACCAATCGATCCGCAGGACCCAAATTAGTCCAGATGCAACCACTTTCCAAGTCTCTCCGACCTTCACAAAAAAAGTTATTCAAGAATATCTCTTTCTCCTATGTGCTTTCATCCCTAACCCTCACCCTAACCCTTCCGAAAGTCGGAGAAGCTCAAGGATGGTACCGATCGATGCGCGCTACCCCATTTAGTGGGGGTAGAGCCTACTTGCAAGTCTCTCCGACCTTCACAAAAAAAGTTATTCAAGAATATCTCTTTCTCCTATGTGCTTTCATCCCTAACCCTAACCCTAACCCTTCCGAAAGTCGTAGAAGCTCAAGGATAGTACCGATCGATGCGCGCTACCCCATTTAGTGGGGGTAGAGCCTACTTGCAAGTCTCTCCGACCTTCACAAAAAAAGTTATTCAAGAATATCTCTTTCTCCTATGTGCTTTCATCCCTAACCCTAACCCTAACCCTTCCGAAAGTCGGAGAAGCTCAAGGATGGTACCGATCGATGCGCGCTACCCCATTTAGTGGGGGTAGAGCCTACTTGCAAGTCTCTCCGACCTTCACAAAAAAAGTTATTCAAGAATATCTCTTTCTCCTATGTGCTTTCATCCCTAACCCTAACCCTAACCCTTCCGAAAGTCGGAGAAGCTCAAGGATGGTACTGATCGATGCGCGCTACCCCATTTAGTGGGGGTAGAGCCTACTTGCAAGTCTCTCCGACCTTCAAAAAAAAAGTTATTCAAGAATATCTCCTCAGATTTGGGGGAATTTCGTCGGTCGACCTCTTTCGAAGGTCGTACAAGCTCGGGGATGGTACCAATCGATCCGCAGGACCCAAATTAGTCCAGATGCAACCACTTTCTAAGTCTCTCCGACCTTCACAAAAAAAGTTATTCAAGAATATCTCTTTCTCCTATGTGCTTTCATCCCTAACCCTAATCCTAACCCTTCCGAAAGTCGGAGAAGCTCAAGGATGGTACCGATCGATGCGCGCTACCCCATTTAGTGGGGGTAGAGCCTACTTGCAAGTCTCTCCGACCTTTACAAAAAAAGTTATTCAAGAATATCTCTTTCTCCTATGTGCTTTCATCCCTAACCCTAACCCTAACCCTTCCGAAAGTCGGAGAAGCTCAAGGATGGTACCGATCGATGCGCGCTAGCCCATTTAGTGGGGGTAGAGCCTACTTGCAAGTCTCTCCGACCTTCACAAAAAAAGTTATTCAAGAATATCTCTTTCTCCTATGTGCTTTCATCCCTAACCCTAACCCTAACCCTTCCGAAAGTCGGAGAAGCTCAAGGATGGTACCGATCGATGCGCGCTACCCCATTTAGTGGGGGTAGAGCCTACTTGCAAGTCTCTCCGACCTTCACAAAAAAAGTTATTCAAGAATATCTCTTTCTCCTATGTGCTTTCATCCCTAACCCTCACCCTAACCCTTCCGAAAGTCGGAGAAGCTCAAGGATGGTACCGATCGATGCGCGCTACCCCATTTAGTGGGGGTAGAGCCTACTTGCAAGTCTCTCCGACCTTCACAAAAAAAGTTATTCAAGAATATCTCTTTCTCCTATGTGCTTTCATCCCTAACCCTAACCCTAACCCTTCCGAAAGTCGTAGAAGCTCAAGGATAGTACCGATCGATGCGCGCTACCCCATTTAGTGGGGGTAGAGCCTACTTGCAAGTCTCTCCGACCTTCACAAAAAAAGTTATTCAAGAATATCTCTTTCTCCTATGTGCTTTCATCCCTAACCCTAACCCTAACCCTTCCGAAAGTCGGAGAAGCTCAAGGATAGTACCGATCGATGCGCGCTACCCCATTTAGTGGGGGTAGAGCCTACTTGCAAGTCTCTCCGACCTTCACAAAAAAAGTTATTCAAGAATATCTCTTTCTCCTATGTGCTTTCATCCCTAACCCTAACCCTAACCCTTCCGAAAGTCGGAGAAGCTCAAGGATTGTACCGATCGATGCGCGCTACCCCATTTAGTGGGGGTAGAGCCTACTTGCAAGTCTCTCCGACCTTCACAAAAAAAGTTATTCAAGAATATCTCCTCAGATTTGGGGGAATTTCGTCGGTCGACCTCTTTCGAAGGTCGTACAAGCTCGGGGATGGTACCAATCGATCCGCAGGACCCAAATTAGTCCAGATGCAACCACTTTCTAAGTCTCTCCGACCTTCACAAAAAAAGTTATTCAAGAATATCTCTTTCTCCTATGTGCTTTCATCCCTAACCCTAATCCTAACCCTTCCGAAAGTCGGAGAAGCTCAAGGATGGTACCGATCGATGCGCGCTACCCCATTTAGTGGGGGTAGAGCCTACTTGCAAGTCTCTCCGACCTTCACAAAAAAAGTTATTCAAGAATATCTCTTTCTCCTATGTGCTTTCATCCCTAACCCTAACCCTAACCCTTCCGAAAGTCGTAGAAGCTCAAGGATGGTACCGATCGATGCGCGCTACCACATTTAGTGGGGGTAGAGCCTACTTGCAAGTCTCTCCGACCTTCACAAAAAAAGTTATTCAAGAATATCTCTTTCTCCTATGTGCTTTCATCCCTAACCCTAATCCTAACCCTTCCGAAAGTCGGAGAAGCTCAAGGATGGTACCGATCGATGCGCGCTACCCCATTTAGTGGGGGTAGAGCCTACTTGCAAGTCTCTCCGACCTTCACAAAAAAAGTTATTCAAGAATATCTCTTTCTCCTATGTGCTTTCATCCCTAACCCTAACCCTAACCCTTCCGAAAGTCGTAGAAGCTCAAGGATGGTACCGATCGATGCGCGCTACCACATTTAGTGGGGGTAGAGCCTACTTGCAAGTCTCTCCGACCTTCACAAAAAAAGTTATTCAAGAATATCTCCTCAGATTTGGGGGAATTTCGTCGGTCGACCTCTTCCGAAGGTCGTACAAGCTCGGGGATGGTACCAATCGATCTGCAGGACCCAAATTAGTCCAGATGCAACCACTTTCCAAGTCTCTCCGACCTTCACAAAAAAAGTTATTCAAGAATATCTCTTTCTCCTATGTGCTTTCATCCCTAACCCTAACCCTAACCCTTCCGAAAGTCGTAGAAGCTCAAGGATAGTACCGATCGATGCGCGCTACCCCATTTAGTGGGGGTAGAGCCTACTTGCAAGTCTCTCCGACCTTCACAAAAAAAGTTATTCAAGAATATCTCTTTCTCCTATGTGCTTTCATCCCTAACCCTAACCCTAACCCTTCCGAAAGTCGTAGAAGCTCAAGGATAGTACCGATCGATGCGCGCTACCCCATTTAGTGGGGGTAGAGCCTACTTGCAAGTCTCTCCGACCTTCACAAAAAAAGTTATTCAAGAATATCTCTTTCTCCTATGTGCTTTCATCCCTAACCCTAACCCTAACCCTTCCGAAAGTCGGAGAAGCTCAAGGATGGTACCGATCGATGCGCGCTACCCCATTTAGTGGGGGTAGAGCCTACTTGCAAGTCTCTCCGACCTTCACAAAAAAAGTTATTCAAGAATATCTCTTTCTCCTATGTGCTTTCATCCCTAACCCTAACCCTAACCCTTCCGAAAGTCGGAGAAGCTCAAGGATGGTACCGATCGATGCGCGCTACCCCATTTAGTGGGGGTAGAGCCTACTTGCAAGTCTCTCCGACCTTCACAAAAAAAGTTATTCAAGAATATCTCTTTCTCCTATGTGCTTTCATCCCTAACCCTAACCCTAACCCTTCCGAAAGTCGGAGAAGCTCAAGGATGGTACCGATCGATGCGCGCTACCCCATTTAGTGGGGGTAGAGCCTACTTGCAAGTCTCTCCGACCTTCACAAAAAAAGTTATTCAAGAATATCTCTTTCTCCTATGTGCTTTCATCCCTAACCCTAACCCTAACCCTTCCGAAAGTCGAAGAAGCTCAAGGATGGTACCGATCGATGCGCGCTACCCCATTTAGTGGGGGTAGAGCCTACTTGCAAGTCTCTCCGACCTTCACAAAAAAAGTTATTCAAGAATATCTCTTTCTCCTATGTGCTTTCATCCCTAACCCTAACCCTAACCCTTCCGAAAGTCGGAGAAGCTCAAGGATGGTACCGATCGATGCGCGTTAACCCATTTAGTGGGGGTAGAGCCTACTTGCAAGTCTCTCCGACCTTCACAAAAAAAGTTATTCAAGAATATCTCTTTCTCCTATGTGCTTTCATCCCTAACCCTAACCCTAACCCTTCCGAAAGTCGGAGAAGCTCAAGGATGGTACCGATCGATGCGCGCTACCCCATTTAGTGGGGGTAGAGCCTACTTGCAAGTCTCTCCGACCTTCACAAAAAAAGTTATTCAAGAATATCTCTTTCTCCTATGTGCTTTCATCCCTAACCCTAACCCTAACCCTTCCGAAAGTCGGAGAAGCTCAAGGATGGTACCGATCGATGCGCGCTACCCCATTTAGTGGGGGTAGAGCCTACTTGCAAGTCTCTCCGACCTTCACAAAAAAAGTTATTCAAGAATATCTCTTTCTCCTATGTGCTTTCATCCCTAACCCTAACCCTTCCGAAAGTCGGAGAAGCTCAAGGATGGTACCGATCGATGCGCGCTACCCCATTTAGTGGGAGTAGAGCCTACTTGCAAGTCTCTCCGACCTTCACAAAAAAAGTTATTCAAGAATATCTCCTCAGATTTGGGGGAATTTCGTCGGTCGACCTCTTTCGAAGGTCGTACAAGCTCGGGGATGGTACCAATCGATCCGCAGGACCCAAATTAGTCCAGATGCAACCACTTTCCAAGTCTCTCCGACCTTCACAAAAAAAGTTATTCAAGAATATCTCTTTCTCCTATGTGCTTTCATCCCTAACCCTAACCCTAACCCTTCCGAAAGTCGGAGAAGCTCAAGGATGGTACCGATCGATGCGCGCTACCCCATTTAGTGGGGGTAGAGCCTACTTGCAAGTCTCTCCGACCTTCACAAAAAAAGTTATTCAAGAATATCTCTTTCTCCTATGTGCTTTCATCCCTAACCCTAACCCTAACCCTTCCGAAAGTCGGAGAAGCTCAAGGATGGTACCGATCGATGCGCGCTACCCCATTTAGTGGGGGTAGAGCCTACTTGCAAGTCTCTCCGACCTTCACAAAAAAAGTTATTCAAGAATATCTCTTTCTCCTATGTGCTTTCATCCCTAACCCTAACCCTTCCGAAAGTCGGAGAAGCTCAAGGATGGTACCGATCGATGCGCGCTACCCCATTTAGTGGGAGTAGAGCCTACTTGCAAGTCTCTCCGACCTTCACAAAAAAAGTTATTCAAGAATATCTCCTCAGATTTGGGGGAATTTCGTCGGTCGACCTCTTTCGAAGGTCGTACAAGCTCGGGGATGGTACCAATCGATCCGCAGGACCCAAATTAGTCCAGATGCAACCACTTTCCAAGTCTCTCCGACCTTCACAAAAAAAGTTATTCAAGAATATCTCTTTCTCCTATGTGCTTTCATCCCTAACCCTCACCCTAACCCTTCCGAAAGTCGGAGAAGCTCAAGGATGGTACCGATCGATGCGCGCTACCCCATTTAGTGGGGGTAGAGCCTACTTGCAAGTCTCTCCGACCTTCACAAAAAAAGTTATTCAAGAATATCTCTTTCTCCTATGTGCTTTCATCCCTAACCCTAACCCTAACCCTTCCGAAAGTCGGAGAAGCTCAAGGATGGTACCGATCGATGCGCGCTACCCCATTTAGTGGGGGTAGAGCCTACTTGCAAGTCTCTCCGACCTTCACAAAAAAAGTTATTCAAGAATATCTCTTTCTCCTATGTGCTTTCATCCCTAACCCTAACCCTAACCCTTCCGAAAGTCGGAGAAGCTCAAGGATGGTACCGATCGATGCGCGCTACCCCATTTAGTGGGGGTAGAGCCTACTTGCAAGTCTCTCCGACCTTCACAAAAAAAGTTATTCAAGAATATCTCTTTCTCCTATGTGCTTTCATCCCTAACCCTAACCCTAACCCTTCCGAAAGTCGGAGAAGCTCAAGGATGGTACCGATCGATGCGCGCTACCCCATTTAGTGGGGGTAGAGCCTACTTGCAAGTCTCTCCGACCTTCACAAAAAAAGTTATTCAAGAATATCTCTTTCTCCTATGTGCTTTCATCCCTAACCCTAACCCTTCCGAAAGTCGGAGAAGCTCAAGGATGGTACCGATCGATGCGCGCTACCCCATTTAGTGGGGGTAGAGCCTACTTGCAAGTCTCTCCGACCTTCACAAAAAAAGTTATTCAAGAATATCTCCTCAGATTTGGGGGAATTTCGTCGGTCGACCTCTTTCGAAGGTCGTACAAGCTCGGGGATGGTACCAATCGATCCGCAGGACCCAAATTAGTCCAGATGCAACCACTTTCCAAGTCTCTCCGACCTTCACAAAAAAAGTTATTCAAGAATATCTCTTTCTCCTATGTGCTTTCATCCCTAACCCTCACCCTAACCCTTCCGAAAGTCGGAGAAGCTCAAGGATGGTACCGATCGATGCGCGCTACCCCATTTAGTGGGGGTAGAGCCTACTTGCAAGTCTCTCCGACCTTCACAAAAAAAGTTATTCAAGAATATCTCTTTCTCCTATGTGCTTTCATCCCTAACCCTAACCCTAACCCTTCCGAAAGTCGTAGAAGCTCAAGGATAGTACCGATCGATGCGCGCTACCCCATTTAGTGGGGGTAGAGCCTACTTGCAAGTCTCTCCGACCTTCACGAAAAAAGTTATTCAAGAATATCTCTTTCTCCTATGTGCTTTCATCCCTAACCCTAACCCTAACCCTTCCGAAAGTCGGAGAAGCTCAAGGATGGTACCGATCGATGCGCGCTACCCCATTTAGTGGGGGTAGAGCCTACTTGCAAGTCTCTCCGACCTTCACAAAAAAAGTTATTCAAGAATATCTCTTTCTCCTATGTGCTTTCATCCCTAACCCTAACCCTAACCCTTCCGAAAGTCGGAGAAGCTCAAGGATGGTACCGATCGATGCGCGCTACCCCATTTAGTGGGGGTAGAGCCTACTTGCAAGTCTCTCCGACCTTCAAAAAAAAAGTTATTCAAGAATATCTCCTCAGATTTGGGGGAATTTCGTCGGTCGACCTCTTTCGAAGGTCGTACAAGCTCGGGGATGGTACCAATCGATCCGCAGGACCCAAATTAGTCCAGATGCAACCACTTTCTAAGTCTCTCCGACCTTCACAAAAAAAGTTATTCAAGAATATCTCTTTCTCCTATGTGCTTTCATCCCTAACCCTAATCCTAACCCTTCCGAAAGTCGGAGAAGCTCAAGGATGGTACCGATCGATGCGCGCTACCCCATTTAGTGGGGGTAGAGCCTACTTGCAAGTCTCTCCGACCTTTACAAAAAAAGTTATTCAAGAATATCTCTTTCTCCTATGTGCTTTCATCCCTAACCCTAACCCTAACCCTTCCGAAAGTCGTAGAAGCTCAAGGATGGTACCGATCGATGCGCGCTACCACATTTAGTGGGGGTAGAGCCTACTTGCAAGTCTCTCCGACCTTCACAAAAAAAGTTATTCAAGAATATCTCCTCAGATTTGGGGGAATTTCGTCGGTCGACCTCTTCCGAAGGTCGTACAAGCTCGGGGATGGTACCAATCGATCCGCAGGACCCAAATTAGTCCAGATGCAACCACTTTCCAAGTCTCTCCGACCTTCACAAAAAAAGTTATTCAAGAATATCTCTTTCTCCTATGTGCTTTCATCCCTAACCCTAACCCTAACCCTTCCGAAAGTCGTAGAAGCTCAAGGATAGTACCGATCGATGCGCGCTACCCCATTTAGTGGGGGTAGAGCCTACTTGCAAGTCTCTCCGACCTTCACAAAAAAAGTTATTCAAGAATATCTCTTTCTCCTATGTGCTTTCATCCCTAACCCTAACCCTAACCCTTCCGAAAGTCGTAGAAGCTCAAGGATAGTACCGATCGATGCGCGCTACCCCATTTAGTGGGGGTAGAGCCTACTTGCAAGTCTCTCCGACCTTCACAAAAAAAGTTATTCAAGAATATCTCTTTCTCCTATGTGCTTTCATCCCTAACCCTAACCCTAACCCTAACCCTTCCGAAAGTCGGAGAAGCTCAAGGATGGTACCGATCGATGCGCGCTACCCCATTTAGTGGGGGTAGAGCCTACTTGCAAGTCTCTCCGACCTTCACAAAAAAAGTTATTCAAGAATATCTCTTTCTCCTATGTGCTTTCATCCCTAACCCTAACCCTAACCCTTCCGAAAGTCGGAGAAGCTCAAGGATGGTACCGATCGATGCGCGCTACCCCATTTAGTGGGGGTAGAGCCTACTTGCAAGTCTCTCCGACCTTCACAAAAAAAGTTATTCAAGAATATCTCTTTCTCCTATGTGCTTTCATCCCTAACCCTAACCCTAACCCTTCCGAAAGTCGGAGAAGCTCAAGGATGGTACCGATCGATGCGCGCTACCCCATTTAGTGGGGGTAGAGCCTACTTGCAAGTCTCTCCGACCTTCACAAAAAAAGTTATTCAAGAATATCTCTTTCTCCTATGTGCTTTCATCCCTAACCCTAACCCTAACCCTTCCGAAAGTCGGAGAAGCTCAAGGATGGTACCGATCGATGTGCGCTACCCCATTTAGTGGGGGTAGAGCCTACTTGCAAGTCTCTCCGACCTTCACAAAAAAAGTTATTCAAGAATATCTCTTTCTCCTATGTGCTTTCATCCCTAACCCTAACCCTAACCCTTCCGAAAGTCGGAGAAGCTCAAGGATGGTACCGATCGATGCGCGCTACCCTATTTAGTGGGGGTAGAGCCTACTTGCAAGTCTCTCCGACCTTCACAAAAAAAGTTATTCAAGAATATCTCTTTCTCCTATGTGCTTTCATCCCTAACCCTAACCCTAACCCTTCCGAAAGTCGGAGAAGCTCAAGGATGGTACCGATCGATGCGCGCTACCCCATTTAGTGGGGGTAGAGCCTACTTGCAAGTCTCTCCGACCTTCACAAAAAAAGTTATTCAAGAATATCTCTTTCTCCTATGTGCTTTCATCCCTAACCCTAACCCTTCCGAAAGTCGGAGAAGCTCAAGGATGGTACCGATCGATGCGCGCTACCCCATTTAGTGGGGGTAGAGCCTACTTGCAAGTCTCTCCGACCTTCAAAAAAAAAGTTATTCAAGAATATCTCTTTCTCCTATGTGCTTTCATCCCTAACCCTCACCCTAACCCTTCCGAAAGTCGGAGAAGCTCAAGGATGGTACCGATCGATGCGCGCTACCCCATTTAGTGGGGGTAGAGCCTACTTGCAAGTCTCTCCGACCTTCACAAAAAAAGTTATTCAAGAATATCTCCTCAGATTTGGGGGAATTTCGTCGGTCGACCTCTTCCGAAGGTCGTACAAGCTCGGGGATGGTACCAATCGATCCGCAGGACCCAAATTAGTCCAGATGCAACCACTTTTCAAGTCTCTCCGACCTTCACAAAAAAAGTTATTCAAGAATATCTCTTTCTCCTATGTGCTTTCATCCCTAACCCTCACCCTAACCCTTCCGAAAGTCGGAGAAGCTCAAGGATGGTACTGATCGATGCGCGCTACCCCATTTAGTGGGGGTAGAGCCTACTTGCAAGTCTCTCCGACCTTCACAAAAAAAGTTATTCAAGAATATCTCTTTCTCCTATGTGCTTTCATCCCTAACCCTAACCCTAACCCTTCCGAAAGTCGTAGAAGCTCAAGGATAGTACCGATCGATGCGCGCTACCCCATTTAGTGGGGGTAGAGCCTACTTGCAAGTCTCTCCGACCTTCACAAAAAAAGTTATTCAAGAATATCTCTTTCTCCTATGTGCTTTCATCCCTAACCCTAACCCTAACCCTTCCGAAAGTCGGAGAAGCTCAAGGATGGTACCGATCGATGCGCGCTACCCCATTTAGTGGGGGTAGAGCCTACTTGCAAGTCTCTCCGACCTTCACAAAAAAAGTTATTCAAGAATATCTCTTTCTCCTATGTGCTTTCATCCCTAACCCTAACCCTAACCCTTCCGAAAGTCGGAGAAGCTCAAGGATGGTACCGATCGATGCGCGCTACCCCATTTAGTGGGGGTAGAGCCTACTTGCAAGTCTCTCCGACCTTCAAAAAAAAAGTTATTCAAGAATATCTCCTCAGATTTGGGGGAATTTCGTCGGTCGACCTCTTTCGAAGGTCGTACAAGCTCGGGGATGGTACCAATCGATCCGCAGGACCCAAATTAGTCCAGATGCAACCACTTTCTAAGTCTCTCCGACCTTCACAAAAAAAGTTATTCAAGAATATCTCTTTCTCCTATGTGCTTTCATCCCTAACCCTAATCCTAACCCTTCCGAAAGTCGGAGAAGCTCAAGGATGGTACCGATCGATGCGCGCTACCCCATTTAGTGGGGGTAGAGCCTACTTGCAAGTCTCTCCGACCTTCACAAAAAAAGTTATTCAAGAATATCTCTTTCTCCTATGTGCTTTCATCCCTAACCCTAACCCTAACCCTTCCGAAAGTCGTAGAAGCTCAAGGATGGTACCGATCGATGCGCGCTACCACATTTAGTGGGGGTAGAGCCTACTTGCAAGTCTCTCCGACCTTCACAAAAAAAGTTATTCAAGAATATCTCCTCAGATTTGGGGGAATTTCGTCGGTCGACCTCTTCCGAAGGTCGTACAAGCTCGGGGATGGTACCAATCGATCCGCAGGACCCAAATTAGTCCAGATGCAACCACTTTCCAAGTCTCTCCGACCTTCACAAAAAAAGTTATTCAAGAATATCTCTTTCTCCTATGTGCTTTCATCCCTAACCCTAACCCTAACCCTTCCGAAAGTCGTAGAAGCTCAAGGATAGTACCGATCGATGCGCGCTACCCCATTTAGTGGGGGTAGAGCCTACTTGCAAGTCTCTCCGACCTTCACAAAAAAAGTTATTCAAGAATATCTCTTTCTCCTATGTGCTTTCATCCCTAACCCTAACCCTAACCCTTCCGAAAGTCGTAGAAGCTCAAAGATAGTACCGATCGATGCGCGCTACCCCATTTAGTGGGGGTAGAGCCTACTTGCAAGTCTCTCCGACCTTCACAAAAAAAGTTATTCAAGAATATCTCTTTCTCCTATGTGCTTTCATCCCTAACCCTAACCCTAACCCTTCCGAAAGTCGGAGAAGCTCAAAGATGGTACCGATCGATGCGCGCTACCCCATTTAGTGGGGGTAGAGCCTACTTGCAAGTCTCTCCGACCTTCACAAAAAAAGTTATTCAAGAATATCTCTTTCTCCTATGTGCTTTCATCCCTAACCCTAACCCTAACCCTTCCGAAAGTCGGAGAAGCTCAAGGATGGTACCGATCGATGCGCGCTACCCCATTTAGTGGGGGTAGAGCCTACTTGCAAGTCTCTCCGACCTTCACAAAAAAAGTTATTCAAGAATATCTCTTTCTCCTATGTGCTTTCATCCCTAACCCTAACCCTAACCCTTCCGAAAGTCGGAGAAGCTCAAGGATGGTACCGATCGATGCGCGCTACCCCATTTAGTGGGGGTAGAGCCTACTTGCAAGTCTCTCCGACCTTCACAAAAAAAGTTATTCAAGAATATCTCTTTCTCCTATGTGCTTTCATCCCTAACCCTAACCCTAACCCTTCCGAAAGTCGGAGAAGCTCAAGGATGGTACCGATCGATGCGCGCTACCCCATTTAGTGGGGGTAGAGCCTACTTGCAAGTCTCTCCGACCTTCACAAAAAAAGTTATTCAAGAATATCTCTTTCTCCTATGTGCTTTCATCCCTAACCCTAACCCTAACCCTTCCAAAAGTCGGAGAAGCTCAAGGATGGTACCGATCGATGCGCGCTACCCCATTTAGTGGGGGTAGAGCCTACTTGCAAGTCTCTCCGACCTTCACAAAAAAAGTTATTCAAGAATATCTCTTTCTCCTATGTGCTTTCATCCCTAACCCTAACCCTAACCCTTCCGAAAGTCGGAGAAGCTCAAGGATGGTACCGATCGATGCGCGCTACCCCATTTAGTGGGGGTAGAGCCTACTTGCAAGTCTCTCCGACCTTCACAAAAAAAGTTATTCAAGAATATCTCCTCAGATTTGGGGGAATTTCGTCGGTCGACCTCTTTCGAAGGTCGTACAAGCTCGGGGATGGTACCAATCGATCCGCAGGACCCAAATTAGTCCAGATGCAACCACTTTCCAAGTCTCTCCGACCTTCACAAAAAAAGTTATTCAAGAATATCTCTTTCTCCTATGTGCTTTCATCCCTAACCCTAACCCTAACCCTTCCGAAAGTCGGAGAAGCTTAAGGATGGTACCGATCGATGCGCGCTACCCCATTTAGTGGGGGTAGAGCCTACTTGCAAGTCTCTCCGACCTTCACAAAAAAAGTTATTCAAGAATATCTCTTTCTCCTATGTGCTTTCATCCCTAACCCTAACCCTAACCCTTCCGAAAGTCGGAGAAGCTCAAGGATGGTACCGATTGATGCGCGCTACCCCATTTAGTGGGGGTAGAGCCTACTTGCAAGTCTCTCCGACCTTCACAAAAAAAGTTATTCAAGAATATCTCCTCAGATTTGGTAAAATTTCGTCGGTCGACCTCTTCCGAAGGTCGTACAAGCTCGGGGATGGTACCAATCGATCCGCAGGACCCAAATTAGTCCAGATGCAACCACTTTCCAAGTCTCTCCGACCTTCACAAAAAAAGTTATTCAAGAATATCTCTTTCTCCTATGTGCTTTCATCCCTAACCCTAACCCTAACCCTTCCGAAAGTCGGAGAAGCTCAGGGATGGTACCGATCGATGCGCGTTAGCCCATTTAGTGGGGGTAGAGCCTACTTGCAAGTCTCTCCGACCTTCACAAAAAAAGTTATTCAAGAATATCTCTTTCTCCTATGTGCTTTCATCCCTAACCCTAACCCTAACCCTTCCGAAAGTCGGAGAAGCTCAAGGATGGTACTGATCGATGCGCGCTAGCCCATTTAGTGGGGGTAAAGCCTACTTGCAAGTCTCTCCGACCTTCACAAAAAAAGTTATTCAAGAATATCTCTTTCTCCTATGTGCTTTCATCCCTAACCCTAACCCTAACCCTTCCGAAAGTCGGAGAAGCTCAAGGATGGTACCGATCGATGCGTGCTATCCCATTTAGTGGGGGTAGAGCCTACTTGCAAGTCTCTCCGACCTTCACAAAAAAAGTTATTCAAGAATATCTCTTTCTCCTATGTGCTTTCATCCCTAACCCTCACCCTAACCCTTCCGAAAGTCGGAGAAGCTCAAGGATGGTACCGATCGATGCGCGCTACCCCATTTAGTGGGGGTAGAGCCTACTTGCAAGTCTCTCCGACCTTCACAAAAAAAGTTATTCAAGAATATCTCTTTCTCCTATGTGCTTTCATCCCTAACCCTAACCCTTCCGAAAGTCGTAGAAGCTCAAGGATAGTACCGATCGATGCGCGCTACCCCATTTAGTGGGGGTAGAGCCTACTTGCAAGTCTCTCCGACCTTCACAAAAAAAGTTATTCAAGAATATCTCTTTCTCCTATGTGCTTTCATCCCTAACCCTAACCCTAACCCTTCCGAAAGTCGGAGAAGCTCAAGGATGGTACCGATCGATGCGCGCTACCCCATTTAGTGGGGGTAGAGCCTACTTGCAAGTCTCTCCGACCTTCACAAAAAAGGTTATTCAAGAATATCTCTTTCTCCTATGTGCTTTCATCCCTAACCCTAACCCTAACCCTTCCGAAAGTCGGAGAAGCTCAAGGATGGTACCGATCGATGCGCGCTACCCCATTTAGTGGGGGTAGAGCCTACTTGCAAGTCTCTCCGACCTTCACAAAAAAAGTTATTCAAGAATATCTCCTCAGATTTGGGGGAATTTCGTCGGTCGACCTCTTCCGAAGGTCGTACAAGCTCGGGGATGGTACCAATCGATCCGCAGGACCCAAATTAGTCCAGATGCAACCACTTTCCAAGTCTCTCCGACCTTCACAAAAAAAGTTATTCAAGAATATCTCTTTCTCCTATGTGCTTTCATCCCTAACCCTAACCCTAACCCTTCCGAAAGTCGTAGAAGCTCAAGGATAGTACCGATCGATGCGCGCTACCCCATTTAGTGGGGGTAGAGCCTACTTGCAAGTCTCTCCGACCTTCACAAAAAAAGTTATTCAAGAATATCTCTTTCTCCTATGTGCTTTCATCCCTAACCCTAACCCTAACCCTTCCGAAAGTCGTAGAAGCTCAAGGATAGTACCGATCGATGCGCGCTACCCCATTTAGTGGGGGTAGAGCCTACTTGCAAGTCTCTCCGACCTTCACAAAAAAAGTTATTCAAGAATATCTCTTTCTCCTATGTGCTTTCATCCCTAACCCTAACCCTAACCCTTCCGAAAGTCGTAGAAGCTCAAGGATAGTACCGATCGATGCGCGCTACCCCATTTAGTGGGGGTAGAGCCTACTTGCAAGTCTCTCCGACCTTCACAAAAAAAGTTTTTCAAGAATATCTCTTTCTCCTATGTGCTTTCATCCCTAACCCTAACCCTAACCCTTCCGAAAGTCGGAGAAGCTCAAGGATGGTACCGATCGATGCGCGCTACCCCATTTAGTGGGGGTAGAGCCTACTTGCAAGTCTCTCCGACCTTCACAAAAAAAGTTATTCAAGAATATCTCTTTCTCCTATGTGCTTTCATCCCTAACCCTAACCCTAACCCTTCCGAAAGTCGGAGAAGCTCAAGGATGGTACCGATCGATGCGCGCTACCCCATTTAGTGGGGGTAGAGCCTACTTGCAAGTCTCTCCGACCTTCACAAAAAAAGTTATTCAAGAATATCTCTTTCTCCTATGTGCTTTCATCCCTAACCCTAACCCTTCCGAAAGTCGGAGAAGCTCAAGGATGGTACCGATCGATGCGCGCTACCCCATTTAGTGGGGGTAGAGCCTACTTGCAAGTCTCTCCGACCTTCACAAAAAAAGTTATTCAAGAATATCTCTTTCTCCTATGTGCTTTCATCCCTAACCCTAACCCTAACCCTTCCGAAAGTCGGAGAAGCTCAAGGATGGTACCGATCGATGCGCGCTACCCCATTTAGTGGGGGTAGAGCCTACTTGCAAGTCTCTCCGACCTTCAAAAAAAAAGTTATTCAAGAATATCTCCTCAGATTTGGGGGAATTTCGTCGGTCGACCTCTTTCGAAGGTCGTACAAGCTCGGGGATGGTACCAATCGATCCGCAGGACCCAAATTAGTCCAGATGCAACCACTTTCTAAGTCTCTCCGACCTTCACAAAAAAAGTTATTCAAGAATATCTCTTTCTCCTATGTGCTTTCATCCCTAACCCTAATCCTAACCCTTCCGAAAGTCGGAGAAGCTCAAGGATGGTACCGATCGATGCGCGCTACCCCATTTAGTGGGGGTAGAGCCTACTTGCAAGTCTCTCCGACCTTCACAAAAAAAGTTATTCAAGAATATCTCTTTCTCCTATGTGCTTTCATCCCTAACCCTAACCCTAACCCTTCCGAAAGTCGTAGAAGCTCAAGGATGGTACCGATCGATGCGCGCTACCACATTTAGTGGGGGTAGAGCCTACTTGCAAGTCTCTCCGACCTTCACAAAAAAAGTTATTCAAGAATATCTCCTCAGATTTGGGGGAATTTCGTCGGTCGACCTCTTCCGAAGGTCGTACAAGCTCGGGGATGGTACCAATCGATCCGCAGGACCCAAATTAGTCCAGATGCAACCACTTTCCAAGTCTCTCCGACCTTCACAAAAAAAGTTATTCAAGAATATCTCTTTCTCCTATGTGCTTTCATCCCTAACCCTAACCCTAACCCTTCCGAAAGTCGTAGAAGCTCAAGGATAGTACCGATCGATGCGCGCTACCCCATTTAGTGGGGGTAGAGCCTACTTGCAAGTCTCTCCGACCTTCACAAAAAAAGTTATTCAAGAATATCTCTTTCTCCTATGTGCTTTCATCCCTAACCCTAACCCTAACCCTTCCGAAAGTCGTAGAAGCTCAAAGATAGTACCGATCGATGCGCGCTACCCCATTTAGTGGGGGTAGAGCCTACTTGCAAGTCTCTCCGACCTTCACAAAAAAAGTTATTCAAGAATATCTCTTTCTCCTATGTGCTTTCATCCCTAACCCTAACCCTAACCCTTCCGAAAGTCGGAGAAGCTCAAAGATGGTACCGATCGATGCGCGCTACCCCATTTAGTGGGGGTAGAGCCTACTTGCAAGTCTCTCCGACCTTCACAAAAAAAGTTATTCAAGAATATCTCTTTCTCCTATGTGCTTTCATCCCTAACCCTAACCCTAACCCTTCCGAAAGTCGGAGAAGCTCAAGGATGGTACCGATCGATGCGCGCTACCCCATTTAGTGGGGGTAGAGCCTACTTGCAAGTCTCTCCGACCTTCACAAAAAAAGTTATTCAAGAATATCTCTTTCTCCTATGTGCTTTCATCCCTAACCCTAACCCTAACCCTTCCGAAAGTCGGAGAAGCTCAAGGATGGTACCGATCGATGCGCGCTACCCCATTTAGTGGGGGTAGAGCCTACTTGCAAGTCTCTCCGACCTTCACAAAAAAAGTTATTCAAGAATATCTCTTTCTCCTATGTGCTTTCATCCCTAACCCTAACCCTAACCCTTCCGAAAGTCGGAGAAGCTCAAGGATGGTACCGATCGATGCGCGCTACCCCATTTAGTGGGGGTAGAGCCTACTTGCAAGTCTCTCCGACCTTCACAAAAAAAGTTATTCAAGAATATCTCTTTCTCCTATGTGCTTTCATCCCTAACCCTAACCCTAACCCTTCCAAAAGTCGGAGAAGCTCAAGGATGGTACCGATCGATGCGCGCTACCCCATTTAGTGGGGGTAGAGCCTACTTGCAAGTCTCTCCGACCTTCACAAAAAAAGTTATTCAAGAATATCTCTTTCTCCTATGTGCTTTCATCCCTAACCCTAACCCTAACCCTTCCGAAAGTCGGAGAAGCTCAAGGATGGTACCGATCGATGCGCGCTACCCCATTTAGTGGGGGTAGAGCCTACTTGCAAGTCTCTCCGACCTTCACAAAAAAAGTTATTCAAGAATATCTCCTCAGATTTGGGGGAATTTCGTCGGTCGACCTCTTTCGAAGGTCGTACAAGCTCGGGGATGGTACCAATCGATCCGCAGGACCCAAATTAGTCCAGATGCAACCACTTTCCAAGTCTCTCCGACCTTCACAAAAAAAGTTATTCAAGAATATCTCTTTCTCCTATGTGCTTTCATCCCTAACCCTAACCCTAACCCTTCCGAAAGTCGGAGAAGCTTAAGGATGGTACCGATCGATGCGCGCTACCCCATTTAGTGGGGGTAGAGCCTACTTGCAAGTCTCTCCGACCTTCACAAAAAAAGTTATTCAAGAATATCTCTTTCTCCTATGTGCTTTCATCCCTAACCCTAACCCTAACCCTTCCGAAAGTCGGAGAAGCTCAAGGATGGTACCGATTGATGCGCGCTACCCCATTTAGTGGGGGTAGAGCCTACTTGCAAGTCTCTCCGACCTTCACAAAAAAAGTTATTCAAGAATATCTCCTCAGATTTGGTAAAATTTCGTCGGTCGACCTCTTCCGAAGGTCGTACAAGCTCGGGGATGGTACCAATCGATCCGCAGGACCCAAATTAGTCCAGATGCAACCACTTTCCAAGTCTCTCCGACCTTCACAAAAAAAGTTATTCAAGAATATCTCTTTCTCCTATGTGCTTTCATCCCTAACCCTAACCCTAACCCTTCCGAAAGTCGGAGAAGCTCAGGGATGGTACCGATCGATGCGCGTTAGCCCATTTAGTGGGGGTAGAGCCTACTTGCAAGTCTCTCCGACCTTCACAAAAAAAGTTATTCAAGAATATCTCTTTCTCCTATGTGCTTTCATCCCTAACCCTAACCCTAACCCTTCCGAAAGTCGGAGAAGCTCAAGGATGGTACTGATCGATGCGCGCTAGCCCATTTAGTGGGGGTAAAGCCTACTTGCAAGTCTCTCCGACCTTCACAAAAAAAGTTATTCAAGAATATCTCTTTCTCCTATGTGCTTTCATCCCTAACCCTAACCCTAACCCTTCCGAAAGTCGGAGAAGCTCAAGGATGGTACCGATCGATGCGTGCTATCCCATTTAGTGGGGGTAGAGCCTACTTGCAAGTCTCTCCGACCTTCACAAAAAAAGTTATTCAAGAATATCTCTTTCTCCTATGTGCTTTCATCCCTAACCCTCACCCTAACCCTTCCGAAAGTCGGAGAAGCTCAAGGATGGTACCGATCGATGCGCGCTACCCCATTTAGTGGGGGTAGAGCCTACTTGCAAGTCTCTCCGACCTTCACAAAAAAAGTTATTCAAGAATATCTCTTTCTCCTATGTGCTTTCATCCCTAACCCTAACCCTTCCGAAAGTCGTAGAAGCTCAAGGATAGTACCGATCGATGCGCGCTACCCCATTTAGTGGGGGTAGAGCCTACTTGCAAGTCTCTCCGACCTTCACAAAAAAAGTTATTCAAGAATATCTCTTTCTCCTATGTGCTTTCATCCCTAACCCTAACCCTAACCCTTCCGAAAGTCGGAGAAGCTCAAGGATGGTACCGATCGATGCGCGCTACCCCATTTAGTGGGGGTAGAGCCTACTTGCAAGTCTCTCCGACCTTCACAAAAAAGGTTATTCAAGAATATCTCTTTCTCCTATGTGCTTTCATCCCTAACCCTAACCCTAACCCTTCCGAAAGTCGGAGAAGCTCAAGGATGGTACCGATCGATGCGCGCTACCCCATTTAGTGGGGGTAGAGCCTACTTGCAAGTCTCTCCGACCTTCACAAAAAAAGTTATTCAAGAATATCTCCTCAGATTTGGGGGAATTTCGTCGGTCGACCTCTTCCGAAGGTCGTACAAGCTCGGGGATGGTACCAATCGATCCGCAGGACCCAAATTAGTCCAGATGCAACCACTTTCCAAGTCTCTCCGACCTTCACAAAAAAAGTTATTCAAGAATATCTCTTTCTCCTATGTGCTTTCATCCCTAACCCTAACCCTAACCCTTCCGAAAGTCGTAGAAGCTCAAGGATAGTACCGATCGATGCGCGCTACCCCATTTAGTGGGGGTAGAGCCTACTTGCAAGTCTCTCCGACCTTCACAAAAAAAGTTATTCAAGAATATCTCTTTCTCCTATGTGCTTTCATCCCTAACCCTAACCCTAACCCTTCCGAAAGTCGTAGAAGCTCAAGGATAGTACCGATCGATGCGCGCTACCCCATTTAGTGGGGGTAGAGCCTACTTGCAAGTCTCTCCGACCTTCACAAAAAAAGTTATTCAAGAATATCTCTTTCTCCTATGTGCTTTCATCCCTAACCCTAACCCTAACCCTTCCGAAAGTCGTAGAAGCTCAAGGATAGTACCGATCGATGCGCGCTACCCCATTTAGTGGGGGTAGAGCCTACTTGCAAGTCTCTCCGACCTTCACAAAAAAAGTTTTTCAAGAATATCTCTTTCTCCTATGTGCTTTCATCCCTAACCCTAACCCTAACCCTTCCGAAAGTCGGAGAAGCTCAAGGATGGTACCGATCGATGCGCGCTACCCCATTTAGTGGGGGTAGAGCCTACTTGCAAGTCTCTCCGACCTTCACAAAAAAAGTTATTCAAGAATATCTCTTTCTCCTATGTGCTTTCATCCCTAACCCTAACCCTAACCCTTCCGAAAGTCGGAGAAGCTCAAGGATGGTACCGATCGATGCGCGCTACCCCATTTAGTGGGGGTAGAGCCTACTTGCAAGTCTCTCCGACCTTCACAAAAAAAGTTATTCAAGAATATCTCTTTCTCCTATGTGCTTTCATCCCTAACCCTAACCCTAACCCTTCCGAAAGTCGGAGAAGCTCAAGGATGGTACCGATCGATGCGCGCTACCCCATTTAGTGGGGGTAGAGCCTACTTGCAAGTCTCTCCGACCTTCACAAAAAAAGTTATTCAAGAATATCTCTTTCTCCTATGTGCTTTCATCCCTAACCCTAACCCTAACCCTTCCGAAAGTCGGAGAAGCTCAAGGATGGTACCGATCGATGCGCGTTACCCCATTTAGTGGGGGTAGAGCCTACTTGCAAGTCTCTCCGACCTTCACAAAAAAAGTTATTCAAGAATATCTCTTTCTCCTATGTGCTTTCATCCCTAACCCTAACCCTAACCCTTCCGAAAGTCGGAGAAGCTCAAGGATGGTACCGATCGATGCGCGCTACCCCATTTAGTGGGGGTAGAGCCTACTTGCAAGTCTCTCCGACCTTCACAAAAAAAGTTATTCAAGAATATCTCTTTCTCCTATGTGCTTTCATCCCTAACCCTAACCCTAACCCTTCCGAAAGTCGGAGAAGCTCAAGGATGGTACCGATCGATGCGCGCTACCCCATTTAGTGGGGGTAGAGCCTACTTGCAAGTCTCTCCGACCTTCACAAAAAAAGTTATTCAAGAATATCTCTTTCTCCTATGTGCTTTCATCCCTAACCCTAACCCTTCCGAAAGTCGGAGAAGCTCAAGGATGGTACCGATCGATGCGCGCTACCCCATTTAGTGGGGGTAGAGCCTACTTGCAAGTCTCTCCGACCTTCACAAAAAAAGTTATTCAAGAATATCTCCTCAGATTTGGGGGAATTTCGTCGGTCGACCTCTTTCGAAGGTCGTACAAGCTCGGGGATGGTATCAATCGATCCGCAGGACCCAAATTAGTCCAGATGCAACCACTTTCCAAGTCTCTCCGACCTTCACAAAAAAAGTTATTCAAGAATATCTCTTTCTCCTATGTGCTTTCATCCCTAACCCTCACCCTAACCCTTCCGAAAGTCGGAGAAGCTCAAGGATGGTACCGATCGATGCGCGCTACCCCATTTAGTGGGGGTAGAGCCTACTTGCAAGTCTCTCCGACCTTCACAAAAAAAGTTATTCAAGAATATCTCTTTCTCCTATGTGCTTTCATCCCTAACCCTAACCCTAACCCTTCCGAAAGTCGTAGAAGCTCAAGGATAGTACCGATCGATGCGCGCTACCCCATTTAGTGGGGGTAGAGCCTACTTGCAAGTCTCTCCGACCTTCACGAAAAAAGTTATTCAAGAATATCTCTTTCTCCTATGTGCTTTCATCCCTAACCCTAACCCTAACCCTTCCGAAAGTCGGAGAAGCTCAAGGATGGTACCGATCGATGCGCGCTACCCCATTTAGTGGGGGTAGAGCCTACTTGCAAGTCTCTCCGACCTTCACAAAAAAAGTTATTCAAGAATATCTCTTTCTCCTATGTGCTTTCATCCCTAACCCTAACCCTAACCCTTCCGAAAGTCGGAGAAGCTCAAGGATGGTACCGATCGATGCGCGCTACCCCATTTAGTGGGGGTAGAGCCTACTTGCAAGTCTCTCCGACCTTCAAAAAAAAAGTTATTCAAGAATATCTCCTCAGATTTGGGGGAATTTCGTCGGTCGACCTCTTTCGAAGGTCGTACAAGCTCGGGGATGGTACCAATCGATCCGCAGGACCCAAATTAGTCCAGATGCAACCACTTTCTAAGTCTCTCCGACCTTCACAAAAAAAGTTATTCAAGAATATCTCTTTCTCCTATGTGCTTTCATCCCTAACCCTAATCCTAACCCTTCCGAAAGTCGGAGAAGCTCAAGGATGGTACCGATCGATGCGCGCTACCCCATTTAGTGGGGGTAGAGCCTACTTGCAAGTCTCTCCGACCTTTACAAAAAAAGTTATTCAAGAATATCTCTTTCTCCTATGTGCTTTCATCCCTAACCCTAACCCTAACCCTTCCGAAAGTCGTAGAAGCTCAAGGATGGTACCGATCGATGCGCGCTACCACATTTAGTGGGGGTAGAGCCTACTTGCAAGTCTCTCCGACCTTCACAAAAAAAGTTATTCAAGAATATCTCCTCAGATTTGGGGGAATTTCGTCGGTCGACCTCTTCCGAAGGTCGTACAAGCTCGGGGATGGTACCAATCGATCCGCAGGACCCAAATTAGTCCAGATGCAACCACTTTCCAAGTCTCTCCGACCTTCACAAAAAAAGTTATTCAAGAATATCTCTTTCTCCTATGTGCTTTCATCCCTAACCCTAACCCTAACCCTTCCGAAAGTCGTAGAAGCTCAAGGATAGTACCGATCGATGCGCGCTACCCCATTTAGTGGGGGTAGAGCCTACTTGCAAGTCTCTCCGACCTTCACAAAAAAAGTTATTCAAGAATATCTCTTTCTCCTATGTGCTTTCATCCCTAACCCTAACCCTAACCCTTCCGAAAGTCGTAGAAGCTCAAGGATAGTACCGATCGATGCGCGCTACCCCATTTAGTGGGGGTAGAGCCTACTTGCAAGTCTCTCCGACCTTCACAAAAAAAGTTATTCAAGAATATCTCTTTCTCCTATGTGCTTTCATCCCTAACCCTAACCCTAACCCTAACCCTTCCGAAAGTCGGAGAAGCTCAAGGATGGTACCGATCGATGCGCGCTACCCCATTTAGTGGGGGTAGAGCCTACTTGCAAGTCTCTCCGACCTTCACAAAAAAAGTTATTCAAGAATATCTCTTTCTCCTATGTGCTTTCATCCCTAACCCTAACCCTAACCCTTCCGAAAGTCGGAGAAGCTCAAGGATGGTACCGATCGATGCGCGCTACCCCATTTAGTGGGGGTAGAGCCTACTTGCAAGTCTCTCCGACCTTCACAAAAAAAGTTATTCAAGAATATCTCTTTCTCCTATGTGCTTTCATCCCTAACCCTAACCCTAACCCTTCCGAAAGTCGGAGAAGCTCAAGGATGGTACCGATCGATGCGCGCTACCCCATTTAGTGGGGGTAGAGCCTACTTGCAAGTCTCTCCGACCTTCACAAAAAAAGTTATTCAAGAATATCTCCTCAGATTTGGGGGAATTTCGTCGGTCGACCTCTTTCGAAGGTCGTACAAGCTCGGGGATGGTATCAATCGATCCGCAGGACCCAAATTAGTCCAGATGCAACCACTTTCCAAGTCTCTCCGACCTTCACAAAAAAAGTTATTCAAGAATATCTCTTTCTCCTATGTGCTTTCATCCCTAACCCTCACCCTAACCCTTCCGAAAGTCGGAGAAGCTCAAGGATGGTACCGATCGATGCGCGCTACCCCATTTAGTGGGGGTAGAGCCTACTTGCAAGTCTCTCCGACCTTCACAAAAAAAGTTATTCAAGAATATCTCTTTCTCCTATGTGCTTTCATCCCTAACCCTAACCCTAACCCTTCCGAAAGTCGTAGAAGCTCAAGGATAGTACCGATCGATGCGCGCTACCCCATTTAGTGGGGGTAGAGCCTACTTGCAAGTCTCTCCGACCTTCACGAAAAAAGTTATTCAAGAATATCTCTTTCTCCTATGTGCTTTCATCCCTAACCCTAACCCTAACCCTTCCGAAAGTCGGAGAAGCTCAAGGATGGTACCGATCGATGCGCGCTACCCCATTTAGTGGGGGTAGAGCCTACTTGCAAGTCTCTCCGACCTTCACAAAAAAAGTTATTCAAGAATATCTCTTTCTCCTATGTGCTTTCATCCCTAACCCTAACCCTAACCCTTCCGAAAGTCGGAGAAGCTCAAGGATGGTACCGATCGATGCGCGCTACCCCATTTAGTGGGGGTAGAGCCTACTTGCAAGTCTCTCCGACCTTCAAAAAAAAAGTTATTCAAGAATATCTCCTCAGATTTGGGGGAATTTCGTCGGTCGACCTCTTTCGAAGGTCGTACAAGCTCGGGGATGGTACCAATCGATCCGCAGGACCCAAATTAGTCCAGATGCAACCACTTTCTAAGTCTCTCCGACCTTCACAAAAAAAGTTATTCAAGAATATCTCTTTCTCCTATGTGCTTTCATCCCTAACCCTAATCCTAACCCTTCCGAAAGTCGGAGAAGCTCAAGGATGGTACCGATCGATGCGCGCTACCCCATTTAGTGGGGGTAGAGCCTACTTGCAAGTCTCTCCGACCTTTACAAAAAAAGTTATTCAAGAATATCTCTTTCTCCTATGTGCTTTCATCCCTAACCCTAACCCTAACCCTTCCGAAAGTCGTAGAAGCTCAAGGATGGTACCGATCGATGCGCGCTACCACATTTAGTGGGGGTAGAGCCTACTTGCAAGTCTCTCCGACCTTCACAAAAAAAGTTATTCAAGAATATCTCCTCAGATTTGGGGGAATTTCGTCGGTCGACCTCTTCCGAAGGTCGTACAAGCTCGGGGATGGTACCAATCGATCCGCAGGACCCAAATTAGTCCAGATGCAACCACTTTCCAAGTCTCTCCGACCTTCACAAAAAAAGTTATTCAAGAATATCTCTTTCTCCTATGTGCTTTCATCCCTAACCCTAACCCTAACCCTTCCGAAAGTCGTAGAAGCTCAAGGATAGTACCGATCGATGCGCGCTACCCCATTTAGTGGGGGTAGAGCCTACTTGCAAGTCTCTCCGACCTTCACAAAAAAAGTTATTCAAGAATATCTCTTTCTCCTATGTGCTTTCATCCCTAACCCTAACCCTAACCCTTCCGAAAGTCGTAGAAGCTCAAGGATAGTACCGATCGATGCGCGCTACCCCATTTAGTGGGGGTAGAGCCTACTTGCAAGTCTCTCCGACCTTCACAAAAAAAGTTATTCAAGAATATCTCTTTCTCCTATGTGCTTTCATCCCTAACCCTAACCCTAACCCTAACCCTTCCGAAAGTCGGAGAAGCTCAAGGATGGTACCGATCGATGCGCGCTACCCCATTTAGTGGGGGTAGAGCCTACTTGCAAGTCTCTCCGACCTTCACAAAAAAAGTTATTCAAGAATATCTCTTTCTCCTATGTGCTTTCATCCCTAACCCTAACCCTAACCCTTCCGAAAGTCGGAGAAGCTCAAGGATGGTACCGATCGATGCGCGCTACCCCATTTAGTGGGGGTAGAGCCTACTTGCAAGTCTCTCCGACCTTCACAAAAAAAGTTATTCAAGAATATCTCTTTCTCCTATGTGCTTTCATCCCTAACCCTAACCCTAACCCTTCCGAAAGTCGGAGAAGCTCAAGGATGGTACCGATCGATGCGCGCTACCCCATTTAGTGGGGGTAGAGCCTACTTGCAAGTCTCTCCGACCTTCACAAAAAAAGTTATTCAAGAATATCTCTTTCTCCTATGTGCTTTCATCCCTAACCCTAACCCTAACCCTTCCGAAAGTCGGAGAAGCTCAAGGATGGTACCGATCGATGTGCGCTACCCCATTTAGTGGGGGTAGAGCCTACTTGCAAGTCTCTCCGACCTTCACAAAAAAAGTTATTCAAGAATATCTCTTTCTCCTATGTGCTTTCATCCCTAACCCTAACCCTAACCCTTCCGAAAGTCGGAGAAGCTCAAGGATGGTACCGATCGATGCGCGCTACCCCATTTAGTGGGGGTAGAGCCTACTTGCAAGTCTCTCCGACCTTCACAAAAAAAGTTATTCAAGAATATCTCTTTCTCCTATGTGCTTTCATCCCTAACCCTAACCCTAACCCTTCCGAAAGTCGGAGAAGCTCAAGGATGGTACCGATCGATGCGCGCTACCCCATTTAGTGGGGGTAGAGCCTACTTGCAAGTCTCTCCGACCTTCACAAAAAAAGTTATTCAAGAATATCTCTTTCTCCTATGTGCTTTCATCCCTAACCCTAACCCTTCCGAAAGTCGGAGAAGCTCAAGGATGGTACCGATCGATGCGCGCTACCCCATTTAGTGGGGGTAGAGCCTACTTGCAAGTCTCTCCGACCTTCAAAAAAAAAGTTATTCAAGAATATCTCTTTCTCCTATGTGCTTTCATCCCTAACCCTCACCCTAACCCTTCCGAAAGTCGGAGAAGCTCAAGGATGGTACCGATCGATGCGCGCTACCCCATTTAGTGGGGGTAGAGCCTACTTGCAAGTCTCTCCGACCTTCACAAAAAAAGTTATTCAAGAATATCTCCTCAGATTTGGGGGAATTTCGTCGGTCGACCTCTTCCGAAGGTCGTACAAGCTCGGGGATGGTACCAATCGATCCGCAGGACCCAAATTAGTCCAGATGCAACCACTTTCCAAGTCTCTCCGACCTTCACAAAAAAAGTTATTCAAGAATATCTCTTTCTCCTATGTGCTTTCATCCCTAACCCTCACCCTAACCCTTCCGAAAGTCGGAGAAGCTCAAGGATGGTACTGATCGATGCGCGCTACCCCATTTAGTGGGGGTAGAGCCTACTTGCAAGTCTCTCCGACCTTCACAAAAAAAGTTATTCAAGAATATCTCTTTCTCCTATGTGCTTTCATCCCTAACCCTAACCCTAACCCTTCCGAAAGTCGTAGAAGCTCAAGGATAGTACCGATCGATGCGCGCTACCCCATTTAGTGGGGGTAGAGCCTACTTGCAAGTCTCTCCGACCTTCACAAAAAAAGTTATTCAAGAATATCTCTTTCTCCTATGTGCTTTCATCCCTAACCCTAACCCTAACCCTTCCGAAAGTCGGAGAAGCTCAAGGATGGTACCGATCGATGCGCGCTACCCCATTTAGTGGGGGTAGAGCCTACTTGCAAGTCTCTCCGACCTTCACAAAAAAAGTTATTCAAGAATATCTCTTTCTCCTATGTGCTTTCATCCCTAACCCTAACCCTAACCCTTCCGAAAGTCGGAGAAGCTCAAGGATGGTACCGATCGATGCGCGCTACCCCATTTAGTGGGGGTAGAGCCTACTTGCAAGTCTCTCCGACCTTCAAAAAAAAAGTTATTCAAGAATATCTCCTCAGATTTGGGGGAATTTCGTCGGTCGACCTCTTTCGAAGGTCGTACAAGCTCGGGGATGGTACCAATCGATCCGCAGGACCCAAATTAGTCCAGATGCAACCACTTTCTAAGTCTCTCCGACCTTCACAAAAAAAGTTATTCAAGAATATCTCTTTCTCCTATGTGCTTTCATCTCTAACCCTAATCCTAACCCTTCCGAAAGTCGGAGAAGCTCAAGGATGGTACCGATCGATGCGCGCTACCCCATTTAGTGGGGGTAGAGCCTACTTGCAAGTCTCTCCGACCTTCACAAAAAAAGTTATTCAAGAATATCTCTTTCTCCTATGTGCTTTCATCCCTAACCCTAACCCTAACCCTTCCGAAAGTCGTAGAAGCTCAAGGATGGTACCGATCGATGCGCGCTACCACATTTAGTGGGGGTAGAGCCTACTTGCAAGTCTCTCCGACCTTCACAAAAAAAGTTATTCAAGAATATCTCCTCAGATTTGGGGGAATTTCGTCGGTCGACCTCTTCCGAAGGTCGTACAAGCTCGGGGATGGTACCAATCGATCCGCAGGACCCAAATTAGTCCAGATGCAACCACTTTCCAAGTCTCTCCGACCTTCACAAAAAAAGTTATTCAAGAATATCTCTTTCTCCTATGTGCTTTCATCCCTAACCCTAACCCTAACCCTTCCGAAAGTCGTAGAAGCTCAAGGATAGTACCGATCGATGCGCGCTACCCCATTTAGTGGGGGTAGAGCCTACTTGCAAGTCTCTCCGACCTTCACAAAAAAAGTTATTCAAGAATATCTCTTTCTCCTATGTGCTTTCATCCCTAACCCTAACCCTAACCCTTCCGAAAGTCGTAGAAGCTCAAAGATAGTACCGATCGATGCGCGCTACCCCATTTAGTGGGGGTAGAGCCTACTTGCAAGTCTCTCCGACCTTCACAAAAAAAGTTATTCAAGAATATCTCTTTCTCCTATGTGCTTTCATCCCTAACCCTAACCCTAACCCTTCCGAAAGTCGGAGAAGCTCAAAGATGGTACCGATCGATGCGCGCTACCCCATTTAGTGGGGGTAGAGCCTACTTGCAAGTCTCTCCGACCTTCACAAAAAAAGTTATTCAAGAATATCTCTTTCTCCTATGTGCTTTCATCCCTAACCCTAACCCTAACCCTTCCGAAAGTCGGAGAAGCTCAAGGATGGTACCGATCGATGCGCGCTACCCCATTTAGTGGGGGTAGAGCCTACTTGCAAGTCTCTCCGACCTTCACAAAAAAAGTTATTCAAGAATATCTCTTTCTCCTATGTGCTTTCATCCCTAACCCTAACCCTAACCCTTCCGAAAGTCGGAGAAGCTCAAGGATGGTACCGATCGATGCGCGCTACCCCATTTAGTGGGGGTAGAGCCTACTTGCAAGTCTCTCCGACCTTCACAAAAAAAGTTATTCAAGAATATCTCTTTCTCCTATGTGCTTTCATCCCTAACCCTAACCCTAACCCTTCCGAAAGTCGGAGAAGCTCAAGGATGGTACCGATCGATGCGCGCTACCCCATTTAGTGGGGGTAGAGCCTACTTGCAAGTCTCTCCGACCTTCACAAAAAAAGTTATTCAAGAATATCTCTTTCTCCTATGTGCTTTCATCCCTAACCCTAACCCTAACCCTTCCAAAAGTCGGAGAAGCTCAAGGATGGTACCGATCGATGCGCGCTACCCCATTTAGTGGGGGTAGAGCCTACTTGCAAGTCTCTCCGACCTTCACAAAAAAAGTTATTCAAGAATATCTCTTTCTCCTATGTGCTTTCATCCCTAACCCTAACCCTAACCCTTCCGAAAGTCGGAGAAGCTCAAGGATGGTACCGATCGATGCGCGCTACCCCATTTAGTGGGGGTAGAGCCTACTTGCAAGTCTCTCCGACCTTCACAAAAAAAGTTATTCAAGAATATCTCCTCAGATTTGGGGGAATTTCGTCGGTCGACCTCTTCCGAAGGTCGTACAAGCTCGGGGATGGTACCAATCGATCCGCAGGACCCAAATTAGTCCAGATGCAACCACTTTCCAAGTCTCTCCGACCTTCACAAAAAAAGTTATTCAAGAATATCTCTTTCTCCTATGTGCTTTCATCCCTAACCCTAACCCTAACCCTTCCGAAAGTCGGAGAAGCTTAAGGATGGTACCGATCGATGCGCGCTACCCCATTTAGTGGGGGTAGAGCCTACTTGCAAGTCTCTCCGACCTTCACAAAAAAAGTTATTCAAGAATATCTCTTTCTCCTATGTGCTTTCATCCCTAACCCTAACCCTAACCCTTCCGAAAGTCGGAGAAGCTCAAGGATGGTACCGATTGATGCGCGCTACCCCATTTAGTGGGGGTAGAGCCTACTTGCAAGTCTCTCCGACCTTCACAAAAAAAGTTATTCAAGAATATCTCCTCAGATTTGGTAAAATTTCGTCGGTCGACCTCTTCCGAAGGTCGTACAAGCTCGGGGATGGTACCAATCGATCCGCAGGACCCAAATTAGTCCAGATGCAACCACTTTCCAAGTCTCTCCGACCTTCACAAAAAAAGTTATTCAAGAATATCTCTTTCTCCTATGTGCTTTCATCCCTAACCCTAACCCTAACCCTTCCGAAAGTCGGAGAAGCTCAGGGATGGTACCGATCGATGCGCGTTAGCCCATTTAGTGGGGGTAGAGCCTACTTGCAAGTCTCTCCGACCTTCACAAAAAAAGTTATTCAAGAATATCTCTTTCTCCTATGTGCTTTCATCCCTAACCCTAACCCTAACCCTTCCGAAAGTCGGAGAAGCTCAAGGATGGTACTGATCGATGCGCGCTAGCCCATTTAGTGGGGGTAAAGCCTACTTGCAAGTCTCTCCGACCTTCACAAAAAAAGTTATTCAAGAATATCTCTTTCTCCTATGTGCTTTCATCCCTAACCCTAACCCTAACCCTTCCGAAAGTCGGAGAAGCTCAAGGATGGTACCGATCGATGCGTGCTATCCCATTTAGTGGGGGTAGAGCCTACTTGCAAGTCTCTCCGACCTTCACAAAAAAAGTTATTCAAGAATATCTCTTTCTCCTATGTGCTTTCATCCCTAACCCTCACCCTAACCCTTCCGAAAGTCGGAGAAGCTCAAGGATGGTACCGATCGATGCGCGCTACCCCATTTAGTGGGGGTAGAGCCTACTTGCAAGTCTCTCCGACCTTCACAAAAAAAGTTATTCAAGAATATCTCTTTCTCCTATGTGCTTTCATCCCTAACCCTAACCCTTCCGAAAGTCGTAGAAGCTCAAGGATAGTACCGATCGATGCGCGCTACCCCATTTAGTGGGGGTAGAGCCTACTTGCAAGTCTCTCCGACCTTCACAAAAAAAGTTATTCAAGAATATCTCTTTCTCCTATGTGCTTTCATCCCTAACCCTAACCCTAACCCTTCCGAAAGTCGGAGAAGCTCAAGGATGGTACCGATCGATGCGCGCTACCCCATTTAGTGGGGGTAGAGCCTACTTGCAAGTCTCTCCGACCTTCACAAAAAAGGTTATTCAAGAATATCTCTTTCTCCTATGTGCTTTCATCCCTAACCCTAACCCTAACCCTTCCGAAAGTCGGAGAAGCTCAAGGATGGTACCGATCGATGCGCGCTACCCCATTTAGTGGGGGTAGAGCCTACTTGCAAGTCTCTCCGACCTTCACAAAAAAAGTTATTCAAGAATATCTCCTCAGATTTGGGGGAATTTCGTCGGTCGACCTCTTCCGAAGGTCGTACAAGCTCGGGGATGGTACCAATCGATCCGCAGGACCCAAATTAGTCCAGATGCAACCACTTTCCAAGTCTCTCCGACCTTCACAAAAAAAGTTATTCAAGAATATCTCTTTCTCCTATGTGCTTTCATCCCTAACCCTAACCCTAACCCTTCCGAAAGTCGTAGAAGCTCAAGGATAGTACCGATCGATGCGCGCTACCCCATTTAGTGGGGGTAGAGCCTACTTGCAAGTCTCTCCGACCTTCACAAAAAAAGTTATTCAAGAATATCTCTTTCTCCTATGTGCTTTCATCCCTAACCCTAACCCTAACCCTTCCGAAAGTCGTAGAAGCTCAAGGATAGTACCGATCGATGCGCGCTACCCCATTTAGTGGGGGTAGAGCCTACTTGCAAGTCTCTCCGACCTTCACAAAAAAAGTTATTCAAGAATATCTCTTTCTCCTATGTGCTTTCATCCCTAACCCTAACCCTAACCCTTCCGAAAGTCGTAGAAGCTCAAAGATAGTACCGATCGATGCGCGCTACCCCATTTAGTGGGGGTAGAGCCTACTTGCAAGTCTCTCCGACCTTCACAAAAAAAGTTTTTCAAGAATATCTCTTTCTCCTATGTGCTTTCATCCCTAACCCTAACCCTAACCCTTCCGAAAGTCGGAGAAGCTCAAGGATGGTACCGATCGATGCGCGCTACCCCATTTAGTGGGGGTAGAGCCTACTTGCAAGTCTCTCCGACCTTCACAAAAAAAGTTATTCAAGAATATCTCTTTCTCCTATGTGCTTTCATCCCTAACCCTAACCCTAACCCTTCCGAAAGTCGGAGAAGCTCAAGGATGGTACCGATCGATGCGCGCTACCCCATTTAGTGGGGGTAGAGCCTACTTGCAAGTCTCTCCGACCTTCACAAAAAAAGTTATTCAAGAATATCTCTTTCTCCTATGTGCTTTCATCCCTAACCCTAACCCTTCCGAAAGTCGGAGAAGCTCAAGGATGGTACCGATCGATGCGCGCTACCCCATTTAGTGGGGGTAGAGCCTACTTGCAAGTCTCTCCGACCTTCACAAAAAAAGTTATTCAAGAATATCTCTTTCTCCTATGTGCTTTCATCCCTAACCCTAACCCTAACCCTTCCGAAAGTCGGAGAAGCTCAAGGATGGTACCGATCGATGCGCGCTACCCCATTTAGTGGGGGTAGAGCCTACTTGCAAGTCTCTCCGACCTTCACAAAAAAAGTTATTCAAGAATATCTCTTTCTCCTATGTGCTTTCATCCCTAACCCTAACCCTAACCCTTCCGAAAGTCGGAGAAGCTCAAGGATGGTACCGATCGATGCGCGTTACCCCATTTAGTGGGGGTAGAGCCTACTTGCAAGTCTCTCCGACCTTCACAAAAAAAGTTATTCAAGAATATCTCTTTCTCCTATGTGCTTTCATCCCTAACCCTAACCCTAACCCTTCCGAAAGTCGGAGAAGCTCAAGGATGGTACCGATCGATGCGCGCTACCCCATTTAGTGGGGGTAGAGCCTACTTGCAAGTCTCTCCGACCTTCACAAAAAAAGTTATTCAAGAATATCTCTTTCTCCTATGTGCTTTCATCCCTAACCCTAACCCTTCCGAAAGTCGGAGAAGCTCAAGGATGGTACCGATCGATGCGCGCTACTCCATTTAGTGGGGGTAGAGCCTACTTGCAAGTCTCTCCGACCTTCACAAAAAAAGTTATTCAAGAATATCTCTTTCTCCTATGTGCTTTCATCCCTAACCCTAACCCTAACCCTTCCGAAAGTCGGAGAAGCTCAAGGATAGTACTGATCGATGCGCGCTACCCCATTTAGTGGGGGTAGAGCCTACTTGCAAGTCTCTCCGACCTTCACAAAAAAAGTTATTCAAGAATATCTCCTCAGATTTGGGGGAATTTCGTCGGTCGACCTCTTCCGAAGGTCGTACAAGCTCGGGGATGGTACCAATCGATCTGCAGGACCCAAATTAGTCCAGATGCAACCACTTTCCAAGTCTCTCCGACCTTCACAAAAAAAGTTATTCAAGAATATCTCTTTCTCCTATGTGCTTTCATCCCTAACCCTAACCCTAACCCTTCCGAAAGTCGTAGAAGCTCAAGGATAGTACCGATCGATGCGCGCTACCCCATTTAGTGGGGGTAGAGCCTACTTGCAAGTCTCTCCGACCTTCACAAAAAAAGTTATTCAAGAATATCTCTTTCTCCTATGTGCTTTCATCCCTAACCCTAACCCTAACCCTTCCGAAAGTCGTAGAAGCTCAAGGATAGTACCGATCGATGCGCGCTACCCCATTTAGTGGGGGTAGAGCCTACTTGCAAGTCTCTCCGACCTTCACAAAAAAAGTTTTTCAAGAATATCTCTTTCTCCTATGTGCTTTCATCCCTAACCCTAACCCTAACCCTTCCGAAAGTCGGAGAAGCTCAAGGATGGTACTGATCGATGCGCGCTACCCCATTTAGTGGGGGTAGAGCCTACTTGCAAGTCTCTCCGACCTTCACAAAAAAAGTTATTCAAGAATATCTCTTTCTCCTATGTGCTTTCATCCCTAACCCTAACCCTAACCCTTCCGAAAGTCGGAGAAGCTCAAGGATGGTACCGATCGATGCGCGCTACCCCATTTAGTGGGGGTAGAGCCTACTTGCAAGTCTCTCCGACCTTCACAAAAAAAGTTATTCAAGAATATCTCTTTCTCCTATGTGCTTTCATCCCTAACCCTAACCCTAACCCTTCCGAAAGTCGGAGAAGCTCAAGGATGGTACCGATCGATGCGCGCTACCCCATTTAGTGGGGGTAGAGCCTACTTGCAAGTCTCTCCGACCTTCACAAAAAAAGTTATTCAAGAATATCTCTTTCTCCTATGTGCTTTCATCCCTAACCCTAACCCTAACCCTTCCGAAAGTCGGAGAAGCTCAAGGATGGTACCGATCGATGCGCGCTACCCCATTTAGTGGGGGTAGAGCCTACTTGCAAGTCTCTCCGACCTTCACAAAAAAAGTTATTCAAGAATATCTCTTTCTCCTATGTGCTTTCATCCCTAACCCTAACCCTAACCCTTCCGAAAGTCGGAGAAGCTCAAAGATGGTACCGATCGATGCGCGTTACCCCATTTAGTGGGGGTAGAGCCTACTTGCAAGTCTCTCCGACCTTCACAAAAAAAGTTATTCAAGAATATCTCTTTCTCCTATGTGCTTTCATCCCTAACCCTAACCCTAACCCTTCCGAAAGTCGGAGAAGCTCAAGGATGGTACCGATCGATGCGCGCTACCCCATTTAGTGGGGGTAGAGCCTACTTGCAAGTCTCTCCGACCTTCACAAAAAAAGTTATTCAAGAATATCTCTTTCTCCTATGTGCTTTCATCCCTAACCCTAACCCTTCCGAAAGTCGGAGAAGCTCAAGGATGGTACCGATCGATGCGCGCTACCCCATTTAGATGGGGTAGAGCCTACTTGCAAGTCTCTCCGACCTTCACAAAAAAAGTTATTCAAGAATATCTCTTTCTCCTATGTGCTTTCATCCCTAACCCTAACCCTAACCCTTCCGAAAGTCGGAGAAGCTCAAGGATAGTACCGATCGATGCGCGCTACCCCATTTAGTGGGGGTAGAGCCTACTTGCAAGTCTCTCCGACCTTCACAAAAAAAGTTATTCAAGAATATCTCTTTCTCCTATGTGCTTTCATCCCTAACCCTAACCCTAACCCTTCCGAAAGTCGTAGAAGCTCAAGGATAGTACCGATCGATGCGCGCTACCCCATTTAGTGGGGGTAGAGCCTACTTGCAAGTCTCTCCGACCTTCACAAAAAAAGTTATTCAAGAATATCTCTTTCTCCTATGTGCTTTCATCCCTAACCCTAACCCTAACCCTTCCGAAAGTCGGAGAAGCTCAAGGATGGTACCGATCGATGCGCGCTACCCCATTTAGTGGGGGTAGAGCCTACTTGCAAGTCTCTCCGACCTTCACAAAAAAAGTTATTCAAGAATATCTCTTTCTCCTATGTGCTTTCATCCCTAACCCTAACCCTAACCCTTCCGAAAGTCGGAGAAGCTCAAGGATGGTACCGATCGATGCGCGCTACCCCATTTAGTGGGGGTAGAGCCTACTTGCAAGTCTCTCCGACCTTCACAAAAAAAGTTATTCAAGAATATCTCTTTCTCCTATGTGCTTTCATCCCTAACCCTAACCCTAACCCTTCCGAAAGTCGGAGAAGCTCAAGGATGGTACCGATCGATGCGCGCTACCCCATTTAGTGGGGGTAGAGCCTACTTGCAAGTCTCTCCGACCTTCACAAAAAAAGTTATTCAAGAATATCTCTTTCTCCTATGTGCTTTCATCCCTAACCCTAACCCTTCCGAAAGTCGGAGAAGCTCAAAGATGGTACCGATCGATGCGCGCTACCCCATTTAGTGGGGGTAGAGCCTACTTGCAAGTCTCTCCGACCTTCACAAAAAAAGTTATTCAAGAATATCTCTTTCTCCTATGTGCTTTCATCCCTAACCCTAACCCTAACCCTTCCGAAAGTCGGAGAAGCTCAAGGATGGTACCGATCGATGCGCGTTACCCCATTTAGTGGGGGTAGAGCCTACTTGCAAGTCTCTCCGACCTTCACAAAAAAAGTTATTCAAGAATATCTCTTTCTCCTATGTGCTTTCATCCCTAACCCTAACCCTAACCCTTCCGAAAGTCGGAGAAGCTCAAGGATGGTACCGATCGATGCGCGCTACCCCATTTAGTGGGGGTAGAGCCTACTTGCAAGTCTCTCCGACCTTCACAAAAAAAGTTATTCAAGAATATCTCTTTCTCCTATGTGCTTTCATCCCTAACCCTAACCCTAACCCTTCCGAAAGTCGGAGAAGCTCAAGGATGGTACCGATCGATGCGCGCTACCCCATTTAGTGGGGGTAGAGCCTACTTGCAAGTCTCTCCGACCTTCACAAAAAAAGTTATTCAAGAATATCTCTTTCTCCTATGTGCTTTCATCCCTAACCCTAACCCTTCCGAAAGTCGGAGAAGCTCAAGGATGGTACCGATCGATGCGCGCTACCCCATTTAGTGGGGGTAGAGCCTACTTGCAAGTCTCTCCGACCTTCACAAAAAAAGTTATTCAAGAATATCTCCTCAGATTTGGGGGAATTTCGTCGGTCGACCTCTTTCGAAGGTCGTACAAGCTCGGGGATGGTACCAATCGATCCGCAGGACCCAAATTAGTCCAGATGCAACCACTTTCCAAGTCTCTCCGACCTTCACAAAAAAAGTTATTCAAGAATATCTCTTTCTCCTATGTGCTTTCATCCCTAACCCTCACCCTAACCCTTCCGAAAGTCGGAGAAGCTCAAGGATGGTACCGATCGATGCGCGCTACCCCATTTAGTGGGGGTAGAGCCTACTTGCAAGTCTCTCCGACCTTCACAAAAAAAGTTATTCAAGAATATCTCTTTCTCCTATGTGCTTTCATCCCTAACCCTAACCCTAACCCTTCCGAAAGTCGTAGAAGCTCAAGGATAGTACCGATCGATGCGCGCTACCCCATTTAGTGGGGGTAGAGCCTACTTGCAAGTCTCTCCGACCTTCACAAAAAAAGTTATTCAAGAATATCTCTTTCTCCTATGTGCTTTCATCCCTAACCCTAACCCTAACCCTTCCGAAAGTCGGAGAAGCTCAAGGATGGTACCGATCGATGCGCGCTACCCCATTTAGTGGGGGTAGAGCCTACTTGCAAGTCTCTCCGACCTTCACAAAAAAAGTTATTCAAGAATATCTCTTTCTCCTATGTGCTTTCATCCCTAACCCTAACCCTAACCCTTCCGAAAGTCGGAGAAGCTCAAGGATGGTACCGATCGATGCGCGCTACCCCATTTAGTGGGGGTAGAGCCTACTTGCAAGTCTCTCCGACCTTCAAAAAAAAAGTTATTCAAGAATATCTCCTCAGATTTGGGGGAATTTCGTCGGTCGACCTCTTTCGAAGGTCGTACAAGCTCGGGGATGGTACCAATCGATCCGCAGGACCCAAATTAGTCCAGATGCAACCACTTTCTAAGTCTCTCCGACCTTCACAAAAAAAGTTATTCAAGAATATCTCTTTCTCCTATGTGCTTTCATCCCTAACCCTAATCCTAACCCTTCCGAAAGTCGGAGAAGCTCAAGGATGGTACCGATCGATGCGCGCTACCCCATTTAGTGGGGGTAGAGCCTACTTGCAAGTCTCTCCGACCTTTACAAAAAAAGTTATTCAAGAATATCTCTTTCTCCTATGTGCTTTCATCCCTAACCCTAACCCTAACCCTTCCGAAAGTCGTAGAAGCTCAAGGATGGTACCGATCGATGCGCGCTACCACATTTAGTGGGGGTAGAGCCTACTTGCAAGTCTCTCCGACCTTCACAAAAAAAGTTATTCAAGAATATCTCCTCAGATTTGGGGGAATTTCGTCGGTCGACCTCTTCCGAAGGTCGTACAAGCTCGGGGATGGTACCAATCGATCCGCAGGACCCAAATTAGTCCAGATGCAACCACTTGCAAGTCTCTCCGACCTTCACAAAAAAAGTTATTCAAGAATATCTCTTTCTCCTATGTGCTTTCATCCCTAACCCTAACCCTAACCCTTCCGAAAGTCGTAGAAGCTCAAGGATAGTACCGATCGATGCGCGCTACCCCATTTAGTGGGGGTAGAGCCTACTTGCAAGTCTCTCCGACCTTCGCAAAAAAAGTTATTCAAGAATATCTCTTTCTCCTATGTGCTTTCATCCCTAACCCTAACCCTAACCCTTCCGAAAGTCGGAGAAGCTCAAGGATGGTACCGATCGATGCGCGCTACCCCATTTAGTGGGGGTAGAGCCTACTTGCAAGTCTCTCCGACCTTCACAAAAAAAGTTATTCAAGAATATCTCTTTCTCCTATGTGCTTTCATCCCTAACCCTAACCCTAACCCTTCCGAAAGTCGGAGAAGCTCAAGGATGGTACCGATCGATGCGCGCTACCCCATTTAGTGGGGGTAGAGCCTACTTGCAAGTCTCTCCGACCTTCAAAAAAAAAGTTATTCAAGAATATCTCCTCAGATTTGGGGGAATTTCGTCGGTCGACCTCTTTCGAAGGTCGTACAAGCTCGGGGATGGTACCAATCGATCCGCAGGACCCAAATTAGTCCAGATGCAACCACTTTCCAAGTCTCTCCGACCTTCACAAAAAAAGTTATTCAAGAATATCTCTTTCTCCTATGTGCTTTCATCCCTAACCCTCACCCTAACCCTTCCGAAAGTCGGAGAAGCTCAAGGATGGTACCGATCGATGCGCGCTACCCCATTTAGTGGGGGTAGAGCCTACTTGCAAGTCTCTCCGACCTTCACAAAAAAAGTTATTCAAGAATATCTCTTTCTCCTATGTGCTTTCATCCCTAACCCTAACCCTAACCCTTCCGAAAGTCGTAGAAGCTCAAGGATAGTACCGATCGATGCGCGCTACCCCATTTAGTGGGGGTAGAGCCTACTTGCAAGTCTCTCCGACCTTCACAAAAAAAGTTATTCAAGAATATCTCTTTCTCCTATGTGCTTTCATCCCTAACCCTAACCCTAACCCTTCCGAAAGTCGGAGAAGCTCAAGGATGGTACCGATCGATGCGCGCTACCCCATTTAGTGGGGGTAGAGCCTACTTGCAAGTCTCTCCGACCTTCACAAAAAAAGTTATTCAAGAATATCTCTTTCTCCTATGTGCTTTCATCCCTAACCCTAACCCTAACCCTTCCGAAAGTCGGAGAAGCTCAAGGATGGTACCGATCGATGCGCGTTACCCCATTTAGTGGGGGTAGAGCCTACTTGCAAGTCTCTCCGACCTTCAAAAAAAAAGTTATTCAAGAATATCTCCTCAGATTTGGGGGAATTTCGTCGGTCGACCTCTTTCGAAGGTCGTACAAGCTCGGGGATGGTACCAATCGATCCGCAGGACCCAAATTAGTCCAGATGCAACCACTTTCTAAGTCTCTCCGACCTTCACAAAAAAAGTTATTCAAGAATATCTCTTTCTCCTATGTGCTTTCATCCCTAACCCTAATCCTAACCCTTCCGAAAGTCGGAGAAGCTCAAGGATGGTACCGATCGATGCGCGCTACCCCATTTAGTGGGGGTAGAGCCTACTTGCAAGTCTCTCCGACCTTTACAAAAAAAGTTATTCAAGAATATCTCTTTCTCCTATGTGCTTTCATCCCTAACCCTAACCCTAACCCTTCCGAAAGTCGTAGAAGCTCAAGAATGGTACCGATCGATGCGCGCTACCACATTTAGTGGGGGTAGAGCCTACTTGCAAGTCTCTCCGACCTTCACAAAAAAAGTTATTCAAGAATATCTCCTCAGATTTGGGGGAATTTCGTCGGTCGACCTCTTCCGAAGGTCGTACAAGCTCGGGGATGGTACCAATCGATCCGCAGGACCCAAATTAGTCCAGATGCAACCACTTTTCAAGTCTCTCCGACCTTCACAAAAAAAGTTATTCAAGAATATCTCTTTCTCCTATGTGCTTTCATCCCTAACCCTAACCCTAACCCTTCCGAAAGTCGTAGAAGCTCAAGGATAGTACCGATCGATGCGCGCTACCCCATTTAGTGGGGGTAGAGCCTACTTGCAAGTCTCTCCGACCTTCACAAAAAAAGTTATTCAAGAATATCTCTTTCTCCTATGTGCTTTCATCCCTAACCCTAACCCTAATCCTTCCGAAAGTCGTAGAAGCTCAAGGATAGTACCGATCGATGCGCGCTACCCCATTTAGTGGGGGTAGAGCCTACTTGCAAGTCTCTCCGACCTTCACAAAAAAAGTTATTCAAGAATATCTCTTTCTCCTATGTGCTTTCATCCCTAACCCTAACCCTAACCCTAACCCTTCCGAAAGTCGGAGAAGCTCAAGGATGGTACCGATCGATGCGCGCTACCCCATTTAGTGGGGGTAGAGCCTACTTGCAAGTCTCTCCGACCTTCACAAAAAAAGTTATTCAAGAATATCTCTTTCTCCTATGTGCTTTCATCCCTAACCCTAACCCTAACCCTTCCGAAAGTCGGAGAAGCTCAAGGATGGTACCGATCGATGCGCGCTACCCCATTTAGTGGGGGTAGAGCCTACTTGCAAGTCTCTCCGACCTTCACAAAAAAAGTTATTCAAGAATATCTCTTTCTCCTATGTGCTTTCATCCCTAACCCTAACCCTAACCCTTCCGAAAGTCGGAGAAGCTCAAGGATGGTACCGATCGATGCGCGCTACCCCATTTAGTGGGGGTAGAGCCTACTTGCAAGTCTCTCCGACCTTCACAAAAAAAGTTATTCAAGAATATCTCTTTCTCCTATGTGCTTTCATCCCTAACCCTAACCCTAACCCTTCCGAAAGTCGGAGAAGCTCAAGGATGGTACCGATCGATGCGCGCTACCCCATTTAGTGGGGGTAGAGCCTACTTGCAAGTCTCTCCGACCTTCACAAAAAAAGTTATTCAAGAATATCTCTTTCTCCTATGTGCTTTCATCCCTAACCCTAACCCTAACCCTTCCGAAAGTCGGAGAAGCTCAAGGATGGTACCGATCGATGCGCGCTACCCCATTTAGTGGGGGTAGAGCCTACTTGCAAGTCTCTCCGACCTTCACAAAAAAAGTTATTCAAGAATATCTCTTTCTCCTATGTGCTTTCATCCCTAACCCTAACCCTAACCCTTCCGAAAGTCGGAGAAGCTCAAGGATGGTACCGATCGATGCGCGCTACCCCATTTAGTGGGGGTAGAGCCTACTTGCAAGTCTCTCCGACCTTCACAAAAAAAGTTATTCAAGAATATCTCTTTCTCCTATGTGCTTTCATCCCTAACCCTAACCCTAACCCTTCCGAAAGTCGGAGAAGCTCAAGGATGGTACCGATCGATGCGCGCTACCCCATTTAGTGGGGGTAGAGCCTACTTGCAAGTCTCTCCGACCTTCAAAAAAAAAGTTATTCAAGAATATCTCTTTCTCCTATGTGCTTTCATCCCTAACCCTCACCCTAACCCTTCCGAAAGTCGGAGAAGCTCAAGGATGGTACCGATCGATGCGCGCTACCCCATTTAGTGGGGGTAGAGCCTACTTGCAAGTCTCTCCGACCTTCACAAAAAAAGTTATTCAAGAATATCTCTTTCTCCTATGTGCTTTCATCCCTAACCCTAACCCTAACCCTTCCGAAAGTCGGAGAAGCTCAAGGATGGTACCGATCGATGCGCGCTACCCCATTTAGTGGGGGTAGAGCCTACTTGCAAGTCTCTCCGACCTTCACAAAAAAAGTTATTCAAGAATATCTCCTCAGATTTGGGGGAATTTCGTCGGTCGACCTCTTCCGAAGGTCGTACAAGCTCGGGGATGGTACCAATCGATCCGCAGGACCCAAATTAGTCCAGATGCAACCACTTTCCAAGTCTCTCCGACCTTCACAAAAAAAGTTATTCAAGAATATCTCTTTCTCCTATGTGCTTTCATCCCTAACCCTCACCCTAACCCTTCCGAAAGTCGAAGAAGCTCAAGGATGGTACCGATCGATGCGCGCTACCCCATTTAGTGGGGGTAGAGCCTACTTGCAAGTCTCTCCGACCTTCGCAAAAAAAGTTATTCAAGAATATCTCTTTCTCCTATGTGCTTTCATCCCTAACCCTAACCCTAACCCTTCCGAAAGTCGGAGAAGCTCAAGGATGGTACCGATCGATGCGCGCTACCCCATTTAGTGGGGGTAGAGCCTACTTGCAAGTCTCTCCGACCTTCACAAAAAAAGTTATTCAAGAATATCTCTTTCTCCTATGTGCTTTCATCCCTAACCCTAACCCTAACCCTTCCGAAAGTCGGAGAAGCTCAAGGATGGTACCGATCGATGCGCGCTACCCCATTTAGTGGGGGTAGAGCCTACTTGCAAGTCTCTCCGACCTTCAAAAAAAAAGTTATTCAAGAATATCTCCTCAGATTTGGGGGAATTTCGTCGGTCGACCTCTTTCGAAGGTCGTACAAGCTCGGGGATGGTACCAATCGATCCGCAGGACCCAAATTAGTCCAGATGCAACCACTTTCTAAGTCTCTCCGACCTTCACAAAAAAAGTTATTCAAGAATATCTCTTTCTCCTATGTGCTTTCATCCCTAACCCTAATCCTAACCCTTCCGAAAGTCGGAGAAGCTCAAGGATGGTACCGATCGATGCGCGCTACCCCATTTAGTGGGGGTAGAGCCTACTTGCAAGTCTCTCCGACCTTCACAAAAAAAGTTATTCAAGAATATCTCTTTCTCCTATGTGCTTTCATCCCTAACCCTAACCCTTCCGAAAGTCGTAGAAGCTCAAGGATGGTACCGATCGATGCGCGCTACCACATTTAGTGGGGGTAGAGCCTACTTGCAAGTCTCTCCGACCTTCACAAAAAAAGTTATTCAAGAATATCTCCTCAGATTTGGGGGAATTTCGTCGGTCGACCTCTTCCGAAGGTCGTACAAGCTCGGGGATGGTACCAATCGATCCGCAGGACCCAAATTAGTCCAGATGCAACCACTTTCCAAGTCTCTCCGACCTTCACAAAAAAAGTTATTCAAGAATATCTCTTTCTCCTATGTGCTTTCATCCCTAACCCTAACCCTAACCCTTCCGAAAGTCGTAGAAGCTCAAGGATAGTACCGATCGATGTGCGCTACCCCATTTAGTGGGGGTAGAGCCTACTTGCAAGTCTCTCCGACCTTCACAAAAAAAGTTATTCAAGAATATCTCTTTCTCCTATGTGCTTTCATCCCTAACCCTAACCCTAACCCTTCCGAAAGTCGTAGAAGCTCAAAGATAGTACCGATCGATGCGCGCTACCCCATTTAGTGGGGGTAGAGCCTACTTGCAAGTCTCTCCGACCTTCACAAAAAAAGTTATTCAAGAATATCTCTTTCTCCTATGTGCTTTCATCCCTAACCCTAACCCTAACCCTTCCGAAAGTCGTAGAAGCTCAAGGATGGTACCGATCGATGCGCGCTACCCCATTTAGTGGGGGTAGAGCCTACTTGCAAGTCTCTCCGACCTTCACAAAAAAAGTTATTCAAGAATATCTCTTTCTCCTATGTGCTTTCATCCCTAACCCTAACCCTAACCCTTCCGAAAGTCGGAGAAGCTCAAGGATGGTACCGATCGATGCGCGCTACCCCATTTAGTGGGGGTAGAGCCTACTTGCAAGTCTCTCCGACCTTCACAAAAAAAGTTATTCAAGAATATCTCTTTCTCCTATGTGCTTTCATCCCTAACCCTAACCCTAACCCTTCCGAAAGTCGGAGAAGCTCAAGGATGGTACCGATCGATGCGCGCTACCCCATTTAGTGGGGGTAGAGCCTACTTGCAAGTCTCTCCGACCTTCACAAAAAAAGTTATTCAAGAATATCTCTTTCTCCTATGTGCTTTCATCCCTAACCCTAACCCTAACCCTTCCGAAAGTCGGAGAAGCTCAAGGATGGTACCGATCGATGCGCGCTACCCCATTTAGTGGGGGTAGAGCCTACTTGCAAGTCTCTCCGACCTTCACAAAAAAAGTTATTCAAGAATATCTCTTTCTCCTATGTGCTTTCATCCCTAACCCTAACCCTAACCCTTCCAAAAGTCGGAGAAGCTCAAGGATGGTACCGATCGATGCGCGCTACCCCATTTAGTGGGGGTAGAGCCTACTTGCAAGTCTCTCCGACCTTCACAAAAAAAGTTATTCAAGAATATCTCTTTCTCCTATGTGCTTTCATCCCTAACCCTAACCCTAACCCTTCCGAAAGTCGGAGAAGCTCAAGGATGGTACCGATCGATGCGCGCTACCCCATTTAGTGGGGGTAGAGCCTACTTGCAAGTCTCTCCGACCTTCACAAAAAAAGTTATTCAAGAATATCTCTTTCTCCTATGTGCTTTCATCCCTAACCCTAACCCTAACCCTTCCGAAAGTCGGAGAAGCTCAAGGATGGTACCGATCGATGCGCGCTACCCCATTTAGTGGGGGTAGAGCCTACTTGCAAGTCTCTCCGACCTTCACAAAAAAAGTTATTCAAGAATATCTCTTTCTCCTATGTGCTTTCATCCCTAACCCTCACCCTAACCCTTCCGAAAGTCGGAGAAGCTCAAGGATGGTACCGATCGATGCGCGCTACCCCATTTAGTGGGGGTAGAGCCTACTTGCAAGTCTCTCCGACCTTCACAAAAAAAGTTATTCAAGAATATCTCTTTCTCCTATGTGCTTTCATCCCTAACCCTAACCCTAACCCTTCCGAAAGTCGGAGAAGCTCAAGGATGGTACCGATCGATGCGCGCTACCCCATTTAGTGGGGGTAGAGCCTACTTGCAAGTCTCTCCGACCTTCACAAAAAAAGTTATTCAAGAATATCTCCTCAGATTTGGGGGAATTTCGTCGGTCGACCTCTTCCGAAGGTCGTACAAGCTCGGGGATGGTACCAATCGATCCGCAGGACCCAAATTAGTCCAGATGCAACCACTTTCCAAGTCTCTCCGACCTTCACAAAAAAAGTTATTCAAGAATATCTCTTTCTCCTATGTGCTTTCATCCCTAACCCTAACCCTAACCCTTCCGAAAGTCGGAGAAGCTCAAGGATGGTACCGATCGATGCGCGCTACCCCATTTAGTGGGGGTAGAGCCTACTTGCAAGTCTCTCCGACCTTCACAAAAAAAGTTATTCAAGAATATCTCTTTCTCCTATGTGCTTTCATCCCTAACCCTAACCCTAACCCTTCCGAAAGTCGGAGAAGCTCAAGGATGGTACCGATTGATGCGCGCTACCCCATTTAGTGGGGGTAGAGCCTACTTGCAAGTCTCTCCGACCTTCACAAAAAAAGTTATTCAAGAATATCTCCTCAGATTTGGTAAAATTTCGTCGGTCGACCTCTTTCGAAGGTCGTACAAGCTCGGGGATGGTACCAATCGATCCGCAGGACCCAAATTAGTCCAGATGCAACCACTTTCCAAGTCTCTCCGACCTTCACAAAAAAAGTTATTCAAGAATATCTCTTTCTCCTATGTGCTTTCATCCCTAACCCTAACCCTAACCCTTCCGAAAGTCGGAGAAGCTCAAAGATGGTACCGATCGATGCGCGCTACCCCATTTAGTGGGGGTAGAGCCTACTTGCAAGTCTCTCCGACCTTCACAAAAAAAGTTATTCAAGAATATCTCCTCAGATTTGGTAAAATTTCGTCGGTCGACCTCTTCCGAAGGTCGTACAAGCTCGGGGATGGTACCAATCGATCCGCAGGACCCAAATTAGTCCAGATGCAACCACTTTCCAAGTCTCTCCGACCTTCACAAAAAAAGTTATTCAAGAATATCTCTTTCTCCTATGTGCTTTCATCCCTAACCCTAACCCTAACCCTTCCGAAAGTCGGAGAAGCTCAAGGATGGTACCGATCGATGCGCGTTAGCCCATTTAGTGGGGGTAGAGCCTACTTGCAAGTCTCTCCGACCTTCACAAAAAAAGTTATTCAAGAATATCTCTTTCTCCTATGTGCTTTCATCCCTAACCCTAACCCTAACCCTTCCGAAAGTCGGAGAAGCTCAAGGATGGTACTGATCGATGCGCGCTAGCCCATTTAGTGGGGGTAAAGCCTACTTGCAAGTCTCTCCGACCTTCACAAAAAAAGTTATTCAAGAATATCTCTTTCTCCTATGTGCTTTCATCCCTAACCCTAACCCTAACCCTTCCGAAAGTCGGAGAAGCTCAAGGATGGTACCGATCGATGCGTGCTATCCCATTTAGTGGGGGTAGAGCCTACTTGCAAGTCTCTCCGACCTTCACAAAAAAAGTTATTCAAGAATATCTCTTTCTCCTATGTGCTTTCATCCCTAACCCTCACCCTAACCCTTCCGAAAGTCGGAGAAGCTCAAGGATGGTACCGATCGATGCGCGCTACCCCATTTAGTGGGGGTAGAGCCTACTTGCAAGTCTCTCCGACCTTCACAAAAAAAGTTATTCAAGAATATCTCTTTCTCCTATGTGCTTTCATCCCTAACCCTAACCCTTCCGAAAGTCGTAGAAGCTCAAGGATAGTACCGATCGATGCGCGCTACCCCATTTAGTGGGGGTAGAGCCTACTTGCAAGTCTCTCCGACCTTCACAAAAAAAGTTATTCAAGAATATCTCTTTCTCCTATGTGCTTTCATCCCTAACCCTAACCCTAACCCTTCCGAAAGTCGGAGAAGCTCAAGGATGGTACCGATCGATGCGCGCTACCCCATTTAGTGGGGGTAGAGCCTACTTGCAAGTCTCTCCGACCTTCACAAAAAAAGTTATTCAAGAATATCTCTTTCTCCTATGTGCTTTCATCCCTAACCCTAACCCTAACCCTTCCGAAAGTCGGAGAAGCTCAAGGATGGTACCGATCGATGCGCGCTACCCCATTTAGTGGGGGTAGAGCCTACTTGCAAGTCTCTCCGACCTTCACAAAAAAAGTTATTCAAGAATATCTCTTTCTCCTATGTGCTTTCATCCCTAACCCTAACCCTAACCCTTCCGAAAGTCGGAGAAGCTCAAGGATGGTACCGATCGATGCGCGCTACCCCATTTAGTGGGGGTAGAGCCTACTTGCAAGTCTCTCCGACCTTCACAAAAAAAGTTATTCAAGAATATCTCTTTCTCCTATGTGCTTTCATCCCTAACCCTAACCCTAACCCTTCCGAAAGTCGGAGAAGCTCAAGGATGGTACCGATCGATGCGCGTTACCCCATTTAGTGGGGGTAGAGCCTACTTGCAAGTCTCTCCGACCTTCACAAAAAAAGTTATTCAAGAATATCTCTTTCTCCTATGTGCTTTCATCCCTAACCCTAACCCTAACCCTTCCGAAAGTCGGAGAAGCTCAAGGATGGTACCGATCGATGCGCGCTACCCCATTTAGTGGGGGTAGAGCCTACTTGCAAGTCTCTCCGACCTTCACAAAAAAAGTTATTCAAGAATATCTCTTTCTCCTATGTGCTTTCATCCCTAACCCTAACCCTAACCCTTCCGAAAGTCGGAGAAGCTCAAGGATGGTACCGATCGATGCGCGCTACCCCATTTAGTGGGGGTAGAGCCTACTTGCAAGTCTCTCCGACCTTCACAAAAAAAGTTATTCAAGAATATCTCTTTCTCCTATGTGCTTTCATCCCTAACCCTCACCCTAACCCTTCCGAAAGTCGGAGAAGCTCAAGGATGGTACCGATCGATGCGCGCTACCCCATTTAGTGGGGGTAGAGCCTACTTGCAAGTCTCTCCGACCTTCACAAAAAAAGTTATTCAAGAATATCTCTTTCTCCTATGTGCTTTCATCCCTAACCCTAACCCTAACCCTTCCGAAAGTCGGAGAAGCTCAAGGATGGTACCGATCGATGCGCGCTACCCCATTTAGTGGGGGTAGAGCCTACTTGCAAGTCTCTCCGACCTTCACAAAAAAAGTTATTCAAGAATATCTCCTCAGATTTGGGGGAATTTCGTCGGTCGACCTCTTCCGAAGGTCGTACAAGCTCGGGGATGGTACCAATCGATCCGCAGGACCCAAATTAGTCCAGATGCAACCACTTTCCAAGTCTCTCCGACCTTCACAAAAAAAGTTATTCAAGAATATCTCTTTCTCCTATGTGCTTTCATCCCTAACCCTAACCCTAACCCTTCCGAAAGTCGGAGAAGCTCAAGGATGGTACCGATCGATGCGCGCTACCCCATTTAGTGGGGGTAGAGCCTACTTGCAAGTCTCTCCGACCTTCACAAAAAAAGTTATTCAAGAATATCTCTTTCTCCTATGTGCTTTCATCCCTAACCCTAACCCTAACCCTTCCGAAAGTCGGAGAAGCTCAAGGATGGTACCGATTGATGCGCGCTACCCCATTTAGTGGGGGTAGAGCCTACTTGCAAGTCTCTCCGACCTTCACAAAAAAAGTTATTCAAGAATATCTCCTCAGATTTGGTAAAATTTCGTCGGTCGACCTCTTTCGAAGGTCGTACAAGCTCGGGGATGGTACCAATCGATCCGCAGGACCCAAATTAGTCCAGATGCAACCACTTTCCAAGTCTCTCCGACCTTCACAAAAAAAGTTATTCAAGAATATCTCTTTCTCCTATGTGCTTTCATCCCTAACCCTAACCCTAACCCTTCCGAAAGTCGGAGAAGCTCAAAGATGGTACCGATCGATGCGCGCTACCCCATTTAGTGGGGGTAGAGCCTACTTGCAAGTCTCTCCGACCTTCACAAAAAAAGTTATTCAAGAATATCTCCTCAGATTTGGTAAAATTTCGTCGGTCGACCTCTTCCGAAGGTCGTACAAGCTCGGGGATGGTACCAATCGATCCGCAGGACCCAAATTAGTCCAGATGCAACCACTTTCCAAGTCTCTCCGACCTTCACAAAAAAAGTTATTCAAGAATATCTCTTTCTCCTATGTGCTTTCATCCCTAACCCTAACCCTAACCCTTCCGAAAGTCGGAGAAGCTCAAGGATGGTACCGATCGATGCGCGTTAGCCCATTTAGTGGGGGTAGAGCCTACTTGCAAGTCTCTCCGACCTTCACAAAAAAAGTTATTCAAGAATATCTCTTTCTCCTATGTGCTTTCATCCCTAACCCTAACCCTAACCCTTCCGAAAGTCGGAGAAGCTCAAGGATGGTACTGATCGATGCGCGCTAGCCCATTTAGTGGGGGTAAAGCCTACTTGCAAGTCTCTCCGACCTTCACAAAAAAAGTTATTCAAGAATATCTCTTTCTCCTATGTGCTTTCATCCCTAACCCTAACCCTAACCCTTCCGAAAGTCGGAGAAGCTCAAGGATGGTACCGATCGATGCGTGCTATCCCATTTAGTGGGGGTAGAGCCTACTTGCAAGTCTCTCCGACCTTCACAAAAAAAGTTATTCAAGAATATCTCTTTCTCCTATGTGCTTTCATCCCTAACCCTCACCCTAACCCTTCCGAAAGTCGGAGAAGCTCAAGGATGGTACCGATCGATGCGCGCTACCCCATTTAGTGGGGGTAGAGCCTACTTGCAAGTCTCTCCGACCTTCACAAAAAAAGTTATTCAAGAATATCTCTTTCTCCTATGTGCTTTCATCCCTAACCCTAACCCTTCCGAAAGTCGTAGAAGCTCAAGGATAGTACCGATCGATGCGCGCTACCCCATTTAGTGGGGGTAGAGCCTACTTGCAAGTCTCTCCGACCTTCACAAAAAAAGTTATTCAAGAATATCTCTTTCTCCTATGTGCTTTCATCCCTAACCCTAACCCTAACCCTTCCGAAAGTCGGAGAAGCTCAAGGATGGTACCGATCGATGCGCGCTACCCCATTTAGTGGGGGTAGAGCCTACTTGCAAGTCTCTCCGACCTTCACAAAAAAAGTTATTCAAGAATATCTCTTTCTCCTATGTGCTTTCATCCCTAACCCTAACCCTAACCCTTCCGAAAGTCGGAGAAGCTCAAGGATGGTACCGATCGATGCGCGCTACCCCATTTAGTGGGGGTAGAGCCTACTTGCAAGTCTCTCCGACCTTCACAAAAAAAGTTATTCAAGAATATCTCTTTCTCCTATGTGCTTTCATCCCTAACCCTAACCCTAACCCTTCCGAAAGTCGGAGAAGCTCAAGGATGGTACCGATCGATGCGCGCTACCCCATTTAGTGGGGGTAGAGCCTACTTGCAAGTCTCTCCGACCTTCACAAAAAAAGTTATTCAAGAATATCTCTTTCTCCTATGTGCTTTCATCCCTAACCCTAACCCTAACCCTTCCGAAAGTCGGAGAAGCTCAAGGATGGTACCGATCGATGCGCGTTACCCCATTTAGTGGGGGTAGAGCCTACTTGCAAGTCTCTCCGACCTTCACAAAAAAAGTTATTCAAGAATATCTCTTTCTCCTATGTGCTTTCATCCCTAACCCTAACCCTAACCCTTCCGAAAGTCGGAGAAGCTCAAGGATGGTACCGATCGATGCGCGCTACCCCATTTAGTGGGGGTAGAGCCTACTTGCAAGTCTCTCCGACCTTCACAAAAAAAGTTATTCAAGAATATCTCTTTCTCCTATGTGCTTTCATCCCTAACCCTAACCCTTCCGAAAGTCGGAGAAGCTCAAGGATGGTACCGATCGATGCGCGCTACCCCATTTAGTGGGGGTAGAGCCTACTTGCAAGTCTCTCCGACCTTCACAAAAAAAGTTATTCAAGAATATCTCTTTCTCCTATGTGCTTTCATCCCTAACCCTAACCCTAACCCTTCCGAAAGTCGGAGAAGCTCAAGGATAGTACCGATCGATGCGCGCTACCCCATTTAGTGGGGGTAGAGCCTACTTGCAAGTCTCTCCGACCTTCACAAAAAAAGTTATTCAAGAATATCTCCTCAGATTTGGGGGAATTTCGTCGGTCGACCTCTTTCGAAGGTCGTACAAGCTCGGGGATGGTACCAATCGATCCGCAGGACCCAAATTAGTCCAGATGCAACCACTTTCCAAGTCTCTCCGACCTTCACAAAAAAAGTTATTCAAGAATATCTCTTTCTCCTATGTGCTTTCATCCCTAACCCTCACCCTAACCCTTCCGAAAGTCGGAGAAGCTCAAGGATGGTACCGATCGATGCGCGCTACCCCATTTAGTGGGGGTAGAGCCTACTTGCAAGTCTCTCCGACCTTCACAAAAAAAGTTATTCAAGAATATCTCTTTCTCCTATGTGCTTTCATCCCTAACCCTAACCCTAACCCTTCCGAAAGTCGTAGAAGCTCAAGGATAGTACCGATCGATGCGCGCTACCCCATTTAGTGGGGGTAGAGCCTACTTGCAAGTCTCTCCGACCTTCACAAAAAAAGTTATTCAAGAATATCTCTTTCTCCTATGTGCTTTCATCCCTAACCCTAACCCTAACCCTTCCGAAAGTCGGAGAAGCTCAAGGATGGTACCGATCGATGCGCGCTACCCCATTTAGTGGGGGTAGAGCCTACTTGCAAGTCTCTCCGACCTTCACAAAAAAAGTTATTCAAGAATATCTCTTTCTCCTATGTGCTTTCATCCCTAACCCTAACCCTAACCCTTCCGAAAGTCGGAGAAGCTCAAGGATGGTACCGATCGATGCGCGCTACCCCATTTAGTGGGGGTAGAGCCTACTTGCAAGTCTCTCCGACCTTCACAAAAAAAGTTATTCAAGAATATCTCCTCAGATTTGGGGGAATTTCGTCGGTCGACCTCTTTCGAAGGTCGTACAAGCTCGGGGATGGTACCAATCGATCCGCAGGACCCAAATTAGTCCAGATGCAACCACTTTCTAAGTCTCTCCGACCTTCACAAAAAAAGTTATTCAAGAATATCTCTTTCTCCTATGTGCTTTCATCCCTAACCCTAATCCTAACCCTTCCGAAAGTCGGAGAAGCTCAAAGATGGTACCGATCGATGCGCGCTACCCCATTTAGTGGGGGTAGAGCCTACTTGCAAGTCTCTCCGACCTTCACAAAAAAAGTTATTCAAGAATATCTCTTTCTCCTATGTGCTTTCATCCCTAACCCTAACCCTAACCCTTCCGAAAGTCGTAGAAGCTCAAAGATGGTACCGATCGATGCGCGCTACCACATTTAGTGGGGGTAGAGCCTACTTGCAAGTCTCTCCGACCTTCACAAAAAAAGTTATTCAAGAATATCTCCTCAGATTTGGGGGAATTTCGTCGGTCGACCTCTTCCGAAGGTCGTACAAGCTCGGGGATGGTACCAATCGATCCGCAGGACCCAAATTAGTCCAGATGCAACCACTTTCCAAGTCTCTCCGACCTTCACAAAAAAAGTTATTCAAGAATATCTCTTTCTCCTATGTGCTTTCATCCCTAACCCTAACCCTAACCCTTCCGAAAGTCGTAGAAGCTCACGGATAGTACCGATCGATGCGCGCTACCCCATTTAGTGGGGGTAGAGCCTACTTGCAAGTCTCTCCGACCTTCACAAAAAAAGTTATTCAAGAATATCTCTTTCTCCTATGTGCTTTCATCCCTAACCCTAACCCTAACCCTTCCGAAAGTCGTAGAAGCTCAAGGATAGTACCGATCGATGCGCGCTACCCCATTTAGTGGGGGTAGAGCCTACTTGCAAGTCTCTCCGACCTTCACAAAAAAAGTTATTCAAGAATATCTCTTTCTCCTATGTGCTTTCATCCCTAACCCTAACCCTAACCCTTCCGAAAGTCGGAGAAGCTCAAGGATGGTACCGATCGATGCGCGCTACCCCATTTAGTGGGGGTAGAGCCTACTTGCAAGTCTCTCCGACCTTCACAAAAAAAGTTATTCAAGAATATCTCTTTCTCCTATGTGCTTTCATCCCTAACCCTAACCCTAACCCTTCCGAAAGTCGGAGAAGCTCAAGGATGGTACCGATCGATGCGCGCTACCCCATTTAGTGGGGGTAGAGCCTACTTGCAAGTCTTTCCGACCTTCACAAAAAAAGTTATTCAAGAATATCTCTTTCTCCTATGTGCTTTCATCCCTAACCCTAACCCTAACCCTTCCGAAAGTCGGAGAAGCTCAAGGATGGTACCGATCGATGCGCGCTACCCCATTTAGTGGGGGTAGAGCCTACTTGCAAGTCTCTCCGACCTTCACAAAAAACGTTATTCAAGAATATCTCTTTCTCCTATGTGCTTTCATCCCTAACCCTAACCCTAACCCTTCCGAAAGTCGGAGAAGCTCAAGGATGGTACCGATCGATGCGCGCTACCCCATTTAGTGGGGGTAGAGCCTACTTGCAAGTCTCTCCGACCTTCACAAAAAAAGTTATTCAAGAATATCTCTTTCTCCTATGTGCTTTCATCCCTAACCCTAACCCTAACCCTTCCGAAAGTCGGAGAAGCTCAAGGATGGTACCGATCGATGCGCGTTACCCCATTTAGTGGGGGTAGAGCCTACTTGCAAGTCTCTCCGACCTTCACAAAAAAATTTATTCAAGAATATCTCTTTCTCCTATGTGCTTTCATCCCTAACCCTAACCCTAACCCTTCCGAAAGTCGGAGAAGCTCAAGGATGGTACCGATCGATGCGCGCTACCCCATTTAGTGGGGGTAGAGCCTACTTGCAAGTCTCTCCGACCTTCACAAAAAAAGTTATTCAAGAATATCTCTTTCTCCTATGTGCTTTCATCCCTAACCCTAACCCTAACCCTTCCGAAAGTCGGAGAAGCTCAAGGATGGTACCGATCGATGCGCGCTACCCCATTTAGTGGGGGTAGAGCCTACTTGCAAGTCTCTCCGACCTTCACAAAAAAAGTTATTCAAGAATATCTCTTTCTCCTATGTGCTTTCATCCCTAACCCTAACCCTAACCCTTCCGAAAGTCGGAGAAGCTCAAGGATGGTACCGATCGATGCGCGCTACCCCATTTAGTGGGGGTAGAGCCTACTTGCAAGTCTCTCCGACCTTCACAAAAAAAGTTATTCAAGAATATCTCCTCAGATTTGGGGGAATTTCGTCGGTCGACCTCTTTCGAAGGTCGTACAAGCTCGGGGATGGTACCAATCGATCCGCAGGACCCAAATTAGTCCAGATGCAACCACTTTCCAAGTCTCTCCGACCTTCACAAAAAAAGTTATTCAAGAATATCTCTTTCTCCTATGTGCTTTCATCCCTAACCCTCACCCTAACCCTTCCGAAAGTCGGAGAAGCTCAAGGATGGTACCGATCGATGCGCGCTACCCCATTTAGTGGGGGTAGAGCCTACTTGCAAGTCTCTCCGACCTTCACAAAAAAAGTTATTCAAGAATATCTCTTTCTCCTATGTGCTTTCATCCCTAACCCTAACCCTAACCCTTCCGAAAGTCGTAGAAGCTCAAGGATAGTACCGATCGATGCGTGCTACCCCATTTAGTGGGGGTAGAGCCTACTTGCAAGTCTCTCCGACCTTCACAAAAAAAGTTATTCAAGAATATCTCCTCAGATTTGGGGGAATTTCGTCGGTCGACCTCTTCCGAAGGTCGTACAAGCTCGGGGATGGTACCAATCGATCCGCAGGACCCAAATTAGTCCAGATGCAACCACTTTCCAAGTCTCTCCGACCTTCACAAAAAAAGTTATTCAAGAATATCTCTTTCTCCTATGTGCTTTCATCCCTAACCCTAACCCTAACCCTTCCGAAAGTCGTAGAAGCTCACGGATAGTACCGATCGATGCGCGCTACCCCATTTAGTGGGGGTAGAGCCTACTTGCAAGTCTCTCCGACCTTCACAAAAAAAGTTATTCAAGAATATCTCTTTCTCCTATGTGCTTTCATCCCTAACCCTAACCCTAACCCTTCCGAAAGTCGTAGAAGCTCAAGGATAGTACCGATCGATGCGCGCTACCCCATTTAGTGGGGGTAGAGCCTACTTGCAAGTCTCTCCGACCTTCACAAAAAAAGTTATTCAAGAATATCTCTTTCTCCTATGTGCTTTCATCCCTAACCCTAACCCTAACCCTTCCGAAAGTCGGAGAAGCTCAAGGATGGTACCGATCGATGCGCGCTACCCCATTTAGTGGGGGTAGAGCCTACTTGCAAGTCTCTCCGACCTTCACAAAAAAAGTTATTCAAGAATATCTCTTTCTCCTATGTGCTTTCATCCCTAACCCTAACCCTTCCGAAAGTCGGAGAAGCTCAAGGATGGTACCGATCGATGCGCGCTACCCCATTTAGTGGGGGTAGAGCCTACTTGCAAGTCTTTCCGACCTTCACAAAAAAAGTTATTCAAGAATATCTCTTTCTCCTATGTGCTTTCATCCCTAACCCTAACCCTAACCCTTCCGAAAGTCGGAGAAGCTCAAGGATGGTACCGATCGATGCGCGCTACCCCATTTAGTGGGGGTAGAGCCTACTTGCAAGTCTCTCCGACCTTCACAAAAAAAGTTATTCAAGAATATCTCTTTCTCCTATGTGCTTTCATCCCTAACCCTAACCCTAACCCTTCCGAAAGTCGGAGAAGCTCAAGGATGGTACCGATCGATGCGCGCTACCCCATTTAGTGGGGGTAGAGCCTACTTGCAAGTCTCTCCGACCTTCACAAAAAAAGTTATTCAAGAATATCTCTTTCTCCTATGTGCTTTCATCCCTAACCCTAACCCTAACCCTTCCGAAAGTCGGAGAAGCTCAAGGATGGTACCGATCGATGCGCGTTACCCCATTTAGTGGGGGTAGAGCCTACTTGCAAGTCTCTCCGACCTTCACAAAAAAATTTATTCAAGAATATCTCTTTCTCCTATGTGCTTTCATCCCTAACCCTAACCCTAACCCTTCCGAAAGTCGGAGAAGCTCAAGGATGGTACCGATCGATGCGCGCTACCCCATTTAGTGGGGGTAGAGCCTACTTGCAAGTCTCTCCGACCTTCACAAAAAAAGTTATTCAAGAATATCTCTTTCTCCTATGTGCTTTCATCCCTAACCCTAACCCTTCCGAAAGTCGGAGAAGCTCAAGGATGGTACCGATCGATGCGCGCTACCCCATTTAGTGGGGGTAGAGCCTACTTGCAAGTCTCTCCGACCTTCACAAAAAAAGTTATTCAAGAATATCTCTTTCTCCTATGTGCTTTCATCCCTAACCCTAACCCTAACCCTTCCGAAAGTCGGAGAAGCTCAAGGATGGTACCGATCGATGCGCGCTACCCCATTTAGTGGGGGTAGAGCCTACTTGCAAGTCTCTCCGACCTTCACAAAAAAAGTTATTCAAGAATATCTCCTCAGATTTGGGGGAATTTCGTCGGTCGACCTCTTTCGAAGGTCGTACAAGCTCGGGGATGGTACCAATCGATCCGCAGGACCCAAATTAGTCCAGATGCAACCACTTTCCAAGTCTCTCCGACCTTCACAAAAAAAGTTATTCAAGAATATCTCTTTCTCCTATGTGCTTTCATCCCTAACCCTCACCCTAACCCTTCCGAAAGTCGGAGAAGCTCAAGGATGGTACCGATCGATGCGCGCTACCCCATTTAGTGGGGGTAGAGCCTACTTGCAAGTCTCTCCGACCTTCACAAAAAAAGTTATTCAAGAATATCTCTTTCTCCTATGTGCTTTCATCCCTAACCCTAACCCTAACCCTTCCGAAAGTCGTAGAAGCTCAAGGATAGTACCGATCGATGCGTGCTACCCCATTTAGTGGGGGTAGAGCCTACTTGCAAGTCTCTCCGACCTTCACAAAAAAAGTTATTCAAGAATATCTCTTTCTCCTATGTGCTTTCATCCCTAACCCTAACCCTTCCGAAAGTCGGAGAAGCTCAAGGATGGTACCGATCGATGCGCGCTACCCCATTTAGTGGGGGTAGAGCCTACTTGCAAGTCTCTCCGACCTTCACAAAAAAAGTTATTCAAGAATATCTCTTTCTCCTATGTGCTTTCATCCCTAACCCTAACCCTAACCCTTCCGAAAGTCGGAGAAGCTCAAGGATGGTACCGATCGATGCGCGCTACCCCATTTAGTGGGGGTAGAGCCTACTTGCAAGTCTCTCCGACCTTCACAAAAAAAGTTATTCAAGAATATCTCCTCAGATTTGGGGGAATTTCGTCGGTCGACCTCTTTCGAAGGTCGTACAAGCTCGGGGATGGTACCAATCGATCCGCAGGACCCAAATTAGTCCAGATGCAACCACTTTCTAAGTCTCTCCGACCTTCACAAAAAAAGTTATTCAAGAATATCTCTTTCTCCTATGTGCTTTCATCCCTAACCCTAATCCTAACCCTTCCGAAAGTCGGAGAAGCTCAAGGATGGTACTGATCGATGCGCGCTACCCCATTTAGTGGGGGTAGAGCCTACTTGCAAGTCTCTCCGACCTTCACAAAAAAAGTTATTCAAGAATATCTCTTTCTCCTATGTGCTTTCATCCCTAACCCTAACCCTAACCCTTCCGAAAGTCGGAGAAGCTCAAGGATGGTACCGATCGATGCGCGCTACCCCATTTAGTGGGGGTAGAGCCTACTTGCAAGTCTCTCCGACCTTCACAAAAAAAGTTATTCAAGAATATCTCTTTCTCCTATGTGCTTTCATCCCTAACCCTAACCCTAACCCTTCCGAAAGTCGGAGAAGCTCAAGGATGGTACCGATCGATGCGCGCTACCCCATTTAGTGGGGGTAGAGCCTACTTGCAAGTCTCTCCGACCTTCACAAAAAAAGTTATTCAAGAATATCTCTTTCTCCTATGTGCTTTCATCCCTAACCCTAACCCTAACCCTTCCGAAAGTCGGAGAAGCTCAAGGATGGTACCGATCGATGCGAGCTAGCCCATTTAGTGGGGGTAGAGCCTACTTGCAAGTCTCTCCGACCTTCACAAAAAAAGTTATTCAAGAATATCTTCTCAGATTTGGGGGAATTTCGTCGGTCGACCTCTTTCGAAGGTCGTACAAGCTCGGGGATGGTATCAATCGATCCGCAGGACCCAAATTAGTCCAGATGCAACCACTTTCCAAGTCTCTCCGACCTTCACAAAAAAAGTTATTCAAGAATATCTCTTTCTCCTATGTGCTTTCATCCCTAACCCTCACCCTAACCCTTCCGAAAGTCGGAGAAGCTCAAGGATGGTACCGATCGATGCGCGCTACCCCATTTAGTGGGGGTAGAGCCTACTTGCAAGTCTCTCCGACCTTCACAAAAAAAGTTATTCAAGAATATCTCTTTCTCCTATGTGCTTTCATCCCTAACCCTAACCCTAACCCTTCAGAAAGTCGTAGAAGCTCAAGGATAGTACCGATCGATGCGCGCTACCCCATTTAGTGGGGGTAGAGCCTACTTGCAAGTCTCTCCGACCTTCACAAAAAAAGTTATTCAAGAATATCTCTTTCTCCTATGTGCTTTCATCCCTAACCCTAACCCTAACCCTTCCGAATGTCGGAGAAGCTCAAGGATGGTACCGATCGATGCGCGCTACCCCATTTAGTGGGGGTAGAGCCTACTTGCAAGTCTCTCCGACCTTCACAAAAAAAGTTATTCAAGAATATCTCTTTCTCCTATGTGCTTTCATCCCTAACCCTAACCCTAACCCTTCCGAAAGTCGGAGAAGCTCAAGGATGGTACCGATCGATGCGCGCTACCCCATTTAGTGGGGGTAGAGCCTACTTGCAAGTCTCTCCGACCTTCACAAAAAAAGTTATTCAAGAATATCTCCTCAGATTTGGGGGAATTTCGTCGGTCGACCTCTTCCGAAGGTCGTACAAGCTCGGGGATGGTACCAATCGATCCGCAGGACCCAAATTAGTCCAGATGCAACCACTTTCTAAGTCTCTCCGACCTTCACAAAAAAAGTTATTCAAGAATATCTCTTTCTCCTATGTGCTTTCATCCCTAACCCTAATCCTAACCCTTCCGAAAGTCGGAGAAGCTCAAGGATGGTACCGATCGATGCGCGCTACCCCATTTAGTGGGGGTAGAGCCTACTTGCAAGTCTCTCCGACCTTCACAAAAAAAGTTATTCAAGAATATCTCTTTCTCCTATGTGCTTTCATCCCTAACCCTAACCCTAACCCTTCCGAAAGTCGTAGAAGCTCAAGGATAGTACTGATCGATGTGCGCTACCCCATTTAGTGGGGGTAGAGCCTACTTGCAAGTCTCTCCGACCTTCACAAAAAAAGTTATTCAAGAATATCTCTTTCTCCTATGTGCTTTCATCCCTAACCCTAACCCTAACCCTTCCGAAAGTCGGAGAAGCTCAAGGATGGTACCGATCGATGCGCGCTACCCCATTTAGTGGGGGTAGAGCCTACTTGCAAGTCTCTCCGACCTTCACAAAAAAAGTTATTCAAGAATATCTCTTTCTCCTATGTGCTTTCATCCCTAACCCTAACCCTAACCCTTCCGAAAGTCGGAGAAGCTCAAGGATGGTACCGATCGATGCGCGCTACCCCATTTAGTGGGGGTAGAGCCTACTTGCAAGTCTCTCCGACCTTCACAAAAAAAGTTATTCAAGAATATCTCTTTCTCCTATGTGCTTTCATCCCTAACCCTAACCCTAACCCTTCCGAAAGTCGGAGAAGCTCAAGGATGGTACCGATCGATGCGCGTTACCCCATTTAGTGGGGGTAGAGCCTACTTGCAAGTCTCTCCGACCTTCACAAAAAAATTTATTCAAGAATATCTCTTTCTCCTATGTGCTTTCATCCCTAACCCTAACCCTAACCCTTCCGAAAGTCGGAGAAGCTCAAGGATGGTACCGATCGATGCGCGCTACCCCATTTAGTGGGGGTAGAGCCTACTTGCAAGTCTCTCCGACCTTCACAAAAAAAGTTATTCAAGAATATCTCTTTCTCCTATGTGCTTTCATCCCTAACCCTAACCCTAACCCTTCCGAAAGTCGGAGAAGCTCAAGGATGGTACCGATCGATGCGCGCTACCCCATTTAGTGGGGGTAGAGCCTACTTGCAAGTCTCTCCGACCTTCACAAAAAAAGTTATTCAAGAATATCTCTTTCTCCTATGTGCTTTCATCCCTAACCCTAACCCTAACCCTTCCGAAAGTCGGAGAAGCTCAAGGATGGTACCGATCGATGCGCGCTACCCCATTTAGTGGGGGTAGAGCCTACTTGCAAGTCTCTCCGACCTTCACAAAAAAAGTTATTCAAGAATATCTCCTCAGATTTGGGGGAATTTCGTCGGTCGACCTCTTTCGAAGGTCGTACAAGCTCGGGGATGGTACCAATCGATCCGCAGGACCCAAATTAGTCCAGATGCAACCACTTTCCAAGTCTCTCCGACCTTCACAAAAAAAGTTATTCAAGAATATCTCTTTCTCCTATGTGCTTTCATCCCTAACCCTCACCCTAACCCTTCCGAAAGTCGGAGAAGCTCAAGGATGGTACCGATCGATGCGCGCTACCCCATTTAGTGGGGGTAGAGCCTACTTGCAAGTCTCTCCGACCTTCACAAAAAAAGTTATTCAAGAATATCTCTTTCTCCTATGTGCTTTCATCCCTAACCCTAACCCTAACCCTTCCGAAAGTCGTAGAAGCTCAAGGATAGTACCGATCGATGCGTGCTACCCCATTTAGTGGGGGTAGAGCCTACTTGCAAGTCTCTCCGACCTTCACAAAAAAAGTTATTCAAGAATATCTCTTTCTCCTATGTGCTTTCATCCCTAACCCTAACCCTTCCGAAAGTCGGAGAAGCTCAAGGATGGTACCGATCGATGCGCGCTACCCCATTTAGTGGGGGTAGAGCCTACTTGCAAGTCTCTCCGACCTTCACAAAAAAAGTTATTCAAGAATATCTCTTTCTCCTATGTGCTTTCATCCCTAACCCTAACCCTAACCCTTCCGAAAGTCGGAGAAGCTCAAGGATGGTACCGATCGATGCGCGCTACCCCATTTAGTGGGGGTAGAGCCTACTTGCAAGTCTCTCCGACCTTCACAAAAAAAGTTATTCAAGAATATCTCCTCAGATTTGGGGGAATTTCGTCGGTCGACCTCTTTCGAAGGTCGTACAAGCTCGGGGATGGTACCAATCGATCCGCAGGACCCAAATTAGTCCAGATGCAACCACTTTCTAAGTCTCTCCGACCTTCACAAAAAAAGTTATTCAAGAATATCTCTTTCTCCTATGTGCTTTCATCCCTAACCCTAATCCTAACCCTTCCGAAAGTCGGAGAAGCTCAAGGATGGTACCGATCGATGCGCGCTACCCCATTTAGTGGGGGTAGAGCCTACTTGCAAGTCTCTCCGACCTTTACAAAAAAAGTTATTCAAGAATATCTCTTTCTCCTATGTGCTTTCATCCCTAACCCTAACCCTAACCCTTCCGAAAGTCGTAGAAGCTCAAGGATGGTACCGATCGATGCGCGCTACCACATTTAGTGGGGGTAGAGCCTACTTGCAAGTCTCTCCGACCTTCACAAAAAAAGTTATTCAAGAATATCTCCTCAGATTTGGGGGAATTTCGTCGGTCGACCTCTTCCGAAGGTCGTACAAGCTCGGGGATGGTACCAATCGATCCGCAGGACCCAAATTAGTCCAGATGCAACCACTTTCTAAGTCTCTCCGACCTTCACAAAAAAAGTTATTCAAGAATATCTCTTTCTCCTATGTGCTTTCATCCCTAACCCTAATCCTAACCCTTCCGAAAGTCGGAGAAGCTCAAGGATGGTACCGATCGATGCGCGCTACCCCATTTAGTGGGGGTAGAGCCTACTTGCAAGTCTCTCCGACCTTCACAAAAAAAGTTATTCAAGAATATCTCTTTCTCCTATGTGCTTTCATCCCTAACCCTAACCCTAACCCTTCCGAAAGTCGGAGAAGCTCAAGGATGGTACCGATCGATGCGCGCTACCCCATTTAGTGGGGGTAGAGCCTACTTGCAAGTCTCTCCGACCTTCACAAAAAAAGTTATTCAAGAATATCTCTTTCTCCTATGTGCTTTCATCCCTAACCCTAACCCTAACCCTTCCGAAAGTCGGAGAAGCTCAAGGATGGTACCGATCGATGCGCGCTACCCCATTTAGTGGGGGTAGAGCCTACTTGCAAGTCTCTCCGACCTTCACAAAAAAAGTTATTCAAGAATATCTCTTTCTCCTATGTGCTTTCATCCCTAACCCTAACCCTAACCCTTCCGAAAGTCGGAGAAGCTCAAGGATGGTACCGATCGATGCGAGCTAGCCCATTTAGTGGGGGTAGAGCCTACTTGCAAGTCTCTCCGACCTTCACAAAAAAAGTTATTCAAGAATATCTCCTCAGATTTGGGGGAATTTCGTCGGTCGACCTCTTTCGAAGGTCGTACAAGCTCGGGGATGGTATCAATCGATCCGCAGGACCCAAATTAGTCCAGATGCAACCACTTTCCAAGTCTCTCCGACCTTCACAAAAAAAGTTATTCAAGAATATCTCTTTCTCCTATGTGCTTTCATCCCTAACCCTCACCCTAACCCTTCCGAAAGTCGGAGAAGCTCAAGGATGGTACCGATCGATGCGCGCTACCCCATTTAGTGGGGGTAGAGCCTACTTGCAAGTCTCTCCGACCTTCACAAAAAAAGTTATTCAAGAATATCTCTTTCTCCTATGTGCTTTCATCCCTAACCCTAACCCTAACCCTTCAGAAAGTCGTAGAAGCTCAAGGATAGTACCGATCGATGCGCGCTACCCCATTTAGTGGGGGTAGAGCCTACTTGCAAGTCTCTCCGACCTTCACAAAAAAAGTTATTCAAGAATATCTCTTTCTCCTATGTGCTTTCATCCCTAACCCTAACCCTAACCCTTCCGAAAGTCGGAGAAGCTCAAGGATGGTACCGATCGATGCGCGCTACCCCATTTAGTGGGGGTAGAGCCTACTTGCAAGTCTCTCCGACCTTCACAAAAAAAGTTATTCAAGAATATCTCTTTCTCCTATGTGCTTTCATCCCTAACCCTAACCCTAACCCTTCCGAAAGTCGGAGAAGCTCAAGGATGGTACCGATCGATGCGCGCTACCCCATTTAGTGGGGGTAGAGCCTACTTGCAAGTCTCTCCGACCTTCACAAAAAAAGTTATTCAAGAATATCTCCTCAGATTTGGGGGAATTTCGTCGGTCGACCTCTTCCGAAGGTCGTACAAGCTCGGGGATGGTACCAATCGATCCGCAGGACCCAAATTAGTCCAGATGCAACCACTTTCTAAGTCTCTCCGACCTTCACAAAAAAAGTTATTCAAGAATATCTCTTTCTCCTATGTGCTTTCATCCCTAACCCTAATCCTAACCCTTCCGAAAGTCGGAGAAGCTCAAAGATGGTACCGATCGATGCGCGCTACCCCATTTAGTGGGGGTAGAGCCTACTTGCAAGTCTCTCCGACCTTCACAAAAAAAGTTATTCAAGAATATCTCTTTCTCCTATGTGCTTTCATCCCTAACCCTAACCTTAACCCTTCCGAAAGTCGTAGAAGCTCAAGGATAGTACTGATCGATGTGCGCTACCCCATTTAGTGGGGGTAGAGCCTACTTGCAAGTCTCTCCGACCTTCACAAAAAAAGTTATTCAAGAATATCTCTTTCTCCTATGTGCTTTCATCCCTAACCCTAACCCTAACCCTTCCGAAAGTCGGAGAAGCTCAAGGATGGTACCGATCGATGCGCGCTACCCCATTTAGTGGGGGTAGAGCCTACTTGCAAGTCTCTCCGACCTTCACAAAAAAAGTTATTCAAGAATATCTCTTTCTCCTATGTGCTTTCATCCCTAACCCTAACCCTAACCCTTCCGAAAGTCGGAGAAGCTCAAATTTGGTACCGATCGATGCGCGCTACCCCATTTAGTGGGGGTAGAGCCTACTTGCAAGTCTCTCCGACCTTCACAAAAAAAGTTATTCAAGAATATCTCCTCAGATTTGGGGGAATTTCGTCGGTCGACCTCTTTCGAAGGTCGTACAAGCTCGGGGATGGTACCAATCGATCCGCAGGACCCAAATTAGTCCAGATGCAACCACTTTCTAAGTCTCTCCGACCTTCACAAAAAAAGTTATTCAAGAATATCTCTTTCTCCTATGTGCTTTCATCCCTAACCCTAATCCTAACCCTTCCGAAAGTCGGAGAAGCTCAAGGATGGTACCGATCGATGCGCGCTACCCCATTTAGTGGGGGTAGAGCCTACTTGCAAGTCTCTCCGACCTTCATAAAAAAAGTTATTCAAGAATATCTCTTTCTCCTATGTGCTTTCATCCCTAACCCTAACCCTAACCCTTCCGAAAGTCGTAGAAGCTCAAGGATGGTACCGATCGATGCGCGCTACCACATTTAGTGGGGGTAGAGCCTACTTGCAAGTCTCTCCGACCTTCCCAAAAAAAGTTATTCAAGAATATCTCCTCAGATTTGGGGGAATTTCGTCGGTCGACCTCTTCCAAAGGTCGTACAAGCTCGGGGATGGTACCAATCGATCCGCAGGACCCAAATTAGTCCAGATGCAACCACTTTCCAAGTCTCTCCGACCTTCACAAAAAAAGTTATTCAAGAATATCTCTTTCTCCTATGTGCTTTCATCCCTAACCCTAATCCTAACCCTTCCGAAAGTCGGAGAAGCTCAAGGATGGTACCGATCGATGCGCGCTACCCCATTTAGTGGGGGTAGAGCCTACTTGCAAGTCTCTCCGACCTTCACAAAAAAAGTTATTCAAGAATATCTCTTTCTCCTATGTGCTTTCATCCCTAACCCTAACCCTAACCCTTCCGAAAGTCGTAGAAGCTCAAGGATAGTACCGATCGATGTGCGCTACCCCATTTAGTGGGGGTAGAGCCTACTTGCAAGTCTCTCCGACCTTCACAAAAAAAGTTATTCAAGAATATCTCTTTCTCCTATGTGCTTTCATCCCTAACCCTAACCCTAACCCTTCCGAAAGTCGGAGAAGCTCAAGGATGGTACCGATCGATGCGCGCTACCCCATTTAGTGGGGGTAGAGCCTACTTGCAAGTCTCTCCGACCTTCACAAAAAAAGTTATTCAAGAATATCTCTTTCTCCTATGTGCTTTCATCCCTAACCCTAACCCTTCCGAAAGTCGGAGAAGCTCAAGGATGGTACCGATCGATGCGCGCTACCCCATTTAGTGGGGGTAGAGCCTACTTGCAAGTCTCTCCGACCTTCACAAAAAAAGTTATTCAAGAATATCTCCTCAGATTTGGGGGAATTTCGTCGGTCGACCTCTTTCGAAGGTCGTACAAGCTCGGGGATGGTACCAATCGATCCGCAGGACCCAAATTAGTCCAGATGCAACCACTTTCTAAGTCTCTCCGACCTTCACAAAAAAAGTTATTCAAGAATATCTCTTTCTCCTATGTGCTTTCATCCCTAACCCTAATCCTAACCCTTCCGAAAGTCGGAGAAGCTCAAGGATGGTACCGATCGATGCGCGCTACCCCATTTAGTGGGGGTAGAGCCTACTTGCAAGTCTCTCCGACCTTCACAAAAAAAGTTATTCAAGAATATCTCTTTCTCCTATGTGCTTTCATCCCTAACCCTAACCCTAACCCTTCCGAAAGTCGTAGAAGCTCAAGGATGGTACCGATCGATGCGCGCTACCACATTTAGTGGGAGTAGAGCCTACTTGCAAGTCTCTCCGACCTTCCCAAAAAAAGTTATTCAAGAATATCTCCTCAGATTTGGGGGAATTTCGTCGGTCGACCTCTTCCAAAGGTCGTACAAGCTCGGGGATGGTACCAATCGATCCGCAGGACCCAAATTAGTCCAGATGCAACCACTTTCCAAGTCTCTCCGACCTTCACAAAAAAAGTTATTCAAGAATATCTCTTTCTCCTATGTGCTTTCATCCCTAACCCTCACCCTAACCCTTCCGAAAGTCGGAGAAGCTCAAGGATGGTACCGATCGATGCGCGCTACCCCATTTAGTGGGGGTAGAGCCTACTTGCAAGTCTCTCCGACCTTCACAAAAAAAGTTATTCAAGAATATCTCTTTCTCCTATGTGCTTTCATCCCTAACCCTAACCCTAACCCTTCCGAAAGTCGGAGAAGCTCAAGGATGGTACCGATCGATGCGCGCTACCCCATTTAGTGGGGGTAGAGCCTACTTGCAAGTCTCTCCGACCTTTACAAAAAAAGTTATTCAAGAATATCTCCTCAGATTTGGGGGAATTTCGTCGGTCGACCTCTTCCGAAGGTCGTACAAGCTCGGGGATGGTACCAATCGATCCGCAGGACCCAAATTAGTCCAGATGCAACCACTTTCCAAGTCTCTCTGACCTTCACAAAAAAAGTTATTCAAGAATATCTCTTTCTCCTATGTGCTTTCATCCCTAACCCTAACCCTAACCCTTCCGAAAGTCGGAGAAGCTCAAGGATGGTACCGATCGATGCGCGCTACCCCATTTAGTGGGGGTAGAGCCTACTTGCAAGTCTCTCCGACCTTCACAAAAAAAGTTATTCAAGAATATCTCTTTCTCCTATGTGCTTTCATACCTAACCCTAACCCTAACCCTTCCGAAAGTCGGAGAAGCTCAAGGATGGTACCGATCGATGCGCGCTACCCCATTTAGTGGGGGTAGAGCCTACTTGCAAGTCTCTCCGACCTTCACAAAAAAAGTTATTCAAGAATATCTCCTCAGATTTGGTAAAATTTCGTCGGTCGACCTCTTCCGAAGGTCGTACAAGCTCGGGGATGGTACCAATCGATCCGCAGGACCCAAATTAGTCCAGATGCAACCACTTTCCAAGTCTCTCCGACCTTCACAAAAAAAGTTATTCAAGAATATCTCTTTCTCCTATGTGCTTTCATCCCTAACCCTAACCCTAACCCTTCCGAAAGTCGGAGAAGCTCAAGGATGGTACCGATCGATGCGCGCTACCCCATTTAGTGGGGGTAGAGCCTACTTGCAAGTCTCTCCGACCTTCACAAAAAAAGTTATTCAAGAATATCTCCTCAGATTTGGTAAAATTTCGTCGGTCGACCTCTTCCGAAGGTCGTACAAGCTCGGGAATGGTACCAATCGATCTGCAGGACCCAAATTAGTCCAGATGCAACCACTTTCCAAGTCTCTCCGACCTTCACAAAAAAAGTTATTCAAGAATATCTCTTTCTCCTATGTGCTTTCATCCCTAACCCTAACCCTAACCCTTCCGAAAGTCGGAGAAGCTCAAGGATGGTACTGATCGATGCGCGCTAGCCCATTTAGTGGGGGTAGAGCCTACTTGCAAGTCTCTCCGACCTTCACAAAAAAAGTTATTCAAGAATATCTCTTTCTCCTATGTGCTTTCATCCCTAACCCTAACCCTAACCCTTCCGAAAGTCGGAGAAGCTCAAGGATGGTACCGATCGATGCGCGCTAGCCCATTTAGTGGGGGTAGAGCCTACTTGCAAGTCTCTCCGACCTTCACAAAAAAAGTTATTCAAGAATATCTCTTTCTCCTATGTGCTTTCATCCCTAACCCTAACCCTAACCCTTCCGAAAGTCGGAGAAGCTCAAGGATGGTACCGATCGATGCGCGCTACCCCATTTAGTGGGGGTAGAGCCTACTTGCAAGTCTCTCCGACCTTCACAAAAAAAGTTATTCAAGAATATCTCTTTCTCCTATGTGCTTTCAGCCCTAACCCTCACCCTAACCCTTCCGAAAGTCGGAGAAGCTCAAGGATGGTACCGATCGATGCGCGCTACCCCATTTAGTGGGGGTAGAGCCTACTTGCAAGTCTCTCCGACCTTCACAAAAAAAGTTATTCAAGAATATCTCTTTCTCCTATGTGCTTTCATCCCTAACCCTAACCCTAACCCTTCCGAAAGTCGTAGAAGCTCAAGGATAGTACCGATCGATGCGCGCTACCCCATTTAGTGGGGGTAGAGCCTACTTGCAAGTCTCTCCGACCTTCACAAAAAAAGTTATTCAAGAATATCTCTTTCTCCTATGTGCTTTCATCCCTAACCCTAACCCTAACCCTTCCGAAAGTCGGAGAAGCTCAAGGATGGTACCGATCGATGCGCGCTACCCCATTTAGTGGGGGTAGAGCCTACTTGCAAGTCTCTCCGACCTTCACAAAAAAAGTTATTCAAGAATATCTCTTTCTCCTATGTGCTTTCATCCCTAACCCTAACCCTAACCCTTCCGAAAGTCGGAGAAGCTCAAGGATGGTACCAATCGATGCGCGCTACCCCATTTAGTGGGGGTAGAGCCTACTTGCAAGTCTCTCCGACCTTCACAAAAAAAGTTATTCAAGAATATCTCCTCAGATTTGGGGGAATTTCGTCGGTCGACCTCTTTCGAAGGTCGTACAAGCTCGGGGATGGTACCAATCGATCTGCAGGACCCAAATTAGTCCAGATGCAACCACTTTCTAAGTCTCTCCGACCTTCACAAAAAAAGTTATTCAAGAATATCTCTTTCTCCTATGTGCTTTCATCCCTAACCCTAATCCTAACCCTTCCGAAAGTCGGAGAAGCTCAAGGATGGTACCGATCGATGCGCGCTACCCCATTTAGTGGGGGTAGAGCCTACTTGCAAGTCTCTCCGACCTTCACAAAAAAAGTTATTCAAGAATATCTCTTTCTCCTATGTGCTTTCATCCCTAACCCTAACCCTAACCCTTCCGAAAGTCGTAGAAGCTCAAGGATGGTACCGATCGATGCGCGCTACCACATTTAGTGGGGGTAGAGCCTACTTGCAAGTCTCTCCGACCTTCACAAAAAAAGTTATTCAAGAATATCTCCTCAGATTTGGGGGAATTTCGTCGGTCGACCTCTTCCGAAGGTCGTACAAGCTCGGGGATGGTACCAATCGATCCGCAGGACCCAAATTAGTCCAGATGCAACCACTTTCCAAGTCTCTCCGACCTTCACAAAAAAAGTTATTCAAGAATATCTCTTTCTCCTATGTGCTTTCATCCCTAACCCTCACCCTAACCCTTCCGAAAGTCGGAGAAGCTCAAAGATGGTACCGATCGATGCGCGCTACCCCATTTAGTGGGGGTAGAGCCTACTTGCAAGTCTCTCCGACCTTCACAAAAAAAGTTATTCAAGAATATCTCTTTCTCCTATGTGCTTTCATCCCTAACCCTAACCCTAACCCTTCCGAAAGTCGTAGAAGCTCAAGGATAGTACTGATCGATGCGCGCTACCCCATTTAGTGGGGGTAGAGCCTACTTGCAAGTCTCTCCGACCTTTACAAAAAAAGTTATTCAAGAATATCTCTTTCTCCTATGTGCTTTCATCCCTAACCCTAACCCTAACCCTTCCGAAAGTCGGAGAAGCTCAAGGATGGTACCGATCGATGCGCGCTACCCCATTTAGTGGGGGTAGAGCCTACTTGCAAGTCTCTCCGACCTTCACAAAAAAAGTTATTCAAGAATATCTCTTTCTCCTATGTGCTTTCATCCCTAACCCTAACCCTAACCCTTCCGAAAGTCGTAGAAGCTCAAGGATGGTACCGATCGATGCGCGCTACCACATTTAGTGGGGGTAGAGCCTACTTGCAAGTCTCTCCGACCTTCACAAAAAAAGTTATTCAAGAATATCTCCTCAGATTTGGGGGAATTTCGTCGGTCGACCTCTTTCGAAGGTCGTACAAGCTCGGGGATGGTACCAATCGATCTGCAGGACCCAAATTAGTCCAGATGCAACCACTTTCTAAGTCTCTCCGACCTTCACAAAAAAAGTTATTCAAGAATATCTCTTTCTCCTATGTGCTTTCATCCCTAACCCTAATCCTAACCCTTCCGAAAGTCGGAGAAGCTCAAGGATGGTACCGATCGATGCGCGCTACCCCATTTAGTGGGGGTAGAGCCTACTTGCAAGTCTCTCCGACCTTCACAAAAAAGGTTATTCAAGAATATCTCTTTCTCCTATGTGCTTTCATCCCTAACCCTAACCCTAACCCTTCCGAAAGTCGTAGAAGCTCAAGGATGGTACTGATCGATGCGCGCTACCACATTTAGTGGGGGTAGAGCCTACTTGCAAGTCTCTCCGACCTTCACAAAAAAAGTTATTCAAGAATATCTCCTCAGATTTGGGGGAATTTCGTCGGTCGACCTCTTTCGAAGGTCGTACAAGCTCGGGGATGGTACCAATCGATCTGCAGGACCCAAATTAGTCCAGATGCAACCACTTTCTAAGTCTCTCCGACCTTCACAAAAAAAGTTATTCAAGAATATCTCTTTCTCCTATGTGCTTTCATCCCTAACCCTAATCCTAACCCTTCCGAAAGTCGGAGAAGCTCAAGGATGGTACCGATCGATGCGGGCTACCCCATTTAGTGGGGGTAGAGCCTACTTGCAAGTCTCTCCGACCTTCACAAAAAAAGTTATTCAAGAATATCTCTTTCTCCTATGTGCTTTCATCCCTAACCCTAACCCTAACCCTTCCGAAAGTCGTAGAAGCTCAAGGATGGTACCGATCGATGCGCGCTACCACATTTAGTGGGGGTAGAGCCTACTTGCAAGTCTCTCCGACCTTCACAAAAAAAGTTATTCAAGAATATCTCCTCAGATTTGGGGGAATTTCGTCGGTCGACCTCTTCCGAAGGTCGTACAAGCTCGGGGATGGTACCAATCGATCCGCAGGACCCAAATTAGTCCAGATGCAACCACTTTCCAAGTCTCTCCGACCTTCACAAAAAAAGTTATTCAAGAATATCTCTTTCTCCTATGTGCTTTCATCCCTAACCCTCACCCTAACCCTTCCGAAAGTCGGAGAAGCTCAAAGATGGTACCGATCGATGCGCGCTACCCCATTTAGTGGGGGTAGAGCCTACTTGCAAGTCTCTCCGACCTTCACAAAAAAAGTTATTCAAGAATATCTCTTTCTCCTATGTGCTTTCATCCCTAACCCTAACCCTAACCCTTCCGAAAGTCGTAGAAGCTCAAGGATAGTACCGATCGATGCGCGCTACCCCATTTAGTGGGGGTAGAGCCTACTTGCAAGTCTCTCCGACCTTTACAAAAAAAGTTATTCAAGAATATCTCTTTCTCCTATGTGCTTTCATCCCTAACCCTAACCCTAACCCTTCCGAAAGTCGGAGAAGCTCAAGGATGGTACCGATCGATGCGCGCTACCCCATTTAGTGGGGGTAGAGCCTACTTGCAAGTCTCTCCGACCTTCACAAAAAAAGTTATTCAAGAATATCTCTTTCTCCTATGTGCTTTCATCCCTAACCCTAACCCTAACCCTTCCGAAAGTCGTAGAAGCTCAAGGATGGTACCGATCGATGCGCGCTACCACATTTAGTGGGGGTAGAGCCTACTTGCAAGTCTCTCCGACCTTCACAAAAAAAGTTATTCAAGAATATCTCCTCAGATTTGGGGGAATTTCGTCGGTCGACCTCTTCCGAAGGTCGTACAAGCTCGGGGATGGTACCAATCGATCCGCAGGACCCAAATTAGTCCAGATGCAACCACTTTCCAAGTCTCTCCGACCTTCACAAAAAAAGTTATTCAAGAATATCTCTTTCTCCTATGTGCTTTCATCCCTAACCCTCACCCTAACCCTTCCGAAAGTCGGAGAAGCTCAAAGATGGTACCGATCGATGCGCGCTACCCCATTTAGTGGGGGTAGAGCCTACTTGCAAGTCTCTCCGACCTTCACAAAAAAAGTTATTCAAGAATATCTCTTTCTCCTATGTGCTTTCATCCCTAACCCTAACCCTAACCCTTCCGAAAGTCGTAGAAGCTCAAGGATAGTACCGATCGATGCGCGCTACCCCATTTAGTGGGGGTAGAGCCTACTTGCAAGTCTCTCCGACCTTTACAAAAAAAGTTATTCAAGAATATCTCTTTCTCCTATGTGCTTTCATCCCTAACCCTAACCCTAACCCTTCCGAAAGTCGGAGAAGCTCAAGGATGGTACCGATCGATGAGCGCTACCCCATTTAGTGGGGGTAGAGCCTACTTGCAAGTCTCTCCGACCTTCACAAAAAAAGTTATTCAAGAATATCTCTTTCTCCTATGTGCTTTCATCCCTAACCCTAACCCTAACCCTTCCGAAAGTCGTAGAAGCTCAAGGATGGTACCGATCGATGCGCGCTACCACATTTAGTGGGGGTAGAGCCTACTTGCAAGTCTCTCCGACCTTCACAAAAAAAGTTATTCAAGAATATCTCCTCAGATTTGGGGGAATTTCGTCGGTCGACCTCTTTCGAAGGTCGTACAAGCTCGGGGATGGTACCAATCGATCTGCAGGACCCAAATTAGTCCAGATGCAACCACTTTCTAAGTCTCTCCGACCTTCACAAAAAAAGTTATTCAAGAATATCTCTTTCTCCTATGTGCTTTCATCCCTAACCCTAATCCTAACCCTTCCGAAAGTCGGAGAAGCTCAAGGATGGTACCGATCGATGCGCGCTACCCCATTTAGTGGGGGTAGAGCCTACTTGCAAGTCTCTCCGACCTTCACAAAAAAAGTTATTCAAGAATATCTCTTTCTCCTATGTGCTTTCATCCCTAACCCTAACCCTAACCCTTCCGAAAGTCGTAGAAGCTCAAGGATGGTACCGATCGATGCGCGCTACCACATTTAGTGGGGGTAGAGCCTACTTGCAAGTCTCTCCGACCTTCACAAAAAAAGTTATTCAAGAATATCTCCTCAGATTTGGGGGAATTTCGTCGGTCGACCTCTTCCGAAGGTCGTACAAGCTCGGGGATGGTACCAATCGATCCGCAGGACCCAAATTAGTCCAGATGCAACCACTTTCCAAGTCTCTCCGACCTTCACAAAAAAAGTTATTCAAGAATATCTCTTTCTCCTATGTGCTTTCATCCCTAACCCTCACCCTAACCCTTCCGAAAGTCGGAGAAGCTCAAGGATGGTACCGATCGATGCGCGCTACCCCATTTAGTGGGGGTAGAGCCTACTTGCAAGTCTCTCCGACCTTCACAAAAAAAGTTATTCAAGAATATCTCTTTCTCCTATGTGCTTTCATCCCTAACCCTAACCCTAACCCTTCCGAAAGTCGGAGAAGCTCAAGGATGGTACCGATCGATGCGCGCTACCCCATTTAGTGGGGGTAGAGCCTACTTGCAAGTCTCTCCGACCTTCACAAAAAAAGTTATTCAAGAATATCTCCTCAGATTTGGGGGAATTTCGTCGGTCGACCTCTTCCGAAGGTCGTACAAGCTCGGGGATGGTACCAATCGATCCGCAGGACCCAAATTAGTCCAGATGCAACCACTTTCCAAGTCTCTCCGACCTTCACAAAAAAAGTTATTCAAGAATATCTCTCTCTCCTATGTGCTTTCATCCCTAACCCTAACCCTAACCCTTCCGAAAGTCGGAGAAGCTCAAGGATGGTACCGATCGATGCGCGCTACCCCATTTAGTGGGGGTAGAGCCTACTTGCAAGTCTCTCCGACCTTCACAAAAAAAGTTATTCAAGAATATCTCTTTCTCCTATGTGCTTTCAGCCCTAACCCTCACCCTAACCCTTCCGAAAGTCGGAGAAGCTCAAGGATGGTACCGATCGATGCGCGCAACCCCATTTAGTGGGGGTAGAGCCTACTTGCAAGTCTCTCCGACCTTCACAAAAAAAGTTATTCAAGAATATCTCTTTCTCCTATGTGCTTTCATCCCTAACCCTAACCCTAACCCTTCCGAAAGTCGTAGAAGCTCAAGGATAGTACCGATCGATGCGCGCTACCCCATTTAGTGGGGGTAGAGCCTACTTGCAAGTCTCTCCGACCTTTACAAAAAAAGTTATTCAAGAATATCTCTTTCTCCTATGTGCTTTCATCCCTAACCCTAACCCTAACCCTTCCGAAAGTCGGAGAAGCTCAAGGATGGTACCGATCGATGCGCGCTACCCCATTTAGTGGGGGTAGAGCCTACTTGCAAGTCTCTCCGACCTTCACAAAAAAAGTTATTCAAGAATATCTCTTTCTCCTATGTGCTTTCATCCCTAACCCTAACCCTAACCCTTCCGAAAGTCGGAGAAGCTCAAGGATGGTACCGATCGATGCGCGCTACCCCATTTAGTGGGGGTAGAGCCTACTTGCAAGTCTCTCCGACCTTCACAAAAAAAGTTATTCAAGAATATCTCCTCAGATTTGGGGGAATTTCGTCGGTCGACCTCTTTCAAAGGTCGTACAAGCTCGGGGATGGTACCAATCGATCTGCAGGACCCAAATTAGTCCAGATGCAACCACTTTCTAAGTCTCTCCGACCTTCACAAAAAAAGTTATTCAAGAATATCTCTTTCTCCTATGTGCTTTCATCCCTAACCCTAACCCTAACCCTTCCGAAAGTCGTAGAAGCTCAAGGATGGTACCGATCGATGCGCGCTACCACATTTAGTGGGGGTAGAGCCTACTTGCAAGTCTCTCCGACCTTCACAAAAAAAGTTATTCAAGAATATCTCCTCAGATTTGGGGGAATTTCGTCGGTCGACCTCTTCCGAAGGTCGTACAAGCTCGGGGATGGTACCAATCGATCCGCAGGACCCAAATTAGTCCAGATGCAACCACTTTCCAAGTCTCTCCGACCTTCACAAAAAAAGTTATTCAAGAATATCTCTTTCTCCTATGTGCTTTCATCCCTAACCCTCACCCTAACCCTTCCGAAAGTCGGAAAAGCTCAAGGATGGTACCGATCGATGCGCGCTACCCCATTTAGTGGGGGTAGAGCCTACTTGCAAGTCTCTCCGACCTTCACAAAAAAAGTTATTCAAGAATATCTCTTTCTCCTATGTGCTTTCATCCCTAACCCTAACCCTAACCCTTCCGAAAGTCGGAGAAGCTCAAGGATGGTACCGATCGATGCGCGTTACCCCATTTAGTGGGGGTAGAGCCTACTTGCAAGTCTCTCCGACCTTCACAAAAAAAGTTATTCAAGAATATCTCCTCAGATTTGGGGGAATTTCGTCGGTCGACCTCTTCCGAAGGTCGTACAAGCTCGGGGATGGTACCAATCGATCCGCAGGACCCAAATTAGTCCAGATGCAACCACTTTCCAAGTCTCTCCGACCTTCACAAAAAAAGTTATTCAAGAATATCTCTTTCTCCTATGTGCTTTCATCCCTAACCCTAACCCTAACCCTTCCGAAAGTCGGAGAAGCTCAAGGATGGTACCGATCGATGCGCGCTACCCCATTTAGTGGGGGTAGAGCCTACTTGCAAGTCTCTCCGACCTTCACAAAAAAAGTTATTCAAGAATATCTCTTTCTCCTATGTGCTTTCATCCCTAACCCTAACCCTAACCCTTCCGAAAGTCGGAGAAGCTCAAGGATGGTACCGATCGATGCGCGCTACCCCATTTAGTGGGGGTAGAGCCTACTTGCAAGTCTCTCCGACCTTCACAAAAAAAGTTATTCAAGAATATCTCCTCAGATTTGGTAAAATTTCGTCGGTCGACCTCTTCCGAAGGTCGTACAAGCTCGGGGATGGTACCAATCGATCCGCAGGACCCAAATTAGTCCAGATGCAACCACTTTCCAAGTCTCTCCGACCTTCACAAAAAAAGTTATTCAAGAATATCTCTTTCTCCTATGTGCTTTCATCCCTAACCCTAACCCTAACCCTTCCGAAAGTCGGAGAAGCTCAAGGATGGTACCGATCGATGCGCGCTACCCCATTTAGTGGGGGTAGAGCCTACTTGCAAGTCTCTCCGACCTTCACAAAAAAAGTTATTCAAGAATATCTCCTCAGATTTGGTAAAATTTCGTCGGTCGACCTCTTCCGAAGGTCGTACAAGCTCGGGGATGGTACCAATCGATCCGCAGGACCCAAATTAGTCCAGATGCAACCACTTTTCAAGTCTCTCCGACCTTCACAAAAAAAGTTATTCAAGAATATCTCTTTCTCCTATGTGCTTTCATCCCTAACCCTAACCCTAACCCTTCCGAAAGTCGGAGAAGCTCAAGGATGGTACCGATCGATGCGCGCTAGCCCATTTAGTGGGGGTAGAGCCTACTTGCAAGTCTCTCCGACCTTCACAAAAAAAGTTATTCAAGAATATCTCTTTCTCCTATGTGCTTTCATCCCTAACCCTAACCCTAACCCTTCCGAAAGTCGGAGAAGCTCAAGGATGGTACCGATCGATGCGCGCTACCCCATTTAGTGGGGGTAGAGCCTACTTGCAAGTCTCTCCGACCTTCACAAAAAAAGTTATTCAAGAATATCTCCTCAGATTTGGGGGAATTTCGTCGGTCGACCTCTTCCGAAGGTCGTACAAGCTCGGGGATGGTACCAATCGATCCGCAGGACCCAAATTAGTCCAGATGCAACCACTTTCTAAGTCTCTCCGACCTTCACAAAAAAAGTTATTCAAGAATATCTCTTTCTCCTATGTGCTTTCATCCCTAACCCTAATCCTAACCCTTCCGAAAGTCGGAGAAGCTCAAGGATGGTACCGATCGATGCGCGCTACCCCATTTAGTGGGGGTAGAGCCTACTTGCAAGTCTCTCCGACCTTCACAAAAAAAGTTATTCAAGAATATCTCTTTCTCCTATGTGCTTTCATCCCTAACCCTAACCTTAACCCTTCCGAAAGTCGTAGAAGCTCAAGGATAGTACTGATCGATGTGCGCTACCCCATTTAGTGGGGGTAGAGCCTACTTGCAAGTCTCTCCGACCTTCACAAAAAAAGTTATTCAAGAATATCTCTTTCTCCTATGTGCTTTCATCCCTAACCCTAACCCTAACCCTTCCGAAAGTCGGAGAAGCTCAAGGATGGTACCGATCGATGCGCGCTACCCCATTTAGTGGGGGTAGAGCCTACTTGCAAGTCTCTCCGACCTTCACAAAAAAAGTTATTCAAGAATATCTCTTTCTCCTATGTGCTTTCATCCCTAACCCTAACCCTAACCCTTCCGAAAGTCGGAGAAGCTCAAATTTGGTACCGATCGATGCGCGCTACCCCATTTAGTGGGGGTAGAGCCTACTTGCAAGTCTCTCCGACCTTCACAAAAAAAGTTATTCAAGAATATCTCCTCAGATTTGGGGGAATTTCGTCGGTCGACCTCTTTCGAAGGTCGTACAAGCTCGGGGATGGTACCAATCGATCCGCAGGACCCAAATTAGTCCAGATGCAACCACTTTCTAAGTCTCTCCGACCTTCACAAAAAAAGTTATTCAAGAATATCTCTTTCTCCTATGTGCTTTCATCCCTAACCCTAATCCTAACCCTTCCGAAAGTCGGAGAAGCTCAAGGATGGTACCGATCGATGCGCGCTACCCCATTTAGTGGGGGTAGAGCCTACTTGCAAGTCTCTCCGACCTTCATAAAAAAAGTTATTCAAGAATATCTCTTTCTCCTATGTGCTTTCATCCCTAACCCTAACCCTAACCCTTCCGAAAGTCGTAGAAGCTCAAGGATGGTACCGATCGATGCGCGCTACCACATTTAGTGGGGGTAGAGCCTACTTGCAAGTCTCTCCGACCTTCCCAAAAAAAGTTATTCAAGAATATCTCCTCAGATTTGGGGGAATTTCGTCGGTCGACCTCTTCCAAAGGTCGTACAAGCTCGGGGATGGTACCAATCGATCCGCAGGACCCAAATTAGTCCAGATGCAACCACTTTCCAAGTCTCTCCGACCTTCACAAAAAAAGTTATTCAAGAATATCTCTTTCTCCTATGTGCTTTCATCCCTAACCCTAATCCTAACCCTTCCGAAAGTCGGAGAAGCTCAAGGATGGTACCGATCGATGCGCGCTACCCCATTTAGTGGGGGTAGAGCCTACTTGCAAGTCTCTCCGACCTTCACAAAAAAAGTTATTCAAGAATATCTCTTTCTCCTATGTGCTTTCATCCCTAACCCTAACCCTAACCCTTCCGAAAGTCGTAGAAGCTCAAGGATAGTACCGATCGATGTGCGCTACCCCATTTAGTGGGGGTAGAGCCTACTTGCAAGTCTCTCCGACCTTCACAAAAAAAGTTATTCAAGAATATCTCTTTCTCCTATGTGCTTTCATCCCTAACCCTAACCCTAACCCTTCCGAAAGTCGGAGAAGCTCAAGGATGGTACCGATCGATGCGCGCTACCCCATTTAGTGGGGGTAGAGCCTACTTGCAAGTCTCTCCGACCTTCACAAAAAAAGTTATTCAAGAATATCTCTTTCTCCTATGTGCTTTCATCCCTAACCCTAACCCTAACCCTTCCGAAAGTCGGAGAAGCTCAAGGATGGTACCGATCGATGCGCGCTACCCCATTTAGTGGGGGTAGAGCCTACTTGCAAGTCTCTCCGACCTTCACAAAAAAAGTTATTCAAGAATATCTCCTCAGATTTGGGGGAATTTCGTCGGTCGACCTCTTTCGAAGGTCGTACAAGCTCGGGGATGGTACCAATCGATCCGCAGGACCCAAATTAGTCCAGATGCAACCACTTTCTAAGTCTCTCCGACCTTCACAAAAAAAGTTATTCAAGAATATCTCTTTCTCCTATGTGCTTTCATCCCTAACCCTAATCCTAACCCTTCCGAAAGTCGGAGAAGCTCAAGGATGGTACCGATCGATGCGCGCTACCCCATTTAGTGGGGGTAGAGCCTACTTGCAAGTCTCTCCGACCTTCACAAAAAAAGTTATTCAAGAATATCTCTTTCTCCTATGTGCTTTCATCCCTAACCCTAACCCTAACCCTTCCGAAAGTCGTAGAAGCTCAAGGATGGTACCGATCGATGCGCGCTACCACATTTAGTGGGAGTAGAGCCTACTTGCAAGTCTCTCCGACCTTCCCAAAAAAAGTTATTCAAGAATATCTCCTCAGATTTGGGGGAATTTCGTCGGTCGACCTCTTCCAAAGGTCGTACAAGCTCGGGGATGGTACCAATCGATCCGCAGGACCCAAATTAGTCCAGATGCAACCACTTTCCAAGTCTCTCCGACCTTCACAAAAAAAGTTATTCAAGAATATCTCTTTCTCCTATGTGCTTTCATCCCTAACCCTCACCCTAACCCTTCCGAAAGTCGGAGAAGCTCAAGGATGGTACCGATCGATGCGCGCTACCCCATTTAGTGGGGGTAGAGCCTACTTGCAAGTCTCTCCGACCTTCACAAAAAAAGTTATTCAAGAATATCTCTTTCTCCTATGTGCTTTCATCCCTAACCCTAACCCTAACCCTTCCGAAAGTCGGAGAAGCTCAAGGATGGTACCGATCGATGCGCGCTACCCCATTTAGTGGGGGTAGAGCCTACTTGCAAGTCTCTCCGACCTTTACAAAAAAAGTTATTCAAGAATATCTCCTCAGATTTGGGGGAATTTCGTCGGTCGACCTCTTCCGAAGGTCGTACAAGCTCGGGGATGGTACCAATCGATCCGCAGGACCCAAATTAGTCCAGATGCAACCACTTTCCAAGTCTCTCTGACCTTCACAAAAAAAGTTATTCAAGAATATCTCTTTCTCCTATGTGCTTTCATCCCTAACCCTAACCCTAACCCTTCCGAAAGTCGGAGAAGCTCAAGGATGGTACCGATCGATGCGCGCTACCCCATTTAGTGGGGGTAGAGCCTACTTGCAAGTCTCTCCGACCTTCACAAAAAAAGTTATTCAAGAATATCTCTTTCTCCTATGTGCTTTCATACCTAACCCTAACCCTAACCCTTCCGAAAGTCGGAGAAGCTCAAGGATGGTACCGATCGATGCGCGCTACCCCATTTAGTGGGGGTAGAGCCTACTTGCAAGTCTCTCCGACCTTCACAAAAAAAGTTATTCAAGAATATCTCCTCAGATTTGGTAAAATTTCGTCGGTCGACCTCTTCCGAAGGTCGTACAAGCTCGGGGATGGTACCAATCGATCCGCAGGACCCAAATTAGTCCAGATGCAACCACTTTCCAAGTCTCTCCGACCTTCACAAAAAAAGTTATTCAAGAATATCTCTTTCTCCTATGTGCTTTCATCCCTAACCCTAACCCTAACCCTTCCGAAAGTCGGAGAAGCTCAAGGATGGTACCGATCGATGCGCGCTACCCCATTTAGTGGGGGTAGAGCCTACTTGCAAGTCTCTCCGACCTTCACAAAAAAAGTTATTCAAGAATATCTCCTCAGATTTGGTAAAATTTCGTCGGTCGACCTCTTCCGAAGGTCGTACAAGCTCGGGAATGGTACCAATCGATCTGCAGGACCCAAATTAGTCCAGATGCAACCACTTTCCAAGTCTCTCCGACCTTCACAAAAAAAGTTATTCAAGAATATCTCTTTCTCCTATGTGCTTTCATCCCTAACCCTAACCCTAACCCTTCCGAAAGTCGGAGAAGCTCAAGGATGGTACCGATCGATGCGCGCTAGCCCATTTAGTGGGGGTAGAGCCTACTTGCAAGTCTCTCCGACCTTCACAAAAAAAGTTATTCAAGAATATCTCTTTCTCCTATGTGCTTTCATCCCTAACCCTAACCCTAACCCTTCCGAAAGTCGGAGAAGCTCAAGGATGGTACCGATCGATGCGCGCTAGCCCATTTAGTGGGGGTAGAGCCTACTTGCAAGTCTCTCCGACCTTCACAAAAAAAGTTATTCAAGAATATCTCTTTCTCCTATGTGCTTTCATCCCTAACCCTAACCCTAACCCTTCCGAAAGTCGGAGAAGCTCAAGGATGGTACCGATCGATGCGCGCTACCCCATTTAGTGGGGGTAGAGCCTACTTGCAAGTCTCTCCGACCTTCACAAAAAAAGTTATTCAAGAATATCTCTTTCTCCTATGTGCTTTCAGCCCTAACCCTCACCCTAACCCTTCCGAAAGTCGGAGAAGCTCAAGGATGGTACCGATCGATGCGCGCTACCCCATTTAGTGGGGGTAGAGCCTACTTGCAAGTCTCTCCGACCTTCACAAAAAAAGTTATTCAAGAATATCTCTTTCTCCTATGTGCTTTCATCCCTAACCCTAACCCTAACCCTTCCGAAAGTCGTAGAAGCTCAAGGATAGTACCGATCGATGCGCGCTACCCCATTTAGTGGGGGTAGAGCCTACTTGCAAGTCTCTCCGACCTTCACAAAAAAAGTTATTCAAGAATATCTCTTTCTCCTATGTGCTTTCATCCCTAACCCTAACCCTAACCCTTCCGAAAGTCGGAGAAGCTCAAGGATGGTACCGATCGATGCGCGCTACCCCATTTAGTGGGGGTAGAGCCTACTTGCAAGTCTCTCCGACCTTCACAAAAAAAGTTATTCAAGAATATCTCTTTCTCCTATGTGCTTTCATCCCTAACCCTAACCCTAACCCTTCCGAAAGTCGGAGAAGCTCAAGGATGGTACCAATCGATGCGCGCTACCCCATTTAGTGGGGGTAGAGCCTACTTGCAAGTCTCTCCGACCTTCACAAAAAAAGTTATTCAAGAATATCTCCTCAGATTTGGGGGAATTTCGTCGGTCGACCTCTTTCGAAGGTCGTACAAGCTCGGGGATGGTACCAATCGATCTGCAGGACCCAAATTAGTCCAGATGCAACCACTTTCTAAGTCTCTCCGACCTTCACAAAAAAAGTTATTCAAGAATATCTCTTTCTCCTATGTGCTTTCATCCCTAACCCTAATCCTAACCCTTCCGAAAGTCGGAGAAGCTCAAGGATGGTACCGATCGATGCGCGCTACCCCATTTAGTGGGGGTAGAGCCTACTTGCAAGTCTCTCCGACCTTCACAAAAAAAGTTATTCAAGAATATCTCTTTCTCCTATGTGCTTTCATCCCTAACCCTAACCCTAACCCTTCCGAAAGTCGTAGAAGCTCAAGGATGGTACCGATCGATGCGCGCTACCACATTTAGTGGGGGTAGAGCCTACTTGCAAGTCTCTCCGACCTTCACAAAAAAAGTTATTCAAGAATATCTCCTCAGATTTGGGGGAATTTCGTCGGTCGACCTCTTCCGAAGGTCGTACAAGCTCGGGGATGGTACCAATCGATCCGCAGGACCCAAATTAGTCCAGATGCAACCACTTTCCAAGTCTCTCCGACCTTCACAAAAAAAGTTATTCAAGAATATCTCTTTCTCCTATGTGCTTTCATCCCTAACCCTCACCCTAACCCTTCCGAAAGTCGGAGAAGCTCAAAGATGGTACCGATCGATGCGCGCTACCCCATTTAGTGGGGGTAGAGCCTACTTGCAAGTCTCTCCGACCTTCACAAAAAAAGTTATTCAAGAATATCTCTTTCTCCTATGTGCTTTCATCCCTAACCCTAACCCTAACCCTTCCGAAAGTCGTAGAAGCTCAAGGATAGTACTGATCGATGCGCGCTACCCCATTTAGTGGGGGTAGAGCCTACTTGCAAGTCTCTCCGACCTTTACAAAAAAAGTTATTCAAGAATATCTCTTTCTCCTATGTGCTTTCATCCCTAACCCTAACCCTAACCCTTCCGAAAGTCGGAGAAGCTCAAGGATGGTACCGATCGATGCGCGCTACCCCATTTAGTGGGGGTAGAGCCTACTTGCAAGTCTCTCCGACCTTCACAAAAAAAGTTATTCAAGAATATCTCTTTCTCCTATGTGCTTTCATCCCTAACCCTAACCCTAACCCTTCCGAAAGTCGTAGAAGCTCAAGGATGGTACCGATCGATGCGCGCTACCACATTTAGTGGGGGTAGAGCCTACTTGCAAGTCTCTCCGACCTTCACAAAAAAAGTTATTCAAGAATATCTCCTCAGATTTGGGGGAATTTCGTCGGTCGACCTCTTTCGAAGGTCGTACAAGCTCGGGGATGGTACCAATCGATCTGCAGGACCCAAATTAGTCCAGATGCAACCACTTTCTAAGTCTCTCCGACCTTCACAAAAAAAGTTATTCAAGAATATCTCTTTCTCCTATGTGCTTTCATCCCTAACCCTAATCCTAACCCTTCCGAAAGTCGGAGAAGCTCAAGGATGGTACCGATCGATGCGCGCTACCCCATTTAGTGGGGGTAGAGCCTACTTGCAAGTCTCTCCGACCTTCACAAAAAAGGTTATTCAAGAATATCTCTTTCTCCTATGTGCTTTCATCCCTAACCCTAACCCTAACCCTTCCGAAAGTCGTAGAAGCTCAAGGATGGTACTGATCGATGCGCGCTACCACATTTAGTGGGGGTAGAGCCTACTTGCAAGTCTCTCCGACCTTCACAAAAAAAGTTATTCAAGAATATCTCCTCAGATTTGGGGGAATTTCGTCGGTCGACCTCTTTCGAAGGTCGTACAAGCTCGGGGATGGTACCAATCGATCTGCAGGACCCAAATTAGTCCAGATGCAACCACTTTCTAAGTCTCTCCGACCTTCACAAAAAAAGTTATTCAAGAATATCTCTTTCTCCTATGTGCTTTCATCCCTAACCCTAATCCTAACCCTTCCGAAAGTCGGAGAAGCTCAAGGATGGTACCGATCGATGCGGGCTACCCCATTTAGTGGGGGTAGAGCCTACTTGCAAGTCTCTCCGACCTTCACAAAAAAAGTTATTCAAGAATATCTCTTTCTCCTATGTGCTTTCATCCCTAACCCTAACCCTAACCCTTCCGAAAGTCGTAGAAGCTCAAGGATGGTACCGATCGATGCGCGCTACCACATTTAGTGGGGGTAGAGCCTACTTGCAAGTCTCTCCGACCTTCACAAAAAAAGTTATTCAAGAATATCTCCTCAGATTTGGGGGAATTTCGTCGGTCGACCTCTTCCGAAGGTCGTACAAGCTCGGGGATGGTACCAATCGATCCGCAGGACCCAAATTAGTCCAGATGCAACCACTTTCCAAGTCTCTCCGACCTTCACAAAAAAAGTTATTCAAGAATATCTCTTTCTCCTATGTGCTTTCATCCCTAACCCTCACCCTAACCCTTCCGAAAGTCGGAGAAGCTCAAAGATGGTACCGATCGATGCGCGCTACCCCATTTAGTGGGGGTAGAGCCTACTTGCAAGTCTCTCCGACCTTCACAAAAAAAGTTATTCAAGAATATCTCTTTCTCCTATGTGCTTTCATCCCTAACCCTAACCCTAACCCTTCCGAAAGTCGTAGAAGCTCAAGGATAGTACCGATCGATGCGCGCTACCCCATTTAGTGGGGGTAGAGCCTACTTGCAAGTCTCTCCGACCTTTACAAAAAAAGTTATTCAAGAATATCTCTTTCTCCTATGTGCTTTCATCCCTAACCCTAACCCTAACCCTTCCGAAAGTCGGAGAAGCTCAAGGATGGTACCGATCGATGCGCGCTACCCCATTTAGTGGGGGTAGAGCCTACTTGCAAGTCTCTCCGACCTTCACAAAAAAAGTTATTCAAGAATATCTCTTTCTCCTATGTGCTTTCATCCCTAACCCTAACCCTAACCCTTCCGAAAGTCGTAGAAGCTCAAGGATGGTACCGATCGATGCGCGCTACCACATTTAGTGGGGGTAGAGCCTACTTGCAAGTCTCTCCGACCTTCACAAAAAAAGTTATTCAAGAATATCTCCTCAGATTTGGGGGAATTTCGTCGGTCGACCTCTTCCGAAGGTCGTACAAGCTCGGGGATGGTACCAATCGATCCGCAGGACCCAAATTAGTCCAGATGCAACCACTTTCCAAGTCTCTCCGACCTTCACAAAAAAAGTTATTCAAGAATATCTCTTTCTCCTATGTGCTTTCATCCCTAACCCTCACCCTAACCCTTCCGAAAGTCGGAGAAGCTCAAAGATGGTACCGATCGATGCGCGCTACCCCATTTAGTGGGGGTAGAGCCTACTTGCAAGTCTCTCCGACCTTCACAAAAAAAGTTATTCAAGAATATCTCTTTCTCCTATGTGCTTTCATCCCTAACCCTAACCCTAACCCTTCCGAAAGTCGTAGAAGCTCAAGGATAGTACCGATCGATGCGCGCTACCCCATTTAGTGGGGGTAGAGCCTACTTGCAAGTCTCTCCGACCTTTACAAAAAAAGTTATTCAAGAATATCTCTTTCTCCTATGTGCTTTCATCCCTAACCCTAACCCTAACCCTTCCGAAAGTCGGAGAAGCTCAAGGATGGTACCGATCGATGAGCGCTACCCCATTTAGTGGGGGTAGAGCCTACTTGCAAGTCTCTCCGACCTTCACAAAAAAAGTTATTCAAGAATATCTCTTTCTCCTATGTGCTTTCATCCCTAACCCTAACCCTAACCCTTCCGAAAGTCGTAGAAGCTCAAGGATGGTACCGATCGATGCGCGCTACCACATTTAGTGGGGGTAGAGCCTACTTGCAAGTCTCTCCGACCTTCACAAAAAAAGTTATTCAAGAATATCTCCTCAGATTTGGGGGAATTTCGTCGGTCGACCTCTTTCGAAGGTCGTACAAGCTCGGGGATGGTACCAATCGATCTGCAGGACCCAAATTAGTCCAGATGCAACCACTTTCTAAGTCTCTCCGACCTTCACAAAAAAAGTTATTCAAGAATATCTCTTTCTCCTATGTGCTTTCATCCCTAACCCTAATCCTAACCCTTCCGAAAGTCGGAGAAGCTCAAGGATGGTACCGATCGATGCGCGCTACCCCATTTAGTGGGGGTAGAGCCTACTTGCAAGTCTCTCCGACCTTCACAAAAAAAGTTATTCAAGAATATCTCTTTCTCCTATGTGCTTTCATCCCTAACCCTAACCCTAACCCTTCCGAAAGTCGTAGAAGCTCAAGGATGGTACCGATCGATGCGCGCTACCACATTTAGTGGGGGTAGAGCCTACTTGCAAGTCTCTCCGACCTTCACAAAAAAAGTTATTCAAGAATATCTCCTCAGATTTGGGGGAATTTCGTCGGTCGACCTCTTCCGAAGGTCGTACAAGCTCGGGGATGGTACCAATCGATCCGCAGGACCCAAATTAGTCCAGATGCAACCACTTTCCAAGTCTCTCCGACCTTCACAAAAAAAGTTATTCAAGAATATCTCTTTCTCCTATGTGCTTTCATCCCTAACCCTCACCCTAACCCTTCCGAAAGTCGGAGAAGCTCAAGGATGGTACCGATCGATGCGCGCTACCCCATTTAGTGGGGGTAGAGCCTACTTGCAAGTCTCTCCGACCTTCACAAAAAAAGTTATTCAAGAATATCTCTTTCTCCTATGTGCTTTCATCCCTAACCCTAACCCTAACCCTTCCGAAAGTCGGAGAAGCTCAAGGATGGTACCGATCGATGCGCGCTACCCCATTTAGTGGGGGTAGAGCCTACTTGCAAGTCTCTCCGACCTTCACAAAAAAAGTTATTCAAGAATATCTCCTCAGATTTGGGGGAATTTCGTCGGTCGACCTCTTCCGAAGGTCGTACAAGCTCGGGGATGGTACCAATCGATCCGCAGGACCCAAATTAGTCCAGATGCAACCACTTTCCAAGTCTCTCCGACCTTCACAAAAAAAGTTATTCAAGAATATCTCTCTCTCCTATGTGCTTTCATCCCTAACCCTAACCCTAACCCTTCCGAAAGTCGGAGAAGCTCAAGGATGGTACCGATCGATGCGCGCTACCCCATTTAGTGGGGGTAGAGCCTACTTGCAAGTCTCTCCGACCTTCACAAAAAAAGTTATTCAAGAATATCTCTTTCTCCTATGTGCTTTCAGCCCTAACCCTCACCCTAACCCTTCCGAAAGTCGGAGAAGCTCAAGGATGGTACCGATCGATGCGCGCAACCCCATTTAGTGGGGGTAGAGCCTACTTGCAAGTCTCTCCGACCTTCACAAAAAAAGTTATTCAAGAATATCTCTTTCTCCTATGTGCTTTCATCCCTAACCCTAACCCTAACCCTTCCGAAAGTCGTAGAAGCTCAAGGATAGTACCGATCGATGCGCGCTACCCCATTTAGTGGGGGTAGAGCCTACTTGCAAGTCTCTCCGACCTTTACAAAAAAAGTTATTCAAGAATATCTCTTTCTCCTATGTGCTTTCATCCCTAACCCTAACCCTAACCCTTCCGAAAGTCGGAGAAGCTCAAGGATGGTACCGATCGATGCGCGCTACCCCATTTAGTGGGGGTAGAGCCTACTTGCAAGTCTCTCCGACCTTCACAAAAAAAGTTATTCAAGAATATCTCTTTCTCCTATGTGCTTTCATCCCTAACCCTAACCCTAACCCTTCCGAAAGTCGGAGAAGCTCAAGGATGGTACCGATCGATGCGCGCTACCCCATTTAGTGGGGGTAGAGCCTACTTGCAAGTCTCTCCGACCTTCACAAAAAAAGTTATTCAAGAATATCTCCTCAGATTTGGGGGAATTTCGTCGGTCGACCTCTTTCAAAGGTCGTACAAGCTCGGGGATGGTACCAATCGATCTGCAGGACCCAAATTAGTCCAGATGCAACCACTTTCTAAGTCTCTCCGACCTTCACAAAAAAAGTTATTCAAGAATATCTCTTTCTCCTATGTGCTTTCATCCCTAACCCTAACCCTAACCCTTCCGAAAGTCGTAGAAGCTCAAGGATGGTACCGATCGATGCGCGCTACCACATTTAGTGGGGGTAGAGCCTACTTGCAAGTCTCTCCGACCTTCACAAAAAAAGTTATTCAAGAATATCTCCTCAGATTTGGGGGAATTTCGTCGGTCGACCTCTTCCGAAGGTCGTACAAGCTCGGGGATGGTACCAATCGATCCGCAGGACCCAAATTAGTCCAGATGCAACCACTTTCCAAGTCTCTCCGACCTTCAAAAAAAAAGTTATTCAAGAATATCTCTTTCTCCTATGTGCTTTCATCCCTAACCCTCACCCTAACCCTTCCGAAAGTCGGAAAAGCTCAAGGATGGTACCGATCGATGCGCGCTACCCCATTTAGTGGGGGTAGAGCCTACTTGCAAGTCTCTCCGACCTTCACAAAAAAAGTTATTCAAGAATATCTCTTTCTCCTATGTGCTTTCATCCCTAACCCTAACCCTAACCCTTCCGAAAGTCGGAGAAGCTCAAGGATGGTACCGATCGATGCGCGTTACCCCATTTAGTGGGGGTAGAGCCTACTTGCAAGTCTCTCCGACCTTCACAAAAAAAGTTATTCAAGAATATCTCCTCAGATTTGGGGGAATTTCGTCGGTCGACCTCTTCCGAAGGTCGTACAAGCTCGGGGATGGTACCAATCGATCCGCAGGACCCAAATTAGTCCAGATGCAACCACTTTCCAAGTCTCTCCGACCTTCACAAAAAAAGTTATTCAAGAATATCTCTTTCTCCTATGTGCTTTCATCCCTAACCCTAACCCTAACCCTTCCGAAAGTCGGAGAAGCTCAAGGATGGTACCGATCGATGCGCGCTACCCCATTTAGTGGGGGTAGAGCCTACTTGCAAGTCTCTCCGACCTTCACAAAAAAAGTTATTCAAGAATATCTCTTTCTCCTATGTGCTTTCATCCCTAACCCTAACCCTAACCCTTCCGAAAGTCGGAGAAGCTCAAGGATGGTACCGATCGATGCGCGCTACCCCATTTAGTGGGGGTAGAGCCTACTTGCAAGTCTCTCCGACCTTCACAAAAAAAGTTATTCAAGAATATCTCCTCAGATTTGGTAAAATTTCGTCGGTCGACCTCTTCCGAAGGTCGTACAAGCTCGGGGATGGTACCAATCGATCCGCAGGACCCAAATTAGTCCAGATGCAACCACTTTCCAAGTCTCTCCGACCTTCACAAAAAAAGTTATTCAAGAATATCTCTTTCTCCTATGTGCTTTCATCCCTAACCCTAACCCTAACCCTTCCGAAAGTCGGAGAAGCTCAAGGATGGTACCGATCGATGCGCGCTACCCCATTTAGTGGGGGTAGAGCCTACTTGCAAGTCTCTCCGACCTTCACAAAAAAAGTTATTCAAGAATATCTCCTCAGATTTGGTAAAATTTCGTCGGTCGACCTCTTCCGAAGGTCGTACAAGCTCGGGGATGGTACCAATCGATCCGCAGGACCCAAATTAGTCCAGATGCAACCACTTTTCAAGTCTCTCCGACCTTCACAAAAAAAGTTATTCAAGAATATCTCTTTCTCCTATGTGCTTTCATCCCTAACCCTAACCCTAACCCTTCCGAAAGTCGGAGAAGCTCAAGGATGGTACCGATCGATGCGCGCTAGCCCATTTAGTGGGGGTAGAGCCTACTTGCAAGTCTCTCCGACCTTCACAAAAAAAGTTATTCAAGAATATCTCTTTCTCCTATGTGCTTTCATCCCTAACCCTAACCCTAACCCTTCCGAAAGTCGGAGAAGCTCAAGGATGGTACTGATCGATGCGCGCTAGCCCATTTAGTGGGGGTAGAGCCTACTTGCAAGTCTCTCCGACCTTCACAAAAAAAGTTATTCAAGAATATCTCTTTCTCCTATGTGCTTTCATCCCTAACCCTAACCCTAACCCTTCCGAAAGTCGGAGAAGCTCAAGGATGGTACCGATCGATGCGCGCTACCCCATTTAGTGGGGGTAGAGCCTACTTGCAAGTCTCTCCGACCTTCACAAAAAAAGTTATTCAAGAATATCTCTTTCTCCTATGTGCTTTCATCCCTAACCCTCACCCTAACCCTTCCGAAAGTCGGAGAAGCTCAAGGATGGTACCGATCGATGCGCGCTACCCCATTTAGTGGGGGTAGAGCCTACTTGCAAGTCTCTCCGACCTTCACAAAAAAAGTTATTCAAGAATATCTCTTTCTCCTATGTGCTTTCATCCCTAACCCTAACCCTAACCCTTCGAAAGTCGGAGAAGCTCAAGGATGGTACCGATCGATGCGCGCTACCCCATTTAGTGGGGGTAGAGCCTACTTGCAAGTCTCTCCGACCTTCACAAAAAAAGTTATTCAAGAATATCTCTTTCTCCTATGTGCTTTCATCCCTAACCCTCACCCTAACCCTTCCGAAAGTCGGAGAAGCTCAAGGATGGTACCGATCGATGCGCGCTACCCCATTTAGTGGGGGTAGAGCCTACTTGCAAGTCTCTCCGACCTTCACAAAAAAAGTTATTCAAGAATATCTCTTTCTCCTATGTGCTTTCATCCCTAACCCTAACCCTAACCCTTCCGAAAGTCGGAGAAGCTCAAGGATGGTACCGATCGATGCGCGCTACCCCATTTAGTGGGGGTAGAGCCTACTTGCAAGTCTCTCCGACCTTCACAAAAAAAGTTATTCAAGAATATCTCCTCAGATTTGGGGGAATTTCGTCGGTCGACCTCTTTCGAAGGTCGTACAAGCTCGGGGATGGTACCAATCGATCCGCAGGACCCAAATTAGTCCAGATGCAACCACTTTCTAAGTCTCTCCGACCTTCACAAAAAAAGTTATTCAAGAATATCTCTTTCTCCTATGTGCTTTCATCCCTAACCCTAATCCTAACCCTTCCGAAAGTCGGAGAAGCTCAAGGATGGTACCGATCGATGCGCGCTACCCCATTTAGTGGGGGTAGAGCCTACTTGCAAGTCTCTCCGACCTTCAAAAAAAAAGTTATTCAAGAATATCTCTTTCTCCTATGTGCTTTCATCCCTAACCCTAACCCTAACCCTTCTGAAAGTCGGAGAAGCTCAAGGATGGTACCGATCGATGCGCGCTACCCCATTTAGTGGGGGTAGAGCCTACTTGCAAGTCTCTCCGACCTTCACAAAAAAAGTTATTCAAGAATATCTCCTCAGATTTGGTAAAATTTCGTTGGTCGACCTCTTCCGAAGGTTGTACAAGCTCGGGGATGGTACCAATCGATCCGCAGGACCCAAATTAGTCCAGATGCAACCACTTTCCAAGTCTCTCCGACCTTCACAAAAAAAGTTATTCAAGAATATCTCTTTCTCCTATGTGCTTTCATCCCTAACCCTAACCCTAACCCTTCCGAAAGTCGAAGAAGCTCAAGGATGGTACCGATCGATGCGCGCTACCCCATTTAGTGGGGGTAGAGCCTACTTGCAAGTCTCTCCGACCTTCACAAAAAAAGTTATTCAAGAATATCTCTTTCTCCTATGTGCTTTCATCCCTAACCCTAACCCTAACCCTTCCGAAAGTCGGAGAAGCTCAAGGATGGTACCGATCGATGCGCGCTAGCCCATTTAGTGGGGGTAGAGCCTACTTGCAAGTCTCTCCGACCTTCACAAAAAAAGTTATTCAAGAATATCTCTTTCTCCTATGTGCTTTCATCCCTAACCCTAACCCTAACCCTTCCGAAAGTCGGAGAAGCTCAAGGATGGTACCGATCGATGCGCGCTACCCCATTTAGTGGGGGTAGAGCCTACTTGCAAGTCTCTCCGACCTTCACAAAAAAAGTTATTCAAGAATATCTCTTTCTCCTATGTGCTTTCATCCCTAACCCTCACCCTAACCCTTCCGAAAGTCGGAGAAGCTCAAGGATGGTACCGATCGATGCGCGGTACCCCATTTAGTGGGGGTAGAGCCTACTTGCAAGTCTCTCCGACCTTCACAAAAAAAGTTATTCAAGAATATCTCTTTCTCCTATGTGCTTTCATCCCTAACCCTAACCCTAACCCTTCCGAAAGTCGGAGAAGCTCAAAGATGGTACCGATCGATGCGCGCTACCCCATTTAGTGGGGGTAGAGCCTACTTGCAAGTCTCTCCGACCTTCACAAAAAAAGTTATTCAAGAATATCTCTTTCTCCTATGTGCTTTCATCCCTAACCCTCACCCTAACCCTTCCGAAAGTCGGAGAAGCTCAAGGATGGTACCGATCGATGCGCGCTACCCCATTTAGTGGGGGTAGAGCCTACTTGCAAGTCTCTCCGACCTTCACAAAAAAAGTTATTCAAGAATATCTCTTTCTCCTATGTGCTTTCATCCCTAACCCTAACCCTAACCCTTCCGAAAGTCGGAGAAGCTCAAGGATGGTACCGATCGATGCGCGCTACCCCATTTAGTGGGGGTAGAGCCTACTTGCAAGTCTCTCCGACCTTCACAAAAAAAGTTATTCAAGAATATCTCCTCAGATTTGGGGGAATTTCGTCGGTCGACCTCTTCCGAAGGTCGTACAAGCTCGGGGATGGTACCAATCGATCCGCAGGACCCAAATTAGTCCAGATGCAACCACTTTCTAAGTCTCTCCGACCTTCACAAAAAAAGTTATTCAAGAATATCTCTTTCTCCTATGTGCTTTCATCCCTAACCCTAATCCTAACCCTTCCGAAAGTCGGAGAAGCTCAAGGATGGTACCGATCGATGCGCGCTACCCCATTTAGTGGGGGTAGAGCCTACTTGCAAGTCTCTCCGACCTTCACAAAAAAAGTTATTCAAGAATATCTCTTTCTCCTATGTGCTTTCATCCCTAACCCTAACCCTAACCCTTCTGAAAGTCGGAGAAGCTCAAGGATGGTACCGATCGATGTGCGCTACCCCATTTAGTGGGGGTAGAGCCTACTTGCAAGTCTCTCCGACCTTCACAAAAAAAGTTATTCAAGAATATCTCCTCAGATTTGGTAAAATTTCGTCGGTCGACCTCTTCCGAAGGTTGTACAAGCTCGGGGATGGTACCAATCGATCCGCAGGACCCAAATTAGTCCAGATGCAACCACTTTCCAAGTCTCTCCGACCTTCACAAAAAAAGTTATTCAAGAATATCTCTTTCTCCTATGTGCTTTCATCCCTAACCCTAACCCTAACCCTTCCGAAAGTCGAAGAAGCTCAAGGATGGTACCGATCGATGCGCGCTACCCCATTTAGTGGGGGTAGAGCCTACTTGCAAGTCTCTCCGACCTTCACAAAAAAAGTTATTCAAGAATATCTCTTTCTCCTATGTGCTTTCATCCCTAACCCTAACCCTAACCCTTCCGAAAGTCGGAGAAGCTCAAGGATGGTACCGATCGATGCGCGCTAGCCCATTTAGTGGGGGTAGAGCCTACTTGCAAGTCTCTCCGACCTTCACAAAAAAAGTTATTCAAGAATATCTCTTTCTCCTATGTGCTTTCATCCCTAACCCTCACCCTAACCCTTCCGAAAGTCGGAGAAGCTCAAGGATGGTACCGATCGATGCGCGGTACCCCATTTAGTGGGGGTAGAGCCTACTTGCAAGTCTCTCCGACCTTCACAAAAAAAGTTATTCAAGAATATCTCTTTCTCCTATGTGCTTTCATCCCTAACCCTAACCCTAACCCTTCCGAAAGTCGGAGAAGCTCAAAGATGGTACCGATCGATGCGCGCTACCCCATTTAGTGGGGGTAGAGCCTACTTGCAAGTCTCTCCGACCTTCACAAAAAAAGTTATTCAAGAATATCTCTTTCTCCTATGTGCTTTCATCCCTAACCCTCACCCTAACCCTTCCGAAAGTCGGAGAAGCTCAAGGATGGTACCGATCGATGCGCGCTACCCCATTTAGTGGGGGTAGAGCCTACTTGCAAGTCTCTCCGACCTTCACAAAAAAAGTTATTCAAGAATATCTCTTTCTCCTATGTGCTTTCATCCCTAACCCTAACCCTAACCCTTCCGAAAGTCGGAGAAGCTCAAGGATGGTACCGATCGATGCGCGCTACCCCATTTAGTGGGGGTAGAGCCTACTTGCAAGTCTCTCCGACCTTCACAAAAAAAGTTATTCAAGAATATCTCCTCAGATTTGGGGGAATTTCGTCGGTCGACCTCTTCCGAAGGTCGTACAAGCTCGGGGATGGTACCAATCGATCCGCAGGACCCAAATTAGTCCAGATGCAACCACTTTCTAAGTCTCTCCGACCTTCACAAAAAAAGTTATTCAAGAATATCTCTTTCTCCTATGTGCTTTCATCCCTAACCCTAATCCTAACCCTTCCGAAAGTCGGAGAAGCTCAAGGATGGTACCGATCGATGCGCGCTACCCCATTTAGTGGGGGTAGAGCCTACTTGCAAGTCTCTCCGACCTTCACAAAAAAAGTTATTCAAGAATATCTCTTTCTCCTATGTGCTTTCATCCCTAACCCTAACCCTAACCCTTCTGAAAGTCGGAGAAGCTCAAGGATGGTACCGATCGATGTGCGCTACCCCATTTAGTGGGGGTAGAGCCTACTTGCAAGTCTCTCCGACCTTCACAAAAAAAGTTATTCAAGAATATCTCCTCAGATTTGGTAAAATTTCGTCGGTCGACCTCTTCCGAAGGTTGTACAAGCTCGGGGATGGTACCAATCGATCCGCAGGACCCAAATTAGTCCAGATGCAACCACTTTCCAAGTCTCTCCGACCTTCACAAAAAAAGTTATTCAAGAATATCTCTTTCTCCTATGTGCTTTCATCCCTAACCCTAACCCTAACCCTTCCGAAAGTCGAAGAAGCTCAAGGATGGTACCGATCGATGCGCGCTACCCCATTTAGTGGGGGTAGAGCCTACTTGCAAGTCTCTCCGACCTTCACAAAAAAAGTTATTCAAGAATATCTCTTTCTCCTATGTGCTTTCATCCCTAACCCTAACCCTAACCCTTCCGAAAGTCGGAGAAGCTCAAGGATGGTACCGATCGATGCGCGCTAGCCCATTTAGTGGGGGTAGAGCCTACTTGCAAGTCTCTCCGACCTTCACAAAAAAAGTTATTCAAGAATATCTCTTTCTCCTATGTGCTTTCATCCCTAACCCTAACCCTAACCCTTCCGAAAGTCGGAGAAGCTCAAGGATGGTACCGATCGATGCGCGCTACCCCATTTAGTGGGGGTAGAGCCTACTTGCAAGTCTCTCCGACCTTCACAAAAAAAGTTATTCAAGAATATCTCTTTCTCCTATGTGCTTTCATCCCTAACCCTCACCCTAACCCTTCCGAAAGTCGGAGAAGCTCAAGGATGGTACCGATCGATGCGCGCTACCCCATTTAGTGGGGGTAGAGCCTACTTGCAAGTCTCTCCGACCTTCACAAAAAAAGTTATTCAAGAATATCTCTTTCTCCTATGTGCTTTCATCCCTAACCCTAACCCTAACCCTTCCGAAAGTCGGAGAAGCTCAAGGATGGTACCGATCGATGCGCGCTACCCCATTTAGTGGGGGTAGAGCCTACTTGCAAGTCTCTCCGACCTTCACAAAAAAAGTTATTCAAGAATATCTCTTTCTCCTATGTGCTTTCATCCCTAACCCTCACCCTAACCCTTCCGAAAGTCGGAGAAGCTCAAGGATGGTACCGATCGATGCGCGCTACCCCATTTAGTGGGGGTAGAGCCTACTTGCAAGTCTCTCCGACCTTCACAAAAAAAGTTATTCAAGAATATCTCTTTCTCCTATGTGCTTTCATCCCTAACCCTAACCCTAACCCTTCCGAAAGTCGGAGAAGCTCAAGGATGGTACCGATCGATGCGCGCTACCCCATTTAGTGGGGGTAGAGCCTACTTGCAAGTCTCTCCGACCTTCACAAAAAAAGTTATTCAAGAATATCTCCTCAGATTTGGGGGAATTTCGTCGGTCGACCTCTTCCGAAGGTCGTACAAGCTCGGGGATGGTACTAATCGATCCGCAGGACCCAAATTAGTCCAGATGCAACCACTTTCCAAGTCTCTCCGACCTTCACAAAAAAAGTTATTCAAGAATATCTCTTTCTCCTATGTGCTTTCATCCCTAACCCTAACCCTAACCCTTCCGAAAGTCGGAGAAGCTCAAGGATGGTACCGATCGATGCGCGCTACCCCATTTAGTGGGGGTAGAGCCTACTTGCAAGTCTCTCCGACCTTCACAAAAAAAGTTATTCAAGAATATCTCCTCAGATTTGGTAAAATTTCGTCGGTCGACCTCTTCCGAAGGTCGTACAAGCTCGGGAATGGTACCAATCGATCCGCAGGACCCAAATTAGTCCAGATGCAACCACTTTCCAAGTCTCTCCGACCTTCACAAAAAAAGTTATTCAAGAATATCTCTTTCTCCTATGTGCTTTCATCCCTAACCCTAACCCTAACCCTTCCGAAAGTCGGAGAAGCTCAAGGATGGTACCGATCGATGCGCGCTAGCCCATTTAGTGGGGGTAGAGCCTACTTGCAAGTCTCTCCGACCTTCACAAAAAAAGTTATTCAAGAATATCTCTTTCTCCTATGTGCTTTCATCCCTAACCCTAACCCTAACCCTTCCGAAAGTCGGAGAAGCTCAAGGATGGTACCGATCGATGCGCGCTAGCCCATTTAGTGGGGGTAGAGCCTACTTGCAAGTCTCTCCGACCTTCACAAAAAAAGTTATTCAAGAATATCTCTTTCTCCTATGTGCTTTCATCCCTAACCCTAACCCTAACCCTTCCGAAAGTCGGAGAAGCTCAAGGATGGTACCGATCGATGCGCGCTACCCCATTTAGTGGGGGTAGAGCCTACTTGCAAGTCTCTCCGACCTTCACAAAAAAAGTTATTCAAGAATATCTCTTTCTCCTATGTGCTTTCAGCCCTAACCCTCACCCTAACCCTTCCGAAAGTCGGAGAAGCTCAAGGATGGTACTGATCGATGCGCGCTACCCCATTTAGTGGGGGTAGAGCCTACTTGCAAGTCTCTCCGACCTTCACAAAAAAAGTTATTCAAGAATATCTCTTTCTCCTATGTGCTTTCATCCCTAACCCTAACCCTAACCCTTCCGAAAGTCGTAGAAGCTCAAGGATAGTACCGATCGATGCGCGCTACCCCATTTAGTGGGGGTAGAGCCTACTTGCAAGTCTCTCCGACCTTCACAAAAAAAGTTATTCAAGAATATCTCTTTCTCCTATGTGCTTTCATCCCTAACCCTAACCCTAACCCTTCCGAAAGTCGGAGAAGCTCAAGGATGGTATTGATCGATGCGCGCTACCCCATTTAGTGGGGGTAGAGCCTACTTGCAAGTCTCTCCGACCTTCACAAAAAAAGTTATTCAAGAATATCTCTTTCTCCTATGTGCTTTCATCCCTAACCCTAACCCTAACCCTTCCGAAAGTCGGAGAAGCTCAAGGATGGTACCAATCGATGCGCGCTACCCCATTTAGTGGGGGTAGAGCCTACTTGCAAGTCTCTCCGACCTTCACAAAAAAAGTTATTCAAGAATATCTCCTCAGATTTGGGGGAATTTCGTCGGTCGACCTCTTTCGAAGGTCGTACAAGCTCGGGGATGGTACCAATCGATCTGCAGGACCCAAATTAGTCCAGATGCAACCACTTTCTAAGTCTCTCCGACCTTCACAAAAAAAGTTATTCAAGAATATCTCTTTCTCCTATGTGCTTTCATCCCTAACCCTAATCCTAACCCTTCCGAAAGTCGGAGAAGCTCAAGGATGGTACCGATCGATGCGCGCTACCCCATTTAGTGGGGGTAGAGCCTACTTGCAAGTCTCTCCGACCTTCACAAAAAAAGTTATTCAAGAATATCTCTTTCTCCTATGTGCTTTCATCCCTAACCCTAACCCTAACCCTTCCGAAAGTCGTAGAAGCTCAAGGATGGTACCGATCGATGCGCGCTACCACATTTAGTGGGGGTAGAGCCTACTTGCAAGTCTCTCCGACCTTCACAAAAAAAGTTATTCAAGAATATCTCCTCAGATTTGGGGGAATTTCGTCGGTCGACCTCTTCCGAAGGTCGTACAAGCTCGGGGATGGTACCAATCGATCCGCAGGACCCAAATTAGTCCAGATGCAACCACTTTCCAAGTCTCTCCGACCTTCACAAAAAAAGTTATTCAAGAATATCTCTTTCTCCTATGTGCTTTCATCCCTAACCCTCACCCTAACCCTTCCGAAAGTCGGAGAAGCTCAAAGATGGTACCGATCGATGCGCGCTACCCCATTTAGTGGGGGTAGAGCCTACTTGCAAGTCTCTCCGACCTTCACAAAAAAAGTTATTCAAGAATATCTCTTTCTCCTATGTGCTTTCATCCCTAACCCTAACCCTAACCCTTCCGAAAGTCGTAGAAGCTCAAGGATAGTACCGATCGATGCGCGCTACCCCATTTAGTGGGGGTAGAGCCTACTTGCAAGTCTCTCCGACCTTTACAAAAAAAGTTATTCAAGAATATCTCTTTCTCCTATGTGCTTTCATCCCTAACCCTAACCCTAACCCTTCCGAAAGTCGGAGAAGCTCAAGGATGGTACCGATCGATGCGCGCTACCCCATTTAGTGGGGGTAGAGCCTACTTGCAAGTCTCTCCGACCTTCACAAAAAAAGTTATTCAAGAATATCTCTTTCTCCTATGTGCTTTCATCCCTAACCCTAACCCTAACCCTTCCGAAAGTCGTAGAAGCTCAAGGATGGTACCGATCGATGCGCGCTACCACATTTAGTGGGGGTAGAGCCTACTTGCAAGTCTCTCCGACCTTCACAAAAAAAGTTATTCAAGAATATCTCCTCAGATTTGGGGGAATTTCGTCGGTCGACCTCTTTCGAAGGTCGTACAAGCTCGGGGATGGTACCAATCGATCTGCAGGACCCAAATTAGTCCAGATGCAACCACTTTCTAAGTCTCTCCGACCTTCACAAAAAAAGTTATTCAAGAATATCTCTTTCTCCTATGTGCTTTCATCCCTAACCCTAACCCTAACCCTTCCGAAAGTCGTAGAAGCTCAAGGATGGTACCGATCGATGCGCGCTACCACATTTAGTGGGGGTAGAGCCTACTTGCAAGTCTCTCCGACCTTCACAAAAAAAGTTATTCAAGAATATCTCCTCAGATTTGGGGGAATTTCGTCGGTCGACCTCTTTCGAAGGTCGTACAAGCTCGGGGATGGTACCAATCGATCTGCAGGACCCAAATTAGTCCAGATGCAACCACTTTCTAAGTCTCTCCGACCTTCACAAAAAAAGTTATTCAAGAATATCTCTTTCTCCTATGTGCTTTCATCACTAACCCTAATCCTAACCCTTCCGAAAGTCGGAGAAGCTCAAGGATGGTACCGATCGATGCGCGTTACCCCATTTAGTGGGGGTAGAGCCTACTTGCAAGTCTCTCCGACCTTCACAAAAAAAGTTATTCAAGAATATCTCTTTCTCCTATGTGCTTTCATCCCTAACCCTAACCCTAACCCTTCCGAAAGTCGTAGAAGCTCAAGGATGGTACCGATCGATGCGCGCTACCACATTTAGTGGGGGTAGAGCCTACTTGCAAGTCTCTCCGACCTTCACAAAAAAAGTTATTCAAGAATATCTCCTCAGATTTGGGGGAATTTCGTCGGTCGACCTCTTCCGAAGGTCGTACAAGCTCGGGGATGGTACCAATCGATCCGCAGGACCCAAATTAGTCCAGATGCAACCACTTTCCAAGTCTCTCCGACCTTCACAAAAAAAGTTATTCAAGAATATCTCTTTCTCCTATGTGCTTTCATCCCTAACCCTCACCCTAACCCTTCCGAAAGTCGGAGAAGCTCAAAGATGGTACCGATCGATGCGCGCTACCCCATTTAGTGGGGGTAGAGCCTACTTGCAAGTCTCTCCGACCTTCACAAAAAAAGTTATTCAAGAATATCTCTTTCTCCTATGTGCTTTCATCCCTAACCCTAACCCTAACCCTTCCGAAAGTCGTAGAAGCTCAAGGATAGTACCGATCGATGCGCGCTACCCCATTTAGTGGGGGTAGAGCCTACTTGCAAGTCTCTCCGACCTTTACAAAAAAAGTTATTCAAGAATATCTCTTTCTCCTATGTGCTTTCATCCCTAACCCTAACCCTAACCCTTCCGAAAGTCGGAGAAGCTCAAGGATGGTACCGATCGATGCGCGCTACCCCATTTAGTGGGGGTAGAGCCTACTTGCAAGTCTCTCCGACCTTCACAAAAAAAGTTATTCAAGAATATCTCTTTCTCCTATGTGCTTTCATCCCTAACCCTAACCCTAACCCTTCCGAAAGTCGTAGAAGCTCAAGGATGGTACCGATCGATGCGCGCTACCACATTTAGTGGGGGTAGAGCCTACTTGCAAGTCTCTCCTACCTTCACAAAAAAAGTTATTCAAGAATATCTCCTCAGATTTGGGGGAATTTCGTCGGTCGACCTCTTTCGAAGGTCGTACAAGCTCGGGGATGGTACCAATCGATCTGCAGGACCCAAATTAGTCCAGATGCAACCACTTTCTAAGTCTCTCCGACCTTCACAAAAAAAGTTATTCAAGAATATCTCTTTCTCCTATGTGCTTTCATCCCTAACCCTAATCCTAACCCTTCCGAAAGTCGGAGAAGCTCAAGGATGGTACCGATCGATGCGCGCTACCCCATTTAGTGGGGGTAGAGCCTACTTGCAAGTCTCTCCGACCTTCACAAAAAAAGTTATTCAAGAATATCTCTTTCTCCTATGTGCTTTCATCCCTAACCCTAACCCTAACCCTTCCGAAAGTCGTAGAAGCTCAACGATGGTACCGATCGATGCGCGCTACCACATTTAGTGGGGGTAGAGCCTACTTGCAAGTCTCTCCGACCTTCACAAAAAAAGTTATTCAAGAATATCTCCTCAGATTTGGGGGAATTTCGTCGGTCGACCTCTTTCGAAGGTCGTACAAGCTCGGGGATGGTACCAATCGATCTGCAGGACCCAAATTAGTCCAGATGCAACCACTTTCTAAGTCTCTCCGACCTTCACAAAAAAAGTTATTCAAGAATATCTCTTTCTCCTATGTGCTTTCATCCCTAACCCTAATCCTAACCCTTCCGAAAGTCGGAGAAGCTCAAGGATGGTACCGATCGATGCGCGCTACCCCATTTAGTGGGGGTAGAGCCTACTTGCAAGTCTCTCCGACCTTCACAAAAAAAGTTATTCAAGAATATCTCTTTCTCCTATGTGCTTTCATCCCTAACCCTAACCCTAACCCTTCCGAAAGTCGTAGAAGCTCAAGGATGGTACCGATCGATGCGTGCTACCACATTTAGTGGGGGTAGAGCCTACTTGCAAGTCTCTCCGACCTTCACAAAAAAAGTTATTCAAGAATATCTCCTCAGATTTGGGGGAATTTCGTCGGTCGACCTCTTTCGAAGGTCGTACAAGCTCGGGGATGGTACCAATCGATCTGCAGGACCCAAATTAGTCCAGATGCAACCACTTTCTAAGTCTCTCTGACCTTCACAAAAAAAGTTATTCAAGAATATCTCTTTCTCCTATGTGCTTTCATCCCTAACCCTAATCCTAACCCTTCCGAAAGTCGGAGAAGCTCAAAGATGGTACCGATCGATGCGCGCTACCCCATTTAGTGGGGGTAAAGCCTACTTGCAAGTCTCTCCGACCTTCACAAAAAAAGTTATTCAAGAATATCTCTTTCTCCTATGTGCTTTCATCCCTAACCCTAACCCTAACCCTTCCGAAAGTCGTAGAAGCTCAAGGATGGTACCGATCGATGCGCGCTACCACATTTAGTGGGGGTAGAGCCTACTTGCAAGTCTCTCCGACCTTCACAAAAAAAGTTATTCAAGAATATCTCCTCAGATTTGGGGGAATTTCGTCGGTCGACCTCTTCCGAAGGTCGTACAAGCTCGGGGATGGTACCAATCGATCCGCAGGACCCAAATTAGTCCAGATGCAACCACTTTCCAAGTCTCTCCGACCTTCACAAAAAAAGTTATTCAAGAATATCTCTTTCTCCTATGTGCTTTCATCCCTAACCCTCACCCTAACCCTTCCGAAAGTCGGAGAAGCTCAAAGATGGTACCGATCGATGCGCGCTACCCCATTTAGTGGGGGTAGAGCCTACTTGCAAGTCTCTCCGACCTTCACAAAAAAAGTTATTCAAGAATATCTCTTTCTCCTATGTGCTTTCATCCCTAACCCTAACCCTAACCCTTCCGAAAGTCGTAGAAGCTCAAGGATAGTACCGATCGATGCGCGCTACCCCATTTAGTGGGGGTAGAGCCTACTTGCAAGTCTCTCCGACCTTTACAAAAAAAGTTATTCAAGAATATCTCTTTCTCCTATGTGCTTTCATCCCTAACCCTAACCCTAACCCTTCCGAAAGTCGGAGAAGCTCAAGGATGGTACCGATCGATGCGCGCTACCCCATTTAGTGGGGGTAGAGCCTACTTGCAAGTCTCTCCGACCTTCACAAAAAAAGTTATTCAAGAATATCTCTTTCTCCTATGTGCTTTCATCCCTAACCCTAACCCTAACCCTTCCGAAAGTCGTAGAAGCTCAAGGATGGTACCGATCGATGCGCGCTACCACATTTAGTGGGGGTAGAGCCTACTTGCAAGTCTCTCCGACCTTCACAAAAAAAGTTATTCAAGAATATCTCCTCAGATTTGGGGGAATTTCGTCGGTCGACCTCTTTCGAAGGTCGTACAAGCTCGGGGATGGTACCAATCGATCTGCAGGACCCAAATTAGTCCAGATGCAACCACTTTCTAAGTCTCTCCGACCTTCACAAAAAAAGTTATTCAAGAATATCTCTTTCTCCTATGTGCTTTCATCCCTAACCCTAATCCTAACCCTTCCGAAAGTCGGAGAAGCTCAAGGATGGTACCGATCGATGCGCGCTACCCCATTTAGTGGGGGTAGAGCCTACTTGCAAGTCTCTCCGACCTTCACAAAAAAAGTTATTCAAGAATATCTCTTTCTCCTATGTGCTTTCATCCCTAACCCTAACCCTAACCCTTCCGAAAGTCGTAGAAGCTCAAGGATGGTACCGATCGATGCGCGTTACCACATTTAGTGGGGGTAGAGCCTACTTGCAAGTCTCTCCGACCTTCACAAAAAAAGTTATTCAAGAATATCTCCTCAGATTTGGGGGAATTTCGTCGGTCGACCTCTTCCGAAGGTCGTACAAGCTCGGGGATGGTACCAATCGATCCGCAGGACCCAAATTAGTCCAGATGCAACCACTTTCCAAGTCTCTCCGACCTTCACAAAAAAAGTTATTCAAGAATATCTCTTTCTCCTATGTGCTTTCATCCCTAACCCTCACCCTAACCCTTCCGAAAGTCGGAGAAGCTCAAAGATGGTACCGATCGATGCGCGCTACCCCATTTAGTGGGGGTAGAGCCTACTTGCAAGTCTCTCCGACCTTCACAAAAAAAGTTATTCAAGAATATCTCTTTCTCCTATGTGCTTTCATCCCTAACCCTAACCCTAACCCTTCCGAAAGTCGTAGAAGCTCAAGGATAGTACCGATCGATGCGCGCTACCCCATTTAGTGGGGGTAGAGCCTACTTGCAAGTCTCTCCGACCTTTACAAAAAAAGTTATTCAAGAATATCTCTTTCTCCTATGTGCTTTCATCCCTAACCCTAACCCTAACCCTTCCGAAAGTCGGAGAAGCTCAAGGATGGTACCGATCGATGCGCGCTACCCCATTTAGTGGGGGTAGAGCCTACTTGCAAGTCTCTCCGACCTTCACAAAAAAAGTTATTCAAGAATATCTCTTTCTCCTATGTGCTTTCATCCCTAACCCTAACCCTAACCCTTCCGAAAGTCGTAGAAGCTCAAGGATGGTACCGATCGATGCGCGCTACCACATTTAGTGGGGGTAGAGCCTACTTGCAAGTCTCTCCGACCTTCACAAAAAAAGTTATTCAAGAATATCTCCTCAGATTTGGGGGAATTTCGTCGGTCGACCTCTTTCGAAGGTCGTACAAGCTCGGGGATGGTACCAATCGATCTGCAGGACCCAAATTAGTCCAGATGCAACCACTTTCTAAGTCTCTCCGACCTTCACAAAAAAAGTTATTCAAGAATATCTCTTTCTCCTATGTGCTTTCATCCCTAACCCTAATCCTAACCCTTCCGAAAGTCGGAGAAGCTCAAGGATGGTACCGATCGATGCGCGCTACCCCATTTAGTGGGGGTAGAGCCTACTTGCAAGTCTCTCCGACCTTCACAAAAAAAGTTATTCAAGAATATCTCTTTCTCCTATGTGCTTTCATCCCTAACCCTAACCCTAACCCTTCCGAAAGTCTTAGAAGCTCAAGGATGGTACCGATCGATGCGCGCTACCACATTTAGTGGGGGTAGAGCCTACTTGCAAGTCTCTCCGACCTTCACAAAAAAAGTTATTCAAGAATATCTCCTCAGATTTGGGGGAATTTCGTCGGTCGACCTCTTCCGAAGGTCGTACAAGCTCGGGGATGGTACCAATCGATCCGCAGGACCCAAATTAGTCCAGATGCAACCACTTTCCAAGTCTCTCCGACCTTCACAAAAAAAGTTATTCAAGAATATCTCTTTCTCCTATGTGCTTTCATCCCTAACCCTCACCCTAACCCTTCCGAAAGTCGGAGAAGCTCAAAGATGGTACCGATCGATGCGCGCTACCCCATTTAGTGGGGGTAGAGCCTACTTGCAAGTCTCTCCGACCTTCACAAAAAAAGTTATTCAAGAATATCTCTTTCTCCTATGTGCTTTCATCCCTAACCCTAACCCTAACCCTTCCGAAAGTCGTAGAAGCTCAAGGATAGTACCGATCGATGCGCGCTACCCCATTTAGTGGGGGTAGAGCCTACTTGCAAGTCTCTCCGACCTTCACAAAAAAAGTTATTCAAGAATATCTCTTTCTCCTATGTGCTTTCATCCCTAACCCTAACCCTAACCCTTCCGAAAGTCGTAGAAGCTCAAGGATGGTACCGATCGATGCGCGCTACCACATTTAGTGGGGGTAGAGCCTACTTGCAAGTCTCTCCGACCTTCACAAAAAAAGTTATTCAAGAATATCTCCTCAGATTTGGGGGAATTTCGTCGGTCGACCTCTTTCGAAGGTCGTACAAGCTCGGGGATGGTACCAATCGATCTGCAGGACCCAAATTAGTCCAGATGCAACCACTTTCTAAGTCTCTCCGACCTTCACAAAAAAAGTTATTCAAGAATATCTCTTTCTCCTATGTGCTTTCATCCCTAACCCTAATCCTAACCCTTCCGAAAGTCGGAGAAGCTCAAGGATGGTACCGATCGATGCGCGCTACCCCATTTAGTGGGGGTAGAGCCTACTTGCAAGTCTCTCCGACCTTCACAAAAAAAGTTATTCAAGAATATCTCTTTCTCCTATGTGCTTTCATCCCTAACCCTAACCCTAACCCTTCCGAAAGTCTTAGAAGCTCAAGGATGGTACCGATCGATGCGCGCTACCACATTTAGTGGGGGTAGAGCCTACTTGCAAGTCTCTCCGACCTTCACAACAAAAGTTATTCAAGAATATCTCCTCAGATTTGGGGGAATTTCGTCGGTCGACCTCTTCCGAAGGTCGTACAAGCTCGGGGATGGTACCAATCGATCCGCAGGACCCAAATTAGTCCAGATGCAACCACTTTCCAAGTCTCTCCGACCTTCACAAAAAAAGTTATTCAAGAATATCTCTTTCTCCTATGTGCTTTCAGCCCTAACCCTCACCCTAACCCTTCCGAAAGTCGGAGAAGCTCAAGGATGGTACCGATCGATGCGCGCTACCCCATTTAGTGGGGGTAGAGCCTACTTGCAAGTCTCTCCGACCTTCACAAAAAAAGTTATTCAAGAATATCTCTTTCTCCTATGTGCTTTCATCCCTAACCCTAACCCTAACCCTTCCGAAAGTCGGAGAAGCTCAAGGATGGTACCGATCGATGCGCGCTACCCCATTTAGTGGGGGTAGAGCCTACTTGCAAGTCTCTCCGACCTTCACAAAAAAAGTTATTCAAGAATATCTCCTCAGATTTGGGGGAATTTCGTCGGTCGACCTCTTCCGAAGGTCGTACAAGCTCGGGGATGGTACCAATCGATCCGCAGGACCCAAATTAGTCCATATGCAACCACTTTCCAAGTCTCTCCGACCTTCACAAAAAAAGTTATTCAAGAATATCTCTTTCTCCTATGTGCTTTCATCCCTAACCCTAACCCTAACCCTTCCGAAAGTCGGAGAAGCTCAAGGATGGTACCGATCGATGCGCGCTACCCCATTTAGTGGGGGTAGAGCCTACTTGCAAGTCTCTCCGACCTTCACAAAAAAAGTTATTCAAGAATATCTCTTTCTCCTATGTGCTTTCAGCCCTAACCCTCACCCTAACCCTTCCGAAAGTCGGAGAAGCTCAAGGATGGTACCGATCGATGCGCGCTACCCCATTTAGTGGGGGTAGAGCCTACTTGCAAGTCTCTCCGACCTTCACAAAAAAAGTTATTCAAGAATATCTCTTTCTCCTATGTGCTTTCATCCCTAACCCTAACCCTAACCCTTCCGAAAGTCGTAGAAGCTCAAGGATAGTACCGATCGATGCGCGCTACCCCATTTAGTGGGGGTAGAGCCTACTTGCAAGTCTCTCCGACCTTTACAAAAAAAGTTATTCAAGAATATCTCTTTCTCCTATGTGCTTTCATCCCTAACCCTAACCCTAACCCTTCCGAAAGTCGGAGAAGCTCAAGGATGGTACCGATCGATGCGCGCTACCCCATTTAGTGGGGGTAGAGCCTACTTGCAAGTCTCTCCGACCTTCACAAAAAAAGTTATTCAAGAATATCTCTTTCTCCTATGTGCTTTCATCCCTAACCCTAACCCTAACCCTTCCGAAAGTCGGAGAAGCTCAAGGATGGTACCGATCGATGCGCGCTACCCCATTTAGTGGGGGTAGAGCCTACTTGCAAGTCTCTCCGACCTTCACAAAAAAAGTTATTCAAGAATATCTCCTCAGATTTGGGGGAATTTCGTCGGTCGACCTCTTTCAAAGGTCGTACAAGCTCGGGGATGGTACCAATCGATCTGCAGGACCCAAATTAGTCCAGATGCAACCACTTTCTAAGTCTCTCCGACCTTCACAAAAAAAGTTATTCAAGAATATCTCTTTCTCCTATGTGCTTTCATCCCTAACCCTAACCCTAACCCTTCCGAAAGTCGTAGAAGCTCAAGGATGGTACCGATCGATGCGCGCTACCACATTTAGTGGGGGTAGAGCCTACTTGCAAGTCTCTCCGACCTTCACAAAAAAAGTTATTCAAGAATATCTCCTCAGATTTGGGGGAATTTCGTCGGTCGACCTCTTCCGAAGGTCGTACAAGCTCGGGGATGGTACCAATCGATCTGCAGGACCCAAATTAGTCCAGATGCAACCACTTTCCAAGTCTCTCCGACCTTCACAAAAAAAGTTATTCAAGAATATCTCTTTCTCCTATGTGCTTTCATCCCTAACCCTCACCCTAACCCTTCCGAAAGTCGGAAAAGCTCAAGGATGGTACCGATCGATGCGCGCTACCCCATTTAGTGGGGGTAGAGCCTACTTGCAAGTCTCTCCGACCTTCACAAAAAAAGTTATTCAAGAATATCTCTTTCTCCTATGTGCTTTCATCCCTAACCCTAACCCTAACCCTTCCGAAAGTCGGAGAAGCTCAAGGATGGTACCGATCGATGCGCGTTACCCCATTTAGTGGGGGTAGAGCCTACTTGCAAGTCTCTCCGACCTTCACAAAAAAAGTTATTCAAGAATATCTCCTCAGATTTGGGGGAATTTCGTCGGTCGACCTCTTCCGAAGGTCGTACAAGCTCGGGGATGGTACCAATCGATCCGCAGGACCCAAATTAGTCCAGATGCAACCACTTTCCAAGTCTCTCCGACCTTCACAAAAAAAGTTATTCAAGAATATCTCTTTCTCCTATGTGCTTTCATCCCTAACCCTAACCCTAACCCTTCCGAAAGTCGGAGAAGCTCAAGGATGGTACCGATCGATGCGCGCTACCCCATTTAGTGGGGGTAGAGCCTACTTGCAAGTCTCTCCGACCTTCACAAAAAAAGTTATTCAAGAATATCTCTTTCTCCTATGTGCTTTCATCCCTAACCCTAACCCTAACCCTTCCGAAAGTCGGAGAAGCTCAAGGATGGTACCGATCGATGCGCGCTACCCCATTTAGTGGGGGTAGAGCCTACTTGCAAGTCTCTCCGACCTTCACAAAAAAAGTTATTCAAGAATATCTCCTCAGATTTGGTAAAATTTCGTCGGTCGACCTCTTCCGAAGGTCGTACAAGCTCGGGGATGGTACCAATCGATCCGCAGGACCCAAATTAGTCCAGATGCAACCACTTTCCAAGTCTCTCCGACCTTCACAAAAAAAGTTATTCAAGAATATCTCTTTCTCCTATGTGCTTTCATCCCTAACCCTAACCCTAACCCTTCCGAAAGTCGGAGAAGCTCAAGGATGGTACCGATCGATGCGCGCTAGCCCATTTAGTGGGGGTAGAGCCTACTTGCAAGTCTCTCCGACCTTCACAAAAAAAGTTATTCAAGAATATCTCTTTCTCCTGTGTGCTTTCATCCCTAACCCTAACCCTAACCCTTCCGAAAGTCGGAGAAGCTCAAGGATGGTACCGATCGATGCGCGCTAGCCCATTTAGTGGGGGTAGAGCCTACTTGCAAGTCTCTCCGACCTTCACAAAAAAAGTTATTCAAGAATATCTCTTTCTCCTATGTGCTTTCATCCCTAACCCTAACCCTAACCCTTCCGAAAGTCGGAGAAGCTCAAGGATGGTACCGATCGATGCGCGCTACCCCATTTAGTGGGGGTAGAGCCTACTTGCAAGTCTCTCCGACCTTCACAAAAAAAGTTATTCAAGAATATCTCTTTCTCCTATGTGCTTTCATCCCTAACCCTCACCCTAACCCTTCCGAAAGTCGGAGAAGCTCAAGGATGGTACCGATCGATGCGCGCTACCCCATTTAGTGGGGGTAGAGCCTACTTGCAAGTCTCTCCGACCTTCACAAAAAAAGTTATTCAAGAATATCTCTTTCTCCTATGTGCTTTCATCCCTAACCCTAACCCTAACCCTTCCGAAAGTCGGAGAAGCTCAAGGATGGTACCGATCGATGCGCGCTACCCCATTTAGTGGGGGTAGAGCCTACTTGCAAGTCTCTCCGACCTTCACAAAAAAAGTTATTCAAGAATATCTCTTTCTCCTATGTGCTTTCATCCCTAACCCTCACCCTAACCCTTCCGAAAGTCGGAGAAGCTCAAGGATGGTACCGATCGATGCGCGCTACCCCATTTAGTGGGGGTAGAGCCTACTTGCAAGTCTCTCCGACCTTCACAAAAAAAGTTATTCAAGAATATCTCTTTCTCCTATGTGCTTTCATCCCTAACCCTAACCCTAACCCTTCCGAAAGTCGGAGAAGCTCAAGGATGGTACCGATCGATGCGCGCTACCCCATTTAGTGGGGGTAGAGCCTACTTGCAAGTCTCTCCGACCTTCACAAAAAAAGTTATTCAAGAATATCTCCTCAGATTTGGGGGAATTTCGTCGGTCGACCTCTTCCGAAGGTCGTACAAGCTCGGGGATGGTACCAATCGATCCGCAGGACCCAAATTAGTCCAGATGCAACCACTTTCTAAGTCTCTCCGACCTTCACAAAAAAAGTTATTCAAGAATATCTCTTTCTCCTATGTGCTTTCATCCCTAACCCTAATCCTAACCCTTCCGAAAGTCGGAGAAGCTCAAGGATGGTACCGATCGATGCGCGCTACCCCATTTAGTGGGGGTAGAGCCTACTTGCAAGTCTCTCCGACCTTCAAAAAAAAAGTTATTCAAGAATATCTCTTTCTCCTATGTGCTTTCATCCCTAACCCTAACCCTAACCCTTCTGAAAGTCGGAGAAGCTCAAGGATGGTACCGATCGATGCGCGCTACCCCATTTAGTGGGGGTAGAGCCTACTTGCAAGTCTCTCCGACCTTCACAAAAAAAGTTATTCAAGAATATCTCCTCAGATTTGGTAAAATTTCGTTGGTCGACCTCTTCCGAAGGTTGTACAAGCTCGGGGATGGTACCAATCGATCCGCAGGACCCAAATTAGTCCAGATGCAACCACTTTCCAAGTCTCTCCGACCTTCACAAAAAAAGTTATTCAAGAATATCTCTTTCTCCTATGTGCTTTCATCCCTAACCCTAACCCTAACCCTTCCGAAAGTCGAAGAAGCTCAAGGATGGTACCGATCGATGCGCGCTACCCCATTTAGTGGGGGTAGAGCCTACTTGCAAGTCTCTCCGACCTTCACAAAAAAAGTTATTCAAGAATATCTCTTTCTCCTATGTGCTTTCATCCCTAACCCTAACCCTAACCCTTCCGAAAGTCGGAGAAGCTCAAGGATGGTACCGATCGATGCGCGCTAGCCCATTTAGTGGGGGTAGAGCCTACTTGCAAGTCTCTCCGACCTTCACAAAAAAAGTTATTCAAGAATATCTCTTTCTCCTATGTGCTTTCATCCCTAACCCTAACCCTAACCCTTCCGAAAGTCGGAGAAGCTCAAGGATGGTACCGATCGATGCGCGCTACCCCATTTAGTGGGGGTAGAGCCTACTTGCAAGTCTCTCCGACCTTCACAAAAAAAGTTATTCAAGAATATCTCTTTCTCCTATGTGCTTTCATCCCTAACCCTCACCCTAACCCTTCCGAAAGTCGGAGAAGCTCAAGGATGGTACCGATCGATGCGCGCTACCCCATTTAGTGGGGGTAGAGCCTACTTGCAAGTCTCTCCGACCTTCACAAAAAAAGTTATTCAAGAATATCTCTTTCTCCTATGTGCTTTCATCCCTAACCCTAACCCTAACCCTTCCGAAAGTCGGAGAAGCTCAAAGATGGTACCGATCGATGCGCGCTACCCCATTTAGTGGGGGTAGAGCCTACTTGCAAGTCTCTCCGACCTTCACAAAAAAAGTTATTCAAGAATATCTCTTTCTCCTATGTGCTTTCATCCCTAACCCTCACCCTAACCCTTCCAAAAGTCGGAGAAGCTCAAGGATGGTACCGATCGATGCGCGCTACCCCATTTAGTGGGGGTAGAGCCTACTTGCAAGTCTCTCCGACCTTCACAAAAAAAGTTATTCAAGAATATCTCTTTCTCCTATGTGCTTTCATCCCTAACCCTAACCCTAACCCTTCCGAAAGTCGGAGAAGCTCAAGGATGGTACTGATCGATGCGCGCTACCCCATTTAGTGGGGGTAGAGCCTACTTGCAAGTCTCTCCGACCTTCACAAAAAAAGTTATTCAAGAATATCTCCTCAGATTTGGGGGAATTTCGTCGGTCGACCTCTTCCGAAGGTCGTACAAGCTCGGGGATGGTACCAATCGATCCGCAGGACCCAAATTAGTCCAGATGCAACCACTTTCTAAGTCTCTCCGACCTTCACAAAAAAAGTTATTCAAGAATATCTCTTTCTCCTATGTGCTTTCATCCCTAACCCTAATCCTAACCCTTCCGAAAGTCGGAGAAGCTCAAGGATGGTACCGATCGATGCGCGCTACCCCATTTAGTGGGGGTAGAGCCTACTTGCAAGTCTCTCCGACCTTCACAAAAAAAGTTATTCAAGAATATCTCTTTCTCCTATGTGCTTTCATCCCTAACCCTAACCCTAACCCTTCTGAAAGTCGGAGAAGCTCAAGGATGGTACCGATCGATGTGCGCTACCCCATTTAGTGGGGGTAGAGCCTACTTGCAAGTCTCTCCGACCTTCACAAAAAAAGTTATTCAAGAATATCTCCTCAGATTTGGTAAAATTTCGTCGGTCGACCTCTTCCGAAGGTTGTACAAGCTCGGGGATGGTACCAATCGATCCGCAGGACCCAAATTAGTCCAGATGCAACCACTTTCCAAGTCTCTCCGACCTTCACAAAAAAAGTTATTCAAGAATATCTCTTTCTCCTATGTGCTTTCATCCCTAACCCTAACCCTAACCCTTCCGAAAGTCGAAGAAGCTCAAGGATGGTACCGATCGATGCGCGCTACCCCATTTAGTGGGGGTAGAGCCTACTTGCAAGTCTCTCCGACCTTCACAAAAAAAGTTATTCAAGAATATCTCTTTCTCCTATGTGCTTTCATCCCTAACCCTAACCCTAACCCTTCCGAAAGTCGGAGAAGCTCAAGGATGGTACCGATCGATGCGCGCTAGCCCATTTAGTGGGGGTAGAGCCTACTTGCAAGTCTCTCCGACCTTCACAAAAAAAGTTATTCAAGAATATCTCTTTCTCCTATGTGCTTTCATCCCTAACCCTAACCCTAACCCTTCCGAAAGTCGGAGAAGCTCAAGGATGGTACCGATCGATGCGCGCTACCCCATTTAGTGGGGGTAGAGCCTACTTGCAAGTCTCTCCGACCTTCACAAAAAAAGTTATTCAAGAATATCTCTTTCTCCTATGTGCTTTCATCCCTAACCCTAACCCTTCCGAAAGTCGGAGAAGCTCAAGGATGGTACCGATCGATGCGCGCTACCCCATTTAGTGGGGGTAGAGCCTACTTGCAAGTCTCTCCGACCTTCACAAAAAAAGTTATTCAAGAATATCTCTTTCTCCTATGTGCTTTCATCCCTAACCCTAACCCTAACCCTTCCGAAAGTCGGAGAAGCTCAAGGATGGTACCGATCGATGCGCGCTACCCCATTTAGTGGGGGTAGAGCCTACTTGCAAGTCTCTCCGACCTTCACAAAAAAAGTTATTCAAGAATATCTCTTTCTCCTATGTGCTTTCATCCCTAACCCTCACCCTAACCCTTCCGAAAGTCGGAGAAGCTCAAGGATGGTACCGATCGATGCGCGCTACCCCATTTAGTGGGGGTAGAGCCTACTTGCAAGTCTCTCCGACCTTCACAAAAAAAGTTATTCAAGAATATCTCTTTCTCCTATGTGCTTTCATCCCTAACCCTAACCCTAACCCTTCCAAAAGTCGGAGAAGCTCAAGGATGGTACCGATCGATGCGCGCTACCCCATTTAGTGGGGGTAGAGCCTACTTGCAAGTCTCTCCGACCTTCACAAAAAAAGTTATTCAAGAATATCTCCTCAGATTTGGGGGAATTTCGTCGGTCGACCTCTTCCGAAGGTCGTACAAGCTCGGGGATGGTACCAATCGATCCGCAGGACCCAAATTAGTCCAGATGCAACCACTTTCCAAGTCTCTCCGACCTTCACAAAAAAAGTTATTCAAGAATATCTCTTTCTCCTATGTGCTTTCATCCCTAACCCTAACCCTAACCCTTCCGAAAGTCGGAGAAGCTCAAGGATGGTACCGATCGATGCGCGCTACCCCATTTAGTGGGGGTAGAGCCTACTTGCAAGTCTCTCCGACCTTCACAAAAAAAGTTATTCAAGAATATCTCTTTCTCCTATGTGCTTTCATCCCTAACCCTAACCCTTCCGAAAGTCGGAGAAGCTCAAGGATGGTACCGATTGATGCGCGCTACCCCATTTAGTGGGGGTAAAGCCTACTTGCAAGTCTCTCCGACCTTCACAAAAAAAGTTATTCAAGAATATCTCCTCAGATTTGGTAAAATTTCGTCGGTCGACCTCTTCCGAAGGTTGTACAAGCTCGGGGATGGTACCAATCGATCCGCAGGACCCAAATTAGTCCAGATGCAACCACTTTCCAAGTCTCTCCGACCTTCACAAAAAAAGTTATTCAAGAATATCTCTTTCTCCTATGTGCTTTCATCCCTAACCCTAACCCTAACCCTTCCGAAAGTCGAAGAAGCTCAAGGATGGTACCGATCGATGCGCGCTACCCCATTTAGTGGGGGTAGAGCCTACTTGCAAGTCTCTCCGACCTTCACAAAAAAAGTTATTCAAGAATATCTCTTTCTCCTATGTGCTTTCAGCCCTAACCCTAACCCTAACCCTTCCGAAAGTCGGAGAAGCTCAAGGATGGTACCGATCGATGCGCGCTAGCCCATTTAGTGGGGGTAGAGCCTACTTGCAAGTCTCTCCGACCTTCACAAAAAAAGTTATTCAAGATTATCTCTTTCTCCTATGTGCTTTCATCCCTAACCCTAACCCTAACCCTTCCGAAAGTCGGAGAAGCTCAAGGATGGTACCGATCGATGCGCGCTACCCCATTTAGTGGGGGTAGAGCCTACTTGCAAGTCTCTCCGACCTTCACAAAAAAAGTTATTCAAGAATATCTCTTTCTCCTATGTGCTTTCATCCCTAACCCTAACCCTAACCCTTCCAAAAGTCGGAGAAGCTCAAGGATGGTACCGATCGATGCGCGCTACCCCATTTAGTGGGGGTAGAGCCTACTTGCAAGTCTCTCCGACCTTCACAAAAAAAGTTATTCAAGAATATCTCCTCAGATTTGGGGGAATTTCGTCGGTCGACCTCTTCCGAAGGTCGTACAAGCTCGGGGATGGTACCAATCGATCCGCAGGACCCAAATTAGTCCAGATGCAACCACTTTCCAAGTCTCTCCGACCTTCACAAAAAAAGTTATTCAAGAATATCTCTTTCTCCTATGTGCTTTCATCCCTAACCCTAACCCTAACCCTTCCGAAAGTCGGAGAAGCTCAAGGATGGTACCGATCGATGCGCGCTACCCCATTTAGTGGGGGTAGAGCCTACTTGCAAGTCTCTCCGACCTTCACAAAAAAAGTTATTCAAGAATATCTCTTTCTCCTATGTGCTTTCATCCCTAACCCTAACCCTTCCGAAAGTCGGAGAAGCTCAAGGATGGTACCGATTGATGCGCGCTACCCCATTTAGTGGGGGTAAAGCCTACTTGCAAGTCTCTCCGACCTTCACAAAAAAAGTTATTCAAGAATATCTCCTCAGATTTGGTAAAATTTCGTCGGTCGACCTCTTCCGAAGGTTGTACAAGCTCGGGGATGGTACCAATCGATCCGCAGGACCCAAATTAGTCCAGATGCAACCACTTTCCAAGTCTCTCCGACCTTCACAAAAAAAGTTATTCAAGAATATCTCTTTCTCCTATGTGCTTTCATCCCTAACCCTAACCCTAACCCTTCCGAAAGTCGAAGAAGCTCAAGGATGGTACCGATCGATGCGCGCTACCCCATTTAGTGGGGGTAGAGCCTACTTGCAAGTCTCTCCGACCTTCACAAAAAAAGTTATTCAAGAATATCTCTTTCTCCTATGTGCTTTCAGCCCTAACCCTAACCCTAACCCTTCCGAAAGTCGGAGAAGCTCAAGGATGGTACCGATCGATGCGCGCTAGCCCATTTAGTGGGGGTAGAGCCTACTTGCAAGTCTCTCCGACCTTCACAAAAAAAGTTATTCAAGATTATCTCTTTCTCCTATGTGCTTTCATCCCTAACCCTAACCCTAACCCTTCCGAAAGTCGGAGAAGCTCAAGGATGGTACCGATCGATGCGCGCTACCCCATTTAGTGGGGGTAGAGCCTACTTGCAAGTCTCTCCGACCTTCACAAAAAAAGTTATTCAAGAATATCTCTTTCTCCTATGTGCTTTCATCCCTAACCCTCACCCTAACCCTTCCGAAAGTCGGAGAAGCTCAAGGATGGTACCGATCGATGCGCGCTACCCCATTTAGTGGGGGTAGAGCCTACTTGCAAGTCTCTCCGACCTTCACAAAAAAAGTTATTCAAGAATATCTCTTTCTCCTATGTGCTTTCATCCCTAACCCTCACCCTAACCCTTCCGAAAGTCGGAGAAGCTCAAGGATGGTACCGATCGATGCGCGCTACCCCATTTAGTGGGGGTAGAGCCTACTTGCAAGTCTCTCCGACCTTCACAAAAAAAGTTATTCAAGAATATCTCCTCAGATTTGGGGGAATTTCGTCGGTCGACCTCTTTCGAAGGTCGTACAAGCTCGGGGATGGTACCAATCGATCTGCAGGACCCAAATTAGTCCAGATGCAACCACTTTCTAAGTCTCTCCGACCTTCACAAAAAAAGTTATTCAAGAATATCTCTTTCTCCTATGTGCTTTCATCCCTAACCCTAATCCTAACCCTTCCGAAAGTCGGAGAAGCTCAAGGATGGTACCGATCGATGCGCGCTACCCCATTTAGTGGGGGTAGAGCCTACTTGCAAGTCTCTCCGACCTTCACAAAAAAAGTTATTCAAGAATATCTCTTTCTCCTATGTGCTTTCATCCCTAACCCTAACCCTAACCCTTCCGAAAGTCTTAGAAGCTCAAGGATGGTACCGATCGATGCGCGCTACCACATTTAGTGGGGGTAGAGCCTACTTGCAAGTCTCTCCGACCTTCACAAAAAAAGTTATTCAAGAATATCTCCTCAGATTTGGGGGAATTTCGTCGGTCGACCTCTTCCGAAGGTCGTACAAGCTCGGGGATGGTACCAATCGATCCGCAGGACCCAAATTAGTCCAGATGCAACCACTTTCCAAGTCTCTCCGACCTTCACAAAAAAAGTTATTCAAGAATATCTCTTTCTCCTATGTGCTTTCATCCCTAACCCTCACCCTAACCCTTCCGAAAGTCGGAGAAGCTCAAAGATGGTACCGATCGATGCGCGCTACCCCATTTAGTGGGGGTAGAGCCTACTTGCAAGTCTCTCCGACCTTCACAAAAAAAGTTATTCAAGAATATCTCCTCAGATTTGGGGGAATTTCGTCGGTCGACCTCTTTCGAAGGTCGTACAAGCTCGGGGATGGTACCAATCGATCTGCAGGACCCAAATTAGTCCAGATGCAACCACTTTCTAAGTCTCTCCGACCTTCACAAAAAAAGTTATTCAAGAATATCTCTTTCTCCTATGTGCTTTCATCCCTAACCCTAATCCTAACCCTTCCAAAAGTCGGAGAAGCTCAAGGATGGTACCGATCGATGCGCGCTACCCCATTTAGTGGGGGTAGAGCCTACTTGCAAGTCTCTCCGACCTTCACAAAAAAAGTTATTCAAGAATATCTCTTTCTCCTATGTGCTTTCATCCCTAACCCTAACCCTAACCCTTCCGAAAGTCTTAGAAGCTCAAGGATGGTACCGATCGATGCGCGCTACCACATTTAGTGGGGGTAGAGCCTACTTGCAAGTCTCTCCGACCTTCACAAAAAAAGTTATTCAAGAATATCTCCTCAGATTTGGGGGAATTTCGTCGGTCGACCTCTTCCGAAGGTCGTACAAGCTCGGGGATGGTACCAATCGATCTGCAGGACCCAAATTAGTCCAGATGCAACCACTTTCCAAGTCTCTCCGACCTTCACAAAAAAAGTTATTCAAGAATATCTCTTTCTCCTATGTGCTTTCATCCCTAACCCTCACCCTAACCCTTCCGAAAGTCGGAGAAGCTCAAAGATGGTACCGATCGATGCGCGCTACCCCATTTAGTGGGGGTAGAGCCTACTTGCAAGTCTCTCCGACCTTCACAAAAAAAGTTATTCAAGAATATCTCTTTCTCCTATGTGCTTTCATCCCTAACCCTAACCCTTCCGAAAGTCGTAGAAGCTCAAGGATAGTACCGATCGATGCGCGCTACCCCATTTAGTGGGGGTAGAGCCTACTTGCAAGTCTCTCCGACCTTTACAAAAAAAGTTATTCAAGAATATCTCTTTCTCCTATGTGCTTTCATCCCTAACCCTAACCCTAACCCTTCCGAAAGTCGGAGAAGCTCAAGGATGGTACCGATCGATGCGCGCTACCCCATTTAGTGGGGGTAGAGCCTACTTGCAAGTCTCTCCGACCTTCACAAAAAAAGTTATTCAAGAATATCTCTTTCTCCTATGTGCTTTCATCCCTAACCCTAACCCTAACCCTTCCGAAAGTCGTAGAAGCTCAAGGATGGTACCGATCGATGCGCGCTACCACATTTAGTGGGGGTAGAGCCTACTTGCAAGTCTCTCCGACCTTCACAAAAAAAGTTATTCAAGAATATCTCCTCAGATTTGGGGGAATTTCGTCGGTCGACCTCTTTCGAAGGTCGTACAAGCTCGGGGATGGTACCAATCGATCTGCAGGACCCAAATTAGTCCAGATGCAACCACTTTCTAAGTCTCTCCGACCTTCACAAAAAAAGTTATTCAAGAATATCTCTTTCTCCTATGTGCTTTCATCCCTAACCCTAATCCTAACCCTTCCGAAAGTCGGAGAAGCTCAAGGATGGTACCGATCGATGCGCGCTACCCCATTTAGTGGGGGTAGAGCCTACTTGCAAGTCTCTCCGACCTTCACAAAAAAAGTTATTCAAGAATATCTCTTTCTCCTATGTGCTTTCATCCCTAACCCTAACCCTAACCCTTCCGAAAGTCTTAGAAGCTCAAGGATGGTACCGATCGATGCGCGCTACCACATTTAGTGGGGGTAGAGCCTACTTGCAAGTCTCTCCGACCTTCACAAAAAAAGTTATTCAAGAATATCTCCTCAGATTTGGGGGAATTTCGTCGGTCGACCTCTTCCGAAGGTCGTACAAGCTCGGGGATGGTACCAATCGATCCGCAGGACCCAAATTAGTCCAGATGCAACCACTTTCCAAGTCTCTCCGACCTTCACAAAAAAAGTTATTCAAGAATATCTCTTTCTCCTATGTGCTTTCATCCCTAACCCTCACCCTAACCCTTCCGAAAGTCGGAGAAGCTCAAGGATGGTACCGATCGATGCGCGCTACCCCATTTAGTGGGGGTAGAGCCTACTTGCAAGTCTCTCCGACCTTCACAAAAAAAGTTATTCAAGAATATCTCTTTCTCCTATGTGCTTTCATCCCTAACCCTAACCCTAACCCTTCCGAAAGTCGGAGAAGCTCAAGGATGGTACCGATCGATGCGCGCTACCCCATTTAGTGGGGGTAGAGCCTACTTGCAAGTCTCTCCGACCTTCACAAAAAAAGTTATTCAAGAATATCTCCTCAGATTTGGGGGAATTTCGTCGGTCGACCTCTTCCGAAGGTCGTACAAGCTCGGGGATGGTACCAATCGATCCGCAGGACCCAAATTAGTCCAGATGCAACCACTTTCCAAGTCTCTCCGACCTTCACAAAAAAAGTTATTCAAGAATATCTCTTTCTCCTATGTGCTTTCATCCCTAACCCTAACCCTAACCCTTCCGAAAGTCGGAGAAGCTCAAGGATGGTACCGATCGATGCGCGCTACCCCATTTAGTGGGGGTAGAGCCTACTTGCAAGTCTCTCCGACCTTCACAAAAAAAGTTATTCAAGAATATCTCTTTCTCCTATGTGCTTTCAGCCCTAACCCTCACCCTAACCCTTCCGAAAGTCGGAGAAGCTCAAGGATGGTACCGATCGATGCGCGCTACCCCATTTAGTGGGGGTAGAGCCTACTTGCAAGTCTCTCCGACCTTCACAAAAAAAGTTATTCAAGAATATCTCTTTCTCCTATGTGCTTTCATCCCTAACCCTAACCCTAACCCTTCCGAAAGTCGTAGAAGCTCAAGGATAGTACCGATCGATGCGCGCTACCCCATTTAGTGGGGGTAGAGCCTACTTGCAAGTCTCTCCGACCTTTACAAAAAAAGTTATTCAAGAATATCTCTTTCTCCTATGTGCTTTCATCCCTAACCCTAACCCTAACCCTTCCGAAAGTCGGAGAAGCTCAAGGATGGTACCGATCGATGCGCGCTACCCCATTTAGTGGGGGTAGAGCCTACTTGCAAGTCTCTCCGACCTTCACAAAAAAAGTTATTCAAGAATATCTCTTTCTCCTATGTGCTTTCATCCCTAACCCTAACCCTAACCCTTCCGAAAGTCGGAGAAGCTCAAGGATGGTACCGATCGATGCGCGCTACCCCATTTAGTGGGGGTAGAGCCTACTTGCAAGTCTCTCCGACCTTCACAAAAAAAGTTATTCAAGAATATCTCCTCAGATTTGGGGGAATTTCGTCGGTCGACCTCTTTCAAAGGTCGTACAAGCTCGGGGATGGTACCAATCGATCTGCAGGACCCAAATTAGTCCAGATGCAACCACTTTCTAAGTCTCTCCGACCTTCACAAAAAAAGTTATTCAAGAATATCTCTTTCTCCTATGTGCTTTCATCCCTAACCCTAACCCTAACCCTTCCGAAAGTCGTAGAAGCTCAAGGATGGTACCGATCGATGCGCGCTACCACATTTAGTGGGGGTAGAGCCTACTTGCAAGTCTCTCCGACCTTCACAAAAAAAGTTATTCAAGAATATCTCCTCAGATTTGGGGGAATTTCGTCGGTCGACCTCTTCCGAAGGTCGTACAAGCTCGGGGATGGTACCAATCGATCCGCAGGACCCAAATTAGTCCAGATGCAACCACTTTCCAAGTCTCTCCGACCTTCACAAAAAAAGTTATTCAAGAATATCTCTTTCTCCTATGTGCTTTCATCCCTAACCCTCACCCTAACCCTTCCAAAAGTCGGAAAAGCTCAAGGATGGTACCGATCGATGCGCGCTACCCCATTTAGTGGGGGTAGAGCCTACTTGCAAGTCTCTCCGACCTTCACAAAAAAAGTTATTCAAGAATATCTCTTTCTCCTATGTGCTTTCATCCCTAACCCTAACCCTAACCCTTCCGAAAGTCGGAGAAGCTCAAGGATGGTACCGATCGATGCGCGTTACCCCATTTAGTGGGGGTAGAGCCTACTTGCAAGTCTCTCCGACCTTCACAAAAAAAGTTATTCAAGAATATCTCCTCAGATTTGGGGGAATTTCGTCGGTCGACCTCTTCCGAAGGTCGTACAAGCTCGGGGATGGTACCAATCGATCCGCAGGACCCAAATTAGTCCAGATGCAACCACTTTCCAAGTCTCTCCGACCTTCACAAAAAAAGTTATTCAAGAATATCTCTTTCTCCTATGTGCTTTCATCCCTAACCCTAACCCTAACCCTTCCGAAAGTCGGAGAAGCTCAAGGATGGTACCGATCGATGCGCGCTACCCCATTTAGTGGGGGTAGAGCCTACTTGCAAGTCTCTCCGACCTTCACAAAAAAAGTTATTCAAGAATATCTCTTTCTCCTATGTGCTTTCATCCCTAACCCTAACCCTAACCCTTCCGAAAGTCGGAGAAGCTCAAGGATGGTACCGATCGATGCGCGCTACCCCATTTAGTGGGGGTAGAGCCTACTTGCAAGTCTCTCCGACCTTCACAAAAAAAGTTATTCAAGAATATCTCCTCAGATTTGGTAAAATTTCGTCGGTCGACCTCTTCCGAAGGTCGTACAAGCTCGGGGATGGTACCAATCGATCCGCAGGACCCAAATTAGTCCAGATGCAACCACTTTCCAAGTCTCTCCGACCTTCACAAAAAAAGTTATTCAAGAATATCTCTTTCTCCTATGTGCTTTCATCCCTAACCCTAACCCTAACCCTTCCGAAAGTCGGAGAAGCTCAAGGATGGTACCGATCGATGCGCGCTACCCCATTTAGTGGGGGTAGAGCCTACTTGCAAGTCTCTCCGACCTTCACAAAAAAAGTTATTCAAGAATATCTCCTCAGATTTGGTAAAATTTCGTCGGTCGACCTCTTCCGAAGGTCGTACAAGCTCGGGGATGGTACCAATCGATCCGCAGGACCCAAATTAGTCCAGATGCAACCACTTTTCAAGTCTCTCCGACCTTCACAAAAAAAGTTATTCAAGAATATCTCTTTCTCCTATGTGCTTTCATCCCTAACCCTAACCCTAACCCTTCCGAAAGTCGGAGAAGCTCAAGGATGGTACCGATCGATGCGCGCTAGCTCATTTAGTGGGGGTAGAGCCTACTTGCAAGTCTCTCCGACCTTCACAAAAAAAGTTATTCAAGAATATCTCTTTCTCCTGTGTGCTTTCATCCCTAACCCTAACCCTAACCCTTCCGAAAGTCGGAGAAGCTCAAGGATGGTACCGATCGATGCGCGCTAGCCCATTTAGTGGGGGTAGAGCCTACTTGCAAGTCTCTCCGACCTTCACAAAAAAAGTTATTCAAGAATATCTCTTTCTCCTATGTGCTTTCATCCCTAACCCTAACCCTAACCCTTCCGAAAGTCGGAGAAGCTCAAGGATGGTACCGATCGATGCGCGCTACCCCATTTAGTGGGGGTAGAGCCTACTTGCAAGTCTCTCCGACCTTCACAAAAAAAGTTATTCAAGAATATCTCTTTCTCCTATGTGCTTTCATCCCTAACCCTCACCCTAACCCTTCCGAAAGTCGGAGAAGCTCAAGGATGGTACCGATCGATGCGCGCTACCCCATTTAGTGGGGGTAGAGCCTACTTGCAAGTCTCTCCGACCTTCACAAAAAAAGTTATTCAAGAATATCTCTTTCTCCTATGTGCTTTCATCCCTAACCCTAACCCTAACCCTTCCGAAAGTCGGAGAAGCTCAAGGATGGTACCGATCGATGCGCGCTACCCCATTTAGTGGGGGTAGAGCCTACTTGCAAGTCTCTCCGACCTTCACAAAAAAAGTTATTCAAGAATATCTCTTTCTCCTATGTGCTTTCATCCCTAACCCTCACCCTAACCCTTCCGAAAGTCGGAGAAGCTCAAGGATGGTACCGATCGATGCGCGCTACCCCATTTAGTGGGGGTAGAGCCTACTTGCAAGTCTCTCCGACCTTCACAAAAAAAGTTATTCAAGAATATCTCTTTCTCCTATGTGCTTTCATCCCTAACCCTAACCCTTCCGAAAGTCGGAGAAGCTCAAGGATGGTACCGATCGATGCGCGCTACCCCATTTAGTGGGGGTAGAGCCTACTTGCAAGTCTCTCCGACCTTCACAAAAAAAGTTATTCAAGAATATCTCCTCAGATTTGGGGGAATTTCGTCGGTCGACCTCTTCCGAAGGTCGTACAAGCTCGGGGATGGTACCAATCGATCCGCAGGACCCAAATTAGTCCAGATGCAACCACTTTCTAAGTCTCTCCGACCTTCAAAAAAAAAGTTATTCAAGAATATCTCTTTCTCCTATGTGCTTTCATCCCTAACCCTAATCCTAACCCTTCCGAAAGTCGGAGAAGCTCAAGGATGGTACCGATCGATGCGCGCTACCCCATTTAGTGGGGGTAGAGCCTACTTGCAAGTCTCTCCGACCTTCAAAAAAAAAGTTATTCAAGAATATCTCTTTCTCCTATGTGCTTTCATCCCTAACCCTAACCCTAACCCTTCTGAAAGTCGGAGAAGCTCAAGGATGGTACCGATCGATGCGCGCTACCCCATTTAGTGGGGGTAGAGCCTACTTGCAAGTCTCTCCGACCTTCACAAAAAAAGTTATTCAAGAATATCTCCTCAGATTTGGTAAAATTTCGTTGGTCGACCTCTTCCGAAGGTTGTACAAGCTCGGGGATGGTACCAATCGATCCGCAGGACCCAAATTAGTCCAGATGCAACCACTTTCCAAGTCTCTCCGACCTTCACAAAAAAAGTTATTCAAGAATATCTCTTTCTCCTATGTGCTTTCATCCCTAACCCTAACCCTAACCCTTCCGAAAGTCGAAGAAGCTCAAGGATGGTACCGATCGATGCGCGCTACCCCATTTAGTGGGGGTAGAGCCTACTTGCAAGTCTCTCCGACCTTCACAAAAAAAGTTATTCAAGAATATCTCTTTCTCCTATGTGCTTTCATCCCTAACCCTAACCCTAACCCTTCCGAAAGTCGGAGAAGCTCAAGGATGGTACCGATCGATGCGCGCTAGCCCATTTAGTGGGGGTAGAGCCTACTTGCAAGTCTCTCCGACCTTCACAAAAAAAGTTATTCAAGAATATCTCTTTCTCCTATGTGCTTTCATCCCTAACCCTAACCCTAACCCTTCCGAAAGTCGGAGAAGCTCAAGGATGGTACCGATCGATGCGCGCTACCCCATTTAGTGGGGGTAGAGCCTACTTGCAAGTCTCTCCGACCTTCACAAAAAAAGTTATTCAAGAATATCTCTTTCTCCTATGTGCTTTCATCCCTAACCCTCACCCTAACCCTTCCGAAAGTCGGAGAAGCTCAAGGATGGTACCGATCGATGCGCGCTACCCCATTTAGTGGGGGTAGAGCCTACTTGCAAGTCTCTCCGACCTTCACAAAAAAAGTTATTCAAGAATATCTCTTTCTCCTATGTGCTTTCATCCCTAACCCTAACCCTAACCCTTCCGAAAGTCGGAGAAGCTCAAAGATGGTACCGATCGATGCGCGCTACCCCATTTAGTGGGGGTAGAGCCTACTTGCAAGTCTCTCCGACCTTCACAAAAAAAGTTATTCAAGAATATCTCTTTCTCCTATGTGCTTTCATCCCTAACCCTCACCCTAACCCTTCCGAAAGTCGGAGAAGCTCAAGGATGGTACCGATCGATGCGCGTTACCCCATTTAGTGGGGGTAGAGCCTACTTGCAAGTCTCTCCGACCTTCACAAAAAAAGTTATTCAAGAATATCTCTTTCTCCTATGTGCTTTCATCCCTAACCCTAACCCTAACCCTTCCGAAAGTCGGAGAAGCTCAAGGATGGTACCGATCGATGCGCGCTACCCCATTTAGTGGGGGTAGAGCCTACTTGCAAGTCTCTCCGACCTTCACAAAAAAAGTTATTCAAGAATATCTCCTCAGATTTGGGGGAATTTCGTCGGTCGACCTCTTCCGAAGGTCGTACAAGCTCGGGGATGGTACCAATCGATCCGCAGGACCCAAATTAGTCCAGATGCAACCACTTTCTAAGTCTCTCCGACCTTCACAAAAAAAGTTATTCAAGAATATCTCTTTCTCCTATGTGCTTTCATCCCTAACCCTAATCCTAACCCTTCCGAAAGTCGGAGAAGCTCAAGGATGGTACCGATCGATGCGCGCTACCCCATTTAGTGGGGGTAGAGCCTACTTGCAAGTCTCTCCGACCTTCACAAAAAAAGTTATTCAAGAATATCTCTTTCTCCTATGTGCTTTCATCCCTAACCCTAACCCTAACCCTTCTGAAAGTCGGAGAAGCTCAAGGATGGTACCGATCGATGTGCGCTACCCCATTTAGTGGGGGTAGAGCCTACTTGCAAGTCTCTCCGACCTTCACAAAAAAAGTTATTCAAGAATATCTCCTCAGATTTGGTAAAATTTCGTCGGTCGACCTCTTCCGAAGGTTGTACAAGCTCGGGGATGGTACCAATCGATCCGCAGGACCCAAATTAGTCCAGATGCAACCACTTTCCAAGTCTCTCCGACCTTCACAAAAAAAGTTATTCAAGAATATCTCTTTCTCCTATGTGCTTTCATCCCTAACCCTAACCCTAACCCTTCCGAAAGTCGAAGAAGCTCAAGGATGGTACCGATCGATGCGCGCTACCCCATTTAGTGGGGGTAGAGCCTACTTGCAAGTCTCTCCGACCTTCACAAAAAAAGTTATTCAAGAATATCTCTTTCTCCTATGTGCTTTCATCCCTAACCCTAACCCTAACCCTTCCGAAAGTCGGAGAAGCTCAAGGATGGTACCGATCGATGCGCGCTAGCCCATTTAGTGGGGGTAGAGCCTACTTGCAAGTCTCTCCGACCTTCACAAAAAAAGTTATTCAAGAATATCTCTTTCTCCTATGTGCTTTCATCCCTAACCCTAACCCTAACCCTTCCGAAAGTCGGAGAAGCTCAAGGATGGTACCGATCGATGCGCGCTACCCCATTTAGTGGGGGTAGAGCCTACTTGCAAGTCTCTCCGACCTTCACAAAAAAAGTTATTCAAGAATATCTCTTTCTCCTATGTGCTTTCATCCCTAACCCTAACCCTTCCGAAAGTCGGAGAAGCTCAAGGATGGTACCGATCGATGCGCGCTACCCCATTTAGTGGGGGTAGAGCCTACTTGCAAGTCTCTCCGACCTTCACAAAAAAAGTTATTCAAGAATATCTCTTTCTCCTATGTGCTTTCATCCCTAACCCTAACCCTAACCCTTCCGAAAGTCGGAGAAGCTCAAGGATGGTACCGATCGATGCGCGCTACCCCATTTAGTGGGGGTAGAGCCTACTTGCAAGTCTCTCCGACCTTCACAAAAAAAGTTATTCAAGAATATCTCTTTCTCCTATGTGCTTTCATCCCTAACCCTCACCCTAACCCTTCCGAAAGTCGGAGAAGCTCAAGGATGGTACCGATCGATGCGCGCTACCCCATTTAGTGGGGGTAGAGCCTACTTGCAAGTCTCTCCGACCTTCACAAAAAAAGTTATTCAAGAATATCTCTTTCTCCTATGTGCTTTCATCCCTAACCCTAACCCTAACCCTTCCGAAAGTCGGAGAAGCTCAAGGATGGTACCGATCGATGCGCGCTACCCCATTTAGTGGGGGTAGAGCCTACTTGCAAGTCTCTCCGACCTTCACAAAAAAAGTTATTCAAGAATATCTCCTCAGATTTGGGGGAATTTCGTCGGTCGACCTCTTCCGAAGGTCGTACAAGCTCGGGGATGGTACCAATCGATCCGCAGGACCCAAATTAGTCCAGATGCAACCACTTTCCAAGTCTCTCCGACCTTCACAAAAAAAGTTATTCAAGAATATCTCTTTCTCCTATGTGCTTTCATCCCTAACCCTAACCCTAACCCTTCCGAAAGTCGGAGAAGCTCAAGGATGGTACCGATCGATGCGCGCTACCCCATTTAGTGGGGGTAGAGCCTACTTGCAAGTCTCTCCGACCTTCACAAAAAAAGTTATTCAAGAATATCTCTTTCTCCTATGTGCTTTCATCCCTAACCCTAACCCTTCCGAAAGTCGGAGAAGCTCAAGGATGGTACCGATTGATGCGCGCTACCCCATTTAGTGGGGGTAAAGCCTACTTGCAAGTCTCTCCGACCTTCACAAAAAAAGTTATTCAAGAATATCTCCTCAGATTTGGTAAAATTTCGTCGGTCGACCTCTTCCGAAGGTTGTACAAGCTCGGGGATGGTACCAATCGATCCGCAGGACCCAAATTAGTCCAGATGCAACCACTTTCCAAGTCTCTCCGACCTTCACAAAAAAAGTTATTCAAGAATATCTCTTTCTCCTATGTGCTTTCATCCCTAACCCTAACCCTAACCCTTCCGAAAGTCGAAGAAGCTCAAGGATGGTACCGATCGATGCGCGCTACCCCATTTAGTGGGGGTAGAGCCTACTTGCAAGTCTCTCCGACCTTCACAAAAAAAGTTATTCAAGAATATCTCTTTCTCCTATGTGCTTTCAGCCCTAACCCTAACCCTAACCCTTCCGAAAGTCGGAGAAGCTCAAGGATGGTACCGATCGATGCGCGCTAGCCCATTTAGTGGGGGTAGAGCCTACTTGCAAGTCTCTCCGACCTTCACAAAAAAAGTTATTCAAGAATATCTCTTTCTCCTATGTGCTTTCATCCCTAACCCTAACCCTAACCCTTCCGAAAGTCGGAGAAGCTCAAGGATGGTACCGATCGATGCGCGCTACCCCATTTAGTGGGGGTAGAGCCTACTTGCAAGTCTCTCCGACCTTCACAAAAAAAGTTATTCAAGAATATCTCTTTCTCCTATGTGCTTTCATCCCTAACCCTCACCCTAACCCTTCCGAAAGTCGGAGAAGCTCAAGGATGGTACCGATCGATGCGCGCTACCCCATTTAGTGGGGGTAGAGCCTACTTGCAAGTCTCTCCGACCTTCACAAAAAAAGTTATTCAAGAATATCTCTTTCTCCTATGTGCTTTCATCCCTAACCCTCACCCTAACCCTTCCGAAAGTCGGAGAAGCTCAAGGATGGTACCGATCGATGCGCGCTACCCCATTTAGTGGGGGTAGAGCCTACTTGCAAGTCTCTCCGACCTTCACAAAAAAAGTTATTCAAGAATATCTCTTTCTCCTATGTGCTTTCATCCCTAACCCTAACCCTAACCCTTCCGAAAGTCGGAGAAGCTCAAGGATGGTACCGATCGATGCGCGCTACCCCATTTAGTGGGGGTAGAGCCTACTTGCAAGTCTCTCCGACCTTCACAAAAAAAGTTATTCAAGAATATCTCCTCAGATTTGGGGGAATTTCGTCGGTCGACCTCTTCCGAAGGTCGTACAAGCTCGGGGATGGTACCAATCGATCCGCAGGACCCAAATTAGTCCAGATGCAACCACTTTCCAAGTCTCTCCGACCTTCACAAAAAAAGTTATTCAAGAATATCTCTTTCTCCTATGTGCTTTCATCCCTAACCCTAACCCTTCCGAAAGTCGGAGAAGCTCAAGGATGGTACCGATCGATGCGCGCTACCCCATTTAGTGGGGGTAGAGCCTACTTGCAAGTCTCTCCGACCTTCACAAAAAAAGTTATTCAAGAATATCTCTTTCTCCTATGTGCTTTCATCCCTAACCCTAACCCTTCCGAAAGTCGGAGAAGCTCAAGGATGGTACCGATTGATGCGCGCTACCCCATTTAGTGGGGGTAAAGCCTACTTGCAAGTCTCTCCGACCTTCACAAAAAAAGTTATTCAAGAATATCTCCTCAGATTTGGTAAAATTTCGTCGGTCGACCTCTTCCGAAGGTTGTACAAGCTCGGGGATGGTACCAATCGATCCGCAGGACCCAAATTAGTCCAGATGCAACCACTTTCCAAGTCTCTCCGACCTTCACAAAAAAAGTTATTCAAGAATATCTCTTTCTCCTATGTGCTTTCATCCCTAACCCTAACCCTAACCCTTCCGAAAGTCGAAGAAGCTCAAGGATGGTACCGATCGATGCGCGCTACCCCATTTAGTGGGGGTAGAGCCTACTTGCAAGTCTCTCCGACCTTCACAAAAAAAGTTATTCAAGAATATCTCTTTCTCCTATGTGCTTTCAGCCCTAACCCTAACCCTAACCCTTCCGAAAGTCGGAGAAGCTCAAGGATGGTACCGATCGATGCGCGCTAGCCCATTTAGTGGGGGTAGAGCCTACTTGCAAGTCTCTCCGACCTTCACAAAAAAAGTTATTCAAGAATATCTCTTTCTCCTATGTGCTTTCATCCCTAACCCTAACCCTAACCCTTCCGAAAGTCGGAGAAGCTCAAGGATGGTACCGATCGATGCGCGCTACCCCATTTAGTGGGGGTAGAGCCTACTTGCAAGTCTCTCCGACCTTCACAAAAAAAGTTATTCAAGAATATCTCTTTCTCCTATGTGCTTTCATCCCTAACCCTCACCCTAACCCTTCCGAAAGTCGGAGAAGCTCAAGGATGGTACCGATCGATGCGCGCTACCCCATTTAGTGGGGGTAGAGCCTACTTGCAAGTCTCTCCGACCTTCACAAAAAAAGTTATTCAAGAATATCTCTTTCTCCTATGTGCTTTCATCCCTAACCCTCACCCTAACCCTTCCGAAAGTCGGAGAAGCTCAAGGATGGTACCGATCGATGCGCGCTACCCCATTTAGTGGGGGTAGAGCCTACTTGCAAGTCTCTCCGACCTTCACAAAAAAAGTTATTCAAGAATATCTCTTTCTCCTATGTGCTTTCATCCCTAACCCTAACCCTAACCCTTCCGAAAGTCGGAGAAGCTCAAGGATGGTACCGATCGATGCGCGCTACCCCATTTAGTGGGGGTAGAGCCTACTTGCAAGTCTCTCCGACCTTCACAAAAAAAGTTATTCAAGAATATCTCCTCAGATTTGGGGGAATTTCGTCGGTCGACCTCTTCCGAAGGTCGTACAAGCTCGGGGATGGTACCAATCGATCCGCAGGACCCAAATTAGTCCAGATGCAACCACTTTCTAAGTCTCTCCGACCTTCACAAAAAAAGTTATTCAAGAATATCTCTTTCTCCTATGTGCTTTCATCCCTAACCCTCACCCTAACCCTTCCGAAAGTCGGAGAAGCTCAAGGATGGTACCGATCGATGCGCGCTACCCCATTTAGTGGGGGTAGAGCCTACTTGCAAGTCTCTCCGACCTTCACAAAAAAAGTTATTCAAGAATATCTCTTTCTCCTATGTGCTTTCATCCCTAACCCTCACCCTAACCCTTCCGAAAGTCGGAGAAGCTCAAGGATGGTACCGATCGATGCGCGCTACCCCATTTAGTGGGGGTAGAGCCTACTTGCAAGTCTCTCCGACCTTCACAAAAAAAGTTATTCAAGAATATCTCTTTCTCCTATGTGCTTTCATCCCTAACCCTAACCCTAACCCTTCCGAAAGTCGGAGAAGCTCAAGGATGGTACCGATCGATGCGCGCTACCCCATTTAGTGGGGGTAGAGCCTACTTGCAAGTCTCTCCGACCTTCACAAAAAAAGTTATTCAAGAATATCTCCTCAGATTTGGGGGAATTTCGTCGGTCGACCTCTTCCGAAGGTCGTACAAGCTCGGGGATGGTACCAATCGATCCGCAGGACCCAAATTAGTCCAGATGCAACCACTTTCCAAGTCTCTCCGACCTTCACAAAAAAAGTTATTCAAGAATATCTCTTTCTCCTATGTGCTTTCATCCCTAACCCTAACCCTTCCGAAAGTCGGAGAAGCTCAAGGATGGTACCGATCGATGCGCGCTACCCCATTTAGTGGGGGTAGAGCCTACTTGCAAGTCTCTCCGACCTTCACAAAAAAAGTTATTCAAGAATATCTCTTTCTCCTATGTGCTTTCATCCCTAACCCTAACCCTTCCGAAAGTCGGAGAAGCTCAAGGATGGTACCGATTGATGCGCGCTACCCCATTTAGTGGGGGTAAAGCCTACTTGCAAGTCTCTCCGACCTTCACAAAAAAAGTTATTCAAGAATATCTCCTCAGATTTGGTAAAATTTCGTCGGTCGACCTCTTCCGAAGGTTGTACAAGCTCGGGGATGGTACCAATCGATCCGCAGGACCCAAATTAGTCCAGATGCAACCACTTTCCAAGTCTCTCCGACCTTCACAAAAAAAGTTATTCAAGAATATCTCTTTCTCCTATGTGCTTTCATCCCTAACCCTAACCCTAACCCTTCCGAAAGTCGAAGAAGCTCAAGGATGGTACCGATCGATGCGCGCTACCCCATTTAGTGGGGGTAGAGCCTACTTGCAAGTCTCTCCGACCTTCACAAAAAAAGTTATTCAAGAATATCTCTTTCTCCTATGTGCTTTCAGCCCTAACCCTAACCCTAACCCTTCCGAAAGTCGGAGAAGCTCAAGGATGGTACCGATCGATGCGCGCTAGCCCATTTAGTGGGGGTAGAGCCTACTTGCAAGTCTCTCCGACCTTCACAAAAAAAGTTATTCAAGAATATCTCTTTCTCCTATGTGCTTTCATCCCTAACCCTAACCCTAACCCTTCCGAAAGTCGGAGAAGCTCAAGGATGGTACCGATCGATGCGCGCTACCCCATTTAGTGGGGGTAGAGCCTACTTGCAAGTCTCTCCGACCTTCACAAAAAAAGTTATTCAAGAATATCTCTTTCTCCTATGTGCTTTCATCCCTAACCCTCACCCTAACCCTTCCGAAAGTCGGAGAAGCTCAAGGATGGTACCGATCGATGCGCGCTACCCCATTTAGTGGGGGTAGAGCCTACTTGCAAGTCTCTCCGACCTTCACAAAAAAAGTTATTCAAGAATATCTCTTTCTCCTATGTGCTTTCATCCCTAACCCTCACCCTAACCCTTCCGAAAGTCGGAGAAGCTCAAGGATGGTACCGATCGATGCGCGCTAGCCCATTTAGTGGGGGTAGAGCCTACTTGCAAGTCTCTCCGACCTTCACAAAAAAAGTTATTCAAGAATATCTCTTTCTCCTATGTGCTTTCATCCCTAACCCTAACCCTAACCCTTCCGAAAGTCGGAGAAGCTCAAGGATGGTACCGATCGATGCGCGCTACCCCATTTAGTGGGGGTAGAGCCTACTTGCAAGTCTCTCCGACCTTCACAAAAAAAGTTATTCAAGAATATCTCTTTCTCCTATGTGCTTTCATCCCTAACCCTCACCCTAACCCTTCCGAAAGTCGGAGAAGCTCAAGGATGGTACCGATCGATGCGCGCTACCCCATTTAGTGGGGGTAGAGCCTACTTGCAAGTCTCTCCGACCTTCACAAAAAAAGTTATTCAAGAATATCTCTTTCTCCTATGTGCTTTCATCCCTAACCCTCACCCTAACCCTTCCGAAAGTCGGAGAAGCTCAAGGATGGTACCGATCGATGCGCGCTACCCCATTTAGTGGGGGTAGAGCCTACTTGCAAGTCTCTCCGACCTTCACAAAAAAAGTTATTCAAGAATATCTCTTTCTCCTATGTGCTTTCATCCCTAACCCTAACCCTAACCCTTCCGAAAGTCGGAGAAGCTCAAGGATGGTACCGATCGATGCGCGCTACCCCATTTAGTGGGGGTAGAGCCTACTTGCAAGTCTCTCCGACCTTCACAAAAAAAGTTATTCAAGAATATCTCCTCAGATTTGGGGGAATTTCGTCGGTCGACCTCTTCCGAAGGTCGTACAAGCTCGGGGATGGTACCAATCGATCCGCAGGACCCAAATTAGTCCAGATGCAACCACTTTCTAAGTCTCTCCGACCTTCACAAAAAAAGTTATTCAAGAATATCTCTTTCTCCTATGTGCTTTCATCCCTAACCCTAATCCTAACCCTTCCGAAAGTCGGAGAAGCTCAAGGATGGTACCGATCGATGTGCGCTACCCCATTTAGTGGGGGTAGAGCCTACTTGCAAGTCTCTCCGACCTTCACAAAAAAAGTTATTCAAGAATATCTCTTTCTCCTATGTGCTTTCATCCCTAACCCTAACCCTAACCCTTCTGAAAGTCGGAGAAGCTCAAGGATGGTACCGATCGATGCGCGCTACCCCATTTAGTGGGGGTAGAGCCTACTTGCAAGTCTCTCCGACCTTCACAAAAAAAGTTATTCAAGAATATCTCCTCAGATTTGGTAAAATTTCGTCGGTCGACCTCTTCCGAAGGTTGTACAAGCTCGGGGATGGTACCAATCGATCCGCAGGACCCAAATTAGTCCAGATGCAACCACTTTCCAAGTCTCTCCGACCTTCACAAAAAAAGTTATTCAAGAATATCTCTTTCTCCTATGTGCTTTCATCCCTAACCCTAACCCTAACCCTTCCGAAAGTCGAAGAAGCTCAAGGATGGTACCGATCGATGCGCGCTACCCCATTTAGTGGGGGTAGAGCCTACTTGCAAGTCTCTCCGACCTTCACAAAAAAAGTTATTCAAGAATATCTCTTTCTCCTATGTGCTTTCATCCCTAACCCTAACCCTTCCGAAAGTCGGAGAAGCTCAAGGATGGTACCGATCGATGCGCGCTAGCCCATTTAGTGGGGGTAGAGCCTACTTGCAAGTCTCTCCGACCTTCACAAAAAAAGTTATTCAAGAATATCTCTTTCTCCTATGTGCTTTCATCCCTAACCCTAACCCTAACCCTTCCGAAAGTCGGAGAAGCTCAAGGATGGTACCGATCGATGCGCGCTACCCCATTTAGTGGGGGTAGAGCCTACTTGCAAGTCTCTCCGACCTTCACAAAAAAAGTTATTCAAGAATATCTCTTTCTCCTATGTGCTTTCATCCCTAACCCTCACCCTAACCCTTCCGAAAGTCGGAGAAGCTCAAGGATGGTACCGATAGATGCGCGCTACCCCATTTAGTGGGGGTAGAGCCTACTTGCAAGTCTCTCCGACCTTCACAAAAAAAGTTATTCAAGAATATCTCTTTCTCCTATGTGCTTTCATCCCTAACCCTAACCCTAACCCTTCCGAAAGTCGGAGAAGCTCAAGGATGGTACCGATCGATGCGCGCTACCCCATTTAGTGGGGGTAGAGCCTACTTGCAAGTCTCTCCGACCTTCACAAAAAAAGTTATTCAAGAATATCTCTTTCTCCTATGTGCTTTCATCCCTAACCCTCACCCTAACCCTTCCGAAAGTCGGAGAAGCTCAAGGATGGTACCGATCGATGCGCGCTACCCCATTTAGTGGGGGTAGAGCCTACTTGCAAGTCTCTCCGACCTTCACAAAAAAAGTTATTCAAGAATATCTCTTTCTCCTATGTGCTTTCATCCCTAACCCTAACCCTAACCCTTCCGAAAGTCGGAGAAGCTCAAGGATGGTACCGATCGATGCGCGCTACCCCATTTAGTGGGGGTAGAGCCTACTTGCAAGTCTCTCCGACCTTCACAAAAAAAGTTATTCAAGAATATCTCCTCAGATTTGGGGGAATTTCGTCGGTCGACCTCTTCCGAAGGTCGTACAAGCTCGGGGATGGTACCAATCGATCCGCAGGACCCAAATTAGTCCAGATGCAACCACTTTCCAAGTCTCTCCGACCTTCACAAAAAAAGTTATTCAAGAATATCTCTTTCTCCTATGTGCTTTCATCCCTAACCCTAACCCTAACCCTTCCGAAAGTCGGAGAAGCTCAAGGATGGTACCGATCGATGCGCGCTACCCCATTTAGTGGGGGTAGAGCCTACTTGCAAGTCTCTCCGACCTTCACAAAAAAAGTTATTCAAGAATATCTCTTTCTCCTATGTGCTTTCATCCCTAACCCTAACCCTAACCCTTCCGAAAGTCGGAGAAGCTCAAGGATGGTACCGATCGATGCGCGCTACCCCATTTAGTGGGGGTAGAGCCTACTTGCAAGTCTCTCCGACCTTCACAAAAAAAGTTATTCAAGAATATCTCCTCAGATTTGGGGGAATTTCGTCGGTCGACCTCTTCCGAAGGTCGTACAAGCTCGGGGATGGTACCAATCGATCCGCAGGACCCAAATTAGTCCAGATGCAACCACTTTACAAGTCTCTCCGACCTTCACAAAAAAAGTTATTCAAGAATATCTCTTTCTCCTATGTGCTTTCATCCCTAACCCTAACCCTAACCCTTCCGAAAGTCGGAGAAGCTCAAGGATGGTACCGATCGATGCGCGCTACCCCATTTAGTGGGGGTAGAGCCTACTTGCAAGTCTCTCCGACCTTCACAAAAAAAGTTATTCAAGAATATCTCTTTCTCCTATGTGCTTTCATCCCTAACCCTAACCCTAACCCTTCCGAAAGTCGGAGAAGCTCAAGGATGGTACCGATTGATGCGCGCTACCCCATTTAGTGGGGGTAGAGCCTACTTGCAAGTCTCTCCGACCTTCACAAAAAAAGTTATTCAAGAATATCTCTTTCTCCTATGTGCTTTCATCCCTAACCCTAACCCTAACCCTTCCGAAAGTCGGAGAAGCTCAAGGATGGTACCGATCGATGCGCGCTACCCCATTTAGTGGGGGTAGAGCCTACTTGCAAGTCTCTCCGACCTTCACAAAAAAAGTTATTCAAGAATATCTCCTCAGATTTGGGGGAATTTCGTCGGTCGACCTCTTCCGAAGGTCGTACAAGCTCGGGGATGGTACCAATCGATCCGCAGGACCCAAATTAGTCCAGATGCAACCACTTTCCAAGTCTCTCCGACCTTCACAAAAAAAGTTATTCAAGAATATCTCTTTCTCCTATGTGCTTTCATCCCTAACCCTAACCCTAACCCTTCCGAAAGTCGGAGAAGCTCAAGGATGGTACCGATCGATGCGCGCTACCCCATTTAGTGGGGGTAGAGCCTACTTGCAAGTCTCTCCGACCTTCACAAAAAAAGTTATTCAAGAATATCTCTTTCTCCTATGTGCTTTCATCCCTAACCCTAACCCTAACCCTTCCGAAAGTCGGAGAAGCTCAAGGATGGTACCGATCGATGCGCGCTACCCCATTTAGTGGGGGTAGAGCCTACTTGCAAGTCTCTCCGACCTTCACAAAAAAAGTTATTCAAGAATATCTCCTCAGATTTGGGGGAATTTCGTCGGTCGACCTCTTCCGAAGGTCGTACAAGCTCGGGGATGGTACCAATCGATCCGCAGGACCCAAATTAGTCCAGATGCAACCACTTTACAAGTCTCTCCGACCTTCACAAAAAAAGTTATTCAAGAATATCTCTTTCTCCTATGTGCTTTCATCCCTAACCCTAACCCTAACCCTTCCGAAAGTCGGAGAAGCTCAAGGATGGTACCGATCGATGCGCGCTACCCCATTTAGTGGGGGTAGAGCCTACTTGCAAGTCTCTCCGACCTTCACAAAAAAAGTTATTCAAGAATATCTCTTTCTCCTATGTGCTTTCATCCCTAACCCTAACCCTAACCCTTCCGAAAGTCGGAGAAGCTCAAGGATGGTACCGATTGATGCGCGCTACCCCATTTAGTGGGGGTAGAGCCTACTTGCAAGTCTCTCCGACCTTCACAAAAAAAGTTATTCAAGAATATCTCCTCAGATTTGGTAAAATTTCGTCGGTCGACCTCTTCCGAAGGTCGTACAAGCTCGGGGATGGTACCAATCGATCCGCAGGACCCAAATTAGTCCAGATGCAACCACTTTCCAAGTCTCTCCGACCTTCACAAAAAAAGTTATTCAAGAATATCTCTTTCTCCTATGTGCTTTCATCCCTAACCCTAACCCTAACCCTTCCGAAAGTCGGAGAAGCTCAAGGATGGTACCGATCGATGCGCGCTACCCCATTTAGTGGGGGTAGAGCCTACTTGCAAGTCTCTCCGACCTTCACAAAAAAAGTTATTCAAGAATATCTCCTCAGATTTGGTAAAATTTCGTCGGTCGACCTCTTCCGAAGGTCGTACAAGCTCGGGGATGGTACCAATCGATCCGCAGGACCCAAATTAGTCCAGATGCAACCACTTTCCAAGTCTCTCCGACCTTCACAAAAAAAGTTATTCAAGAATATCTCTTTCTCCTATGTGCTTTCATCCCTAACCCTAACCCTAACCCTTCCGAAAGTCGGAGAAGCTCAAGGATGGTACCGATCGATGCGCGCTAGCCCATTTAGTGGGGGTAGAGCCTACTTGCAAGTCTCTCCGACCTTCACAAAAAAAGTTATTCAAGAATATCTCTTTCTCCTATGTGCTTTCATCCCTAACCCTAACCCTAACCCTTCCGAAAGTCGGAGAAGCTCAAGGATGGTACCGATCGATGCGCGCTAGCCCATTTAGTGGGGGTAGAGCCTACTTGCAAGTCTCTCCGACCTTCACAAAAAAAGTTATTCAAGAATATCTCTTTCTCCTATGTGCTTTCATCCCTAACCCTAACCCTAACCCTTCCGAAAGTCGGAGAAGCTCAAGGATGGTACCGATCGATGCGCGCTACCCCATTTAGTGGGGGTAGAGCCTACTTGCAAGTCTCTCCGACCTTTACAAAAAAAGTTATTCAAGAATATCTCTTTCTCCTATGTGCTTTCATCCCTAACCCTAATCCTAACCCTTCCGAAAGTCGGAGAAGCTCAAGGATGGTACCGATCGATGCGCGCTACCCCATTTAGTGGGGGTAGAGCCTACTTGCAAGTCTCTCCGACCTTCACAAAAAAAGTTATTCAAGAATATCTCTTTCTCCTATGTGCTTTCATCCCTAACCCTAACCCTAACCCTTCTGAAAGTCGGAGAAGCTCAAGGATGGTACCGATCGATGCGCGCTACCCCATTTAGTGGGGGTAGAGCCTACTTGCAAGTCTCTCCGACCTTCACAAAAAAAGTTATTCAAGAATATCTCCTCAGATTTGGTAAAATTTCGTCGGTCGACCTCTTCCGAAGGTTGTACAAGCTCGGGGATGGTACCAATCGATCCGCAGGACCCAAATTAGTCCAGATGCAACCACTTTCCAAGTCTCTGCGACCTTCACAAAAAAAGTTATTCAAGAATATCTCTTTCTCCTATGTGCTTTCATCCCTAACCCTAACCCTAACCCTTCCGAAAGTCGAAGAAGCTCAAGGATGGTACCGATCGATGCGCGCTACCCCATTTAGTGGGGGTAGAGCCTACTTGCAAGTCTCTCCGACCTTCACAAAAAAAGTTATTCAAGAATATCTCTTTCTCCTATGTGCTTTCAGCCCTAACCCTAACCCTAACCCTTCCGAAAGTCGGAGAAGCTCAAGGATGGTACCGATCGATGCGCGCTAGCCCATTTAGTGGGGGTAGAGCCTACTTGCAAGTCTCTCCGACCTTCACAAAAAAAGTTATTCAAGAATATCTCTTTCTCCTATGTGCTTTCATCCCTAACCCTAACCCTAACCCTTCCGAAAGTCGGAGAAGCTCAAGGATGGTACCGATCGATGCGCGCTACTCCATTTAGTGGGGGTAGAGCCTACTTGCAAGTCTCTCCGACCTTCACAAAAAAAGTTATTCAAGAATATCTCTTTCTCCTATGTGCTTTCATCCCTAACCCTCACCCTAACCCTTCCGAAAGTCGGAGAAGCTCAAGGATGGTACCGATCGATGCGCGCTACCCCATTTAGTGGGGGTAGAGCCTACTTGCAAGTCTCTCCGACCTTCACAAAAAAAGTTATTCAAGAATATCTCTTTCTCCTATGTGCTTTCATCCCTAACCCTAACCCTAACCCTTCCGAAAGTCGGAGAAGCTCAAGGATGGTACCGATCGATGCGCGCTACCCCATTTAGTGGGGGTAGAGCCTACTTGCAAGTCTCTCCGACCTTCACAAAAAAAGTTATTCAAGAATATCTCTTTCTCCTATGTGCTTTCATCCCTAACCCTCACCCTAACCCTTCCGAAAGTCGGAGAAGCTCAAGGATGGTACTGATCGATGCGCGCTACCCCATTTAGTGGGGGTAGAGCCTACTTGCAAGTCTCTCCGACCTTCACAAAAAAAGTTATTCAAGAATATCTCTTTCTCCTATGTGCTTTCATCCCTAACCCTAACCCTAACCCTTCCGAAGGTCGTACAAGCTCGGGGATGGTACCAATCGATCTGCAGGACCCAAATTAGTCCAGATGCAACCACTTTCCAAGTCTCTCCGACCTTCACAAAAAAAGTTATTCAAGAATATCTCTTTCTCCTATGTGCTTTCATCCCTAACCCTAACCCTAACCCTTCCGAAAGTCGGAGAAGCTCAAGGATGGTACCGATCGATGCGCACTACCCCATTTAGTGGGGGTACAGCCTACTTGCAAGTCTCTCCGACCTTCACAAAAAAAGTTATTCAAGAATATCTCTTTCTCCTATGTGCTTTCATCCCTAACCCTAACCCTAACCCTTCCGAAAGTCGGAGAAGCTCAAGGATGGTACCGATCGATGCGCGCTACCCCATTTAGTGGGGGTAGAGCCTACTTGCAAGTCTCTCCGACCTTCACAAAAAAAGTTATTCAAGAATATCTCCTCAGATTTGGGGGAATTTCGTCGGTCGACCTCTTCCGAAGGTCGTACAAGCTCGGGGATGGTACCAATCGATCCGCAGGACCCAAATTAGTCCAGATGCAACCACTTTACAAGTCTCTCCGACCTTCACAAAAAAAGTTATTCAAGAATATCTCTTTCTCCTATGTGCTTTCATCCCTAACCCTAACCCTAACCCTTCCGAAAGTCGGAGAAGCACAAGGATGGTACCGATCGATGCGCGCTACCCCATTTAGTGGGGGTAGAGCCTACTTGCAAGTCTCTCCGACCTTCACAAAAAATGTTATTCAAGAATATCTCTTTCTCCTATGTGCTTTCATCCCTAACCCTAACCCTAACCCTTCCGAAAGTCGGAGAAGCTCAAGGATGGTACCGATCGATGCGCGCTACCCCATTTAGTGGGGGTAGAGCCTACTTGCAAGTCTTTCCGACCTTTACAAAAAAAGTTATTCAAGAATATCTCCTCAGATTTGGGGGAATTTCGTCGGTCGACCTCTTCCGAAGGTCGTACAAGCTCGGGGATGGTACCAATCGATCTGCAGGACCCAAATTAGTCCAGATGCAACCACTTTCCAAGTCTCTCCGACCTTCACAAAAAAAGTTATTCAAGAATATCTCTTTCTCCTATGTGCTTTCATCCCTAACCCTAACCCTAACCCTTCCGAAAGTCGGAGAAGCTCAAGGATGGTACCGATCGATGCGCACTACCCCATTTAGTGGGGGTACAGCCTACTTGCAAGTCTCTCCGACCTTCACAAAAAAAGTTATTCAAGAATATCTCTTTCTCCTATGTGCTTTCATCCCTAACCCTAACCCTAACCCTTCCGAAAGTCGGAGAAGCTCAAGGATGGTACCGATCGATGCGCGCTACCCCATTTAGTGGGGGTAGAGCCTACTTGCAAGTCTCTCCGACCTTCACAAAAAAAGTTATTCAAGAATATCTCCTCAGATTTGGGGGAATTTCGTCGGTCGACCTCTTCCAAAGGTCGTACAAGCTCGGGGATGGTACCAATCGATCCGCAGGACCCAAATTAGTCCAGATGCAACCACTTTTCAAGTCTCTCCGACCTTCACAAAAAAAGTTATTCAAGAATATCTCTTTCTCCTATGTGCTTTCATCCCTAACCCTAACCCTTCCGAAAGTCGGAGAAGCTCAAGGATGGTACCGATCGATGCGCGCTACCCCATTTAGTGGGGGTAGAGCCTACTTGCAAGTCTCTCCGACCTTCACAAAAAAAGTTATTCAAGAATATCTCTTTCTCCTATGTGCTTTCATTCCTAACCCTAACCCTAACCCTTCCGAAAGTCGGAGAAGCTCAAGGATGGTACCGATCGATGCGCGCTACCCCATTTAGTGGGGGTAGAGCCTACTTGCAAGTCTCTCCGACCTTCACAAAAAAAGTTATTCAAGAATATCTCTTTCTCCTATGTGCTTTCATCCCTAACCCTAACCCTAACCCTTCCGAAAGTCGGAGAAGCTCAAGGATGGTACCGATCGATGCGCGCTACCCCATTTAGTGGGGGTAGAGCCTACTTGCAAGTCTCTCCGACCTTCACAAAAAAAGTTATTCAAGAATATCTCCTCAGATTTGGGGGAATTTCGTCGGTCGACCTCTTCCGAAGGTCGTACAAGCTCGGGGATGGTACCAATCGATCTGCAGGACCCAAATTAGTCCAGATGCAACCACTTTCCAAGTCTCTCCGACCTTCACAAAAAAAGTTATTCAAGAATATCTCTTTCTCCTATGTGCTTTCATCCCTAACCCTAACCCTAACCCTTCCGAAAGTCGGAGAAGCTCAAGGATGGTACCGATCGATGCGCACTACCCCATTTAGTGGGGGTACAGCCTACTTGCAAGTCTCTCCGACCTTCACAAAAAAAGTTATTCAAGAATATCTCTTTCTCCTATGTGCTTTCATCCCTAACCCTAACCCTAACCCTTCCGAAAGTCGGAGAAGCTCAAGGATGGTACCGATCGATGCGCGCTACCCCATTTAGTGGGGGTAGAGCCTACTTGCAAGTCTCTCCGACCTTCACAAAAAAAGTTATTCAAGAATATCTCCTCAGATTTGGGGGAATTTCGTCGGTCGACCTCTTCCGAAGGTCGTACAAGCTCGGGGATGGTACCAATCGATCCGCAGGACCCAAATTAGTCCAGATGCAACCACTTTCCAAGTCTCTCCGACCTTCACAAAAAAAGTTATTCAAGAATATCTCTTTCTCCTATGTGCTTTCATCCCTAACCCTAACCCTAACCCTTCCGAAAGTCGGAGAAGCTCAAAGATGGTACCGATCGATGCGCGCTACCCCATTTAGTGGGGGTAGAGCCTACTTGCAAGTCTCTCCGACCTTCACAAAAAAAGTTATTCAAGAATATCTCTTTCTCCTATGTGCTTTCATCCCTAACCCTAACCCTAACCCTTCCGAAGGTCGTACAAGCTCGGGGATGGTACCAATCGATCTGCAGGACCCAAATTAGTCCAGATGCAACCACTTTCCAAGTCTCTCCGACCTTCACAAAAAAAGTTATTCAAGAATATCTCTTTCTCCTATGTGCTTTCATCCCTAACCCTAACCCTAACCCTTCCGAAAGTCGGAGAAGCTCAAGGATGGTACCGATCGATGCGCACTACCCCATTTAGTGGGGGTACAGCCTACTTGCAAGTCTCTCCGACCTTCACAAAAAAAGTTATTCAAGAATATCTCTTTCTCCTATGTGCTTTCATCCCTAACCCTAACCCTAACCCTTCCGAAAGTCGGAGAAGCTCAAGGATGGTACCGATCGATGCGCGCTACCCCATTTAGTGGGGGTAGAGCCTACTTGCAAGTCTCTCCGACCTTCACAAAAAAAGTTATTCAAGAATATCTCCTCAGATTTGGGGGAATTTCGTCGGTCGACCTCTTCCGAAGGTCGTACAAGCTCGGGGATGGTACCAATCGATCCGCAGGACCCAAATTAGTCCAGATGCAACCACTTTACAAGTCTCTCCGACCTTCACAAAAAAAGTTATTCAAGAATATCTCTTTCTCCTATGTGCTTTCATCCCTAACCCTAACCCTAACCCTTCCGAAAGTCGGAGAAGCTCAAGGATGGTACCGATCGATGCGCGCTACCCCATTTAGTGGGGGTAGAGCCTACTTGCAAGTCTCTCCGACCTTCACAAAAAAAGTTATTCAAGAATATCTCTTTCTCCTATGTGCTTTCATCCCTAACCCTTCCGAAAGTCGGAGAAGCTCAAGGATGGTACCGATCGATGCGCGCTACCCCATTTAGTGGGAGTAGAGCCTACTTGCAAGTCTCTCCGACCTTCACAAAAAAAGTTATTCAAGAATATCTCCTCAGATTTGGGGGAATTTCGTCGGTCGACCTCTTCCGAAGGTCGTACAAGCTCGGGGATGGTACCAATCGATCTGCAGGACCCAAATTAGTCCAGATGCAACCACTTTCCAAGTCTCTCCGACCTTCACAAAAAAAGTTATTCAAGAATATCTCTTTCTCCTATGTGCTTTCATCCCTAACCCTAACCCTAACCCTTCCGAAAGTCGGAGAAGCTCAAGGATGGTACCGATCGATGCGCACTACCCCATTTAGTGGGGGTACAGCCTACTTGCAAGTCTCTCCGACCTTCACAAAAAAAGTTATTCAAGAATATCTCTTTCTCCTATGTGCTTTCATCCCTAACCCTAACCCTAACCCTTCCGAAAGTCGGAGAAGCTCAAGGATGGTACCGATCGATGCGCGCTACCCCATTTAGTGGGGGTAGAGCCTACTTGCAAGTCTCTCCGACCTTCACAAAAAAAGTTATTCAAGAATATCTCCTCAGATTTGGGGGAATTTCGTCGGTCGACCTCTTCCAAAGGTCGTAAAAGCTCGGGGATGGTACCAATCGATCTGCAGGACCCAAATTAGTCCAGATGCAACCACTTTCCAAGTCTCTCCGACCTTCACAAAAAAAGTTATTCAAGAATATCTCTTTCTCCTATGTGCTTTCATCCCTAACCCTAACCCTAACCCTTCCGAAAGTCGGAGAAGCTCAAGGATGGTACCGATCGATGCGCACTACCCCATTTAGTGGGGGTACAGCCTACTTGCAAGTCTCTCCGACCTTCACAAAAAAAGTTATTCAAGAATATCTCTTTCTCCTATGTGCTTTCATCCCTAACCCTAACCCTAACCCTTCCGAAAGTCGGAGAAGCTCAAGGATGGTACCGATCGATGCGCGCTACCCCATTTAGTGGGGGTAGAGCCTACTTGCAAGTCTCTCCGACCTTCACAAAAAAAGTTATTCAAGAATATCTCTTTCTCCTATGTGCTTTCATCCCTAACCCTAACCCTAACCCTTCCGAAGGTCGTACAAGCTCGGGGATGGTACCAATCGATCTGCAGGACCCAAATTAGTCCAGATGCAACCACTTTCCAAGTCTCTCCGACCTTCACAAAAAAAGTTATTCAAGAATATCTCTTTCTCCTATGTGCTTTCATCCCTAACCCTAACCCTAACCCTTCCGAAAGTCGGAGAAGCTCAAGGATGGTACCGATCGATGCGCACTACCCCATTTAGTGGGGGTACAGCCTACTTGCAAGTCTCTCCGACCTTCACAAAAAAAGTTATTCAAGAATATCTCTTTCTCCTATGTGCTTTCATCCCTAACCCTAACCCTAACCCTTCCGAAAGTCGGAGAAGCTCAAGGATGGTACCGATCGATGCGCGCTACCCCATTTAGTGGGGGTAGAGCCTACTTGCAAGTCTCTCCGACCTTCACAAAAAAAGTTATTCAAGAATATCTCCTCAGATTTGGGGGAATTTCGTCGGTCGACCTCTTCCGAAGGTCGTACAAGCTCGGGGATGGTACCAATCGATCCGCAGGACCCAAATTAGTCCAGATGCAACCACTTTACAAGTCTCTCCGACCTTCACAAAAAAAGTTATTCAAGAATATCTCTTTCTCCTATGTGCTTTCATCCCTAACCCTAACCCTAACCCTTCCGAAAGTCGGAGAAGCTCAAGGATGGTACCGATCGATGCGCGCTACCCCATTTAGTGGGGGTAGAGCCTACTTGCAAGTCTCTCCGACCTTCACAAAAAAAGTTATTCAAGAATATCTCTTTCTCCTATGTGCTTTCATCCCTAACCCTTCCGAAAGTCGGAGAAGCTCAAGGATGGTACCGATCGATGCGCGCTACCCCATTTAGTGGGAGTAGAGCCTACTTGCAAGTCTCTCCGACCTTCACAAAAAAAGTTATTCAAGAATATCTCCTCAGATTTGGGGGAATTTCGTCGGTCGACCTCTTCCGAAGGTCGTACAAGCTCGGGGATGGTACCAATCGATCTGCAGGACCCAAATTAGTCCAGATGCAACCACTTTCCAAGTCTCTCCGACCTTCACAAAAAAAGTTATTCAAGAATATCTCTTTCTCCTATGTGCTTTCATCCCTAACCCTAACCCTAACCCTTCCGAAAGTCGGAGAAGCTCAAGGATGGTACCGATCGATGCGCACTACCCCATTTAGTGGGGGTACAGCCTACTTGCAAGTCTCTCCGACCTTCACAAAAAAAGTTATTCAAGAATATCTCTTTCTCCTATGTGCTTTCATCCCTAACCCTAACCCTAACCCTTCCGAAAGTCGGAGAAGCTCAAGGATGGTACCGATCGATGCGCGCTACCCCATTTAGTGGGGGTAGAGCCTACTTGCAAGTCTCTCCGACCTTCACAAAAAAAGTTATTCAAGAATATCTCCTCAGATTTGGGGGAATTTCGTCGGTCGACCTCTTCCAAAGGTCGTAAAAGCTCGGGGATGGTACCAATCGATCTGCAGGACCCAAATTAGTCCAGATGCAACCACTTTCCAAGTCTCTCCGACCTTCACAAAAAAAGTTATTCAAGAATATCTCTTTCTCCTATGTGCTTTCATCCCTAACCCTAACCCTAACCCTTCCGAAAGTCGGAGAAGCTCAAGGATGGTACCGATCGATGCGCACTACCCCATTTAGTGGGGGTACAGCCTACTTGCAAGTCTCTCCGACCTTCACAAAAAAAGTTATTCAAGAATATCTCTTTCTCCTATGTGCTTTCATCCCTAACCCTAACCCTAACCCTTCCGAAAGTCGGAGAAGCTCAAGGATGGTACCGATCGATGCGCGCTACCCCATTTAGTGGGGGTAGAGCCTACTTGCAAGTCTCTCCGACCTTCACAAAAAAAGTTATTCAAGAATATCTCTTTCTCCTATGTGCTTTCATCCCTAACCCTAACCCTAACCCTTCCGAAAGTCGGAGAAGCTCAAGGATGGTACCGATCGATGCGCGCTACCCCATTTAGTGGGAGTAGAGCCTACTTGCAAGTCTCTCCGACCTTCACAAAAAAAGTTATTCAAGAATATCTCCTCAGATTTGGGGGAATTTCGTCGGTCGACCTCTTCCGAAGGTCGTACAAGCTCGGGGATGGTACCAATCGATCTGCAGGACCCAAATTAGTCCAGATGCAACCACTTTCCAAGTCTCTCCGACCTTCACAAAAAAAGTTATTCAAGAATATCTCTTTCTCCTATGTGCTTTCATCCCTAACCCTAACCCTAACCCTTCCGAAAGTCGGAGAAGCTCAAGGATGGTACCGATCGATGCGCACTACCCCATTTAGTGGGGGTACAGCCTACTTGCAAGTCTCTCCGACCTTCACAAAAAAAGTTATTCAAGAATATCTCTTTCTCCTATGTGCTTTCATCCCTAACCCTAACCCTAACCCTTCCGAAAGTCGGAGAAGCTCAAGGATGGTACCGATCGATGCGCGCTACCCCATTTAGTGGGGGTAGAGCCTACTTGCAAGTCTCTCCGACCTTCACAAAAAAAGTTATTCAAGAATATCTCCTCAGATTTGGGGGAATTTCGTCGGTCGACCTCTTCCAAAGGTCGTACAAGCTCGGGGATGGTACCAATCGATCCGCAGGACCCAAATTAGTCCAGATGCAACCACTTTTCAAGTCTCTCCGACCTTCACAAAAAAAGTTATTCAAGAATATCTCTTTCTCCTATGTGCTTTCATCCCTAACCCTAACCCTTCCGAAAGTCGGAGAAGCTCAAGGATGGTACCGATCGATGCGCGCTACCCCATTTAGTGGGGGTAGAGCCTACTTGCAAGTCTCTCCGACCTTCACAAAAAAAGTTATTCAAGAATATCTCTTTCTCCTATGTGCTTTCATTCCTAACCCTAACCCTAACCCTTCCGAAAGTCGGAGAAGCTCAAGGATGGTACCGATCGATGCGCGCTACCCCATTTAGTGGGGGTAGAGCCTACTTGCAAGTCTCTCCGACCTTCACAAAAAAAGTTATTCAAGAATATCTCCTCAGATTTGGGGGAATTTCGTCGGTCGACCTCTTCCGAAGGTCGTACAAGCTCGGGGATGGTACCAATCGATCCGCAGGACCCAAATTAGTCCAGATGCAACCACTTTCCAAGTCTCTCCGACCTTCACAAAAAAAGTTATTCAAGAATATCTCTTTCTCCTATGTGCTTTCATCCCTAACCCTAACCCTAACCCTTCCGAAAGTCGGAGAAGCTCAAAGATGGTACCGATCGATGCGCGCTACCCCATTTAGTGGGGGTAGAGCCTACTTGCAAGTCTCTCCGACCTTCACAAAAAAAGTTATTCAAGAATATCTCTTTCTCCTATGTGCTTTCATCCCTAACCCTAACCCTAACCCTTCCGAAGGTCGTACAAGCTCGGGGATGGTACCAATCGATCTGCAGGACCCAAATTAGTCCAGATGCAACCACTTTCCAAGTCTCTCCGACCTTCACAAAAAAAGTTATTCAAGAATATCTCTTTCTCCTATGTGCTTTCATCCCTAACCCTAACCCTAACCCTTCCGAAAGTCGGAGAAGCTCAAGGATGGTACCGATCGATGCGCACTACCCCATTTAGTGGGGGTACAGCCTACTTGCAAGTCTCTCCGACCTTCACAAAAAAAGTTATTCAAGAATATCTCTTTCTCCTATGTGCTTTCATCCCTAACCCTAACCCTAACCCTTCCGAAAGTCGGAGAAGCTCAAGGATGGTACCGATCGATGCGCGCTACCCCATTTAGTGGGGGTAGAGCCTACTTGCAAGTCTCTCCGACCTTCACAAAAAAAGTTATTCAAGAATATCTCCTCAGATTTGGGGGAATTTCGTCGGTCGACCTCTTCCGAAGGTCGTACAAGCTCGGGGATGGTACCAATCGATCCGCAGGACCCAAATTAGTCCAGATGCAACCACTTTACAAGTCTCTCCGACCTTCACAAAAAAAGTTATTCAAGAATATCTCTTTCTCCTATGTGCTTTCATCCCTAACCCTAACCCTAACCCTTCCGAAAGTCGGAGAAGCTCAAGGATGGTACCGATCGATGCGCGCTACCCCATTTAGTGGGGGTAGAGCCTACTTGCAAGTCTCTCCGACCTTCACAAAAAAAGTTATTCAAGAATATCTCTTTCTCCTATGTGCTTTCATCCCTAACCCTAACCCTAACCCTTCCGAAAGTCGGAGAAGCTCAAGGATGGTACCGATCGATGCGCGCTACCCCATTTAGTGGGAGTAGAGCCTACTTGCAAGTCTCTCCGACCTTCACAAAAAAAGTTATTCAAGAATATCTCCTCAGATTTGGGGGAATTTCGTCGGTCGACCTCTTCCGAAGGTCGTACAAGCTCGGGGATGGTACCAATCGATCTGCAGGACCCAAATTAGTCCAGATGCAACCACTTTTCAAGTCTCTCCGACCTTCACAAAAAAAGTTATTCAAGAATATCTCTTTCTCCTATGTGCTTTCATCCCTAACCCTAACCCTAACCCTTCCGAAAGTCGGAGAAGCTCAAGGATGGTACCGATCGATGCGCACTACCCCATTTAGTGGGGGTACAGCCTACTTGCAAGTCTCTCCGACCTTCACAAAAAAAGTTATTCAAGAATATCTCTTTCTCCTATGTGCTTTCATCCCTAACCCTAACCCTAACCCTTCCGAAAGTCGGAGAAGCTCAAGGATGGTACCGATCGATGCGCGCTACCCCATTTAGTGGGGGTAGAGCCTACTTGCAAGTCTCTCCGACCTTCACAAAAAAAGTTATTCAAGAATATCTCCTCAGATTTGGGGGAATTTCGTCGGTCGACCTCTTCCAAAGGTCGTACAAGCTCGGGGATGGTACCAATCGATCTGCAGGACCCAAATTAGTCCAGATGCAACCACTTTCCAAGTCTCTCCGACCTTCACAAAAAAAGTTATTCAAGAATATCTCTTTCTCCTATGTGCTTTCATCCCTAACCCTAACCCTAACCCTTCCGAAAGTCGGAGAAGCTCAAGGATGGTACCGATCGATGCGCACTACCCCATTTAGTGGGGGTACAGCCTACTTGCAAGTCTCTCCGACCTTCACAAAAAAAGTTATTCAAGAATATCTCTTTCTCCTATGTGCTTTCATCCCTAACCCTAACCCTAACCCTTCCGAAAGTCGGAGAAGCTCAAGGATGGTACCGATCGATGCGCGCTACCCCATTTAGTGGGGGTAGAGCCTACTTGCAAGTCTCTCCGACCTTCACAAAAAAAGTTATTCAAGAATATCTCCTCAGATTTGGGGGAATTTCGTCGGTCGACCTCTTCCGAAGGTCGTACAAGCTCGGGGATGGTACCAATCGATCTGCAGGACCCAAATTAGTCCAGATGCAACCACTTTACAAGTCTCTCCGACCTTCACAAAAAAAGTTATTCAAGAATATCTCTTTCTCCTATGTGCTTTCATCCCTAACCCTAACCCTAACCCTTCCGAAAGTCGGAGAAGCTCAAGGATGGTACCGATCGATGCGCGCTACCCCATTTAGTGGGGGTAGAGCCTACTTGCAAGTCTCTCCGACCTTCACAAAAAAAGTTATTCAAGAATATTTCTTTCTCCTATGTGCTTTCATCCCTAACCCTAACCCTAACCCTTCCGAAAGTCGGAGAAGCTCAAGGATGGTACCGATCGATGCGCGCTACCCCATTTAGTGGGAGTAGAGCCTACTTGCAAGTCTCTCCGACCTTCACAAAAAAAGTTATTCAAGAATATCTCCTCAGATTTGGGGGAATTTCGTCGGTCGACCTCTTCCGAAGGTCGTACAAGCTCGGGGATGGTACCAATCGATCTGCAGGACCCAAATTAGTCCAGATGCAACCACTTTCCAAGTCTCTCCGACCTTCACAAAAAAAGTTATTCAAGAATATCTCTTTCTCCTATGTGCTTTCATCCCTAACCCTAACCCTAACCCTTCCGAAAGTCGGAGAAGCTCAAGGATGGTACCGATCGATGCGCACTACCCCATTTAGTGGGGGTACAGCCTACTTGCAAGTCTCTCCGACCTTCACAAAAAAAGTTATTCAAGAATATCTCTTTCTCCTATGTGCTTTCATCCCTAACCCTAACCCTAACCCTTCCGAAAGTCGGAGAAGCTCAAGGATGGTACCGATCGATGCGCGCTACCCCATTTAGTGGGGGTAGAGCCTACTTGCAAGTCTCTCCGACCTTCACAAAAAAAGTTATTCAAGAATATCTCCTCAGATTTGGGGGAATTTCGTCGGTCGACCTCTTCCAAAGGTCGTACAAGCTCGGGGATGGTACCAATCGATATGCAGGACCCAAATTAGTCCAGATGCAACCACTTTTCAAGTCTCTCCGACCTTCACAAAAAAAGTTATTCAAGAATATCTCTTTCTCCTATGTGCTTTCATCCCTAACCCTAACCCTTCCGAAAGTCGGAGAAGCTCAAGGATGGTACCGATCGATGCGCGCTACCCCATTTAGTGGGGGTAGAGCCTACTTGCAAGTCTCTCCGACCTTCACAAAAAAAGTTATTCAAGAATATCTCTTTCTCCTATGTGCTTTCATTCCTAACCCTAACCCTAACCCTTCCGAAAGTCGGAGAAGCTCAAGGATGGTACCGATCGATGCGCGCTACCCCATTTAGTGGGGGTAGAGCCTACTTGCAAGTCTCTCCGACCTTCACAAAAAAAGTTATTCAAGAATATCTCCTCAGATTTGGGGGAATTTCGTCGGTCGACCTCTTCCGAAGGTCGTACAAGCTCGGGGATGGTACCAATCGATCCGCAGGACCCAAATTAGTCCAGATGCAACCACTTTCCAAGTCTCTCCGACCTTCACAAAAAAAGTTATTCAAGAATATCTCTTTCTCCTATGTGCTTTCATCCCTAACCCTAACCCTAACCCTTCCGAAAGTCGGAGAAGCTCAAGGATGGTACCGATCGATGCGCGCTACCCCATTTAGTGGGGGTAGAGCCTACTTGCAAGTCTCTCCGACCTTCACAAAAAAAGTTATTCAAGAATATCTCTTTCTCCTATGTGCTTTCATCCCTAACCCTAACCCTAACCCTTCCGAAAGTCGGAGAAGCTCAAGGATGGTACCGATCGATGCGCGCTACCCCATTTAGTGGGGGTAGAGCCTACTTGCAAGTCTCTCCGACCTTCAAAAAAAAAGTTATTCAAGAATATCTCCTCAGATTTGGGGGAATTTCGTCGGTCGACCTCTTCCGAAGGTCGTACAAGCTCGGGGATGGTACCAATCGATCCGCAGGACCCAAATTAGTCCAGATGCAACCACTTTCCAAGTCTCTCCGACCTTCACAAAAAAAGTTATTCAAGAATATCTCTTTCTCCTATGTGCTTTCATCCCTAACCCTAACCCTAACCCTTCCGAAAGTCGGAGAAGCTCAAGGATGGTACCGATCGATGCGCGCTACCCCATTTAGTGGGGGTAGAGCCTACTTGCAAGTCTCTCCGACCTTCACAAAAAAGTTATTCAAGAATATCTCTTTCTCCTATGTGCTTTCATCCCTAACCCTAACCCTAACCCTTCCGAAAGTCGGAGAAGCTCAAGGATGGTACCGATCGATGCGCGCTACCCCATTTAGTGGGGGTAGAGCCTACTTGCAAGTCTCTCCGACCTTCACAAAAAAAGTTATTCAAGAATATCTCCTCAGATTTGGGGGAATTTCGTCGGTCGACCTCTTCCGAAGGTCGTACAAGCTCAAAGATGGTACCAATCGATCCGCAGGACCCAAATTAGTCCAGATGCAACCACTTTCCAAGTCTCTCCGACCTTCACAAAAAAAGTTATTCAAGAATATCTCTTTCTCCTATGTGCTTTCATCCCTAACCCTAACCCTAACCCTTCCGAAAGTCGGAAAAGCTCAAGGATGGTACCGATCGATGCGCGCTACCCCATTTAGTGGGGGTAGAGCCTACTTGCAAGTCTCTCCGACCTTCACAAAAAAAGTTATTCAAGAATATCTCCTCAGATTTGGGGGAATTTCGTCGGTCGACCTCTTCCGAAGGTCGTACAAGCTCGGGGATGGTACCAATCGATCTGCAGGACCCAAATTAGTCCAGATGCAACCACTTTCCAAGTCTCTCCGACCTTCACAAAAAAAGTTATTCAAGAATATCTCTTTCTCCTATGTGCTTTCATCCCTAACCCTAACCCTAACCCTTCCGAAAGTCGGAGAAGCTCAAGGATGGTACCGATCGATGCGCACTACCCCATTTAGTGGGGGTACAGCCTACTTGCAAGTCTCTCCGACCTTCACAAAAAAAGTTATTCAAGAATATCTCTTTCTCCTATGTGCTTTCATCCCTAACCCTAACCCTAACCCTTCCAAAAGTCGGAGAAGCTCAAGGATGGTACTGATCGATGCGCGCTACCCCATTTAGTGGGGGTAGAGCCTACTTGCAAGTCTCTCCGACCTTCCCCAAAAAAGTTATTCAAGAATATCTCCTCAGATTTGGGGGAATTTCGTCGGTCGACCTCTTCCGAAGGTCGTACAAGCTCGGGGATGGTACCAATCGATCTGCAGGACCCAAATTAGTCCAGATGCAACCACTTTCCAAGTCTCTCCGACCTTCACAAAAAAAGTTATTCAAGAATATCTCTTTCTCCTATGTGCTTTCATCCCTAACCCTAACCCTAACCCTTCCGAAAGTCGGAGAAGCTCAAGGATGGTACCGATCGATGCGCGCTACCCCATTTAGTGGGGGTAGAGCCTACTTGCAAGTCTCTCCGACCTTCACAAAAAAAGTTATTCAAGAATATCTCTTTCTCCTATGTGCTTTCATCCCTAACCCTAACCCTAACCCTTCCGAAAGTCGGAGAAGCTCAAGAATGGTACAGATCGATGCGCGCTACCCCATTTAGTGGGGGTAGAGCCTACTTGCAAGTCTCTCCGACCTTCACAAAAAAAGTTATTCAAGAATATCTCTTTCTCCTATGTGCCTTCATCCCTAACCCTAACCCTAACCCTTCCGAAAGTCGGAGAAGCTCAAGGATGGTACTGATCGATGCGCGCTACCCCATTTAGTGGGGGTAGAGCCTACTTGCAAGTCTCTCCGACCTTCACAAAAAAAGTTATTCAAGAATATCTCCTCAGATTTGGGGGAATTTCGTCGGTCGACCTCTTCCGAAGGTCGTACAAGCTCGGGGATGGTACCAATCGATCTGCAGGACCCAAATTAGTCCAGATGCAACCACTTTCCAAGTCTCTCCGACCTTCACAAAAAAAGTTATTCAAGAATATGTCTTTCTCCTATGTGCTTTCATCCCTAACCCTAACCCTAACCCTTCCGAAAGTCGGAGAAGCTCAAGGATGGTACCGATCGATGCGCGCTACCCCATTTAGTGGGGGTAGAGCCTACTTGCAAGTCTCTCCGACCTTCACAAAAAAAGTTATTCAAGAATATCTCTTTCTCCTATGTGCTTTCATCCCTAACCCTAACCCTAACCCTTCCGAAAGTCGGAGAAGCTCAAGGATGGTACTGATCGATGCGCGCTACCCCATTTAGTGGGGGTAGAGCCTACTTGTAAGTCTCTCCGACCTTCACAAAAAAAGTTATTCAAGAATATCTCCTCAGATTTGGGGGAATTTCGTCGGTCGACCTCTTCCGAAGGTCGTACAAGCTCGGGGATGGTACCAATCGATCTGCAGGACCCAAATTAGTCCAGATGCAACCACTTTCCAAGTCTCTCCGACCTTCACAAAAAAAGTTATTCAAGAATATCTCTTTCTCCTATGTGCTTTCATCCCTAACCCTAACCCTAACCCTTCCGAAAGTCGGAGAAGCTCAAGGATGGTACCGATCGATGAGCGCTACCCCATTTAGTGGGGGTAGAGCCTACTTGCAAGTCTCTCCGACCTTCACAAAAAAAGTTATTCAAGAATATCTCTTTCTCCTATGTGCTTTCATCCCTAACCCTAACCCTAACCCTTCCGAAAGTCGGAGAAGCTCAAGGATGGTACCGATCGATGCGCGCTACCCCATTTAGTGGGGGTAGAGCCTACTTGCAAGTCTCTCCGACCTTCACAAAAAAAGTTATTCAAGAATATCTCCTCAGATTTGGGGGAATTTCGTCGGTCGACCTCTTCCGAAGGTCGTACAAGCTCGGGGATGGTACCAATCGATCCGCAGGACCCAAATTAGTCCAGATGCAACCACTTTCCAAGTCTCTCCGACCTTCACAAAAAAAGTTATTCAAGAATATCTCTTTCTCCTATGTGCTTTCATCCCTAACCCTAACCCTAACCCTTCCGAAAGTCGGAGAAGCTCAAAGATGGTACCGATCGATGCGCGCTACCCCATTTAGTGGGGGTAGAGCCTACTTGCAAGTCTCTCCGACCTTCACAAAAAAAGTTATTCAAGAATATCTCCTCAGATTTGGGGGAATTTCGTCGGTCGACCTCTTCCGAAGGTCGTACAAGCTCGGGGATGGTACCAATCGATCTGCAGGACCCAAATTAGTCCAGATGCAACCACTTTCCAAGTCTCTCCGACCTTCACAAAAAAAGTTATTCAAGAATATCTCTTTCTCCTATGTGCTTTCATCCCTAACCCTAACCCTAACCCTTCCGAAAGTCGGAGAAGCTCAAGGATGGTACCGATCGATGCGCACTACCCCATTTAGTGGGGGTACAGCCTACTTGCAAGTCTCTCCGACCTTCACAAAAAAAGTTATTCAAGAATATCTCTTTCTCCTATGTGCTTTCATCCCTAACCCTAACCCTAACCCTTCCGAAAGTCGGAGAAGCTCAAGGATGGTACCGATCGATGCGCGCTACCCCATTTAGTGGGGGTAGAGCCTACTTACAAGTCTCTCCGACCTTCACAAAAAAAGTTATTCAAGAATATCTCCTCAGATTTGGGGGAATTTCGTCGGTCGACCTCTTCCGAAGGTCGTACAAGCTCGGGGATGGTACCAATCGATCCGCAGGACCCAAATTAGTCCAGATGCAACCACTTTACAAGTCTCTCCGACCTTCACAAAAAAAGTTATTCAAGAATATCTCTTTCTCCTATGTGCTTTCATCCCTAACCCTAACCCTAACCCTTCCGAAAGTCGGAGAAGCTCAAGGATGGTACCGATCGATGCGCGCTACCCCATTTAGTGGGGGTAGAGCCTACTTGCAAGTCTCTCCGACCTTCACAAAAAAAGTTATTCAAGAATATCTCTTTCTCCTATGTGCTTTCATCCCTAACCCTAACCCTAACCCTTCCGAAAGTCGGAGAAGCTCAAGGATGGTACCGATCGATGCGCGCTACCCCATTTAGTGGGGGTAGAGCCTACTTGCAAGTCTCTCCGACCTTCACAAAAAAAGTTATTCAAGAATATCTCCTCAGATTTGGGGGAATTTCGTCGGTCGACCTCTTCCGAAGGTCGTACAAGCTCGGGGATGGTACCAATCGATCTGCAGGACCCAAATTAGTCCAGATGCAACCACTTTCCAAGTCTCTCCGACCTTCACAAAAAAAGTTATTCAAGAATATCTCTTTCTCCTATGTGCTTTCATCCCTAACCCTAACCCTTCCGAAAGTCGGAGAAGCTCAAAGATGGTACCGATCGATGCGCACTACCCCATTTAGTGGGGGTACAGCCTACTTGCAAGTCTCTCCGACCTTCACAAAAAAAGTTATTCAAGAATATCTCTTTCTCCTATGTGCTTTCATCCCTAACCCTAACCCTAACCCTTCCGAAAGTCGGAGAAGCTCAAGGATGGTACCGATCGATGCGCGCTACCCCATTTAGTGGGGGTAGAGCCTACTTGCAAGTCTCTCCGACCTTCACAAAAAAAGTTATTCAAGAATATCTCCTCAGATTTGGGGGAATTTCGTCGGTCGACCTCTTCCGAAGGTCGTACAAGCTCGGGGATGGTACCAATCGATCTGCAGGACCCAAATTAGTCCAGATGCAACCACTTTCCAAGTCTCTCCGACCTTCACAAAAAAAGTTATTCAAGAATATCTCTTTCTCCTATGTGCTTTCATCCCTAACCCTAACGCTAACCCTTCCGAAAGTCGGAGAAGCTCAAAGATGGTACCGATCGATGCGCGCTACCCCATTTAGTGGGGGTAGAGCCTACTTGCAAGTCTCTCCGACCTTCACAAAAAAAGTTATTCAAGAATATCTCTTTCTCCTATGTGCTTTCATCCCTAACCCTAACCCTAACCCTTCCGAAGGTCGTACAAGCTCGGGGATGGTACCAATCGATCTGCAGGACCCAAATTAGTCCAGATGCAACCACTTTCCAAGTCTCTCCGACCTTCACAAAAAAAGTTATTCAAGAATATCTCTTTCTCCTATGTGCTTTCATCCCTAACCCTAACCCTAACCCTTCCGAAAGTCGGAGAAGCTCAAGGATGGTACCGATCGATGCGCACTACCCCATTTAGTGGGGGTACAGCCTACTTGCAAGTCTCTCCGACCTTCACAAAAAAAGTTATTCAAGAATATCTCTTTCTCCTATGTGCTTTCATCCCTAACCCTAACCCTAACCCTTCCGAAAGTCGGAGAAGCTCAAGGATGGTACCGATCGATGCGCGCTACCCCATTTAGTGGGGGTAGAGCCTACTTGCAAGTCTCTCCGACCTTCACAAAAAAAGTTATTCAAGAATATCTCCTCAGATTTGGGGGAATTTCGTCGGTCGACCTCTTCCGAAGGTCGTACAAGCTCGGGGATGGTACCAATCGATCCGCAGGACCCAAATTAGTCCAGATGCAACCACTTTACAAGTCTCTCCGACCTTCACAAAAAAAGTTATTCAAGAATATCTCTTTCTCCTATGTGCTTTCATCCCTAACCCTAACCCTAACCCTTCCGAAAGTCGGAGAAGCTCAAGGATGGTACCGATCGATGCGCGCTACCCCATTTAGTGGGGGTAGAGCCTACTTGCAAGTCTCTCCGACCTTCACAAAAAAAGTTATTCAAGAATATCTCTTTCTCCTATGTGCTTTCATCCCTAACCCTAACCCTAACCCTTCCGAAAGTCGGAGAAGCTCAAGGATGGTACCGATCGATGCGCGCTACCCCATTTAGTGGGGGTAGAGCCTACTTGCAAGTCTCTCCGACCTTCACAAAAAAAGTTATTCAAGAATATCTCCTCAGATTTGGGGGAATTTCGTCGGTCGACCTCTTCCGAAGGTCGTACAAGCTCGGGGATGGTACCAATCGATCTGCAGGACCCAAATTAGTCCAGATGCAACCACTTTCCAAGTCTCTCCGACCTTCACAAAAAAAGTTATTCAAGAATATCTCTTTCTCCTATGTGCTTTCATCCCTAACCCTAACCCTTCCGAAAGTCGGAGAAGCTCAAGGATGGTACCGATCGATGCGCACTACCCCATTTAGTGGGGGTACAGCCTACTTGCAAGTCTCTCCGACCTTCACAAAAAAAGTTATTCAAGAATATCTCTTTCTCCTATGTGCTTTCATCCCTAACCCTAACCCTAACCCTTCCGAAAGTCGGAGAAGCTCAAGGATGGTACCGATCGATGCGCGCTACCCCATTTAGTGGGGGTAGAGCCTACTTGCAAGTCTCTCCGACCTTCACAAAAAAAGTTATTCAAGAATATCTCCTCAGATTTGGGGGAATTTCGTCGGTCGACCTCTTCCGAAGGTCGTACAAGCTCGGGGATGGTACCAATCGATCCGCAGGACCCAAATTAGTCCAGATGCAACCACTTTACAAGTCTCTCCGACCTTCACAAAAAAAGTTATTCAAGAATATCTCTTTCTCCTATGTGCTTTCATCCCTAACCCTAACCCTAACCCTTCCGAAAGTCGGAGAAGCTCAAGGATGGTACCGATCGATGCGCGCTACCCCATTTAGTGGGGGTAGAGCCTACTTGCAAGTCTCTCCGACCTTCACAAAAAAAGTTATTCAAGAATATCTCTTTCTCCTATGTGCTTTCATCCCTAACCCTAACCCTAACCCTTCCGAAAGTCGGAGAAGCTCAAGGATGGTACCGATCGATGCGCACTACCCCATTTAGTGGGGGTACAGCCTACTTGCAAGTCTCTCCGACCTTCACAAAAAAAGTTATTCAAGAATATCTCTTTCTCCTATGTGCTTTCATCCCTAACCCTAACCCTAACCCTTACAAAAGTCGGAGAAGCTCAAGGATGGTACTGATCGATGCGCGCTACCCCATTTAGTGGGGGTAGAGCCTACTTGCAAGTCTCTCCGACCTTCACAAAAAAAGTTATTCAAGAATATCTCCTCAGATTTGGGGGAATTTCGTCGGTCGACCTCTTCCGAAGGTCGTACAAGCTCGGGGATGGTACCAATCGATCCGCAGGACCCAAATTAGTCCAGATGCAACCACTTTCCAAGTCTCTCCGACCTTCACAAAAAAAGTTATTCAAGAATATCTCTTTCTCCTATGTGCTTTCATCCCTAACCCTAACCCTAACCCTTCCGAAAGTCGGAGAAGCTCAAGGATGGTACCGATCGATGCGCGCTACCCCATTTAGTGGGGGTAGAGCCTACTTGCAAGTCTCTCCGACCTTCACAAAAAAAGTTATTCAAGAATATCTCTTTCTCCTATGTGCTTTCATCCCTAACCCTAACCCTAACCCTTCCGAAAGTCGGAGAAGCTCAAGAATGGTACAGATCGATGCGCGCTACCCCATTTAGTGGGGGTAGAGCCTACTTGCAAGTCTCTCCGACCTTCACAAAAAAAGTTATTCAAGAATATCTCTTTCTCCTATGTGCCTTCATCCCTAACCCTAACCCTAACCCTTCCGAAAGTCGGAGAAGCTCAAGGATGGTACTGATCGATGCGCGCTACCCCATTTAGTGGGGGTAGAGCCTACTTGCAAGTCTCTCCGACCTTCACAAAAAAAGTTATTCAAGAATATCTCCTCAGATTTGGGGGAATTTCGTCGGTCGACCTCTTCCGAAGGTCGTACAAGCTCGGGGATGGTACCAATCGATCTGCAGGACCCAAATTAGTCCAGATGCAACCACTTTCCAAGTCTCTCCGACCTTCACAAAAAAAGTTATTCAAGAATATGTCTTTCTCCTATGTGCTTTCATCCCTAACCCTAACCCTAACCCTTCCGAAAGTCGGAGAAGCTCAAGGATGGTACCGATCGATGCGCGCTACCCCATTTAGTGGGGGTAGAGCCTACTTGCAAGTCTCTCCGACCTTCACAAAAAAAGTTATTCAAGAATATCTCTTTCTCCTATGTGCTTTCATCCCTAACCCTAACCCTAACCCTTCCGAAAGTCGGAGAAGCTCAAGGATGGTACTGATCGATGCGCGCTACCCCATTTAGTGGGGGTAGAGCCTACTTGTAAGTCTCTCCGACCTTCACAAAAAAAGTTATTCAAGAATATCTCCTCAGATTTGGGGGAATTTCGTCGGTCGACCTCTTCCGAAGGTCGTACAAGCTCGGGGATGGTACCAATCGATCTGCAGGACCCAAATTAGTCCAGATGCAACCACTTTCCAAGTCTCTCCGACCTTCACAAAAAAAGTTATTCAAGAATATCTCTTTCTCCTATGTGCTTTCATCCCTAACCCTAACCCTAACCCTTCCGAAAGTCGGAGAAGCTCAAGGATGGTACCGATCGATGAGCGCTACCCCATTTAGTGGGGGTAGAGCCTACTTGCAAGTCTCTCCGACCTTCACAAAAAAAGTTATTCAAGAATATCTCTTTCTCCTATGTGCTTTCATCCCTAACCCTAACCCTAACCCTTCCGAAAGTCGGAGAAGCTCAAGGATGGTACCGATCGATGCGCGCTACCCCATTTAGTGGGGGTAGAGCCTACTTGCAAGTCTCTCCGACCTTCACAAAAAAAGTTATTCAAGAATATCTCCTCAGATTTGGGGGAATTTCGTCGGTCGACCTCTTCCGAAGGTCGTACAAGCTCGGGGATGGTACCAATCGATCCGCAGGACCCAAATTAGTCCAGATGCAACCACTTTCCAAGTCTCTCCGACCTTCACAAAAAAAGTTATTCAAGAATATCTCTTTCTCCTATGTGCTTTCATCCCTAACCCTAACCCTAACCCTTCCGAAAGTCGGAGAAGCTCAAAGATGGTACCGATCGATGCGCGCTACCCCATTTAGTGGGGGTAGAGCCTACTTGCAAGTCTCTCCGACCTTCACAAAAAAAGTTATTCAAGAATATCTCCTCAGATTTGGGGGAATTTCGTCGGTCGACCTCTTCCGAAGGTCGTACAAGCTCGGGGATGGTACCAATCGATCTGCAGGACCCAAATTAGTCCAGATGCAACCACTTTCCAAGTCTCTCCGACCTTCACAAAAAAAGTTATTCAAGAATATCTCTTTCTCCTATGTGCTTTCATCCCTAACCCTAACCCTAACCCTTCCGAAAGTCGGAGAAGCTCAAGGATGGTACCGATCGATGCGCACTACCCCATTTAGTGGGGGTACAGCCTACTTGCAAGTCTCTCCGACCTTCACAAAAAAAGTTATTCAAGAATATCTCTTTCTCCTATGTGCTTTCATCCCTAACCCTAACCCTAACCCTTCCGAAAGTCGGAGAAGCTCAAGGATGGTACCGATCGATGCGCGCTACCCCATTTAGTGGGGGTAGAGCCTACTTACAAGTCTCTCCGACCTTCACAAAAAAAGTTATTCAAGAATATCTCCTCAGATTTGGGGGAATTTCGTCGGTCGACCTCTTCCGAAGGTCGTACAAGCTCGGGGATGGTACCAATCGATCCGCAGGACCCAAATTAGTCCAGATGCAACCACTTTACAAGTCTCTCCGACCTTCACAAAAAAAGTTATTCAAGAATATCTCTTTCTCCTATGTGCTTTCATCCCTAACCCTAACCCTAACCCTTCCGAAAGTCGGAGAAGCTCAAGGATGGTACCGATCGATGCGCGCTACCCCATTTAGTGGGGGTAGAGCCTACTTGCAAGTCTCTCCGACCTTCACAAAAAAAGTTATTCAAGAATATCTCTTTCTCCTATGTGCTTTCATCCCTAACCCTAACCCTAACCCTTCCGAAAGTCGGAGAAGCTCAAGGATGGTACCGATCGATGCGCGCTACCCCATTTAGTGGGGGTAGAGCCTACTTGCAAGTCTCTCCGACCTTCACAAAAAAAGTTATTCAAGAATATCTCCTCAGATTTGGGGGAATTTCGTCGGTCGACCTCTTCCGAAGGTCGTACAAGCTCGGGGATGGTACCAATCGATCTGCAGGACCCAAATTAGTCCAGATGCAACCACTTTCCAAGTCTCTCCGACCTTCACAAAAAAAGTTATTCAAGAATATCTCTTTCTCCTATGTGCTTTCATCCCTAACCCTAACCCTAACCCTTCCGAAAGTCGGAGAAGCTCAAAGATGGTACCGATCGATGCGCACTACCCCATTTAGTGGGGGTACAGCCTACTTGCAAGTCTCTCCGACCTTCACAAAAAAAGTTATTCAAGAATATCTCTTTCTCCTATGTGCTTTCATCCCTAACCCTAACCCTAACCCTTCCGAAAGTCGGAGAAGCTCAAGGATGGTACCGATCGATGCGCGCTACCCCATTTAGTGGGGGTAGAGCCTACTTGCAAGTCTCTCCGACCTTCACAAAAAAAGTTATTCAAGAATATCTCCTCAGATTTGGGGGAATTTCGTCGGTCGACCTCTTCCGAAGGTCGTACAAGCTCGGGGATGGTACCAATCGATCTGCAGGACCCAAATTAGTCCAGATGCAACCACTTTCCAAGTCTCTCCGACCTTCACAAAAAAAGTTATTCAAGAATATCTCTTTCTCCTATGTGCTTTCATCCCTAACCCTAACGCTAACCCTTCCGAAAGTCGGAGAAGCTCAAAGATGGTACCGATCGATGCGCGCTACCCCATTTAGTGGGGGTAGAGCCTACTTGCAAGTCTCTCCGACCTTCACAAAAAAAGTTATTCAAGAATATCTCTTTCTCCTATGTGCTTTCATCCCTAACCCTAACCCTAACCCTTCCGAAGGTCGTACAAGCTCGGGGATGGTACCAATCGATCTGCAGGACCCAAATTAGTCCAGATGCAACCACTTTCCAAGTCTCTCCGACCTTCACAAAAAAAGTTATTCAAGAATATCTCTTTCTCCTATGTGCTTTCATCCCTAACCCTAACCCTAACCCTTCCGAAAGTCGGAGAAGCTCAAGGATGGTACCGATCGATGCGCACTACCCCATTTAGTGGGGGTACAGCCTACTTGCAAGTCTCTCCGACCTTCACAAAAAAAGTTATTCAAGAATATCTCTTTCTCCTATGTGCTTTCATCCCTAACCCTAACCCTAACCCTTCCGAAAGTCGGAGAAGCTCAAGGATGGTACCGATCGATGCGCGCTACCCCATTTAGTGGGGGTAGAGCCTACTTGCAAGTCTCTCCGACCTTCACAAAAAAAGTTATTCAAGAATATCTCCTCAGATTTGGGGGAATTTCGTCGGTCGACCTCTTCCGAAGGTCGTACAAGCTCGGGGATGGTACCAATCGATCCGCAGGACCCAAATTAGTCCAGATGCAACCACTTTACAAGTCTCTCCGACCTTCACAAAAAAAGTTATTCAAGAATATCTCTTTCTCCTATGTGCTTTCATCCCTAACCCTAACCCTAACCCTTCCGAAAGTCGGAGAAGCTCAAGGATGGTACCGATCGATGCGCGCTACCCCATTTAGTGGGGGTAGAGCCTACTTGCAAGTCTCTCCGACCTTCACAAAAAAAGTTATTCAAGAATATCTCTTTCTCCTATGTGCTTTCATCCCTAACCCTAACCCTAACCCTTCCGAAAGTCGGAGAAGCTCAAGGATGGTACCGATCGATGCGCGCTACCCCATTTAGTGGGGGTAGAGCCTACTTGCAAGTCTCTCCGACCTTCACAAAAAAAGTTATTCAAGAATATCTCCTCAGATTTGGGGGAATTTCGTCGGTCGACCTCTTCCGAAGGTCGTACAAGCTCGGGGATGGTACCAATCGATCTGCAGGACCCAAATTAGTCCAGATGCAACCACTTTCCAAGTCTCTCCGACCTTCACAAAAAAAGTTATTCAAGAATATCTCTTTCTCCTATGTGCTTTCATCCCTAACCCTAACCCTAACCCTTCCGAAAGTCGGAGAAGCTCAAGGATGGTACCGATCGATGCGCACTACCCCATTTAGTGGGGGTACAGCCTACTTGCAAGTCTCTCCGACCTTCACAAAAAAAGTTATTCAAGAATATCTCTTTCTCCTATGTGCTTTCATCCCTAACCCTAACCCTAACCCTTCCGAAAGTCGGAGAAGCTCAAGGATGGTACCGATCGATGCGCGCTACCCCATTTAGTGGGGGTAGAGCCTACTTGCAAGTCTCTCCGACCTTCACAAAAAAAGTTATTCAAGAATATCTCCTCAGATTTGGGGGAATTTCGTCGGTCGACCTCTTCCGAAGGTCGTACAAGCTCGGGGATGGTACCAATCGATCCGCAGGACCCAAATTAGTCCAGATGCAACCACTTTACAAGTCTCTCCGACCTTCACAAAAAAAGTTATTCAAGAATATCTCTTTCTCCTATGTGCTTTCATCCCTAACCCTAACCCTAACCCTTCCGAAAGTCGGAGAAGCTCAAGGATGGTACCGATCGATGCGCGCTACCCCATTTAGTGGGGGTAGAGCCTACTTGCAAGTCTCTCCGACCTTCACAAAAAAAGTTATTCAAGAATATCTCTTTCTCCTATGTGCTTTCATCCCTAACCCTAACCCTAACCCTTCCGAAAGTCGGAGAAGCTCAAGGATGGTACCGATCGATGCGCGCTACCCCATTTAGTGGGGGTAGAGCCTACTTGCAAGTCTCTCCGACCTTCACAAAAAAAGTTATTCAAGAATATCTCCTCAGATTTGGGGGAATTTCGTCGGTCGACCTCTTCCGAAGGTCGTACAAGCTCGGGGATGGTACCAATCGATCTGCAGGACCCAAATTAGTCCAGATGCAACCACTTTCCAAGTCTCTCCGACCTTCACAAAAAAAGTTATTCAAGAATATCTCTTTCTCCTATGTGCTTTCATCCCTAACCCTAACCCTAACCCTTCCGAAAGTCGGAGAAGCTCAAAGATGGTACCGATCGATGCGCACTACCCCATTTAGTGGGGGTACAGCCTACTTGCAAGTCTCTCCGACCTTCACAAAAAAAGTTATTCAAGAATATCTCTTTCTCCTATGTGCTTTCATCCCTAACCCTAACCCTAACCCTTCCGAAAGTCGGAGAAGCTCAAGGATGGTACCGATCGATGCGCGCTACCCCATTTAGTGGGGGTAGAGCCTACTTGCAAGTCTCTCCGACCTTCACAAAAAAAGTTATTCAAGAATATCTCCTCAGATTTGGGGGAATTTCGTCGGTCGACCTCTTCCGAAGGTCGTACAAGCTCGGGGATGGTACCAATCGATCCGCAGGACCCAAATTAGTCCAGATGCAACCACTTTCCAAGTCTCTCCGACCTTCACAAAAAAAGTTATTCAAGAATATCTCTTTCTCCTATGTGCTTTCATCCCTAACCCTAACCCTAACCCTTCCGAAAGTCGGAGAAGCTCAAAGATGGTACCGATCGATGCGCGCTACCCCATTTAGTGGGGGTAGAGCCTACTTGCAAGTCTCTCCGACCTTCACAAAAAAAGTTATTCAAGAATATCTCTTTCTCCTATGTGCTTTCATCCCTAACCCTAACCCTAACCCTTCCGAAGGTCGTACAAGCTCGGGGATGGTACCAATCGATCTGCAGGACCCAAATTAGTCCAGATGCAACCACTTTCCAAGTCTCTCCGACCTTCACAAAAAAAGTTATTCAAGAATATCTCTTTCTCCTATGTGCTTTCATCCCTAACCCTAACCCTAACCCTTCCGAAAGTCGGAGAAGCTCAAGGATGGTACCGATCGATGCGCACTACCCCATTTAGTGGGGGTACAGCCTACTTGCAAGTCTCTCCGACCTTCACAAAAAAAGTTATTCAAGAATATCTCTTTCTCCTATGTGCTTTCATCCCTAACCCTAACCCTAACCCTTCCGAAAGTCGGAGAAGCTCAAGGATGGTACCGATCGATGCGCGCTACCCCATTTAGTGGGGGTAGAGCCTACTTGCAAGTCTCTCCGACCTTCACAAAAAAAGTTATTCAAGAATATCTCCTCAGATTTGGGGGAATTTCGTCGGTCGACCTCTTCCGAAGGTCGTACAAGCTCGGGGATGGTACCAATCGATCCGCAGGACCCAAATTAGTCCAGATGCAACCACTTTACAAGTCTCTCCGACCTTCACAAAAAAAGTTATTCAAGAATATCTCTTTCTCCTATGTGCTTTCATCCCTAACCCTAACCCTAACCCTTCCGAAAGTCGGAGAAGCTCAAGGATGGTACCGATCGATGCGCGCTACCCCATTTAGTGGGGGTAGAGCCTACTTGCAAGTCTCTCCGACCTTCACAAAAAAAGTTATTCAAGAATATCTCTTTCTCCTATGTGCTTTCATCCCTAACCCTAACCCTAACCCTTCCGAAAGTCGGAGAAGCTCAAGGATGGTACCGATCGATGCGCGCTACCCCATTTAGTGGGGGTAGAGCCTACTTGCAAGTCTCTCCGACCTTCACAAAAAAAGTTATTCAAGAATATCTCCTCAGATTTGGGGGAATTTCGTCGGTCGACCTCTTCCGAAGGTCGTACAAGCTCGGGGATGGTACCAATCGATCTGCAGGACCCAAATTAGTCCAGATGCAACCACTTTCCAAGTCTCTCCGACCTTCACAAAAAAAGTTATTCAAGAATATCTCTTTCTCCTATGTGCTTTCATCCCTAACCCTAACCCTAACCCTTCCGAAAGTCGGAGAAGCTCAAGGATGGTACCGATCGATGCGCACTACCCCATTTAGTGGGGGTACAGCCTACTTGCAAGTCTCTCCGACCTTCACAAAAAAAGTTATTCAAGAATATCTCTTTCTCCTATGTGCTTTCATCCCTAACCCTAACCCTAACCCTTCCGAAAGTCGGAGAAGCTCAAGGATGGTACCGATCGATGCGCGCTACCCCATTTAGTGGGGGTAGAGCCTACTTGCAAGTCTCTCCGACCTTCACAAAAAAAGTTATTCAAGAATATCTCCTCAGATTTGGGGGAATTTCGTCGGTCGACCTCTTCCGAAGGTCGTACAAGCTCGGGGATGGTACCAATCGATCTGCAGGACCCAAATTAGTCCAGATGCAACCACTTTCCAAGTCTCTCCGACCTTCACAAAAAAAGTTATTCAAGAATATCTCTTTCTCCTATGTGCTTTCATCCCTAACCCTAACCCTAACCCTTCCGAAAGTCGGAGAAGCTCAAGGATGGTACCGATCGATGCGCACTACCCCATTTAGTGGGGGTACAGCCTACTTGCAAGTCTCTCCGACCTTCACAAAAAAAGTTATTCAAGAATATCTCTTTCTCCTATGTGCTTTCATCCCTAACCCTAACCCTAACCCTTCCGAAAGTCGGAGAAGCTCAAGGATGGTACCGATCGATGCGCGCTACCCCATTTAGTGGGGGTAGAGCCTACTTGCAAGTCTCTCCGACCTTCACAAAAAAAGTTATTCAAGAATATCTCCTCAGATTTGGGGGAATTTCGTCGGTCGACCTCTTCCGAAGGTCGTACAAGCTCGGGGATGGTACCAATCGATCTGCAGGACCCAAATTAGTCCAGATGCAACCACTTTCCAAGTCTCTCCGACCTTCACAAAAAAAGTTATTCAAGAATATCTCTTTCTCCTATGTGCTTTCATCCCTAACCCTAACCCTAACCCTTCCGAAAGTCGGAGAAGCTCAAGGATGGTACCGATCGATGCGCACTACCCCATTTAGTGGGGGTACAGCCTACTTGCAAGTCTCTCCGACCTTCACAAAAAAAGTTATTCAAGAATATCTCTTTCTCCTATGTGCTTTCATCCCTAACCCTAACCCTAACCCTTCCGAAAGTCGGAGAAGCTCAAGGATGGTACCGATCGATGCGCGCTACCCCATTTAGTGGGGGTAGAGCCTACTTGCAAGTCTCTCCGACCTTCACAAAAAAAGTTATTCAAGAATATCTCCTCAGATTTGGGGGAATTTCGTCGGTCGACCTCTTCCAAAGGTCGTACAAGCTCGGGGATGGTACCAATCGATCCGCAGGACCCAAATTAGTCCAGATGCAACCACTTTCCAAGTCTCTCCGACCTTCACAAAAAAAGTTATTCAAGAATATCTCTTTCTCCTATGTGCTTTCATCCCTAACCCTAACCCTAACCCTTCCGAAAGTCGGAGAAGCTCAAGGATGGTACCGATCGATGAGCGCTACCCCATTTAGTGGGGGTAGAGCCTACTTGCAAGTCTCTCCGACCTTCACAAAAAAAGTTATTCAAGAATATCTCTTTCTCCTATGTGCTTTCATTCCTAACCCTAACCCTAACCCTTCCGAAAGTCGGAGAAGCTCAAGGATGGTACCGATCGATGCGCGCTACCCCATTTAGTGGGGGTAGAGCCTACTTGCAAGTCTCTCCGACCTTCACAAAAAAAGTTATTCAAGAATATCTCCTCAGATTTGGGGGAATTTCGTCGGTCGACCTCTTCCGAAGGTCGTACAAGCTCGGGGATGGTACCAATCGATCCGCAGGACCCAAATTAGTCCAGATGCAACCACTTTTCAAGTCTCTCCGACCTTCACAAAAAAAGTTATTCAAGAATATCTCTTTCTCCTATGTGCTTTCATCCCTAACCCTAACCCTAACCCTTCCGAAAGTCGGAGAAGCTCAAGGATGGTACCGATCGATGCGCGTTACCCCATTTAGTGGGGGTAGAGCCTACTTGCAAGTCTCTCCGACCTTCACAAAAAAAGTTATTCAAGAATATCTCTTTCTCCTATGTGCTTTCATCCCTAACCCTAACCCTAACCCTTCCGAAAGTCGGAGAAGCTCAAGGATGGTACCGATCGATGCGCGCTACCCCATTTAGTGGGGGTAGAGCCTACTTGCAAGTCTCTCCGACCTTCACAAAAAAAGTTATTCAAGAATATCTCCTCAGATTTGGGGGAATTTCGTCGGTCGACCTCTTCCGAAGGTCGTACAAGCTCGGGGATGGTACCAATCGATCTGCAGGACCCAAATTAGTCCAGATGCAACCACTTTCCAAGTCTCTCCGACCTTCACAAAAAAAGTTATTCAAGAATATCTCTTTCTCCTATGTGCTTTCATCCCTAACCCTAACCCTAACCCTTCCGAAAGTCGGAGAAGCTCAAGGATGGTACCGATCGATGCGCACTACCCCATTTAGTGGGGGTACAGCCTACTTGCAAGTCTCTCCGACCTTCACAAAAAAAGTTATTCAAGAATATCTCTTTCTCCTATGTGCTTTCATCCCTAACCCTAACCCTAACCCTTCCGAAAGTCGGAGAAGCTCAAGGATGGTACCGATCGATGCGCGCTACCCCATTTAGTGGGGGTAGAGCCTACTTGCAAGTCTCTCCGACCTTCACAAAAAAAGTTATTCAAGAATATCTCCTCAGATTTGGGGGAATTTCGTCGGTCGACCTCTTCCGAAGGTCGTACAAGCTCGGGGATGGTACCAATCGATCTGCAGGACCCAAATTAGTCCAGATGCAACCACTTTACAAGTCTCTCCGACCTTCACAAAAAAAGTTATTCAAGAATATCTCTTTCTCCTATGTGCTTTCATCCCTAACCCTAACCCTAACCCTTCCGAAAGTCGGAGAAGCTCAAGGATGGTACCGATCGATGCGCGCTACCCCATTTAGTGGGGGTAGAGCCTACTTGCAAGTCTCTCCGACCTTCACAAAAAAAGTTATTCAAGAATATCTCTTTCTCCTATGTGCTTTCATCCCTAACCCTAACCCTAACCCTTCCGAAAGTCGGAGAAGCTCAAGGATGGTACCGATCGATGCGCGCTACCCCATTTAGTGGGGGTAGAGCCTACTTGCAAGTCTCTCCGACCTTCACAAAAAAAGTTATTCAAGAATATCTCCTCAGATTTGGGGGAATTTCGTCGGTCGACCTCTTCCGAAGGTCGTACAAGCTCGGGGATGGTACCAATCGATCTGCAGGACCCAAATTAGTCCAGATGCAACCACTTTCCAAGTCTCTCCGACCTTCACAAAAAAAGTTATTCAAGAATATCTCTTTCTCCTATGTGCTTTCATCCCTAACCCTAACCCTAACCCTTCCGAAAGTCGGAGAAGCTCAAGGATGGTACCGATCGATGCGCACTACCCCATTTAGTGGGGGTACAGCCTACTTGCAAGTCTCTCCGACCTTCACAAAAAAAGTTATTCAAGAATATCTCTTTCTCCTATGTGCTTTCATCCCTAACCCTAACCCTAACCCTTCCGAAAGTCGGAGAAGCTCAAGGATGGTACCGATCGATGCGCGCTACCCCATTTAGTGGGGGTAGAGCCTACTTGCAAGTCTCTCCGACCTTCACAAAAAAAGTTATTCAAGAATATCTCCTCAGATTTGGGGGAATTTCGTCGGTCGACCTCTTCCGAAGGTCGTACAAGCTCGGGGATGGTACCAATCGATCTGCAGGACCCAAATTAGTCCAGATGCAACCACTTTCCAAGTCTCTCCGACCTTCACAAAAAAAGTTATTCAAGAATATCTCTTTCTCCTATGTGCTTTCATCCCTAACCCTAACCCTAACCCTTCCGAAAGTCGGAGAAGCTCAAGGATGGTACCGATCGATGCGCACTACCCCATTTAGTGGGGGTACAGCCTACTTGCAAGTCTCTCCGACCTTCACAAAAAAAGTTATTCAAGAATATCTCTTTCTCCTATGTGCTTTCATCCCTAACCCTAACCCTAACCCTTCCGAAAGTCGGAGAAGCTCAAGGATGGTACCGATCGATGCGCGCTACCCCATTTAGTGGGGGTAGAGCCTACTTGCAAGTCTCTCCGACCTTCACAAAAAAAGTTATTCAAGAATATCTCCTCAGATTTGGGGGAATTTCGTCGGTCGACCTCTTCCAAAGGTCGTACAAGCTCGGGGATGGTACCAATCGATCCGCAGGACCCAAATTAGTCCAGATGCAACCACTTTCCAAGTCTCTCCGACCTTCACAAAAAAAGTTATTCAAGAATATCTCTTTCTCCTATGTGCTTTCATCCCTAACCCTAACCCTTCCGAAAGTCGGAGAAGCTCAAGGATGGTACCGATCGATGAGCGCTACCCCATTTAGTGGGGGTAGAGCCTACTTGCAAGTCTCTCCGACCTTCACAAAAAAAGTTATTCAAGAATATCTCTTTCTCCTATGTGCTTTCATTCCTAACCCTAACCCTAACCCTTCCGAAAGTCGGAGAAGCTCAAGGATGGTACCGATCGATGCGCGCTACCCCATTTAGTGGGGGTAGAGCCTACTTGCAAGTCTCTCCGACCTTCACAAAAAAAGTTATTCAAGAATATCTCCTCAGATTTGGGGGAATTTCGTCGGTCGACCTCTTCCGAAGGTCGTACAAGCTCGGGGATGGTACCAATCGATCCGCAGGACCCAAATTAGTCCAGATGCAACCACTTTCCAAGTCTCTCCGACCTTCACAAAAAAAGTTATTCAAGAATATCTCTTTCTCCTATGTGCTTTCATCCCTAACCCTAACCCTAACCCTTCCGAAAGTCGGAGAAGCTCAAGGATGGTACCGATCGATGCGCGTTACCCCATTTAGTGGGGGTAGAGCCTACTTGCAAGTCTCTCCGACCTTCACAAAAAAAGTTATTCAAGAATATCTCTTTCTCCTATGTGCTTTCATCCCTAACCCTAACCCTAACCCTTCCGAAAGTCGGAGAAGCTCAAGGATGGTACCGATCGATGCGCGCTACCCCATTTAGTGGGGGTAGAGCCTACTTGCAAGTCTCTCCGACCTTCACAAAAAAAGTTATTCAAGAATATCTCCTCAGATTTGGGGGAATTTCGTCGGTCGACCTCTTCCGAAGGTCGTACAAGCTCGGGGATGGTACCAATCGATCTGCAGGACCCAAATTAGTCCAGATGCAACCACTTTCCAAGTCTCTCCGACCTTCACAAAAAAAGTTATTCAAGAATATCTCTTTCTCCTATGTGCTTTCATCCCTAACCCTAACCCTAACCCTTCCGAAAGTCGGAGAAGCTCAAGGATGGTACCGATCGATGCGCACTACCCCATTTAGTGGGGGTACAGCCTACTTGCAAGTCTCTCCGACCTTCACAAAAAAAGTTATTCAAGAATATCTCTTTCTCCTATGTGCTTTCATCCCTAACCCTAACCCTAACCCTTCCGAAAGTCGGAGAAGCTCAAGGATGGTACCGATCGATGCGCGCTACCCCATTTAGTGGGGGTAGAGCCTACTTGCAAGTCTCTCCGACCTTCACAAAAAAAGTTATTCAAGAATATCTCCTCAGATTTGGGGGAATTTCGTCGGTCGACCTCTTCCGAAGGTCGTACAAGCTCGGGGATGGTACCAATCGATCCGCAGGACCCAAATTAGTCCAGATGCAACCACTTTACAAGTCTCTCCGACCTTCACAAAAAAAGTTATTCAAGAATATCTCTTTCTCCTATGTGCTTTCATCCCTAACCCTAACCCTAACCCTTCCGAAAGTCGGAGAAGCTCAAAGATGGTACCGATCGATGCGCGCTACCCCATTTAGTGGGGGTAGAGCCTACTTGCAAGTCTCTCCGACCTTCACAAAAAAAGTTATTCAAGAATATCTCTTTCTCCTATGTGCTTTCATCCCTAACCCTAACCCTAACCCTTCCGAAGGTCGTACAAGCTCGGGGATGGTACCAATCGATCTGCAGGACCCAAATTAGTCCAGATGCAACCACTTTCCAAGTCTCTCCGACCTTCACAAAAAAAGTTATTCAAGAATATCTCTTTCTCCTATGTGCTTTCATCCCTAACCCTAACCCTAACCCTTCCGAAAGTCGGAGAAGCTCAAGGATGGTACCGATCGATGCGCACTACCCCATTTAGTGGGGGTACAGCCTACTTGCAAGTCTCTCCGACCTTCACAAAAAAAGTTATTCAAGAATATCTCTTTCTCCTATGTGCTTTCATCCCTAACCCTAACCCTAACCCTTCCGAAAGTCGGAGAAGCTCAAGGATGGTACCGATCGATGCGCGCTACCCCATTTAGTGGGGGTAGAGCCTACTTGCAAGTCTCTCCGACCTTCACAAAAAAAGTTATTCAAGAATATCTCCTCAGATTTGGGGGAATTTCGTCGGTCGACCTCTTCCGAAGGTCGTACAAGCTCGGGGATGGTACCAATCGATCCGCAGGACCCAAATTAGTCCAGATGCAACCACTTTACAAGTCTCTCCGACCTTCACAAAAAAAGTTATTCAAGAATATCTCTTTCTCCTATGTGCTTTCATCCCTAACCCTAACCCTAACCCTTCCGAAAGTCGGAGAAGCTCAAGGATGGTACCGATCGATGCGCGTTACCCCATTTAGTGGGGGTAGAGCCTACTTGCAAGTCTCTCCGACCTTCACAAAAAAAGTTATTCAAGAATATCTCTTTCTCCTATGTGCTTTCATCCCTAACCCTAACCCTAACCCTTCCGAAAGTCGGAGAAGCTCAAGGATGGTACCGATCGATGCGCGCTACCCCATTTAGTGGGGGTAGAGCCTACTTGCAAGTCTCTCCGACCTTCACAAAAAAAGTTATTCAAGAATATCTCCTCAGATTTGGGGGAATTTCGTCGGTCGACCTCTTCCGAAGGTCGTACAAGCTCGGGGATGGTACCAATCGATCTGCAGGACCCAAATTAGTCCAGATGCAACCACTTTCCAAGTCTCTCCGACCTTCACAAAAAAAGTTATTCAAGAATATCTCTTTCTCCTATGTGCTTTCATCCCTAACCCTAACCCTAACCCTTCCGAAAGTCGGAGAAGCTCAAGGATGGTACCGATCGATGCGCACTACCCCATTTAGTGGGGGTACAGCCTACTTGCAAGTCTCTCCGACCTTCACAAAAAAAGTTATTCAAGAATATCTCTTTCTCCTATGTGCTTTCATCCCTAACCCTAACCCTAACCCTTCCGAAAGTCGGAGAAGCTCAAGGATGGTACCGATCGATGCGCGCTACCCCATTTAGTGGGGGTAGAGCCTACTTGCAAGTCTCTCCGACCTTCACAAAAAAAGTTATTCAAGAATATCTCCTCAGATTTGGGGGAATTTCGTCGGTCGACCTCTTCCGAAGGTCGTACAAGCTCGGGGATGGTACCAATCGATCTGCAGGACCCAAATTAGTCCAGATGCAACCACTTTACAAGTCTCTCCGACCTTCACAAAAAAAGTTATTCAAGAATATCTCTTTCTCCTATGTGCTTTCATCCCTAACCCTAACCCTAACCCTTCCGAAAGTCGGAGAAGCTCAAGGATGGTACCGATCGATGCGCGCTACCCCATTTAGTGGGGGTAGAGCCTACTTGCAAGTCTCTCCGACCTTCACAAAAAAAGTTATTCAAGAATATCTCTTTCTCCTATGTGCTTTCATCCCTAACCCTAACCCTAACCCTTCCGAAAGTCGGAGAAGCTCAAGGATGGTACCGATCGATGCGCGCTACCCCATTTAGTGGGGGTAGAGCCTACTTGCAAGTCTCTCCGACCTTCACAAAAAAAGTTATTCAAGAATATCTCCTCAGATTTGGGGGAATTTCGTCGGTCGACCTCTTCCGAAGGTCGTACAAGCTCGGGGATGGTACCAATCGATCTGCAGGACCCAAATTAGTCCAGATGCAACCACTTTCCAAGTCTCTCCGACCTTCACAAAAAAAGTTATTCAAGAATATCTCTTTCTCCTATGTGCTTTCATCCCTAACCCTAACCCTAACCCTTCCGAAAGTCGGAGAAGCTCAAGGATGGTACCGATCGATGCGCACTACCCCATTTAGTGGGGGTACAGCCTACTTGCAAGTCTCTCCGACCTTCACAAAAAAAGTTATTCAAGAATATCTCTTTCTCCTATGTGCTTTCATCCCTAACCCTAACCCTAACCCTTCCGAAAGTCGGAGAAGCTCAAGGATGGTACCGATCGATGCGCGCTACCCCATTTAGTGGGGGTAGAGCCTACTTGCAAGTCTCTCCGACCTTCACAAAAAAAGTTATTCAAGAATATCTCCTCAGATTTGGGGGAATTTCGTCGGTCGACCTCTTCCGAAGGTCGTACAAGCTCGGGGATGGTACCAATCGATCTGCAGGACCCAAATTAGTCCAGATGCAACCACTTTCCAAGTCTCTCCGACCTTCACAAAAAAAGTTATTCAAGAATATCTCTTTCTCCTATGTGCTTTCATCCCTAACCCTAACCCTAACCCTTCCGAAAGTCGGAGAAGCTCAAGGATGGTACCGATCGATGCGCACTACCCCATTTAGTGGGGGTACAGCCTACTTGCAAGTCTCTCCGACCTTCACAAAAAAAGTTATTCAAGAATATCTCTTTCTCCTATGTGCTTTCATCCCTAACCCTAACCCTAACCCTTCCGAAAGTCGGAGAAGCTCAAGGATGGTACCGATCGATGCGCGCTACCCCATTTAGTGGGGGTAGAGCCTACTTGCAAGTCTCTCCGACCTTCACAAAAAAAGTTATTCAAGAATATCTCCTCAGATTTGGGGGAATTTCGTCGGTCGACCTCTTCCAAAGGTCGTACAAGCTCGGGGATGGTACCAATCGATCCGCAGGACCCAAATTAGTCCAGATGCAACCACTTTCCAAGTCTCTCCGACCTTCACAAAAAAAGTTATTCAAGAATATCTCTTTCTCCTATGTGCTTTCATCCCTAACCCTAACCCTAACCCTTCCGAAAGTCGGAGAAGCTCAAGGATGGTACCGATCGATGCGCGCTACCCCATTTAGTGGGGGTAGAGCCTACTTGCAAGTCTCTCCGACCTTCACAAAAAAAGTTATTCAAGAATATCTCTTTCTCCTATGTGCTTTCATTCCTAACCCTAACCCTAACCCTTCCGAAAGTCGGAGAAGCTCAAGGATGGTACCGATCGATGCGCGCTACCCCATTTAGTGGGGGTAGAGCCTACTTGCAAGTCTCTCCGACCTTCACAAAAAAAGTTATTCAAGAATATCTCCTCAGATTTGGGGGAATTTCGTCGGTCGACCTCTTCCGAAGGTCGTACAAGCTCGGGGATGGTACCAATCGATCCGCAGGACCCAAATTAGTCCAGATGCAACCACTTTCCAAGTCTCTCCGACCTTCACAAAAAAAGTTATTCAAGAATATCTCTTTCTCCTATGTGCTTTCATCCCTAACCCTAACCCTAACCCTTCCGAAAGTCGGAGAAGCTCAAGGATGGTACCGATCGATGCGCGTTACCCCATTTAGTGGGGGTAGAGCCTACTTGCAAGTCTCTCCGACCTTCACAAAAAAAGTTATTCAAGAATATCTCTTTCTCCTATGTGCTTTCATCCCTAACCCTAACCCTAACCCTTCCGAAAGTCGGAGAAGCTCAAGGATGGTACCGATCGATGCGCGCTACCCCATTTAGTGGGGGTAGAGCCTACTTGCAAGTCTCTCCGACCTTCACAAAAAAAGTTATTCAAGAATATCTCCTCAGATTTGGGGGAATTTCGTCGGTCGACCTCTTCCGAAGGTCGTACAAGCTCGGGGATGGTACCAATCGATCTGCAGGACCCAAATTAGTCCAGATGCAACCACTTTCCAAGTCTCTCCGACCTTCACAAAAAAAGTTATTCAAGAATATCTCTTTCTCCTATGTGCTTTCATCCCTAACCCTAACCCTAACCCTTCCGAAAGTCGGAGAAGCTCAAGGATGGTACCGATCGATGCGCACTACCCCATTTAGTGGGGGTACAGCCTACTTGCAAGTCTCTCCGACCTTCACAAAAAAAGTTATTCAAGAATATCTCTTTCTCCTATGTGCTTTCATCCCTAACCCTAACCCTAACCCTTCCGAAAGTCGGAGAAGCTCAAGGATGGTACCGATCGATGCGCGCTACCCCATTTAGTGGGGGTAGAGCCTACTTGCAAGTCTCTCCGACCTTCACAAAAAAAGTTATTCAAGAATATCTCCTCAGATTTGGGGGAATTTCGTCGGTCGACCTCTTCCGAAGGTCGTACAAGCTCGGGGATGGTACCAATCGATCTGCAGGACCCAAATTAGTCCAGATGCAACCACTTTCCAAGTCTCTCCGACCTTCACAAAAAAAGTTATTCAAGAATATCTCTTTCTCCTATGTGCTTTCATCCCTAACCCTAACCCTAACCCTTCCGAAAGTCGGAGAAGCTCAAGGATGGTACCGATCGATGCGCACTACCCCATTTAGTGGGGGTACAGCCTACTTGCAAGTCTCTCCGACCTTCACAAAAAAAGTTATTCAAGAATATCTCTTTCTCCTATGTGCTTTCATCCCTAACCCTAACCCTAACCCTTCCGAAAGTCGGAGAAGCTCAAGGATGGTACCGATCGATGCGCGCTACCCCATTTAGTGGGGGTAGAGCCTACTTGCAAGTCTCTCCGACCTTCACAAAAAAAGTTATTCAAGAATATCTCCTCAGATTTGGGGGAATTTCGTCGGTCGACCTCTTCCAAAGGTCGTACAAGCTCGGGGATGGTACCAATCGATCCGCAGGACCCAAATTAGTCCAGATGCAACCACTTTCCAAGTCTCTCCGACCTTCACAAAAAAAGTTATTCAAGAATATCTCTTTCTCCTATGTGCTTTCATCCCTAACCCTAACCCTAACCCTTCCGAAAGTCGGAGAAGCTCAAGGATGGTACCGATCGATGCGCGCTACCCCATTTAGTGGGGGTAGAGCCTACTTGCAAGTCTCTCCGACCTTCACAAAAAAAGTTATTCAAGAATATCTCCTCAGATTTGGGGGAATTTCGTCGGTCGACCTCTTCCGAAGGTCGTACAAGCTCGGGGATGGTACCAATCGATCCGCAGGACCCAAATTAGTCCAGATGCAACCACTTTCCAAGTCTCTCCGACCTTCACAAAAAAAGTTATTCAAGAATATCTCTTTCTCCTATGTGCTTTCATCCCTAACCCTAACCCTAACCCTTCCGAAAGTCGGAGAAGCTCAAGGATGGTACCGATCGATGCGCGTTACCCCATTTAGTGGGGGTAGAGCCTACTTGCAAGTCTCTCCAACCTTCACAAAAAAAGTTATTCAAGAATATCTCTTTCTCCTATGTGCTTTCATCCCTAACCCTAACCCTAACCCTTCCGAAAGTCGGAGAAGCTCAAGGATGGTACCGATCGATGCGCGCTACCCCATTTAGTGGGGGTAGAGCCTACTTGCAAGTCTCTCCGACCTTCACAAAAAAAGTTATTCAAGAATATCTCCTCAGATTTGGGGGAATTTCGTCGGTCGACCTCTTCCGAAGGTCGTACAAGCTCGGGGATGGTACCAATCGATCTGCAGGACCCAAATTAGTCCAGATGCAACCACTTTCCAAGTCTCTCCGACCTTCACAAAAAAAGTTATTCAAGAATATCTCTTTCTCCTATGTGCTTTCATCCCTAACCCTAACCCTAACCCTTCCGAAAGTCGGAGAAGCTCAAGGATGGTACCGATCGATGCGCACTACCCCATTTAGTGGGGGTACAGCCTACTTGCAAGTCTCTCCGACCTTCACAAAAAAAGTTATTCAAGAATATCTCTTTCTCCTATGTGCTTTCATCCCTAACCCTAACCCTAACCCTTCCGAAAGTCGGAGAAGCTCAAGGATGGTACCGATCGATGCGCGCTACCCCATTTAGTGGGGGTAGAGCCTACTTGCAAGTCTCTCCGACCTTCACAAAAAAAGTTATTCAAGAATATCTCCTCAGATTTGGGGGAATTTCGTCGGTCGACCTCTTCCGAAGGTCGTACAAGCTCGGGGATGGTACCAATCGATCCGCAGGACCCAAATTAGTCCAGATGCAACCACTTTCCAAGTCTCTCCGACCTTCACAAAAAAAGTTATTCAAGAATATCTCTTTCTCCTATGTGCTTTCATCCCTAACCCTAACCCTAACCCTTCCGAAAGTCGGAGAAGCTCAAGGATGGTACCGATCGATGCGCGCTACCCCATTTAGTGGGGGTAGAGCCTACTTGCAAGTCTCTCCGACCTTCACAAAAAAAGTTATTCAAGAATATCTCTTTCTCCTATGTGCTTTCATTCCTAACCCTAACCCTAACCCTTCCGAAAGTCGGAGAAGCTCAAGGATGGTACCGATCGATGCGCGCTACCCCATTTAGTGGGGGTAGAGCCTACTTGCAAGTCTCTCCGACCTTCACAAAAAAAGTTATTCAAGAATATCTCCTCAGATTTGGGGGAATTTCGTCGGTCGACCTCTTCCGAAGGTCGTACAAGCTCGGGGATGGTACCAATCGATCCGCAGGACCCAAATTAGTCCAGATGCAACCACTTTCCAAGTCTCTCCGACCTTCACAAAAAAAGTTATTCAAGAATATCTCTTTCTCCTATGTGCTTTCATCCCTAACCCTAACCCTAACCCTTCCGAAAGTCGGAGAAGCTCAAGGATGGTACCGATCGATGTGCGCTACCCCATTTAGTGGGGGTAGAGCCTACTTGCAAGTCTCTCCGACCTTCACAAAAAAAGTTATTCAAGAATATCTCCTCAGATTTGGGGGAATTTCGTCGGTCGACCTCTTCCGAAGGTCGTACAAGCTCGGGGATGGTACCAATCGATCTGCAGGACCCAAATTAGTCCAGATGCAACCACTTTCCAAGTCTCTCCGACCTTCACAAAAAAAGTTATTCAAGAATATCTCTTTCTCCTATGTGCTTTCATCCCTAACCCTAACCCTAACCCTTCCGAAAGTCGGAGAAGCTCAAGGATGGTACCGATCGATGCGCACTACCCCATTTAGTGGGGGTACAGCCTACTTGCAAGTCTCTCCGACCTTCACAAAAAAAGTTATTCAAGAATATCTCTTTCTCCTATGTGCTTTCATCCCTAACCCTAACCCTAACCCTTCCGAAAGTCGGAGAAGCTCAAAGATGGTACCGATCGATGCGCGCTACCCCATTTAGTGGGGGTAGAGCCTACTTGCAAGTCTCTCCGACCTTCACAAAAAAAGTTATTCAAGAATATCTCCTCAGATTTGGGGGAATTTCGTCGGTCGACCTCTTCCGAAGGTCGTACAAGCTCGGGGATGGTACCAATCGATCCGCAGGACCCAAATTAGTCCAGATGCAACCACTTTCCAAGTCTCTCCGACCTTCACAAAAAAAGTTATTCAAGAATATCTCTTTCTCCTATGTGCTTTCATCCCTAACCCTAACCCTAACCCTTCCGAAAGTCGGAGAAGCTCAAGGATGGTACCGATCGATGCGCGCTACCCCATTTAGTGGGGGTAGAGCCTACTTGCAAGTCTCTCCGACCTTCACAAAAAAAGTTATTCAAGAATATCTCTTTCTCCTATGTGCTTTCATTCCTAACCCTAACCCTAACCCTTCCGAAAGTCGGAGAAGCTCAAGGATGGTACCGATCGATGCGCGCTACCCCATTTAGTGGGGGTAGAGCCTACTTGCAAGTCTCTCCGACCTTCACAAAAAAAGTTATTCAAGAATATCTCCTCAGATTTGGGGGAATTTCGTCGGTCGACCTCTTCCGAAGGTCGTACAAGCTCGGGGATGGTACCAATCGATCCGCAGGACCCAAATTAGTCCAGATGCAACCACTTTCCAAGTCTCTCCGACCTTCACAAAAAAAGTTATTCAAGAATATCTCTTTCTCCTATGTGCTTTCATCCCTAACCCTAACCCTTCCGAAAGTCGGAGAAGCTCAAAGATGGTACCGATCGATGTGCGCTACCCCATTTAGTGGGGGTAGAGCCTACTTGCAAGTCTCTCCGACCTTCACAAAAAAAGTTATTCAAGAATATCTCTTTCTCCTATGTGCTTTCATCCCTAACCCTAACCCTAACCCTTCCGAAAGTCGGAGAAGCTCAAGGATGGTACCGATCGATGCGCGCTACCCCATTTAGTGGGGGTAGAGCCTACTTGCAAGTCTCTCCGACCTTCACAAAAAAAGTTATTCAAGAATATCTCCTCAGATTTGGGGGAATTTCGTCGGTCGACCTCTTCCAAAGGTCGTACAAGCTCGGGGATGGTACCAATCGATCCGCAGGACCCAAATTAGTCCAGATGCAACCACTTTCCAAGTCTCTCCGACCTTCACAAAAAAAGTTATTCAAGAATATCTCTTTCTCCTATGTGCTTTCATCCCTAACCCTAACCCTTCCGAAAGTCGGAGAAGCTCAAGGATGGTACCGATCGATGTGCGCTACCCCATTTAGTGGGGGTAGAGCCTACTTGCAAGTCTCTCCGACCTTCACAAAAAAAGTTATTCAAGAATATCTCTTTCTCCTATGTGCTTTCATTCCTAACCCTAACCCTAACCCTTCCGAAAGTCGGAGAAGCTCAAGGATGGTACCGATCGATGCGCGCTACCCCATTTAGTGGGGGTAGAGCCTACTTGCAAGTCTCTCCGACCTTCACAAAAAAAGTTATTCAAGAATATCTCCTCAGATTTGGGGGAATTTCGTCGGTCGACCTCTTCCGAAGGTCGTACAAGCTCGGGGATGGTACCAATCGATCCGCAGGACCCAAATTAGTCCAGATGCAACCACTTTCCAAGTCTCTCCGACCTTCACAAAAAAAGTTATTCAAGAATATCTCTTTCTCCTATGTGCTTTCATCCCTAACCCTAACCCTTCCGAAAGTCGGAGAAGCTCAAAGATGGTACCGATCGATGTGCGCTACCCCATTTAGTGGGGGTAGAGCCTACTTGCAAGTCTCTCCGACCTTCACAAAAAAAGTTATTCAAGAATATCTCTTTCTCCTATGTGCTTTCATCCCTAACCCTAACCCTAACCCTTCCGAAAGTCGGAGAAGCTCAAGGATGGTACCGATCGATGCGCGCTACCCCATTTAGTGGGGGTAGAGCCTACTTGCAAGTCTCTCCGACCTTCACAAAAAAAGTTATTCAAGAATATCTCCTCAGATTTAGGGGAATTTCGTCGGTCGACCTCTTCCAAAGGTCGTACAAGCTCGGGGATGGTACCAATCGATCCGCAGGACCCAAATTAGTCCAGATGCAACCACTTTCCAAGTCTCTCCGACCTTCACAAAAAAAGTTATTCAAGAATATCTCTTTCTCCTATGTGCTTTCATCCCTAACCCTAACCCTTCCGAAAGTCGGAGAAGCTCAAGGATGGTACCGATCGATGTGCGCTACCCCATTTAGTGGGGGTAGAGCCTACTTGCAAGTCTCTCCGACCTTCACAAAAAAAGTTATTCAAGAATATCTCTTTCTCCTATGTGCTTTCATTCCTAACCCTAACCCTAACCCTTCCGAAAGTCGGAGAAGCTCAAGGATGGTACCGATCGATGCGCGCTACCCCATTTAGTGGGGGTAGAGCCTACTTGCAAGTCTCTCCGACCTTCACAAAAAAAGTTATTCAAGAATATCTCCTCAGATTTGGGGGAATTTCGTCGGTCGACCTCTTTCGAAGGTCGTACAAGCTCGGGGATGGTACCAATCGATCCGCAGGACCCAAATTAGTCCAGATGCAACCACTTTCCAAGTCTCTCCGACCTTCACAAAAAAAGTTATTCAAGAATATCTCTTTCTCCTATGTGCTTTCATCCCTAACCCTAACCCTAACCCTTCCGAAAGTCGGAGAAGCTCAAGGATGGTACCGATCGATGCGCGCTACCCCATTTAGTGGGGGTAGAGCCTACTTGCAAGTCTCTCCGACCTTCACAAAAAAAGTTATTCAAGAATATCTCTTTCTCCTATGTGCTTTCATCCCTAACCCTAACCCTAACCCTTCCGAAAGTCGGAGAAGCTCAAAGATGGTACCGATCGATGCGCGCTACCCCATTTAGTGGGGGTAGAGCCTACTTGCAAGTCTCTCCGACCTTTACAAAAAAAGTTATTCAAGAATATCTCCTCAGATTTGGGGGAATTTCGTCGGTCGACCTCTTCCGAAGGTCGTACAAGCTCGGGGATGGTACCAATCGATCCGCAGGACCCAAATTAGTCCAGATGCAACCACTTTCCAAGTCTCTCCGACCTTCACAAAAAAAGTTATTCAAGAATATCTCTTTCTCCTATGTGCTTTCATCCCTAACCCTAACCCTTCCGAAAGTCGGAGAAGCTCAAGGATGGTACCGATCGATGCGCGCTACCCCATTTAGTGGGGGTAAAGCCTACTTGCAAGTCTCTCCGACCTTCACAAAAAAAGTTATTCAAGAATATCTCTTTCTCCTATGTGCTTTCATCCCTAACCCTAACCCTAACCCTTCCGAAAGTCGGAGAAGCTCAAGGATGGTACCGATCGATGCGCGCTACCCCATTTAGTGGGGGTAGAGCCTACTTGCAAGTCTCTCCGACCTTCACAAAAAAAGTTATTCAAGAATATCTCCTCAGATTTGGGGGAATTTCGTCGGTCGACCTCTTCCGAAGGTCGTACAAGCTCGGGGATGGTACCAATCGATCCGCAGGACCCAAATTAGTCCAGATGCAACCACTTTCCAAGTCTCTCCGACCTTCACAAAAAAAGTTATTCAAGAATATCTCTTTCTCCTATGTGCTTTCATCCCTAACCCTAACCCTAACCCTTCCGAAAGTCGGAGAAGCTCAAGGATGGTACCGATCGATGCGCGCTACCCCATTTAGTGGGGGTAGAGCCTACTTGCAAGTCTCTCCGACCTTCACAAAAAAAGTTATTCAAGAATATCTCTTTCTCCTATGTGCTTTCATCCCTAACCCTAACCCTAACCCTTCCGAAAGTCGGAGAAGCTCAAAGATGGTACCGATCGATGCGCGCTACCCCATTTAGTGGGGGTAGAGCCTACTTGCAAGTCTCTCCGACCTTTACAAAAAAAGTTATTCAAGAATATCTCCTCAGATTTGGGGGAATTTCGTCGGTCGACCTCTTCCGAAGGTCGTACAAGCTCGGGGATGGTACCAATCGATCCGCAGGACCCAAATTAGTCCAGATGCAACCACTTTCCAAGTCTCTCCGACCTTCACAAAAAAAGTTATTCAAGAATATCTCTTTCTCCTATGTGCTTTCATCCCTAACCCTAACCCTTCCGAAAGTCGGAGAAGCTCAAGGATGGTACCGATCGATGCGCGCTACCCCATTTAGTGGGGGTAAAGCCTACTTGCAAGTCTCTCCGACCTTCACAAAAAAAGTTATTCAAGAATATCTCTTTCTCCTATGTGCTTTCATCCCTAACCCTAACCCTAACCCTTCCGAAAGTCGGAGAAGCTCAAGGATGGTACCGATCGATGTGCGCTACCCCATTTAGTGGGGGTAGAGCCTACTTGCAAGTCTCTCCGACCTTCACAAAAAAAGTTATTCAAGAATATCTCCTCAGATTTGGGGGAATTTCGTCGGTCGACCTCTTCCGAAGGTCGTACAAGCTCAAAGATGGTACCAATCGATCCGCAGGACCCAAATTAGTCCAGATGCAACCACTTTCCAAGTCTCTCCGACCTTCACAAAAAAAGTTATTCAAGAATATCTCTTTCTCCTATGTGCTTTCATCCCTAACCCTAACCCTAACCCTTCCGAAAGTCGGAAAAGCTCAAGGATGGTACCAATCGATGCGCGCTACCCCATTTAGTGGGGGTAGAGCCTACTTGCAAGTCTCTCCGACCTTCACAAAAAAAGTTATTCAAGAATATCTCCTCAGATTTGGGGGAATTTCGTCGGTCGACCTCTTCCGAAGGTCGTACAAGCTCGGGGATGGTACCAATCGATCTGCAGGACCCAAATTAGTCCAGATGCAACCACTTTACAAGTCTCTCCGACCTTCACAAAAAAAGTTATTCAAGAATATCTCTTTCTCCTATGTGCTTTCATCCCTAACCCTAACCCTAACCCTTCCGAAAGTCGGAGAAGCTCAAGGATGGTACCGATCGATGCGCGCTACCCCATTTAGTGGGGGTAGAGCCTACTTGCAAGTCTCTCCGACCTTCACAAAAAAAGTTATTCAAGAATATCTCTTTCTCCTATGTGCTTTCATCCCTAACCCTAACCCTAACCCTTCCGAAAGTCGGAGAAGCTCAAGGATGGTACCGATCGATGCGCGCTACCCCATTTAGTGGGGGTAGAGCCTACTTGCAAGTCTCTCCGACCTTCACAAAAAAAGTTATTCAAGAATATCTCCTCAGATTTGGGGGAATTTCGTCGGTCGACCTCTTCCGAAGGTCGTACAAGCTCGGGGATGGTACCAATCGATCTGCAGGACCCAAATTAGTCCAGATGCAACCACTTTCCAAGTCTCTCCGACCTTCACAAAAAAAGTTATTCAAGAATATCTCTTTCTCCTATGTGCTTTCATCCCTAACCCTAACCCTAACCCTTCCGAAAGTCGGAGAAGCTCAAGGATGGTACCGATCGATGCGCACTACCCCATTTAGTGGGGGTACAGCCTACTTGCAAGTCTCTCCGACCTTCACAAAAAAAGTTATTCAAGAATATCTCTTTCTCCTATGTGCTTTCATCCCTAACCCTAACCCTAACCCTTCCGAAAGTCGGAGAAGCTCAAGGATGGTACCGATCGATGCGCGCTACCCCATTTAGTGGGGGTAGAGCCTACTTGCAAGTCTCTCCGACCTTCACAAAAAAAGTTATTCAAGAATATCTCCTCAGATTTGGGGGAATTTCGTCGGTCGACCTCTTCCGAAGGTCGTACAAGCTCGGGGATGGTACCAATCGATCTGCAGGACCCAAATTAGTCCAGATGCAACCACTTTCCAAGTCTCTCCGACCTTCACAAAAAAAGTTATTCAAGAATATCTCTTTCTCCTATGTGCTTTCATCCCTAACCCTAACCCTAACCCTTCCGAAAGTCGGAGAAGCTCAAGGATGGTACCGATCGATGCGCACTACCCCATTTAGTGGGGGTACAGCCTACTTGCAAGTCTCTCCGACCTTCACAAAAAAAGTTATTCAAGAATATCTCTTTCTCCTATGTGCTTTCATCCCTAACCCTAACCCTAACCCTTCCGAAAGTCGGAGAAGCTCAAGGATGGTACCGATCGATGCGCGCTACCCCATTTAGTGGGGGTAGAGCCTACTTGCAAGTCTCTCCGACCTTCACAAAAAAAGTTATTCAAGAATATCTCCTCAGATTTGGGGGAATTTCGTCGGTCGACCTCTTCCAAAGGTCGTACAAGCTCGGGGATGGTACCAATCGATCCGCAGGACCCAAATTAGTCCAGATGCAACCACTTTCCAAGTCTCTCCGACCTTCACAAAAAAAGTTATTCAAGAATATCTCTTTCTCCTATGTGCTTTCATCCCTAACCCTAACCCTAACCCTTCCGAAAGTCGGAGAAGCTCAAGGATGGTACCGATCGATGCGCGCTACCCCATTTAGTGGGGGTAGAGCCTACTTGCAAGTCTCTCCGACCTTCACAAAAAAAGTTATTCAAGAATATCTCTTTCTCCTATGTGCTTTCATTCCTAACCCTAACCCTAACCCTTCCGAAAGTCGGAGAAGCTCAAGGATGGTACCGATCGATGCGCGCTACCCCATTTAGTGGGGGTAGAGCCTACTTGCAAGTCTCTCCGACCTTCACAAAAAAAGTTATTCAAGAATATCTCCTCAGATTTGGGGGAATTTCGTCGGTCGACCTCTTCCGAAGGTCGTACAAGCTCGGGGATGGTACCAATCGATCCGCAGGACCCAAATTAGTCCAGATGCAACCACTTTCCAAGTCTCTCCGACCTTCACAAAAAAAGTTATTCAAGAATATCTCTTTCTCCTATGTGCTTTCATCCCTAACCCTAACCCTAACCCTTCCGAAAGTCGGAGAAGCTCAAGGATGGTACCGATCGATGCGCGTTACCCCATTTAGTGGGGGTAGAGCCTACTTGCAAGTCTCTCCGACCTTCACAAAAAAAGTTATTCAAGAATATCTCTTTCTCCTATGTGCTTTCATCCCTAACCCTAACCCTAACCCTTCCGAAAGTCGGAGAAGCTCAAGGATGGTACCGATCGATGCGCGCTACCCCATTTAGTGGGGGTAGAGCCTACTTGCAAGTCTCTCCGACCTTCACAAAAAAAGTTATTCAAGAATATCTCCTCAGATTTGGGGGAATTTCGTCGGTCGACCTCTTCCGAAGGTCGTACAAGCTCGGGGATGGTACCAATCGATCTGCAGGACCCAAATTAGTCCAGATGCAACCACTTTCCAAGTCTCTCCGACCTTCACAAAAAAAGTTATTCAAGAATATCTCTTTCTCCTATGTGCTTTCATCCCTAACCCTAACCCTAACCCTTCCGAAAGTCGGAGAAGCTCAAGGATGGTACCGATCGATGCGCACTACCCCATTTAGTGGGGGTACAGCCTACTTGCAAGTCTCTCCGACCTTCACAAAAAAAGTTATTCAAGAATATCTCTTTCTCCTATGTGCTTTCATCCCTAACCCTAACCCTAACCCTTCCGAAAGTCGGAGAAGCTCAAGGATGGTACCGATCGATGCGCGCTACCCCATTTAGTGGGGGTAGAGCCTACTTGCAAGTCTCTCCGACCTTCACAAAAAAAGTTATTCAAGAATATCTCCTCAGATTTGGGGGAATTTCGTCGGTCGACCTCTTCCGAAGGTCGTACAAGCTCGGGGATGGTACCAATCGATCCGCAGGACCCAAATTAGTCCAGATGCAACCACTTTCCAAGTCTCTCCGACCTTCACAAAAAAAGTTATTCAAGAATATCTCTTTCTCCTATGTGCTTTCATCCCTAACCCTAACCCTAACCCTTCCGAAAGTCGGAGAAGCTCAAGGATGGTACCGATCGATGCGCGCTACCCCATTTAGTGGGGGTAGAGCCTACTTGCAAGTCTCTCCGACCTTCACAAAAAAAGTTATTCAAGAATATCTCTTTCTCCTATGTGCTTTCATTCCTAACCCTAACCCTAACCCTTCCGAAAGTCGGAGAAGCTCAAGGATGGTACCGATCGATGCGCGCTACCCCATTTAGTGGGGGTAGAGCCTACTTGCAAGTCTCTCCGACCTTCACAAAAAAAGTTATTCAAGAATATCTCCTCAGATTTGGGGGAATTTCGTCGGTCGACCTCTTCCGAAGGTCGTACAAGCTCGGGGATGGTACCAATCGATCCGCAGGACCCAAATTAGTCCAGATGCAACCACTTTCCAAGTCTCTCCGACCTTCACAAAAAAAGTTATTCAAGAATATCTCTTTCTCCTATGTGCTTTCATCCCTAACCCTAACCCTAACCCTTCCGAAAGTCGGAGAAGCTCAAGGATGGTACCGATCGATGTGCGCTACCCCATTTAGTGGGGGTAGAGCCTACTTGCAAGTCTCTCCGACCTTCACAAAAAAAGTTATTCAAGAATATCTCCTCAGATTTGGGGGAATTTCGTCGGTCGACCTCTTCCGAAGGTCGTACAAGCTCGGGGATGGTACCAATCGATCTGCAGGACCCAAATTAGTCCAGATGCAACCACTTTCCAAGTCTCTCCGACCTTCACAAAAAAAGTTATTCAAGAATATCTCTTTCTCCTATGTGCTTTCATCCCTAACCCTAACCCTAACCCTTCCGAAAGTCGGAGAAGCTCAAGGATGGTACCGATCGATGCGCACTACCCCATTTAGTGGGGGTACAGCCTACTTGCAAGTCTCTCCGACCTTCACAAAAAAAGTTATTCAAGAATATCTCTTTCTCCTATGTGCTTTCATCCCTAACCCTAACCCTAACCCTTCCGAAAGTCGGAGAAGCTCAAAGATGGTACCGATCGATGCGCGCTACCCCATTTAGTGGGGGTAGAGCCTACTTGCAAGTCTCTCCGACCTTCACAAAAAAAGTTATTCAAGAATATCTCCTCAGATTTGGGGGAATTTCGTCGGTCGACCTCTTCCGAAGGTCGTACAAGCTCGGGGATGGTACCAATCGATCCGCAGGACCCAAATTAGTCCAGATGCAACCACTTTCCAAGTCTCTCCGACCTTCACAAAAAAAGTTATTCAAGAATATCTCTTTCTCCTATGTGCTTTCATCCCTAACCCTAACCCTAACCCTTCCGAAAGTCGGAGAAGCTCAAGGATGGTACCGATCGATGCGCGCTACCCCATTTAGTGGGGGTAGAGCCTACTTGCAAGTCTCTCCGACCTTCACAAAAAAAGTTATTCAAGAATATCTCTTTCTCCTATGTGCTTTCATTCCTAACCCTAACCCTAACCCTTCCGAAAGTCGGAGAAGCTCAAGGATGGTACCGATCGATGCGCGCTACCCCATTTAGTGGGGGTAGAGCCTACTTGCAAGTCTCTCCGACCTTCACAAAAAAAGTTATTCAAGAATATCTCCTCAGATTTGGGGGAATTTCGTCGGTCGACCTCTTCCGAAGGTCGTACAAGCTCGGGGATGGTACCAATCGATCCGCAGGACCCAAATTAGTCCAGATGCAACCACTTTCCAAGTCTCTCCGACCTTCACAAAAAAAGTTATTCAAGAATATCTCTTTCTCCTATGTGCTTTCATCCCTAACCCTAACCCTTCCGAAAGTCGGAGAAGCTCAAAGATGGTACCGATCGATGTGCGCTACCCCATTTAGTGGGGGTAGAGCCTACTTGCAAGTCTCTCCGACCTTCACAAAAAAAGTTATTCAAGAATATCTCTTTCTCCTATGTGCTTTCATCCCTAACCCTAACCCTAACCCTTCCGAAAGTCGGAGAAGCTCAAGGATGGTACCGATCGATGCGCGCTACCCCATTTAGTGGGGGTAGAGCCTACTTGCAAGTCTCTCCGACCTTCACAAAAAAAGTTATTCAAGAATATCTCCTCAGATTTGGGGGAATTTCGTCGGTCGACCTCTTCCAAAGGTCGTACAAGCTCGGGGATGGTACCAATCGATCCGCAGGACCCAAATTAGTCCAGATGCAACCACTTTCCAAGTCTCTCCGACCTTCACAAAAAAAGTTATTCAAGAATATCTCTTTCTCCTATGTGCTTTCATCCCTAACCCTAACCCTTCCGAAAGTCGGAGAAGCTCAAGGATGGTACCGATCGATGTGCGCTACCCCATTTAGTGGGGGTAGAGCCTACTTGCAAGTCTCTCCGACCTTCACAAAAAAAGTTATTCAAGAATATCTCTTTCTCCTATGTGCTTTCATTCCTAACCCTAACCCTAACCCTTCCGAAAGTCGGAGAAGCTCAAGGATGGTACCGATCGATGCGCGCTACCCCATTTAGTGGGGGTAGAGCCTACTTGCAAGTCTCTCCGACCTTCACAAAAAAAGTTATTCAAGAATATCTCCTCAGATTTGGGGGAATTTCGTCGGTCGACCTCTTCCGAAGGTCGTACAAGCTCGGGGATGGTACCAATCGATCCGCAGGACCCAAATTAGTCCAGATGCAACCACTTTCCAAGTCTCTCCGACCTTCACAAAAAAAGTTATTCAAGAATATCTCTTTCTCCTATGTGCTTTCATCCCTAACCCTAACCCTTCCGAAAGTCGGAGAAGCTCAAAGATGGTACCGATCGATGTGCGCTACCCCATTTAGTGGGGGTAGAGCCTACTTGCAAGTCTCTCCGACCTTCACAAAAAAAGTTATTCAAGAATATCTCTTTCTCCTATGTGCTTTCATCCCTAACCCTAACCCTAACCCTTCCGAAAGTCGGAGAAGCTCAAGGATGGTACCGATCGATGCGCGCTACCCCATTTAGTGGGGGTAGAGCCTACTTGCAAGTCTCTCCGACCTTCACAAAAAAAGTTATTCAAGAATATCTCCTCAGATTTGGGGGAATTTCGTCGGTCGACCTCTTCCAAAGGTCGTACAAGCTCGGGGATGGTACCAATCGATCCGCAGGACCCAAATTAGTCCAGATGCAACCACTTTCCAAGTCTCTCCGACCTTCACAAAAAAAGTTATTCAAGAATATCTCTTTCTCCTATGTGCTTTCATCCCTAACCCTAACCCTTCCGAAAGTCGGAGAAGCTCAAGGATGGTACCGATCGATGTGCGCTACCCCATTTAGTGGGGGTAGAGCCTACTTGCAAGTCTCTCCGACCTTCACAAAAAAAGTTATTCAAGAATATCTCTTTCTCCTATGTGCTTTCATTCCTAACCCTAACCCTAACCCTTCCGAAAGTCGGAGAAGCTCAAGGATGGTACCGATCGATGCGCGCTACCCCATTTAGTGGGGGTAGAGCCTACTTGCAAGTCTCTCCGACCTTCACAAAAAAAGTTATTCAAGAATATCTCCTCAGATTTGGGGGAATTTCGTCGGTCGACCTCTTCCAAAGGTCGTACAAGCTCGGGGATGGTACCAATCGATCCGCAGGACCCAAATTAGTCCAGATGCAACCACTTTCCAAGTCTCTCCGACCTTCACAAAAAAAGTTATTCAAGAATATCTCTTTCTCCTATGTGCTTTCATCCCTAACCCTAACCCTTCCGAAAGTCGGAGAAGCTCAAGGATGGTACCGATCGATGTGCGCTACCCCATTTAGTGGGGGTAGAGCCTACTTGCAAGTCTCTCCGACCTTCACAAAAAAAGTTATTCAAGAATATCTCTTTCTCCTATGTGCTTTCATTCCTAACCCTAACCCTAACCCTTCCGAAAGTCGGAGAAGCTCAAGGATGGTACCGATCGATGCGCGCTACCCCATTTAGTGGGGGTAGAGCCTACTTGCAAGTCTCTCCGACCTTCACAAAAAAAGTTATTCAAGAATATCTCCTCAGATTTGGGGGAATTTCGTCGGTCGACCTCTTCCGAAGGTCGTACAAGCTCGGGGATGGTACCAATCGATCCGCAGGACCCAAATTAGTCCAGATGCAACCACTTTCCAAGTCTCTCCGACCTTCACAAAAAAAGTTATTCAAGAATATCTCTTTCTCCTATGTGCTTTCATCCCTAACCCTAACCCTTCCGAAAGTCGGAGAAGCTCAAAGATGGTACCGATCGATGTGCGCTACCCCATTTAGTGGGGGTAGAGCCTACTTGCAAGTCTCTCCGACCTTCACAAAAAAAGTTATTCAAGAATATCTCTTTCTCCTATGTGCTTTCATCCCTAACCCTAACCCTAACCCTTCCGAAAGTCGGAGAAGCTCAAGGATGGTACCGATCGATGCGCGCTACCCCATTTAGTGGGGGTAGAGCCTACTTGCAAGTCTCTCCGACCTTCACAAAAAAAGTTATTCAAGAATATCTCCTCAGATTTGGGGGAATTTCGTCGGTCGACCTCTTCCAAAGGTCGTACAAGCTCGGGGATGGTACCAATCGATCCGCAGGACCCAAATTAGTCCAGATGCAACCACTTTCCAAGTCTCTCCGACCTTCACAAAAAAAGTTATTCAAGAATATCTCTTTCTCCTATGTGCTTTCATCCCTAACCCTAACCCTTCCGAAAGTCGGAGAAGCTCAAGGATGGTACCGATCGATGTGCGCTACCCCATTTAGTGGGGGTAGAGCCTACTTGCAAGTCTCTCCGACCTTCACAAAAAAAGTTATTCAAGAATATCTCTTTCTCCTATGTGCTTTCATTCCTAACCCTAACCCTAACCCTTCCGAAAGTCGGAGAAGCTCAAGGATGGTACCGATCGATGCGCGCTACCCCATTTAGTGGGGGTAGAGCCTACTTGCAAGTCTCTCCGACCTTCACAAAAAAAGTTATTCAAGAATATCTCCTCAGATTTGGGGGAATTTCGTCGGTCGACCTCTTTCGAAGGTCGTACAAGCTCGGGGATGGTACCAATCGATCCGCAGGACCCAAATTAGTCCAGATGCAACCACTTTCCAAGTCTCTCCGACCTTCACAAAAAAAGTTATTCAAGAATATCTCTTTCTCCTATGTGCTTTCATCCCTAACCCTAACCCTAACCCTTCCGAAAGTCGGAGAAGCTCAAGGATGGTACCGATCGATGCGCGCTACCCCATTTAGTGGGGGTAGAGCCTACTTGCAAGTCTCTCCGACCTTCACAAAAAAAGTTATTCAAGAATATCTCTTTCTCCTATGTGCTTTCATCCCTAACCCTAACCCTAACCCTTCCGAAAGTCGGAGAAGCTCAAAGATGGTACCGATCGATGCGCGCTACCCCATTTAGTGGGGGTAGAGCCTACTTGCAAGTCTCTCCGACCTTTACAAAAAAAGTTATTCAAGAATATCTCCTCAGATTTGGGGGAATTTCGTCGGTCGACCTCTTCCGAAGGTCGTACAAGCTCGGGGATGGTACCAATCGATCCGCAGGACCCAAATTAGTCCAGATGCAACCACTTTCCAAGTCTCTCCGACCTTCACAAAAAAAGTTATTCAAGAATATCTCTTTCTCCTATGTGCTTTCATCCCTAACCCTAACCCTTCCGAAAGTCGGAGAAGCTCAAGGATGGTACCGATCGATGCGCGCTACCCCATTTAGTGGGGGTAAAGCCTACTTGCAAGTCTCTCCGACCTTCACAAAAAAAGTTATTCAAGAATATCTCTTTCTCCTATGTGCTTTCATCCCTAACCCTAACCCTAACCCTTCCGAAAGTCGGAGAAGCTCAAGGATGGTACCGATCGATGCGCGCTACCCCATTTAGTGGGGGTAGAGCCTACTTGCAAGTCTCTCCGACCTTCACAAAAAAAGTTATTCAAGAATATCTCCTCAGATTTGGGGGAATTTCGTCGGTCGACCTCTTCCGAAGGTCGTACAAGCTCGGGGATGGTACCAATCGATCCGCAGGACCCAAATTAGTCCAGATGCAACCACTTTCCAAGTCTCTCCGACCTTCACAAAAAAAGTTATTCAAGAATATCTCTTTCTCCTATGTGCTTTCATCCCTAACCCTAACCCTAACCCTTCCGAAAGTCGGAGAAGCTCAAGGATGGTACCGATCGATGCGCGCTACCCCATTTAGTGGGGGTAGAGCCTACTTGCAAGTCTCTCCGACCTTCACAAAAAAAGTTATTCAAGAATATCTCTTTCTCCTATGTGCTTTCATCCCTAACCCTAACCCTAACCCTTCCGAAAGTCGGAGAAGCTCAAAGATGGTACCGATCGATGCGCGCTACCCCATTTAGTGGGGGTAGAGCCTACTTGCAAGTCTCTCCGACCTTTACAAAAAAAGTTATTCAAGAATATCTCCTCAGATTTGGGGGAATTTCGTCGGTCGACCTCTTCCGAAGGTCGTACAAGCTCGGGGATGGTACCAATCGATCCGCAGGACCCAAATTAGTCCAGATGCAACCACTTTCCAAGTCTCTCCGACCTTCACAAAAAAAGTTATTCAAGAATATCTCTTTCTCCTATGTGCTTTCATCCCTAACCCTAACCCTTCCGAAAGTCGGAGAAGCTCAAGGATGGTACCGATCGATGCGCGCTACCCCATTTAGTGGGGGTAAAGCCTACTTGCAAGTCTCTCCGACCTTCACAAAAAAAGTTATTCAAGAATATCTCTTTCTCCTATGTGCTTTCATCCCTAACCCTAACCCTAACCCTTCCGAAAGTCGGAGAAGCTCAAGGATGGTACCGATCGATGTGCGCTACCCCATTTAGTGGGGGTAGAGCCTACTTGCAAGTCTCTCCGACCTTCACAAAAAAAGTTATTCAAGAATATCTCCTCAGATTTGGGGGAATTTCGTCGGTCGACCTCTTCCGAAGGTCGTACAAGCTCAAAGATGGTACCAATCGATCCGCAGGACCCAAATTAGTCCAGATGCAACCACTTTCCAAGTCTCTCCGACCTTCACAAAAAAAGTTATTCAAGAATATCTCTTTCTCCTATGTGCTTTCATCCCTAACCCTAACCCTAACCCTTCCGAAAGTCGGAAAAGCTCAAGGATGGTACCAATCGATGCGCGCTACCCCATTTAGTGGGGGTAGAGCCTACTTGCAAGTCTCTCCGACCTTCACAAAAAAAGTTATTCAAGAATATCTCCTCAGATTTGGGGGAATTTCGTCGGTCGACCTCTTCCGAAGGTCGTACAAGCTCGGGGATGGTACCAATCGATCTGCAGGACCCAAATTAGTCCAGATGCAACCACTTTCCAAGTCTCTCCGACCTTCACAAAAAAAGTTATTCAAGAATATCTCTTTCTCCTATGTGCTTTCATCCCTAACCCTAACCCTAACCCTTCCGAAAGTCGGAGAAGCTCAAGGATGGTACCGATCGATGCGCACTACCCCATTTAGTGGGGGTACAGCCTACTTGCAAGTCTCTCCGACCTTCACAAAAAAAGTTATTCAAGAATATCTCTTTCTCCTATGTGCTTTCATCCCTAACCCTAACCCTAACCCTTCCGAAAGTCGGAGAAGCTCAAGGATGGTACTGATCGATGCGCGCTACCCCATTTAGTGGGGGTAGAGCCTACTTGCAAGTCTCTCCGACCTTCACAAAAAAAGTTATTCAAGAATATCTCCTCAGATTTGGGGGAATTTCGTCGGTCGACCTCTTCCGAAGGTCGTACAAGCTCGGGGATGGTACCAATCGATCCGCAGGACCCAAATTAGTCCAGATGCAACCACTTTCCAAGTCTCTCCGACCTTCACAAAAAAAGTTATTCAAGAATATGTCTTTCTCCTATGTGCTTTCATCCCTAACCCTAACCCTAACCCTTCCGAAAGTCGGAGAAGCTCAAGGATGGTACCGATCGATGCGCGCTACCCCATTTAGTGGGGGTAGAGCCTACTTGCAAGTCTCTCCGACCTTCACAAAAAAAGTTATTCAAGAATATCTCTTTCTCCTATGTGCTTTCATCCCTAACCCTAACCCTAACCCTTCCGAAAGTCGGAGAAGCTCAAGGATGGTACCGATCGATGCGCGCTACCCCATTTAGTGGGGGTAGAGCCTACTTGCAAGTCTCTCCGACCTTCACAAAAAAAGTTATTCAAGAATATCTCCTCAGATTTGGGGGAATTTCGTCGGTCGACCTCTTCCGAAGGTCGTACAAGCTCGGGGATGGTACCAATCGATCTGCAGGACCCAAATTAGTCCAGATGCAACCACTTTCCAAGTCTCTCCGACCTTCACAAAAAAAGTTATTCAAGAATATCTCTTTCTCCTATGTGCTTTCATCCCTAACCCTAACCCTAACCCTTCCGAAAGTCGGAGAAGCTCAAGGATGGTACCGATCGATGCGCACTACCCCATTTAGTGGGGGTACAGCCTACTTGCAAGTCTCTCCGACCTTCACAAAAAAAGTTTTTCAAGAATATCTCTTTCTCCTATGTGCTTTCATCCCTAACCCTAACCCTAACCCTTCCGAAAGTCGGAGAAGCTCAAGGATGGTACCGATCGATGCGCGCTACCCCATTTAGTGGGGGTAGAGCCTACTTGCAAGTCTCTCCGACCTTCACAAAAAAAGTTATTCAAGAATATCTCCTCAGATTTGGGGGAATTTCGTCGGTCGACCTCTTCCGAAGGTCGTACAAGCTCGGGGATGGTACCAATCGATCCGCAGGACCCAAATTAGTCCAGATGCAACCACTTTCCAAGTCTCTCCGACCTTCACAAAAAAAGTTATTCAAGAATATCTCTTTCTCCTATGTGCTTTCATCCCTAACCCTAACCCTAACCCTTCCGAAAGTCGGAGAAGCTCAAGGATGGTACCGATCGATGTGCGCTACCCCATTTAGTGGGGGTAGAGCCTACTTGCAAGTCTCTCCGACCTTCACAAAAAAAGTTATTCAAGAATATCTCCTCAGATTTGGGGGAATTTCGTCGGTCGACCTCTTCCGAAAGTCGGAGAAGCTCAAGGATGGTACCGATCGATGCGCGCTACCCCATTTAGTGGGGGTAGAGCCTACTTGCAAGTCTCTCCGACCTTCACAAAAAAAGTTATTCAAGAATATCTCCTCAGATTTGGGGGAATTTCGTCGGTCGACCTCTTCCGAAGGTCGTACAAGCTCGGGGATGGTACCAATCGATCCGCAGGACCCAAATTAGTCCAGATGCAACCACTTTCCAAGTCTCTCCGACCTTCACAAAAAAAGTTATTCAAGAATATCTCTTTCTCCTATGTGCTTTCATCCCTAACCCTAACCCTAACCCTTCCGAAAGTCGGAGAAGCTCAAGGATGGTACCGATCGATGTGCGCTACCCCATTTAGTGGGGGTAGAGCCTACTTGCAAGTCTCTCCGACCTTCACAAAAAAAGTTATTCAAGAATATCTCTTTCTCCTATGTGCTTTCATCCCTAACCCTAACCCTAACCCTTCCGAAAGTCGGAGAAGCTCAAGGATGGTACCGATCGATGCGCGCTACCCCATTTAGTGGGGGTAGAGCCTACTTGCAAGTCTCTCCGACCTTCACAAAAAAAGTTATTCAAGAATATCTCCTCAGATTTGGGGGAATTTCGTCGGTCGACCTCTTCCAAAGGTCGTACAAGCTCGGGGATGGTACCAATCGATCCGCAGGACCCAAATTAGTCCAGATGCAACCACTTTCCAAGTCTCTCCGACCTTCACAAAAAAAGTTATTCAAGAATATCTCTTTCTCCTATGTGCTTTCATCCCTAACCCTAACCCTTCCGAAAGTCGGAGAAGCTCAAGGATGGTACCGATCGATGTGCGCTACCCCATTTAGTGGGGGTAGAGCCTACTTGCAAGTCTCTCCGACCTTCACAAAAAAAGTTATTCAAGAATATCTCTTTCTCCTATGTGCTTTCATTCCTAACCCTAACCCTAACCCTTCCGAAAGTCGGAGAAGCTCAAGGATGGTACCGATCGATGCGCGCTACCCCATTTAGTGGGGGTAGAGCCTACTTGCAAGTCTCTCCGACCTTCACAAAAAAAGTTATTCAAGAATATCTCCTCAGATTTGGGGGAATTTCGTCGGTCGACCTCTTTCGAAGGTCGTACAAGCTCGGGGATGGTACCAATCGATCCGCAGGACCCAAATTAGTCCAGATGCAACCACTTTCCAAGTCTCTCCGACCTTCACAAAAAAAGTTATTCAAGAATATCTCTTTCTCCTATGTGCTTTCATCCCTAACCCTAACCCTAACCCTTCCGAAAGTCGGAGAAGCTCAAAGATGGTACTGATCGATGCGCGCTACCCCATTTAGTGGGGGTAGAGCCTACTTGCAAGTCTCTCCGACCTTCACAAAAAAAGTTATTCAAGAATATCTCTTTCTCCTATGTGCTTTCATCCCTAACCCTAACCCTAACCCTTCCGAAAGTCGGAGAAGCTCAAAGATGGTACCGATCGATGCGCGCTACCCCATTTAGTGGGGGTAGAGCCTACTTGCAAGTCTCTCCGACCTTTACAAAAAAAGTTATTCAAGAATATCTCCTCAGATTTGGGGGAATTTTGTCGGTCGACCTCTTCCGAAGGTCGTACAAGCTCGGGGATGGTACCAATCGATCCGCAGGACCCAAATTAGTCCAGATGCAACCACTTTCCAAGTCTCTCCGACCTTCACAAAAAAAGTTATTCAAGAATATCTCTTTCTCCTATGTGCTTTCATCCCTAACCCTAACCCTTCCGAAAGTCGGAGAAGCTCAAGGATGGTACCGATCGATGCGCGCTACCCCATTTAGTGGGGGTAAAGCCTACTTGCAAGTCTCTCCGACATTCACAAAAAAAGTTATTCAAGAATATCTCTTTCTCCTATGTGCTTTCATCCCTAACCCTAACCCTAACCCTTCCGAAAGTCGGAGAAGCTCAAGGATGGTACCGATCGATGCGCGCTACCCCATTTAGTGGGGGTAGAGCCTACTTGCAAGTCTCTCCGACCTTCACAAAAAAAGTTATTCAAGAATATCTCCTCAGATTTGGGGGAATTTCGTCGGTCGACCTCTTCCGAAGGTCGTACAAGCTCAAAGATGGTACCAATCGATCCGCAGGACCCAAATTAGTCCAGATGCAACCACTTTCCAAGTCTCTCCGACCTTCACAAAAAAAGTTATTCAAGAATATCTCTTTCTCCTATGTGCTTTCATCCCTAACCCTAACCCTAACCCTTCCGAAAGTCGGAGAAGCTCAAGGATGGTACCGATCGATGCGCGCTACCCCATTTAGTGGGGGTAGAGCCTACTTGCAAGTCTCTCCGACCTTCACAAAAAAAGTTATTCAAGAATATCTCTTTCTCCTATGTGCTTTCATCCCTAACCCTAACCCTAACCCTTCCGAAAGTCGGAGAAGCTCAAAGATGGTACCGATCGATGCGCGCTACCCCATTTAGTGGGGGTAGAGCCTACTTGCAAGTCTCTCCGACCTTTACAAAAAAAGTTATTCAAGAATATCTCCTCAGATTTGGGGGAATTTCGTCGGTCGACCTCTTCCGAAGGTCGTACAAGCTCGGGGATGGTACCAATCGATCCGCAGGACCCAAATTAGTCCAGATGCAACCACTTTCCAAGTCTCTCCGACCTTCACAAAAAAAGTTATTCAAGAATATCTCTTTCTCCTATGTGCTTTCATCCCTAACCCTAACCCTTCCGAAAGTCGGAGAAGCTCAAGGATGGTACCGATCGATGCGCGCTACCCCATTTAGTGGGGGTAAAGCCTACTTGCAAGTCTCTCCGACCTTCACAAAAAAAGTTATTCAAGAATATCTCTTTCTCCTATGTGCTTTCATCCCTAACCCTAACCCTAACCCTTCCGAAAGTCGGAGAAGCTCAAGGATGGTACCGATCGATGTGCGCTACCCCATTTAGTGGGGGTAGAGCCTACTTGCAAGTCTCTCCGACCTTCACAAAAAAAGTTATTCAAGAATATCTCCTCAGATTTGGGGGAATTTCGTCGGTCGACCTCTTCCGAAGGTCGTACAAGCTCAAAGATGGTACCAATCGATCCGCAGGACCCAAATTAGTCCAGATGCAACCACTTTCCAAGTCTCTCCGACCTTCACAAAAAAAGTTATTCAAGAATATCTCTTTCTCCTATGTGCTTTCATCCCTAACCCTAACCCTAACCCTTCCAAAAGTCGGAAAAGCTCAAGGATGGTACCAATCGATGCGCGCTACCCCATTTAGTGGGGGTAGAGCCTACTTGCAAGTCTCTCCGACCTTCACAAAAAAAGTTATTCAAGAATATCTCCTCAGATTTGGGGGAATTTCGTCGGTCGACCTCTTCCGAAGGTCGTACAAGCTCGGGGATGGTACCAATCGATCTGCAGGACCCAAATTAGTCCAGATGCAACCACTTTCCAAGTCTCTCCGACCTTCACAAAAAAAGTTATTCAAGAATATCTCTTTCTCCTATGTGCTTTCATCCCTAACCCTAACCCTAACCCTTCCGAAAGTCGGAGAAGCTCAAGGATGGTACCGATCGATGCGCACTACCCCATTTAGTGGGGGTACAGCCTACTTGCAAGTCTCTCCGACCTTCACAAAAAAAGTTATTCAAGAATATCTCTTTCTCCTATGTGCTTTCATCCCTAACCCTAACCCTAACCCTTCCGAAAGTCGGAGAAGCTCAAGGATGGTACTGATCGATGCGCGCTACCCCATTTAGTGGGGGTAGAGCCTACTTGCAAGTCTCTCCGACCTTCACAAAAAAAGTTATTCAAGAATATCTCCTCAGATTTGGGGGAATTTCGTCGGTCGACCTCTTCCGAAGGTCGTACAAGCTCGGGGATGGTACAAATCGATCCGCAGGACCCAAATTAGTCCAGATGCAACCACTTTCCAAGTCTCTCCGACCTTCACAAAAAAAGTTATTCAAGAATATCTCTTTCTCCTATGTGCTTTCATCCCTAACCCTAACCCTAACCCTTCCGAAAGTCGGAGAAGCTCAAGGATGGTACCGATCGATGCGCGCTACCCCATTTAGTGGGGGTAGAGCCTACTTGCAAGTCTCTCCGACCTTCACAAAAAAAGTTATTCAAGAATATCTCTTTCTCCTATGTGCTTTCATCCCTAACCCTAACCCTAACCCTTCCGAAAGTCGGAGAAGCTCAAGAATGGTACAGATCGATGCGCGCTACCCCATTTAGTGGGGGTAGAGCCTACTTGCAAGTCTCTCCGACCTTCACAAAAAAAGTTATTCAAGAATATCTCTTTCTCCTATGTGCTTTCATCCCTAACCCTAACCCTAACCCTTCCGAAAGTCGGAGAAGCTCAAGGATGGTACTGATCGATGCGCGCTACCCCATTTAGTGGGGGTAGAGCCTACTTGCAAGTCTCTCCGACCTTCACAAAAAAAGTTATTCAAGAATATCTCCTCAGATTTGGGGGAATTTCGTCGGTCGACCTCTTCCGAAGGTCGTACAAGCTCGGGGATGGTACCAATCGATCTGCAGGACCCAAATTAGTCCAGATGCAACCACTTTCCAAGTCTCTCCGACCTTCACAAAAAAAGTTATTCAAGAATATGTCTTTCTCCTATGTGCTTTCATCCCTAACCCTAACCCTAACCCTTCCGAAAGTCGGAGAAGCTCAAGGATGGTACCGATCGATGCGCGCTACCCCATTTAGTGGGGGTAGAGCCTACTTGCAAGTCTCTCCGACCTTCACAAAAAAAGTTATTCAAGAATATCTCTTTCTCCTATGTGCTTTCATCCCTAACCCTAACCCTAACCCTTCCGAAAGTCGGAGAAGCTCAAGGATGGTACCGATCGATGCGCGCTACCCCATTTAGTGGGGGTAGAGCCTACTTGCAAGTCTCTCCGACCTTCACAAAAAAAGTTATTCAAGAATATCTCCTCAGATTTGGGGGAATTTCGTCGGTCGACCTCTTCCGAAGGTCGTACAAGCTCGGGGATGGTACCAATCGATCTGCAGGACCCAAATTAGTCCAGATGCAACCACTTTCCAAGTCTCTCCGACCTTCACAAAAAAAGTTATTCAAGAATATCTCTTTCTCCTATGTGCTTTCATCCCTAACCCTAACCCTAACCCTTCCGAAAGTCGGAGAAGCTCAAGGATGGTACCGATCGATGCGCACTACCCCATTTAGTGGGGGTACAGCCTACTTGCAAGTCTCTCCGACCTTCACAAAAAAAGTTATTCAAGAATATCTCTTTCTCCTATGTGCTTTCATCCCTAACCCTAACCCTAACCCTTCCGAAAGTCGGAGAAGCTCAAGGATGGTACCGATCGATGCGCGCTACCCCATTTAGTGGGGGTAGAGCCTACTTGCAAGTCTCTCCGACCTTCACAAAAAAAGTTATTCAAGAATATCTCCTCAGATTTGGGGGAATTTCGTCGGTCGACCTCTTCCGAAGGTCGTACAAGCTCGGGGATGGTACCAATCGATCCGCAGGACCCAAATTAGTCCAGATGCAACCACTTTCCAAGTCTCTCCGACCTTCACAAAAAAAGTTATTCAAGAATATCTCTTTCTCCTATGTGCTTTCATCCCTAACCCTAACCCTAACCCTAACCCTTCCGAAAGTCGGAGAAGCTCAAAGATGGTACCGATCGATGCGCGCTACCCCATTTAGTGGGGGTAGAGCCTACTTGCAAGTCTCTCCGACCTTCACAAAAAAAGTTATTCAAGAATATCTCCTCAGATTTGGGGGAATTTCGTCGGTCGACCTCTTCCGAAGGTCGTACAAGCTCGGGGATGGTACCAATCGATCTGCAGGACCCAAATTAGTCCAGATGCAACCACTTTCCAAGTCTCTCCGACCTTCACAAAAAAAGTTATTCAAGAATATCTCTTTCTCCTATGTGCTTTCATCCCTAACCCTAACCCTAACCCTTCCGAAAGTCGGAGAAGCTCAAGGATGGTACCGATCGATGCGCACTACCCCATTTAGTGGGGGTACAGCCTACTTGCAAGTCTCTCCGACCTTCACAAAAAAAGTTATTCAAGAATATCTCTTTCTCCTATGTGCTTTCATCCCTAACCCTAACCCTAACCCTTCCGAAAGTCGGAGAAGCTCAAGGATGGTACCGATCGATGCGCGCTACCCCATTTAGTGGGGGTAGAGCCTACTTGCAAGTCTCTCCGACCTTCACAAAAAAAGTTATTCAAGAATATCTCCTCAGATTTGGGGGAATTTCGTCGGTCGACCTCTTCCAAAGGTCGTACAAGCTCGGGGATGGTACCAATCGATCCGCAGGACCCAAATTAGTCCAGATGCAACCACTTTCCAAGTCTCTCCGACCTTCACAAAAAAAGTTATTCAAGAATATCTCTTTCTCCTATGTGCTTTCATCCCTAACCCTAACCCTTCCGAAAGTCGGAGAAGCTCAAGGATGGTACCGATCGATGCGCGCTACCCCATTTAGTGGGGGTAGAGCCTACTTGCAAGTCTCTCCGACCTTCACAAAAAAAGTTATTCAAGAATATCTCTTTCTCCTATGTGCTTTCATTCCTAACCCTAACCCTAACCCTTCCGAAAGTCGGAGAAGCTCAAGGATGGTACCGATCGATGCGCGCTACCCCATTTAGTGGGGGTAGAGCCTACTTGCAAGTCTCTCCGACCTTCACAAAAAAAGTTATTCAAGAATATCTCCTCAGATTTGGGGGAATTTCGTCGGTCGACCTCTTCCGAAGGTCGTACAAGCTCGGGGATGGTACCAATCGATCCGCAGGACCCAAATTAGTCCAGATGCAACCACTTTCCAAGTCTCTCCGACCTTCACAAAAAAAGTTATTCAAGAATATCTCTTTCTCCTATGTGCTTTCATCCCTAACCCTAACCCTAACCCTTCCGAAAGTCGGAGAAGCTCAAGGATGGTACCGATCGATGCGCGCTACCCCATTTAGTGGGGGTAGAGCCTACTTGCAAGTCTCTCCGACCTTCAAAAAAAAAGTTATTCAAGAATATCTCTTTCTCCTATGTGCTTTCATCCCTAACCCTAACCCTAACCCTTCCGAAAGTCGGAGAAGCTCAAGGATGGTACCGATCGATGCGCGTTACCCCATTTAGTGGGGGTAGAGCCTACTTGCAAGTCTCTCCGACCTTCACAAAAAAAGTTATTCAAGAATATCTCCTCAGATTTGGGGGAATTTCGTCGGTCGACCTCTTCCGAAGGTCGTACAAGCTCGGGGATGGTACCAATCGATCCGCAGGACCCAAATTAGTCCAGATGCAACCACTTTCCAAGTCTCTCCGACCTTCACAAAAAAAGTTATTCAAGAATATCTCTTTCTCCTATGTGCTTTCATCCCTAACCCTAACCCTAACCCTTCCGAAAGTCGGAGAAGCTCAGGGATGGTACCGATCGATGCGCGCTACCCCATTTAGTGGGGGTAGAGCCTACTTGCAAGTCTCTCCGACCTTCACAAAAAAAGTTATTCAAGAATATCTCTTTCTCCTATGTGCTTTCATCCCTAACCCTAACCCTAACCCTTCCGAAAGTCGGAGAAGCTCAAGGATGGTACCGATCGATGCGCGCTACCCCATTTAGTGGGGGTAGAGCCTACTTGCAAGTCTCTCCGACCTTCACAAAAAAAGTTATTCAAGAATATCTCCTCAGATTTGGGGGAATTTCGTCGGTCGACCTCTTCCGAAGGTCGTACAAGCTCAAAGATGGTACCAATCGATCCGCAGGACCCAAATTAGTCCAGATGCAACCACTTTCCAAGTCTCTCCGACCTTCACAAAAAAAGTTATTCAAGAATATCTCTTTCTCCTATGTGCTTTCATCCCTAACCCTAACCCTAACCCTTCCGAAAGTCGGAAAAGCTCAAGGATGGTACCGATCGATGCGCGCTACCCCATTTAGTGGGGGTAGAGCCTACTTGCAAGTCTCTCCGACCTTCACAAAAAAAGTTATTCAAGAATATCTCCTCAGATTTGGGGGAATTTCGTCGGTCGACCTCTTCCGAAGGTCGTACAAGCTCGGGGATGGTACCAATCGATCTGCAGGACCCAAATTAGTCCAGATGCAACCACTTTCCAAGTCTCTCCGACCTTCACAAAAAAAGTTATTCAAGAATATCTCTTTCTCCTATGTGCTTTCATCCCTAACCCTAACCCTAACCCTTCCGAAAGTCGGAGAAGCTCAAGGATGGTACCGATCGATGCGCACTACCCCATTTAGTGGGGGTACAGCCTACTTGCAAGTCTCTCCGACCTTCACAAAAAAAGTTATTCAAGAATATCTCTTTCTCCTATGTGCTTTCATCCCTAACCCTAACCCTAACCCTAACCCTTCCGAAAGTCGGAGAAGCTCAAGGATGGTACTGATCGATGCGCGCTACCCCATTTAGTGGGGGTAGAGCCTACTTGCAAGTCTCTCCGACCTTCACAAAAAAAGTTATTCAAGAATATCTCCTCAGATTTGGGGGAATTTCGTCGGTCGACCTCTTCCGAAGGTCGTACAAGCTCGGGGATGGTACCAATCGATCCGCAGGACCCAAATTAGTCCAGATGCAACCACTTTCCAAGTCTCTCCGACCTTCACAAAAAAAGTTATTCAAGAATATCTCTTTCTCCTATGTGCTTTCATCCCTAACCCTAACCCTAACCCTTCCGAAAGTCGGAGAAGCTCAAGGATGGTACCGATCGATGCGCGCTACCCCATTTAGTCGGGGTAGAGCCTACTTGCAAGTCTCTCCGACCTTCACAAAAAAAGTTATTCAAGAATATCTCTTTCTCCTATGTGCTTTCATCCCTAACCCTAACCCTAACCCTTCCGAAAGTCGGAGAAGCTCAAGAATGGTACAGATCGATGCGCGCTACCCCATTTAGTGGGGGTAGAGCCTACTTGCAAGTCTCTCCGACCTTCACAAAAAAAGTTATTCAAGAATATCTCTTTCTCCTATGTGCTTTCATCCCTAACCCTAACCCTAACCCTTCCGAAAGTCGGAGAAGCTCAAGGATGGTACTGATCGATGCGCGCTACCCCATTTAGTGGGGGTAGAGCCTACTTGCAAGTCTCTCCGACCTTCACAAAAAAAGTTATTCAAGAATATCTCCTCAGATTTGGGGGAATTTCGTCGGTCGACCTCTTCCGAAGGTCGTACAAGCTCGGGGATGGTACCAATCGATCTGCAGGACCCAAATTAGTCCAGATGCAACCACTTTCCAAGTCTCTCCGACCTTCACAAAAAAAGTTATTCAAGAATATGTCTTTCTCCTATGTGCTTTCATCCCTAACCCTAACCCTAACCCTTCCGAAAGTCGGAGAAGCTCAAGGATGGTACCGATCGATGCGCGGTACCCCATTTAGTGGGGGTAGAGCCTACTTGCAAGTCTCTCCGACCTTCACAAAAAAAGTTATTCAAGAATATGTCTTTCTCCTATGTGCTTTCATCCCTAACCCTAACCCTAACCCTTCCGAAAGTCGGAGAAGCTCAAGGATGGTACCGATCGATGCGCGCTACCCCATTTAGTGGGGGTAGAGCCTACTTGCAAGTCTCTCCGACCTTCACAAAAAAAGTTATTCAAGAATATCTCCTCAGATTTGGGGGAATTTCGTCGGTCGACCTCTTCCGAAGGTCGTACAAGCTCGGGGATGGTACCAATCGATCCGCAGGACCCAAATTAGTCCAGATGCAACTACTTTCCAAGTCTCTCCGACCTTCACAAAAAAAGTTATTCAAGAATATCTCTTTCTCCTATGTGCTTTCATCCCTAACCCTAATCCTAACCCTTCCGAAAGTCGGAGAAGCTCAAGGATGGTACCGATCGATGCGCGCTACCCCTATTAGTGGGGGTAAAGCCTACTTGCACATCTCTCCGACCTTCACAAAAAAAGTTATTCAAGAATATCTCTTTCTCCTATGTGCTTTCATCCCTAACCCTAACCCTAACCCTTCCGAAAGTCGGAGAAGCTCAAGGATGGTACCGATCGATGTGCGCTACCCCATTTAGTGGGGGTAGAGCCTACTTGCAAGTCTCTCCGACCTTCACAAAAAAAGTTATTCAAGAATATCTCCTCAGATTTGGGGGAATTTCGTCGGTCGACCTCTTCCGAAGGTCGTACAAGCTCGGGGATGGTACCAATCGATCCGCAGGACCCAAATTAGTCCAGATGCAACCACTTTCCAAGTCTCTCCGACCTTCACAAAAAAAGTTATTCAAGAATATCTCTTTCTCCTATGTGCTTTCATCCCTAACCCTAACCCTAACCCTTCCGAAAGTCGGAGAAGCTCAAGGATGGTACCGATCGATGCGCGCTACCCCATTTAGTGGGGGTAGAGCCTACTTGCAAGTCTCTCCGACCTTCACAAAAAAAGTTATTCAAGAATATCTCCTCAGATTTGGGGGAATTTCGTCGGTCGACCTCTTCCGAAGGTCGTACAAGCTCGGGGATGGTACCAATCGATCCGCAGGACCCAAATTAGTCCAGATGCAACCACTTTCCAAGTCTCTCCGACCTTCACAAAAAAAGTTATTCAAGAATATCTCTTTCTCCTATGTGCTTTCATCCCTAACCCTAACCCTTCCGAAAGTCGGAGAAGCTCAAGGATGGTACCGATCGATGCGCGCTACCCCATTTAGTGGGGGTAGAGCCTACTTGCAAGTCTCTCCGACCTTCACAAAAAAAGTTATTCAAGAATATCTCTTTCTCCTATGTGCTTTCATCCCTAACCCTAACCCTAACCCTTCCGAAAGTCGGAGAAGCTCAAGGATGGTACCGATCGATGCGCGCTACCCCATTTAGTGGGGGTAGAGCCTACTTGCAAGTCTCTCCGACCTTCACAAAAAAAGTTATTCAAGAATATCTCTTTCTCCTATGTGCTTTCATCCCTAACCCTAACCCTAACCCTTCCGAAAGTCGGAGAAGCTCAAGGATGGTACCGATCGATGCGCGCTACCCCATTTAGTGGGGGTAGAGCCTACTTGCAAGTCTCTCCGACCTTCACAAAAAAAGTTATTCAAGAATATCTCCTCAGATTTGGGGGAATTTCGTCGGTCGACCTCTTCCGAAGGTCGTACAAGCTCAAAGATGGTACCAATCGATCCGCAGGACCCAAATTAGTCCAGATGCAACCACTTTCCAAGTCTCTCCGACCTTCACAAAAAAAGTTATTCAAGAATATCTCTTTCTCCTATGTGCTTTCATCCCTAACCCTAACCCTAACCCTTCCGAAAGTCGGAAAAGCTCAAGGATGGTACCGATCGATGCGCGCTACCCCATTTAGTGGGGGTAGAGCCTACTTGCAAGTCTCTCCGACCTTCACAAAAAAAGTTATTCAAGAATATCTCCTCAGATTTGGGGGAATTTCGTCGGTCGACCTCTTCCGAAGGTCGTACAAGCTCGGGGATGGTACCAATCGATCTGCAGGACCCAAATTAGTCCAGATGCAACCACTTTCCAAGTCTCTCCGACCTTCACAAAAAAAGTTATTCAAGAATATCTCTTTCTCCTATGTGCTTTCATCCCTAACCCTAACCCTAACCCTTCCGAAAGTCGGAGAAGCTCAAGGATGGTACCGATCGATGCGCACTACCCCATTTAGTGGGGGTACAGCCTACTTGCAAGTCTCTCCGACCTTCACAAAAAAAGTTATTCAAGAATATCTCTTTCTCCTATGTGCTTTCATCCCTAACCCTAACCCTAACCCTAACCCTTCCGAAAGTCGGAGAAGCTCAAGGATGGTACTGATCGATGCGCGCTACCCCATTTAGTGGGGGTAGAGCCTACTTGCAAGTCTCTCCGACCTTCACAAAAAAAGTTATTCAAGAATATCTCCTCAGATTTGGGGGAATTTCGTCGGTCGACCTCTTCCGAAGGTCGTACAAGCTCGGGGATGGTACCAATCGATCCGCAGGACCCAAATTAGTCCAGATGCAACCACTTTCCAAGTCTCTCCGACCTTCACAAAAAAAGTTATTCAAGAATATCTCTTTCTCCTATGTGCTTTCATCCCTAACCCTAACCCTAACCCTTCCGAAAGTCGGAGAAGCTCAAGGATGGTACCGATCGATGCGCGCTACCCCATTTAGTCGGGGTAGAGCCTACTTGCAAGTCGCTCCGACCTTCACAAAAAAAGTTATTCAAGAATATCTCTTTCTCCTATGTGCTTTCATCCCTAACCCTAACCCTAACCCTTCCGAAAGTCGGAGAAGCTCAAGAATGGTACAGATCGATGCGCGCTACCCCATTTAGTGGGGGTAGAGCCTACTTGCAAGTCTCTCCGACCTTCACAAAAAAAGTTATTCAAGAATATCTCTTTCTCCTATGTGCTTTCATCCCTAACCCTAACCCTAACCCTTCCGAAAGTCGGAGAAGCTCAAGGATGGTACTGATCGATGCGCGCTACCCCATTTAGTGGGGGTAGAGCCTACTTGCAAGTCTCTCCGACCTTCACAAAAAAAGTTATTCAAGAATATCTCCTCAGATTTGGGGGAATTTCGTCGGTCGACCTCTTCCGAAGGTCGTACAAGCTCGGGAATGGTACCAATCGATCTGCAGGACCCAAATTAGTCCAGATGCAACCACTTTCCAAGTCTCTCCGACCTTCACAAAAAAAGTTATTCAAGAATATGTCTTTCTCCTATGTGCTTTCATCCCTAACCCTAACCCTAACCCTTCCGAAAGTCGGAGAAGCTCAAGGATGGTACCGATCGATGCGCGGTACCCCATTTAGTGGGGGTAGAGCCTACTTGCAAGTCTCTCCGACCTTCACAAAAAAAGTTATTCAAGAATATCTCTTTCTCCTATGTGCTTTCATCCCTAACCCTAACCCTAACCCTTCCGAAAGTCGGAGAAGCTCAAGGATGGTACCGATCGATGCGCGCTACCCCATTTAGTGGGGGTAGAGCCTACTTGCAAGTCTCTCCGACCTTCACAAAAAAAGTTATTCAAGAATATCTCCTCAGATTTGGGGGAATTTCGTCGGTCGACCTCTTCCGAAGGTCGTACAAGCTCGGGGATGGTACCAATCGATCCGCAGGACCCAAATTAGTCCAGATGCAACTACTTTCCAAGTCTCTCCGACCTTCACAAAAAAAGTTATTCAAGAATATCTCTTTCTCCTATGTGCTTTCATCCCTAACCCTAATCCTAACCCTTCCGAAAGTCGGAGAAGCTCAAGGATGGTACCGATCGATGCGCGCTACCCCTATTAGTGGGGGTAAAGCCTACTTGCACATCTCTCCGACCTTCACAAAAAAAGTTATTCAAGAATATCTCTTTCTCCTATGTGCTTTCATCCCTAACCCTAACCCTAACCCTTCCGAAAGTCGGAGAAGCTCAAGGATGGTACCGATCGATGTGCGCTACCCCATTTAGTGGGGGTAGAGCCTACTTGCAAGTCTCTCCGACCTTCACAAAAAAAGTTATTCAAGAATATCTCCTCAGATTTGGGGGAATTTCGTCGGTCGACCTCTTCCGAAGGTCGTACAAGCTCGGGGATGGTACCAATCGATCTGCAGGACCCAAATTAGTCCAGATGCAACCACTTTCCAAGTCTCTCCGACCTTCACAAAAAAAGTTATTCAAGAATATCTCTTTCTCCTATGTGCTTTCATCCCTAACCCTAACCCTTCCGAAAGTCGGAGAAGCTCAAGGATGGTACCGATCGATGCGCGCTACCCCATTTAGTGGGGGTAGAGCCTACTTGCAAGTCTCTCCGACCTTCACAAAAAAAGTTATTCAAGAATATCTCCTCAGATTTGGGGGAATTTCGTCGGTCGACCTCTTCCGAAGGTCGTACAAGCTCGGGGATGGTACCAATCGATCCGCAGGACCCAAATTAGTCCAGATGCAACCACTTTCCAAGTCTCTCCGACCTTCACAAAAAAAGTTATTCAAGAATATCTCTTTCTCCTATGTGCTTTCATCCCTAACCCTAACCCTTCCGAAAGTCGGAGAAGCTCAAGGATGGTACCGATCGATGCGCGCTACCCCATTTAGTGGGGGTAGAGCCTACTTGCAAGTCTCTCCGACCTTCACAAAAAAAGTTATTCAAGAATATCTCTTTCTCCTATGTGCTTTCATCCCTAACCCTAACCCTAACCCTTCCGAAAGTCGGAGAAGCTCAAGGATGGTACCGATCGATGCGCGCTACCCCATTTAGTGGGGGTAGAGCCTACTTGCAAGTCTCTCCGACCTTCACAAAAAAAGTTATTCAAGAATATCTCTTTCTCCTATGTGCTTTCATCCCTAACCCTAACCCTAACCCTTCCGAAAGTCGGAGAAGCTCAAGGATGGTACCGATCGATGCGCGCTACCCCATTTAGTGGGGGTAGAGCCTACTTGCAAGTCTCTCCGACCTTCACAAAAAAAGTTATTCAAGAATATCTCCTCAGATTTGGGGGAATTTCGTCGGTCGACCTCTTCCGAAGGTCGTACAAGCTCGGGGATGGTACCAATCGATCTGCAGGACCCAAATTAGTCCAGATGCAACCACTTTCCAAGTCTCTCCGACCTTCACAAAAAAAGTTATTCAAGAATATCTCTTTCTCCTATGTGCTTTCATCCCTAACCCTAACCCTAACCCTTCCGAAAGTCGGAGAAGCTCAAGGATGGTACCGATCGATGAGCGCTACCCCATTTAGTGGGGGTAGAGCCTACTTGCAAGTCTCTCCGACCTTCACAAAAAAAGTTATTCAAGAATATCTCTTTCTCCTATGTGCTTTCATCCCTAACCCTAACCCTAACCCTTCCGAAAGTCGGAGAAGCTCAAGGATGGTACCGATCGATGCGCGCTACCCCATTTAGTGGGGGTAGAGCCTACTTGCAAGTCTCTCCGACCTTCACAAAAAAAGTTATTCAAGAATATCTCCTCAGATTTGGGGGAATTTCGTCGGTCGACCTCTTCCGAAGGTCGTACAAGCTCGGGGATGGTACCAATCGATCCGCAGGACCCAAATTAGTCCAGATGCAACCACTTTCCAAGTCTCTCCGACCTTCACAAAAAAAGTTATTCAAGAATATCTCTTTCTCCTATGTGCTTTCATCCCTAACCCTAACCCTAACCCTTCCGAAAGTCGGAGAAGCTCAAGGATGGTACCGATCGATGCGCGCTACCCCATTTAGTGGGGGTAGAGCCTACTTGCAAGTCTCTCCGACCTTCACAAAAAAAGTTATTCAAGAATATCTCCTCAGATTTGGGGGAATTTCGTCGGTCGACCTCTTCCGAAGGTCGTACAAGCTCGGGGATGGTACCAATCGATCCGCAGGACCCAAATTAGTCCAGATGCAACCACTTTCCAAGTCTCTCCGACCTTCACAAAAAAAGTTATTCAAGAATATCTCTTTCTCCTATGTGCTTTCATCCCTAACCCTAACCCTAACCCTTCCGAAAGTCGGAGAAGCTCAAGGATGGTACCGATCGATGCGCGCTACCCCATTTAGTGGGGGTAGAGCCTACTTGCAAGTCTCTCCGACCTTCACAAAAAAAGTTATTCAAGAATATCTCCTCAGATTTGGGGGAATTTCGTCGGTCGACCTCTTCCGAAGGTCGTACAAGCTCGGGGATGGTACCAATCGATCCGCAGGACCCAAATTAGTCCAGATGCAACCACTTTCCAAGTCTCTCCGACCTTCACAAAAAAAGTTATTCAAGAATATCTCTTTCTCCTATGTGCTTTCATCCCTAACCCTAACCCTAACCCTTCCGAAAGTCGGAGAAGCTCAAGGATGGTACCGATCGATGCGCGCTACCCCATTTAGTGGGGGTAGAGCCTACTTGCAAGTCTCTCCGACCTTCACAAAAAAAGTTATTCAAGAATATCTCTTTCTCCTATGTGCTTTCATTCCTAACCCTAACCCTAACCCTTCCGAAAGTCGGAGAAGCTCAAGGATGGTACCGATCGATGCGCGCTACCCCATTTAGTGGGGGTAGAGCCTACTTGCAAGTCTCTCCGACCTTCACAAAAAAAGTTATTCAAGAATATCTCCTCAGATTTGGGGGAATTTCGTCGGTCGACCTCTTCCGAAGGTCGTACAAGCTCGGGGATGGTACCAATCGATCCGCAGGACCCAAATTAGTCCAGATGCAACCACTTTCCAAGTCTCTCCGACCTTCACAAAAAAAGTTATTCAAGAATATCTCTTTCTCCTATGTGCTTTCATCCCTAACCCTAACCCTAACCCTTCCGAAAGTCGGAGAAGCTCAAGGATGGTACCGATCGATGTGCGCTACCCCATTTAGTGGGGGTAGAGCCTACTTGCAAGTCTCTCCGACCTTCACAAAAAAAGTTATTCAAGAATATCTCCTCAGATTTGGGGGAATTTCGTCGGTCGACCTCTTCCGAAGGTCGTACAAGCTCGGGGATGGTACCAATCGATCTGCAGGACCCAAATTAGTCCAGATGCAACCACTTTCCAAGTCTCTCCGACCTTCACAAAAAAAGTTATTCAAGAATATCTCTTTCTCCTATGTGCTTTCATCCCTAACCCTAACCCTAACCCTTCCGAAAGTCGGAGAAGCTCAAGGATGGTACCGATCGATGCGCACTACCCCATTTAGTGGGGGTACAGCCTACTTGCAAGTCTCTCCGACCTTCACAAAAAAAGTTATTCAAGAATATCTCTTTCTCCTATGTGCTTTCATCCCTAACCCTAACCCTAACCCTTCCGAAAGTCGGAGAAGCTCAAAGATGGTACCGATCGATGCGCGCTACCCCATTTAGTGGGGGTAGAGCCTACTTGCAAGTCTCTCCGACCTTCACAAAAAAAGTTATTCAAGAATATCTCCTCAGATTTGGGGGAATTTCGTCGGTCGACCTCTTCCGAAGGTCGTACAAGCTCGGGGATGGTACCAATCGATCCGCAGGACCCAAATTAGTCCAGATGCAACCACTTTCCAAGTCTCTCCGACCTTCACAAAAAAAGTTATTCAAGAATATCTCTTTCTCCTATGTGCTTTCATCCCTAACCCTAACCCTAACCCTTCCGAAAGTCGGAGAAGCTCAAGGATGGTACCGATCGATGCGCGCTACCCCATTTAGTGGGGGTAGAGCCTACTTGCAAGTCTCTCCGACCTTCACAAAAAAAGTTATTCAAGAATATCTCTTTCTCCTATGTGCTTTCATTCCTAACCCTAACCCTAACCCTTCCGAAAGTCGGAGAAGCTCAAGGATGGTACTGATCGATGCGCGCTACCCCATTTAGTGGGGGTAGAGCCTACTTGCAAGTCTCTCCGACCTTCACAAAAAAAGTTATTCAAGAATATCTCCTCAGATTTGGGGGAATTTCGTCGGTCGACCTCTTCCGAAAGTCGTACAAGCTCGGGGATGGTACCAATCGATCTGCAGGACCCAAATTAGTCCAGATGCAACCACTTTCCAAGTCTCTCCGACCTTCACAAAAAAAGTTATTCAAGAATATCTCTTTCTCCTATGTGCTTTCATCCCTAACCCTAACCCTTCCGAAAGTCGGAGAAGCTCAAGGATGGTACCGATCGATGCGCGCTACCCCATTTAGTGGGGGTAAAGCCTACTTGCAAGTCTCTCCGACCTTCACAAAAAAAGTTATTCAAGAATATCTCTTTCTCCTATGTGCTTTCATCCCTAACCCTAACCCTAACCCTTCCGAAAGTCGGAGAAGCTCAAGGATGGTACCGATCGATGTGCGCTACCCCATTTAGTGGGGGTAGAGCCTACTTGCAAGTCTCTCCGACCTTCACAAAAAAAGTTATTCAAGAATATCTCCTCAGATTTGGGGGAATTTCGTCGGTCGACCTCTTCCGAAGGTCGTACAAGCTCAAAGATGGTACCAATCGATCCGCAGGACCCAAATTAGTCCAGATGCAACCACTTTCCAAGTCTCTCCGACCTTCACAAAAAAAGTTATTCAAGAATATCTCTTTCTCCTATGTGCTTTCATCCCTAACCCTAACCCTTCCGAAAGTCGGAAAAGCTCAAGGATGGTACCAATCGATGCGCGCTACCCCATTTAGTGGGGGTAGAGCCTACTTGCAAGTCTCTCCGACCTTCACAAAAAAAGTTATTCAAGAATATCTCCTCAGATTTGGGGGAATTTCGTCGGTCGACCTCTTCCGAAGGTCGTACAAGCTCGGGGATGGTACCAATCGATCTGCAGGACCCAAATTAGTCCAGATGCAACCACTTTCCAAGTCTCTCCGACCTTCACAAAAAAAGTTATTCAAGAATATCTCTTTCTCCTATGTGCTTTCATCCCTAACCCTAACCCTAACCCTAACCCTTCCGAAAGTCGGAGAAGCTCAAGGATGGTACCGATCGATGCGCACTACCCCATTTAGTGGGGGTACAGCCTACTTGCAAGTCTCTCCGACCTTCACAAAAAAAGTTATTCAAGAATATCTCTTTCTCCTATGTGCTTTCATCCCTAACCCTAACCCTAACCCTTCCGAAAGTCGGAGAAGCTCAAGGATGGTACTGATCGATGCGCGCTACCCCATTTAGTGGGGGTAGAGCCTACTTGCAAGTCTCTCCGACCTTCACAAAAAAAGTTATTCAAGAATATCTCCTCAGATTTGGGGGAATTTCGTCGGTCGACCTCTTCCGAAGGTCGTACAAGCTCGGGGATTGTACCAATCGATCTGCAGGACCCAAATTAGTCCAGATGCAACCACTTTCCAAGTCTCTCCGACCTTCACAAAAAAAGTTATTCAAGAATATCTCTTTCTCCTATGTGCTTTCATCCCTAACCCTAACCCTAACCCTTCCGAAAGTCGGAGAAGCTCAAGGATGGTACCGATCGATGCGCGCTACCCCATTTAGTCGGGGTAGAGCCTACTTGCAAGTCTCTCCGACCTTCACAAAAAAAGTTATTCAAGAATATCTCTTTCTCCTATGTGCTTTCATCCCTAACCCTAACCCTAACCCTTCCGAAAGTCGGAGAAGCTCAAGGATGGTACTGATCGATGCGCGCTACCCCATTTAGTGGGGGTAGAGCCTACTTGCAAGTCTCTCCGACCTTCACAAAAAAAGTTATTCAAGAATATCTCCTCAGATTTGGGGGAATTTCGTCGGTCGACCTCTTCCGAAGGTCGTACAAGCTCGGGGATGGTACCAATCGATCTGCAGGACCCAAATTAGTCCAGATGCAACCACTTTCCAAGTCTCTCCGACCTTCACAAAAAAAGTTATTCAAGAATATGTCTTTCTCCTATGTGCTTTCATCCCTAACCCTAACCCTAACCCTTCCGAAAGTCGGAGAAGCTCAAGGATGGTACCGATCGATGCGCGCTACCCCATTTAGTGGGGGTAGAGCCTACTTGCAAGTCTCTCCGACCTTCACAAAAAAAGTTATTCAAGAATATCTCTTTCTCCTATGTGCTTTCATCCCTAACCCTAACCCTAACCCTTCCGAAAGTCGGAGAAGCTCAAGGATGGTACCGATCGATGCGCGCTACCCCATTTAGTGGGGGTAGAGCCTACTTGCAAGTCTCTCCGACCTTCACAAAAAAAGTTATTCAAGAATATCTCCTCAGATTTGGGGGAATTTCGTCGGTCGACCTCTTCCGAAGGTCGTACAAGCTCGGGGATGGTACCAATCGATCTGCAGGACCCAAATTAGTCCAGATGCAACCACTTTCCAAGTCTCTCCGACCTTCACAAAAAAAGTTATTCAAGAATATCTCTTTCTCCTATGTGCTTTCATCCCTAACCCTAACCCTAACCCTTCCGAAAGTCGGAGAAGCTCAAGGATGGTACCGATCGATGAGCGCTACCCCATTTAGTGGGGGTAGAGCCTACTTGCAAGTCTCTCCGACCTTCACAAAAAAAGTTATTCAAGAATATCTCTTTCTCCTATGTGCTTTCATCCCTAACCCTAACCCTAACCCTTCCGAAAGTCGGAGAAGCTCAAGGATGGTACCGATCGATGCGCGCTACCCCATTTAGTGGGGGTAGAGCCTACTTGCAAGTCTCTCCGACCTTCACAAAAAAAGTTATTCAAGAATATCTCCTCAGATTTGGGGGAATTTCGTCGGTCGACCTCTTCCGAAGGTCGTACAAGCTCGGGGATGGTACCAATCGATCCGCAGGACCCAAATTAGTCCAGATGCAACCACTTTCCAAGTCTCTCCGACCTTCACAAAAAAAGTTATTCAAGAATATCTCTTTCTCCTATGTGCTTTCATCCCTAACCCTAACCCTAACCCTAACCCTTCCGAAAGTCGGAGAAGCTCAAAGATGGTACCGATCGATGCGCGCTACCCCATTTAGTGGGGGTAGAGCCTACTTGCAAGTCTCTCCGACCTTCACAAAAAAAGTTATTCAAGAATATCTCCTCAGATTTGGGGGAATTTCGTCGGTCGACCTCTTCCGAAGGTCGTACAAGCTCGGGGATGGTACCAATCGATCTGCAGGACCCAAATTAGTCCAGATGCAACCACTTTCCAAGTCTCTCCGACCTTCACAAAAAAAGTTATTCAAGAATATCTCTTTCTCCTATGTGCTTTCATCCCTAACCCTAACCCTAACCCTTCCGAAAGTCGGAGAAGCTCAAGGATGGTACCGATCGATGCGCACTACCCCATTTAGTGGGGGTACAGCCTACTTGCAAGTCTCTCCGACCTTCACAAAAAAAGTTATTCAAGAATATCTCTTTCTCCTATGTGCTTTCATCCCTAACCCTAACCCTAACCCTTCCGAAAGTCGGAGAAGCTCAAGGATGGTACCGATCGATGCGCGCTACCCCATTTAGTGGGGGTAGAGCCTACTTGCAAGTCTCTCCGACCTTCACAAAAAAAGTTATTCAAGAATATCTCCTCAGATTTGGGGGAATTTCGTCGGTCGACCTCTTCCAAAGGTCGTACAAGCTCGGGGATGGTACCAATCGATCCGCAGGACCCAAATTAGTCCAGATGCAACCACTTTCCAAGTCTCTCCGACCTTCACAAAAAAAGTTATTCAAGAATATCTCTTTCTCCTATGTGCTTTCATCCCTAACCCTAACCCTTCCGAAAGTCGGAGAAGCTCAAGGATGGTACCGATCGATGCGCGCTACCCCATTTAGTGGGGGTAGAGCCTACTTGCAAGTCTCTCCGACCTTCACAAAAAAAGTTATTCAAGAATATCTCTTTCTCCTATGTGCTTTCATTCCTAACCCTAACCCTAACCCTTCCGAAAGTCGGAGAAGCTCAAGGATGGTACCGATCGATGCGCGCTACCCCATTTAGTGGGGGTAGAGCCTACTTGCAAGTCTCTCCGACCTTCACAAAAAAAGTTATTCAAGAATATCTCCTCAGATTTGGGGGAATTTCGTCGGTCGACCTCTTCCGAAGGTCGTACAAGCTCGGGGATGGTACCAATCGATCCGCAGGACCCAAATTAGTCCAGATGCAACCACTTTCCAAGTCTCTCCGACCTTCACAAAAAAAGTTATTCAAGAATATCTCTTTCTCCTATGTGCTTTCATCCCTAACCCTAACCCTAACCCTTCCGAAAGTCGGAGAAGCTCAAGGATGGTACCGATCGATGCGCGTTACCCCATTTAGTGGGGGTAGAGCCTACTTGCAAGTCTCTCCGACCTTCACAAAAAAAGTTATTCAAGAATATCTCTTTCTCCTATGTGCTTTCATCCCTAACCCTAACCCTAACCCTTCCGAAAGTCGGAGAAGCTCAAGGATGGTACCGATCGATGCGCGTTACCCCATTTAGTGGGGGTAGAGCCTACTTGCAAGTCTCTCCGACCTTCACAAAAAAAGTTATTCAAGAATATCTCCTCAGATTTGGGGGAATTTCGTCGGTAGACCTCTTCCGAAGGTCGTACAAGCTCGGGGATGGTACCAATCGATCCGCAGGACCCAAATTAGTCCAGATGCAACCACTTTCCAAGTCTCTCCGACCTTCACAAAAAAAGTTATTCAAGAATATCTCTTTCTCCTATGTGCTTTCATCCCTAACCCTAACCCTTCCGAAAGTCGGAGAAGCTCAAGGATGGTACCGATCGATGCGCGCTACCCCATTTAGTGGGGGTAGAGCCTACTTGCAAGTCTCTCCGACCTTCACAAAAAAAGTTATTCAAGAATATCTCTTTCTCCTATGTGCTTTCATCCCTAACCCTAACCCTAACCCTTCCGAAAGTCGGAGAAGCTCAAGGATGGTACCGATCGATGCGCGTTACCCCATTTAGTGGGGGTAGAGCCTACTTGCAAGTCTCTCCGACCTTCACAAAAAAAGTTATTCAAGAATATCTCCTCAGATTTGGGGGAATTTCGTCGGTAGACCTCTTCCGAAGGTCGTACAAGCTCGGGGATGGTACCAATCGATCCGCAGGACCCAAATTAGTCCAGATGCAACCACTTTCCAAGTCTCTCCGACCTTCACAAAAAAAGTTATTCAAGAATATCTCTTTCTCCTATGTGCTTTCATCCCTAACCCTAACCCTAACCCTTCCGAAAGTCGGAGAAGCTCAAGGATGGTACCGATCGATGCGCGCTACCCCATTTAGTGGGGGTAGAGCCTACTTGCAAGTCTCTCCGACCTTCACAAAAAAAGTTATTCAAGAATATCTCTTTCTCCTATGTGCTTTCATCCCTAACCCTAACCCTAACCCTTCCGAAAGTCGGAGAAGCTCAAGGATGGTACCGATCGATGCGCGCTACCCCATTTAGTGGGGGTAGAGCCTACTTGCAAGTCTCTCCGACCTTCACAAAAAAAATTTTTCAAGAATATCTCTTTCTCCTATGTGCTTTCATCCCTAACCCTAACCCTAACCCTTCCGAAAGTCGGAGAAGCTCAAGGATGGTACCGATCGATGCGCGCTACCCCATTTAGTGGGGGTAGAGCCTACTTGCAAGTCTCTCCGACCTTCACAAAAAAAGTTATTCAAGAATATCTCCTCAGATTTGGGGGAATTTCGTCGGTCGACCTCTTCCGAAGGTCGTACAAGCTCGGGGATGGTACCAATCGATCCGCAGGACCCAAATTAGTCCAGATGCAACCACTTTCCAAGTCTCTCCGACCTTCACAAAAAAAGTTATTCAAGAATATCTCTTTCTCCTATGTGCTTTCATCCCTAACCCTAACCCTAACCCTTCCGAAAGTCGGAGAAGCTCAAGGATGGTACCGATCGATGCGCGCTACCCCATTTAGTGGGGGTAGAGCCTACTTGCAAGTCTCTCCGACCTTCACAAAAAAAGTTATTCAAGAATATCTCTTTCTCCTATGTGCTTTCATCCCTAACCCTAACCCTAACCCTTCCGAAAGTCGGAGAAGCTCAAGGATGGTACCGATCGATGCGCGTTACCCCATTTAGTGGGGGTAGAGCCTACTTGCAAGTCTCTCCGACCTTCACAAAAAAAGTTATTCAAGAATATCTCCTCAGATTTGGGGGAATTTCGTCGGTAGACCTCTTCCGAAGGTCGTACAAGCTCGGGGATGGTACCAATCGATCCGCAGGACCCAAATTAGTCCAGATGCAACCACTTTCCAAGTCTCTCTGACCTTCACAAAAAAAGTTATTCAAGAATATCTCTTTCTCCTATGTGCTTTCATCCCTAACCCTAACCCTAACCCTTCCGAAAGTCGGAGAAGCTCAAGGATGGTACCGATCGATGCGCGCTACCCCATTTAGTGGGGGTAGAGCCTACTTGCAAGTCTCTCCGACCTTCACAAAAAAAGTTATTCAAGAATATCTCTTTCTCCTATGTGCTTTCATCCCTAACCCTAACCCTAACCCTTCCGAAAGTCGGAGAAGCTCAAGGATGGTACCGATCGATGCGCGCTACCCCATTTAGTGGGGGTAGAGCCTACTTGCAAGTCTCTCCGACCTTCACAAAAAAAGTTATTCAAGAATATCTCTTTCTCCTATGTGCTTTCATCCCTAACCCTAACCCTAACCCTTCCGAAAGTCGGAGAAGCTCAAGGATGGTACCGATCGATGCGCGCTACCCCATTTAGTGGGGGTAGAGCCTACTTGCAAGTCTCTCCGACCTTCACAAAAAAAGTTATTCAAGAATATCTCCTCAGATTTGGGGGAATTTCGTCGGTCGACCTCTTCCGAAGGTCGTACAAGCTCGGGGATGGTACCAATCGATCCGCAGGACCCAAATTAGTCCAGATGCAACTACTTTCCAAGTCTCTCCGACCTTCACAAAAAAAGTTATTCAAGAATATCTCTTTCTCCTATGTGCTTTCATCCCTAACCCTAACCCTTCCGAAAGTCGGAGAAGCTCAAGGATGGTACCGATCGATGCGCGCTACCCCATTTAGTGGGGGTAAAGCCTACTTGCAAGTCTCTCCGACCTTCACAAAAAAAGTTATTCAAGAATATCTCTTTCTCCTATGTGCTTTCATCCCTAACCCTAACCCTAACCCTTCCGAAAGTCGGAGAAGCTCAAGGATGGTACCGATCGATGTGCGCTACCCCATTTAGTGGGGGTAGAGCCTACTTGCAAGTCTCTCCGACCTTCACAAAAAAAGTTATTCAAGAATATCTCCTCAGATTTGGGGGAATTTCGTCGGTCGACCTCTTCCGAAGGTCGTACAAGCTCAAAGATGGTACCAATCGATCTGCAGGACCCAAATTAGTCCAGATGCAACCACTTTCCAAGTCTCTCCGACCTTCACAAAAAAAGTTATTCAAGAATATCTCTTTCTCCTATGTGCTTTCATCCCTAACCCTAACCCTAACCCTTCCGAAAGTCGGAAAAGCTCAAGGATGGTACCAATCGATGCGCGCTACCCCATTTAGTGGGGGTAGAGCCTACTTGCAAGTCTCTCCGACCTTCACAAAAAAAGTTATTCAAGAATATCTCCTCAGATTTGGGGGAATTTCGTCGGTCGACCTCTTCCGAAGGTCGTACAAGCTCGGGGATGGTACCAATCGATCTGCAGGACCCAAATTAGTCCAGATGCAACCACTTTCCAAGTCTCTCCGACCTTCACAAAAAAAGTTATTCAAGAATATCTCTTTCTCCTATGTGCTTTCATCCCTAACCCTAACCCTAACCCTAACCCTTCCGAAAGTCGGAGAAGCTCAAGGATGGTACCGATCGATGCGCACTACCCCATTTAGTGGGGGTACAGCCTACTTGCAAGTCTCTCCGACCTTCACAAAAAAAGTTATTCAAGAATATCTCTTTCTCCTATGTGCTTTCATCCCTAACCCTAACCCTAACCCTTCCGAAAGTCGGAGAAGCTCAAGGATGGTACTGATCGATGCGCGCTACCCCATTTAGTGGGGGTAGAGCCTACTTGCAAGTCTCTCCGACCTTCACAAAAAAAGTTATTCAAGAATATCTCCTCAGATTTGGGGGAATTTCGTCGGTCGACCTCTTCCGAAGGTCGTACAAGCTCGGGGATGGTACCAATCGATCCGCAGGACCCAAATTAGTCCAGATGCAACCACTTTCCAAGTCTCTCCGACCTTCACAAAAAAAGTTATTCAAGAATATCTCTTTCTCCTATGTGCTTTCATCCCTAACCCTAACCCTAACCCTTCCGAAAGTCGGAGAAGCTCAAGGATGGTACCGATCGATGCGCGTTACCCCATTTAGTGGGGGTAGAGCCTACTTGCAAGTCTCTCCGACCTTCACAAAAAAAGTTATTCAAGAATATCTCTTTCTCCTATGTGCTTTCATCCCTAACCCTAACCCTAACCCTTCCGAAAGTCGGAGAAGCTCAAGGATGGTACCGATCGATGCGCGTTACCCCATTTAGTGGGGGTAGAGCCTACTTGCAAGTCTCTCCGACCTTCACAAAAAAAGTTATTCAAGAATATCTCCTCAGATTTGGGGGAATTTCGTCGGTAGACCTCTTCCGAAGGTCGTACAAGCTCGGGGATGGTACCAATCGATCCGCAGGACCCAAATTAGTCCAGATGCAACCACTTTCCAAGTCTCTCCGACCTTCACAAAAAAAGTTATTCAAGAATATCTCTTTCTCCTATGTGCTTTCATCCCTAACCCTAACCCTAACCCTTCCGAAAGTCGGAGAAGCTCAAGGATGGTACCGATCGATGCGCGCTACCCCATTTAGTGGGGGTAGAGCCTACTTGCAAGTCTCTCCGACCTTCACAAAAAAAGTTATTCAAGAATATCTCTTTCTCCTATGTGCTTTCATCCCTAACCCTAACCCTAACCCTTCCGAAAGTCGGAGAAGCTCAAGGATGGTACCGATCGATGCGCGCTACCCCATTTAGTGGGGGTAGAGCCTACTTGCAAGTCTCTCCGACCTTCACAAAAAAAGTTATTCAAGAATATCTCCTCAGATTTGGGGGAATTTCGTCGGTCGACCTCTTCCGAAGGTCGTACAAGCTCGGGGATGGTACCAATCGATCCGCAGGACCCAAATTAGTCCAGATGCAACCACTTTCCAAGTCTCTCCGACCTTCACAAAAAAAGTTATTCAAGAATATCTCTTTCTCCTATGTGCTTTCATCCCTAACCCTAACCCTAACCCTTCCGAAAGTCGGAGAAGCTCAAGGATGGTACCGATCGATGCGCGCTACCCCATTTAGTGGGGGTAGAGCCTACTTGCAAGTCTCTCCGACCTTCACAAAAAAAGTTATTCAAGAATATCTCTTTCTCCTATGTGCTTTCATCCCTAACCCTAACCCTAACCCTTCCGAAAGTCGGAGAAGCTCAAGGATGGTACCGATCGATGCGCGTTACCCCATTTAGTGGGGGTAGAGCCTACTTGCAAGTCTCTCCGACCTTCACAAAAAAAGTTATTCAAGAATATCTCCTCAGATTTGGGGGAATTTCGTCGGTAGACCTCTTCCGAAGGTCGTACAAGCTCGGGGATGGTACCAATCGATCCGCAGGACCCAAATTAGTCCAGATGCAACCACTTTCCAAGTCTCTCTGACCTTCACAAAAAAAGTTATTCAAGAATATCTCTTTCTCCTATGTGCTTTCATCCCTAACCCTAACCCTAACCCTTCCGAAAGTCGGAGAAGCTCAAGGATGGTACCGATCGATGCGCGCTACCCCATTTAGTGGGGGTAGAGCCTACTTGCAAGTCTCTCCGACCTTCACAAAAAAAGTTATTCAAGAATATCTCTTTCTCCTATGTGCTTTCATCCCTAACCCTAACCCTAACCCTTCCGAAAGTCGGAGAAGCTCAAGGATGGTACCGATCGATGCGCGCTACCCCATTTAGTGGGGGTAGAGCCTACTTGCAAGTCTCTCCGACCTTCACAAAAAAAGTTATTCAAGAATATCTCTTTCTCCTATGTGCTTTCATCCCTAACCCTAACCCTAACCCTTCCGAAAGTCGGAGAAGCTCAAGGATGGTACCGATCGATGCGCGCTACCCCATTTAGTGGGGGTAGAGCCTACTTGCAAGTCTCTCCGACCTTCACAAAAAAAGTTATTCAAGAATATCTCCTCAGATTTGGGGGAATTTCGTCGGTCGACCTCTTCCGAAGGTCGTACAAGCTCGGGGATGGTACCAATCGATCCGCAGGACCCAAATTAGTCCAGATGCAACTACTTTCCAAGTCTCTCCGACCTTCACAAAAAAAGTTATTCAAGAATATCTCTTTCTCCTATGTGCTTTCATCCCTAACCCTAACCCTTCCGAAAGTCGGAGAAGCTCAAGGATGGTACCGATCGATGCGCGCTACCCCATTTAGTGGGGGTAAAGCCTACTTGCAAGTCTCTCCGACCTTCACAAAAAAAGTTATTCAAGAATATCTCTTTCTCCTATGTGCTTTCATCCCTAACCCTAACCCTAACCCTTCCGAAAGTCGGAGAAGCTCAAGGATGGTACCGATCGATGTGCGCTACCCCATTTAGTGGGGGTAGAGCCTACTTGCAAGTCTCTCCGACCTTCACAAAAAAAGTTATTCAAGAATATCTCCTCAGATTTGGGGGAATTTCGTCGGTCGACCTCTTCCGAAGGTCGTACAAGCTCAAAGATGGTACCAATCGATCCGCAGGACCCAAATTAGTCCAGATGCAACCACTTTCCAAGTCTCTCCGACCTTCACAAAAAAAGTTATTCAAGAATATCTCTTTCTCCTATGTGCTTTCATCCCTAACCCTAACCCTAACCCTTCCGAAAGTCGGAAAAGCTCAAGGATGGTACCAATCGATGCGCGCTACCCCATTTAGTGGGGGTAGAGCCTACTTGCAAGTCTCTCCGACCTTCACAAAAAAAGTTATTCAAGAATATCTCCTCAGATTTGGGGGAATTTCGTCGGTCGACCTCTTCCGAAGGTCGTACAAGCTCGGGGATGGTACCAATCGATCTGCAGGACCCAAATTAGTCCAGATGCAACCACTTTCCAAGTCTCTCCGACCTTCACAAAAAAAGTTATTCAAGAATATCTCTTTCTCCTATGTGCTTTCATCCCTAACCCTAACCCTAACCCTAACCCTTCCGAAAGTCGGAGAAGCTCAAGGATGGTACCGATCGATGCGCACTACCCCATTTAGTGGGGGTACAGCCTACTTGCAAGTCTCTCCGACCTTCACAAAAAAAGTTATTCAAGAATATCTCTTTCTCCTATGTGCTTTCATCCCTAACCCTAACCCTAACCCTTCCGAAAGTCGGAGAAGCTCAAGGATGGTACTGATCGATGCGCGCTACCCCATTTAGTGGGGGTAGAGCCTACTTGCAAGTCTCTCCGACCTTCACAAAAAAAGTTATTCAAGAATATCTCCTCAGATTTGGGGGAATTTCGTCGGTCGACCTCTTCCGAAGGTCGTACAAGCTCGGGGATGGTACCAATCGATCTGCAGGACCCAAATTAGTCCAGATGCAACCACTTTCCAAGTCTCTCCGACCTTCACAAAAAAAGTTATTCAAGAATATCTCTTTCTCCTATGTGCTTTCATCCCTAACCCTAACCCTAACCCTTCCGAAAGTCGGAGAAGCTCAAGGATGGTACCGATCGATGCGCGCTACCCCATTTAGTCGGGGTAGAGCCTACTTGCAAGTCTCTCCGACCTTCACAAAAAAAGTTATTCAAGAATATCTCTTTCTCCTATGTGCTTTCATCCCTAACCCTAACCCTAACCCTTCCGAAAGTCGGAGAAGCTCAAGGATGGTACTGATCGATGCGCGCTACCCCATTTAGTGGGGGTAGAGCCTACTTGCAAGTCTCTCCGACCTTCACAAAAAAAGTTATTCAAGAATATCTCCTCAGATTTGGGGGAATTTCGTCGGTCGACCTCTTCCGAAGGTCGTACAAGCTCGGGGATGGTACCAATCGATCTGCAGGACCCAAATTAGTCCAGATGCAACCACTTTCCAAGTCTCTCCGACCTTCACAAAAAAAGTTATTCAAGAATATGTCTTTCTCCTATGTGCTTTCATCCCTAACCCTAACCCTAACCCTTCCGAAAGTCGGAGAAGCTCAAGGATGGTACCGATCGATGCGCGCTACCCCATTTAGTGGGGGTAGAGCCTACTTGCAAGTCTCTCCGACCTTCACAAAAAAAGTTATTCAAGAATATCTCTTTCTCCTATGTGCTTTCATCCCTAACCCTAACCCTAACCCTTCCGAAAGTCGGAGAAGCTCAAGGATGGTACCGATCGATGCGCGCTACCCCATTTAGTGGGGGTAGAGCCTACTTGCAAGTCTCTCCGACCTTCACAAAAAAAGTTATTCAAGAATATCTCCTCAGATTTGGGGGAATTTCGTCGGTCGACCTCTTCCGAAGGTCGTACAAGCTCGGGGATGGTACCAATCGATCTGCAGGACCCAAATTAGTCCAGATGCAACCACTTTCCAAGTCTCTCCGACCTTCACAAAAAAAGTTATTCAAGAATATCTCTTTCTCCTATGTGCTTTCATCCCTAACCCTAACCCTAACCCTTCCGAAAGTCGGAGAAGCTCAAGGATGGTACCGATCGATGAGCGCTACCCCATTTAGTGGGGGTAGAGCCTACTTGCAAGTCTCTCCGACCTTCACAAAAAAAGTTATTCAAGAATATCTCTTTCTCCTATGTGCTTTCATCCCTAACCCTAACCCTAACCCTTCCGAAAGTCGGAGAAGCTCAAGGATGGTACCGATCGATGCGCGCTACCCCATTTAGTGGGGGTAGAGCCTACTTGCAAGTCTCTCCGACCTTCACAAAAAAAGTTATTCAAGAATATCTCCTCAGATTTGGGGGAATTTCGTCGGTCGACCTCTTCCGAAGGTCGTACAAGCTCGGGGATGGTACCAATCGATCCGCAGGACCCAAATTAGTCCAGATGCAACCACTTTCCAAGTCTCTCCGACCTTCACAAAAAAAGTTATTCAAGAATATCTCTTTCTCCTATGTGCTTTCATCCCTAACCCTAACCCTAACCCTAACCCTTCCGAAAGTCGGAGAAGCTCAAAGATGGTACCGATCGATGCGCGCTACCCCATTTAGTGGGGGTAGAGCCTACTTGCAAGTCTCTCCGACCTTCACAAAAAAAGTTATTCAAGAATATCTCCTCAGATTTGGGGGAATTTCGTCGGTCGACCTCTTCCGAAGGTCGTACAAGCTCGGGGATGGTACCAATCGATCTGCAGGACCCAAATTAGTCCAGATGCAACCACTTTCCAAGTCTCTCCGACCTTCACAAAAAAAGTTATTCAAGAATATCTCTTTCTCCTATGTGCTTTCATCCCTAACCCTAACCCTAACCCTTCCGAAAGTCGGAGAAGCTCAAGGATGGTACCGATCGATGCGCACTACCCCATTTAGTGGGGGTACAGCCTACTTGCAAGTCTCTCCGACCTTCACAAAAAAAGTTATTCAAGAATATCTCTTTCTCCTATGTGCTTTCATCCCTAACCCTAACCCTAACCCTTCCGAAAGTCGGAGAAGCTCAAGGATGGTACCGATCGATGCGCGCTACCCCATTTAGTGGGGGTAGAGCCTACTTGCAAGTCTCTCCGACCTTCACAAAAAAAGTTATTCAAGAATATCTCCTCAGATTTGGGGGAATTTCGTCGGTCGACCTCTTCCAAAGGTCGTACAAGCTCGGGGATGGTACCAATCGATCCGCAGGACCCAAATTAGTCCAGATGCAACCACTTTCCAAGTCTCTCCGACCTTCACAAAAAAAGTTATTCAAGAATATCTCTTTCTCCTATGTGCTTTCATCCCTAACCCTAACCCTTCCGAAAGTCGGAGAAGCTCAAGGATGGTACCGATCGATGCGCGCTACCCCATTTAGTGGGGGTAGAGCCTACTTGCAAGTCTCTCCGACCTTCACAAAAAAAGTTATTCAAGAATATCTCTTTCTCCTATGTGCTTTCATTCCTAACCCTAACCCTAACCCTTCCGAAAGTCGGAGAAGCTCAAGGATGGTACCGATCGATGCGCGCTACCCCATTTAGTGGGGGTAGAGCCTACTTGCAAGTCTCTCCGACCTTCACAAAAAAAGTTATTCAAGAATATCTCCTCAGATTTGGGGGAATTTCGTCGGTCGACCTCTTCCGAAGGTCGTACAAGCTCGGGGATGGTACCAATCGATCCGCAGGACCCAAATTAGTCCAGATGCAACCACTTTCCAAGTCTCTCCGACCTTCACAAAAAAAGTTATTCAAGAATATCTCTTTCTCCTATGTGCTTTCATCCCTAACCCTAACCCTAACCCTTCCGAAAGTCGGAGAAGCTCAAGGATGGTACCGATCGATGCGCGTTACCCCATTTAGTGGGGGTAGAGCCTACTTGCAAGTCTCTCCGACCTTCACAAAAAAAGTTATTCAAGAATATCTCTTTCTCCTATGTGCTTTCATCCCTAACCCTAACCCTAACCCTTCCGAAAGTCGGAGAAGCTCAAGGATGGTACCGATCGATGCGCGTTACCCCATTTAGTGGGGGTAGAGCCTACTTGCAAGTCTCTCCGACCTTCACAAAAAAAGTTATTCAAGAATATCTCCTCAGATTTGGGGGAATTTCGTCGGTAGACCTCTTCCGAAGGTCGTACAAGCTCGGGGATGGTACCAATCGATCCGCAGGACCCAAATTAGTCCAGATGCAACCACTTTCCAAGTCTCTCCGACCTTCACAAAAAAAGTTATTCAAGAATATCTCTTTCTCCTATGTGCTTTCATCCCTAACCCTAACCCTTCCGAAAGTCGGAGAAGCTCAAGGATGGTACCGATCGATGCGCGCTACCCCATTTAGTGGGGGTAGAGCCTACTTGCAAGTCTCTCCGACCTTCACAAAAAAAGTTATTCAAGAATATCTCTTTCTCCTATGTGCTTTCATCCCTAACCCTAACCCTAACCCTTCCGAAAGTCGGAGAAGCTCAAGGATGGTACCGATCGATGCGCGTTACCCCATTTAGTGGGGGTAGAGCCTACTTGCAAGTCTCTCCGACCTTCACAAAAAAAGTTATTCAAGAATATCTCTTTCTCCTATGTGCTTTCATCCCTAACCCTAACCCTAACCCTTCCGAAAGTCGGAGAAGCTCAAGGATGGTACCGATCGATGCGCGTTACCCCATTTAGTGGGGGTAGAGCCTACTTGCAAGTCTCTCCGACCTTCACAAAAAAAGTTATTCAAGAATATCTCCTCAGATTTGGGGGAATTTCGTCGGTAGACCTCTTCCGAAGGTCGTACAAGCTCGGGGATGGTACCAATCGATCCGCAGGACCCAAATTAGTCCAGATGCAACCACTTTCCAAGTCTCTCCGACCTTCACAAAAAAAGTTATTCAAGAATATCTCTTTCTCCTATGTGCTTTCATCCCTAACCCTAACCCTTCCGAAAGTCGGAGAAGCTCAAGGATGGTACCGATCGATGCGCGCTACCCCATTTAGTGGGGGTAGAGCCTACTTGCAAGTCTCTCCGACCTTCACAAAAAAAGTTATTCAAGAATATCTCTTTCTCCTATGTGCTTTCATCCCTAACCCTAACCCTAACCCTTCCGAAAGTCGGAGAAGCTCAAGGATGGTACCGATCGATGCGCGTTACCCCATTTAGTGGGGGTAGAGCCTACTTGCAAGTCTCTCCGACCTTCACAAAAAAAGTTATTCAAGAATATCTCCTCAGATTTGGGGGAATTTCGTCGGTAGACCTCTTCCGAAGGTCGTACAAGCTCGGGGATGGTACCAATCGATCCGCAGGACCCAAATTAGTCCAGATGCAACCACTTTCCAAGTCTCTCCGACCTTCACAAAAAAAGTTATTCAAGAATATCTCTTTCTCCTATGTGCTTTCATCCCTAACCCTAACCCTAACCCTTCCGAAAGTCGGAGAAGCTCAAGGATGGTACCGATCGATGCGCGCTACCCCATTTAGTGGGGGTAGAGCCTACTTGCAAGTCTCTCCGACCTTCACAAAAAAAGTTATTCAAGAATATCTCTTTCTCCTATGTGCTTTCATCCCTAACCCTAACCCTAACCCTTCCGAAAGTCGGAGAAGCTCAAGGATGGTACCGATCGATGCGCGCTACCCCATTTAGTGGGGGTAGAGCCTACTTGCAAGTCTCTCCGACCTTCACAAAAAAAGTTATTCAAGAATATCTCTTTCTCCTATGTGCTTTCATCCCTAACCCTAACCCTAACCCTTCCGAAAGTCGGAGAAGCTCAAGGATGGTACCGATCGATGCGCGCTACCCCATTTAGTGGGGGTAGAGCCTACTTGCAAGTCTCTCCGACCTTCACAAAAAAAGTTATTCAAGAATATCTCCTCAGATTTGGGGGAATTTCGTCGGTCGACCTCTTCCGAAGGTCGTACAAGCTCGGGGATGGTACCAATCGATCCGCAGGACCCAAATTAGTCCAGATGCAACCACTTTCCAAGTCTCTCCGACCTTCACAAAAAAAGTTATTCAAGAATATCTCTTTCTCCTATGTGCTTTCATCCCTAACCCTAACCCTAACCCTTCCGAAAGTCGGAGAAGCTCAAGGATGGTACCGATCGATGCGCGCTACCCCATTTAGTGGGGGTAGAGCCTACTTGCAAGTCTCTCCGACCTTCACAAAAAAAGTTATTCAAGAATATCTCTTTCTCCTATGTGCTTTCATCCCTAACCCTAACCCTAACCCTTCCGAAAGTCGGAGAAGCTCAAGGATGGTACCGATCGATGCGCGTTACCCCATTTAGTGGGGGTAGAGCCTACTTGCAAGTCTCTCCGACCTTCACAAAAAAAGTTATTCAAGAATATCTCCTCAGATTTGGGGGAATTTCGTCGGTAGACCTCTTCCGAAGGTCGTACAAGCTCGGGGATGGTACCAATCGATCCGCAGGACCCAAATTAGTCCAGATGCAACCACTTTCCAAGTCTCTCTGACCTTCACAAAAAAAGTTATTCAAGAATATCTCTTTCTCCTATGTGCTTTCATCCCTAACCCTAACCCTAACCCTTCCGAAAGTCGGAGAAGCTCAAGGATGGTACCGATCGATGCGCGCTACCCCATTTAGTGGGGGTAGAGCCTACTTGCAAGTCTCTCCGACCTTCACAAAAAAAGTTATTCAAGAATATCTCTTTCTCCTATGTGCTTTCATCCCTAACCCTAACCCTAACCCTTCCGAAAGTCGGAGAAGCTCAAGGATGGTACCGATCGATGCGCGCTACCCCATTTAGTGGGGGTAGAGCCTACTTGCAAGTCTCTCCGACCTTCACAAAAAAAGTTATTCAAGAATATCTCTTTCTCCTATGTGCTTTCATCCCTAACCCTAACCCTAACCCTTCCGAAAGTCGGAGAAGCTCAAGGATGGTACCGATCGATGCGCGCTACCCCATTTAGTGGGGGTAGAGCCTACTTGCAAGTCTCTCCGACCTTCACAAAAAAAGTTATTCAAGAATATCTCCTCAGATTTGGGGGAATTTCGTCGGTCGACCTCTTCCGAAGGTCGTACAAGCTCGGGGATGGTACCAATCGATCCGCAGGACCCAAATTAGTCCAGATGCAACTACTTTCCAAGTCTCTCCGACCTTCACAAAAAAAGTTATTCAAGAATATCTCTTTCTCCTATGTGCTTTCATCCCTAACCCTAACCCTTCCGAAAGTCGGAGAAGCTCAAGGATGGTACCGATCGATGCGCGCTACCCCATTTAGTGGGGGTAAAGCCTACTTGCAAGTCTCTCCGACCTTCACAAAAAAAGTTATTCAAGAATATCTCTTTCTCCTATGTGCTTTCATCCCTAACCCTAACCCTAACCCTTCCGAAAGTCGGAGAAGCTCAAGGATGGTACCGATCGATGTGCGCTACCCCATTTAGTGGGGGTAGAGCCTACTTGCAAGTCTCTCCGACCTTCACAAAAAAAGTTATTCAAGAATATCTCCTCAGATTTGGGGGAATTTCGTCGGTCGACCTCTTCCGAAGGTCGTACAAGCTCAAAGATGGTACCAATCGATCTGCAGGACCCAAATTAGTCCAGATGCAACCACTTTCCAAGTCTCTCCGACCTTCACAAAAAAAGTTATTCAAGAATATCTCTTTCTCCTATGTGCTTTCATCCCTAACCCTAACCCTAACCCTTCCGAAAGTCGGAAAAGCTCAAGGATGGTACCAATCGATGCGCGCTACCCCATTTAGTGGGGGTAGAGCCTACTTGCAAGTCTCTCCGACCTTCACAAAAAAAGTTATTCAAGAATATCTCCTCAGATTTGGGGGAATTTCGTCGGTCGACCTCTTCCGAAGGTCGTACAAGCTCGGGGATGGTACCAATCGATCTGCAGGACCCAAATTAGTCCAGATGCAACCACTTTCCAAGTCTCTCCGACCTTCACAAAAAAAGTTATTCAAGAATATCTCTTTCTCCTATGTGCTTTCATCCCTAACCCTAACCCTAACCCTAACCCTTCCGAAAGTCGGAGAAGCTCAAGGATGGTACCGATCGATGCGCACTACCCCATTTAGTGGGGGTACAGCCTACTTGCAAGTCTCTCCGACCTTCACAAAAAAAGTTATTCAAGAATATCTCTTTCTCCTATGTGCTTTCATCCCTAACCCTAACCCTAACCCTTCCGAAAGTCGGAGAAGCTCAAGGATGGTACTGATCGATGCGCGCTACCCCATTTAGTGGGGGTAGAGCCTACTTGCAAGTCTCTCCGACCTTCACAAAAAAAGTTATTCAAGAATATCTCCTCAGATTTGGGGGAATTTCGTCGGTCGACCTCTTCCGAAGGTCGTACAAGCTCGGGGATGGTACCAATCGATCCGCAGGACCCAAATTAGTCCAGATGCAACCACTTTCCAAGTCTCTCCGACCTTCACAAAAAAAGTTATTCAAGAATATCTCTTTCTCCTATGTGCTTTCATCCCTAACCCTAACCCTAACCCTTCCGAAAGTCGGAGAAGCTCAAGGATGGTACCGATCGATGCGCGTTACCCCATTTAGTGGGGGTAGAGCCTACTTGCAAGTCTCTCCGACCTTCACAAAAAAAGTTATTCAAGAATATCTCTTTCTCCTATGTGCTTTCATCCCTAACCCTAACCCTAACCCTTCCGAAAGTCGGAGAAGCTCAAGGATGGTACCGATCGATGCGCGTTACCCCATTTAGTGGGGGTAGAGCCTACTTGCAAGTCTCTCCGACCTTCACAAAAAAAGTTATTCAAGAATATCTCCTCAGATTTGGGGGAATTTCGTCGGTAGACCTCTTCCGAAGGTCGTACAAGCTCGGGGATGGTACCAATCGATCCGCAGGACCCAAATTAGTCCAGATGCAACCACTTTCCAAGTCTCTCCGACCTTCACAAAAAAAGTTATTCAAGAATATCTCTTTCTCCTATGTGCTTTCATCCCTAACCCTAACCCTAACCCTTCCGAAAGTCGGAGAAGCTCAAGGATGGTACCGATCGATGCGCGCTACCCCATTTAGTGGGGGTAGAGCCTACTTGCAAGTCTCTCCGACCTTCACAAAAAAAGTTATTCAAGAATATCTCTTTCTCCTATGTGCTTTCATCCCTAACCCTAACCCTAACCCTTCCGAAAGTCGGAGAAGCTCAAGGATGGTACCGATCGATGCGCGCTACCCCATTTAGTGGGGGTAGAGCCTACTTGCAAGTCTCTCCGACCTTCACAAAAAAAGTTATTCAAGAATATCTCCTCAGATTTGGGGGAATTTCGTCGGTCGACCTCTTCCGAAGGTCGTACAAGCTCGGGGATGGTACCAATCGATCCGCAGGACCCAAATTAGTCCAGATGCAACCACTTTCCAAGTCTCTCCGACCTTCACAAAAAAAGTTATTCAAGAATATCTCTTTCTCCTATGTGCTTTCATCCCTAACCCTAACCCTAACCCTTCCGAAAGTCGGAGAAGCTCAAGGATGGTACCGATCGATGCGCGCTACCCCATTTAGTGGGGGTAGAGCCTACTTGCAAGTCTCTCCGACCTTCACAAAAAAAGTTATTCAAGAATATCTCTTTCTCCTATGTGCTTTCATCCCTAACCCTAACCCTAACCCTTCCGAAAGTCGGAGAAGCTCAAGGATGGTACCGATCGATGCGCGTTACCCCATTTAGTGGGGGTAGAGCCTACTTGCAAGTCTCTCCGACCTTCACAAAAAAAGTTATTCAAGAATATCTCCTCAGATTTGGGGGAATTTCGTCGGTAGACCTCTTCCGAAGGTCGTACAAGCTCGGGGATGGTACCAATCGATCCGCAGGACCCAAATTAGTCCAGATGCAACCACTTTCCAAGTCTCTCTGACCTTCACAAAAAAAGTTATTCAAGAATATCTCTTTCTCCTATGTGCTTTCATCCCTAACCCTAACCCTAACCCTTCCGAAAGTCGGAGAAGCTCAAGGATGGTACCGATCGATGCGCGCTACCCCATTTAGTGGGGGTAGAGCCTACTTGCAAGTCTCTCCGACCTTCACAAAAAAAGTTATTCAAGAATATCTCTTTCTCCTATGTGCTTTCATCCCTAACCCTAACCCTAACCCTTCCGAAAGTCGGAGAAGCTCAAGGATGGTACCGATCGATGCGCGCTACCCCATTTAGTGGGGGTAGAGCCTACTTGCAAGTCTCTCCGACCTTCACAAAAAAAGTTATTCAAGAATATCTCTTTCTCCTATGTGCTTTCATCCCTAACCCTAACCCTAACCCTTCCGAAAGTCGGAGAAGCTCAAGGATGGTACCGATCGATGCGCGCTACCCCATTTAGTGGGGGTAGAGCCTACTTGCAAGTCTCTCCGACCTTCACAAAAAAAGTTATTCAAGAATATCTCCTCAGATTTGGGGGAATTTCGTCGGTCGACCTCTTCCGAAGGTCGTACAAGCTCGGGGATGGTACCAATCGATCCGCAGGACCCAAATTAGTCCAGATGCAACTACTTTCCAAGTCTCTCCGACCTTCACAAAAAAAGTTATTCAAGAATATCTCTTTCTCCTATGTGCTTTCATCCCTAACCCTAACCCTTCCGAAAGTCGGAGAAGCTCAAGGATGGTACCGATCGATGCGCGCTACCCCATTTAGTGGGGGTAAAGCCTACTTGCAAGTCTCTCCGACCTTCACAAAAAAAGTTATTCAAGAATATCTCTTTCTCCTATGTGCTTTCATCCCTAACCCTAACCCTAACCCTTCCGAAAGTCGGAGAAGCTCAAGGATGGTACCGATCGATGTGCGCTACCCCATTTAGTGGGGGTAGAGCCTACTTGCAAGTCTCTCCGACCTTCACAAAAAAAGTTATTCAAGAATATCTCCTCAGATTTGGGGGAATTTCGTCGGTCGACCTCTTCCGAAGGTCGTACAAGCTCAAAGATGGTACCAATCGATCCGCAGGACCCAAATTAGTCCAGATGCAACCACTTTCCAAGTCTCTCCGACCTTCACAAAAAAAGTTATTCAAGAATATCTCTTTCTCCTATGTGCTTTCATCCCTAACCCTAACCCTAACCCTTCCGAAAGTCGGAAAAGCTCAAGGATGGTACCAATCGATGCGCGCTACCCCATTTAGTGGGGGTAGAGCCTACTTGCAAGTCTCTCCGACCTTCACAAAAAAAGTTATTCAAGAATATCTCCTCAGATTTGGGGGAATTTCGTCGGTCGACCTCTTCCGAAGGTCGTACAAGCTCGGGGATGGTACCAATCGATCTGCAGGACCCAAATTAGTCCAGATGCAACCACTTTCCAAGTCTCTCCGACCTTCACAAAAAAAGTTATTCAAGAATATCTCTTTCTCCTATGTGCTTTCATCCCTAACCCTAACCCTAACCCTAACCCTTCCGAAAGTCGGAGAAGCTCAAGGATGGTACCGATCGATGCGCACTACCCCATTTAGTGGGGGTACAGCCTACTTGCAAGTCTCTCCGACCTTCACAAAAAAAGTTATTCAAGAATATCTCTTTCTCCTATGTGCTTTCATCCCTAACCCTAACCCTAACCCTTCCGAAAGTCGGAGAAGCTCAAGGATGGTACTGATCGATGCGCGCTACCCCATTTAGTGGGGGTAGAGCCTACTTGCAAGTCTCTCCGACCTTCACAAAAAAAGTTATTCAAGAATATCTCCTCAGATTTGGGGGAATTTCGTCGGTCGACCTCTTCCGAAGGTCGTACAAGCTCGGGGATGGTACCAATCGATCCGCAGGACCCAAATTAGTCCAGATGCAACCACTTTCCAAGTCTCTCCGACCTTCACAAAAAAAGTTATTCAAGAATATCTCTTTCTCCTATGTGCTTTCATCCCTAACCCTAACCCTAACCCTTCCGAAAGTCGGAGAAGCTCAAGGATGGTACCGATCGATGCGCGTTACCCCATTTAGTGGGGGTAGAGCCTACTTGCAAGTCTCTCCGACCTTCACAAAAAAAGTTATTCAAGAATATCTCTTTCTCCTATGTGCTTTCATCCCTAACCCTAACCCTAACCCTTCCGAAAGTCGGAGAAGCTCAAGGATGGTACCGATCGATGCGCGTTACCCCATTTAGTGGGGGTAGAGCCTACTTGCAAGTCTCTCCGACCTTCACAAAAAAAGTTATTCAAGAATATCTCCTCAGATTTGGGGGAATTTCGTCGGTAGACCTCTTCCGAAGGTCGTACAAGCTCGGGGATGGTACCAATCGATCCGCAGGACCCAAATTAGTCCAGATGCAACCACTTTCCAAGTCTCTCCGACCTTCACAAAAAAAGTTATTCAAGAATATCTCTTTCTCCTATGTGCTTTCATCCCTAACCCTAACCCTTCCGAAAGTCGGAGAAGCTCAAGGATGGTACCGATCGATGCGCGCTACCCCATTTAGTGGGGGTAGAGCCTACTTGCAAGTCTCTCCGACCTTCACAAAAAAAGTTATTCAAGAATATCTCTTTCTCCTATGTGCTTTCATCCCTAACCCTAACCCTAACCCTTCCGAAAGTCGGAGAAGCTCAAGGATGGTACCGATCGATGCGCGTTACCCCATTTAGTGGGGGTAGAGCCTACTTGCAAGTCTCTCCGACCTTCACAAAAAAAGTTATTCAAGAATATCTCCTCAGATTTGGGGGAATTTCGTCGGTAGACCTCTTCCGAAGGTCGTACAAGCTCGGGGATGGTACCAATCGATCCGCAGGACCCAAATTAGTCCAGATGCAACCACTTTCCAAGTCTCTCCGACCTTCACAAAAAAAGTTATTCAAGAATATCTCTTTCTCCTATGTGCTTTCATCCCTAACCCTAACCCTAACCCTTCCGAAAGTCGGAGAAGCTCAAGGATGGTACCGATCGATGCGCGCTACCCCATTTAGTGGGGGTAGAGCCTACTTGCAAGTCTCTCCGACCTTCACAAAAAAAGTTATTCAAGAATATCTCTTTCTCCTATGTGCTTTCATCCCTAACCCTAACCCTAACCCTTCCGAAAGTCGGAGAAGCTCAAGGATGGTACCGATCGATGCGCGCTACCCCATTTAGTGGGGGTAGAGCCTACTTGCAAGTCTCTCCGACCTTCACAAAAAAAGTTATTCAAGAATATCTCTTTCTCCTATGTGCTTTCATCCCTAACCCTAACCCTAACCCTTCCGAAAGTCGGAGAAGCTCAAGGATGGTACCGATCGATGCGCGCTACCCCATTTAGTGGGGGTAGAGCCTACTTGCAAGTCTCTCCGACCTTCACAAAAAAAGTTATTCAAGAATATCTCCTCAGATTTGGGGGAATTTCGTCGGTCGACCTCTTCCGAAGGTCGTACAAGCTCGGGGATGGTACCAATCGATCCGCAGGACCCAAATTAGTCCAGATGCAACCACTTTCCAAGTCTCTCCGACCTTCACAAAAAAAGTTATTCAAGAATATCTCTTTCTCCTATGTGCTTTCATCCCTAACCCTAACCCTAACCCTTCCGAAAGTCGGAGAAGCTCAAGGATGGTACCGATCGATGCGCGCTACCCCATTTAGTGGGGGTAGAGCCTACTTGCAAGTCTCTCCGACCTTCACAAAAAAAGTTATTCAAGAATATCTCTTTCTCCTATGTGCTTTCATCCCTAACCCTAACCCTAACCCTTCCGAAAGTCGGAGAAGCTCAAGGATGGTACCGATCGATGCGCGTTACCCCATTTAGTGGGGGTAGAGCCTACTTGCAAGTCTCTCCGACCTTCACAAAAAAAGTTATTCAAGAATATCTCCTCAGATTTGGGGGAATTTCGTCGGTAGACCTCTTCCGAAGGTCGTACAAGCTCGGGGATGGTACCAATCGATCCGCAGGACCCAAATTAGTCCAGATGCAACCACTTTCCAAGTCTCTCTGACCTTCACAAAAAAAGTTATTCAAGAATATCTCTTTCTCCTATGTGCTTTCATCCCTAACCCTAACCCTAACCCTTCCGAAAGTCGGAGAAGCTCAAGGATGGTACCGATCGATGCGCGCTACCCCATTTAGTGGGGGTAGAGCCTACTTGCAAGTCTCTCCGACCTTCACAAAAAAAGTTATTCAAGAATATCTCTTTCTCCTATGTGCTTTCATCCCTAACCCTAACCCTAACCCTTCCGAAAGTCGGAGAAGCTCAAGGATGGTACCGATCGATGCGCGCTACCCCATTTAGTGGGGGTAGAGCCTACTTGCAAGTCTCTCCGACCTTCACAAAAAAAGTTATTCAAGAATATCTCTTTCTCCTATGTGCTTTCATCCCTAACCCTAACCCTAACCCTTCCGAAAGTCGGAGAAGCTCAAGGATGGTACCGATCGATGCGCGCTACCCCATTTAGTGGGGGTAGAGCCTACTTGCAAGTCTCTCCGACCTTCACAAAAAAAGTTATTCAAGAATATCTCCTCAGATTTGGGGGAATTTCGTCGGTCGACCTCTTCCGAAGGTCGTACAAGCTCGGGGATGGTACCAATCGATCCGCAGGACCCAAATTAGTCCAGATGCAACTACTTTCCAAGTCTCTCCGACCTTCACAAAAAAAGTTATTCAAGAATATCTCTTTCTCCTATGTGCTTTCATCCCTAACCCTAACCCTTCCGAAAGTCGGAGAAGCTCAAGGATGGTACCGATCGATGCGCGCTACCCCATTTAGTGGGGGTAAAGCCTACTTGCAAGTCTCTCCGACCTTCACAAAAAAAGTTATTCAAGAATATCTCTTTCTCCTATGTGCTTTCATCCCTAACCCTAACCCTAACCCTTCCGAAAGTCGGAGAAGCTCAAGGATGGTACCGATCGATGTGCGCTACCCCATTTAGTGGGGGTAGAGCCTACTTGCAAGTCTCTCCGACCTTCACAAAAAAAGTTATTCAAGAATATCTCCTCAGATTTGGGGGAATTTCGTCGGTCGACCTCTTCCGAAGGTCGTACAAGCTCAAAGATGGTACCAATCGATCCGCAGGACCCAAATTAGTCCAGATGCAACCACTTTCCAAGTCTCTCCGACCTTCACAAAAAAAGTTATTCAAGAATATCTCTTTCTCCTATGTGCTTTCATCCCTAACCCTAACCCTAACCCTTCCGAAAGTCGGAAAAGCTCAAGGATGGTACCAATCGATGCGCGCTACCCCATTTAGTGGGGGTAGAGCCTACTTGCAAGTCTCTCCGACCTTCACAAAAAAAGTTATTCAAGAATATCTCCTCAGATTTGGGGGAATTTCGTCGGTCGACCTCTTCCGAAGGTCGTACAAGCTCGGGGATGGTACCAATCGATCTGCAGGACCCAAATTAGTCCAGATGCAACCACTTTCCAAGTCTCTCCGACCTTCACAAAAAAAGTTATTCAAGAATATCTCTTTCTCCTATGTGCTTTCATCCCTAACCCTAACCCTAACCCTAACCCTTCCGAAAGTCGGAGAAGCTCAAGGATGGTACCGATCGATGCGCACTACCCCATTTAGTGGGGGTACAGCCTACTTGCAAGTCTCTCCGACCTTCACAAAAAAAGTTATTCAAGAATATCTCTTTCTCCTATGTGCTTTCATCCCTAACCCTAACCCTAACCCTTCCGAAAGTCGGAGAAGCTCAAGGATGGTACTGATCGATGCGCGCTACCCCATTTAGTGGGGGTAGAGCCTACTTGCAAGTCTCTCCGACCTTCACAAAAAAAGTTATTCAAGAATATCTCCTCAGATTTGGGGGAATTTCGTCGGTCGACCTCTTCCGAAGGTCGTACAAGCTCGGGGATGGTACCAATCGATCCGCAGGACCCAAATTAGTCCAGATGCAACCACTTTCCAAGTCTCTCCGACCTTCACAAAAAAAGTTATTCAAGAATATCTCTTTCTCCTATGTGCTTTCATCCCTAACCCTAACCCTAACCCTTCCGAAAGTCGGAGAAGCTCAAGGATGGTACCGATCGATGCGCGCTACCCCATTTAGTCGGGGTAGAGCCTACTTGCAAGTCTCTCCGACCTTCACAAAAAAAGTTATTCAAGAATATCTCTTTCTCCTATGTGCTTTCATCCCTAACCCTAACCCTAACCCTTCCGAAAGTCGGAGAAGCTCAAGGATGGTACTGATCGATGCGCGCTACCCCATTTAGTGGGGGTAGAGCCTACTTGCAAGTCTCTCCGACCTTCACAAAAAAAGTTATTCAAGAATATCTCCTCAGATTTGGGGGAATTTCGTCGGTCGACCTCTTCCGAAGGTCGTACAAGCTCGGGGATGGTACCAATCGATCTGCAGGACCCAAATTAGTCCAGATGCAACCACTTTCCAAGTCTCTCCGACCTTCACAAAAAAAGTTATTCAAGAATATGTCTTTCTCCTATGTGCTTTCATCCCTAACCCTAACCCTAACCCTTCCGAAAGTCGGAGAAGCTCAAGGATGGTACCGATCGATGCGCGCTACCCCATTTAGTGGGGGTAGAGCCTACTTGCAAGTCTCTCCGACCTTCACAAAAAAAGTTATTCAAGAATATCTCTTTCTCCTATGTGCTTTCATCCCTAACCCTAACCCTAACCCTTCCGAAAGTCGGAGAAGCTCAAGGATGGTACCGATCGATGCGCGCTACCCCATTTAGTGGGGGTAGAGCCTACTTGCAAGTCTCTCCGACCTTCACAAAAAAAGTTATTCAAGAATATCTCCTCAGATTTGGGGGAATTTCGTCGGTCGACCTCTTCCGAAGGTCGTACAAGCTCGGGGATGGTACCAATCGATCTGCAGGACCCAAATTAGTCCAGATGCAACCACTTTCCAAGTCTCTCCGACCTTCACAAAAAAAGTTATTCAAGAATATCTCTTTCTCCTATGTGCTTTCATCCCTAACCCTAACCCTAACCCTTCCGAAAGTCGGAGAAGCTCAAGGATGGTACCGATCGATGAGCGCTACCCCATTTAGTGGGGGTAGAGCCTACTTGCAAGTCTCTCCGACCTTCACAAAAAAAGTTATTCAAGAATATCTCTTTCTCCTATGTGCTTTCATCCCTAACCCTAACCCTAACCCTTCCGAAAGTCGGAGAAGCTCAAGGATGGTACCGATCGATGCGCGCTACCCCATTTAGTGGGGGTAGAGCCTACTTGCAAGTCTCTCCGACCTTCACAAAAAAAGTTATTCAAGAATATCTCCTCAGATTTGGGGGAATTTCGTCGGTCGACCTCTTCCGAAGGTCGTACAAGCTCGGGGATGGTACCAATCGATCCGCAGGACCCAAATTAGTCCAGATGCAACCACTTTCCAAGTCTCTCCGACCTTCACAAAAAAAGTTATTCAAGAATATCTCTTTCTCCTATGTGCTTTCATCCCTAACCCTAACCCTAACCCTTCCGAAAGTCGGAGAAGCTCAAGGATGGTACCGATCGATGCGCGCTACCCCATTTAGTGGGGGTAGAGCCTACTTGCAAGTCTCTCCGACCTTCACAAAAAAAGTTATTCAAGAATATCTCTTTCTCCTATGTGCTTTCATCCCTAACCCTAACCCTAACCCTTCCGAAAGTCGGAGAAGCTCAAGGATGGTACCGATCGATGCGCGCTACCCCATTTAGTGGGGGTAGAGCCTACTTGCAAGTCTCTCCGACCTTCACAAAAAAAGTTATTCAAGAATATCTCCTCAGATTTGGGGGAATTTCGTCGGTCGACCTCTTCCGAAGGTCGTACAAGCTCAAAGATGGTACCAATCGATCCGCAGGCCCCAAATTAGTCCAGATGCAACCACTTTCCAAGTCTCTCCGACCTTCACAAAAAAAGTTATTCAAGAATATCTCTTTCTCCTATGTGCTTTCATCCCTAACCCTAACCCTAACCCTTCCGAAAGTCGGAAAAGCTCAAGGATGGTACCGATCGATGCGCGCTACCCCATTTAGTGGGGGTAGAGCCTACTTGCAAGTCTCTCCGACCTTCACAAAAAAAGTTATTCAAGAATATCTCCTCAGATTTGGGGGAATTTCGTCGGTCGACCTCTTCCGAAGGTCGTACAAGCTCGGGGATGGTACCAATCGATCTGCAGGACCCAAATTAGTCCAGATGCAACCACTTTCCAAGTCTCTCCGACCTTCACAAAAAAAGTTATTCAAGAATATCTCTTTCTCCTATGTGCTTTCATCCCTAACCCTAACCCTAACCCTTCCGAAAGTCGGAGAAGCTCAAGGATGGTACCGATCGATGCGCACTACCCCATTTAGTGGGGGTACAGCCTACTTGCAAGTCTCTCCGACCTTCACAAAAAAAGTTATTCAAGAATATCTCTTTCTCCTATGTGCTTTCATCCCTAACCCTAACCCTAACCCTAACCCTTCCGAAAGTCGGAGAAGCTCAAGGATGGTACTGATCGATGCGCGCTACCCCATTTAGTGGGGGTAGAGCCTACTTGCAAGTCTCTCCGACCTTCACAAAAAAAGTTATTCAAGAATATCTCCTCAGATTTGGGGGAATTTCGTCGGTCGACCTCTTCCGAAGGTCGTACAAGCTCGGGGATGGTACCAATCGATCCGCAGGACCCAAATTAGTCCAGATGCAACCACTTTCCAAGTCTCTCCGACCTTCACAAAAAAAGTTATTCAAGAATATCTCTTTCTCCTATGTGCTTTCATCCCTAACCCTAACCCTAACCCTTCCGAAAGTCGGAGAAGCTCAAGGATGGTACCGATCGATGCGCACTACCCCATTTAGTGGGGGTAGAGCCTACTTGCAAGTCTCTCCGACCTTCACAAAAAAAGTTATTCAAGAATATCTCTTTCTCCTATGTGCTTTCATCCCTAACCCTAACCCTAACCCTTCCGAAAGTCGGAGAAGCTCAAGGATGGTACCGATCGATGCGCGTTACCCCATTTAGTGGGGGTAGAGCCTACTTGCAAGTCTCTCCGACCTTCACAAAAAAAGTTATTCAAGAATATCTCCTCAGATTTGGGGGAATTTCGTCGGTAGACCTCTTCCGAAGGTCGTACAAGCTCGGGGATGGTACCAATCGATCCGCAGGACCCAAATTAGTCCAGATGCAACCACTTTCCAAGTCTCTCCGACCTTCACAAAAAAAGTTATTCAAGAATATCTCTTTCTCCTATGTGCTTTCATCCCTAACCCTAACCCTAACCCTTCCGAAAGTCGGAGAAGCTCAAGGATGGTACCGATCGATGCGCGCTACCCCATTTAGTGGGGGTAGAGCCTACTTGCAAGTCTCTCCGACCTTCACAAAAAAAGTTATTCAAGAATATCTCTTTCTCCTATGTGCTTTCATCCCTAACCCTAACCCTAACCCTTCCGAAAGTCGGAGAAGCTCAAGGATGGTACCGATCGATGCGCGCTACCCCATTTAGTGGGGGTAGAGCCTACTTGCAAGTCTCTCCGACCTTCACAAAAAAAGTTATTCAAGAATATCTCCTCAGATTTGGGGGAATTTCGTCGGTCGACCTCTTCCGAAGGTCGTACAAGCTCAAAGATGGTACCAATCGATCCGCAGGACCCAAATTAGTCCAGATGCAACCACTTTCCAAGTCTCTCCGACCTTCACAAAAAAAGTTATTCAAGAATATCTCTTTCTCCTATGTGCTTTCATCCCTAACCCTAACCCTAACCCTTCCGAAAGTCGGAAAAGCTCAAGGATGGTACCGATCGATGCGCGCTACCCCATTTAGTGGGGGTAGAGCCTACTTGCAAGTCTCTCCGACCTTCACAAAAAAAGTTATTCAAGAATATCTCCTCAGATTTGGGGGAATTTCGTCGGTCGACCTCTTCCGAAGGTCGTACAAGCTCGGGGATGGTACCAATCGATCTGCAGGACCCAAATTAGTCCAGATGCAACCACTTTCCAAGTCTCTCCGACCTTCACAAAAAAAGTTATTCAAGAATATCTCTTTCTCCTATGTGCTTTCATCCCTAACCCTAACCCTAACCCTTCCGAAAGTCGGAGAAGCTCAAGGATGGTACCGATCGATGCGCACTACCCCATTTAGTGGGGGTACAGCCTACTTGCAAGTCTCTCCGACCTTCACAAAAAAAGTTATTCAAGAATATCTCTTTCTCCTATGTGCTTTCATCCCTAACCCTAACCCTAACCCTAACCCTTCCGAAAGTCGGAGAAGCTCAAGGATGGTACTGATCGATGCGCGCTACCCCATTTAGTGGGGGTAGAGCCTACTTGCAAGTCTCTCCGACCTTCACAAAAAAAGTTATTCAAGAATATCTCCTCAGATTTGGGGGAATTTCGTCGGTCGACCTCTTCCGAAGGTCTTACAAGCTCGGGGATGGTACCAATCGATCCGCAGGACCCAAATTAGTCCAGATGCAACCACTTTCCAAGTCTCTCCGACCTTCACAAAAAAAGTTATTCAAGAATATCTCTTTCTCCTATGTGCTTTCATCCCTAACCCTAACCCTAACCCTTCCGAAAGTCGGAGAAGCTCAAGGATGGTACCGATCGATGCGCGCTACCCCATTTAGTCGGGGTAGAGCCTACTTGCAAGTCTCTCCGACCTTCACAAAAAAAGTTATTCAAGAATATCTCTTTCTCCTATGTGCTTTCATCCCTAACCCTAACCCTAACCCTTCCGAAAGTCGGAGAAGCTCAAGAATGGTACAGATCGATGCGCGCTACCCCATTTAGTGGGGGTAGAGCCTACTTGCAAGTCTCTCCGACCTTCACAAAAAAAGTTATTCAAGAATATCTCTTTCTCCTATGTGCTTTCATCCCTAACCCTAACCCTAACCCTTCCGAAAGTCGGAGAAGCTCAAGGATGGTACTGATCGATGCGCGCTACCCCATTTAGTGGGGGTAGAGCCTACTTGCAAGTCTCTCCGACCTTCACAAAAAAAGTTATTCAAGAATATCTCCTCAGATTTGGGGGAATTTCGTCGGTCGACCTCTTCCGAAGGTCGTACAAGCTCGGGGATGGTACCAATCGATCTGCAGGACCCAAATTAGTCCAGATGCAACCACTTTCCAAGTCTCTCCGACCTTCACAAAAAAAGTTATTCAAGAATATGTCTTTCTCCTATGTGCTTTCATCCCTAACCCTAACCCTAACCCTTCCGAAAGTCGGAGAAGCTCAAGGATGGTACCGATCGATGCGCGCTACCCCATTTAGTGGGGGTAGAGCCTACTTGCAAGTCTCTCCGACCTTCACAAAAAAAGTTATTCAAGAATATCTCTTTCTCCTATGTGCTTTCATCCCTAACCCTAACCCTAACCCTTCCGAAAGTCGGAGAAGCTCAAGGATGGTACCGATCGATGCGCGCTACCCCATTTAGTGGGGGTAGAGCCTACTTGCAAGTCTCTCCGACCTTCACAAAAAAAGTTATTCAAGAATATCTCCTCAGATTTGGGGGAATTTCGTCGGTCGACCTCTTCCGAAGGTCGTACAAGCTCGGGGATGGTACCAATCGATCCGCAGGACCCAAATTAGTCCAGATGCAACTACTTTCCAAGTCTCTCCGACCTTCACAAAAAAAGTTATTCAAGAATATCTCTTTCTCCTATGTGCTTTCATCCCTAACCCTAATCCTAACCCTTCCGAAAGTCGGAGAAGCTCAAGGATGGTACCGATCGATGCGCGCTACCCCTATTAGTGGGGGTAGAGCCTACTTGCACATCTCTCCGACCTTCACAAAAAAAGTTATTCAAGAATATCTCTTTCTCCTATGTGCTTTCATCCCTAACCCTAACCCTAACCCTTCCGAAAGTCGGAGAAGCTCAAGGATGGTACCGATCGATGTGCGCTACCCCATTTAGTGGGGGTAGAGCCTACTTGCAAGTCTCTCCGACCTTCACAAAAAAAGTTATTCAAGAATATCTCCTCAGATTTGGGGGAATTTCGTCGGTCGACCTCTTCCGAAGGTCGTACAAGCTCGGGGATGGTACCAATCGATCCGCAGGACCCAAATTAGTCCAGATGCAACCACTTTCCAAGTCTCTCCGACCTTCACAAAAAAAGTTATTCAAGAATATGTCTTTCTCCTATGTGCTTTCATCCCTAACCCTAACCCTAACCCTTCCGAAAGTCGGAGAAGCTCAAGGATGGTACTGATCGATGCGCGCTACCCCATTTAGTGGGGGTAGAGCCTACTTGCAAGTCTCTCCGACCTTCACAAAAAAAGTTATTCAAGAATATCTCTTTCTCCTATGTGCTTTCATCCCTAACCCTAACCCTAACCCTTCCGAAAGTCGGAGAAGCTCAAGGATGGTACCGATCGATGCGCGCTACCCCATTTAGTGGGGGTAGAGCCTACTTGCAAGTCTCTCCGACCTTCACAAAAAAAGTTATTCAAGAATATCTCCTCAGATTTGGGGGAATTTCGTCGGTCGACCTCTTCCGAAGGTCGTACAAGCTCGGGGATGGTACCAATCGATCCGCAGGACCCAAATTAGTCCAGATGCAACTACTTTCCAAGTCTCTCCGACCTTCACAAAAAAAGTTATTCAAGAATATCTCTTTCTCCTATGTGCTTTCATCCCTAACCCTAATCCTAACCCTTCCGAAAGTCGGAGAAGCTCAAGGATGGTACCGATCGATGCGCGCTACCCCTATTAGTGGGGGTAGAGCCTACTTGCACATCTCTCCGACCTTCACAAAAAAAGTTATTCAAGAATATCTCTTTCTCCTATGTGCTTTCATCCCTAACCCTAACCCTAACCCTTCCGAAAGTCGGAGAAGCTCAAGGATGGTACCGATCGATGCGCGCTACCCCATTTAGTGGGGGTAGAGCCTACTTGCAAGTCTCTCCGACCTTCACAAAAAAAGTTATTCAAGAATATCTCCTCAGATTTGGGGGAATTTCGTCGGTCGACCTCTTCCGAAGGTCGTACAAGCTCGGGGATGGTACCAATCGATCTGCAGGACCCAAATTAGTCCAGATGCAACCACTTTCCAAGTCTCTCCGACCTTCACAAAAAAAGTTATTCAAGAATATCTCTTTCTCCTATGTGCTTTCATCCCTAACCCTAACCCTTCCGAAAGTCGGAGAAGCTCAAGGATGGTACCGATCGATGCGCGCTACCCCATTTAGTGGGGGTAGAGCCTACTTGCAAGTCTCTCCGACCTTCACAAAAAAAGTTATTCAAGAATATCTCTTTCTCCTATGTGCTTTCATCCCTAACCCTAACCCTAACCCTTCCGAAAGTCGGAGAAGCTCAAGGATGGTACCGATCGATGCGCGCTACCCCATTTAGTGGGGGTAGAGCCTACTTGCAAGTCTCTCCGACCTTCACAAAAAAAGTTATTCAAGAATATCTCTTTCTCCTATGTGCTTTCATCCCTAACCCTAACCCTAACCCTTCCGAAAGTCGGAGAAGCTCAAGGATGGTACCGATCGATGCGCGCTACCCCATTCAGTGGGGGTAGAGCCTACTTGCAAGTCTCTCCGACCTTCACAAAAAAAGTTATTCAAGAATATCTCCTCAGATTTGGGGGAATTTCGTCGGTCGACCTCTTCCGAAGGTCGTACAAGCTCGGGGATGGTACCAATCGATCTGCAGGACCCAAATTAGTCCAGATGCAACCACTTTCCAAGTCTCTCCGACCTTCACAAAAAAAGTTATTCAAGAATATCTCTTTCTCCTATGTGCTTTCATCCCTAACCCTAACCCTAACCCTTCCGAAAGTCGGAGAAGCTCAAGGATGGTACCGATCGATGAGCGCTACCCCATTTAGTGGGGGTAGAGCCTACTTGCAAGTCTCTCCGACCTTCACAAAAAAAGTTATTCAAGAATATCTCTTTCTCCTATGTGCTTTCATCCCTAACCCTAACCCTAACCCTTCCGAAAGTCGGAGAAGCTCAAGGATGGTACCGATCGATGCGCGCTACCCCATTTAGTGGGGGTAGAGCCTACTTGCAAGTCTCTCCGACCTTCACAAAAAAAGTTATTCAAGAATATCTCCTCAGATTTGGGGGAATTTCGTCGGTCGACCTCTTCCGAAGGTCGTACAAGCTCGGGGATGGTACCAATCGATCCGCAGGACCCAAATTAGTCCAGATGCAACCACTTTCCAAGTCTCTCCGACCTTCACAAAAAAAGTTATTCAAGAATATCTCTTTCTCCTATGTGCTTTCATCCCTAACCCTAACCCTAACCCTTCCGAAAGTCGGAGAAGCTCAAGGATGGTACCGATCGATGCGCGCTACCCCATTTAGTGGGGGTAGAGCCTACTTGCAAGTCTCTCCGACCTTCACAAAAAAAGTTATTCAAGAATATCTCCTCAGATTTGGGGGAATTTCGTCGGTCGACCTCTTCCGAAGGTCGTACAAGCTCGGGGATGGTACCAATCGATCCGCAGGACCCAAATTAGTCCAGATGCAACCACTTTCCAAGTCTCTCCGACCTTCACAAAAAAAGTTATTCAAGAATATCTCTTTCTCCTATGTGCTTTCATCCCTAACCCTAACCCTAACCCTTCCGAAAGTCGGAGAAGCTCAAGGATGGTACCGATCGATGCGCGCTACCCCATTTAGTGGGGGTAGAGCCTACTTGCAAGTCTCTCCGACCTTCACAAAAAAAGTTATTCAAGAATATCTCCTCAGATTTGGGGGAATTTCGTCGGTCGACCTCTTCCGAAGGTCTTACAAGCTCGGGGATGGTACCAATCGATCTGCAGGACCCAAATTAGTCCAGATGCAACCACTTTCCAAGTCTCTCCGACCTTCACAAAAAAAGTTATTCAAGAATATCTCTTTCTCCTATGTGCTTTCATCCCTAACCCTAACCCTAACCCTTCCGAAAGTCGGAGAAGCTCAAGGATGGTACCGATCGATGAGCGCTACCCCATTTAGTGGGGGTAGAGCCTACTTGCAAGTCTCTCCGACCTTCACAAAAAAAGTTATTCAAGAATATCTCTTTCTCCTATGTGCTTTCATCCCTAACCCTAACCCTAACCCTTCCGAAAGTCGGAGAAGCTCAAGGATGGTACCGATCGATGCGCGCTACCCCATTTAGTGGGAGTAGAGCCTACTTGCAAGTCTCTCCGACCTTCACAAAAAAAGTTATTCAAGAATATCTCCTCAGATTTGGGGGAATTTCGTCGGTCGACCTCTTCCGAAGGTCGTACAAGCTCGGGGATGGTACCAATCGATCCGCAGGACCCAAATTAGTCCAGATGCAACCACTTTCCAAGTCTCTCCGACCTTCACAAAAAAAGTTATTCAAGAATATCTCTTTCTCCTATGTGCTTTCATCCCTAACCCTAACCCTAACCCTTCCGAAAGTCGGAGAAGCTCAAGGATGGTACCGATCGATGCGCGCTACCCCATTTAGTGGGGGTAGAGCCTACTTGCAAGTCTCTCCGACCTTCACAAAAAAAGTTATTCAAGAATATCTCCTCAGATTTGGGGGAATTTCGTCGGTCGACCTCTTCCGAAGGTCGTACAAGCTCGGGGATGGTACCAATCGATCCGCAGGACCCAAAGTAGTCCAGATGCAACCACTTTCCAAGTCTCTCCGACCTTCACAAAAAAAGTTATTCAAGAATATCTCTTTCTCCTATGTGCTTTCATCCCTAACCCTAACCCTAACCCTTCCGAAAGTCGGAGAAGCTCAAGGATGGTACCGATCGATGCGCGCTACCCCATTTAGTGGGGGTAGAGCCTACTTGCAAGTCTCTCCGACCTTCACAAAAAAAGTTATTCAAGAATATCTCCTCAGATTTGGGGGAATTTCGTCGGTCGACCTCTTCCGAAGGTCGTACAAGCTCGGGGATGGTACCAATCGATCCGCAGGACCCAAATTAGTCCAGATGCAACTACTTTCCAAGTCTCTCCGACCTTCACAAAAAAAGTTATTCAAGAATATCTCTTTCTCCTATGTGCTTTCATCCCTAACCCTAATCCTAACCCTTCCGAAAGTCGGAGAAGCTCAAGGATGGTACCGATCGATGCGCGCTACCCCTATTAGTGGGGGTAGAGCCTACTTGCACATCTCTCCGACCTTCACAAAAAAAGTTATTCAAGAATATCTCTTTCTCCTATGTGCTTTCATCCCTAACCCTAACCCTAACCCTTCCGAAAGTCGGAGAAGCTCAAGGATGGTACCGATCGATGTGCGCTACCCCATTTAGTGGGGGTAGAGCCTACTTGCAAGTCTCTCCGACCTTCACAAAAAAAGTTATTCAAGAATATCTCCTCAGATTTGGGGGAATTTCGTCGGTCGACCTCTTCCGAAGGTCGTACAAGCTCGGGGATGGTACCAATCGATCCGCAGGACCCAAATTAGTCCAGATGCAACCACTTTCCAAGTCTCTCCGACCTTCACAAAAAAAGTTATTCAAGAATATGTCTTTCTCCTATGTGCTTTCATCCCTAACCCTAACCCTAACCCTTCCGAAAGTCGGAGAAGCTCAAGGATGGTACTGATCGATGCGCGCTACCCCATTTAGTGGGGGTAGAGCCTACTTGCAAGTCTCTCCGACCTTCACAAAAAAAGTTATTCAAGAATATCTCTTTCTCCTATGTGCTTTCATCCCTAACCCTAACCCTAACCCTTCCGAAAGTCGGAGAAGCTCAAGGATGGTACCGATCGATGCGCGCTACCCCATTTAGTGGGGGTAGAGCCTACTTGCAAGTCTCTCCGACCTTCACAAAAAAAGTTATTCAAGAATATCTCCTCAGATTTGGGGGAATTTCGTCGGTCGACCTCTTCCGAAGGTCGTACAAGCTCGGGGATGGTACCAATCGATCCGCAGGACCCAAATTAGTCCAGATGCAACTACTTTCCAAGTCTCTCCGACCTTCACAAAAAAAGTTATTCAAGAATATCTCTTTCTCCTATGTGCTTTCATCCCTAACCCTAATCCTAACCCTTCCGAAAGTCGGAGAAGCTCAAGGATGGTACCGATCGATGCGCGCTACCCCTATTAGTGGGGGTAGAGCCTACTTGCACATCTCTCCGACCTTCACAAAAAAAGTTATTCAAGAATATCTCTTTCTCCTATGTGCTTTCATCCCTAACCCTAACCCTAACCCTTCCGAAAGTCGGAGAAGCTCAAGGATGGTACCGATCGATGCGCGCTACCCCATTTAGTGGGGGTAGAGCCTACTTGCAAGTCTCTCCGACCTTCACAAAAAAAGTTATTCAAGAATATCTCCTCAGATTTGGGGGAATTTCGTCGGTCGACCTCTTCCGAAGGTCGTACAAGCTCGGGGATGGTACCAATCGATCTGCAGGACCCAAATTAGTCCAGATGCAACCACTTTCCAAGTCTCTCCGACCTTCACAAAAAAAGTTATTCAAGAATATCTCTTTCTCCTATGTGCTTTCATCCCTAACCCTAACCCTTCCGAAAGTCGGAGAAGCTCAAGGATGGTACCGATCGATGCGCGCTACCCCATTTAGTGGGGGTAGAGCCTACTTGCAAGTCTCTCCGACCTTCACAAAAAAAGTTATTCAAGAATATCTCTTTCTCCTATGTGCTTTCATCCCTAACCCTAACCCTAACCCTTCCGAAAGTCGGAGAAGCTCAAGGATGGTACCGATCGATGCGCGCTACCCCATTTAGTGGGGGTAGAGCCTACTTGCAAGTCTCTCCGACCTTCACAAAAAAAGTTATTCAAGAATATCTCTTTCTCCTATGTGCTTTCATCCCTAACCCTAACCCTAACCCTTCCGAAAGTCGGAGAAGCTCAAGGATGGTACCGATCGATGCGCGCTACCCCATTCAGTGGGGGTAGAGCCTACTTGCAAGTCTCTCCGACCTTCACAAAAAAAGTTATTCAAGAATATCTCCTCAGATTTGGGGGAATTTCGTCGGTCGACCTCTTCCGAAGGTCGTACAAGCTCGGGGATGGTACCAATCGATCTGCAGGACCCAAATTAGTCCAGATGCAACCACTTTCCAAGTCTCTCCGACCTTCACAAAAAAAGTTATTCAAGAATATCTCTTTCTCCTATGTGCTTTCATCCCTAACCCTAACCCTAACCCTTCCGAAAGTCGGAGAAGCTCAAGGATGGTACCGATCGATGAGCGCTACCCCATTTAGTGGGGGTAGAGCCTACTTGCAAGTCTCTCCGACCTTCACAAAAAAAGTTATTCAAGAATATCTCTTTCTCCTATGTGCTTTCATCCCTAACCCTAACCCTAACCCTTCCGAAAGTCGGAGAAGCTCAAGGATGGTACCGATCGATGCGCGCTACCCCATTTAGTGGGGGTAGAGCCTACTTGCAAGTCTCTCCGACCTTCACAAAAAAAGTTATTCAAGAATATCTCCTCAGATTTGGGGGAATTTCGTCGGTCGACCTCTTCCGAAGGTCGTACAAGCTCGGGGATGGTACCAATCGATCCGCAGGACCCAAATTAGTCCAGATGCAACCACTTTCCAAGTCTCTCCGACCTTCACAAAAAAAGTTATTCAAGAATATCTCTTTCTCCTATGTGCTTTCATCCCTAACCCTAACCCTAACCCTTCCGAAAGTCGGAGAAGCTCAAGGATGGTACCGATCGATGCGCGCTACCCCATTTAGTGGGGGTAGAGCCTACTTGCAAGTCTCTCCGACCTTCACAAAAAAAGTTATTCAAGAATATCTCCTCAGATTTGGGGGAATTTCGTCGGTCGACCTCTTCCGAAGGTCGTACAAGCTCGGGGATGGTACCAATCGATCCGCAGGACCCAAATTAGTCCAGATGCAACTACTTTCCAAGTCTCTCCGACCTTCACAAAAAAAGTTATTCAAGAATATCTCTTTCTCCTATGTGCTTTCATCCCTAACCCTAATCCTAACCCTTCCGAAAGTCGGAGAAGCTCAAGGTTGGTACCGATCGATGCGCGCTACCCCTATTAGTGGGGGTAGAGCCTACTTGCACATCTCTCCGACCTTCACAAAAAAAGTTATTCAAGAATATCTCTTTCTCCTATGTGCTTTCATCCCTAACCCTAACCCTAACCCTTCCGAAAGTCGGAGAAGCTCAAGGATGGTACCGATCGATGTGCGCTACCCCATTTAGTGGGGGTAGAGCCTACTTGCAAGTCTCTCCGACCTTCACAAAAAAAGTTATTCAAGAATATCTCCTCAGATTTGGGGGAATTTCGTCGGTCGACCTCTTCCGAAGGTCGTACAAGCTCGGGGATGGTACCAATCGATCCGCAGGACCCAAATTAGTCCAGATGCAACCACTTTCCAAGTCTCTCCGACCTTCACAAAAAAAGTTATTCAAGAATATGTCTTTCTCCTATGTGCTTTCATCCCTAACCCTAACCCTAACCCTTCCGAAAGTCGGAGAAGCTCAAGGATGGTACTGATCGATGCGCGCTACCCCATTTAGTGGGGGTAGAGCCTACTTGCAAGTCTCTCCGACCTTCACAAAAAAAGTTATTCAAGAATATCTCTTTCTCCTATGTGCTTTCATCCCTAACCCTAACCCTAACCCTTCCGAAAGTCGGAGAAGCTCAAGGATGGTACCGATCGATGCGCGCTACCCCATTTAGTGGGGGTAGAGCCTACTTGCAAGTCTCTCCGACCTTCACAAAAAAAGTTATTCAAGAATATCTCCTCAGATTTGGGGGAATTTCGTCGGTCGACCTCTTCCGAAGGTCGTACAAGCTCGGGGATGGTACCAATCGATCCGCAGGACCCAAATTAGTCCAGATGCAACTACTTTCCAAGTCTCTCCGACCTTCACAAAAAAAGTTATTCAAGAATATCTCTTTCTCCTATGTGCTTTCATCCCTAACCCTAATCCTAACCCTTCCGAAAGTCGGAGAAGCTCAAGGATGGTACCGATCGATGCGCGCTACCCCTATTAGTGGGGGTAGAGCCTACTTGCACATCTCTCCGACCTTCACAAAAAAAGTTATTCAAGAATATCTCTTTCTCCTATGTGCTTTCATCCCTAACCCTAACCCTAACCCTTCCGAAAGTCGGAGAAGCTCAAGGATGGTACCGATCGATGCGCGCTACCCCATTTAGTGGGGGTAGAGCCTACTTGCAAGTCTCTCCGACCTTCACAAAAAAAGTTATTCAAGAATATCTCCTCAGATTTGGGGGAATTTCGTCGGTCGACCTCTTCCGAAGGTCGTACAAGCTCGGGGATGGTACCAATCGATCTGCAGGACCCAAATTAGTCCAGATGCAACCACTTTCCAAGTCTCTCCGACCTTCACAAAAAAAGTTATTCAAGAATATCTCTTTCTCCTATGTGCTTTCATCCCTAACCCTAACCCTTCCGAAAGTCGGAGAAGCTCAAGGATGGTACCGATCGATGCGCGCTACCCCATTTAGTGGGGGTAGAGCCTACTTGCAAGTCTCTCCGACCTTCACAAAAAAAGTTATTCAAGAATATCTCTTTCTCCTATGTGCTTTCATCCCTAACCCTAACCCTAACCCTTCCGAAAGTCGGAGAAGCTCAAGGATGGTACCGATCGATGCGCGCTACCCCATTTAGTGGGGGTAGAGCCTACTTGCAAGTCTCTCCGACCTTCACAAAAAAAGTTATTCAAGAATATCTCTTTCTCCTATGTGCTTTCATCCCTAACCCTAACCCTAACCCTTCCGAAAGTCGGAGAAGCTCAAGGATGGTACCGATCGATGCGCGCTACCCCATTCAGTGGGGGTAGAGCCTACTTGCAAGTCTCTCCGACCTTCACAAAAAAAGTTATTCAAGAATATCTCCTCAGATTTGGGGGAATTTCGTCGGTCGACCTCTTCCGAAGGTCGTACAAGCTCGGGGATGGTACCAATCGATCTGCAGGACCCAAATTAGTCCAGATGCAACCACTTTCCAAGTCTCTCCGACCTTCACAAAAAAAGTTATTCAAGAATATCTCTTTCTCCTATGTGCTTTCATCCCTAACCCTAACCCTAACCCTTCCGAAAGTCGGAGAAGCTCAAGGATGGTACCGATCGATGAGCGCTACCCCATTTAGTGGGGGTAGAGCCTACTTGCAAGTCTCTCCGACCTTCACAAAAAAAGTTATTCAAGAATATCTCTTTCTCCTATGTGCTTTCATCCCTAACCCTAACCCTAACCCTTCCGAAAGTCGGAGAAGCTCAAGGATGGTACCGATCGATGCGCGCTACCCCATTTAGTGGGGGTAGAGCCTACTTGCAAGTCTCTCCGACCTTCACAAAAAAAGTTATTCAAGAATATCTCCTCAGATTTGGGGGAATTTCGTCGGTCGACCTCTTCCGAAGGTCGTACAAGCTCGGGGATGGTACCAATCGATCCGCAGGACCCAAATTAGTCCAGATGCAACCACTTTCCAAGTCTCTCCGACCTTCACAAAAAAAGTTATTCAAGAATATCTCTTTCTCCTATGTGCTTTCATCCCTAACCCTAACCCTAACCCTTCCGAAAGTCGGAGAAGCTCAAGGATGGTACCGATCGATGCGCGCTACCCCATTTAGTGGGGGTAGAGCCTACTTGCAAGTCTCTCCGACCTTCACAAAAAAAGTTATTCAAGAATATCTCCTCAGATTTGGGGGAATTTCGTCGGTCGACCTCTTCCGAAGGTCGTACAAGCTCGGGGATGGTACCAATCGATCCGCAGGACCCAAATTAGTCCAGATGCAACCACTTTCCAAGTCTCTCCGACCTTCACAAAAAAAGTTATTCAAGAATATCTCTTTCTCCTATGTGCTTTCATCCCTAACCCTAACCCTAACCCTTCCGAAAGTCGGAGAAGCTCAAGGATGGTACCGATCGATGCGCGCTACCCCATTTAGTGGGGGTAGAGCCTACTTGCAAGTCTCTCCGACCTTCACAAAAAAAGTTATTCAAGAATATCTCCTCAGATTTGGGGGAATTTCGTCGGTCGACCTCTTCCGAAGGTCTTACAAGCTCGGGGATGGTACCAATCGATCTGCAGGACCCAAATTAGTCCAGATGCAACCACTTTCCAAGTCTCTCCGACCTTCACAAAAAAAGTTATTCAAGAATATCTCTTTCTCCTATGTGCTTTCATCCCTAACCCTAACCCTAACCCTTCCGAAAGTCGGAGAAGCTCAAGGATGGTACCGATCGATGAGCGCTACCCCATTTAGTGGGGGTAGAGCCTACTTGCAAGTCTCTCCGACCTTCACAAAAAAAGTTATTCAAGAATATCTCTTTCTCCTATGTGCTTTCATCCCTAACCCTAACCCTAACCCTTCCGAAAGTCGGAGAAGCTCAAGGATGGTACCGATCGATGCGCGCTACCCCATTTAGTGGGAGTAGAGCCTACTTGCAAGTCTCTCCGACCTTCACAAAAAAAGTTATTCAAGAATATCTCCTCAGATTTGGGGGAATTTCGTCGGTCGACCTCTTCCGAAGGTCGTACAAGCTCGGGGATGGTACCAATCGATCCGCAGGACCCAAATTAGTCCAGATGCAACCACTTTCCAAGTCTCTCCGACCTTCACAAAAAAAGTTATTCAAGAATATCTCTTTCTCCTATGTGCTTTCATCCCTAACCCTAACCCTAACCCTTCCGAAAGTCGGAGAAGCTCAAGGATGGTACCGATCGATGCGCGCTACCCCATTTAGTGGGGGTAGAGCCTACTTGCAAGTCTCTCCGACCTTCACAAAAAAAGTTATTCAAGAATATCTCCTCAGATTTGGGGGAATTTCGTCGGTCGACCTCTTCCGAAGGTCGTACAAGCTCGGGGATGGTACCAATCGATCCGCAGGACCCAAAGTAGTCCAGATGCAACCACTTTCCAAGTCTCTCCGACCTTCACAAAAAAAGTTATTCAAGAATATCTCTTTCTCCTATGTGCTTTCATCCCTAACCCTAACCCTAACCCTTCCGAAAGTCGGAGAAGCTCAAGGATGGTACCGATCGATGCGCGCTACCCCATTTAGTGGGGGTAGAGCCTACTTGCAAGTCTCTCCGACCTTCACAAAAAAAGTTATTCAAGAATATCTCCTCAGATTTGGGGGAATTTCGTCGGTCGACCTCTTCCGAAGGTCGTACAAGCTCGGGGATGGTACCAATCGATCCGCAGGACCCAAATTAGTCCAGATGCAACCACTTTCCAAGTCTCTCCGACCTTCACAAAAAAAGTTATTCAAGAATATCTCTTTCTCCTATGTGCTTTCATCCCTAACCCTAACCCTAACCCTTCCGAAAGTCGGAGAAGCTCAAGGATGGTACCGATCGATGCGCGCTACCCCATTTAGTGGGGGTAGAGCCTACTTGCAAGTCTCTCCGACCTTCACAAAAAAAGTTATTCAAGAATATCTCCTCAGATTTGGGGGAATTTCGTCGGTCGACCTCTTCCGAAGGTCTTACAAGCTCGGGGATGGTACCAATCGATCTGCAGGACCCAAATTAGTCCAGATGCAACCACTTTCCAAGTCTCTCCGACCTTCACAAAAAAAGTTATTCAAGAATATCTCTTTCTCCTATGTGCTTTCATCCCTAACCCTAACCCTAACCCTTCCGAAAGTCGGAGAAGCTCAAGGATGGTACCGATCGATGAGCGCTACCCCATTTAGTGGGGGTAGAGCCTACTTGCAAGTCTCTCCGACCTTCACAAAAAAAGTTATTCAAGAATATCTCTTTCTCCTATGTGCTTTCATCCCTAACCCTAACCCTAACCCTTCCGAAAGTCGGAGAAGCTCAAGGATGGTACCGATCGATGCGCGCTACCCCATTTAGTGGGAGTAGAGCCTACTTGCAAGTCTCTCCGACCTTCACAAAAAAAGTTATTCAAGAATATCTCCTCAGATTTGGGGGAATTTCGTCGGTCGACCTCTTCCGAAGGTCGTACAAGCTCGGGGATGGTACCAATCGATCCGCAGGACCCAAATTAGTCCAGATGCAACCACTTTCCAAGTCTCTCCGACCTTCACAAAAAAAGTTATTCAAGAATATCTCTTTCTCCTATGTGCTTTCATCCCTAACCCTAACCCTAACCCTTCCGAAAGTCGGAGAAGCTCAAGGATGGTACCGATCGATGCGCGCTACCCCATTTAGTGGGGGTAGAGCCTACTTGCAAGTCTCTCCGACCTTCACAAAAAAAGTTATTCAAGAATATCTCCTCAGATTTGGGGGAATTTCGTCGGTCGACCTCTTCCGAAGGTCGTACAAGCTCGGGGATGGTACCAATCGATCCGCAGGACCCAAAGTAGTCCAGATGCAACCACTTTCCAAGTCTCTCCGACCTTCACAAAAAAAGTTATTCAAGAATATCTCTTTCTCCTATGTGCTTTCATCCCTAACCCTAACCCTAACCCTTCCGAAAGTCGGAGAAGCTCAAGGATGGTACCGATCGATGCGCGCTACCCCATTTAGTGGGGGTAGAGCCTACTTGCAAGTCTCTCCGACCTTCACAAAAAAAGTTATTCAAGAATATCTCCTCAGATTTGGGGGAATTTCGTCGGTCGACCTCTTCCGAAGGTCGTACAAGCTCGGGGATGGTACCAATCGATCTGCAGGACCCAAATTAGTCCAGATGCAACCACTTTCCAAGTCTCTCCGACCTTCACAAAAAAAGTTATTCAAGAATATCTCTTTCTCCTATGTGCTTTCATCCCTAACCCTAACCCTAACCCTTCCGAAAGTCGGAGAAGCTCAAGGATGGTACCGATCGATGCGCACTACCCCATTTAGTGGGGGTACAGCCTACTTGCAAGTCTCTCCGACCTTCACAAAAAAAGTTATTCAAGAATATCTCTTTCTCCTATGTGCTTTCATCCCTAACCCTAACCCTAACCCTTCCGAAAGTCGGAGAAGCTCAAGGATGGTACCGATCGATGCGCGCTACCCCATTTAGTGGGGGTAGAGCCTACTTGCAAGTCTCTCCGACCTTCACAAAAAAAGTTATTCAAGAATATCTCCTCAGATTTGGGGGAATTTCGTCGGTCGACCTCTTCCGAAGGTCGTACAAGCTCGGGGATGGTACCAATCGATCCGCAGGACCCAAATTAGTCCAGATGCAACCACTTTCCAAGTCTCTCCGACCTTCACAAAAAAAGTTATTCAAGAATATCTCTTTCTCCTATGTGCTTTCATCCCTAACCCTAACCCTTCCGAAAGTCGGAGAAGCTCAAGGATGGTACCGATCGATGCGCGCTACCCCATTTAGTGGGGGTAGAGCCTACTTGCAAGTCTCTCCGACCTTCACAAAAAAAGTTATTCAAGAATATCTCTTTCTCCTATGTGCTTTCATCCCTAACCCTAACCCTAACCCTTCCGAAAGTCGGAGAAGCTCAAGGATGGTACCGATCGATGCGCGCTACCCCATTTAGTGGGGGTAGAGCCTACTTGCAAGTCTCTCCGACCTTCACAAAAAAAGTTATTCAAGAATATCTCCTCAGATTTGGGGGAATTTCGTCGGTCGACCTCTTCCGAAGGTCGTACAAGCTCAGGGATGGTACCAATCGATCCGCAGGACCCAAATTAGTCCAGATGCAACCACTTTCCAAGTCTCTCCGACCTTCACAAAAAAAGTTATTCAAGAATATCTCTTTCTCCTATGTGCTTTCATCCCTAACCCTAACCCTAACCCTTCCGAAAGTCGGAGAAGCTCAGGGATGGTACCGATCGATGCGCGCTACCCCATTTAGTGGGGGTAGAGCCTACTTGCAAGTCTCTCCGACCTTCACAAAAAAAGTTATTCAAGAATATCTCCTCAGATTTGGGGGAATTTCGTCGGTCGACCTCTTCCGAAGGTCGTACAAGCTCGGGGATGGTACCAATCGATCCGCAGGACCCAAAGTAGTCCAGATGCAACCACTTTCCAAGTCTCTCCGACCTTCACAAAAAAAGTTATTCAAGAATATCTCTTTCTCCTATGTGCTTTCATCCCTAACCCTAACCCTAACCCTTCCGAAAGTCGGAGAAGCTCAAGGATGGTACCGATCGATGCGCGCTACCCCATTTAGTGGGGGTAGAGCCTACTTGCAAGTCTCTCCGACCTTCACAAAAAAAGTTATTCAAGAATATCTCCTCAGATTTGGGGGAATTTCGTCGGTCGACCTCTTCCGAAGGTCGTACAAGCTCGGGGATGGTACCAATCGATCTGCAGGACCCAAATTAGTCCAGATGCAACCACTTTCCAAGTCTCTCCGACCTTCACAAAAAAAGTTATTCAAGAATATCTCTTTCTCCTATGTGCTTTCATCCCTAACCCTAACCCTAACCCTTCCGAAAGTCGGAGAAGCTCAAGGATGGTACCGATCGATGCGCACTACCCCATTTAGTGGGGGTACAGCCTACTTGCAAGTCTCTCCGACCTTCACAAAAAAAGTTATTCAAGAATATCTCTTTCTCCTATGTGCTTTCATCCCTAACCCTAACCCTAACCCTTCCGAAAGTCGGAGAAGCTCAAGGATGGTACCGATCGATGCGCGCTACCCCATTTAGTGGGGGTAGAGCCTACTTGCAAGTCTCTCCGACCTTCACAAAAAAAGTTATTCAAGAATATCTCCTCAGATTTGGGGGAATTTCGTCGGTCGACCTCTTCCGAAGGTCGTACAAGCTCGGGGATGGTACCAATCGATCCGCAGGACCCAAATTAGTCCAGATGCAACCACTTTCCAAGTCTCTCCGACCTTCACAAAAAAAGTTATTCAAGAATATCTCTTTCTCCTATGTGCTTTCATCCCTAACCCTAACCCTTCCGAAAGTCGGAGAAGCTCAAGGATGGTACCGATCGATGCGCGCTACCCCATTTAGTGGGGGTAGAGCCTACTTGCAAGTCTCTCCGACCTTCACAAAAAAAGTTATTCAAGAATATCTCTTTCTCCTATGTGCTTTCATCCCTAACCCTAACCCTAACCCTTCCGAAAGTCGGAGAAGCTCAAGGATGGTACCGATCGATGCGCGCTACCCCATTTAGTGGGGGTAGAGCCTACTTGCAAGTCTCTCCGACCTTCACAAAAAAAGTTATTCAAGAATATCTCCTCAGATTTGGGGGAATTTCGTCGGTCGACCTCTTCCGAAGGTCGTACAAGCTCAGGGATGGTACCAATCGATCCGCAGGACCCAAATTAGTCCAGATGCAACCACTTTCCAAGTCTCTCCGACCTTCACAAAAAAAGTTATTCAAGAATATCTCTTTCTCCTATGTGCTTTCATCCCTAACCCTAACCCTAACCCTTCCGAAAGTCGGAGAAGCTCAGGGATGGTACCGATCGATGCGCGCTACCCCATTTAGTGGGGGTAGAGCCTACTTGCAAGTCTCTCCGACCTTCACAAAAAAAGTTATTCAAGAATATCTCTTTCTCCTATGTGCTTTCATCCCTAACCCTAACCCTTCCGAAAGTCGGAGAAGCTCAAGGATGGTACCGATCGATGCGCGCTACCCCATTTAGTGGGGGTAGAGCCTACTTGCAAGTCTCTCCGACCTTCACAAAAAAAGTTATTCAAGAATATCTCTTTCTCCTATGTGCTTTCATCCCTAACCCTAACCCTAACCCTAACCCTTCCGAAAGTCGGAGAAGCTCAAGGATGGTACCGATCGATGCGCGCTACCCCATTTAGTGGGGGTAGAGCCTACTTGCAAGTCTCTCCGACCTTCACAAAAAAAGTTATTCAAGAATATCTCCTCAGATTTGGGGGAATTTCGTCGGTCGACCTCTTCCGAAGGTCGTACAAGCTCAGGGATGGTACCAATCGATCCGCAGGACCCAAATTAGTCCAGATGCAACCACTTTCCAAGTCTCTCCGACCTTCACAAAAAAAGTTATTCAAGAATATCTCTTTCTCCTATGTGCTTTCATCCCTAACCCTAACCCTAACCCTTCCGAAAGTCGGAGAAGCTCAGGAATGGTACCGATCGATGCGCGCTACCCCATTTAGTGGGGGTAGAGCCTACTTGCAAGTCTCTCCGACCTTCACAAAAAAAGTTATTCAAGAATATCTCCTCAGATTTGGGGGAATTTCGTCGGTCGACCTCTTCCGAAGGTCGTACAAGCTCGGGGATGGTACCAATCGATCTGCAGGACCCAAATTAGTCCAGATGCAACCACTTTCCAAGTCTCTCCGACCTTCACAAAAAAAGTTATTCAAGAATATCTCTTTCTCCTATGTGCTTTCATCCCTAACCCTAACCCTAACCCTTCCGAAAGTCGGAGAAGCTCAAGGATGGTACCGATCGATGCGCGCTACCCCATTTAGTGGGGGTAGAGCCTACTTGCAAGTCTCTCCGACCTTCACAAAAAAAGTTATTCAAGAATATCTCTTTCTCCTATGTGCTTTCATCCCTAACCCTAACCCTAACCCTTCCGAAAGTCGGAGAAGCTCAAGGATGGTACCGATCGATGCGCGCTACCCCATTTAGTGGGGGTAGAGCCTACTTGCAAGTCTCTCCGACCTTCACAAAAAAAGTTATTCAAGAATATCTCCTCAGATTTGGGGGAATTTCGTCGGTCGACCTCTTCCGAAGGTCGTACAAGCTCAGGGATGGTACCAATCGATCCGCAGGACCCAAATTAGTCCAGATGCAACCACTTTCCAAGTCTCTCCGACCTTCACAAAAAAAGTTATTCAAGAATATCTCTTTCTCCTATGTGCTTTCATCCCTAACCCTAACCCTAACCCTTCCGAAAGTCGGAGAAGCTCAGGGATGGTACCGATCGATGCGCGCTACCCCATTTAGTGGGGGTAGAGCCTACTTGCAAGTCTCTCCGACCTTCACAAAAAAAGTTATTCAAGAATATCTCCTCAGATTTGGGGGAATTTCGTCGGTCGACCTCTTCCGAAGGTCGTACAAGCTCGGGGATGGTACCAATCGATCCGCAGGACCCAAAGTAGTCCAGATGCAACCACTTTCCAAGTCTCTCCGACCTTCACAAAAAAAGTTATTCAAGAATATCTCTTTCTCCTATGTGCTTTCATCCCTAACCCTAACCCTAACCCTTCCGAAAGTCGGAGAAGCTCAAGGATGGTACCGATCGATGCGCGCTACCCCATTTAGTGGGGGTAGAGCCTACTTGCAAGTCTCTCCGACCTTCACAAAAAAAGTTATTCAAGAATATCTCCTCAGATTTGGGGGAATTTCGTCGGTCGACCTCTTCCGAAGGTCGTACAAGCTCGGGGATGGTACCAATCGATCTGCAGGACCCAAATTAGTCCAGATGCAACCACTTTCCAAGTCTCTCCGACCTTCACAAAAAAAGTTATTCAAGAATATCTCTTTCTCCTATGTGCTTTCATCCCTAACCCTAACCCTAACCCTTCCGAAAGTCGGAGAAGCTCAAGGATGGTACCGATCGATGCGCACTACCCCATTTAGTGGGGGTACAGCCTACTTGCAAGTCTCTCCGACCTTCACAAAAAAAGTTATTCAAGAATATCTCTTTCTCCTATGTGCTTTCATCCCTAACCCTAACCCTAACCCTTCCGAAAGTCGGAGAAGCTCAAGGATGGTACCGATCGATGCGCGCTACCCCATTTAGTGGGGGTAGAGCCTACTTGCAAGTCTCTCCGACCTTCACAAAAAAAGTTATTCAAGAATATCTCCTCAGATTTGGGGGAATTTCGTCGGTCGACCTCTTCCGAAGGTCGTACAAGCTCGGGGATGGTACCAATCGATCCGCAGGACCCAAATTAGTCCAGATGCAACCACTTTCCAAGTCTCTCCGACCTTCACAAAAAAAGTTATTCAAGAATATCTCTTTCTCCTATGTGCTTTCATCCCTAACCCTAACCCTTCCGAAAGTCGGAGAAGCTCAAGGATGGTACCGATCGATGCGCGCTACCCCATTTAGTGGGGGTAGAGCCTACTTGCAAGTCTCTCCGACCTTCACAAAAAAAGTTATTCAAGAATATCTCTTTCTCCTATGTGCTTTCATCCCTAACCCTAACCCTAACCCTTCCGAAAGTCGGAGAAGCTCAAGGATGGTACCGATCGATGCGCGCTACCCCATTTAGTGGGGGTAGAGCCTACTTGCAAGTCTCTCCGACCTTCACAAAAAAAGTTATTCAAGAATATCTCCTCAGATTTGGGGGAATTTCGTCGGTCGACCTCTTCCGAAGGTCGTACAAGCTCAGGGATGGTACCAATCGATCCGCAGGACCCAAATTAGTCCAGATGCAACCACTTTCCAAGTCTCTCCGACCTTCACAAAAAAAGTTATTCAAGAATATCTCTTTCTCCTATGTGCTTTCATCCCTAACCCTAACCCTAACCCTTCCGAAAGTCGGAGAAGCTCAGGGATGGTACCGATCGATGCGCGCTACCCCATTTAGTGGGGGTAGAGCCTACTTGCAAGTCTCTCCGACCTTCACAAAAAAAGTTATTCAAGAATATCTCTTTCTCCTATGTGCTTTCATCCCTAACCCTAACCCTTCCGAAAGTCGGAGAAGCTCAAGGATGGTACCGATCGATGCGCGCTACCCCATTTAGTGGGGGTAGAGCCTACTTGCAAGTCTCTCCGACCTTCACAAAAAAAGTTATTCAAGAATATCTCTTTCTCCTATGTGCTTTCATCCCTAACCCTAACCCTAACCCTAACCCTTCCGAAAGTCGGAGAAGCTCAAGGATGGTACCGATCGATGCGCGCTACCCCATTTAGTGGGGGTAGAGCCTACTTGCAAGTCTCTCCGACCTTCACAAAAAAAGTTATTCAAGAATATCTCCTCAGATTTGGGGGAATTTCGTCGGTCGACCTCTTCCGAAGGTCGTACAAGCTCAGGGATGGTACCAATCGATCCGCAGGACCCAAATTAGTCCAGATGCAACCACTTTCCAAGTCTCTCCGACCTTCACAAAAAAAGTTATTCAAGAATATCTCTTTCTCCTATGTGCTTTCATCCCTAACCCTAACCCTAACCCTTCCGAAAGTCGGAGAAGCTCAGGAATGGTACCGATCGATGCGCGCTACCCCATTTAGTGGGGGTAGAGCCTACTTGCAAGTCTCTCCGACCTTCACAAAAAAAGTTATTCAAGAATATCTCCTCAGATTTGGGGGAATTTCGTCGGTCGACCTCTTCCGAAGGTCGTACAAGCTCGGGGATGGTACCAATCGATCTGCAGGACCCAAATTAGTCCAGATGCAACCACTTTCCAAGTCTCTCCGACCTTCACAAAAAAAGTTATTCAAGAATATCTCTTTCTCCTATGTGCTTTCATCCCTAACCCTAACCCTAACCCTTCCGAAAGTCGGAGAAGCTCAAGGATGGTACCGATCGATGAGCGCTACCCCATTTAGTGGGGGTAGAGCCTACTTGCAAGTCTCTCCGACCTTCACAAAAAAAGTTATTCAAGAATATCTCTTTCTCCTATGTGCTTTCATCCCTAACCCTAACCCTAACCCTTCCGAAAGTCGGAGAAGCTCAAGGATGGTACCGATCGATGCGCGCTACCCCATTTAGTGGGGGTAGAGCCTACTTGCAAGTCTCTCCGACCTTCACAAAAAAAGTTATTCAAGAATATCTCCTCAGATTTGGGGGAATTTCGTCGGTCGACCTCTTTCGAAGGTCGTACAAGCTCGGGGATGGTACCAATCGATCCGCAGGACCCAAATTAGTCCAGATGCAACCACTTTCCAAGTCTCTCCGACCTTCACAAAAAAAGTTATTCAAGAATATCTCTTTCTCCTATGTGCTTTCATCCCTAACCCTAACCCTAACCCTTCCGAAAGTCGGAGAAGCTCAAGGATGGTACCGATCGATGCGCACTACCCCATTTAGTGGGGGTACAGCCTACTTGCAAGTCTCTCCGACCTTCACAAAAAAAGTTATTCAAGAATATCTCTTTCTCCTATGTGCTTTCATCCCTAACCCTAACCCTAACCCTTCCGAAAGTCGGAGAAGCTCAAGGATGGTACCGATCGATGCGCGCTACCCCATTTAGTGGGGGTAGAGCCTACTTGCAAGTCTCTCCGACCTTCACAAAAAAAGTTATTCAAGAATATCTCCTCAGATTTGGGGGAATTTCGTCGGTCGACCTCATCCGAAGGTCGTACAAGCTCGGGGATGGTACCAATCGATCCGCAGGACCCAAATTAGTCCAGATGCAACCACTTTACAAGTCTCTCCGACCTTCACAAAAAAAGTTATTCAAGAATATCTCTTTCTCCTATGTGCTTTCATCCCTAACCCTAACCCTAACCCTTCCGAAAGTCGGAGAAGCTCAAGGATGGTACCGATCGATGCGCGCTACCCCATTTAGTGGGGGTAGAGCCTACTTGCAAGTCTCTCCGACCTTCACAAAAAAAGTTATTCAAGAATATCTCTTTCTCCTATGTGCTTTCATCCCTAACCCTAACCCTAACCCTTCCGAAAGTCGGAGAAGCTCAAGGATGGTACCGATCGATGCGCGCTACCCCATTTAGTGGGGGTAGAGCCTACTTGCAAGTCTCTCCGACCTTCACAAAAAAAGTTATTCAAGAATATCTCCTCAGATTTGGGGGAATTTCGTCGGTCGACCTCTTCCGAAGGTCGTACAAGCTCGGGGATGATACCAATCGATCCGCAGGACCCAAATTAGTCCAGATGCAACCACTTTCCAAGTCTCTCCGACCTTCACAAAAAAAGTTATTCAAGAATATCTCTTTCTCCTATGTGCTTTCATCCCTAACCCTAACCCTAACCCTTCCGAAAGTCGGAGAAGCTCAAGGATGGTACCGATCGATGCGCGCTACCCCATTTAGTGGGGGTAGAGCCTACTTGCAAGTCTCTCCGACCTTCACAAAAAAAGTTATTCAAGAATATCTCCTCAGATTTGGGGGAATTTCGTCGGTCGACCTCTTCCGAAGGTCGTACAAGCTCGGGGATGGTACCAATCGATCTGCAGGACCCAAATTAGTCCAGATGCAACCACTTTCCAAGTCTCTCCGACCTTCACAAAAAAAGTTATTCAAGAATATCTCTTTCTCCTATGTGCTTTCATCCCTAACCCTAACCCTAACCCTTCCGAAAGTCGGAGAAGCTCAAGGATGGTACCGATCGATGCGCACTACCCCATTTAGTGGGGGTACAGCCTACTTGCAAGTCTCTCCGACCTTCACAAAAAAAGTTATTCAAGAATATCTCTTTCTCCTATGTGCTTTCATCCCTAACCCTAACCCTAACCCTTCCGAAAGTCGGAGAAGCTCAAGGATGGTACTGATCGATGCGCGCTACCCCATTTAGTGGGGGTAGAGCCTACTTGCAAGTCTCTCCGACCTTCACAAAAAAAGTTATTCAAGAATATCTCCTCAGATTTGGGGGAATTTCGTCGGTCGACCTCTTCCGAAGGTCGTACAAGCTCGGGGATGGTACCAATCGATCCGCAGGTCCCAAATTAGTCCAGATGCAACCACTTTTCAAGTCTCTCCGACCTTCACAAAAAAAGTTATTCAAGAATATCTCTTTCTCCTATGTGCTTTCATCCCTAACCCTAACCCTAACCCTTCCGAAAGTCGGAGAAGCTCAAGAATGGTACAGATCGATGCGCGCTACCCCATTTAGTGGGGGTAGAGCCTACTTGCAAGTCTCTCCGACCTTCACAAAAAAAGTTATTCAAGAATATCTCTTTCTCCTATGTGCTTTCATCCCTAACCCTAACCCTAACCCTTCCGAAAGTCGGAGAAGCTCAAGGATGGTACTGATCGATGCGCGCTACCCCATTTAGTGGGGGTAGAGCCTACTTGCAAGTCTCTCCGACCTTCACAAAAAAAGTTATTCAAGAATATCTCCTCAGATTTGGGGGAATTTCGTCGGTCGACCTCTTCCGAAGGTCGTACAAGCTCGGGGATGGTACCAATCGATCTGCAGGACCCAAATTAGTCCAGATGCAACCACTTTCCAAGTCTCTCCGACCTTCACAAAAAAAGTTATTCAAGAATATGTCTTTCTCCTATGTGCTTTCATCCCTAACCCTAACCCTAACCCTTCCGAAAGTCGGAGAAGCTCAAGGATGGTACCGATCGATGCGCGCTACCCCATTTAGTGGGGGTAGAGCCTACTTGCAAGTCTCTCCGACCTTCACAAAAAAAGTTATTCAAGAATATCTCTTTCTCCTATGTGCTTTCATCCCTAACCCTAACCCTAACCCTTCCGAAAGTCGGAGAAGCTCAAGGATGGTACCGATCGATGCGCGCTACCCCATTTAGTGGGGGTAGAGCCTACTTGCAAGTCTCTCCGACCTTCACAAAAAAAGTTATTCAAGAATATCTCCTCAGATTTGGGGGAATTTCGTCGGTCGACCTCTTCCGAAGGTCGTACAAGCTCGGGGATGGTACCAATCGATCCGCAGGACCCAAATTAGTCCAGATGCAACTACTTTTCAAGTCTCTCCGACCTTCACAAAAAAAGTTATTCAAGAATATCTCTTTCTCCTATGTGCTTTCATCCCTAACCCTAATCCTAACCCTTCCGAAAGTCGGAGAAGCTCAAGGATGGTACCGATCGATGCGCGCTACCCCTATTAGTGGGGGTAGAGCCTACTTGCACATCTCTCCGACCTTCACAAAAAAAGTTATTCAAGAATATCTCTTTCTCCTATGTGCTTTCATCCCTAACCCTAACCCTAACCCTTCCGAAAGTCGGAGAAGCTCAAGGATGGTACCGATCGATGTGCGCTACCCCATTTAGTGGGGGTAGAGCCTACTTGCAAGTCTCTCCGACCTTCACAAAAAAAGTTATTCAAGAATATCTCCTCAGATTTGGGGGAATTTCGTCGGTCGACCTCTTCCGAAGGTCGTACAAGCTCGGGGATGGTACCAATCGATCCGCAGGACCCAAATTAGTCCAGATGCAACCACTTTCCAAGTCTCTCCGACCTTCACAAAAAAAGTTATTCAAGAATATGTCTTTCTCCTATGTGCTTTCATCCCTAACCCTAACCCTAACCCTTCCGAAAGTCGGAGAAGCTCAAGGATGGTACCGATCGATGCGCGCTACCCCATTTAGTGGGGGTAGAGCCTACTTGCAAGTCTCTCCGACCTTCACAAAAAAAGTTATTCAAGAATATCTCTTTCTCCTATGTGCTTTCATCCCTAACCCTAACCCTAACCCTTCCGAAAGTCGGAGAAGCTCAAGGATGGTACCGATCGATGCGCGCTACCCCATTTAGTGGGGGTAGAGCCTACTTGCAAGTCTCTCCGACCTTCACAAAAAAAGTTATTCAAGAATATCTCCTCAGATTTGGGGGAATTTCGTCGGTCGACCTCTTCCGAAGGTCGTACAAGCTCGGGGATGGTACCAATCGATCCGCAGGACCCAAATTAGTCCAGATGCAACTACTTTCCAAGTCTCTCCGACCTTCACAAAAAAAGTTATTCAAGAATATCTCTTTCTCCTATGTGCTTTCATCCCTAACCCTAATCCTAACCCTTCCGAAAGTCGGAGAAGCTCAAGGATGGTACCGATCGATGCGCGCTACCCCTATTAGTGGGGGTAGAGCCTACTTGCACATCTCTCCGACCTTCACAAAAAAAGTTATTCAAGAATATCTCTTTCTCCTATGTGCTTTCATCCCTAACCCTAACCCTAACCCTTCCGAAAGTCGGAGAAGCTCAAGGATGGTACCGATCGATGCGCGCTACCCCATTTAGTGGGGGTAGAGCCTACTTGCAAGTCTCTCCGACCTTCACAAAAAAAGTTATTCAAGAATATCTCCTCAGATTTGGGGGAATTTCGTCGGTCGACCTCTTCCGAAGGTCGTACAAGCTCGGGGATGGTACCAATCGATCCGCAGGACCCAAATTAGTCCAGATGCAACCACTTTCCAAGTCTCTCCGACCTTCACAAAAAAAGTTATTCAAGAATATCTCTTTCTCCTATGTGCTTTCATCCCTAACCCTAACCCTTCCGAAAGTCGGAGAAGCTCAAGGATGGTACCGATCGATGCGCGCTACCCCATTTAGTGGGGGTAGAGCCTACTTGCAAGTCTCTCCGACCTTCACAAAAAAAGTTATTCAAGAATATCTCTTTCTCCTATGTGCTTTCATCCCTAACCCTAACCCTAACCCTTCCGAAAGTCGGAGAAGCTCAAGGATGGTACCGATCGATGCGCGCTACCCCATTTAGTGGGGGTAGAGCCTACTTGCAAGTCTCTCCGACCTTCACAAAAAAAGTTATTCAAGAATATCTCTTTCTCCTATGTGCTTTCATCCCTAACCCTAACCCTAACCCTTCCGAAAGTCGGAGAAGCTCAAGGATGGTACCGATCGATGCGCGCTACCCCATTCAGTGGGGGTAGAGCCTACTTGCAAGTCTCTCCGACCTTCACAAAAAAAGTTATTCAAGAATATCTCCTCAGATTTGGGGGAATTTCGTCGGTCGACCTCTTCCGAAGGTCGTACAAGCTCGGGGATGGTACCAATCGATCTGCAGGACCCAAATTAGTCCAGATGCAACCACTTTCCAAGTCTCTCCGACCTTCACAAAAAAAGTTATTCAAGAATATCTCTTTCTCCTATGTGCTTTCATCCCTAACCCTAACCCTAACCCTTCCGAAAGTCGGAGAAGCTCAAGGATGGTACCGATCGATGAGCGCTACCCCATTTAGTGGGGGTAGAGCCTACTTGCAAGTCTCTCCGACCTTCACAAAAAAAGTTATTCAAGAATATCTCTTTCTCCTATGTGCTTTCATCCCTAACCCTAACCCTAACCCTTCCGAAAGTCGGAGAAGCTCAAGGATGGTACCGATCGATGCGCGCTACCCCATTTAGTGGGGGTAGAGCCTACTTGCAAGTCTCTCCGACCTTCACAAAAAAAGTTATTCAAGAATATCTCCTCAGATTTGGGGGAATTTCGTCGGTCGACCTCTTCCGAAGGTCGTACAAGCTCGGGGATGGTACCAATCGATCCGCAGGACCCAAATTAGTCCAGATGCAACCACTTTCCAAGTCTCTCCGACCTTCACAAAAAAAGTTATTCAAGAATATCTCTTTCTCCTATGTGCTTTCATCCCTAACCCTAACCCTAACCCTTCCGAAAGTCGGAGAAGCTCAAGGATGGTACCGATCGATGCGCGCTACCCCATTTAGTGGGGGTAGAGCCTACTTGCAAGTCTCTCCGACCTTCACAAAAAAAGTTATTCAAGAATATCTCCTCAGATTTGGGGGAATTTCGTCGGTCGACCTCTTCCGAAGGTCGTACAAGCTCGGGGATGGTACCAATCGATCCGCAGGACCCAAATTAGTCCAGATGCAACCACTTTCCAAGTCTCTCCGACCTTCACAAAAAAAGTTATTCAAGAATATCTCTTTCTCCTATGTGCTTTCATCCCTAACCCTAACCCTTCCGAAAGTCGGAGAAGCTCAAGGATGGTACCGATCGATGCGCGCTACCCCATTTAGTGGGGGTAGAGCCTACTTGCAAGTCTCTCCGACCTTCACAAAAAAAGTTATTCAAGAATATCTCCTCAGATTTGGGGGAATTTCGTCGGTCGACCTCTTCCGAAGGTCTTACAAGCTCGGGGATGGTACCAATCGATCTGCAGGACCCAAATTAGTCCAGATGCAACCACTTTCCAAGTCTCTCCGACCTTCACAAAAAAAGTTATTCAAGAATATCTCTTTCTCCTATGTGCTTTCATCCCTAACCCTAACCCTAACCCTTCCGAAAGTCGGAGAAGCTCAAGGATGGTACCGATCGATGAGCGCTACCCCATTTAGTGGGGGTAGAGCCTACTTGCAAGTCTCTCCGACCTTCACAAAAAAAGTTATTCAAGAATATCTCTTTCTCCTATGTGCTTTCATCCCTAACCCTAACCCTAACCCTTCCGAAAGTCGGAGAAGCTCAAGGATGGTACCGATCGATGCGCGCTACCCCATTTAGTGGGAGTAGAGCCTACTTGCAAGTCTCTCCGACCTTCACAAAAAAAGTTATTCAAGAATATCTCCTCAGATTTGGGGGAATTTCGTCGGTCGACCTCTTCCGAAGGTCGTACAAGCTCGGGGATGGTACCAATCGATCCGCAGGACCCAAATTAGTCCAGATGCAACCACTTTCCAAGTCTCTCCGACCTTCACAAAAAAAGTTATTCAAGAATATCTCTTTCTCCTATGTGCTTTCATCCCTAACCCTAACCCTAACCCTTCCGAAAGTCGGAGAAGCTCAAGGATGGTACCGATCGATGCGCGCTACCCCATTTAGTGGGGGTAGAGCCTACTTGCAAGTCTCTCCGACCTTCACAAAAAAAGTTATTCAAGAATATCTCCTCAGATTTGGGGGAATTTCGTCGGTCGACCTCTTCCGAAGGTCGTACAAGCTCGGGGATGGTACCAATCGATCTGCAGGACCCAAAGTAGTCCAGATGCAACCACTTTCCAAGTCTCTCCGACCTTCACAAAAAAAGTTATTCAAGAATATCTCTTTCTCCTATGTGCTTTCATCCCTAACCCTAACCCTAACCCTTCCGAAAGTCGGAGAAGCTCAAGGATGGTACCGATCGATGCGCGCTACCCCATTTAGTGGGGGTAGAGCCTACTTGCAAGTCTCTCCGACCTTCACAAAAAAAGTTATTCAAGAATATCTCCTCAGATTTGGGGGAATTTCGTCGGTCGACCTCTTCCGAAGGTCGTACAAGCTCGGGGATGGTACCAATCGATCTGCAGGACCCAAATTAGTCCAGATGCAACCACTTTCCAAGTCTCTCCGACCTTCACAAAAAAAGTTATTCAAGAATATCTCTTTCTCCTATGTGCTTTCATCCCTAACCCTAACCCTAACCCTTACGAAAGTCGGAGAAGCTCAAGGATGGTACCGATCGATGCGCACTACCCCATTTAGTGGGGGTACAGCCTACTTGCAAGTCTCTCCGACCTTCACAAAAAAAGTTATTCAAGAATATCTCTTTCTCCTATGTGCTTTCATCCCTAACCCTAACCCTTCCGAAAGTCGGAGAAGCTCAAGGATGGTACCGATCGATGCGCGCTACCCCATTTAGTGGGGGTAGAGCCTACTTGCAAGTCTCTCCGACCTTCACAAAAAAAGTTATTCAAGAATATCTCCTCAGATTTGGGGGAATTTCGTCGGTCGACCTCTTCCGAAGGTCGTACAAGCTCGGGGATGGTACCAATCGATCCGCAGGACCCAAATTAGTCCAGATGCAACCACTTTCCAAGTCTCTCCGACCTTCACAAAAAAAGTTATTCAAGAATATCTCTTTCTCCTATGTGCTTTCATCCCTAACCCTAACCCTTCCGAAAGTCGGAGAAGCTCAAGGATGGTACCGATCGATGCGCGCTACCCCATTTAGTGGGGGTAGAGCCTACTTGCAAGTCTCTCCGACCTTCACAAAAAAAGTTATTCAAGAATATCTCTTTCTCCTATGTGCTTTCATCCCTAACCCTAACCCTTCCGAAAGTCGGAGAAGCTCAAGGATGGTACCGATCGATGCGCGCTACCCCATTTAGTGGGGGTAGAGCCTACTTGCAAGTCTCTCCGACCTTCACAAAAAAAGTTATTCAAGAATATCTCCTCAGATTTGGGGGAATTTCGTCGGTCGACCTCTTCCGAAGGTCGTACAAGCTCAGGGATGGTACCAATCGATCCGCAGGACCCAAATTAGTCCAGATGCAACCACTTTCCAAGTCTCTCCGACCTTCACAAAAAAAGTTATTCAAGAATATCTCTTTCTCCTATGTGCTTTCATCCCTAACCCTAACCCTAACCCTTCCGAAAGTCGGAGAAGCTCAGGGATGGTACCGATCGATGCGCGCTACCCCATTTAGTGGGGGTAGAGCCTACTTGCAAGTCTCTCCGACCTTCACAAAAAAAGTTATTCAAGAATATCTCTTTCTCCTATGTGCTTTCATCCCTAACCCTAACCCTTCCGAAAGTCGGAGAAGCTCAAGGATGGTACCGATCGATGCGCGCTACCCCATTTAGTGGGGGTAGAGCCTACTTGCAAGTCTCTCCGACCTTCACAAAAAAAGTTATTCAAGAATATCTCTTTCTCCTATGTGCTTTCATCCCTAACCCTAACCCTAACCCTAACCCTTCCGAAAGTCGGAGAAGCTCAAGGATGGTACCGATCGATGCGCGCTACCCCATTTAGTGGGGGTAGAGCCTACTTGCAAGTCTCTCCGACCTTCACAAAAAAAGTTATTCAAGAATATCTCCTCAGATTTGGGGGAATTTCGTCGGTCGACCTCTTCCGAAGGTCGTACAAGCTCAGGGATGGTACCAATCGATCCGCAGGACCCAAATTAGTCCAGATGCAACCACTTTCCAAGTCTCTCCGACCTTCACAAAAAAAGTTATTCAAGAATATCTCTTTCTCCTATGTGCTTTCATCCCTAACCCTAACCCTAACCCTTCCGAAAGTCGGAGAAGCTCAGGAATGGTACCGATCGATGCGCGCTACCCCATTTAGTGGGGGTAGAGCCTACTTGCAAGTCTCTCCGACCTTCACAAAAAAAGTTATTCAAGAATATCTCCTCAGATTTGGGGGAATTTCGTCGGTCGACCTCTTCCGAAGGTCGTACAAGCTCGGGGATGGTACCAATCGATCTGCAGGACCCAAATTAGTCCAGATGCAACCACTTTCCAAGTCTCTCCGACCTTCACAAAAAAAGTTATTCAAGAATATCTCTTTCTCCTATGTGCTTTCATCCCTAACCCTAACCCTAACCCTTCCGAAAGTCGGAGAAGCTCAAGGATGGTACCGATCGATGAGCGCTACCCCATTTAGTGGGGGTAGAGCCTACTTGCAAGTCTCTCCGACCTTCACAAAAAAAGTTATTCAAGAATATCTCTTTCTCCTATGTGCTTTCATCCCTAACCCTAACCCTAACCCTTCCGAAAGTCGGAGAAGCTCAAGGATGGTACCGATCGATGCGCGCTACCCCATTTAGTGGGGGTAGAGCCTACTTGCAAGTCTCTCCGACCTTCACAAAAAAAGTTATTCAAGAATATCTCCTCAGATTTGGGGGAATTTCGTCGGTCGACCTCTTTCGAAGGTCGTACAAGCTCGGGGATGGTACCAATCGATCCGCAGGACCCAAATTAGTCCAGATGCAACCACTTTCCAAGTCTCTCCAACCTTCACAAAAAAAGTTATTCAAGAATATCTCTTTCTCCTATGTGCTTTCATCCCTAACCCTAACCCTAACCCTTCCGAAAGTCGGAGAAGCTCAAGGATGGTACCGATCGATGCGCACTACCCCATTTAGTGGGGGTACAGCCTACTTGCAAGTCTCTCCGACCTTCACAAAAAAAGTTATTCAAGAATATCTCTTTCTCCTATGTGCTTTCATCCCTAACCCTAACCCTAACCCTTCCGAAAGTCGGAGAAGCTCAAGGATGGTACCGATCGATGCGCGCTACCCCATTTAGTGGGGGTAGAGCCTACTTGCAAGTCTCTCCGACCTTCACAAAAAAAGTTATTCAAGAATATCTCCTCAGATTTGGGGGAATTTCGTCGGTCGACCTCTTCCGAAGGTCGTACAAGCTCGGGGATGGTACCAATCGATCCGCAGGACCCAAATTAGTCCAGATGCAACCACTTTACAAGTCTCTCCGACCTTCACAAAAAAAGTTATTCAAGAATATCTCTTTCTCCTATGTGCTTTCATCCCTAACCCTAACCCTAACCCTTCCGAAAGTCGGAGAAGCTCAAGGATGGTACCGATCGATGCGCGCTACCCCATTTAGTGGGGGTAGAGCCTACTTGCAAGTCTCTCCGACCTTCACAAAAAAAGTTATTCAAGAATATCTCTTTCTCCTATGTGCTTTCATCCCTAACCCTAACCCTAACCCTTCCGAAAGTCGGAGAAGCTCAAGGATGGTACCGATCGATGCGCGCTACCCCATTTAGTGGGGGTAGAGCCTACTTGCAAGTCTCTCCGACCTTCACAAAAAAAGTTATTCAAGAATATCTCCTCAGATTTGGGGGAATTTCGTCGGTCGACCTCTTCCGAAGGTCGTACAAGCTCGGGGATGGTACCAATCGATCCGCAGGACCCAAATTAGTCCAGATGCAACCACTTTCCAAGTCTCTCCGACCTTCACAAAAAAAGTTATTCAAGAATATCTCTTTCTCCTATGTGCTTTCATCCCTAACCCTAACCCTAACCCTTCCGAAAGTCGGAGAAGCTCAAGGATGGTACCGATCGATGCGCGCTACCCCATTTAGTGGGGGTAGAGCCTACTTGCAAGTCTCTCCGACCTTCACAAAAAAAGTTATTCAAGAATATCTCCTCAGATTTGGGGGAATTTCGTCGGTCGACCTCTTCCGAAGGTCGTACAAGCTCGGGGATGGTACCAATCGATCTGCAGGACCCAAATTAGTCCAGATGCAACCACTTTCCAAGTCTCTCCGACCTTCACAAAAAAAGTTATTCAAGAATATCTCTTTCTCCTATGTGCTTTCATCCCTAACCCTAACCCTAACCCTTCCGAAAGTCGGAGAAGCTCAAGGATGGTACCGATCGATGCGCACTACCCCATTTAGTGGGGGTACAGCCTACTTGCAAGTCTCTCCGACCTTCACAAAAAAAGTTATTCAAGAATATCTCTTTCTCCTATGTGCTTTCATCCCTAACCCTAACCCTAACCCTTCCGAAAGTCGGAGAAGCTCAAGGATGGTACTGATCGATGCGCGCTACCCCATTTAGTGGGGGTAGAGCCTACTTGCAAGTCTCTCCGACCTTCACAAAAAAAGTTATTCAAGAATATCTCCTCAGATTTGGGGGAATTTCGTCGGTCGACCTCTTCCGAAGGTCGTACAAGCTCGGGGATGGTACCAATCGATCCGCAGGACCCAAATTAGTCCAGATGCAACCACTTTTCAAGTCTCTCCGACCTTCACAAAAAAAGTTATTCAAGAATATCTCTTTCTCCTATGTGCTTTCATCCCTAACCCTAACCCTTCCGAAAGTCGGAGAAGCTCAAGGATGGTACCGATCGATGCGCGCTACCCCATTTAGTGGGGGTAGAGCCTACTTGCAAGTCTCTCCGACCTTCACAAAAAAAGTTATTCAAGAATATCTCTTTCTCCTATGTGCTTTCATCCCTAACCCTAACCCTAACCCTTCCGAAAGTCGGAGAAGCTCAAGGATGGTACCGATCGATGCGCGCTACCCCATTTAGTGGGGGTAGAGCCTACTTGCAAGTCTCTCCGACCTTCACAAAAAAAGTTATTCAAGAATATCTCCTCAGATTTGGGGGAATTTCGTCGGTCGACCTCTTCCAAGGTCGTACAAGCTCAGGGATGGTACCAATCGATCCGCAGGACCCAAATTAGTCCAGATGCAACCACTTTCCAAGTCTCTCCGACCTTCACAAAAAAAGTTATTCAAGAATATCTCTTTCTCCTATGTGCTTTCATCCCTAACCCTAACCCTAACCCTTCCGAAAGTCGGAGAAGCTCAGGGATGGTACCGATCGATGCGCGCTACCCCATTTAGTGGGGGTAGAGCCTACTTGCAAGTCTCTCCGACCTTCACAAAAAAAGTTATTCAAGAATATCTCTTTCTCCTATGTGCTTTCATCCCTAACCCTAACCCTTCCGAAAGTCGGAGAAGCTCAAGGATGGTACCGATCGATGCGCGCTACCCCATTTAGTGGGGGTAGAGCCTACTTGCAAGTCTCTCCGACCTTCACAAAAAAAGTTATTCAAGAATATCTCTTTCTCCTATGTGCTTTCATCCCTAACCCTAACCCTAACCCTTCCGAAAGTCGGAGAAGCTCAAGGATGGTACCGATCGATGCGCGCTACCCCATTTAGTGGGGGTACAGCCTACTTGCAAGTCTCTCTGACCTTCACAAAAAAAGTTATTCAAGAATATCTCCTCAGATTTGGGGGAATTTCGTCGGTCGACCTCTTCCGAAGGTCGTACAAGCTCAGGGATGGTACCAATCGATCCGCAGGACCCAAATTAGTCCAGATGCAACCACTTTCCAAGTCTCTCCGACCTTCACAAAAAAAGTTATTCAAGAATATCTCTTTCTCCTATGTGCTTTCATCCCTAACCCTAACCCTAACCCTTCCGAAAGTCGGAGAAGCTCAGGGATGGTACCGATCGATGCGCGCTACCCCATTTAGTGGGGGTAGAGCCTACTTGCAAGTCTCTCCGACCTTCACAAAAAAAGTTATTCAAGAATATCTCCTCAGATTTGGGGGAATTTCGTCGGTCGACCTCTTCCGAAGGTCGTACAAGCTCGGGGATGGTACCAATCGATCTGCAGGACCCAAATTAGTCCAGATGCAACCACTTTCCAAGTCTCTCCGACCTTCACAAAAAAAGTTATTCAAGAATATCTCTTTCTCCTATGTGCTTTCATCCCTAACCCTAACCCTAACCCTTCCGAAAGTCGGAGAAGCTCAAGGATGGTACCGATCGATGAGCGCTACCCCATTTAGTGGGGGTAGAGCCTACTTGCAAGTCTCTCCGACCTTCACAAAAAAAGTTATTCAAGAATATCTCTTTCTCCTATGTGCTTTCATCCCTAACCCTAACCCTAACCCTTCCGAAAGTCGGAGAAGCTCAAGGATGGTACCGATCGATGCGCGCTACCCCATTTAGTGGGGGTAGAGCCTACTTGCAAGTCTCTCCGACCTTCACAAAAAAAGTTATTCAAGAATATCTCCTCAGATTTGGGGGAATTTCGTCGGTCGACCTCTTTCGAAGGTCGTACAAGCTCGGGGATGGTACCAATCGATCCGCAGGACCCAAATTAGTCCAGATGCAACCACTTTCCAAGTCTCTCCGACCTTCACAAAAAAAGTTATTCAAGAATATCTCTTTCTCCTATGTGCTTTCATCCCTAACCCTAACCCTAACCCTTCCGAAAGTCGGAGAAGCTCAAAGATGGTACTGATCGATGCGCACTACCCCATTTAGTGGGGGTACAGCCTACTTGCAAGTCTCTCCGACCTTCACAAAAAAAGTTATTCAAGAATATGTCTTTCTCCTATGTGCTTTCATCCCTAACCCTAACCCTAACCCTTCCGAAAGTCGGAGAAGCTCAAGGATGGTACCGATCGATGCGCGCTACCCCATTTAGTGGGGGTAGAGCCTACTTGCAAGTCTCTCCGACCTTCACAAAAAAAGTTATTCAAGAATATCTCTTTCTCCTATGTGCTTTCATCCCTAACCCTAACCCTAACCCTTCCGAAAGTCGGAGAAGCTCAAGGATGGTACCGATCGATGCGCGCTACCCCATTTAGTGGGGGTAGAGCCTACTTGCAAGTCTCTCCGACCTTCACAAAAAAAGTTATTCAAGAATATCTCCTCAGATTTGGGGGAATTTCGTCGGTCGACCTCTTCCAAAGGTCGTACAAGCTCGGGGATGGTACCAATCGATCTGCAGGACCCAAATTAGTCCAGATGCAACCACTTTCCAAGTCTCTCCGACCTTCACAAAAAAAGTTATTCAAGAATATCTCTTTCTCCTATGTGCTTTCATCCCTAACCCTAACCCTAACCCTTCCGAAAGTCGGAGAAGCTCAAGGATGGTACCGATCGATGAGCGCTACCCCATTTAGTGGGGGTACAGCCTACTTGCAAGTCTCTCCGACCTTCACAAAAAAAGTTATTCAAGAATATCTCTTTCTCCTATGTGCTTTCATCCCTAACCCTAACCCTAACCCTTCCGAAAGTCGGAGAAGCTCAAGGATGGTACCGATCGATGCGCGCTACCCCATTTAGTGGGGGTAGAGCCTACTTGCAAGTCTCTCCGACCTTCACAAAAAAAGTTATTCAAGAATATCTCCTCAGATTTGGGGGAATTTCGTCGGTCGACCTCTTCCGAAGGTCGTACAAGCTTGGGGATGGTACCAATCGATCCGCAGGACCCAAATTAGTCCAGATGCAACCACTTTCCAAGTCTCTCCGACCTTCACAAAAAAAGTTATTCAAGAATATCTCTTTCTCCTATGTGCTTTCATCCCTAACCCTAACCCTAACCCTTCCGAAAGTCGGAGAAGCTCAAGGATGGTACCGATCGATGCGCGCTACCCCATTTAGTGGGGGTAGAGCCTACTTGCAAGTCTCTCCGACCTTCACAAAAAAAGTTATTCAAGAATATCTCCTCAGATTTGGGGGAATTTCGTCGGTCGACCTCTTCCGAAGGTCGTACAAGCTCGGGGATGGTACCAATCGATCCGCAGGACCCAAATTAGTCCAGATGCAACCACTTTCCAAGTCTCTCCGACCTTCACAAAAAAAGTTATTCAAGAATATCTCTTTCTCCTATGTGCTTTCATCCCTAACCCTAACCCTAACCCTTCCGAAAGTCGGAGAAGCTCAAGGATGGTACCGATCGATGCGCGCTACCCCATTTAGTGGGGGTAGAGCCTACTTGCAAGTCTCTCCGACCTTCACAAAAAAAGTTATTCAAGAATATCTCCTCAGATTTGGGGGAATTTCGTCGGTCGACCTCTTCCGAAGGTCGTACAAGCTCGGGGATGGTACCAATCGATCTGCAGGACCCAAATTAGTCCAGATGCAACCACTTTCCAAGTCTCTCCGACCTTCACAAAAAAAGTTATTCAAGAATATCTCTTTCTCCTATGTGCTTTCATCCCTAACCCTAACCCTAACCCTTCCGAAAGTCGGAGAAGCTCAAGGATGGTACCGATCGATGAGCGCTACCCCATTTAGTGGGGGTAGAGCCTACTTGCAAGTCTCTCCGACCTTCACAAAAAAAGTTATTCAAGAATATCTCTTTCTCCTATGTGCTTTCATCCCTAACCCTAACCCTAACCCTTCCGAAAGTCGGAGAAGCTCAAGGATGGTACCGATCGATGCGCGCTACCCCATTTAGTGGGGGTAGAGCCTACTTGCAAGTCTCTCCGACCTTCACAAAAAAAGTTATTCAAGAATATCTCCTCAGATTTGGGGGAATTTCGTCGGTCGACCTCTTCCAAAGGTCGTACAAGCTCGGGGATGGTACCAATCGATCTGCAGGACCCAAATTAGTCCAGATGCAACCACTTTCCAAGTCTCTCCGACCTTCACAAAAAAAGTTATTCAAGAATATCTCTTTCTCCTATGTGCTTTCATCCCTAACCCTAACCCTAACCCTTCCGAAAGTCGGAGAAGCTCAAGGATGGTACCGATCGATGAGCGCTACCCCATTTAGTGGGGGTACAGCCTACTTGCAAGTCTCTCCGACCTTCACAAAAAAAGTTATTCAAGAATATCTCTTTCTCCTATGTGCTTTCATCCCTAACCCTAACCCTAACCCTTCCGAAAGTCGGAGAAGCTCAAGGATGGTACCGATCGATGCGCGCTACCCCATTTAGTGGGGGTAGAGCCTACTTGCAAGTCTCTCCGACCTTCACAAAAAAAGTTATTCAAGAATATCTCCTCAGATTTGGGGGAATTTCGTCGGTCGACCTCTTCCGAAGGTCGTACAAGCTCGGGGATGGTACCAATCGATCCGCAGGACCCAAATTAGTCCAGATGCAACCACTTTCCAAGTCTCTCCGACCTTCACAAAAAAAGTTATTCAAGAATATCTCTTTCTCCTATGTGCTTTCATCCCTAACCCTAACCCTAACCCTTCCGAAAGTCGGAGAAGCTCAAGGATGGTACCGATCGATGCGCGCTACCCCATTTAGTGGGGGTAGAGCCTACTTGCAAGTCTCTCCGACCTTCACAAAAAAAGTTATTCAAGAATATCTCCTCAGATTTGGGGGAATTTCGTCGGTCGACCTCTTCCGAAGGTCGTACAAGCTCGGGGATGGTACCAATCGATCCGCAGGACCCAAATTAGTCCAGATGCAACCACTTTACAAGTCTCTCCGACCTTCACAAAAAAAGTTATTCAAGAATATCTCTTTCTCCTATGTGCTTTCATCCCTAACCCTAACCCTAACCCTTCCGAAAGTCGGAGAAGCTCAAGGATGGTACCGATCGATGCGCGCTACCCCATTTAGTGGGGGTAGAGCCTACTTGCAAGTCTCTCCGACCTTCACAAAAAAAGTTATTCAAGAATATCTCTTTCTCCTATGTGCTTTCATCCCTAACCCTAACCCTAACCCTTCCGAAAGTCGGAGAAGCTCAAGGATGGTACCGATCGATGCGCGCTACCCCATTTAGTGGGGGTAGAGCCTACTTGCAAGTCTCTCCGACCTTCACAAAAAAAGTTATTCAAGAATATCTCCTCAGATTTGGGGGAATTTCGTCGGTCGACCTCTTCCGAAGGTCGTACAAGCTCGGGGATGGTACCAATCGATCCGCAGGACCCAAATTAGTCCAGATGCAACCACTTTCCAAGTCTCTCCGACCTTCACAAAAAAAGTTATTCAAGAATATCTCTTTCTCCTATGTGCTTTCATCCCTAACCCTAACCCTAACCCTTCCGAAAGTCGGAGAAGCTCAAGGATGGTACCGATCGATGCGCGCTACCCCATTTAGTGGGGGTAGAGCCTACTTGCAAGTCTCTCCGACCTTCACAAAAAAAGTTATTCAAGAATATCTCCTCAGATTTGGGGGAATTTCGTCGGTCGACCTCTTCCGAAGGTCGTACAAGCTCGGGGATGGTACCAATCGATCTGCAGGACCCAAATTAGTCCAGATGCAACCACTTTCCAAGTCTCTCCGACCTTCACAAAAAAAGTTATTCAAGAATATCTCCTCAGATTTGGGGGAATTTCGTCGGTCGACCTCTTCCGAAGGTCGTACAAGCTCGGGGATGGTACCAATCGATCTGCAGGACCCAAATTAGTCCAGATGCAACCACTTTCCAAGTCTCTCCGACCTTCACAAAAAAAGTTATTCAAGAATATCTCTTTCTCCTATGTGCTTTCATCCCTAACCCTAACCCTAACCCTTCCGAAAGTCGGAGAAGCTCAAGGATGGTACCGATCGATGAGCGCTACCCCATTTAGTGGGGGTAGAGCCTACTTGCAAGTCTCTCCGACCTTCACAAAAAAAGTTATTCAAGAATATCTCTTTCTCCTATGTGCTTTCATCCCTAACCCTAACCCTAACCCTTCCGAAAGTCGGAGAAGCTCAAGGATGGTACCGATCGATGCGCGCTACCCCATTTAGTGGGGGTAGAGCCTACTTGCAAGTCTCTCCGACCTTCACAAAAAAAGTTATTCAAGAATATCTCCTCAGATTTGGGGGAATTTCGTCGGTCGACCTCTTCCAAAGGTCGTACAAGCTCGGGGATGGTACCAATCGATCTGCAGGACCCAAATTAGTCCAGATGCAACCACTTTCCAAGTCTCTCCGACCTTCACAAAAAAAGTTATTCAAGAATATCTCTTTCTCCTATGTGCTTTCATCCCTAACCCTAACCCTAACCCTTCCGAAAGTCGGAGAAGCTCAAGGATGGTACCGATCGATGAGCGCTACCCCATTTAGTGGGGGTACAGCCTACTTGCAAGTCTCTCCGACCTTCACAAAAAAAGTTATTCAAGAATATCTCTTTCTCCTATGTGCTTTCATCCCTAACCCTAACCCTAACCCTTCCGAAAGTCGGAGAAGCTCAAGGATGGTACCGATCGATGCGCGCTACCCCATTTAGTGGGGGTAGAGCCTACTTGCAAGTCTCTCCGACCTTCACAAAAAAAGTTATTCAAGAATATCTCCTCAGATTTGGGGGAATTTCGTCGGTCGACCTCTTCCGAAGGTCGTACAAGCTCGGGGATGGTACCAATCGATCCGCAGGACCCAAATTAGTCCAGATGCAACCACTTTCCAAGTCTCTCCGACCTTCACAAAAAAAGTTATTCAAGAATATCTCTTTCTCCTATGTGCTTTCATCCCTAACCCTAACCCTAACCCTTCCGAAAGTCGGAGAAGCTCAAGGATGGTACCGATCGATGCGCGCTACCCCATTTAGTGGGGGTAGAGCCTACTTGCAAGTCTCTCCGACCTTCACAAAAAAAGTTATTCAAGAATATCTCCTCAGATTTGGGGGAATTTCGTCGGTCGACCTCTTCCGAAGGTCGTACAAGCTCGGGGATGGTACCAATCGATCCGCAGGACCCAAATTAGTCCAGATGCAACCACTTTACAAGTCTCTCCGACCTTCACAAAAAAAGTTATTCAAGAATATCTCTTTCTCCTATGTGCTTTCATCCCTAACCCTAACCCTAACCCTTCCGAAAGTCGGAGAAGCTCAAGGATGGTACCGATCGATGCGCGCTACCCCATTTAGTGGGGGTAGAGCCTACTTGCAAGTCTCTCCGACCTTCACAAAAAAAGTTATTCAAGAATATCTCTTTCTCCTATGTGCTTTCATCCCTAACCCTAACCCTAACCCTTCCGAAAGTCGGAGAAGCTCAAGGATGGTACCGATCGATGCGCGCTACCCCATTTAGTGGGGGTAGAGCCTACTTGCAAGTCTCTCCGACCTTCACAAAAAAAGTTATTCAAGAATATCTCCTCAGATTTGGGGGAATTTCGTCGGTCGACCTCTTCCGAAGGTCGTACAAGCTCGGGGATGGTACCAATCGATCCGCAGGACCCAAATTAGTCCAGATGCAACCACTTTCCAAGTCTCTCCGACCTTCACAAAAAAAGTTATTCAAGAATATCTCTTTCTCCTATGTGCTTTCATCCCTAACCCTAACCCTAACCCTTCCGAAAGTCGGAGAAGCTCAAGGATGGTACCGATCGATGCGCGCTACCCCATTTAGTGGGGGTAGAGCCTACTTGCAAGTCTCTCCGACCTTCACAAAAAAAGTTATTCAAGAATATCTCCTCAGATTTGGGGGAATTTCGTCGGTCGACCTCTTCCGAAGGTCGTACAAGCTCGGGGATGGTACCAATCGATCTGCAGGACCCAAATTAGTCCAGATGCAACCACTTTCCAAGTCTCTCCGACCTTCACAAAAAAAGTTATTCAAGAATATCTCTTTCTCCTATGTGCTTTCATCCCTAACCCTAACCCTAACCCTTCCGAAAGTCGGAGAAGCTCAAGGATGGTACCGATCGATGCGCACTACCCCATTTAGTGGGGGTACAGCCTACTTGCAAGTCTCTCCGACCTTCACAAAAAAAGTTATTCAAGAATATCTCTTTCTCCTATGTGCTTTCATCCCTAACCCTAACCCTAACCCTTCCGAAAGTCGGAGAAGCTCAAGGATGGTACTGATCGATGCGCGCTACCCCATTTAGTGGGGGTAGAGCCTACTTGCAAGTCTCTCCGACCTTCACAAAAAAAGTTATTCAAGAATATCTCCTCAGATTTGGGGGAATTTCGTCGGTCGACCTCTTCCGAAGGTCGTACAAGCTCGGGGATGGTACCAATCGATCCGCAGGTCCCAAATTAGTCCAGATGCAACCACTTTTCAAGTCTCTCCGACCTTCACAAAAAAAGTTATTCAAGAATATCTCTTTCTCCTATGTGCTTTCATCCCTAACCCTAACCCTAACCCTTCCGAAAGTCGGAGAAGCTCAAGAATGGTACAGATCGATGCGCGCTACCCCATTTAGTGGGGGTAGAGCCTACTTGCAAGTCTCTCCGACCTTCACAAAAAAAGTTATTCAAGAATATCTCTTTCTCCTATGTGCTTTCATCCCTAACCCTAACCCTAACCCTTCCGAAAGTCGGAGAAGCTCAAGGATGGTACCGATCGATGCGCGCTACCCCATTTAGTGGGGGTAGAGCCTACTTGCAAGTCTCTCCGACCTTCACAAAAAAAGTTATTCAAGAATATCTCCTCAGATTTGGGGGAATTTCGTCGGTCGACCTCTTCCGAAGGTCGTACAAGCTCGGGGATGGTACCAATCGATCTGCAGGACCCAAATTAGTCCAGATGCAACCACTTTCCAAGTCTCTCCGACCTTCACAAAAAAAGTTATTCAAGAATATCTCTTTCTCCTATGTGCTTTCATCCCTAACCCTAACCCTAACCCTTCCGAAAGTCGGAGAAGCTCAAGGATGGTACCGATCGATGCGCACTACCCCATTTAGTGGGGGTACAGCCTACTTGCAAGTCTCTCCGACCTTCACAAAAAAAGTTATTCAAGAATATCTCTTTCTCCTATGTGCTTTCATCCCTAACCCTAACCCTAACCCTTCCGAAAGTCGGAGAAGCTCAAGGATGGTACCGATCGATGCGCGCTACCCCATTTAGTGGGGGTAGAGCCTACTTGCAAGTCTCTCCGACCTTCACAAAAAAAGTTATTCAAGAATATCTCTTTCTCCTATGTGCTTTCATCCCTAACCCTAACCCTAACCCTTCCGAAAGTCGGAGAAGCTCAAGGATGGTACCGATCGATGCGCGCTACCCCATTTAGTGGGGGTAGAGCCTACTTGCAAGTCTCTCCGACCTTCACAAAAAAAGTTATTCAAGAATATCTCCTCAGATTTGGGGGAATTTCGTCGGTCGACCTCTTCCGAAGGTCGTACAAGCTCAGGGATGGTACCAATCGATCCGCAGGACCCAAATTAGTCCAGATGCAACCACTTTCCAAGTCTCTCCGACCTTCACAAAAAAAGTTATTCAAGAATATCTCTTTCTCCTATGTGCTTTCATCCCTAACCCTAACCCTAACCCTTCCGAAAGTCGGAGAAGCTCAGGGATGGTACCGATCGATGCGCGCTACCCCATTTAGTGGGGGTAGAGCCTACTTGCAAGTCTCTCCGACCTTCACAAAAAAAGTTATTCAAGAATATCTCTTTCTCCTATGTGCTTTCATCCCTAACCCTAACCCTTCCGAAAGTCGGAGAAGCTCAAGGATGGTACCGATCGATGCGCGCTACCCCATTTAGTGGGGGTAGAGCCTACTTGCAAGTCTCTCCGACCTTCACAAAAAAAGTTATTCAAGAATATCTCTTTCTCCTATGTGCTTTCATCCCTAACCCTAACCCTAACCCTAACCCTTCCGAAAGTCGGAGAAGCTCAAGGATGGTACCGATCGATGCGCGCTACCCCATTTAGTGGGGGTAGAGCCTACTTGCAAGTCTCTCCGACCTTCACAAAAAAAGTTATTCAAGAATATCTCCTCAGATTTGGGGGAATTTCGTCGGTCGACCTCTTCCGAAGGTCGTACAAGCTCAGGGATGGTACCAATCGATCCGCAGGACCCAAATTAGTCCAGATGCAACCACTTTCCAAGTCTCTCCGACCTTCACAAAAAAAGTTATTCAAGAATATCTCTTTCTCCTATGTGCTTTCATCCCTAACCCTAACCCTAACCCTTCCGAAAGTCGGAGAAGCTCAGGAATGGTACCGATCGATGCGCGCTACCCCATTTAGTGGGGGTAGAGCCTACTTGCAAGTCTCTCCGACCTTCACAAAAAAAGTTATTCAAGAATATCTCCTCAGATTTGGGGGAATTTCGTCGGTCGACCTCTTCCGAAGGTCGTACAAGCTCGGGGATGGTACCAATCGATCTGCAGGACCCAAATTAGTCCAGATGCAACCACTTTCCAAGTCTCTCCGACCTTCACAAAAAAAGTTATTCAAGAATATCTCTTTCTCCTATGTGCTTTCATCCCTAACCCTAACCCTAACCCTTCCGAAAGTCGGAGAAGCTCAAGGATGGTACCGATCGATGAGCGCTACCCCATTTAGTGGGGGTAGAGCCTACTTGCAAGTCTCTCCGACCTTCACAAAAAAAGTTATTCAAGAATATCTCTTTCTCCTATGTGCTTTCATCCCTAACCCTAACCCTAACCCTTCCGAAAGTCGGAGAAGCTCAAGGATGGTACCGATCGATGCGCGCTACCCCATTTAGTGGGGGTAGAGCCTACTTGCAAGTCTCTCCGACCTTCACAAAAAAAGTTATTCAAGAATATCTCCTCAGATTTGGGGGAATTTCGTCGGTCGACCTCTTTCGAAGGTCGTACAAGCTCGGGGATGGTACCAATCGATCCGCAGGACCCAAATTAGTCCAGATGCAACCACTTTCCAAGTCTCTCCAACCTTCACAAAAAAAGTTATTCAAGAATATCTCTTTCTCCTATGTGCTTTCATCCCTAACCCTAACCCTAACCCTTCCGAAAGTCGGAGAAGCTCAAGGATGGTACCGATCGATGCGCACTACCCCATTTAGTGGGGGTACAGCCTACTTGCAAGTCTCTCCGACCTTCACAAAAAAAGTTATTCAAGAATATCTCTTTCTCCTATGTGCTTTCATCCCTAACCCTAACCCTAACCCTTCCGAAAGTCGGAGAAGCTCAAGGATGGTACCGATCGATGCGCGCTACCCCATTTAGTGGGGGTAGAGCCTACTTGCAAGTCTCTCCGACCTTCACAAAAAAAGTTATTCAAGAATATCTCCTCAGATTTGGGGGAATTTCGTCGGTCGACCTCTTCCGAAGGTCGTACAAGCTCGGGGATGGTACCAATCGATCCGCAGGACCCAAATTAGTCCAGATGCAACCACTTTACAAGTCTCTCCGACCTTCACAAAAAAAGTTATTCAAGAATATCTCTTTCTCCTATGTGCTTTCATCCCTAACCCTAACCCTAACCCTTCCGAAAGTCGGAGAAGCTCAAGGATGGTACCGATCGATGCGCGCTACCCCATTTAGTGGGGGTAGAGCCTACTTGCAAGTCTCTCCGACCTTCACAAAAAAAGTTATTCAAGAATATCTCTTTCTCCTATGTGCTTTCATCCCTAACCCTAACCCTAACCCTTCCGAAAGTCGGAGAAGCTCAAGGATGGTACCGATCGATGCGCGCTACCCCATTTAGTGGGGGTAGAGCCTACTTGCAAGTCTCTCCGACCTTCACAAAAAAAGTTATTCAAGAATATCTCCTCAGATTTGGGGGAATTTCGTCGGTCGACCTCTTCCGAAGGTCGTACAAGCTCGGGGATGGTACCAATCGATCCGCAGGACCCAAATTAGTCCAGATGCAACCACTTTCCAAGTCTCTCCGACCTTCACAAAAAAAGTTATTCAAGAATATCTCTTTCTCCTATGTGCTTTCATCCCTAACCCTAACCCTAACCCTTCCGAAAGTCGGAGAAGCTCAAGGATGGTACCGATCGATGCGCGCTACCCCATTTAGTGGGGGTAGAGCCTACTTGCAAGTCTCTCCGACCTTCACAAAAAAAGTTATTCAAGAATATCTCCTCAGATTTGGGGGAATTTCGTCGGTCGACCTCTTCCGAAGGTCGTACAAGCTCGGGGATGGTACCAATCGATCTGCAGGACCCAAATTAGTCCAGATGCAACCACTTTCCAAGTCTCTCCGACCTTCACAAAAAAAGTTATTCAAGAATATCTCTTTCTCCTATGTGCTTTCATCCCTAACCCTAACCCTAACCCTTCCGAAAGTCGGAGAAGCTCAAGGATGGTACCGATCGATGCGCACTACCCCATTTAGTGGGGGTACAGCCTACTTGCAAGTCTCTCCGACCTTCACAAAAAAAGTTATTCAAGAATATCTCTTTCTCCTATGTGCTTTCATCCCTAACCCTAACCCTAACCCTTCCGAAAGTCGGAGAAGCTCAAGGATGGTACTGATCGATGCGCGCTACCCCATTTAGTGGGGGTAGAGCCTACTTGCAAGTCTCTCCGACCTTCACAAAAAAAGTTATTCAAGAATATCTCCTCAGATTTGGGGGAATTTCGTCGGTCGACCTCTTCCGAAGGTCGTACAAGCTCGGGGATGGTACCAATCGATCCGCAGGACCCAAATTAGTCCAGATGCAACCACTTTTCAAGTCTCTCCGACCTTCACAAAAAAAGTTATTCAAGAATATCTCTTTCTCCTATGTGCTTTCATCCCTAACCCTAACCCTTCCGAAAGTCGGAGAAGCTCAAGGATGGTACCGATCGATGCGCGCTACCCCATTTAGTGGGGGTAGAGCCTACTTGCAAGTCTCTCCGACCTTCACAAAAAAAGTTATTCAAGAATATCTCTTTCTCCTATGTGCTTTCATCCCTAACCCTAACCCTAACCCTTCCGAAAGTCGGAGAAGCTCAAGGATGGTACCGATCGATGCGCGCTACCCCATTTAGTGGGGGTAGAGCCTACTTGCAAGTCTCTCCGACCTTCACAAAAAAAGTTATTCAAGAATATCTCCTCAGATTTGGGGGAATTTCGTCGGTCGACCTCTTCCAAGGTCGTACAAGCTCAGGGATGGTACCAATCGATCCGCAGGACCCAAATTAGTCCAGATGCAACCACTTTCCAAGTCTCTCCGACCTTCACAAAAAAAGTTATTCAAGAATATCTCTTTCTCCTATGTGCTTTCATCCCTAACCCTAACCCTAACCCTTCCGAAAGTCGGAGAAGCTCAGGGATGGTACCGATCGATGCGCGCTACCCCATTTAGTGGGGGTAGAGCCTACTTGCAAGTCTCTCCGACCTTCACAAAAAAAGTTATTCAAGAATATCTCTTTCTCCTATGTGCTTTCATCCCTAACCCTAACCCTTCCGAAAGTCGGAGAAGCTCAAGGATGGTACCGATCGATGCGCGCTACCCCATTTAGTGGGGGTAGAGCCTACTTGCAAGTCTCTCCGACCTTCACAAAAAAAGTTATTCAAGAATATCTCTTTCTCCTATGTGCTTTCATCCCTAACCCTAACCCTAACCCTTCCGAAAGTCGGAGAAGCTCAAGGATGGTACCGATCGATGCGCGCTACCCCATTTAGTGGGGGTACAGCCTACTTGCAAGTCTCTCTGACCTTCACAAAAAAAGTTATTCAAGAATATCTCCTCAGATTTGGGGGAATTTCGTCGGTCGACCTCTTCCGAAGGTCGTACAAGCTCAGGGATGGTACCAATCGATCCGCAGGACCCAAATTAGTCCAGATGCAACCACTTTCCAAGTCTCTCCGACCTTCACAAAAAAAGTTATTCAAGAATATCTCTTTCTCCTATGTGCTTTCATCCCTAACCCTAACCCTAACCCTTCCGAAAGTCGGAGAAGCTCAGGGATGGTACCGATCGATGCGCGCTACCCCATTTAGTGGGGGTAGAGCCTACTTGCAAGTCTCTCCGACCTTCACAAAAAAAGTTATTCAAGAATATCTCCTCAGATTTGGGGGAATTTCGTCGGTCGACCTCTTCCGAAGGTCGTACAAGCTCGGGGATGGTACCAATCGATCTGCAGGACCCAAATTAGTCCAGATGCAACCACTTTCCAAGTCTCTCCGACCTTCACAAAAAAAGTTATTCAAGAATATCTCTTTCTCCTATGTGCTTTCATCCCTAACCCTAACCCTAACCCTTCCGAAAGTCGGAGAAGCTCAAGGATGGTACTGATCGATGCGCGCTACCCCATTTAGTGGGGGTAGAGCCTACTTGCAAGTCTCTCCGACCTTCACAAAAAAAGTTATTCAAGAATATCTCTTTCTCCTATGTGCTTTCATCCCTAACCCTAACCCTAACCCTTCCGAAAGTCGGAGAAGCTCAAGGATGGTACTGATCGATGCGCGCTACCCCATTTAGTGGGGGTAGAGCCTACTTGCAAGTCTCTCCGACCTTCACAAAAAAAGTTATTCAAGAATATCTCCTCAGATTTGGGGGAATTTCGTCGGTCGACCTCTTCCGAAGGTCGTACAAGCTCGGGGATGGTACCAATCGATCCGCAGGACCCAAATTAGTCCAGATGCAACCACTTTTCAAGTCTCTCCGACCTTCACAAAAAAAGTTATTCAAGAATATCTCTTTCTCCTATGTGCTTTCATCCCTAACCCTAACCCTTCCGAAAGTCGGAGAAGCTCAAGGATGGTACCGATCGATGCGCGCTACCCCATTTAGTGGGGGTAGAGCCTACTTGCAAGTCTCTCCGACCTTCACAAAAAAAGTTATTCAAGAATATCTCTTTCTCCTATGTGCTTTCATCCCTAACCCTAACCCTAACCCTTCCGAAAGTCGGAGAAGCTCAAGGATGGTACCGATCGATGCGCGCTACCCCATTTAGTGGGGGTAGAGCCTACTTGCAAGTCTCTCCGACCTTCACAAAAAAAGTTATTCAAGAATATCTCCTCAGATTTGGGGGAATTTCGTCGGTCGACCTCTTCCAAGGTCGTACAAGCTCAGGGATGGTACCAATCGATCCGCAGGACCCAAATTAGTCCAGATGCAACCACTTTCCAAGTCTCTCCGACCTTCACAAAAAAAGTTATTCAAGAATATCTCTTTCTCCTATGTGCTTTCATCCCTAACCCTAACCCTAACCCTTCCGAAAGTCGGAGAAGCTCAGGGATGGTACCGATCGATGCGCGCTACCCCATTTAGTGGGGGTAGAGCCTACTTGCAAGTCTCTCCGACCTTCACAAAAAAAGTTATTCAAGAATATCTCTTTCTCCTATGTGCTTTCATCCCTAACCCTAACCCTTCCGAAAGTCGGAGAAGCTCAAGGATGGTACCGATCGATGCGCGCTACCCCATTTAGTGGGGGTAGAGCCTACTTGCAAGTCTCTCCGACCTTCACAAAAAAAGTTATTCAAGAATATCTCTTTCTCCTATGTGCTTTCATCCCTAACCCTAACCCTAACCCTTCCGAAAGTCGGAGAAGCTCAAGGATGGTACCGATCGATGCGCGCTACCCCATTTAGTGGGGGTACAGCCTACTTGCAAGTCTCTCTGACCTTCACAAAAAAAGTTATTCAAGAATATCTCCTCAGATTTGGGGGAATTTCGTCGGTCGACCTCTTCCGAAGGTCGTACAAGCTCAGGGATGGTACCAATCGATCCGCAGGACCCAAATTAGTCCAGATGCAACCACTTTCCAAGTCTCTCCGACCTTCACAAAAAAAGTTATTCAAGAATATCTCTTTCTCCTATGTGCTTTCATCCCTAACCCTAACCCTAACCCTTCCGAAAGTCGGAGAAGCTCAGGGATGGTACCGATCGATGCGCGCTACCCCATTTAGTGGGGGTAGAGCCTACTTGCAAGTCTCTCCGACCTTCACAAAAAAAGTTATTCAAGAATATCTCCTCAGATTTGGGGGAATTTCGTCGGTCGACCTCTTCCGAAGGTCGTACAAGCTCGGGGATGGTACCAATCGATCTGCAGGACCCAAATTAGTCCAGATGCAACCACTTTCCAAGTCTCTCCGACCTTCACAAAAAAAGTTATTCAAGAATATCTCTTTCTCCTATGTGCTTTCATCCCTAACCCTAACCCTAACCCTTCCAAAAGTCGGAGAAGCTCAAGGATGGTACCGATCGATGAGCGCTACCCCATTTAGTGGGGGTAGAGCCTACTTGCAAGTCTCTCCGACCTTCACAAAAAAAGTTATTCAAGAATATCTCTTTCTCCTATGTGCTTTCATCCCTAACCCTAACCCTAACCCTTCCGAAAGTCGGAGAAGCTCAAGGATGGTACCGATCGATGCGCGCTACCCCATTTAGTGGGGGTAGAGCCTACTTGCAAGTCTCTCCGACCTTCACAAAAAAAGTTATTCAAGAATATCTCCTCAGATTTGGGGGAATTTCGTCGGTCGACCTCTTTCGAAGGTCGTACAAGCTCGGGGATGGTACCAATCGATCCGCAGGACCCAAATTAGTCCAGATGCAACCACTTTCCAAGTCTCTCCGACCTTCACAAAAAAAGTTATTCAAGAATATCTCTTTCTCCTATGTGCTTTCATCCCTAACCCTAACCCTAACCCTTCCGAAAGTCGGAGAAGCTCAAAGATGGTACTGATCGATGCGCACTACCCCATTTAGTGGGGGTACAGCCTACTTGCAAGTCTCTCCGACCTTCACAAAAAAAGTTATTCAAGAATATCTCTTTCTCCTATGTGCTTTCATCCCTAACCCTAACCCTAACCCTTCCGAAAGTCGGAGAAGCTCAAGGATGGTACCGATCGATGCGCGCTACCCCATTTAGTGGGGGTAGAGCCTACTTGCAAGTCTCTCCGACCTTCACAAAAAAAGTTATTCAAGAATATCTCCTCAGATTTGGGGGAATTTCGTCGGTCGACCTCTTCCGAAGGTCGTACAAGCTCGGGGATGGTACCAATCGATCCGCAGGACCCAAATTAGTCCAGATGCAACCACTTTACAAGTCTCTCCGACCTTCACAAAAAAAGTTATTCAAGAATATGTCTTTCTCCTATGTGCTTTCATCCCTAACCCTAACCCTAACCCTTCCGAAAGTCGGAGAAGCTCAAGGATGGTACCGATCGATGCGCGCTACCCCATTTAGTGGGGGTAGAGCCTACTTGCAAGTCTCTCCGACCTTCACAAAAAAAGTTATTCAAGAATATCTCTTTCTCCTATGTGCTTTCATCCCTAACCCTAACCCTAACCCTTCCGAAAGTCGGAGAAGCTCAAGGATGGTACCGATCGATGCGCGCTACCCCATTTAGTGGGGGTAGAGCCTACTTGCAAGTCTCTCCGACCTTCACAAAAAAAGTTATTCAAGAATATCTCCTCAGATTTGGGGGAATTTCGTCGGTCGACCTCTTCCAAAGGTCGTACAAGCTCGGGGATGGTACCAATCGATCTGCAGGACCCAAATTAGTCCAGATGCAACCACTTTCCAAGTCTCTCCGACCTTCACAAAAAAAGTTATTCAAGAATATCTCTTTCTCCTATGTGCTTTCATCCCTAACCCTAACCCTAACCCTTCCGAAAGTCGGAGAAGCTCAAGGATGGTACCGATCGATGAGCGCTACCCCATTTAGTGGGGGTACAGCCTACTTGCAAGTCTCTCCGACCTTCACAAAAAAAGTTATTCAAGAATATCTCTTTCTCCTATGTGCTTTCATCCCTAACCCTAACCCTAACCCTTCCGAAAGTCGGAGAAGCTCAAGGATGGTACCGATCGATGCGCGCTACCCCATTTAGTGGGGGTAGAGCCTACTTGCAAGTCTCTCCGACCTTCACAAAAAAAGTTATTCAAGAATATCTCCTCAGATTTGGGGGAATTTCGTCGGTCGACCTCTTCCGAAGGTCGTACAAGCTTGGGGATGGTACCAATCGATCCGCAGGACCCAAATTAGTCCAGATGCAACCACTTTCCAAGTCTCTCCGACCTTCACAAAAAAAGTTATTCAAGAATATCTCTTTCTCCTATGTGCTTTCATCCCTAACCCTAACCCTAACCCTTCCGAAAGTCGGAGAAGCTCAAGGATGGTACCGATCGATGCGCGCTACCCCATTTAGTGGGGGTAGAGCCTACTTGCAAGTCTCTCCGACCTTCACAAAAAAAGTTATTCAAGAATATCTCCTCAGATTTGGGGGAATTTCGTCGGTCGACCTCTTCCGAAGGTCGTACAAGCTCGGGGATGGTACCAATCGATCCGCAGGACCCAAATTAGTCCAGATGCAACCACTTTCCAAGTCTCTCCGACCTTCACAAAAAAAGTTATTCAAGAATATCTCTTTCTCCTATGTGCTTTCATCCCTAACCCTAACCCTAACCCTTCCGAAAGTCGGAGAAGCTCAAGGATGGTACCGATCGATGCGCGCTACCCCATTTAGTGGGGGTAGAGCCTACTTGCAAGTCTCTCCGACCTTCACAAAAAAAGTTATTCAAGAATATCTCCTCAGATTTGGGGGAATTTCGTCGGTCGACCTCTTCCGAAGGTCGTACAAGCTCGGGGATGGTACCAATCGATCTGCAGGACCCAAATTAGTCCAGATGCAACCACTTTCCAAGTCTCTCCGACCTTCACAAAAAAAGTTATTCAAGAATATCTCTTTCTCCTATGTGCTTTCATCCCTAACCCTAACCCTAACCCTTCCGAAAGTCGGAGAAGCTCAAGGATGGTACCGATCGATGAGCGCTACCCCATTTAGTGGGGGTAGAGCCTACTTGCAAGTCTCTCCGACCTTCACAAAAAAAGTTATTCAAGAATATCTCTTTCTCCTATGTGCTTTCATCCCTAACCCTAACCCTAACCCTTCCGAAAGTCGGAGAAGCTCAAGGATGGTACCGATCGATGCGCGCTACCCCATTTAGTGGGGGTAGAGCCTACTTGCAAGTCTCTCCGACCTTCACAAAAAAAGTTATTCAAGAATATCTCCTCAGATTTGGGGGAATTTCGTCGGTCGACCTCTTCCAAAGGTCGTACAAGCTCGGGGATGGTACCAATCGATCTGCAGGACCCAAATTAGTCCAGATGCAACCACTTTCCAAGTCTCTCCGACCTTCACAAAAAAAGTTATTCAAGAATATCTCTTTCTCCTATGTGCTTTCATCCCTAACCCTAACCCTAACCCTTCCGAAAGTCGGAGAAGCTCAAGGATGGTACCGATCGATGAGCGCTACCCCATTTAGTGGGGGTACAGCCTACTTGCAAGTCTCTCCGACCTTCACAAAAAAAGTTATTCAAGAATATCTCTTTCTCCTATGTGCTTTCATCCCTAACCCTAACCCTAACCCTTCCGAAAGTCGGAGAAGCTCAAGGATGGTACCGATCGATGCGCGCTACCCCATTTAGTGGGGGTAGAGCCTACTTGCAAGTCTCTCCGACCTTCACAAAAAAAGTTATTCAAGAATATCTCCTCAGATTTGGGGGAATTTCGTCGGTCGACCTCTTCCGAAGGTCGTACAAGCTCGGGGATGGTACCAATCGATCCGCAGGACCCAAATTAGTCCAGATGCAACCACTTTCCAAGTCTCTCCGACCTTCACAAAAAAAGTTATTCAAGAATATCTCTTTCTCCTATGTGCTTTCATCCCTAACCCTAACCCTAACCCTTCCGAAAGTCGGAGAAGCTCAAGGATGGTACCGATCGATGCGCGCTACCCCATTTAGTGGGGGTAGAGCCTACTTGCAAGTCTCTCCGACCTTCACAAAAAAAGTTATTCAAGAATATCTCCTCAGATTTGGGGGAATTTCGTCGGTCGACCTCTTCCGAAGGTCGTACAAGCTCGGGGATGGTACCAATCGATCCGCAGGACCCAAATTAGTCCAGATGCAACCACTTTCCAAGTCTCTCCGACCTTCACAAAAAAAGTTATTCAAGAATATCTCTTTCTCCTATGTGCTTTCATCCCTAACCCTAACCCTAACCCTTCCGAAAGTCGGAGAAGCTCAAGGATGGTACCGATCGATGCGCGCTACCCCATTTAGTGGGGGTAGAGCCTACTTGCAAGTCTCTCCGACCTTCACAAAAAAAGTTATTCAAGAATATCTCCTCAGATTTGGGGGAATTTCGTCGGTCGACCTCTTCCGAAGGTCGTACAAGCTCGGGGATGGTACCAATCGATCTGCAGGACCCAAATTAGTCCAGATGCAACCACTTTCCAAGTCTCTCCGACCTTCACAAAAAAAGTTATTCAAGAATATCTCTTTCTCCTATGTGCTTTCATCCCTAACCCTAACCCTAACCCTTCCGAAAGTCGGAGAAGCTCAAGGATGGTACCGATCGATGCGCACTACCCCATTTAGTGGGGGTACAGCCTACTTGCAAGTCTCTCCGACCTTCACAAAAAAAGTTATTCAAGAATATCTCTTTCTCCTATGTGCTTTCATCCCTAACCCTAACCCTAACCCTTCCGAAAGTCGGAGAAGCTCAAGGATGGTACCGATCGATGCGCGCTACCCCATTTAGTGGGGGTAGAGCCTACTTGCAAGTCTCTCCGACCTTCACAAAAAAAGTTATTCAAGAATATCTCCTCAGATTTGGGGGAATTTCGTCGGTCGACCTCTTCCGAAGGTCGTACAAGCTCGGGGATGGTACCAATCGATCCGCAGGACCCAAATTAGTCCAGATGCAACCACTTTCCAAGTCTCTCCGACCTTCACAAAAAAAGTTATTCAAGAATATCTCTTTCTCCTATGTGCTTTCATCCCTAACCCTAACCCTTCCGAAAGTCGGAGAAGCTCAAGGATGGTACCGATCGATGCGCGCTACCCCATTTAGTGGGGGTAGAGCCTACTTGCAAGTCTCTCCGACCTTCACAAAAAAAGTTATTCAAGAATATCTCTTTCTCCTATGTGCTTTCATCCCTAACCCTAACCCTAACCCTTCCGAAAGTCGGAGAAGCTCAAGGATGGTACCGATCGATGCGCGCTACCCCATTTAGTGGGGGTAGAGCCTACTTGCAAGTCTCTCCGACCTTCACAAAAAAAGTTATTCAAGAATATCTCCTCAGATTTGGGGGAATTTCGTCGGTCGACCTCTTCCGAAGGTCGTACAAGCTCAGGGATGGTACCAATCGATCCGCAGGACCCAAATTAGTCCAGATGCAACCACTTTCCAAGTCTCTCCGACCTTCACAAAAAAAGTTATTCAAGAATATCTCTTTCTCCTATGTGCTTTCATCCCTAACCCTAACCCTAACCCTTCCGAAAGTCGGAGAAGCTCAGGGATGGTACCGATCGATGCGCGCTACCCCATTTAGTGGGGGTAGAGCCTACTTGCAAGTCTCTCCGACCTTCACAAAAAAAGTTATTCAAGAATATCTCTTTCTCCTATGTGCTTTCATCCCTAACCCTAACCCTTCCGAAAGTCGGAGAAGCTCAAGGATGGTACCGATCGATGCGCGCTACCCCATTTAGTGGGGGTAGAGCCTACTTGCAAGTCTCTCCGACCTTCACAAAAAAAGTTATTCAAGAATATCTCTTTCTCCTATGTGCTTTCATCCCTAACCCTAACCCTAACCCTTCCGAAAGTCGGAGAAGCTCAAGGATGGTACCGATCGATGCGCGCTACCCCATTTAGTGGGGGTAGAGCCTACTTGCAAGTCTCTCCGACCTTCACAAAAAAAGTTATTCAAGAATATCTCCTCAGATTTGGGGGAATTTCGTCGGTCGACCTCTTCCGAAGGTCGTACAAGCTCAGGGATGGTACCAATCGATCCGCAGGACCCAAAATAGTCCAGATGCAACCACTTTCCAAGTCTCTCCGACCTTCACAAAAAAAGTTATTCAAGAATATCTCTTTCTCCTATGTGCTTTCATCCCTAACCCTAACCCTAACCCTTCCGAAAGTCGGAGAAGCTCAGGGATGGTACCGATCGATGCGCGCTACCCCATTTAGTGGGGGTAGAGCCTACTTGCAAGTCTCTCCGACCTTCACAAAAAAAGTTATTCAAGAATATCTCCTCAGATTTGGGGGAATTTCGTCGGTCGACCTCTTCCGAAGGTCGTACAAGCTCGGGGATGGTACCAATCGATCTGCAGGACCCAAATTAGTCCAGATGCAACCACTTTCCAAGTCTCTCCGACCTTCACAAAAAAAGTTATTCAAGAATATCTCTTTCTCCTATGTGCTTTCATCCCTAACCCTAACCCTAACCCTTCCGAAAGTCGGAGAAGCTCAAGGATGGTACCGATCGATGAGCGCTACCCCATTTAGTGGGGGTAGAGCCTACTTGCAAGTCTCTCCGACCTTCACAAAAAAAGTTATTCAAGAATATCTCTTTCTCCTATGTGCTTTCATCCCTAACCCTAACCCTAACCCTTCCGAAAGTCGGAGAAGCTCAAGGATGGTACCGATCGATGCGCGCTACCCCATTTAGTGGGGGTAGAGCCTACTTGCAAGTCTCTCCGACCTTCACAAAAAAAGTTATTCAAGAATATCTCCTCAGATTTGGGGGAATTTCGTCGGTCGACCTCTTTCGAAGGTCGTACAAGCTCGGGGATGGTACCAATCGATCCGCAGGACCCAAATTAGTCCAGATGCAACCACTTTCCAAGTCTCTCCGACCTTCACAAAAAAAGTTATTCAAGAATATCTCTTTCTCCTATGTGCTTTCATCCCTAACCCTAACCCTAACCCTTCCGAAAGTCGGAGAAGCTCAAGGATGGTACCGATCGATGCGCACTACCCCATTTAGTGGGGGTACAGCCTACTTGCAAGTCTCTCCGACCTTCACAAAAAAAGTTATTCAAGAATATCTCTTTCTCCTATGTGCTTTCATCCCTAACCCTAACCCTAACCCTTCCGAAAGTCGGAGAAGCTCAAGGATGGTACCGATCGATGCGCGCTACCCCATTTAGTGGGGGTAGAGCCTACTTGCAAGTCTCTCCGACCTTCACAAAAAAAGTTATTCAAGAATATCTCCTCAGATTTGGGGGAATTTCGTCGGTCGACCTCTTCCGAAGGTCGTACAAGCTCGGGGATGGTACCAATCGATCCGCAGGACCCAAATTAGTCCAGATGCAACCACTTTACAAGTCTCTCCGACCTTCACAAAAAAAGTTATTCAAGAATATCTCTTTCTCCTATGTGCTTTCATCCCTAACCCTAACCCTAACCCTTCCGAAAGTCGGAGAAGCTCAAGGATGGTACCGATCGATGCGCGCTACCCCATTTAGTGGGGGTAAAGCCTACTTGCAAGTCTCTCCGACCTTCACAAAAAAAGTTATTCAAGAATATCTCTTTCTCCTATGTGCTTTCATCCCTAACCCTAACCCTAACCCTTCCGAAAGTCGGAGAAGCTCAACGATGGTACCGATCGATGCGCGCTACCCCATTTAGTGGGGGTAGAGCCTACTTGCAAGTCTCTCCGACCTTCACAAAAAAAGTTATTCAAGAATATCTCCTCAGATTTGGGGGAATTTCGTCGGTCGACCTCTTCCGAAGGTCGTACAAGCTCGGGGATGGTACCAATCGATCCGCAGGACCCAAATTAGTCCAGATGCAACCACTTTCCAAGTCTCTCCGACCTTCACAAAAAAAGTTATTCAAGAATATCTCTTTCTCCTATGTGCTTTCATCCCTAACCCTAACCCTAACCCTTCCGAAAGTCGGAGAAGCTCAAGGATGGTACCGATCGATGCGCGCTACCCCATTTAGTGGGGGTAGAGCCTACTTGCAAGTCTCTCCGACCTTCACAAAAAAAGTTATTCAAGAATATCTCCTCAGATTTGGGGGAATTTCGTCGGTCGACCTCTTCCGAAGGTCGTACAAGCTCGGGGATGGTACCAATCGATCTGCAGGACCCAAATTAGTCCAGATGCAACCACTTTCCAAGTCTCTCCGACCTTCACAAAAAAAGTTATTCAAGAATATCTCTTTCTCCTATGTGCTTTCATCCCTAACCCTAACCCTAACCCTTCCGAAAGTCGGAGAAGCTCAAGGATGGTACTGATCGATGCGCACTACCCCATTTAGTGGGGGTACAGCCTACTTGCAAGTCTCTCCGACCTTCACAAAAAAAGTTATTCAAGAATATCTCTTTCTCCTATGTGCTTTCATCCCTAACCCTAACCCTAACCCTTCCGAAAGTCGGAGAAGCTCAAGGATGGTACTGATCGATGCGCGCTACCCCATTTAGTGGGGGTAGAGCCTACTTGCAAGTCTCTCCGACCTTCACAAAAAAAGTTATTCAAGAATATCTCCTCAGATTTGGGGGAATTTCGTCGGTCGACCTCTTCCGAAGGTCGTACAAGCTCGGGGATGGTACCAATCGATCCGCAGGACCCAAATTAGTCCAGATGCAACCACTTTTCAAGTCTCTCCGACCTTCACAAAAAAAGTTATTCAAGAATATCTCTTTCTCCTATGTGCTTTCATCCCTAACCCTAACCCTTCCGAAAGTCGGAGAAGCTCAGGGATGGTACTGATCGATGCGCGCTACCCCATTTAGTGGGGGTAGAGCCTACTTGCAAGTCTCTCCGACCTTCACAAAAAAAGTTATTCAAGAATATCTCTTTCTCCTATGTGCTTTCATCCCTAACCCTAACCCTTCCGAAAGTCGGAGAAGCTCAAGGATGGTACCGATCGATGCGCGCTACCCCATTTAGTGGGGGTAGAGCCTACTTGCAAGTCTCTCCGACCTTCACAAAAAAAGTTATTCAAGAATATCTCTTTCTCCTATGTGCTTTCATCCCTAACCCTAACCCTAACCCTTCCGAAAGTCGGAGAAGCTCAAGGATGGTACCGCTCGATGCGCGCTACCCCATTTAGTGGGGGTACAGCCTACTTGCAAGTCTCTTTGACCTTCACAAAAAAAGTTATTCAAGAATATCTCCTCAGATTTGGGGGAATTTCGTCGGTCGACCTCTTCCGAAGGTCGTACAAGCTCAGGGATGGTACCAATCGATCCGCAGGACCCAAATTAGTCCAGATGCAACCACTTTCCAAGTCTCTCCGACCTTCACAAAAAAAGTTATTCAAGAATATCTCTTTCTCCTATGTGCTTTCATCCCTAACCCTAACCCTAACCCTTCCGAAAGTCGGAGAAGCTCAGGGATGGTACCGATCGATGCGCGCTACCCCATTTAGTGGGGGTAGAGCCTACTTGCAAGTCTCTCCGACCTTCACAAAAAAAGTTATTCAAGAATATCTCCTCAGATTTGGGGGAATTTCGTCGGTCGACCTCTTCCGAAGGTCGTACAAGCTCGGGGATGGTACCAATCGATCTGCAGGACCCAAATTAGTCCAGATGCAACCACTTTCCAAGTCTCTCCGACCTTCACAAAAAAAGTTATTCAAGAATATCTCTTTCTCCTATGTGCTTTCATCCCTAACCCTAACCCTAACCCTTCCGAAAGTCGGAGAAGCTCAAGGATGGTACCGATCGATGAGCGCTACCCCATTTAGTGGGGGTAGAGCCTACTTGCAAGTCTCTCCGACCTTCACAAAAAAAGTTATTCAAGAATATCTCTTTCTCCTATGTGCTTTCATCCCTAACCCTAACCCTAACCCTTCCGAAAGTCGGAGAAGCTCAAGGATGGTACCGATCGATGCGCGCTACCCCATTTAGTGGGGGTAGAGCCTACTTGCAAGTCTCTCCGACCTTCACAAAAAAAGTTATTCAAGAATATCTCCTCAGATTTGGGGGAATTTCGTCGGTCGACCTCTTCCGAAGGTCGTACAAGCTCGGGGATGGTACCAATCGATCCGCAGGACCCAAATTAGTCCAGATGCAACCACTTTCCAAGTCTCTCCGACCTTCACAAAAAAAGTTATTCAAGAATATCTCTTTCTCCTATGTGCTTTCATCCCTAACCCTAACCCTAACCCTTCCGAAAGTCGGAGAAGCTCAAGGATGGTACCGATCGATGCGCGCTACCCCATTTAGTGGGGGTAGAGCCTACTTGCAAGTCTCTCCGACCTTCACAAAAAAAGTTATTCAAGAATATCTCCTCAGATTTGGGGGAATTTCGTCGGTCGACCTCTTCCGAAGGTCGTACAAGCTCGGGGATGGTACCAATCGATCCGCAGGACCCAAATTAGTCCAGATGCAACCACTTTCCAAGTCTCTCCGACCTTCACAAAAAAAGTTATTCAAGAATATCTCTTTCTCCTATGTGCTTTCATCCCTAACCCTAACCCTAACCCTTCCGAAAGTCGGAGAAGCTCAAGGATGGTACCGATCGATGCGCGCTACCCCATTTAGTGGGGGTAGAGCCTACTTGCAAGTCTCTCCGACCTTCACAAAAAAAGTTATTCAAGAATATCTCCTCAGATTTGGGGGAATTTCGTCGGTCGACCTCTTCCGAAGGTCGTACAAGCTCGGGGATGGTACCAATCGATCTGCAGGACCCAAATTAGTCCAGATGCAACCACTTTCCAAGTCTCTCCGACCTTCACAAAAAAAGTTATTCAAGAATATCTCTTTCTCCTATGTGCTTTCATCCCTAACCCTAACCCTAACCCTTCCGAAAGTCGGAGAAGCTCAAGGATGGTACCGATCGATGCGCACTACCCCATTTAGTGGGGGTACAGCCTACTTGCAAGTCTCTCCGACCTTCACAAAAAAAGTTATTCAAGAATATCTCTTTCTCCTATGTGCTTTCATCCCTAACCCTAACCCTAACCCTTCCGAAAGTCGGAGAAGCTCAAGGATGGTACCGATCGATGCGCGCTACCCCATTTAGTGGGGGTAGAGCCTACTTGCAAGTCTCTCCGACCTTCACAAAAAAAGTTATTCAAGAATATCTCCTCAGATTTGGGGGAATTTCGTCGGTCGACCTCTTCCGAAGGTCGTACAAGCTCGGGGATGGTACCAATCGATCCGCAGGACCCAAATTAGTCCAGATGCAACCACTTTCCAAGTCTCTCCGACCTTCACAAAAAAAGTTATTCAAGAATATCTCTTTCTCCTATGTGCTTTCATCCCTAACCCTAACCCTTCCGAAAGTCGGAGAAGCTCAAGGATGGTACCGATCGATGCGCGCTACCCCATTTAGTGGGGGTAGAGCCTACTTGCAAGTCTCTCCGACCTTCACAAAAAAAGTTATTCAAGAATATCTCTTTCTCCTATGTGCTTTCATCCCTAACCCTAACCCTAACCCTTCCGAAAGTCGGAGAAGCTCAAGGATGGTACCGATCGATGCGCGCTACCCCATTTAGTGGGGGTAGAGCCTACTTGCAAGTCTCTCCGACCTTCACAAAAAAAGTTATTCAAGAATATCTCCTCAGATTTGGGGGAATTTCGTCGGTCGACCTCTTCCGAAGGTCGTACAAGCTCAGGGATGGTACCAATCGATCCGCAGGACCCAAATTAGTCCAGATGCAACCACTTTCCAAGTCTCTCCGACCTTCACAAAAAAAGTTATTCAAGAATATCTCTTTCTCCTATGTGCTTTCATCCCTAACCCTAACCCTAACCCTTCCGAAAGTCGGAGAAGCTCAGGGATGGTACCGATCGATGCGCGCTACCCCATTTAGTGGGGGTAGAGCCTACTTGCAAGTCTCTCCGACCTTCACAAAAAAAGTTATTCAAGAATATCTCTTTCTCCTATGTGCTTTCATCCCTAACCCTAACCCTTCCGAAAGTCGGAGAAGCTCAAGGATGGTACCGATCGATGCGCGCTACCCCATTTAGTGGGGGTAGAGCCTACTTGCAAGTCTCTCCGACCTTCACAAAAAAAGTTATTCAAGAATATCTCTTTCTCCTATGTGCTTTCATCCCTAACCCTAACCCTAACCCTTCCGAAAGTCGGAGAAGCTCAAGGATGGTACCGATCGATGCGCGCTACCCCATTTAGTGGGGGTAGAGCCTACTTGCAAGTCTCTCCGACCTTCACAAAAAAAGTTATTCAAGAATATCTCCTCAGATTTGGGGGAATTTCGTCGGTCGACCTCTTCCGAAGGTCGTACAAGCTCAGGGATGGTACCAATCGATCCGCAGGACCCAAAATAGTCCAGATGCAACCACTTTCCAAGTCTCTCCGACCTTCACAAAAAAAGTTATTCAAGAATATCTCTTTCTCCTATGTGCTTTCATCCCTAACCCTAACCCTAACCCTTCCGAAAGTCGGAGAAGCTCAGGGATGGTACCGATCGATGCGCGCTACCCCATTTAGTGGGGGTAGAGCCTACTTGCAAGTCTCTCCGACCTTCACAAAAAAAGTTATTCAAGAATATCTCCTCAGATTTGGGGGAATTTCGTCGGTCGACCTCTTCCGAAGGTCGTACAAGCTCGGGGATGGTACCAATCGATCTGCAGGACCCAAATTAGTCCAGATGCAACCACTTTCCAAGTCTCTCCGACCTTCACAAAAAAAGTTATTCAAGAATATCTCTTTCTCCTATGTGCTTTCATCCCTAACCCTAACCCTAACCCTTCCGAAAGTCGGAGAAGCTCAAGGATGGTACCGATCGATGAGCGCTACCCCATTTAGTGGGGGTAGAGCCTACTTGCAAGTCTCTCCGACCTTCACAAAAAAAGTTATTCAAGAATATCTCTTTCTCCTATGTGCTTTCATCCCTAACCCTAACCCTAACCCTTCCGAAAGTCGGAGAAGCTCAAGGATGGTACCGATCGATGCGCGCTACCCCATTTAGTGGGGGTAGAGCCTACTTGCAAGTCTCTCCGACCTTCACAAAAAAAGTTATTCAAGAATATCTCCTCAGATTTGGGGGAATTTCGTCGGTCGACCTCTTTCGAAGGTCGTACAAGCTCGGGGATGGTACCAATCGATCCGCAGGACCCAAATTAGTCCAGATGCAACCACTTTCCAAGTCTCTCCGACCTTCACAAAAAAAGTTATTCAAGAATATCTCTTTCTCCTATGTGCTTTCATCCCTAACCCTAACCCTAACCCTTCCGAAAGTCGGAGAAGCTCAAGGATGGTACCGATCGATGCGCACTACCCCATTTAGTGGGGGTACAGCCTACTTGCAAGTCTCTCCGACCTTCACAAAAAAAGTTATTCAAGAATATCTCTTTCTCCTATGTGCTTTCATCCCTAACCCTAACCCTAACCCTTCCGAAAGTCGGAGAAGCTCAAGGATGGTACCGATCGATGCGCGCTACCCCATTTAGTGGGGGTAGAGCCTACTTGCAAGTCTCTCCGACCTTCACAAAAAAAGTTATTCAAGAATATCTCCTCAGATTTGGGGGAATTTCGTCGGTCGACCTCTTCCGAAGGTCGTACAAGCTCGGGGATGGTACCAATCGATCCGCAGGACCCAAATTAGTCCAGATGCAACCACTTTACAAGTCTCTCCGACCTTCACAAAAAAAGTTATTCAAGAATATCTCTTTCTCCTATGTGCTTTCATCCCTAACCCTAACCCTAACCCTTCCGAAAGTCGGAGAAGCTCAAGGATGGTACCGATCGATGCGCGCTACCCCATTTAGTGGGGGTAAAGCCTACTTGCAAGTCTCTCCGACCTTCACAAAAAAAGTTATTCAAGAATATCTCTTTCTCCTATGTGCTTTCATCCCTAACCCTAACCCTAACCCTTCCGAAAGTCGGAGAAGCTCAACGATGGTACCGATCGATGCGCGCTACCCCATTTAGTGGGGGTAGAGCCTACTTGCAAGTCTCTCCGACCTTCACAAAAAAAGTTATTCAAGAATATCTCCTCAGATTTGGGGGAATTTCGTCGGTCGACCTCTTCCGAAGGTCGTACAAGCTCGGGGATGGTACCAATCGATCCGCAGGACCCAAATTAGTCCAGATGCAACCACTTTCCAAGTCTCTCCGACCTTCACAAAAAAAGTTATTCAAGAATATCTCTTTCTCCTATGTGCTTTCATCCCTAACCCTAACCCTAACCCTTCCGAAAGTCGGAGAAGCTCAAGGATGGTACCGATCGATGCGCGCTACCCCATTTAGTGGGGGTAGAGCCTACTTGCAAGTCTCTCCGACCTTCACAAAAAAAGTTATTCAAGAATATCTCCTCAGATTTGGGGGAATTTCGTCGGTCGACCTCTTCCGAAGGTCGTACAAGCTCGGGGATGGTACCAATCGATCTGCAGGACCCAAATTAGTCCAGATGCAACCACTTTCCAAGTCTCTCCGACCTTCACAAAAAAAGTTATTCAAGAATATCTCTTTCTCCTATGTGCTTTCATCCCTAACCCTAACCCTAACCCTTCCGAAAGTCGGAGAAGCTCAAGGATGGTACTGATCGATGCGCACTACCCCATTTAGTGGGGGTACAGCCTACTTGCAAGTCTCTCCGACCTTCACAAAAAAAGTTATTCAAGAATATCTCTTTCTCCTATGTGCTTTCATCCCTAACCCTAACCCTAACCCTTCCGAAAGTCGGAGAAGCTCAAGGATGGTACTGATCGATGCGCGCTACCCCATTTAGTGGGGGTAGAGCCTACTTGCAAGTCTCTCCGACCTTCACAAAAAAAGTTATTCAAGAATATCTCCTCAGATTTGGGGGAATTTCGTCGGTCGACCTCTTCCGAAGGTCGTACAAGCTCGGGGATGGTACCAATCGATCCGCAGGACCCAAATTAGTCCAGATGCAACCACTTTTCAAGTCTCTCCGACCTTCACAAAAAAAGTTATTCAAGAATATCTCTTTCTCCTATGTGCTTTCATCCCTAACCCTAACCCTTCCGAAAGTCGGAGAAGCTCAGGGATGGTACTGATCGATGCGCGCTACCCCATTTAGTGGGGGTAGAGCCTACTTGCAAGTCTCTCCGACCTTCACAAAAAAAGTTATTCAAGAATATCTCTTTCTCCTATGTGCTTTCATCCCTAACCCTAACCCTTCCGAAAGTCGGAGAAGCTCAAGGATGGTACCGATCGATGCGCGCTACCCCATTTAGTGGGGGTAGAGCCTACTTGCAAGTCTCTCCGACCTTCACAAAAAAAGTTATTCAAGAATATCTCTTTCTCCTATGTGCTTTCATCCCTAACCCTAACCCTAACCCTTCCGAAAGTCGGAGAAGCTCAAGGATGGTACCGCTCGATGCGCGCTACCCCATTTAGTGGGGGTACAGCCTACTTGCAAGTCTCTTTGACCTTCACAAAAAAAGTTATTCAAGAATATCTCCTCAGATTTGGGGGAATTTCGTCGGTCGACCTCTTCCGAAGGTCGTACAAGCTCAGGGATGGTACCAATCGATCCGCAGGACCCAAATTAGTCCAGATGCAACCACTTTCCAAGTCTCTCCGACCTTCACAAAAAAAGTTATTCAAGAATATCTCTTTCTCCTATGTGCTTTCATCCCTAACCCTAACCCTAACCCTTCCGAAAGTCGGAGAAGCTCAGGGATGGTACCGATCGATGCGCGCTACCCCATTTAGTGGGGGTAGAGCCTACTTGCAAGTCTCTCCGACCTTCACAAAAAAAGTTATTCAAGAATATCTCCTCAGATTTGGGGGAATTTCGTCGGTCGACCTCTTCCGAAGGTCGTACAAGCTCGGGGATGGTACCAATCGATCTGCAGGACCCAAATTAGTCCAGATGCAACCACTTTCCAAGTCTCTCCGACCTTCACAAAAAAAGTTATTCAAGAATATCTCTTTCTCCTATGTGCTTTCATCCCTAACCCTAACCCTAACCCTTCCGAAAGTCGGAGAAGCTCAAGGATGGTACCGATCGATGAGCGCTACCCCATTTAGTGGGGGTAGAGCCTACTTGCAAGTCTCTCCGACCTTCACAAAAAAAGTTATTCAAGAATATCTCTTTCTCCTATGTGCTTTCATCCCTAACCCTAACCCTAACCCTTCCGAAAGTCGGAGAAGCTCAAGGATGGTACCGATCGATGCGCGCTACCCCATTTAGTGGGGGTAGAGCCTACTTGCAAGTCTCTCCGACCTTCACAAAAAAAGTTATTCAAGAATATCTCCTCAGATTTGGGGGAATTTCGTCGGTCGACCTCTTCCGAAGGTCGTACAAGCTCGGGGATGGTACCAATCGATCCGCAGGACCCAAATTAGTCCAGATGCAACCACTTTACAAGTCTCTCCGACCTTCACAAAAAAAGTTATTCAAGAATATCTCTTTCTCCTATGTGCTTTCATCCCTAACCCTAACCCTAACCCTTCCGAAAGTCGGAGAAGCTCAAGGATGGTACCGATCGATGCGCGCTACCCCATTTAGTGGGGGTAAAGCCTACTTGCAAGTCTCTCCGACCTTCACAAAAAAAGTTATTCAAGAATATCTCTTTCTCCTATGTGCTTTCATCCCTAACCCTAACCCTAACCCTTCCGAAAGTCGGAGAAGCTCAACGATGGTACCGATCGATGCGCGCTACCCCATTTAGTGGGGGTAGAGCCTACTTGCAAGTCTCTCCGACCTTCACAAAAAAAGTTATTCAAGAATATCTCCTCAGATTTGGGGGAATTTCGTCGGTCGACCTCTTCCGAAGGTCGTACAAGCTCGGGGATGGTACCAATCGATCCGCAGGACCCAAATTAGTCCAGATGCAACCACTTTCCAAGTCTCTCCGACCTTCACAAAAAAAGTTATTCAAGAATATCTCTTTCTCCTATGTGCTTTCATCCCTAACCCTAACCCTAACCCTTCCGAAAGTCGGAGAAGCTCAAGGATGGTACCGATCGATGCGCGCTACCCCATTTAGTGGGGGTAGAGCCTACTTGCAAGTCTCTCCGACCTTCACAAAAAAAGTTATTCAAGAATATCTCCTCAGATTTGGGGGAATTTCGTCGGTCGACCTCTTCCGAAGGTCGTACAAGCTCGGGGATGGTACCAATCGATCTGCAGGACCCAAATTAGTCCAGATGCAACCACTTTCCAAGTCTCTCCGACCTTCACAAAAAAAGTTATTCAAGAATATCTCTTTCTCCTATGTGCTTTCATCCCTAACCCTAACCCTAACCCTTCCGAAAGTCGGAGAAGCTCAAGGATGGTACTGATCGATGCGCACTACCCCATTTAGTGGGGGTACAGCCTACTTGCAAGTCTCTCCGACCTTCACAAAAAAAGTTATTCAAGAATATCTCTTTCTCCTATGTGCTTTCATCCCTAACCCTAACCCTAACCCTTCCGAAAGTCGGAGAAGCTCAAGGATTGTACTGATCGATGCGCGCTACCCCATTTAGTGGGGGTAGAGCCTACTTGCAAGTCTCTCCGACCTTCACAAAAAAAGTTATTCAAGAATATCTCCTCAGATTTGGGGGAATTTCGTCGGTCGACCTCTTCCGAAGGTCGTACAAGCTCGGGGATGGTACCAATCGATCCGCAGGACCCAAATTAGTCCAGATGCAACCACTTTTCAAGTCTCTCCGACCTTCACAAAAAAAGTTATTCAAGAATATCTCTTTCTCCTATGTGCTTTCATCCCTAACCCTAACCCTTCCGAAAGTCGGAGAAGCTCAGGGATGGTACCGATCGATGCGCGCTACCCCATTTAGTGGGGGTAGAGCCTACTTGCAAGTCTCTCCGACCTTCACAAAAAAAGTTATTCAAGAATATCTCTTTCTCCTATGTGCTTTCATCCCTAACCCTAACCCTTCCGAAAGTCGGAGAAGCTCAAGGATGGTACCGATCGATGCGCGCTACCCCATTTAGTGGGGGTAGAGCCTACTTGCAAGTCTCTCCGACCTTCACAAAAAAAGTTATTCAAGAATATCTCTTTCTCCTATGTGCTTTCATCCCTAACCCTAACCCTAACCCTTCCGAAAGTCGGAGAAGCTCAAGGATGGTACCGCTCGATGCGCGCTACCCCATTTAGTGGGGGTACAGCCTACTTGCAAGTCTCTTTGACCTTCACAAAAAAAGTTATTCAAGAATATCTCCTCAGATTTGGGGGAATTTCGTCGGTCGACCTCTTCCGAAGGTCGTACAAGCTCAGGGATGGTACCAATCGATCCGCAGGACCCAAATTAGTCCAGATGCAACCACTTTCCAAGTCTCTCCGACCTTCACAAAAAAAGTTATTCAAGAATATCTCTTTCTCCTATGTGCTTTCATCCCTAACCCTAACCCTAACCCTTCCGAAAGTCGGAGAAGCTCAGGGATGGTACCGATCGATGCGCGCTACCCCATTTAGTGGGGGTAGAGCCTACTTGCAAGTCTCTCCGACCTTCACAAAAAAAGTTATTCAAGAATATCTCCTCAGATTTGGGGGAATTTCGTCGGTCGACCTCTTCCGAAGGTCGTACAAGCTCGGGGATGGTACCAATCGATCTGCAGGACCCAAATTAGTCCAGATGCAACCACTTTCCAAGTCTCTCCGACCTTCACAAAAAAAGTTATTCAAGAATATCTCTTTCTCCTATGTGCTTTCATCCCTAACCCTAACCCTAACCCTTCCGAAAGTCGGAGAAGCTCAAGGATGGTACCGATCGATGAGCGCTACCCCATTTAGTGGGGGTAGAGCCTACTTGCAAGTCTCTCCGACCTTCACAAAAAAAGTTATTCAAGAATATCTCTTTCTCCTATGTGCTTTCATCCCTAACCCTAACCCTAACCCTTCCGAAAGTCGGAGAAGCTCAAGGATGGTACCGATCGATGCGCGCTACCCCATTTAGTGGGGGTAGAGCCTACTTGCAAGTCTCTCCGACCTTCACAAAAAAAGTTATTCAAGAATATCTCCTCAGATTTGGGGGAATTTCGTCGGTCGACCTCTTCCGAAGGTCGTACAAGCTCGGGGATGGTACCAATCGATCCGCAGGACCCAAATTAGTCCAGATGCAACCACTTTCCAAGTCTCTCCGACCTTCACAAAAAAAGTTATTCAAGAATATCTCTTTCTCCTATGTGCTTTCATCCCTAACCCTAACCCTTCCGAAAGTCGGAGAAGCTCAAGGATGGTACCGATCGATGCGCGCTACCCCATTTAGTGGGGGTAGAGCCTACTTGCAAGTCTCTCCGACCTTCACAAAAAAAGTTATTCAAGAATATCTCTTTCTCCTATGTGCTTTCATCCCTAACCCTAACCCTAACCCTTCCGAAAGTCGGAGAAGCTCAAGGATGGTACCGATCGATGCGCGCTACCCCATTTAGTGGGGGTAGAGCCTACTTGCAAGTCTCTCCGACCTTCACAAAAAAAGTTATTCAAGAATATCTCCTCAGATTTGGGGGAATTTCGTCGGTCGACCTCTTCCGAAGGTCGTACAAGCTCAGGGATGGTACCAATCGATCCGCAGGACCCAAATTAGTCCAGATGCAACCACTTTCCAAGTCTCTCCGACCTTCACAAAAAAAGTTATTCAAGAATATCTCTTTCTCCTATGTGCTTTCATCCCTAACCCTAACCCTAACCCTTCCGAAAGTCGGAGAAGCTCAGGGATGGTACCGATCGATGCGCGCTACCCCATTTAGTGGGGGTAGAGCCTACTTGCAAGTCTCTCCGACCTTCACAAAAAAAGTTATTCAAGAATATCTCTTTCTCCTATGTGCTTTCATCCCTAACCCTAACCCTTCCGAAAGTCGGAGAAGCTCAAGGATGGTACCGATCGATGCGCGCTACCCCATTTAGTGGGGGTAGAGCCTACTTGCAAGTCTCTCCGACCTTCACAAAAAAAGTTATTCAAGAATATCTCTTTCTCCTATGTGCTTTCATCCCTAACCCTAACCCTAACCCTTCCGAAAGTCGGAGAAGCTCAAGGATGGTACCGATCGATGCGCGCTAGCCCATTTAGTGGGGGTAGAGCCTACTTGCAAGTCTCTCCGACCTTCACAAAAAAAGTTATTCAAGAATATCTCCTCAGATTTGGGGGAATTTCGTCGGTCGACCTCTTCCGAAGGTCGTACAAGCTCAGGGATGGTACCAATCGATCCGCAGGACCCAAAATAGTCCAGATGCAACCACTTTCCAAGTCTCTCCGACCTTCACAAAAAAAGTTATTCAAGAATATCTCTTTCTCCTATGTGCTTTCATCCCTAACCCTAACCCTAACCCTTCCGAAAGTCGGAGAAGCTCAGGGATGGTACCGATCGATGCGCGCTACCCCATTTAGTGGGGGTAGAGCCTACTTGCAAGTCTCTCCGACCTTCACAAAAAAAGTTATTCAAGAATATCTCCTCAGATTTGGGGGAATTTCGTCGGTCGACCTCTTCCGAAGGTCGTACAAGCTCGGGGATGGTACCAATCGATCTGCAGGACCCAAATTAGTCCAGATGCAACCACTTTCCAAGTCTCTCCGACCTTCACAAAAAAAGTTATTCAAGAATATCTCTTTCTCCTATGTGCTTTCATCCCTAACCCTAACCCTAACCCTTCCGAAAGTCGGAGAAGCTCAAGGATGGTACCGATCGATGAGCGCTACCCCATTTAGTGGGGGTAGAGCCTACTTGCAAGTCTCTCCGACCTTCACAAAAAAAGTTATTCAAGAATATCTCTTTCTCCTATGTGCTTTCATCCCTAACCCTAACCCTAACCCTTCCGAAAGTCGGAGAAGCTCAAGGATGGTACCGATCGATGCGCGCTACCCCATTTAGTGGGGGTAGAGCCTACTTGCAAGTCTCTCCGACCTTCACAAAAAAAGTTATTCAAGAATATCTCCTCAGATTTGGGGGAATTTCGTCGGTCGACCTCTTTCGAAGGTCGTACAAGCTCGGGGATGGTACCAATCGATCCGCAGGACCCAAATTAGTCCAGATGCAACCACTTTCCAAGTCTCTCCGACCTTCACAAAAAAAGTTATTCAAGAATATCTCTTTCTCCTATGTGCTTTCATCCCTAACCCTAACCCTAACCCTTCCGAAAGTCGGAGAAGCTCAAGGATGGTACCGATCGATGCGCACTACCCCATTTAGTGGGGGTACAGCCTACTTGCAAGTCTCTCCGACCTTCACAAAAAAAGTTATTCAAGAATATCTCTTTCTCCTATGTGCTTTCATCCCTAACCCTAACCCTAACCCTTCCGAAAGTCGGAGAAGCTCAAGGATGGTACCGATCGATGCGCGCTACCCCATTTAGTGGGGGTAGAGCCTACTTGCAAGTCTCTCCGACCTTCACAAAAAAAGTTATTCAAGAATATCTCCTCAGATTTGGGGGAATTTCGTCGGTCGACCTCTTCCGAAGGTCGTACAAGCTCGGGGATGGTACCAATCGATCCGCAGGACCCAAATTAGTCCAGATGCAACCACTTTACAAGTCTCTCCGACCTTCACAAAAAAAGTTATTCAAGAATATCTCTTTCTCCTATGTGCTTTCATCCCTAACCCTAACCCTAACCCTTCCGAAAGTCGGAGAAGCTCAAGGATGGTACCGATCGATGCGCGCTACCCCATTTAGTGGGGGTAGAGCCTACTTGCAAGTCTCTCCGACCTTCACAAAAAAAGTTATTCAAGAATATCTCTTTCTCCTATGTGCTTTCATCCCTAACCCTAACCCTAACCCTTCCGAAAGTCGGAGAAGCTCAAGGATGGTACCGATCGATGCGCGCTACCCCATTTAGTGGGGGTAGAGCCTACTTGCAAGTCTCTCCGACCTTCACAAAAAAAGTTATTCAAGAATATCTCCTCAGATTTGGGGGAATTTCGTCGGTCGACCTCTTCCGAAGGTCGTACAAGCTCGGGGATGGTACCAATCGATCTGCAGGACCCAAATTAGTCCAGATGCAACCACTTTCCAAGTCTCTCCGACCTTCACAAAAAAAGTTATTCAAGAATATCTCTTTCTCCTATGTGCTTTCATCCCTAACCCTAACCCTAACCCTTCCGAAAGTCGGAGAAGCTCAAGGATGGTACTGATCGATGCGCACTACCCCATTTAGTGGGGGTACAGCCTACTTGCAAGTCTCTCCGACCTTCACAAAAAAAGTTATTCAAGAATATCTCTTTCTCCTATGTGCTTTCATCCCTAACCCTAACCCTAACCCTTCCGAAAGTCGGAGAAGCTCAAGGATGGTACTGATCGATGCGCGCTACCCCATTTAGTGGGGGTAGAGCCTACTTGCAAGTCTCTCCGACCTTCACAAAAAAAGTTATTCAAGAATATCTCCTCAGATTTGGGGGAATTTCGTCGGTCGACCTCTTCCGAAGGTCGTACAAGCTCGGGGATGGTACCAATCGATCTGCAGGACCCAAATTAGTCCAGATGCAACCACTTTCCAAGTCTCTCCGACCTTCACAAAAAAAGTTATTCAAGAATATCTCTTTCTCCTATGTGCTTTCATCCCTAACCCTAACCCTAACCCTTCCGAAAGTCGGAGAAGCTCAAGGATGGTACTGATCGATGCGCACTACCCCATTTAGTGGGGGTACAGCCTACTTGCAAGTCTCTCCGACCTTCACAAAAAAAGTTATTCAAGAATATCTCTTTCTCCTATGTGCTTTCATCCCTAACCCTAACCCTAACCCTTCCGAAAGTCGGAGAAGCTCAAGGATGGTACTGATCGATGCGCGCTACCCCATTTAGTGGGGGTAGAGCCTACTTGCAAGTCTCTCCGACCTTCACAAAAAAAGTTATTCAAGAATATCTCCTCAGATTTGGGGGAATTTCGTCGGTCGACCTCTTCCGAAGGTCGTACAAGCTCGGGGATGGTACCAATCGATCTGCAGGACCCAAATTAGTCCAGATGCAACCACTTTCCAAGTCTCTCCGACCTTCACAAAAAAAGTTATTCAAGAATATCTCTTTCTCCTATGTGCTTTCATCCCTAACCCTAACCCTAACCCTTCCGAAAGTCGGAGAAGCTCAAGGATGGTACCGATCGATGAGCGCTACCCCATTTAGTGGGGGTAGAGCCTACTTGCAAGTCTCTCCGACCTTCACAAAAAAAGTTATTCAAGAATATCTCTTTCTCCTATGTGCTTTCATCCCTAACCCTAACCCTAACCCTTCCGAAAGTCGGAGAAGCTCAAGGATGGTACCGATCGATGCGCGCTACCCCATTTAGTGGGGGTAGAGCCTACTTGCAAGTCTCTCCGACCTTCACAAAAAAAGTTATTCAAGAATATCTCCTCAGATTTGGGGGAATTTCGTCGGTCGACCTCTTTCGAAGGTCGTACAAGCTCGGGGATGGTACCAATCGATCCGCAGGACCCAAATTAGTCCACATGCAACCACTTTCCAAGTCTCTCCGACCTTCACAAAAAAAGTTATTCAAGAATATCTCTTTCTCCTATGTGCTTTCATCCCTAACCCTAACCCTAACCCTTCCGAAAGTCGGAGAAGCTCAAGGATGGTACCGATCGATGCGCACTACCCCATTTAGTGGGGGTACAGCCTACTTGCAAGTCTCTCCGACCTTCACAAAAAAAGTTATTCAAGAATATCTCTTTCTCCTATGTGCTTTCATCCCTAACCCTAACCCTAACCCTTCCGAAAGTCGGAGAAGCTCAAGGATGGTACCGATCGATGCGCGCTACCCCATTTAGTGGGGGTAGAGCCTACTTGCAAGTCTCTCCGACCTTCACAAAAAAAGTTATTCAAGAATATCTCCTCAGATTTGGGGGAATTTCGTCGGTCGACCTCTTCCGAAGGTCGTACAAGCTCGGGGATGGTACCAATCGATCCGCAGGACCCAAATTAGTCCAGATGCAACCACTTTACAAGTCTCTCCGACCTTCACAAAAAAAGTTATTCAAGAATATCTCTTTCTCCTATGTGCTTTCATCCCTAACCCTAACCCTAACCCTTCCGAAAGTCGGAGAAGCTCAAGGATGGTACCGATCGATGCGCGCTACCCCATTTAGTGGGGGTAGAGCCTACTTGCAAGTCTCTCCGACCTTCACAAAAAAAGTTATTCAAGAATATCTCTTTCTCCTATGTGCTTTCATCCCTAACCCTAACCCTAACCCTTCCGAAAGTCGGAGAAGCTCAAGGATGGTACCGATCGATGCGCGCTACCCCATTTAGTGGGGGTAGAGCCTACTTGCAAGTCTCTCCGACCTTCACAAAAAAAGTTATTCAAGAATATCTCCTCAGATTTGGGGGAATTTCGTCGGTCGACCTCTTCCGAAGGTCGTACAAGCTCGGGGATGGTACCAATCGATCCGCAGGACCCAAATTAGTCCAGATGCAACCACTTTCCAAGTCTCTCCGACCTTCACAAAAAAAGTTATTCAAGAATATCTCTTTCTCCTATGTGCTTTCATCCCTAACCCTAACCCTAACCCTTCCGAAAGTCGGAGAAGCTCAAGGATGGTACCGATCGATGCGCGCTACCCCATTTAGTGGGGGTAGAGCCTACTTGCAAGTCTCTCCGACCTTCACAAAAAAAGTTATTCAAGAATATCTCCTCAGATTTGGGGGAATTTCGTCGGTCGACCTCTTCCGAAGGTCGTACAAGCTCGGGGATGGTACCAATCGATCTGCAGGACCCAAATTAGTCCAGATGCAACCACTTTCCAAGTCTCTCCGACCTTCACAAAAAAAGTTATTCAAGAATATCTCTTTCTCCTATGTGCTTTCATCCCTAACCCTAACCCTAACCCTTCCGAAAGTCGGAGAAGCTCAAGGATGGTACTGATCGATGCGCACTACCCCATTTAGTGGGGGTACAGCCTACTTGCAAGTCTCTCCGACCTTCACAAAAAAAGTTATTCAAGAATATCTCTTTCTCCTATGTGCTTTCATCCCTAACCCTAACCCTAACCCTTCCGAAAGTCGGAGAAGCTCAAGGATGGTACTGATCGATGCGCGCTACCCCATTTAGTGGGGGTAGAGCCTACTTGCAAGTCTCTCCGACCTTCACAAAAAAAGTTATTCAAGAATATCTCCTCAGATTTGGGGGAATTTCGTCGGTCGACCTCTTCCGAAGGTCGTACAAGCTCGGGGATGGTACCAATCGATCCGCAGGACCCAAATTAGTCCAGATGCAACCACTTTTCAAGTCTCTCCGACCTTCACAAAAAAAGTTATTCAAGAATATCTCTTTCTCCTATGTGCTTTCATCCCTAACCCTAACCCTTCCGAAAGTCGGAGAAGCTCAAGGATGGTACCGATCGATGCGCGCTACCCCATTTAGTGGGGGTAGAGCCTACTTGCAAGTCTCTCCGACCTTCACAAAAAAAGTTATTCAAGAATATCTCTTTCTCCTATGTGCTTTCATCCCTAACCCTAACCCTAACCCTTCCGAAAGTCGGAGAAGCTCAAGGATGGTACCGATCGATGCGCGCTACCCCATTTAGTGGGGGTAGAGCCTACTTGCAAGTCTCTCCGACCTTCACAAAAAAAGTTATTCAAGAATATCTCCTCAGATTTGGGGGAATTTCGTCGGTCGACCTCTTTCGAAGGTCGTACAAGCTCGGGGATGGTACCAATCGATCCGCAGGACCCAAATTAGTCCAGATGCAACCACTTTCCAAGTCTCTCCGACCTTCACAAAAAAAGTTATTCAAGAATATCTCTTTCTCCTATGTGCTTTCATCCCTAACCCTAACCCTAACCCTTCCGAAAGTCGGAGAAGCTCAAGGATGGTACCGATCGATGCGCACTACCCCATTTAGTGGGGGTACAGCCTACTTGCAAGTCTCTCCGACCTTCACAAAAAAAGTTATTCAAGAATATCTCTTTCTCCTATGTGCTTTCATCCCTAACCCTAACCCTAACCCTTCCGAAAGTCGGAGAAGCTCAAGGATGGTACCGATCGATGCGCGCTACCCCATTTAGTGGGGGTAGAGCCTACTTGCAAGTCTCTCCGACCTTCACAAAAAAAGTTATTCAAGAATATCTCCTCAGATTTGGGGGAATTTCGTCGGTCGACCTCTTCCGAAGGTCGTACAAGCTCGGGGATGGTACCAATCGATCCGCAGGACCCAAATTAGTCCAGATGCAACCACTTTACAAGTCTCTCCGACCTTCACAAAAAAAGTTATTCAAGAATATCTCTTTCTCCTATGTGCTTTCATCCCTAACCCTAACCCTAACCCTTCCGAAAGTCGGAGAAGCTCAAGGATGGTACCGATCGATGCGCGCTACCCCATTTAGTGGGGGTAGAGCCTACTTGCAAGTCTCTCCGACCTTCACAAAAAAAGTTATTCAAGAATATCTCTTTCTCCTATGTGCTTTCATCCCTAACCCTAACCCTAACCCTTCCGAAAGTCGGAGAAGCTCAAGGATGGTACCGATCGATGCGCGCTACCCCATTTAGTGGGGGTAGAGCCTACTTGCAAGTCTCTCCGACCTTCACAAAAAAAGTTATTCAAGAATATCTCCTCAGATTTGGGGGAATTTCGTCGGTCGACCTCTTCCGAAGGTCGTACAAGCTCGGGGATGGTACCAATCGATCTGCAGGACCCAAATTAGTCCAGATGCAACCACTTTCCAAGTCTCTCCGACCTTCACAAAAAAAGTTATTCAAGAATATCTCTTTCTCCTATGTGCTTTCATCCCTAACCCTAACCCTAACCCTTCCGAAAGTCGGAGAAGCTCAAGGATGGTACTGATCGATGCGCACTACCCCATTTAGTGGGGGTACAGCCTACTTGCAAGTCTCTCCGACCTTCACAAAAAAAGTTATTCAAGAATATCTCTTTCTCCTATGTGCTTTCATCCCTAACCCTAACCCTAACCCTTCCGAAAGTCGGAGAAGCTCAAGGATGGTACTGATCGATGCGCGCTACCCCATTTAGTGGGGGTAGAGCCTACTTGCAAGTCTCTCCGACCTTCACAAAAAAAGTTATTCAAGAATATCTCCTCAGATTTGGGGGAATTTCGTCGGTCGACCTCTTCCGAAGGTCGTACAAGCTCGGGGATGGTACCAATCGATCTGCAGGACCCAAATTAGTCCAGATGCAACCACTTTCCAAGTCTCTCCGACCTTCACAAAAAAAGTTATTCAAGAATATCTCTTTCTCCTATGTGCTTTCATCCCTAACCCTAACCCTAACCCTTCCGAAAGTCGGAGAAGCTCAAGGATGGTACTGATCGATGCGCACTACCCCATTTAGTGGGGGTACAGCCTACTTGCAAGTCTCTCCGACCTTCACAAAAAAAGTTATTCAAGAATATCTCTTTCTCCTATGTGCTTTCATCCCTAACCCTAACCCTAACCCTTCCGAAAGTCGGAGAAGCTCAAGGATGGTACTGATCGATGCGCGCTACCCCATTTAGTGGGGGTAGAGCCTACTTGCAAGTCTCTCCGACCTTCACAAAAAAAGTTATTCAAGAATATCTCCTCAGATTTGGGGGAATTTCGTCGGTCGACCTCTTCCGAAGGTCGTACAAGCTCGGGGATGGTACCAATCGATCTGCAGGACCCAAATTAGTCCAGATGCAACCACTTTCCAAGTCTCTCCGACCTTCACAAAAAAAGTTATTCAAGAATATCTCTTTCTCCTATGTGCTTTCATCCCTAACCCTAACCCTAACCCTTCCGAAAGTCGGAGAAGCTCAAGGATGGTACCGATCGATGAGCGCTACCCCATTTAGTGGGGGTAGAGCCTACTTGCAAGTCTCTCCGACCTTCACAAAAAAAGTTATTCAAGAATATCTCTTTCTCCTATGTGCTTTCATCCCTAACCCTAACCCTAACCCTTCCGAAAGTCGGAGAAGCTCAAGGATGGTACCGATCGATGCGCGCTACCCCATTTAGTGGGGGTAGAGCCTACTTGCAAGTCTCTCCGACCTTCACAAAAAAAGTTATTCAAGAATATCTCCTCAGATTTGGGGGAATTTCGTCGGTCGACCTCTTTCGAAGGTCGTACAAGCTCGGGGATGGTACCAATCGATCCGCAGGACCCAAATTAGTCCAGATGCAACCACTTTCCAAGTCTCTCCGACCTTCACAAAAAAAGTTATTCAAGAATATCTCTTTCTCCTATGTGCTTTCATCCCTAACCCTAACCCTAACCCTTCCGAAAGTCGGAGAAGCTCAAGGATGGTACCGATCGATGCGCACTACCCCATTTAGTGGGGGTACAGCCTACTTGCAAGTCTCTCCGACCTTCACAAAAAAAGTTATTCAAGAATATCTCTTTCTCCTATGTGCTTTCATCCCTAACCCTAACCCTTCCGAAAGTCGGAGAAGCTCAAGGATGGTACCGATCGATGCGCGCTACCCCATTTAGTGGGGGTAGAGCCTACTTGCAAGTCTCTCCGACCTTCACAAAAAAAGTTATTCAAGAATATCTCCTCAGATTTGGGGGAATTTCGTCGGTCGACCTCTTCCGAAGGTCGTACAAGCTCGGGGATGGTACCAATCGATCCGCAGGACCCAAATTAGTCCAGATGCAACCACTTTACAAGTCTCTCCGACCTTCACAAAAAAAGTTATTCAAGAATATCTCTTTCTCCTATGTGCTTTCATCCCTAACCCTAACCCTAACCCTTCCGAAAGTCGGAGAAGCTCAAGGATGGTACCGATCGATGCGCGCTACCCCATTTAGTGGGGGTAGAGCCTACTTGCAAGTCTCTCCGACCTTCACAAAAAAAGTTATTCAAGAATATCTCTTTCTCCTATGTGCTTTCATCCCTAACCCTAACCCTAACCCTTCCGAAAGTCGGAGAAGCTCAAGGATGGTACCGATCGATGCGCGCTACCCCATTTAGTGGGGGTAGAGCCTACTTGCAAGTCTCTCCGACCTTCACAAAAAAAGTTATTCAAGAATATCTCCTCAGATTTGGGGGAATTTCGTCGGTCGACCTCTTCCGAAGGTCGTACAAGCTCGGGGATGGTACCAATCGATCCGCAGGACCCAAATTAGTCCAGATGCAACCACTTTCCAAGTCTCTCCGACCTTCACAAAAAAAGTTATTCAAGAATATCTCTTTCTCCTATGTGCTTTCATCCCTAACCCTAACCCTAACCCTTCCGAAAGTCGGAGAAGCTCAAGGATGGTACCGATCGATGCGCGCTACCCCATTTAGTGGGGGTAGAGCCTACTTGCAAGTCTCTCCGACCTTCACAAAAAAAGTTATTCAAGAATATCTCCTCAGATTTGGGGGAATTTCGTCGGTCGACCTCTTCCGAAGGTCGTACAAGCTCGGGGATGGTACCAATCGATCTGCAGGACCCAAATTAGTCCAGATGCAACCACTTTCCAAGTCTCTCCGACCTTCACAAAAAAAGTTATTCAAGAATATCTCTTTCTCCTATGTGCTTTCATCCCTAACCCTAACCCTAACCCTTCCGAAAGTCGGAGAAGCTCAAGGATGGTACTGATCGATGCGCACTACCCCATTTAGTGGGGGTACAGCCTACTTGCAAGTCTCTCCGACCTTCACAAAAAAAGTTATTCAAGAATATCTCTTTCTCCTATGTGCTTTCATCCCTAACCCTAACCCTAACCCTTCCGAAAGTCGGAGAAGCTCAAGGATGGTACTGATCGATGCGCGCTACCCCATTTAGTGGGGGTAGAGCCTACTTGCAAGTCTCTCCGACCTTCACAAAAAAAGTTATTCAAGAATATCTCCTCAGATTTGGGGGAATTTCGTCGGTCGACCTCTTCCGAAGGTCGTACAAGCTCGGGGATGGTACCAATCGATCCGCAGGACCCAAATTAGTCCAGATGCAACCACTTTTCAAGTCTCTCCGACCTTCACAAAAAAAGTTATTCAAGAATATCTCTTTCTCCTATGTGCTTTCATCCCTAACCCTAACCCTTCCGAAAGTCGGAGAAGCTCAAGGATGGTACCGATCGATGCGCGCTACCCCATTTAGTGGGGGTAGAGCCTACTTGCAAGTCTCTCCGACCTTCACAAAAAAAGTTATTCAAGAATATCTCTTTCTCCTATGTGCTTTCATCCCTAACCCTAACCCTAACCCTTCCGAAAGTCGGAGAAGCTCAAGGATGGTACCGATCGATGCGCGCTACCCCATTTAGTGGGGGTAGAGCCTACTTGCAAGTCTCTCCGACCTTCACAAAAGAAGTTATTCAAGAATATCTCCTCAGATTTGGGGGAATTTCGTCGGTCGACCTCTTCCGAAGGTCGTACAAGCTCAGGGATGGTACCAATCGATCCGCAGGACCCAAATTAGTCCAGATGCAACCACTTTCCAAGTCTCTCCGACCTTCACAAAAAAAGTTATTCAAGAATATCTCTTTCTCCTATGTGCTTTCATCCCTAACCCTAACCCTAACCCTTCCGAAAGTCGGAGAAGCTCAGGGATGGTACCGATCGATGCGCGCTACCCCATTTAGTGGGGGTAGAGCCTACTTGCAAGTCTCTCCGACCTTCACAAAAAAAGTTATTCAAGAATATCTCTTTCTCCTATGTGCTTTCATCCCTAACCCTAACCCTTCCGAAAGTCGGAGAAGCTCAAGGATGGTACCGATCGATGCGCGCTACCCCATTTAGTGGGGGTAGAGCCTACTTGCAAGTCTCTCCGACCTTCACAAAAAAAGTTATTCAAGAATATCTCTTTCTCCTATGTGCTTTCATCCCTAACCCTAACCCTAACCCTTCCGAAAGTCGGAGAAGCTCAAGGATGGTACCGATCGATGCGCGCTACCCCATTTAGTGGGGGTACAGCCTACTTGCAAGTCTCTTTGACCTTCACAAAAAAAGTTATTCAAGAATATCTCCTCAGATTTGGGGGAATTTCGTCGGTCGACCTCTTTCGAAGGTCGTACAAGCTCAGGGATGGTACCAATCGATCCGCAGGACCCAAATTAGTCCAGATGCAACCACTTTCCAAGTCTCTCCGACCTTCACAAAAAAAGTTATTCAAGAATATCTCTTTCTCCTATGTGCTTTCATCCCTAACCCTAACCCTAACCCTTCCGAAAGTCGGAGAAGCTCAGGGATGGTACCGATCGATGCGCGCTACCCCATTTAGTGGGGGTAGAGCCTACTTGCAAGTCTCTCCGACCTTCACAAAAAAAGTTATTCAAGAATATCTCCTCAGATTTGGGGGAATTTCGTCGGTCGACCTCTTCCGAAGGTCGTACAAGCTCGGGGATGGTACCAATCGATCTGCAGGACCCAAATTAGTCCAGATGCAACCACTTTCCAAGTCTCTCCGACCTTCACAAAAAAAGTTATTCAAGAATATCTCTTTCTCCTATGTGCTTTCATCCCTAACCCTAACCCTAACCCTTCCGAAAGTCGGAGAAGCTCAAGGATGGTACCGATCGATGAGCGCTACCCCATTTAGTGGGGGTAGAGCCTACTTGCAAGTCTCTCCGACCTTCACAAAAAAAGTTATTCAAGAATATCTCTTTCTCCTATGTGCTTTCATCCCTAACCCTAACCCTAACCCTTCCGAAAGTCGGAGAAGCTCAAGGATGGTACCGATCGATGCGCGCTACCCCATTTAGTGGGGGTAGAGCCTACTTGCAAGTCTCTCCGACCTTCACAAAAAAAGTTATTCAAGAATATCTCCTCAGATTTGGGGGAATTTCGTCGGTCGACCTCTTCCGAAGGTCGTACAAGCTCGGGGATGGTACCAATCGATCCGCAGGACCCAAATTAGTCCAGATGCAACCACTTTTCAAGTCTCTCCGACCTTCACAAAAAAAGTTATTCAAGAATATCTCTTTCTCCTATGTGCTTTCATCCCTAACCCTAACCCTTCCGAAAGTCGGAGAAGCTCAAGGATGGTACCGATCGATGAGCGCTACCCCATTTAGTGGGGGTAGAGCCTACTTGCAAGTCTCTCCGACCTTCACAAAAGAAGTTATTCAAGAATATCTCCTCAGATTTGGGGGAATTTCGTCGGTCGACCTCTTCCGAAGGTCGTACAAGCTCAGGGATGGTACCAATCGATCCGCAGGACCCAAATTAGTCCAGATGCAACCACTTTCCAAGTCTCTCCGACCTTCACAAAAAAAGTTATTCAAGAATATCTCTTTCTCCTATGTGCTTTCATCCCTAACCCTAACCCTAACCCTTCCGAAAGTCGGAGAAGCTCAGGGATGGTACCGATCGATGCGCGCTACCCCATTTAGTGGGGGTAGAGCCTACTTGCAAGTCTCTCCGACCTTCACAAAAAAAGTTATTCAAGAATATCTCTTTCTCCTATGTGCTTTCATCCCTAACCCTAACCCTTCCGAAAGTCGGAGAAGCTCAAGGATGGTACCGATCGATGCGCGCTACCCCATTTAGTGGGGGTAGAGCCTACTTGCAAGTCTCTCCGACCTTCACAAAAAAAGTTATTCAAGAATATCTCTTTCTCCTATGTGCTTTCATCCCTAACCCTAACCCTAACCCTTCCGAAAGTCGGAGAAGCTCAAGGATGGTACCGATCGATGCGCGCTACCCCATTTAGTGGGGGTACAGCCTACTTGCAAGTCTCTTTGACCTTCACAAAAAAAGTTATTCAAGAATATCTCCTCAGATTTGGGGGAATTTCGTCGGTCGACCTCTTTCGAAGGTCGTACAAGCTCAGGGATGGTACCAATCGATCCGCAGGACCCAAATTAGTCCAGATGCAACCACTTTCCAAGTCTCTCCGACCTTCACAAAAAAAGTTATTCAAGAATATCTCTTTCTCCTATGTGCTTTCATCCCTAACCCTAACCCTAACCCTTCCGAAAGTCGGAGAAGCTCAGGGATGGTACCGATCGATGCGCGCTACCCCATTTAGTGGGGGTAGAGCCTACTTGCAAGTCTCTCCGACCTTCACAAAAAAAGTTATTCAAGAATATCTCCTCAGATTTGGGGGAATTTCGTCGGTCGACCTCTTCCGAAGGTCGTACAAGCTCGGGGATGGTACCAATCGATCTGCAGGACCCAAATTAGTCCAGATGCAACCACTTTCCAAGTCTCTCCGACCTTCACAAAAAAAGTTATTCAAGAATATCTCTTTCTCCTATGTGCTTTCATCCCTAACCCTAACCCTAACCCTTCCGAAAGTCGGAGAAGCTCAAGGATGGTACCGATCGATGAGCGCTACCCCATTTAGTGGGGGTAGAGCCTACTTGCAAGTCTCTCCGACCTTCACAAAAAAAGTTATTCAAGAATATCTCTTTCTCCTATGTGCTTTCATCCCTAACCCTAACCCTAACCCTTCCGAAAGTCGGAGAAGCTCAAGGATGGTACCGATCGATGCGCGCTACCCCATTTAGTGGGGGTAGAGCCTACTTGCAAGTCTCTCCGACCTTCACAAAAAAAGTTATTCAAGAATATCTCCTCAGATTTGGGGGAATTTCGTCGGTCGACCTCTTCCGAAGGTCGTACAAGCTCGGGGATGGTACCAATCGATCCGCAGGACCCAAATTAGTCCAGATGCAACCACTTTTCAAGTCTCTCCGACCTTCACAAAAAAAGTTATTCAAGAATATCTCTTTCTCCTATGTGCTTTCATCCCTAACCCTAACCCTTCCGAAAGTCGGAGAAGCTCAAGGATGGTACCGATCGATGCGCGCTACCCCATTTAGTGGGGGTAGAGCCTACTTGCAAGTCTCTCCAACCTTCACAAAAAAAGTTATTCAAGAATATCTCTTTCTCCTATGTGCTTTCATCCCTAACCCTAACCCTAACCCTTCCGAAAGTCGGAGAAGCTCAAGGATGGTACCGATCGATGCGCGCTACCCCATTTAGTGGGGGTAGAGCCTACTTGCAAGTCTCTCCGACCTTCACAAAAAAAGTTATTCAAGAATATCTCCTCAGATTTGGGGGAATTTCATCGGTCGACCTCTTCCGAAGGTCGTACAAGCTCAGGGATGGTACCAATCGATCCGCAGGACCCAAATTAGTCCAGATGCAACCACTTTCCAAGTCTCTCCGACCTTCACAAAAAAAGTTATTCAAGAATATCTCTTTCTCCTATGTGCTTTCATCCCTAACCCTAACCCTAACCCTTCCGAAAGTCGGAGAAGCTCAGGGATGGTACCGATCGATGCGCGCTACCCCATTTAGTGGGGGTAGAGCCTACTTGCAAGTCTCTCCGACCTTCACAAAAAAAGTTATTCAAGAATATCTCTTTCTCCTATGTGCTTTCATCCCTAACCCTAACCCTTCCGAAAGTCGGAGAAGCTCAAAGATGGTACCGATCGATGCGCGCTACCCCATTTAGTGGGGGTAGAGCCTACTTGCAAGTCTCTCCGACCTTCACAAAAAAAGTTATTCAAGAATATCTCTTTCTCCTATGTGCTTTCATCCCTAACCCTAACCCTAACCCTTCCGAAAGTCGGAGAAGCTCAAGGATGGTACCGATCGATGCGCGCTACCCCATTTAGTGGGGGTACAGCCTACTTGCAAGTCTCTCTGACCTTCACAAAAAAAGTTATTCAAGAATATCTCCTCAGATTTGGGGGAATTTCGTCGGTCGACCTCTTCCGAAGGTCGTACAAGCTCAGGGATGGTACCAATCGATCCGCAGGACCCAAATTAGTCCAGATGCAACCACTTTCCAAGTCTCTCCGACCTTCACAAAAAAAGTTATTCAAGAATATCTCTTTCTCCTATGTGCTTTCATCCCTAACCCTAACCCTAACCCTTCCGAAAGTCGGAGAAGCTCAGGGATGGTACCGATCGATGCGCGCTACCCCATTTAGTGGGGGTAGAGCCTACTTGCAAGTCTCTCCGACCTTCACAAAAAAAGTTATTCAAGAATATCTCCTCAGATTTGGGGGAATTTCGTCGGTCGACCTCTTCCGAAGGTCGTACAAGCTCGGGGATGGTACCAATCGATCTGCAGGACCCAAATTAGTCCAGATGCAACCACTTTCCAAGTCTCTCCGACCTTCACAAAAAAAGTTATTCAAGAATATCTCTTTCTCCTATGTGCTTTCATCCCTAACCCTAACCCTAACCCTTCCGAAAGTCGGAGAAGCTCAAGGATGGTACCGATCGATGAGCGCTACCCCATTTAGTGGGGGTAGAGCCTACTTGCAAGTCTCTCCGACCTTCACAAAAAAAGTTATTCAAGAATATCTCTTTCTCCTATGTGCTTTCATCCCTAACCCTAACCCTAACCCTTCCGAAAGTCGGAGAAGCTCAAGGATGGTACCGATCGATGCGCGCTACCCCATTTAGTGGGGGTAGAGCCTACTTGCAAGTCTCTCCGACCTTCACAAAAAAAGTTATTCAAGAATATCTCCTCAGATTTGGGGGAATTTCGTCGGTCGACCTCTTCCGAAGGTCGTACAAGCTCGGGGATGATACCAATCGATCCGCAGGACCCAAATTAGTCCAGATGCAACCACTTTTCAAGTCTCTCCGACCTTCACAAAAAAAGTTATTCAAGAATATCTCTTTCTCCTATGTGCTTTCATCCCTAACCCTAACCCTTCCGAAAGTCGGAGAAGCTCAAGGATGGTACCGATCGATGCGCGCTACCCCATTTAGTGGGGGTAGAGCCTACTTGCAAGTCTCTCCGACCTTCACAAAAAAAGTTATTCAAGAATATCTCTTTCTCCTATGTGCTTTCATCCCTAACCCTAACCCTAACCCTTCCGAAAGTCGGAGAAGCTCAAGGATGGTACCGATCGATGCGCGCTACCCCATTTAGTGGGGGTAGAGCCTACTTGCAAGTCTCTCCGACCTTCACAAAAAAAGTTATTCAAGAATATCTCCTCAGATTTGGGGGAATTTCATCGGTCGACCTCTTCCGAAGGTCGTACAAGCTAAGGGATGGTACCAATCGATCCGCAGGACCCAAATTAGTCCAGATGCAACCACTTTCCAAGTCTCTCCGACCTTCACAAAAAAAGTTATTCAAGAATATCTCTTTCTCCTATGTGCTTTCATCCCTAACCCTAACCCTAACCCTTCCGAAAGTCGGAGAAGCTCAGGGATGGTACCGATCGATGCGCGCTACCCCATTTAGTGGGGGTAGAGCCTACTTGCAAGTCTCTCCGACCTTCACAAAAAAAGTTATTCAAGAATATCTCTTTCTCCTATGTGCTTTCATCCCTAACCCTAACCCTTCCGAAAGTCGGAGAAGCTCAAGGATGGTACCGATCGATGCGCGCTACCCCATTTAGTGGGGGTAGAGCCTACTTGCAAGTCTCTCCGACCTTCACAAAAAAAGTTATTCAAGAATATCTCTTTCTCCTATGTGCTTTCATCCCTAACCCTAACCCTAACCCTTCCGAAAGTCGGAGAAGCTCAAGGATGGTACCGATCGATGCGCGCTACCCCATTTAGTGGGGGTACAGCCTACTTGCAAGTCTCTCTGACCTTCACAAAAAAAGTTATTCAAGAATATCTCTTTCTCCTATGTGCTTTCATCCCTAACCCTAACCCTAACCCTTCCGAAAGTCGGAGAAGCTCAAAGATGGTACCGATCGATGAGCGCTACCCCATTTAGTGGGGGTAGAGCCTACTTGCAAGTCTCTCCGACCTTCACAAAAAAAGTTATTCAAGAATATCTCTTTCTCCTATGTGCTTTCATCCCTAACCCTAACCCTAACCCTTCCGAAAGTCGGAGAAGCTCAAGGATGGTACCGATCGATGCGCGCTACCCCATTTAGTGGGGGTAGAGCCTACTTGCAAGTCTCTCCGACCTTCACAAAAAAAGTTATTCAAGAATATCTCCTCAGATTTGGGGGAATTTCGTCGGTCGACCTCTTTCGAAGGTCGTACAAGCTCGGGGATGGTACCAATCGATCTGCAGGACCCAAATTAGTCCAGATGCAACCACTTTCCAAGTCTCTCCGACCTTCACAAAAAAAGTTATTCAAGAATATCTCTTTCTCCTATGTGCTTTCACCCCTAACCCTAACCCTAACCCTTCCGAAAGTCGGAGAAGCTCAAGGATGGTACCGATCGATGCGCGCTACCCCATTTAGTGGGGGTAGAGCCTACTTGCAAGTCTCTCCGACCTTCACAAAAAAAGTTATTCAAGAATATCTCCTCAGATTTGGGGGAATTTCGTCGATCGACCTCTTCCGAAGGTCGTACAAGCTCGGGGATGGTACCAATCGATCTGCAGGACCCAAATTAGTCCAGATGCAACCACTTTCCAAGTCTCTCCGACCTTCACAAAAAAAGTTATTCAAGAATATCTCTTTCTCCTATGTGCTTTCATCCCTAACCCTAACCCTAACCCTTCCGAAAGTCGGAGAAGCTCAAAGATGGTACCGATCGATGCGCACTACCCCATTTAGTGGGGGTACAGCCTACTTGCAAGTCTCTCCGACCTTCACAAAAAAAGTTATTCAAGAATATCTCTTTCTCCTATGTGCTTTCATCCCTAACCCTAACCCTAACCCTTCCGAAAGTCGGAGAAGCTCAAGGATGGTACCGATCGATGCGCGCTACCCCATTTAGTGGGGGTAGAGCCTACTTGCAAGTCTCTCCGACCTTCACAAAAAAAGTTATTCAAGAATATCTCCTCAGATTTGGGGGAATTTCGTCGGTCGACCTCTTCCGAAGGTCGTACAAGCTCGGGGATGGTACCAATCGATCCGCAGGACCCAAATTAGTCCAGATGCAACCACTTTACAAGTCTCTCCGACCTTCACAAAAAAAGTTATTCAAGAATATGTCTTTCTCCTATGTGCTTTCATCCCTAACCCTAACCCTAACCCTTCCGAAAGTCGGAGAAGCTCAAGGATGGTACCGATCGATGCGCGCTACCCCATTTAGTGGGGGTAGAGCCTACTTGCAAGTCTCTCCGACCTTCACAAAAAAAGTTATTCAAGAATATCTCTTTCTCCTATGTGCTTTCATCCCTAACCCTAACCCTAACCCTTCCGAAAGTCGGAGAAGCTCAAGGATGGTACCGATCGATGCGCGCTACCCCATTTAGTGGGGGTAGAGCCTACTTGCAAGTCTCTCCGACCTTCACAAAAAAAGTTATTCAAGAATATCTCCTCAGATTTGGGGGAATTTCGTCGGTCGACCTCTTCCGAAGGTCGTACAAGCTCGGGGATGGTACCAATCGATCTGCAGGACCCAAATTAGTCCAGATGCAACCACTTTCCAAGTCTCTCCGACCTTCACAAAAAAAGTTATTCAAGAATATCTCTTTCTCCTATGTGCTTTCATCCCTAACCCTAACCCTAACCCTTCCGAAAGTCGGAGAAGCTCAAGGATGGTACCGATCGATGAGCGCTACCCCATTTAGTGGGGGTACAGCCTACTTGCAAGTCTCTCCGACCTTCACAAAAAAAGTTATTCAAGAATATCTCTTTCTCCTATGTGCTTTCATCCCTAACCCTAACCCTAACCCTTCCGAAAGTCGGAGAAGCTCAGGGATGGTACCGATCGATGCGCGCTACCCCATTTAGTGGGGGTAGAGCCTACTTGCAAGTCTCTCCGACCTTCACAAAAAAAGTTATTCAAGAATATCTCCTCAGATTTGGGGGAATTTCGTCGGTCGACCTCTTCCGAAGGTCGTACAAGCTCGGGGATGGTACCAATCGATCTGCAGGACCCAAATTAGTCCAGATGCAACCACTTTCCAAGTCTCTCCGACCTTCACAAAAAAAGTTATTCAAGAATATCTCTTTCTCCTATGTGCTTTCATCCCTAACCCTAACCCTAACCCTTCCGAAAGTCGGAGAAGCTCAAGGATGGTACCGATCGATGAGCGCTACCCCATTTAGTGGGGGTAGAGCCTACTTGCAAGTCTCTCCGACCTTCACAAAAAAAGTTATTCAAGAATATCTCTTTCTCCTATGTGCTTTCATCCCTAACCCTAACCCTAACCCTTCCGAAAGTCGGAGAAGCTCAAGGATGGTACCGATCGATGCGCGCTACCCCATTTAGTGGGGGTAGAGCCTACTTGCAAGTCTCTCCGACCTTCACAAAAAAAGTTATTCAAGAATATCTCCTCAGATTTGGGGGAATTTCGTCGGTCGACCTCTTCCGAAGGTCGTACAAGCTCGGGGATGATACCAATCGATCCGCAGGACCCAAATTAGTCCAGATGCAACCACTTTTCAAGTCTCTCCGACCTTCACAAAAAAAGTTATTCAAGAATATCTCTTTCTCCTATGTGCTTTCATCCCTAACCCTAACCCTTCCGAAAGTCGGAGAAGCTCAAGGATGGTACCGATCGATGCGCGCTACCCCATTTAGTGGGGGTAGAGCCTACTTGCAAGTCTCTCCGACCTTCACAAAAAAAGTTATTCAAGAATATCTCTTTCTCCTATGTGCTTTCATCCCTAACCCTAACCCTAACCCTTCCGAAAGTCGGAGAAGCTCAAGGATGGTACCGATCGATGCGCGCTACCCCATTTAGTGGGGGTAGAGCCTACTTGCAAGTCTCTCCGACCTTCACAAAAAAAGTTATTCAAGAATATCTCCTCAGATTTGGGGGAATTTCATCGGTCGACCTCTTCCGAAGGTCGTACAAGCTAAGGGATGGTACCAATCGATCCGCAGGACCCAAATTAGTCCAGATGCAACCACTTTCCAAGTCTCTCCGACCTTCACAAAAAAAGTTATTCAAGAATATCTCTTTCTCCTATGTGCTTTCATCCCTAACCCTAACCCTAACCCTTCCGAAAGTCGGAGAAGCTCAGGGATGGTACCGATCGATGCGCGCTACCCCATTTAGTGGGGGTAGAGCCTACTTGCAAGTCTCTCCGACCTTCACAAAAAAAGTTATTCAAGAATATCTCTTTCTCCTATGTGCTTTCATCCCTAACCCTAACCCTTCCGAAAGTCGGAGAAGCTCAAGGATGGTACCGATCGATGCGCGCTACCCCATTTAGTGGGGGTAGAGCCTACTTGCAAGTCTCTCCGACCTTCACAAAAAAAGTTATTCAAGAATATCTCTTTCTCCTATGTGCTTTCATCCCTAACCCTAACCCTAACCCTTCCGAAAGTCGGAGAAGCTCAAAGATGGTACCGATCGATGAGCGCTACCCCATTTAGTGGGGGTAGAGCCTACTTGCAAGTCTCTCCGACCTTCACAAAAAAAGTTATTCAAGAATATCTCTTTCTCCTATGTGCTTTCATCCCTAACCCTAACCCTAACCCTTCCGAAAGTCGGAGAAGCTCAAGGATGGTACCGATCGATGCGCGCTACCCCATTTAGTGGGGGTAGAGCCTACTTGCAAGTCTCTCCGACCTTCACAAAAAAAGTTATTCAAGAATATCTCCTCAGATTTGGGGGAATTTCGTCGGTCGACCTCTTTCGAAGGTCGTACAAGCTCGGGGATGGTACCAATCGATCTGCAGGACCCAAATTAGTCCAGATGCAACCACTTTCCAAGTCTCTCCGACCTTCACAAAAAAAGTTATTCAAGAATATCTCTTTCTCCTATGTGCTTTCACCCCTAACCCTAACCCTAACCCTTCCGAAAGTCGGAGAAGCTCAAGGATGGTACCGATCGATGCGCGCTACCCCATTTAGTGGGGGTAGAGCCTACTTGCAAGTCTCTCCGACCTTCACAAAAAAAGTTATTCAAGAATATCTCCTCAGATTTGGGGGAATTTCGTCGATCGACCTCTTCCGAAGGTCGTACAAGCTCGGGGATGGTACCAATCGATCTGCAGGACCCAAATTAGTCCAGATGCAACCACTTTCCAAGTCTCTCCGACCTTCACAAAAAAAGTTATTCAAGAATATCTCTTTCTCCTATGTGCTTTCATCCCTAACCCTAACCCTAACCCTTCCGAAAGTCGGAGAAGCTCAAAGATGGTACCGATCGATGCGCACTACCCCATTTAGTGGGGGTACAGCCTACTTGCAAGTCTCTCCGACCTTCACAAAAAAAGTTATTCAAGAATATCTCTTTCTCCTATGTGCTTTCATCCCTAACCCTAACCCTAACCCTTCCGAAAGTCGGAGAAGCTCAAGGATGGTACCGATCGATGCGCGCTACCCCATTTAGTGGGGGTAGAGCCTACTTGCAAGTCTCTCCGACCTTCACAAAAAAAGTTATTCAAGAATATCTCCTCAGATTTGGGGGAATTTCGTCGGTCGACCTCTTCCGAAGGTCGTACAAGCTCGGGGATGGTACCAATCGATCCGCAGGACCCAAATTAGTCCAGATGCAACCACTTTACAAGTCTCTCCGACCTTCACAAAAAAAGTTATTCAAGAATATGTCTTTCTCCTATGTGCTTTCATCCCTAACCCTAACCCTAACCCTTCCGAAAGTCGGAGAAGCTCAAGGATGGTACCGATCGATGCGCGCTACCCCATTTAGTGGGGGTAGAGCCTACTTGCAAGTCTCTCCGACCTTCACAAAAAAAGTTATTCAAGAATATCTCTTTCTCCTATGTGCTTTCATCCCTAACCCTAACCCTAACCCTTCCGAAAGTCGGAGAAGCTCAAGGATGGTACCGATCGATGCGCGCTACCCCATTTAGTGGGGGTAGAGCCTACTTGCAAGTCTCTCCGACCTTCACAAAAAAAGTTATTCAAGAATATCTCCTCAGATTTGGGGGAATTTCGTCGGTCGACCTCTTCCGAAGGTCGTACAAGCTCGGGGATGGTACCAATCGATCTGCAGGACCCAAATTAGTCCAGATGCAACCACTTTCCAAGTCTCTCCGACCTTCACAAAAAAAGTTATTCAAGAATATCTCTTTCTCCTATGTGCTTTCATCCCTAACCCTAACCCTAACCCTTCCGAAAGTCGGAGAAGCTCAAGGATGGTACCGATCGATGAGCGCTACCCCATTTAGTGGGGGTACAGCCTACTTGCAAGTCTCTCCGACCTTCACAAAAAAAGTTATTCAAGAATATCTCTTTCTCCTATGTGCTTTCATCCCTAACCCTAACCCTAACCCTTCCGAAAGTCGGAGAAGCTCAAAGATGGTACCGATCGATGCGCGCTACCCCATTTAGTGGGGGTAGAGCCTACTTGCAAGTCTCTCCGACCTTCACAAAAAAAGTTATTCAAGAATATCTCCTCAGATTTGGGGGAATTTCGTCGGTCGACCTCTTCCGAAGGTCGTACAAGCTCGGGGATGGTACCAATCGATCCGCAGGACCCAAATTAGTCCAGATGCAACCACTTTCCAAGTCTCTCTGACCTTCACAAAAAAAGTTATTCAAGAATATCTCTTTCTCCTATGTGCTTTCATCCCTAACCCTAACCCTAACCCTTCCGAAAGTCGGAGAAGCTCAAGGATGGTACCGATCGATGCGCGCTACCCCATTTAGTGGGGGTAGAGCCTACTTGCAAGTCTCTCCGACCTTCACAAAAAAAGTTATTCAAGAATATCTCCTCAGATTTGGGGGAATTTCGTCGGTCGACCTCTTCCGAAGGTCGTACAAGCTCGGGGATGGTACCAATCGATCCGCAGGACCCAAATTAGTCCAGATGCAACCACTTTCCAAGTCTCTCCGACCTTCACAAAAAAAGTTATTCAAGAATATCTCTTTCTCCTATGTGCTTTCATCCCTAACCCTAACCCTAACCCTTCCGAAAGTCGGAGAAGCTCAAGGATGGTACCGATCGATGCGCGCTACCCCATTTAGTGGGGGTAGAGCCTACTTGCAAGTCTCTCCGACCTTCACAAAAAAAGTTATTCAAGAATATCTCCTCAGATTTGGGGGAATTTCGTCGGTCGACCTCTTCCGAAGGTCGTACAAGCTCGGGGATGGTACCAATCGATCTGCAGGACCCAAATTAGTCCAGATGCAACCACTTTCCAAGTCTCTCCGACCTTCACAAAAAAAGTTATTCAAGAATATCTCTTTCTCCTATGTGCTTTCATCCCTAACCCTAACCCTAACCCTTCCGAAAGTCGGAGAAGCTCAAGGATGGTACCGATCGATGCGCACTACCCCATTTAGTGGGGGTACAGCCTACTTGCAAGTCTCTCCGACCTTCACAAAAAAAGTTATTCAAGAATATCTCTTTCTCCTATGTGCTTTCATCCCTAACCCTAACCCTAACCCTTCCGAAAGTCGGAGAAGCTCAAGGATGGTACCGATCGATGCGCGCTACCCCATTTAGTGGGGGTAGAGCCTACTTGCAAGTCTCTCCGACCTTCACAAAAAAAGTTATTCAAGAATATCTCCTCAGATTTGGGGGAATTTCGTCGGTCGACCTCTTCCGAAGGTCGTACAAGCTCGGGGATGGTACCAATCGATCCGCAGGACCCAAATTAGTCCAGATGCAACCACTTTCCAAGTCTCTCCGACCTTCACAAAAAAAGTTATTCAAGAATATCTCTTTCTCCTATGTGCTTTCATCCCTAACCCTAACCCTTCCGAAAGTCGGAGAAGCTCAAGGATGGTACCGATCGATGCGCGCTACCCCATTTAGTGGGGGTAGAGCCTACTTGCAAGTCTCTCCGACCTTCACAAAAAAAGTTATTCAAGAATATCTCTTTCTCCTATGTGCTTTCATCCCTAACCCTAACCCTAACCCTTCCGAAAGTCGGAGAAGCTCAAGGATGGTACCGATCGATGCGCGCTACCCCATTTAGTGGGGGTAGAGCCTACTTGCAAGTCTCTCCGACCTTCACAAAAAAAGTTATTCAAGAATATCTCCTCAGATTTGGGGGAATTTCGTCGGTCGACCTCTTCCGAAGGTCGTACAAGCTCAGGGATGGTACCAATCGATCCGCAGGACCCAAATTAGTCCAGATGCAACCACTTTCCAAGTCTCTCCGACCTTCACAAAAAAAGTTATTCAAGAATATCTCTTTCTCCTATGTGCTTTCATCCCTAACCCTAACCCTAACCCTTCCGAAAGTCGGAGAAGCTCAGGGATGGTACCGATCGATGCGCGCTACCCCATTTAGTGGGGGTAGAGCCTACTTGCAAGTCTCTCCGACCTTCACAAAAAAAGTTATTCAAGAATATCTCTTTCTCCTATGTGCTTTCATCCCTAACCCTAACCCTTCCGAAAGTCGGAGAAGCTCAAGGATGGTACCGATCGATGCGCGCTACCCCATTTAGTGGGGGTAGAGCCTACTTGCAAGTCTCTCCGACCTTCACAAAAAAAGTTATTCAAGAATATCTCTTTCTCCTATGTGCTTTCATCCCTAACCCTAACCCTTCCGAAAGTCGGAGAAGCTCAAGGATGGTACCGATCGATGCGCGCTACCCCATTTAGTGGGGGTAGAGCCTACTTGCAAGTCTCTCCGACCTTCACAAAAAAAGTTATTCAAGAATATCTCCTCAGATTTGGGGGAATTTCGTCGGTCGACCTCTTCCGAAGGTCGTACAAGCTCAGGGATGGTACCAATCGATCCGCAGGACCCAAAATAGTCCAGATGCAACCACTTTCCAAGTCTCTCCGACCTTCACAAAAAAAGTTATTCAAGAATATCTCTTTCTCCTATGTGCTTTCATCCCTAACCCTAACCCTAACCCTTCCGAAAGTCGGAGAAGCTCAGGGATGGTACCGATCGATGCGCGTTACCCCATTTAGTGGGGGTAGAGCCTACTTGCAAGTCTCTCCGACCTTCACAAAAAAAGTTATTCAAGAATATCTCCTCAGATTTGGGGGAATTTCGTCGGTCGACCTCTTCCGAAGGTCGTACAAGCTCGGGGATGGTACCAATCGATCTGCAGGACCCAAATTAGTCCAGATGCAACCACTTTCCAAGTCTCTCCGACCTTCACAAAAAAAGTTATTCAAGAATATCTCTTTCTCCTATGTGCTTTCATCCCTAACCCTAACCCTAACCCTTCCGAAAGTCGGAGAAGCTCAAGGATGGTACCGATCGATGAGCGCTACCCCATTTAGTGGGGGTAGAGCCTACTTGCAAGTCTCTCCGACCTTCACAAAAAAAGTTATTCAAGAATATCTCTTTCTCCTATGTGCTTTCATCCCTAACCCTAACCCTAACCCTTCCGAAAGTCGGAGAAGCTCAAAGATGGTACCGATCGATGCGCGCTACCCCATTTAGTGGGGGTAGAGCCTACTTGCAAGTCTCTCCGACCTTCACAAAAAAAGTTATTCAAGAATATCTCCTCAGATTTGGGGGAATTTCGTCGGTCGACCTCTTTCGAAGGTCGTACAAGCTCGGGGATGGTACCAATCGATCCGCAGGACCCAAATTAGTCCAGATGCAACCACTTTCCAAGTCTCTCCGACCTTCACAAAAAAAGTTATTCAAGAATATCTCTTTCTCCTATGTGCTTTCATCCCTAACCCTAACCCTAACCCTTCCGAAAGTCGGAGAAGCTCAAGGATGGTACCGATCGATGAGCGCTACCCCATTTAGTGGGGGTAGAGCCTACTTGCAAGTCTCTCCGACCTTCACAAAAAAAGTTATTCAAGAATATCTCTTTCTCCTATGTGCTTTCATCCCTAACCCTAACCCTAACCCTTCCGAAAGTCGGAGAAGCTCAAAGATGGTACCGATCGATGCGCGCTACCCCATTTAGTGGGGGTAGAGCCTACTTGCAAGTCTCTCCGACCTTCACAAAAAAAGTTATTCAAGAATATCTCCTCAGATTTGGGGGAATTTCGTCGGTCGACCTCTTTCGAAGGTCGTACAAGCTCGGGGATGGTACCAATCGATCCGCAGGACCCAAATTAGTCCAGATGCAACCACTTTCCAAGTCTCTCCGACCTTCACAAAAAAAGTTATTCAAGAATATCTCTTTCTCCTATGTGCTTTCATCCCTAACCCTAACCCTAACCCTTCCGAAAGTCGGAGAAGCTCAAGGATGGTACCGATCGATGCGCGCTACCCCATTTAGTGGGGGTAGAGCCTACTTGCAAGTCTCTCCGACCTTCACAAAAAAAGTTATTCAAGAATATCTCTTTCTCCTATGTGCTTTCATCCCTAACCCTAACCCTAACCCTTCCGAAAGTCGGAGAAGCTCAAGGATGGTACCGATCGATGCGCGCTACCCCATTTAGTGGGGGTAGAGCCTACTTGCAAGTCTCTCCGACCTTCACAAAAAAAGTTATTCAAGAATATCTCCTCAGATTTGGGGGAATTTCGTCGGTCGACCTCTTCCGAAGGTCGTACAAGCTCGGTGATGGTACCAATCGATCCGCAGGACCCAAATTAGTCCAGATGCAACCACTTTCCAAGTCTCTCCGACCTTCACAAAAAAAGTTATTCAAGAATATCTCTTTCTCCTATGTGCTTTCATCCCTAACCCTAACCCTAACCCTTCCGAAAGTCGGAGAAGCTCAAGGATGGTACCGATCGATGCGCGCTACCCCATTTAGTGGGGGTAGAGCCTACTTGCAAGTCTCTCCGACCTTCACAAAAAAAGTTATTCAAGAATATCTCCTCAGATTTGGGGGAATTTCGTCGGTCGACCTCTTCCGAAGGTCGTACAAGCTCGGGGATGGTACCAATCGATCTGCAGGACCCAAATTAGTCCAGATGCAACCACTTTCCAAGTCTCTCCGACCTTCACAAAAAAAGTTATTCAAGAATATCTCTTTCTCCTATGTGCTTTCATCCCTAACCCTAACCCTAACCCTTCCGAAAGTCGGAGAAGCTCAAGGATGGTACCGATCGATGCGCACTACCCCATTTAGTGGGGGTACAGCCTACTTGCAAGTCTCTCCGACCTTCACAAAAAAAGTTATTCAAGAATATCTCTTTCTCCTATGTGCTTTCATCCCTAACCCTAACCCTAACCCTTCCGAAAGTCGGAGAAGCTCAAGGATGGTACTGATCGATGCGCGCTACCCCATTTAGTGGGGGTAGAGCCTACTTGCAAGTCTCTCCGACCTTCACAAAAAAAGTTATTCAAGAATATCTCCTCAGATTTGGGGGAATTTCGTCGGTCGACCTCTTCCGAAGGTCGTACAAGCTCGGGGATGGTACCAATCGATCCGCAGGACCCAAATTAGTCCAGATGCAACCACTTTCCAAGTCTCTCCGACCTTCACAAAAAAAGTTATTCAAGAATATCTCTTTCTCCTATGTGCTTTCATCCCTAACCCTAACCCTTCCGAAAGTCGGAGAAGCTCAAGGATGGTACCGATCGATGCGCGCTACCCCATTTAGTGGGGGTAGAGCCTACTTGCAAGTCTCTCCGACCTTCACAAAAAAAGTTATTCAAGAATATCTCTTTCTCCTATGTGCTTTCATCCCTAACCCTAACCCTAACCCTTCCGAAAGTCGGAGAAGCTCAAGGATGGTACCGATCGATGTGCGCTACCCCATTTAGTGGGGGTAGAGCCTACTTGCAAGTCTCTCCGACCTTCACAAAAAAAGTTATTCAAGAATATCTCCTCAGATTTGGGGGAATTTCGTCGGTCGACCTCTTCCGAAGGTCGTACAAGCTCAGGGATGGTACCAATCGATCCGCAGGACCCAAATTAGTCCAGATGCAACCACTTTCCAAGTCTCTCCGACCTTCACAAAAAAAGTTATTCAAGAATATCTCTTTCTCCTATGTGCTTTCATCCCTAACCCTAACCCTAACCCTTCCGAAAGTCGGAGAAGCTCAGGGATGGTACCGATCGATGCGCGCTACCCCATTTAGTGGGGGTAGAGCCTACTTGCAAGTCTCTCCGACCTTCACAAAAAAAGTTATTCAAGAATATCTCTTTCTCCTATGTGCTTTCATCCCTAACCCTAACCCTTCCGAAAGTCGGAGAAGCTCAAGGATGGTACCGATCGATGCGCGCTACCCCATTTAGTGGGGGTAGAGCCTACTTGCAAGTCTCTCCGACCTTCACAAAAAAAGTTATTCAAGAATATCTCTTTCTCCTATGTGCTTTCATCCCTAACCCTAACCCTAACCCTTCCGAAAGTCGGAGAAGCTCAAGGATGGTACCGATCGATGCGCGCTACCCCATTTAGTGGGGGTACAGCCTACTTGCAAGTCTCTCCGACCTTCACAAAAAAAGTTATTCAAGAATATCTCCTCAGATTTGGGGGAATTTCGTCGGTCGACCTCTTCCGAAGGTCGTACAAGCTCAGGGATGGTACCAATCGATCCGCAGGACCCAAATTAGTCCAGATGCAACCACTTTCCAAGTCTCTCCGACCTTCACAAAAAAAGTTATTCAAGAATATCTCTTTCTCCTATGTGCTTTCATCCCTAACCCTAACCCTAACCCTTCCGAAAGTCGGAGAAGCTCAGGGATGGTACCGATCGATGCGCGCTACCCCATTTAGTGGGGGTAGAGCCTACTTGCAAGTCTCTCCGACCTTCACAAAAAAAGTTATTCAAGAATATCTCCTCAGATTTGGGGGAATTTCGTCGGTCGACCTCTTCCGAAGGTCGTACAAGCTCGGGGATGGTACCAATCGATCTGCAGGACCCAAATTAGTCCAGATGCAACCACTTTCCAAGTCTCTCCGACCTTCACAAAAAAAGTTATTCAAGAATATCTCTTTCTCCTATGTGCTTTCATCCCTAACCCTAACCCTAACCCTTCCGAAAGTCGGAGAAGCTCAAGGATGGTACCGATCGATGAGCGCTACCCCATTTAGTGGGGGTAGAGCCTACTTGCAAGTCTCTCCGACCTTCACAAAAAAAGTTATTCAAGAATATCTCTTTCTCCTATGTGCTTTCATCCCTAACCCTAACCCTAACCCTTCCGAAAGTCGGAGAAGCTCAAGGATGGTACCGATCGATGCGCGCTACCCCATTTAGTGGGGGTAGAGCCTACTTGCAAGTCTCTCCGACCTTCACAAAAAAAGTTATTCAAGAATATCTCCTCAGATTTGGGGGAATTTCGTCGGTCGACCTCTTTCGAAGGTCGTACAAGCTCGGGGATGGTACCAATCGATCCGCAGGACCCAAATTAGTCCAGATGCAACCACTTTCCAAGTCTCTCCGACCTTCACAAAAAAAGTTATTCAAGAATATCTCTTTCTCCTATGTGCTTTCATCCCTAACCCTAACCCTAACCCTTCCGAAAGTCGGAGAAGCTCAAGGATGGTACCGATCGATGCGCGCTACCCCATTTAGTGGGGGTAGAGCCTACTTGCAAGTCTCTCCGACCTTCACAAAAAAAGTTATTCAAGAATATCTCCTCAGATTTGGGGGAATTTCGTCGATCGACCTCTTCCGAAGGTCGTACAAGCTCGGGGATGGTACCAATCGATCTGCAGGACCCAAATTAGTCCAGATGCAACCACTTTCCAAGTCTCTCCGACCTTCACAAAAAAAGTTATTCAAGAATATCTCTTTCTCCTATGTGCTTTCATCCCTAACCCTAACCCTAACCCTTCCGAAAGTCGGAGAAGCTCAAAGATGGTACCGATCGATGCGCACTACCCCATTTAGTGGGGGTACAGCCTACTTGCAAGTCTCTCCGACCTTCACAAAAAAAGTTATTCAAGAATATCTCTTTCTCCTATGTGCTTTCATCCCTAACCCTAACCCTAACCCTTCCGAAAGTCGGAGAAGCTCAAGGATGGTACTGATCGATGCGCGCTACCCCATTTAGTGGGGGTAGAGCCTACTTGCAAGTCTCTCCGACCTTCACAAAAAAAGTTATTCAAGAATATCTCCTCAGATTTGGGGGAATTTCGTCGGTCGACCTCTTCCGAAGGTCGTACAAGCTCGGGGATGGTACCAATCGATCCGCAGGACCCAAATTAGTCCAGATGCAACCACTTTACAAGTCTCTCCGACCTTCACAAAAAAAGTTATTCAAGAATATCTCTTTCTCCTATGTGCTTTCATCCCTAACCCTAACCCTAACCCTTCCGAAAGTCGGAGAAGCTCAAGGATGGTACCGATCGATGCGCGCTACCCCATTTAGTGGGGGTAGAGCCTACTTGCAAGTCTCTCCGACCTTCACAAAAAAAGTTATTCAAGAATATCTCTTTCTCCTATGTGCTTTCATCCCTAACCCTAACCCTAACCCTTCCGAAAGTCGGAGAAGCTCAAGGATGGTACCGATCGATGCGCGCTACCCCATTTAGTGGGGGTAGAGCCTACTTGCAAGTCTCTCCGACCTTCACAAAAAAAGTTATTCAAGAATATCTCCTCAGATTTGGGGGAATTTCGTCGGTCGACCTCTTCCGAAGGTCGTACAAGCTCGGGGATGGTACCAATCGATCTGCAGGACCCAAATTAGTCCAGATGCAACCACTTTCCAAGTCTCTCCGACCTTCACAAAAAAAGTTATTCAAGAATATCTCTTTCTCCTATGTGCTTTCATCCCTAACCCTAACCCTAACCCTTCCGAAAGTCGGAGAAGCTCAAGGATGGTACCGATCGATGAGCGCTACCCCATTTAGTGGAGGTAGAGCCTACTTGCAAGTCTCTCCGACCTTCACAAAAAAAGTTATTCAAGAATATCTCTTTCTCCTATGTGCTTTCATCCCTAACCCTAACCCTAACCCTTCCGAAAGTCGGAGAAGCTCAAGGATGGTACCGATCGATGCGCGCTACCCCATTTAGTGGGGGTAGAGCCTACTTGCAAGTCTCTCCGACCTTCACAAAAAAAGTTATTCAAGAATATCTCCTCAGATTTGGGGGAATTTCGTCGGTCGACCTCTTCCGAAGGTCGTACAAGCTCGGGGATGGTACCAATCGATCCGCAGGACCCAAATTAGTCCAGATGCAACCACTTTCCAAGTCTCTCCGACCTTCACAAAAAAAGTTATTCAAGAATATCTCTTTCTCCTATGTGCTTTCATCCCTAACCCTAACCCTAACCCTTCCGAAAGTCGGAGAAGCTCAAGGATGGTACCGATCGATGCGCGCTACCCCATTTAGTGGGGGTAGAGCCTACTTGCAAGTCTCTCCGACCTTCACAAAAAAAGTTATTCAAGAATATCTCCTCAGATTTGGGGGAATTTCGTCGGTCGACCTCTTCCGAAGGTCGTACAAGCTCGGGGATGGTACCAATCGATCTGCAGGACCCAAATTAGTCCAGATGCAACCACTTTCCAAGTCTCTCCGACCTTCACAAAAAAAGTTATTCAAGAATATCTCTTTCTCCTATGTGCTTTCATCCCTAACCCTAACCCTAACCCTTCCGAAAGTCGGAGAAGCTCAAGGATGGTACTGATCGATGCGCACTACCCCATTTAGTGGGGGTACAGCCTACTTGCAAGTCTCTCCGACCTTCACAAAAAAAGTTATTCAAGAATATCTCTTTCTCCTATGTGCTTTCATCCCTAACCCTAACCCTAACCCTTCCGAAAGTCGGAGAAGCTCAAGGATGGTACTGATCGATGCGCGCTACCCCATTTAGTGGGGGTAGAGCCTACTTGCAAGTCTCTCCGACCTTCACAAAAAAAGTTATTCAAGAATATCTCCTCAGATTTGGGGGAATTTCGTCGGTCGACCTCTTCCGAAGGTCGTACAAGCTCGGGGATGGTACCAATCGATCCGCAGGACCCAAATTAGTCCAGATGCAACCACTTTTCAAGTCTCTCCGACCTTCACAAAAAAAGTTATTCAAGAATATCTCTTTCTCCTATGTGCTTTCATCCCTAACCCTAACCCTTCCGAAAGTCGGAGAAGCTCAAGGATGGTACCGATCGATGCGCGCTACCCCATTTAGTGGGGGTAGAGCCTACTTGCAAGTCTCTCCGACCTTCACAAAAAAAGTTATTCAAGAATATCTCTTTCTCCTATGTGCTTTCATCCCTAACCCTAACCCTAACCCTTCCGAAAGTCGGAGAAGCTCAAGGATGGTACCGATCGATGCGCGCTACCCCATTTAGTGGGGGTAGAGCCTACTTGCAAGTCTCTCCGACCTTCACAAAAGAAGTTATTCAAGAATATCTCCTCAGATTTGGGGGAATTTCGTCGGTCGACCTCTTCCGAAGGTCGTACAAGCTCAGGGATGGTACCAATCGATCCGCAGGACCCAAATTAGTCCAGATGCAACCACTTTCCAAGTCTCTCCGACCTTCACAAAAAAAGTTATTCAAGAATATCTCTTTCTCCTATGTGCTTTCATCCCTAACCCTAACCCTAACCCTTCCGAAAGTCGGAGAAGCTCAGGGATGGTACCGATCGATGCGCGCTACCCCATTTAGTGGGGGTAGAGCCTACTTGCAAGTCTCTCCGACCTTCACAAAAAAAGTTATTCAAGAATATCTCTTTCTCCTATGTGCTTTCATCCCTAACCCTAACCCTTCCGAAAGTCGGAGAAGCTCAAGGATGGTACCGATCGATGCGCGCTACCCCATTTAGTGGGGGTAGAGCCTACTTGCAAGTCTCTCCGACCTTCACAAAAAAAGTTATTCAAGAATATCTCTTTCTCCTATGTGCTTTCATCCCTAACCCTAACCCTAACCCTTCCGAAAGTCGGAGAAGCTCAAGGATGGTACCGATCGATGCGCGCTACCCCATTTAGTGGGGGTACAGCCTACTTGCAAGTCTCTTTGACCTTCACAAAAAAAGTTATTCAAGAATATCTCCTCAGATTTGGGGGAATTTCGTCGGTCGACCTCTTCCGAAGGTCGTACAAGCTCAGGGATGGTACCAATCGATCCGCAGGACCCAAATTAGTCCAGATGCAACCACTTTCCAAGTCTCTCCGACCTTCACAAAAAAAGTTATTCAAGAATATCTCTTTCTCCTATGTGCTTTCATCCCTAACCCTAACCCTAACCCTTCCGAAAGTCGGAGAAGCTCAAGGATGGTACCGATCGATGCGCGCTACCCCATTTAGTGGGGGTAGAGCCTACTTGCAAGTCTCTCCGACCTTCACAAAAAAAGTTATTCAAGAATATCTCCTCAGATTTGGGGGAATTTCGTCGGTCGACCTCTTCCGAAGGTCGTACAAGCTCGGGGATGGTACCAATCGATCTGCAGGACCCAAATTAGTCCAGATGCAACCACTTTCCAAGTCTCTCCGACCTTCACAAAAAAAGTTATTCAAGAATATCTCTTTCTCCTATGTGCTTTCATCCCTAACCCTAACCCTAACCCTTCCGAAAGTCGGAGAAGCTCAAGGATGGTACTGATCGATGCGCACTACCCCATTTAGTGGGGGTACAGCCTACTTGCAAGTCTCTCCGACCTTCACAAAAAAAGTTATTCAAGAATATCTCTTTCTCCTATGTGCTTTCATCCCTAACCCTAACCCTAACCCTTCCGAAAGTCGGAGAAGCTCAAGGATGGTACTGATCGATGCGCGCTACCCCATTTAGTGGGGGTAGAGCCTACTTGCAAGTCTCTCCGACCTTCACAAAAAAAGTTATTCAAGAATATCTCCTCAGATTTGGGGGAATTTCGTCGGTCGACCTCTTCCGAAGGTCGTACAAGCTCGGGGATGGTACCAATCGATCCGCAGGACCCAAATTAGTCCAGATGCAACCACTTTTCAAGTCTCTCCGACCTTCACAAAAAAAGTTATTCAAGAATATCTCTTTCTCCTATGTGCTTTCATCCCTAACCCTAACCCTTCCGAAAGTCGGAGAAGCTCAAGGATGGTACCGATCGATGCGCGCTACCCCATTTAGTGGGGGTAGAGCCTACTTGCAAGTCTCTCCGACCTTCACAAAAAAAGTTATTCAAGAATATCTCTTTCTCCTATGTGCTTTCATCCCTAACCCTAACCCTAACCCTTCCGAAAGTCGGAGAAGCTCAAGGATGGTACCGATCGATGCGCGCTACCCCATTTAGTGGGGGTAGAGCCTACTTGCAAGTCTCTCCGACCTTCACAAAAGAAGTTATTCAAGAATATCTCCTCAGATTTGGGGGAATTTCGTCGGTCGACCTCTTCCGAAGGTCGTACAAGCTCAGGGATGGTACCAATCGATCCGCAGGACCCAAATTAGTCCAGATGCAACCACTTTCCAAGTCTCTCCGACCTTCACAAAAAAAGTTATTCAAGAATATCTCTTTCTCCTATGTGCTTTCATCCCTAACCCTAACCCTAACCCTTCCGAAAGTCGGAGAAGCTCAGGGATGGTACCGATCGATGCGCGCTACCCCATTTAGTGGGGGTAGAGCCTACTTGCAAGTCTCTCCGACCTTCACAAAAAAAGTTATTCAAGAATATCTCTTTCTCCTATGTGCTTTCATCCCTAACCCTAACCCTTCCGAAAGTCGGAGAAGCTCAAGGATGGTACCGATCGATGCGCGCTACCCCATTTAGTGGGGGTAGAGCCTACTTGCAAGTCTCTCCGACCTTCACAAAAAAAGTTATTCAAGAATATCTCTTTCTCCTATGTGCTTTCATCCCTAACCCTAACCCTAACCCTTCCGAAAGTCGGAGAAGCTCAAGGATGGTACCGATCGATGCGCGCTACCCCATTTAGTGGGGGTACAGCCTACTTGCAAGTCTCTTTGACCTTCACAAAAAAAGTTATTCAAGAATATCTCCTCAGATTTGGGGGAATTTCGTCGGTCGACCTCTTCCGAAGGTCGTACAAGCTCAGGGATGGTACCAATCGATCCGCAGGACCCAAATTAGTCCAGATGCAACCACTTTCCAAGTCTCTCCGACCTTCACAAAAAAAGTTATTCAAGAATATCTCTTTCTCCTATGTGCTTTCATCCCTAACCCTAACCCTAACCCTTCCGAAAGTCGGAGAAGCTCAGGGATGGTACCGATCGATGCGCGCTACCCCATTTAGTGGGGGTAGAGCCTACTTGCAAGTCTCTCCGACCTTCACAAAAAAAGTTATTCAAGAATATCTCCTCAGATTTGGGGGAATTTCGTCGGTCGACCTCTTCCGAAGGTCGTACAAGCTCGGGGATGGTACCAATCGATCTGCAGGACCCAAATTAGTCCAGATGCAACCACTTTCCAAGTCTCTCCGACCTTCACAAAAAAAGTTATTCAAGAATATCTCTTTCTCCTATGTGCTTTCATCCCTAACCCTAACCCTAACCCTTCCGAAAGTCGGAGAAGCTCAAGGATGGTACCGATCGATGAGCGCTACCCCATTTAGTGGGGGTAGAGCCTACTTGCAAGTCTCTCCGACCTTCACAAAAAAAGTTATTCAAGAATATCTCTTTCTCCTATGTGCTTTCATCCCTAACCCTAACCCTAACCCTTCCGAAAGTCGGAGAAGCTCAAGGATGGTACCGATCGATGCGCGCTACCCCATTTAGTGGGGGTAGAGCCTACTTGCAAGTCTCTCCGACCTTCACAAAAAAAGTTATTCAAGAATATCTCCTCAGATTTGGGGGAATTTCGTCGGTCGACCTCTTCCGAAGGTCGTACAAGCTCGGGGATGGTACCAATCGATCCGCAGGACCCAAATTAGTCCAGATGCAACCACTTTTCAAGTCTCTCCGACCTTCACAAAAAAAGTTATTCAAGAATATCTCTTTCTCCTATGTGCTTTCATCCCTAACCCTAACCCTTCCGAAAGTCGGAGAAGCTCAAGGATGGTACCGATCGATGCGCGCTACCCCATTTAGTGGGGGTAGAGCCTACTTGCAAGTCTCTCCGACCTTCACAAAAAAAGTTATTCAAGAATATCTCTTTCTCCTATGTGCTTTCATCCCTAACCCTAACCCTAACCCTTCCGAAAGTCGGAGAAGCTCAAGGATGGTACCGATCGATGCGCGCTACCCCATTTAGTGGGGGTAGAGCCTACTTGCAAGTCTCTCCGACCTTCACAAAAAAAGTTATTCAAGAATATCTCCTCAGATTTGGGAGAATTTCATCGGTCGACCTCTTCCGAAGGTCGTACAAGCTCAGGGATGGTACCAATCGATCCGCAGGACCCAAATTAGTCCAGATGCAACCACTTTCCAAGTCTCTCCGACCTTCACAAAAAAAGTTATTCAAGAATATCTCTTTCTCCTATGTGCTTTCATCCCTAACCCTAACCCTAACCCTTCCGAAAGTCGGAGAAGCTCAGGGATGGTACCGATCGATGTGCGCTACCCCATTTAGTGGGGGTAGAGCCTACTTGCAAGTCTCTCCGACCTTCACAAAAAAAGTTATTCAAGAATATCTCTTTCTCCTATGTGCTTTCATCCCTAACCCTAACCCTTCCGAAAGTCGGAGAAGCTCAAAGATGGTACCGATCGATGCGCGCTACCCCATTTAGTGGGGGTAGAGCCTACTTGCAAGTCTCTCCGACCTTCACAAAAAAAGTTATTCAAGAATATCTCTTTCTCCTATGTGCTTTCATCCCTAACCCTAACCCTAACCCTTCCGAAAGTCGGAGAAGCTCAAGGATGGTACCGATCGATGCGCGCTACCCCATTTAGTGGGGGTAGAGCCTACTTGCAAGTCTCTCCGACCTTCACAAAAAAAGTTATTCAAGAATATCTCCTCAGATTTGGGGGAATTTCGTCGGTCGACCTCTTCCGAAGGTCGTACAAGCTCGGGGATGGTACCAATCGATCCGCAGGACCCAAATTAGTCCAGATGCAACCACTTTTCAAGTCTCTCCGACCTTCACAAAAAAAGTTATTCAAGAATATCTCTTTCTCCTATGTGCTTTCATCCCTAACCCTAACCCTTCCGAAAGTCGGAGAAGCTCAAGGATGGTACCGATCGATGCGCGCTACCCCATTTAGTGGGGGTAGAGCCTACTTGCAAGTCTCTCCGACCTTCACAAAAAAAGTTATTCAAGAATATCTCTTTCTCCTATGTGCTTTCATCCCTAACCCTAACCCTAACCCTTCCGAAAGTCGGAGAAGCTCAAGGATGGTACCGATCGATGCGCGCTACCCCATTTAGTGGGGGTAGAGCCTACTTGCAAGTCTCTCCGACCTTCACAAAAAAAGTTATTCAAGAATATCTCCTCAGATTTGGGGGAATTTCATCGGTCGACCTCTTCCGAAGGTCGTACAAGCTCAGGGATGGTACCAATCGATCCGCAGGACCCAAATTAGTCCAGATGCAACCACTTTCCAAGTCTCTCCGACCTTCACAAAAAAAGTTATTCAAGAATATCTCTTTCTCCTATGTGCTTTCATCCCTAACCCTAACCCTAACCCTTCCGAAAGTCGGAGAAGCTCAGGGATGGTACCGATCGATGCGCGCTACCCCATTTAGTGGGGGTAGAGCCTACTTGCAAGTCTCTCCGACCTTCACAAAAAAAGTTATTCAAGAATATCTCTTTCTCCTATGTGCTTTCATCCCTAACCCTAACCCTTCCGAAAGTCGGAGAAGCTCAAGGATGGTACCGATCGATGCGCGCTACCCCATTTAGTGGGGGTAGAGCCTACTTGCAAGTCTCTCCGACCTTCACAAAAAAAGTTATTCAAGAATATCTCTTTCTCCTATGTGCTTTCATCCCTAACCCTAACCCTAACCCTTCCGAAAGTCGGAGAAGCTCAAGGATGGTACCGATCGATGCGCGCTACCCCATTTAGTGGGGGTACAGCCTACTTGCAAGTCTCTCTGACCTTCACAAAAAAAGTTATTCAAGAATATCTCTTTCTCCTATGTGCTTTCATCCCTAACCCTAACCCTAACCCTTCCGAAAGTCGGAGAAGCTCAAAGATGGTACCGATCGATGAGCGCTACCCCATTTAGTGGGGGTAGAGCCTACTTGCAAGTCTCTCCGACCTTCACAAAAAAAGTTATTCAAGAATATCTCTTTCTCCTATGTGCTTTCATCCCTAACCCTAACCCTAACCCTTCCGAAAGTCGGAGAAGCTCAAGGATGGTACCGATCGATGCGCGCTACCCCATTTAGTGGGGGTAGAGCCTACTTGCAAGTCTCTCCGACCTTCACAAAAAAAGTTATTCAAGAATATCTCCTCAGATTTGGGGGAATTTCGTCGGTCGACCTCTTTCGAAGGTCGTACAAGCTCGGGGATGGTACCAATCGATCTGCAGGACCCAAATTAGTCCAGATGCAACCACTTTCCAAGTCTCTCCGACCTTCACAAAAAAAGTTATTCAAGAATATCTCTTTCTCCTATGTGCTTTCACCCCTAACCCTAACCCTAACCCTTCCGAAAGTCGGAGAAGCTCAAGGATGGTACCGATCGATGCGCGCTACCCCATTTAGTGGGGGTAGAGCCTACTTGCAAGTCTCTCCGACCTTCACAAAAAAAGTTATTCAAGAATATCTCCTCAGATTTGGGGGAATTTCGTCGATCGACCTCTTCCGAAGGTCGTACAAGCTCGGGGATGGTACCAATCGATCTGCAGGACCCAAATTAGTCCAGATGCAACCACTTTCCAAGTCTCTCCGACCTTCACAAAAAAAGTTATTCAAGAATATCTCTTTCTCCTATGTGCTTTCATCCCTAACCCTAACCCTAACCCTTCCGAAAGTCGGAGAAGCTCAAAGATGGTACCGATCGATGCGCACTACCCCATTTAGTGGGGGTACAGCCTACTTGCAAGTCTCTCCGACCTTCACAAAAAAAGTTATTCAAGAATATCTCTTTCTCCTATGTGCTTTCATCCCTAACCCTAACCCTAACCCTTCCGAAAGTCGGAGAAGCTCAAGGATGGTACCGATCGATGCGCGCTACCCCATTTAGTGGGGGTAGAGCCTACTTGCAAGTCTCTCCGACCTTCACAAAAAAAGTTATTCAAGAATATCTCCTCAGATTTGGGGGAATTTCGTCGGTCGACCTCTTCCGAAGGTCGTACAAGCTCGGGGATGGTACCAATCGATCCGCAGGACCCAAATTAGTCCAGATGCAACCACTTTACAAGTCTCTCCGACCTTCACAAAAAAAGTTATTCAAGAATATGTCTTTCTCCTATGTGCTTTCATCCCTAACCCTAACCCTAACCCTTCCGAAAGTCGGAGAAGCTCAAGGATGGTACCGATCGATGCGCGCTACCCCATTTAGTGGGGGTAGAGCCTACTTGCAAGTCTCTCCGACCTTCACAAAAAAAGTTATTCAAGAATATCTCTTTCTCCTATGTGCTTTCATCCCTAACCCTAACCCTAACCCTTCCGAAAGTCGGAGAAGCTCAAGGATGGTACCGATCGATGCGCGCTACCCCATTTAGTGGGGGTAGAGCCTACTTGCAAGTCTCTCCGACCTTCACAAAAAAAGTTATTCAAGAATATCTCCTCAGATTTGGGGGAATTTCGTCGGTCGACCTCTTCCGAAGGTCGTACAAGCTCGGGGATGGTACCAATCGATCTGCAGGACCCAAATTAGTCCAGATGCAACCACTTTCCAAGTCTCTCCGACCTTCACAAAAAAAGTTATTCAAGAATATCTCTTTCTCCTATGTGCTTTCATCCCTAACCCTAACCCTAACCCTTCCGAAAGTCGGAGAAGCTCAAGGATGGTACCGATCGATGAGCGCTACCCCATTTAGTGGGGGTACAGCCTACTTGCAAGTCTCTCCGACCTTCACAAAAAAAGTTATTCAAGAATATCTCTTTCTCCTATGTGCTTTCATCCCTAACCCTAACCCTAACCCTTCCGAAAGTCGGAGAAGCTCAAAGATGGTACCGATCGATGCGCGCTACCCCATTTAGTGGGGGTAGAGCCTACTTGCAAGTCTCTCCGACCTTCACAAAAAAAGTTATTCAAGAATATCTCCTCAGATTTGGGGGAATTTCGTCGGTCGACCTCTTCCGAAGGTCGTACAAGCTCGGGGATGGTACCAATCGATCCGCAGGACCCAAATTAGTCCAGATGCAACCACTTTCCAAGTCTCTCCGACCTTCACAAAAAAAGTTATTCAAGAATATCTCTTTCTCCTATGTGCTTTCATCCCTAACCCTAACCCTAACCCTTCCGAAAGTCGGAGAAGCTCAAGGATGGTACCGATCGATGCGCGCTACCCCATTTAGTGGGGGTAGAGCCTACTTGCAAGTCTCTCCGACCTTCACAAAAAAAGTTATTCAAGAATATCTCCTCAGATTTGGGGGAATTTCGTCGGTCGACCTCTTCCGAAGGTCGTACAAGCTCGGGGATGGTACCAATCGATCCGCAGGACCCAAATTAGTCCAGATGCAACCACTTTCCAAGTCTCTCCGACCTTCACAAAAAAAGTTATTCAAGAATATCTCTTTCTCCTATGTGCTTTCATCCCTAACCCTAACCCTAACCCTTCCGAAAGTCGGAGAAGCTCAAGGATGGTACCGATCGATGCGCGCTACCCCATTTAGTGGGGGTAGAGCCTACTTGCAAGTCTCTCCGACCTTCACAAAAAAAGTTATTCAAGAATATCTCCTCAGATTTGGGGGAATTTCGTCGGTCGACCTCTTCCGAAGGTCGTACAAGCTCGGGGATGGTACCAATCGATCTGCAGGACCCAAATTAGTCCAGATGCAACCACTTTCCAAGTCTCTCCGACCTTCACAAAAAAAGTTATTCAAGAATATCTCTTTCTCCTATGTGCTTTCATCCCTAACCCTAACCCTAACCCTTCCGAAAGTCGGAGAAGCTCAAGGATGGTACCGATCGATGCGCACTACCCCATTTAGTGGGGGTACAGCCTACTTGCAAGTCTCTCCGACCTTCACAAAAAAAGTTATTCAAGAATATCTCTTTCTCCTATGTGCTTTCATCCCTAACCCTAACCCTAACCCTTCCGAAAGTCGGAGAAGCTCAAGGATGGTACCGATCGATGCGCGCTACCCCATTTAGTGGGGGTAGAGCCTACTTGCAAGTCTCTCCGACCTTCACAAAAAAAGTTATTCAAGAATATCTCCTCAGATTTGGGGGAATTTCGTCGGTCGACCTCTTCCGAAGGTCGTACAAGCTCGGGGATGGTACCAATCGATCCGCAGGACCCAAATTAGTCCAGATGCAACCACTTTCCAAGTCTCTCCGACCTTCACAAAAAAAGTTATTCAAGAATATCTCTTTCTCCTATGTGCTTTCATCCCTAACCCTAACCCTTCCGAAAGTCGGAGAAGCTCAAGGATGGTACCGATCGATGCGCGCTACCCCATTTAGTGGGGGTAGAGCCTACTTGCAAGTCTCTCCGACCTTCACAAAAAAAGTTATTCAAGAATATCTCTTTCTCCTATGTGCTTTCATCCCTAACCCTAACCCTAACCCTTCCGAAAGTCGGAGAAGCTCAAGGATGGTACCGATCGATGCGCGCTACCCCATTTAGTGGGGGTAGAGCCTACTTGCAAGTCTCTCCGACCTTCACAAAAAAAGTTATTCAAGAATATCTCCTCAGATTTGGGGGAATTTCGTCGGTCGACCTCTTCCGAAGGTCGTACAAGCTCAGGGATGGTACCAATCGATCCGCAGGACCCAAATTAGTCCAGATGCAACCACTTTCCAAGTCTCTCCGACCTTCACAAAAAAAGTTATTCAAGAATATCTCTTTCTCCTATGTGCTTTCATCCCTAACCCTAACCCTAACCCTTCCGAAAGTCGGAGAAGCTCAGGGATGGTACCGATCGATGCGCGCTACCCCATTTAGTGGGGGTAGAGCCTACTTGCAAGTCTCTCCGACCTTCACAAAAAAAGTTATTCAAGAATATCTCTTTCTCCTATGTGCTTTCATCCCTAACCCTAACCCTTCCGAAAGTCGGAGAAGCTCAAGGATGGTACCGATCGATGCGCGCTACCCCATTTAGTGGGGGTAGAGCCTACTTGCAAGTCTCTCCGACCTTCACAAAAAAAGTTATTCAAGAATATCTCTTTCTCCTATGTGCTTTCATCCCTAACCCTAACCCTTCCGAAAGTCGGAGAAGCTCAAGGATGGTACCGATCGATGCGCGCTACCCCATTTAGTGGGGGTAGAGCCTACTTGCAAGTCTCTCCGACCTTCACAAAAAAAGTTATTCAAGAATATCTCCTCAGATTTGGGGGAATTTCGTCGGTCGACCTCTTCCGAAGGTCGTACAAGCTCAGGGATGGTACCAATCGATCCGCAGGACCCAAAATAGTCCAGATGCAACCACTTTCCAAGTCTCTCCGACCTTCACAAAAAAAGTTATTCAAGAATATCTCTTTCTCCTATGTGCTTTCATCCCTAACCCTAACCCTAACCCTTCCGAAAGTCGGAGAAGCTCAGGGATGGTACCGATCGATGCGCGTTACCCCATTTAGTGGGGGTAGAGCCTACTTGCAAGTCTCTCCGACCTTCACAAAAAAAGTTATTCAAGAATATCTCCTCAGATTTGGGGGAATTTCGTCGGTCGACCTCTTCCGAAGGTCGTACAAGCTCGGGGATGGTACCAATCGATCTGCAGGACCCAAATTAGTCCAGATGCAACCACTTTCCAAGTCTCTCCGACCTTCACAAAAAAAGTTATTCAAGAATATCTCTTTCTCCTATGTGCTTTCATCCCTAACCCTAACCCTAACCCTTCCGAAAGTCGGAGAAGCTCAAGGATGGTACCGATCGATGAGCGCTACCCCATTTAGTGGGGGTAGAGCCTACTTGCAAGTCTCTCCGACCTTCACAAAAAAAGTTATTCAAGAATATCTCTTTCTCCTATGTGCTTTCATCCCTAACCCTAACCCTAACCCTTCCGAAAGTCGGAGAAGCTCAAAGATGGTACCGATCGATGCGCGCTACCCCATTTAGTGGGGGTAGAGCCTACTTGCAAGTCTCTCCGACCTTCACAAAAAAAGTTATTCAAGAATATCTCCTCAGATTTGGGGGAATTTCGTCGGTCGACCTCTTCCGAAGGTCGTACAAGCTCGGGGATGGTACCAATCGATCCGCAGGACCCAAATTAGTCCAGATGCAACCACTTTCCAAGTCTCTCCGACCTTCACAAAAAAAGTTATTCAAGAATATCTCTTTCTCCTATGTGCTTTCATCCCTAACCCTAACCCTAACCCTTCCGAAAGTCGGAGAAGCTCAAGGATGGTACCGATCGATGCGCGCTACCCCATTTAGTGGGGGTAGAGCCTACTTGCAAGTCTCTCCGACCTTCACAAAAAAAGTTATTCAAGAATATCTCCTCAGATTTGGGGGAATTTCGTCGGTCGACCTCTTCCGAAGGTCGTACAAGCTCGGGGATGGTACCAATCGATCCGCAGGACCCAAATTAGTCCAGATGCAACCACTTTCCAAGTCTCTCCGACCTTCACAAAAAAAGTTATTCAAGAATATCTCTTTCTCCTATGTGCTTTCATCCCTAACCCTAACCCTAACCCTTCCGAAAGTCGGAGAAGCTCAAGGATGGTACCGATCGATGCGCGCTACCCCATTTAGTGGGGGTAGAGCCTACTTGCAAGTCTCTCCGACCTTCACAAAAAAAGTTATTCAAGAATATCTCCTCAGATTTGGGGGAATTTCGTCGGTCGACCTCTTCCGAAGGTCGTACAAGCTCGGGGATGGTACCAATCGATCTGCAGGACCCAAATTAGTCCAGATGCAACCACTTTCCAAGTCTCTCCGACCTTCACAAAAAAAGTTATTCAAGAATATCTCTTTCTCCTATGTGCTTTCATCCCTAACCCTAACCCTAACCCTTCCGAAAGTCGGAGAAGCTCAAGGATGGTACCGATCGATGCGCACTACCCCATTTAGTGGGGGTACAGCCTACTTGCAAGTCTCTCCGACCTTCACAAAAAAAGTTATTCAAGAATATCTCTTTCTCCTATGTGCTTTCATCCCTAACCCTAACCCTAACCCTTCCGAAAGTCGGAGAAGCTCAAGGATGGTACCGATCGATGCGCGCTACCCCATTTAGTGGGGGTAGAGCCTACTTGCAAGTCTCTCCGACCTTCACAAAAAAAGTTATTCAAGAATATCTCCTCAGATTTGGGGGAATTTCGTCGGTCGACCTCTTCCGAAGGTCGTACAAGCTCGGGGATGGTACCAATCGATCCGCAGGACCCAAATTAGTCCAGATGCAACCACTTTCCAAGTCTCTCCGACCTTCACAAAAAAAGTTATTCAAGAATATCTCTTTCTCCTATGTGCTTTCATCCCTAACCCTAACCCTTCCGAAAGTCGGAGAAGCTCAAGGATGGTACCGATCGATGCGCGCTACCCCATTTAGTGGGGGTAGAGCCTACTTGCAAGTCTCTCCGACCTTCACAAAAAAAGTTATTCAAGAATATCTCTTTCTCCTATGTGCTTTCATCCCTAACCCTAACCCTAACCCTTCCGAAAGTCGGAGAAGCTCAAGGATGGTACCGATCGATGCGCGCTACCCCATTTAGTGGGGGTAGAGCCTACTTGCAAGTCTCTCCGACCTTCACAAAAAAAGTTATTCAAGAATATCTCCTCAGATTTGGGGGAATTTCGTCGGTCGACCTCTTCCGAAGGTCGTACAAGCTCAGGGATGGTACCAATCGATCCGCAGGACCCAAATTAGTCCAGATGCAACCACTTTCCAAGTCTCTCCGACCTTCACAAAAAAAGTTATTCAAGAATATCTCTTTCTCCTATGTGCTTTCATCCCTAACCCTAACCCTAACCCTTCCGAAAGTCGGAGAAGCTCAGGGATGGTACCGATCGATGCGCGCTACCCCATTTAGTGGGGGTAGAGCCTACTTGCAAGTCTCTCCGACCTTCACAAAAAAAGTTATTCAAGAATATCTCTTTCTCCTATGTGCTTTCATCCCTAACCCTAACCCTTCCGAAAGTCGGAGAAGCTCAAGGATGGTACCGATCGATGCGCGCTACCCCATTTAGTGGGGGTAGAGCCTACTTGCAAGTCTCTCCGACCTTCACAAAAAAAGTTATTCAAGAATATCTCTTTCTCCTATGTGCTTTCATCCCTAACCCTAACCCTTCCGAAAGTCGGAGAAGCTCAAGGATGGTACCGATCGATGCGCGCTACCCCATTTAGTGGGGGTAGAGCCTACTTGCAAGTCTCTCCGACCTTCACAAAAAAAGTTATTCAAGAATATCTCCTCAGATTTGGGGGAATTTCGTCGGTCGACCTCTTCCGAAGGTCGTACAAGCTCAGGGATGGTACCAATCGATCCGCAGGACCCAAAATAGTCCAGATGCAACCACTTTCCAAGTCTCTCCGACCTTCACAAAAAAAGTTATTCAAGAATATCTCTTTCTCCTATGTGCTTTCATCCCTAACCCTAACACTAACCCTTCCGAAAGTCGGAGAAGCTCAGGGATGGTACCGATCGATGCGCGTTACCCCATTTAGTGGGGGTAGAGCCTACTTGCAAGTCTCTCCGACCTTCACAAAAAAAGTTATTCAAGAATATCTCCTCAGATTTGGGGGAATTTCGTCGGTCGACCTCTTCCGAAGGTCGTACAAGCTCGGGGATGGTACCAATCGATCTGCAGGACCCAAATTAGTCCAGATGCAACCACTTTCCAAGTCTCTCCGACCTTCACAAAAAAAGTTATTCAAGAATATCTCTTTCTCCTATGTGCTTTCATCCCTAACCCTAACCCTAACCCTTCCGAAAGTCGGAGAAGCTCAAGGATGGTACCGATCGATGAGCGCTACCCCATTTAGTGGGGGTAGAGCCTACTTGCAAGTCTCTCCGACCTTCACAAAAAAAGTTATTCAAGAATATCTCTTTCTCCTATGTGCTTTCATCCCTAACCCTAACCCTAACCCTTCCGAAAGTCGGAGAAGCTCAAAGATGGTACCGATCGATGCGCGCTACCCCATTTAGTGGGGGTAGAGCCTACTTGCAAGTCTCTCCGACCTTCACAAAAAAAGTTATTCAAGAATATCTCCTCAGATTTGGGGGAATTTCGTCGGTCGACCTCTTTCGAAGGTCGTACAAGCTCGGGGATGGTACCAATCGATCCGCAGGACCCAAATTAGTCCAGATGCAACCACTTTCCAAGTCTCTCCGACCTTCACAAAAAAAGTTATTCAAGAATATCTCTTTCTCCTATGTGCTTTCATCCCTAACCCTAACCCTAACCCTTCCGAAAGTCGGAGAAGCTCAAGGATGGTACCGATCGATGCGCGCTACCCCATTTAGTGGGGGTAGAGCCTACTTGCAAGTCTCTCCGACCTTCACAAAAAAGGTTATTCAAGAATATCTCCTCAGATTTGGGGGAATTTCGTCGGTCGACCTCTTCCGAAGGTCGTACAAGCTCGGGGATGGTACCAATCGATCTGCAGGACCCAAATTAGTCCAGATGCAACCACTTTACAAGTCTCTCCGACCTTCACAAAAAAAGTTATTCAAGAATATCTCTTTCTCCTATGTGCTTTCATCCCTAACCCTAACCCTAACCCTTCCGAAAGTCGGAGAAGCTCAAGGATGGTACCGATCGATGCGCGCTACCCCATTTAGTGGGGGTAGAGCCTACTTGCAAGTCTCTCCGACCTTCACAAAAAAAGTTATTCAAGAATATCTCTTTCTCCTATGTGCTTTCATCCCTAACCCTAACCCTAACCCTTCCGAAAGTCGGAGAAGCTCAAGGATGGTACCGATCGATGCGCGCTACCCCATTTAGTGGGGGTAGAGCCTACTTGCAAGTCTCTCCGACCTTCACAAAAAAAGTTATTCAAGAATATCTCCTCAGATTTGGGGGAATTTCGTCGGTCGACCTCTTCCGAAGGTCGTACAAGCTCGGTGATGGTACCAATCGATCCGCAGGACCCAAATTAGTCCAGATGCAACCACTTTCCAAGTCTCTCCGACCTTCACAAAAAAAGTTATTCAAGAATATCTCTTTCTCCTATGTGCTTTCATCCCTAACCCTAACCCTAACCCTTCCGAAAGTCGGAGAAGCTCAAGGATGGTACCGATCGATGCGCGCTACCCCATTTAGTGGGGGTAGAGCCTACTTGCAAGTCTCTCCGACCTTCACAAAAAAAGTTATTCAAGAATATCTCCTCAGATTTGGGGGAATTTCGTCGGTCGACCTCTTCCGAAGGTCGTACAAGCTCGGGGATGGTACCAATCGATCTGCAGGACCCAAATTAGTCCAGATGCAACCACTTTCCAAGTCTCTCCGACCTTCACAAAAAAAGTTATTCAAGAATATCTCTTTCTCCTATGTGCTTTCATCCCTAACCCTAACCCTAACCCTTCCGAAAGTCGGAGAAGCTCAAGGATGGTACCGATCGATGCGCACTACCCCATTTAGTGGGGGTACAGCCTACTTGCAAGTCTCTCCGACCTTCACAAAAAAAGTTATTCAAGAATATCTCTTTCTCCTATGTGCTTTCATCCCTAACCCTAACCCTAACCCTTCCGAAAGTCGGAGAAGCTCAAGGATGGTACTGATCGATGCGCGCTACCCCATTTAGTGGGGGTAGAGCCTACTTGCAAGTCTCTCCGACCTTCACAAAAAAAGTTATTCAAGAATATCTCCTCAGATTTGGGGGAATTTCGTCGGTCGACCTCTTCCGAAGGTCGTACAAGCTCGGGGATGGTACCAATCGATCCGCAGGACCCAAATTAGTCCAGATGCAACCACTTTTCAAGTCTCTCCGACCTTCACAAAAAAAGTTATTCAAGAATATCTCTTTCTCCTATGTGCTTTCATCCCTAACCCTAACCCTTCCGAAAGTCGGAGAAGCTCAAGGATGGTACCGATCGATGCGCGCTACCCCATTTAGTGGGGGTAGAGCCTACTTGCAAGTCTCTCCGACCTTCACAAAAAAAGTTATTCAAGAATATCTCTTTCTCCTATGTGCTTTCATCCCTAACCCTAACCCTAACCCTTCCGAAAGTCGGAGAAGCTCAAGGATGGTACCGATCGATGTGCGCTACCCCATTTAGTGGGGGTAGAGCCTACTTGCAAGTCTCTCCGACCTTCACAAAAAAAGTTATTCAAGAATATCTCCTCAGATTTGGGGGAATTTCGTCGGTCGACCTCTTCCGAAGGTCGTACAAGCTCAGGGATGGTACCAATCGATCCGCAGGACCCAAATTAGTCCAGATGCAACCACTTTCCAAGTCTCTCCGACCTTCACAAAAAAAGTTATTCAAGAATATCTCTTTCTCCTATGTGCTTTCATCCCTAACCCTAACCCTAACCCTTCCGAAAGTCGGAGAAGCTCAGGGATGGTACCGATCGATGCGCGCTACCCCATTTAGTGGGGGTAGAGCCTACTTGCAAGTCTCTCCGACCTTCACAAAAAAAGTTATTCAAGAATATCTCTTTCTCCTATGTGCTTTCATCCCTAACCCTAACCCTTCCGAAAGTCGGAGAAGCTCAAGGATGGTACCGATCGATGCGCGCTACCCCATTTAGTGGGGGTAGAGCCTACTTGCAAGTCTCTCCGACCTTCACAAAAAAAGTTATTCAAGAATATCTCTTTCTCCTATGTGCTTTCATCCCTAACCCTAACCCTAACCCTTCCGAAAGTCGGAGAAGCTCAAGGATGGTACCGATCGATGCGCGCTACCCCATTTAGTGGGGGTACAGCCTACTTGCAAGTCTCTCCGACCTTCACAAAAAAAGTTATTCAAGAATATCTCCTCAGATTTGGGGGAATTTCGTCGGTCGACCTCTTCCGAAGGTCGTACAAGCTCAGGGATGGTACCAATCGATCCGCAGGACCCAAATTAGTCCAGATGCAACCACTTTCCAAGTCTCTCCGACCTTCACAAAAAAAGTTATTCAAGAATATCTCTTTCTCCTATGTGCTTTCATCCCTAACCCTAACCCTAACCCTTCCGAAAGTCGGAGAAGCTCAGGGATGGTACCGATCGATGCGCGCTACCCCATTTAGTGGGGGTAGAGCCTACTTGCAAGTCTCTCCGACCTTCACAAAAAAAGTTATTCAAGAATATCTCCTCAGATTTGGGGGAATTTCGTCGGTCGACCTCTTCCGAAGGTCGTACAAGCTCGGGGATGGTACCAATCGATCTGCAGGACCCAAATTAGTCCAGATGCAACCACTTTCCAAGTCTCTCCGACCTTCACAAAAAAAGTTATTCAAGAATATCTCTTTCTCCTATGTGCTTTCATCCCTAACCCTAACCCTAACCCTTCCGAAAGTCGGAGAAGCTCAAGGATGGTACCGATCGATGAGCGCTACCCCATTTAGTGGGGGTAGAGCCTACTTGCAAGTCTCTCCGACCTTCACAAAAAAAGTTATTCAAGAATATCTCTTTCTCCTATGTGCTTTCATCCCTAACCCTAACCCTAACCCTTCCGAAAGTCGGAGAAGCTCAAGGATGGTACCGATCGATGCGCGCTACCCCATTTAGTGGGGGTAGAGCCTACTTGCAAGTCTCTCCGACCTTCACAAAAAAAGTTATTCAAGAATATCTCCTCAGATTTGGGGGAATTTCGTCGGTCGACCTCTTTCGAAGGTCGTACAAGCTCGGGGATGGTACCAATCGATCCGCAGGACCCAAATTAGTCCAGATGCAACCACTTTCCAAGTCTCTCCGACCTTCACAAAAAAAGTTATTCAAGAATATCTCTTTCTCCTATGTGCTTTCATCCCTAACCCTAACCCTAACCCTTCCGAAAGTCGGAGAAGCTCAAGGATGGTACCGATCGATGCGCGCTACCCCATTTAGTGGGGGTAGAGCCTACTTGCAAGTCTCTCCGACCTTCACAAAAAAAGTTATTCAAGAATATCTCCTCAGATTTGGGGGAATTTCGTCGATCGACCTCTTCCGAAGGTCGTACAAGCTCGGGGATGGTACCAATCGATCTGCAGGACCCAAATTAGTCCAGATGCAACCACTTTCCAAGTCTCTCCGACCTTCACAAAAAAAGTTATTCAAGAATATCTCTTTCTCCTATGTGCTTTCATCCCTAACCCTAACCCTAACCCTTCCGAAAGTCGGAGAAGCTCAAAGATGGTACCGATCGATGCGCACTACCCCATTTAGTGGGGGTACAGCCTACTTGCAAGTCTCTCCGACCTTCACAAAAAAAGTTATTCAAGAATATCTCTTTCTCCTATGTGCTTTCATCCCTAACCCTAACCCTAACCCTTCCGAAAGTCGGAGAAGCTCAAGGATGGTACTGATCGATGCGCGCTACCCCATTTAGTGGGGGTAGAGCCTACTTGCAAGTCTCTCCGACCTTCACAAAAAAAGTTATTCAAGAATATCTCCTCAGATTTGGGGGAATTTCGTCGGTCGACCTCTTCCGAAGGTCGTACAAGCTCGGGGATGGTACCAATCGATCCGCAGGACCCAAATTAGTCCAGATGCAACCACTTTACAAGTCTCTCCGACCTTCACAAAAAAAGTTATTCAAGAATATCTCTTTCTCCTATGTGCTTTCATCCCTAACCCTAACCCTAACCCTTCCGAAAGTCGGAGAAGCTCAAGGATGGTACCGATCGATGCGCGCTACCCCATTTAGTGGGGGTAGAGCCTACTTGCAAGTCTCTCCGACCTTCACAAAAAAAGTTATTCAAGAATATCTCTTTCTCCTATGTGCTTTCATCCCTAACCCTAACCCTAACCCTTCCGAAAGTCGGAGAAGCTCAAGGATGGTACCGATCGATGCGCGCTACCCCATTTAGTGGGGGTAGAGCCTACTTGCAAGTCTCTCCGACCTTCACAAAAAAAGTTATTCAAGAATATCTCCTCAGATTTGGGGGAATTTCGTCGGTCGACCTCTTCCGAAGGTCGTACAAGCTCGGGGATGGTACCAATCGATCTGCAGGACCCAAATTAGTCCAGATGCAACCACTTTCCAAGTCTCTCCGACCTTCACAAAAAAAGTTATTCAAGAATATCTCTTTCTCCTATGTGCTTTCATCCCTAACCCTAACCCTAACCCTTCCGAAAGTCGGAGAAGCTCAAGGATGGTACCGATCGATGAGCGCTACCCCATTTAGTGGGGGTAGAGCCTACTTGCAAGTCTCTCCGACCTTCACAAAAAAAGTTATTCAAGAATATCTCTTTCTCCTATGTGCTTTCATCCCTAACCCTAACCCTAACCCTTCCGAAAGTCGGAGAAGCTCAAGGATGGTACCGATCGATGCGCGCTACCCCATTTAGTGGGGGTAGAGCCTACTTGCAAGTCTCTCCGACCTTCACAAAAAAAGTTATTCAAGAATATCTCCTCAGATTTGGGGGAATTTCGTCGGTCGACCTCTTCCGAAGGTCGTACAAGCTCGGGGATGGTACCAATCGATCCGCAGGACCCAAATTAGTCCAGATGCAACCACTTTCCAAGTCTCTCCGACCTTCACAAAAAAAGTTATTCAAGAATATCTCTTTCTCCTATGTGCTTTCATCCCTAACCCTAACCCTAACCCTTCCGAAAGTCGGAGAAGCTCAAGGATGGTACCGATCGATGCGCGCTACCCCATTTAGTGGGGGTAGAGCCTACTTGCAAGTCTCTCCGACCTTCACAAAAAAAGTTATTCAAGAATATCTCCTCAGATTTGGGGGAATTTCGTCGGTCGACCTCTTCCGAAGGTCGTACAAGCTCGGGGATGGTACCAATCGATCTGCAGGACCCAAATTAGTCCAGATGCAACCACTTTCCAAGTCTCTCCGACCTTCACAAAAAAAGTTATTCAAGAATATCTCTTTCTCCTATGTGCTTTCATCCCTAACCCTAACCCTAACCCTTCCGAAAGTCGGAGAAGCTCAAGGATGGTACTGATCGATGCGCGCTACCCCATTTAGTGGGGGTAGAGCCTACTTGCAAGTCTCTCCGACCTTCACAAAAAAAGTTATTCAAGAATATCTCCTCAGATTTGGGGGAATTTCGTCGGTCGACCTCTTCCGAAGGTCGTACAAGCTCGGGGATGGTACCAATCGATCTGCAGGACCCAAATTAGTCCAGATGCAACCACTTTCCAAGTCTCTCCGACCTTCACAAAAAAAGTTATTCAAGAATATCTCTTTCTCCTATGTGCTTTCATCCCTAACCCTAACCCTAACCCTTCCGAAAGTCGGAGAAGCTCAAGGATGGTACCGATCGATGAGCGCTACCCCATTTAGTGGGGGTAGAGCCTACTTGCAAGTCTCTCCGACCTTCACAAAAAAAGTTATTCAAGAATATCTCTTTCTCCTATGTGCTTTCATCCCTAACCCTAACCCTAACCCTTCCGAAAGTCGGAGAAGCTCAAGGATGGTACCGATCGATGCGCGCTACCCCATTTAGTGGGGGTAGAGCCTACTTGCAAGTCTCTCCGACCTTCACAAAAAAAGTTATTCAAGAATATCTCCTCAGATTTGGGGGAATTTCGTCGGTCGACCTCTTCCGAAGGTCGTACAAGCTCGGGGATGGTACCAATCGATCCGCAGGACCCAAATTAGTCCAGATGCAACCACTTTCCAAGTCTCTCCGACCTTCACAAAAAAAGTTATTCAAGAATATCTCTTTCTCCTATGTGCTTTCATCCCTAACCCTAACCCTAACCCTTCCGAAAGTCGGAGAAGCTCAAGGATGGTACCGATCGATGCGCGCTACCCCATTTAGTGGGGGTAGAGCCTACTTGCAAGTCTCTCCGACCTTCACAAAAAAAGTTATTCAAGAATATCTCCTCAGATTTGGGGGAATTTCGTCGGTCGACCTCTTCCGAAGGTCGTACAAGCTCGGGGATGGTACCAATCGATCTGCAGGACCCAAATTAGTCCAGATGCAACCACTTTCCAAGTCTCTCCGACCTTCACAAAAAAAGTTATTCAAGAATATCTCTTTCTCCTATGTGCTTTCATCCCTAACCCTAACCCTAACCCTTCCGAAAGTCGGAGAAGCTCAAGGATGGTACCGATCGATGCGCACTACCCCATTTAGTGGGGGTAGAGCCTACTTGCAAGTCTCTCCGACCTTCACAAAAAAAGTTATTCAAGAATATCTCTTTCTCCTATGTGCTTTCATCCCTAACCCTAACCCTTCCGAAAGTCGGAGAAGCTCAAGGATGGTACCGATCGATGCGCGCTACCCCATTTAGTGGGGGTAGAGCCTACTTGCAAGTCTCTCCGACCTTCACAAAAAAAGTTATTCAAGAATATCTCCTCAGATTTGGGGGAATTTCGTCGGTCGACCTCTTCCGAAGGTCGTACAAGCTCGGGGATGGTACCAATCGATCCGCAGGACCCAAATTAGTCCAGATGCAACCACTTTCCAAGTCTCTCCGACCTTCACAAAAAAAGTTATTCAAGAATATCTCTTTCTCCTATGTGCTTTCATCCCTAACCCTAACCCTAACCCTTCCGAAAGTCGGAGAAGCTCAAGGATGGTACCGATCGATGAGCGCTACCCCATTTAGTGGGGGTAGAGCCTACTTGCAAGTCTCTCCGACCTTCACAAAAAAAGTTATTCAAGAATATCTCTTTCTCCTATGTGCTTTCATCCCTAACCCTAACCCTAACCCTTCCGAAAGTCGGAGAAGCTCAAGGATGGTACCGATCGATGCGCGCTACCCCATTTAGTGGGGGTAGAGCCTACTTGCAAGTCTCTCCGACCTTCACAAAAAAAGTTATTCAAGAATATCTCCTCAGATTTGGGGGAATTTCGTCGGTCGACCTCTTCCGAAGGTCGTACAAGCTCAGGGATGGTACCAATCGATCCGCAGGACCCAAATTAGTCCAGATGCAACCACTTTCCAAGTCTCTCCGACCTTTACAAAAAAAGTTATTCAAGAATATCTCTTTCTCCTATGTGCTTTCATCCCTAACCCTAACCCTAACCCTTCCGAAAGTCGGAGAAGCTCAAGGATGGTACCGATCGATGCGCGCTACCCCATTTAGTGGGGGTAGAGCCTACTTGCAAGTCTCTCCGACCTTCACAAAAAAAGTTATTCAAGAATATCTCCTCAGATTTGGGGGAATTTCGTCGGTCGACCTCTTCCGAAGGTCGTACAAGCTCGGGGATGGTACCAATCGATCTGCAGGACCCAAATTAGTCCAGATGCAACCACTTTCCAAGTCTCTCCGACCTTCACAAAAAAAGTTATTCAAGAATATCTCTTTCTCCTATGTGCTTTCATCCCTAACCCTAACCCTAACCCTTCCGAAAGTCGGAGAAGCTCAAGGATGGTACCAATCGATGCGCACTACCCCATTTAGTGGGGGTAGAGCCTACTTGCAAGTCTCTCCGACCTTCACAAAAAAAGTTATTCAAGAATATCTCTTTCTCCTATGTGCTTTCATCCCTAACCCTAACCCTAACCCTTCCGAAAGTCGGAGAAGCTCAAGGATGGTACCGATCGATGCGCGCTACCCCATTTAGTGGGGGTAGAGCCTACTTGCAAGTCTCTCCGACCTTCACAAAAAAAGTTATTCAAGAATATCTCCTCAGATTTGGGGGAATTTCGTCGGTCGACCTCTTCCGAAGGTCGTACAAGCTCGGGGATGGTACCAATCGATCCGCAGGACCCAAATTAGTCCAGATGCAACCACTTTCCAAGTCTCTCCGACCTTCACAAAAAAAGTTATTCAAGAATATCTCTTTCTCCTATGTGCTTTCATCCCTAACCCTAACCCTAACCCTTCCGAAAGTCGGAGAAGCTCAAGGATGGTACCGATCGATGAGCGCTACCCCATTTAGTGGGGGTAGAGCCTACTTGCAAGTCTCTCCGACCTTCACAAAAAAAGTTATTCAAGAATATCTCTTTCTCCTATGTGCTTTCATCCCTAACCCTAACCCTAACCCTTCCGAAAGTCGGAGAAGCTCAAGGATGGTACCGATCGATGCGCGCTACCCCATTTAGTGGGGGTAGAGCCTACTTGCAAGTCTCTCCGACCTTCACAAAAAAAGTTATTCAAGAATATCTCCTCAGATTTGGGGGAATTTCGTCGGTCGACCTCTTCCGAAGGTCGTACAAGCTCGGGGATGGTACCAATCGATCTGCAGGACCCAAATTAGTCCAGATGCAACCACTTTCCAAGTCTCTCCGACCTTCACAAAAAAAGTTATTCAAGAATATCTCTTTCTCCTATGTGCTTTCATCCCTAACCCTAACCCTAACCCTTCCGAAAGTCGGAGAAGCTCAAGGATGGTACCGATCGATGCGTGCTACCCCATTTAGTGGGGGTAGAGCCTACTTGCAAGTCTCTCCGACCTTCACAAAAAAAGTTATTCAAGAATATCTCCTCAGATTTGGGGGAATTTCGTCGGTCGACCTCTTCCGAAGGTCGTACAAGCTCGGGGATGGTACCAATCGATCTGCAGGACCCAAATTAGTCCAGATGCAACCACTTTCCAACTCTCTCCGACCTTCACAAAAAAAGTTATTCAAGAATATCTCTTTCTCCTATGTGTTTTCATCCCTAACCCTAACCCTAACCCTTCCGAAAGTCGGAGAAGCTCAAGGATGGTACCGATCGATGCGCACTACCCCATTTAGTGGGGGTACAGCCTACTTGCAAGTCTCTCCGACCTTCACAAAAAAAGTTATTCAAGAATATCTCTTTCTCCTATGTGCTTTCATCCCTAACCCTAACCCTAACCCTTCCGAAAGTCGGAGAAGCTCAAGGATGGTACCGATCGATGCGCGCTACCCCATTTAGTGGGGGTAGAGCCTACTTGCAAGTCTCTCCGACCTTCACAAAAAAAGTTATTCAAGAATATCTCCTCAGATTTGGGGGAATTTCGTCGGTCGACCTCTTCCGAAGGTCGTACAAGCTCGGGGATGGTACCAATCGATCTGCAGGACCCAAATTAGTCCAGATGCAACCACTTTCCAAGTCTCTCCGACCTTCACAAAAAAAGTTATTCAAGAATATCTCTTTCTCCTATGTGCTTTCATCCCTAACCCTAACCCTAACCCTTCCGAAAGTCGGAGAAGCTCAAGGATGGTACCGATCGATGCGCACTACCCCATTTAGTGGGGGTACAGCCTACTTGCAAGTCTCTCCGACCTTCACAAAAAAAGTTATTCAAGAATATCTCTTTCTCCTATGTGCTTTCATCCCTAACCCTAACCCTAACCCTTCCGAAAGTCGGAGAAGCTCAAGAATGGTACCGATCGATGCGCGCTACCCCATTTAGTGGGGGTAGAGCCTACTTGCAAGTCTCTCCGACCTTCACAAAAAAAGTTATTCAAGAATATCTCCTCAGATTTGGGGGAATTTCGTCGGTCGACCTCTTTCGAAGGTCGTACAAGCTCGGGGATGGTACCAATCGATCCGCAGGACCCAAATTAGTCCAGATGCAACCACTTTCCAAGTCTCTCCGACCTTCACAAAAAAAGTTATTCAAGAATATCTCTTTCTCCTATGTGCTTTCATCCCTAACCCTAACCCTTCCGAAAGTCGGAGAAGCTCAAGGATGGTACCGATCGATGCGCGCTACCCCATTTAGTGGGGGTAGAGCCTACTTGCAAGTCTCTCCAACCTTCACAAAAAAAGTTATTCAAGAATATCTCTTTCTCCTATGTGCTTTCATCCCTAACCCTAACCCTAACCCTTCCGAAAGTCGGAGAAGCTCAAGGATGGTACCGATCGATGCGCGCTACCCCATTTAGTGGGGGTAGAGCCTACTTGCAAGTCTCTCCGACCTTCAAAAAAAAAGTTATTCAAGAATATCTCCTCAGATTTGGGGGAATTTCGTCGGTCGACCTCTTCCGAAGGTCGTACAAGCTCAGGGATGGTACCAATCGATCCGCAGGACCCAAATTAGTCCAGATGCAACCACTTTCCAAGTCTCTCCGACCTTCACAAAAAAAGTTATTCAAGAATATCTCTTTCTCCTATGTGCTTTCATCCCTAACCCTAACCCTAACCCTTCCGAAAGTCGGAGAAGCTCAGGGATGGTACCGATCGATGCGCGCTACCCCATTTAGTGGGGGTAGAGCCTACTTGCAAGTCTCTCCGACCTTCACAAAAAAAGTTATTCAAGAATATCTCTTTCTCCTATGTGCTTTCATCCCTAACCCTAACCCTAACCCTTCCGAAAGTCGGAGAAGCTCAAGGATGGTACCGATCGATGCGCGCTACCCCATTTAGTGGGGGTAGAGCCTACTTGCAAGTCTCTCCGACCTTCACAAAAAAAGTTATTCAAGAATATCTCCTCAGATTTGGGGGAATTTCGTCGGTCGACCTCTTTCGAAGGTCGTACAAGCTCGGGGATGGTACCAATCGATCCGCAGGACCCAAATTAGTCCAGATGCAACCACTTTTCAAGTCTCTCCGACCTTCACAAAAAAAGTTATTCAAGAATATCTCTTTCTCCTATGTGCTTTCATCCCTAACCCTAACCCTTCCGAAAGTCGGAGAAGCTCAAGGATGGTACCGATCGATGCGCGCTACCCCATTTAGTGGGGGTAGAGCCTACTTGCAAGTCTCTCCAACCTTCACAAAAAAAGTTATTCAAGAATATCTCTTTCTCCTATGTGCTTTCATCCCTAACCCTAACCCTAACCCTTCCGAAAGTCGGAGAAGCTCAAGGATGGTACCGATCGATGCGCGCTACCCCATTTAGTGGGGGTAGAGCCTACTTGCAAGTCTCTCCGACCTTCACAAAAAAAGTTATTCAAGAATATCTCCTCAGATTTGGGGGAATTTCGTCGGTCGACCTCTTCCGAAGGTCGTACAAGCTCAGGGATGGTACCAATCGATCCGCAGGACCCAAATTAGTCCAGATGCAACCACTTTCCAAGTCTCTCCGACCTTCACAAAAAAAGTTATTCAAGAATATCTCTTTCTCCTATGTGCTTTCATCCCTAACCCTAACCCTAACCCTTCCGAAAGTCGGAGAAGCTCAGGGATGGTACCGATCGATGCGCGCTACCCCATTTAGTGGGGGTAGAGCCTACTTGCAAGTCTCTCCGACCTTCACAAAAAAAGTTATTCAAGAATATCTCTTTCTCCTATGTGCTTTCATCCCTAACCCTAACCCTAACCCTTCCGAAAGTCGGAGAAGCTCAAGGATGGTACCGATCGATGCGCGCTACCCCATTTAGTGGGGGTAGAGCCTACTTGCAAGTCTCTCCGACCTTCACAAAAAAAGTTATTCAAGAATATCTCCTCAGATTTGGGGGAATTTCGTCGGTCGACCTCTTCCGAAGGTCGTACAAGCTCGGGGATGGTACCAATCGATCCGCAGGACCCAAATTAGTCCAGATGCAACCACTTTCCAAGTCTCTCCGACCTTCACAAAAAAAGTTATTCAAGAATATCTCTTTCTCCTATGTGCTTTCATCCCTAACCCTAACCCTAACCCTTCCGAAAGTTGGAGAAGCTCAAGGATGGTACCGATCGATGCGCGCTACCCCATTTAGTGGGGGTAGAGCCTACTTGCAAGTCTCTCCGACCTTCACAAAAAAAGTTATTCAAGAATATCTCCTCAGATTTGGGGGAATTTCGTCGGTCGACCTCTTCCGAAGGTCGTACAAGCTCGGGGATGGTACCAATCGATCTGCAGGACCCAAATTAGTCCAGATGCAACCACTTTCCAAGTCTCTCCGACCTTCACAAAAAAAGTTATTCAAGAATATCTCTTTCTCCTATGTGCTTTCATCCCTAACCCTAACCCTTCCGAAAGTCGGAGAAGCTCAAGGATGGTACCGATCGATGCGCGCTACCCCATTTAGTGGGGGTAGAGCCTACTTGCAAGTCTCTCCGACCTTCACAAAAAAAGTTATTCAAGAATATCTCCTCAGATTTGGGGGAATTTCGTCGGTCGACCTCTTCCGAAGGTCGTACAAGCTCGGGAATGGTACCAATCGATCCGCAGGACCCAAATTAGTCCAGATGCAACCACTTTCCAAGTCTCTCCGACCTTCACAAAAAAAGTTATTCAAGAATATCTCTTTCTCCTATGTGCTTTCATCCCTAACCCTAACCCTTCCGAAAGTCGGAGAAGCTCAAGGATGGTACCGATCGATGCGCGCTACCCCATTTAGTGGGGGTAGAGCCTACTTGCAAGTCTCTCCGACCTTCACAAAAAAAGTTATTCAAGAATATCTCTTTCTCCTATGTGCTTTCATCCCTAACCCTAACCCTTCCGAAAGTCGGAGAAGCTCAAGGATGGTACCGATCGATGCGCGCTACCCCATTTAGTGGGGGTAGAGCCTACTTGCAAGTCTCTCCGACCTTCACAAAAAAAGTTATTCAAGAATATCTCCTCAGATTTGGGGGAATTTCGTCGGTCGACCTCTTCCGAAGGTCGTACAAGCTCAGGGATGGTACCAATCGATCCGCAGGACCCAAATTAGTCCAGATGCAACCACTTTCCAAGTCTCTCCGACCTTCACAAAAAAAGTTATTCAAGAATATCTCTTTCTCCTATGTGCTTTCATCCCTAACCCTAACCCTAACCCTTCCGAAAGTCGGAGAAGCTCAGGGATGGTACCGATCGATGCGCGCTACCCCATTTAGTGGGGGTAGAGCCTACTTGCAAGTCTCTCCGACCTTCACAAAAAAAGTTATTCAAGAATATCTCTTTCTCCTATGTGCTTTCATCCCTAACCCTAACCCTAACCCTTCCGAAAGTCGGAGAAGCTCAAGGATGGTACCGATCGATGCGCGCTACCCCATTTAGTGGGGGTAGAGCCTACTTGCAAGTCTCTCCGACCTTCACAAAAAAAGTTATTCAAGAATATCTCCTCAGATTTGGGGGAATTTCGTCGGTCGACCTCTTCCGAAGGTCGTACAAGCTCGGGGATGGTACCAATCGATCCGCAGGACCCAAATTAGTCCAGATGCAACCACTTTTCAAGTCTCTCCGACCTTCACAAAAAAAGTTATTCAAGAATATCTCTTTCTCCTATGTGCTTTCATCCCTAACCCTAACCCTAACCCTTCCGAAAGTCGGAGAAGCTCAAGGATGGTACCGATCGATGCGCGCTACCCCATTTAGTGGGGGTAAAGCCTACTTGCAAGTCTCTCCGACCTTCACAAAAAAAGTTATTCAAGAATATCTCCTCAGATTTGGGGGAATTTCGTCGGTCGACCTCTTCCGAAGGTCGTACAAGCTCGGGGATGGTACCAATCGATCTGCAGGACCCAAATTAGTCCAGATGCAACCACTTTCCAAGTCTCTCCGACCTTCACAAAAAAAGTTATTCAAGAATATCTCTTTCTCCTATGTGCTTTCATCCCTAACCCTAACCCTAACCCTTCCGAAAGTCGGAGAAGCTCAAGGATGGTACCGATCGATGCGCACTACCCCATTTAGTGGGGGTACAGCCTACTTGCAAGTCTCTCCGACCTTCACAAAAAAAGTTATTCAAGAATATCTCTTTCTCCTATGTGCTTTCATCCCTAACCCTAACCCTTCCGAAAGTCGGAGAAGCTCAAGGATGGTACCGATCGATGCGCGCTACCCCATTTAGTGGGGGTAGAGCCTACTTGCAAGTCTCTCCGACCTTCACAAAAAAAGTTATTCAAGAATATCTCCTCAGATTTGGGGGAATTTCGTCGGTCGACCTCTTCCGAAGGTCGTACAAGCTCGGGAATGGTACCAATCGATCCGCAGGACACAAATTAGTCCAGATGCAACCACTTTCCAAGTCTCTCCGACCTTCACAAAAAAAGTTATTCAAGAATATCTCTTTCTCCTATGTGCTTTCATCCCTAACCCTAACCCTTCCGAAAGTCGGAGAAGCTCAAAGATGGTACCGATCGATGCGCGCTACCCCATTTAGTGGGGGTAGAGCCTACTTGCAAGTCTCTCCGACCTTCACAAAAAAAGTTATTCAAGAATATCTCTTTCTCCTATGTGCTTTCATCCCTAACCCTAACCCTTCCGAAAGTCGGAGAAGCTCAAGGATGGTACCGATCGATGCGCGCTACCCCATTTAGTGGGGGTAGAGCCTACTTGCAAGTCTCTCCGACCTTCACAAAAAAAGTTATTCAAGAATATCTCCTCAGATTTGGGGGAATTTCGTCGGTCGACCTCTTCCGAAGGTCGTACAAGCTCAGGGATGGTACCAATCGATCCGCAGGACCCAAATTAGTCCAGATGCAACCACTTTCCAAGTCTCTCCGACCTTCACAAAAAAAGTTATTCAAGAATATCTCTTTCTCCTATGTGCTTTCATCCCTAACCCTAACCCTAACCCTTCCGAAAGTCGGAGAAGCTCAGGGATGGTACCGATCGATGCGCGCTACCCCATTTAGTGGGGGTAGAGCCTACTTGCAAGTCTCTCCGACCTTCACAAAAAAAGTTATTCAAGAATATCTCTTTCTCCTATGTGCTTTCATCCCTAACCCTAACCCTAACCCTTCCGAAAGTCGGAGAAGCTCAAGGATGGTACCGATCGATGCGCGCTACCCCATTTAGTGGGGGTAGAGCCTACTTGCAAGTCTCTCCGACCTTCACAAAAAAAGTTATTCAAGAATATCTCCTCAGATTTGGGGGAATTTCGTCGGTCGACCTCTTCCGAAGGTCGTACAAGCTCGGGGATGGTACCAATCGATCCGCAGGACCCAAATTAGTCCAGATGCAACCACTTTTCAAGTCTCTCCGACCTTCACAAAAAAAGTTATTCAAGAATATCTCTTTCTCCTATGTGCTTTCATCCCTAACCCTAACCCTAACCCTTCCGAAAGTCGGAGAAGCTCAAGGATGGTACCGATCGATGCGCGCTACCCCATTTAGTGGGGGTAAAGCCTACTTGCAAGTCTCTCCGACCTTCACAAAAAAAGTTATTCAAGAATATCTCCTCAGATTTGGGGGAATTTCGTCGGTCGACCTCTTCCGAAGGTCGTACAAGCTCGGGGATGGTACCAATCGATCTGCAGGACCCAAATTAGTCCAGATGCAACCACTTTCCAAGTCTCTCCGACCTTCACAAAAAAAGTTATTCAAGAATATCTCTTTCTCCTATGTGCTTTCATCCCTAACCCTAACCCTAACCCTTCCGAAAGTCGGAGAAGCTCAAGGATGGTACCGATCGATGCGCATTACCCCATTTAGTGGGGGTAGAGCCTACTTGCAAGTCTCTCCGACCTTCACAAAAAAAGTTATTCCAGAATATCTCCTCAGATTTGGGGGAATTTCGTCGTTCGACCCCTTCCGAAGGTCGTACAAGCTCGGGGATGGTACCAATCGATCTGCAGGACCCAAATTAGTCCAGACGCAACCACTTTCCAAGTCTCTCCGACCTTCACAAAAAAAGTTATTCAAGAATATCTCCTTCTCCTATGCGCTTTTATCCCTAACCCCAACCCTAACTCTTCCGAAAGTCGGAGAAGCTCAAGGATGGTACCGATCGATGTGCATTACCCCATTTAGTGGGGGTAGAGCCTACTTGCAAGTCTCTCCGACCTTCACAAAAAAAGTTATTCAAGAATATCTCCTCAGATTTGGGGGAATTTCGTCGGTCGACCTCTTCCGAAGGTCGTACAAGCTCGGGGATGGTACCAATCGATCTGCAGGACCCAAATTAGTCCAGATGCAACCACTTTCCAAGTCTCTCCGACCTTCACAAAAAAAGTTATTCAAGAATATCTCTTTCTCCTATGTGCTTTCATCCCTAACCCTAACCCTTCCGAAAGTCGGAGAAGCTCAAGGATGGTACCGATCGATGCGCGCTACCCCATTTAGTGGGGGTAGAGCCTACTTGCAAGTCTCTCCGACCTTCACAAAAAAAGTTATTCAAGAATATCTCTTTCTCCTATGTGCTTTCATCCCTAACCCTAACCCTAACCCTTCCGAAAGTCGGAGAAGCTCAAGGATGGTACCGATCGATGCGCGCTACCCCATTTAGTGGGGGTAGAGCCTACTTGCAAGTCTCTCCGACCTTCACAAAAAAAGTTATTCAAGAATATCTCCTCAGATTTGGGGGAATTTCGTCGGTCGACCTCTTCCGAAGGTCGTACAAGCTCAGGGATGGTACCAATCGATCCGCAGGACCCAAATTAGTCCAGATGCAACCACTTTCCAAGTCTCTCCGACCTTCACAAAAAAAGTTATTCAAGAATATCTCTTTCTCCTATGTGCTTTCATCCCTAACCCTAACCCTAACCCTTCCGAAAGTCGGAGAAGCTCAGGGATGGTACCGATCGATGCGCGCTACCCCATTTAGTGGGGGTAGAGCCTACTTGCAAGTCTCTCCGACCTTCACAAAAAAAGTTATTCAAGAATATCTCTTTCTCCTATGTGCTTTCATCCCTAACCCTAACCCTAACCCTTCCGAAAGTCGGAGAAGCTCAAGGATGGTACCGATCGATGTGCGCTACCCCATTTAGTGGGGGTAGAGCCTACTTGCAAGTCTCTCCGACCTTCACAAAAAAAGTTATTCAAGAATATCTCCTCAGATTTGGGGGAATTTCGTCGGTCGACCTCTTCCGAAGGTCGTACAAGCTCGGGGATGGTACCAATCGATCCGCAGGACCCAAATTAGTCCAGATGCAACCACTTTACAAGTCTCTCCGACCTTCACAAAAAAAGTTATTCAAGAATATCTCTTTCTCCTATGTGCTTTCATCCCTAACCCTAACCCTAACCCTTCCGAAAGTCGGAGAAGCTCAAGGATGGTACCGATCGATGCGCGTTACCCCATTTAGTGGGGGTAGAGCCTACTTGCAAGTCTCTCCGACCTTCACAAAAAAAGTTATTCAAGAATATCTCTTTCTCCTATGTGCTTTCATCCCTAACCCTAACCCTAACCCTTGCGAAAGTCGGAGAAGCTCAAGGATGGTACCGATCGATGCGCGCTACCCCATTTAGTGGGGGTAGAGCCTACTTGCAAGTCTCTCCGACCTTCACAAAAAAAGTTATTCAAGAATATCTCCTCAGATTTGGGGGAATTTCGTCGGTCGACCTCTTCCGAAGGTCGTACAAGCTCGGGGATGGTACCAATCGATCCGCAGGACCCAAATTAGTCCAGATGCAACCACTTTTCAAGTCTCTCCGACCTTCACAAAAAAAGTTATTCAAGAATATCTCTTTCTCCTATGTGCTTTCATCCCTAACCCTAACCCTAACCCTTCCGAAAGTCGGAGAAGCTCAAGGATGGTACCGATCGATGCGCGCTACCCCATTTAGTGGGGGTAAAGCCTACTTGCAAGTCTCTCCGACCTTCACAAAAAAAGTTATTCAAGAATATCTCCTCAGATTTGGGGGAATTTCGTCGGTCGACCTCTTCCGAAGGTCGTACAAGCTCGGGGATGGTACCAATCGATCTGCAGGACCCAAATTAGTCCAGATGCAACCACTTTCCAAGTCTCTCCGACCTTCACAAAAAAAGTTATTCAAGAATATCTCTTTCTCCTATGTGCTTTCATCCCTAACCCTAACCCTAACCCTTCCGAAAGTCGGAGAAGCTCAAGGATGGTACCGATCGATGCGCATTACCCCATTTAGTGGGGGTAGAGCCTACTTGCAAGTCTCTCCGACCTTCACAAAAAAAGTTATTCCAGAATATCTCCTCAGATTTGGGGGAATTTCGTCGTTCGACCCCTTCCGAAGGTCGTACAAGCTCGGGGATGGTACCAATCGATCTGCAGGACCCAAATTAGTCCAGACGCAACCACTTTCCAAGTCTCTCCGACCTTCACAAAAAAAGTTATTCAAGAATATCTCCTTCTCCTATGCGCTTTTATCCCTAACCCCAACCCTAACTCTTCCGAAAGTCGGAGAAGCTCAAGGATGGTACCGATCGATGTGCATTACCCCATTTAGTGGGGGTAGAGCCTACTTGCAAGTCTCTCCGACCTTCACAAAAAAAGTTATTCAAGAATATCTCCTCAGATTTGGGGGAATTTCGTCGGTCGACCTCTTCCGAAGGTCGTACAAGCTCGGGGATGGTACCAATCGATCCGCAGGACCCAAATTAGTCCAGATGCAACCACTTTACAAGTCTCTCCGACATTCACAAAAAAAGTTATTCAAGAATATCTCTTTCTCCTATGTGCTTTCATCCCTAACCCTAACCCTAACCCTTCCGAAAGTCGGAGAAGCTCAAAGATGGTACCGATCGATGTGCGTTACCCCATTTAGTGGGGGTAGAGCCTACTTGCAAGTCTCTCCGACCTTCACAAAAAAAGTTATTCAAGAATATCTCTTTCTCCTATGTGCTTTCATCCCTAACCCTAACCCTAACCCTTGCGAAAGTCGGAGAAGCTCAAGGATGGTACCGATCGATGCGCGCTACCCCATTTAGTGGGGGTAGAGCCTACTTGCAAGTCTCTCCGACCTTCACAAAAAAAGTTATTCAAGAATATCTCCTCAGATTTGGGGGAATTTCGTCGGTCGACCTCTTCCGAAGGTCGTACAAGCTCGGGGATGGTACCAATCGATCCGCAGGACCCAAATTAGTCCAGATGCAACCACTTTTCAAGTCTCTCCGACCTTCACAAAAAAAGTTATTCAAGAATATCTCTTTCTCCTATGTGCTTTCATCCCTAACCCTAACCCTAACCCTTCCGAAAGTCGGAGAAGCTCAAGGATGGTACCGATCGATGCGCGCTACCCCATTTAGTGGGGGTAAAGCCTACTTGCAAGTCTCTCCGACCTTCACAAAAAAAGTTATTCAAGAATATCTCCTCAGATTTGGGGGAATTTCGTCGGTCGACCTCTTCCGAAGGTCGTACAAGCTCGGGGATGGTACCAATCGATCTGCAGGACCCAAATTAGTCCAGATGCAACCACTTTCCAAGTCTCTCCGACCTTCACAAAAAAAGTTATTCAAGAATATCTCTTTCTCCTATGTGCTTTCATCCCTAACCCTAACCCTAACCCTTCCGAAAGTCGGAGAAGCTCAAGGATGGTACCGATCGATGCGCATTACCCCATTTAGTGGGGGTAGAGCCTACTTGCAAGTCTCTCCGACCTTCACAAAAAAAGTTATTCAAGAATATCTCTTTCTCCTATGTGCTTTCATCCCTAACCCTAACCCTTCCGAAAGTCGGAGAAGCTCAACGATGGTACCGATCGATGCGCGCTACCCCATTTAGTGGGGGTAGAGCCTACTTGCAAGTCTCTCCGACCTTCACAAAAAAAGTTATTCAAGAATATCTCTTTCTCCTATGTGCTTTCATCCCTAACCCTAACCCTTCCGAAAGTCGGAGAAGCTCAAGGATGGTACCGATCGATGCGCGCTACCCCATTTAGTGGGGGTAGAGCCTACTTGCAAGTCTCTCCGACCTTCACAAAAAAAGTTATTCAAGAATATCTCCTCAGATTTGGGGGAATTTCGTCGGTCGACCTCTTCCGAAGGTCGTACAAGCTCAGGGATGGTACCAATCGATCCGCAGGACCCAAATTAGTCCAGATGCAACCACTTTCCAAGTCTCTCCGACCTTCACAAAAAAAGTTATTCAAGAATATCTCTTTCTCCTATGTGCTTTCATCCCTAACCCTAACCCTAACCCTTCCGAAAGTCGGAGAAGCTCAGGGATGGTACCGATCGATGCGCGCTACCCCATTTAGTGGGGGTAGAGCCTACTTGCAAGTCTCTCCGACCTTCACAAAAAAAGTTATTCAAGAATATCTCTTTCTCCTATGTGCTTTCATCCCTAACCCTAACCCTAACCCTTCCGAAAGTCGGAGAAGCTCAAGGATGGTACCGATCGATGCGCGCTACCCCATTTAGTGGGGGTAGAGCCTACTTGCAAGTCTCTCCGACCTTCACAAAAAAAGTTATTCAAGAATATCTCCTCAGATTTGGGGGAATTTCGTCGGTCGACCTCTTCCGAAGGTCGTACAAGCTCGGGGATGGTACCAATCGATCCGCAGGACCCAAATTAGTCCAGATGCAACCACTTTTCAAGTCTCTCCGACCTTCACAAAAAAAGTTATTCAAGAATATCTCTTTCTCCTATGTGCTTTCATCCCTAACCCTAACCCTAACCCTTCCGAAAGTCGGAGAAGCTCAAGGATGGTACCGATCGATGCGCGCTACCCCATTTAGTGGGGGTAAAGCCTACTTGCAAGTCTCTCCGACCTTCACAAAAAAAGTTATTCAAGAATATCTCCTCAGATTTGGGGGAATTTCGTCGGTCGACCTCTTCCGAAGGTCGTACAAGCTCGGGGATGGTACCAATCGATCTGCAGGACCCAAATTAGTCCAGATGCAACCACTTTCCAAGTCTCTCCGACCTTCACAAAAAAAGTTATTCAAGAATATCTCTTTCTCCTATGTGCTTTCATCCCTAACCCTAACCCTAACCCTTCCGAAAGTCGGAGAAGCTCAAGGATGGTACCGATCGATGCGCATTACCCCATTTAGTGGGGGTAGAGCCTACTTGCAAGTCTCTCCGACCTTCACAAAAAAAGTTATTCCAGAATATCTCCTCAGATTTGGGGGAATTTCGTCGTTCGACCCCTTCCGAAGGTCGTACAAGCTCGGGGATGGTACCAATCGATCTGCAGGACCCAAATTAGTCCAGACGCAACCACTTTCCAAGTCTCTCCGACCTTCACAAAAAAAGTTATTCAAGAATATCTCCTTCTCCTATGCGCTTTTATCCCTAACCCCAACCCTAACTCTTCCGAAAGTCGGAGAAGCTCAAGGATGGTACCGATCGATGTGCATTACCCCATTTAGTGGGGGTAGAGCCTACTTGCAAGTCTCTCCGACCTTCACAAAAAAAGTTATTCAAGAATATCTCCTCAGATTTGGGGGAATTTCGTCGGTCGACCTCTTCCGAAGGTCGTACAAGCTCGGGGATGGTACCAATCGATCTGCAGGACCCAAATTAGTCCAGATGCAACCACTTTCCAAGTCTCTCCGACCTTCACAAAAAAAGTTATTCAAGAATATCTCTTTCTCCTATGTGCTTTCATCCCTAACCCTAACCCTTCCGAAAGTCGGAGAAGCTCAAGGATGGTACCGATCGATGCGCGCTACCCCATTTAGTGGGGGTAGAGCCTACTTGCAAGTCTCTCCGACCTTCACAAAAAAAGTTATTCAAGAATATCTCTTTCTCCTATGTGCTTTCATCCCTAACCCTAACCCTAACCCTTCCGAAAGTCGGAGAAGCTCAAGGATGGTACCGATCGATGCGCGCTACCCCATTTAGTGGGGGTAGAGCCTACTTGCAAGTCTCTCCGACCTTCACAAAAAAAGTTATTCAAGAATATCTCCTCAGATTTGGGGGAATTTCGTCGGTCGACCTCTTCCGAAGGTCGTACAAGCTCAGGGATGGTACCAATCGATCCGCAGGACCCAAATTAGTCCAGATGCAACCACTTTCCAAGTCTCTCCGACCTTCACAAAAAAAGTTATTCAAGAATATCTCTTTCTCCTATGTGCTTTCATCCCTAACCCTAACCCTAACCCTTCCGAAAGTCGGAGAAGCTCAGGGATGGTACCGATCGATGCGCGCTACCCCATTTAGTGGGGGTAGAGCCTACTTGCAAGTCTCTCCGACCTTCACAAAAAAAGTTATTCAAGAATATCTCTTTCTCCTATGTGCTTTCATCCCTAACCCTAACCCTAACCCTTCCGAAAGTCGGAGAAGCTCAAGGATGGTACCGATCGATGTGCGCTACCCCATTTAGTGGGGGTAGAGCCTACTTGCAAGTCTCTCCGACCTTCACAAAAAAAGTTATTCAAGAATATCTCCTCAGATTTGGGGGAATTTCGTCGGTCGACCTCTTCCGAAGGTCGTACAAGCTCGGGGATGGTACCAATCGATCTGCAGGACCCAAATTAGTCCAGATGCAACCACTTTCCAAGTCTCTCCGACCTTCACAAAAAAAGTTATTCAAGAATATCTCTTTCTCCTATGTGCTTTCATCCCTAACCCTAACCCTAACCCTTCCGAAAGTCGGAGAAGCTCAAGGATGGTACCGATCGATGCGCATTACCCCATTTAGTGGGGGTAGAGCCTACTTGCAAGTCTCTCCGACCTTCACAAAAAAAGTTATTCCAGAATATCTCCTCAGATTTGGGGGAATTTCGTCGTTCGACCCCTTCCGAAGGTCGTACAAGCTCGGGGATGGTACCAATCGATCTGCAGGACCCAAATTAGTCCAGACGCAACCACTTTCCAAGTCTCTCCGACCTTCACAAAAAAAGTTATTCAAGAATATCTCCTTCTCCTATGCGCTTTTATCCCTAACCCCAACCCTAACTCTTCCGAAAGTCGGAGAAGCTCAAGGATGGTACCGATCGATGTGCATTACCCCATTTAGTGGGGGTAGAGCCTACTTGCAAGTCTCTCCGACCTTCACAAAAAAAGTTATTCAAGAATATCTCCTCAGATTTGGGGGAATTTCGTCGGTCGACCTCTTCCGAAGGTCGTACAAGCTCGGGGATGGTACCAATCGATCCGCAGGACCCAAATTAGTCCAGATGCAACCACTTTACAAGTCTCTCCGACATTCACAAAAAAAGTTATTCAAGAATATCTCTTTCTCCTATGTGCTTTCATCCCTAACCCTAACCCTAACCCTTCCGAAAGTCGGAGAAGCTCAAAGATGGTACCGATCGATGTGCGTTACCCCATTTAGTGGGGGTAGAGCCTACTTGCAAGTCTCTCCGACCTTCACAAAAAAAGTTATTCAAGAATATCTCTTTCTCCTATGTGCTTTCATCCCTAACCCTAACCCTAACCCTTGCGAAAGTCGGAGAAGCTCAAGGATGGTACCGATCGATGCGCGCTACCCCATTTAGTGGGGGTAGAGCCTACTTGCAAGTCTCTCCGACCTTCACAAAAAAAGTTATTCAAGAATATCTCCTCAGATTTGGGGGAATTTCGTCGGTCGACCTCTTCCGAAGGTCGTACAAGCTCGGGGATGGTACCAATCGATCCGCAGGACCCAAATTAGTCCAGATGCAACCACTTTTCAAGTCTCTCCGACCTTCACAAAAAAAGTTATTCAAGAATATCTCTTTCTCCTATGTGCTTTCATCCCTAACCCTAACCCTAACCCTTCCGAAAGTCGGAGAAGCTCAAGGATGGTACCGATCGATGCGCGCTACCCCATTTAGTGGGGGTAAAGCCTACTTGCAAGTCTCTCCGACCTTCACAAAAAAAGTTATTCAAGAATATCTCCTCAGATTTGGGGGAATTTCGTCGGTCGACCTCTTCCGAAGGTCGTACAAGCTCGGGGATGGTACCAATCGATCTGCAGGACCCAAATTAGTCCAGATGCAACCACTTTCCAAGTCTCTCCGACCTTCACAAAAAAAGTTATTCAAGAATATCTCTTTCTCCTATGTGCTTTCATCCCTAACCCTAACCCTAACCCTTCCGAAAGTCGGAGAAGCTCAAGGATGGTACCGATCGATGCGCATTACCCCATTTAGTGGGGGTAGAGCCTACTTGCAAGTCTCTCCGACCTTCACAAAAAAAGTTATTCAAGAATATCTCTTTCTCCTATGTGCTTTCATCCCTAACCCTAACCCTTCCGAAAGTCGGAGAAGCTCAACGATGGTACCGATCGATGCGCGCTACCCCATTTAGTGGGGGTAGAGCCTACTTGCAAGTCTCTCCGACCTTCACAAAAAAAGTTATTCAAGAATATCTCTTTCTCCTATGTGCTTTCATCCCTAACCCTAACCCTAACCCTTCCGAAAGTCGGAGAAGCTCAAGGATGGTACCGATCGATGCGCGCTACCCCATTTAGTGGGGGTAGAGCCTACTTGCAAGTCTCTCCGACCTTCACAAAAAAAGTTATTCAAGAATATCTCCTCAGATTTGGGGGAATTTCGTCGGTCGACCTCTTCCGAAGGTCGTACAAGCTCGGGGATGGTACCAATCGATCTGCAGGACCCAAATTAGTCCAGATGCAACCACTTTCCAAGTCTCTCCGACCTTCACAAAAAAAGTTATTCAAGAATATCTCTTTCTCCTATGTGCTTTCATCCCTAACCCTAACCCTAACCCTTCCGAAAGTCGGAGAAGCTCAAGGATGGTACCGATCGATGCGCATTACCCCATTTAGTGGGGGTAGAGCCTACTTGCAAGTCTCTCCGACCTTCACAAAAAAAGTTATTCCAGAATATCTCCTCAGATTTGGGGGAATTTCGTCGTTCGACCCCTTCCGAAGGTCGTACAAGCTCGGGGATGGTACCAATCGATCTGCAGGACCCAAATTAGTCCAGACGCAACCACTTTCCAAGTCTCTCCGACCTTCACAAAAAAAGTTATTCAAGAATATCTCCTTCTCCTATGCGCTTTTATCCCTAACCCCAACCCTAACTCTTCCGAAAGTCGGAGAAGCTCAAGGATGGTACCGATCGATGTGCATTACCCCATTTAGTGGGGGTAGAGCCTACTTGCAAGTCTCTCCGACCTTCACAAAAAAAGTTATTCAAGAATATCTCCTCAGATTTGGGGGAATTTCGTCGGTCGACCTCTTCCGAAGGTCGTACAAGCTCGGGGATGGTACCAATCGATCCGCAGGACCCAAATTAGTCCAGATGCAACCACTTTACAAGTCTCTCCGACATTCACAAAAAAAGTTATTCAAGAATATCTCTTTCTCCTATGTGCTTTCATCCCTAACCCTAACCCTAACCCTTCCGAAAGTCGGAGAAGCTCAAAGATGGTACCGATCGATGTGCGTTACCCCATTTAGTGGGGGTAGAGCCTACTTGCAAGTCTCTCCGACCTTCACAAAAAAAGTTATTCAAGAATATCTCTTTCTCCTATGTGCTTTCATCCCTAACCCTAACCCTAACCCTTGCGAAAGTCGGAGAAGCTCAAGGATGGTACCGATCGATGCGCGCTACCCCATTTAGTGGGGGTAGAGCCTACTTGCAAGTCTCTCCGACCTTCACAAAAAAAGTTATTCAAGAATATCTCCTCAGATTTGGGGGAATTTCGTCGGTCGACCTCTTCCGAAGGTCGTACAAGCTCGGGGATGGTACCAATCGATCCGCAGGACCCAAATTAGTCCAGATGCAACCACTTTTCAAGTCTCTCCGACCTTCACAAAAAAAGTTATTCAAGAATATCTCTTTCTCCTATGTGCTTTCATCCCTAACCCTAACCCTAACCCTTCCGAAAGTCGGAGAAGCTCAAGGATGGTACCGATCGATGCGCGCTACCCCATTTAGTGGGGGTAAAGCCTACTTGCAAGTCTCTCCGACCTTCACAAAAAAAGTTATTCAAGAATATCTCCTCAGATTTGGGGGAATTTCGTCGGTCGACCTCTTCCGAAGGTCGTACAAGCTCGGGGATGGTACCAATCGATCTGCAGGACCCAAATTAGTCCAGATGCAACCACTTTCCAAGTCTCTCCGACCTTCACAAAAAAAGTTATTCAAGAATATCTCTTTCTCCTATGTGCTTTCATCCCTAACCCTAACCCTAACCCTTCCGAAAGTCGGAGAAGCTCAAGGATGGTACCGATCGATGCGCATTACCCCATTTAGTGGGGGTAGAGCCTACTTGCAAGTCTCTCCGACCTTCACAAAAAAAGTTATTCCAGAATATCTCCTCAGATTTGGGGGAATTTCGTCGTTCGACCCCTTCCGAAGGTCGTACAAGCTCGGGGATGGTACCAATCGATCTGCAGGACCCAAATTAGTCCAGACGCAACCACTTTCCAAGTCTCTCCGACCTTCACAAAAAAAGTTATTCAAGAATATCTCCTTCTCCTATGCGCTTTTATCCCTAACCCCAACCCTAACTCTTCCGAAAGTCGGAGAAGCTCAAGGATGGTACCGATCGATGTGCATTACCCCATTTAGTGGGGGTAGAGCCTACTTGCAAGTCTCTCCGACCTTCACAAAAAAAGTTATTCAAGAATATCTCCTCAGATTTGGGGGAATTTCGTCGGTCGACCTCTTCCGAAGGTCGTACAAGCTCGGGGATGGTACCAATCGATCTGCAGGACCCAAATTAGTCCAGATGCAACCACTTTCCAAGTCTCTCCGACCTTCACAAAAAAAGTTATTCAAGAATATCTCTTTCTCCTATGTGCTTTCATCCCTAACCCTAACCCTTCCGAAAGTCGGAGAAGCTCAAGGATGGTACCGATCGATGCGCGCTACCCCATTTAGTGGGGGTAGAGCCTACTTGCAAGTCTCTCCGACCTTCACAAAAAAAGTTATTCAAGAATATCTCTTTCTCCTATGTGCTTTCATCCCTAACCCTAACCCTAACCCTTCCGAAAGTCGGAGAAGCTCAAGGATGGTACCGATCGATGTGCGCTACCCCATTTAGTGGGGGTAGAGCCTACTTGCAAGTCTCTCCGACCTTCACAAAAAAAGTTATTCAAGAATATCTCCTCAGATTTGGGGGAATTTCGTCGGTCGACCTCTTCCGAAGGTCGTACAAGCTCGGGGATGGTACCAATCGATCCGCAGGACCCAAATTAGTCCAGATGCAACCACTTTACAAGTCTCTCCGACCTTCACAAAAAAAGTTATTCAAGAATATCTCTTTCTCCTATGTGCTTTCATCCCTAACCCTAACCCTAACCCTTCCGAAAGTCGGAGAAGCTCAAGGATGGTACCGATCGATGCGCGCTACCCCATTTAGTGGGGGTAGAGCCTACTTGCAAGTCTCTCCGACCTTCACAAAAAAAGTTATTCAAGAATATCTCTTTCTCCTATGTGCTTTCATCCCTAACCCTAACCCTAACCCTTCCGAAAGTCGGAGAAGCTCAGGGATGGTACCGATCGATGCGCGCTACCCCATTTAGTGGGGGTAGAGCCTACTTGCAAGTCTCTCCGACCTTCACAAAAAAAGTTATTCAAGAATATCTCTTTCTCCTATGTGCTTTCATCCCTAACCCTAACCCTAACCCTTCCGAAAGTCGGAGAAGCTCAAGGATGGTACCGATCGATGCGCGCTACCCCATTTAGTGGGGGTAGAGCCTACTTGCAAGTCTCTCCGACCTTCACAAAAAAAGTTATTCAAGAATATCTCCTCAGATTTGGGGGAATTTCGTCGGTCGACCTCTTCCGAAGGTCGTACAAGCTCAGGGATGGTACCAATCGATCCGCAGGACCCAAATTAGTCCAGATGCAACCACTTTCCAAGTCTCTCCGACCTTCACAAAAAAAGTTATTCAAGAATATCTCTTTCTCCTATGTGCTTTCATCCCTAACCCTAACCCTAACCCTTCCGAAAGTCGGAGAAGCTCAGGGATGGTACCGATCGATGTGCGCTACCCCATTTAGTGGGGGTAGAGCCTACTTGCAAGTCTCTCCGACCTTCACAAAAAAAGTTATTCAAGAATATCTCTTTCTCCTATGTGCTTTCATCCCTAACCCTAACCCTAACCCTTCCGAAAGTCGGAGAAGCTCAATGATGGTACCGATCGATGTGCGCTACCCCATTTAGTGGGGGTAGAGCCTACTTGCAAGTCTCTCCGACCTTCACAAAAAAAGTTATTCAAGAATATCTCCTCAGATTTGGGGGAATTTCGTCGGTCGACCTCTTCCGAAGGTCGTACAAGCTCGGGGATGGTACCAATCGATCCGCAGGACCCAAATTAGTCCAGATGCAACCACTTTACAAGTCTCTCCGACATTCACAAAAAAAGTTATTCAAGAATATCTCTTTCTCCTATGTGCTTTCATCCCTAACCCTAACCCTAACCCTTCCGAAAGTCGGAGAAGCTCAAAGATGGTACCGATCGATGTGCGTTACCCCATTTAGTGGGGGTAGAGCCTACTTGCAAGTCTCTCCGACCTTCACAAAAAAAGTTATTCAAGAATATCTCTTTCTCCTATGTGCTTTCATCCCTAACCCTAACCCTAACCCTTGCGAAAGTCGGAGAAGCTCAAGGATGGTACCGATCGATGCGCGCTACCCCATTTAGTGGGGGTAGAGCCTACTTGCAAGTCTCTCCGACCTTCACAAAAAAAGTTATTCAAGAATATCTCCTCAGATTTGGGGGAATTTCGTCGGTCGACCTCTTCCGAAGGTCGTACAAGCTCGGGGATGGTACCAATCGATCCGCAGGACCCAAATTAGTCCAGATGCAACCACTTTTCAAGTCTCTCCGACCTTCACAAAAAAAGTTATTCAAGAATATCTCTTTCTCCTATGTGCTTTCATCCCTAACCCTAACCCTAACCCTTCCGAAAGTCGGAGAAGCTCAAGGATGGTACCGATCGATGCGCGCTACCCCATTTAGTGGGGGTAAAGCCTACTTGCAAGTCTCTCCGACCTTCACAAAAAAAGTTATTCAAGAATATCTCCTCAGATTTGGGGGAATTTCGTCGGTCGACCTCTTCCGAAGGTCGTACAAGCTCGGGGATGGTACCAATCGATCTGCAGGACCCAAATTAGTCCAGAAGCAACCACTTTCCAAGTCTCTCCGACCTTCACAAAAAAAGTTATTCAAGAATATCTCTTTCTCCTATGTGCTTTCATCCCTAACCCTAACCCTAACCCTTCCGAAAGTCGGAGAAGCTCAAGGATGGTACCGATCGATGCGCATTACCCCATTTAGTGGGGGTAGAGCCTACTTGCAAGTCTCTCCGACCTTCACAAAAAAAGTTATTCCAGAATATCTCCTCAGATTTGGGGGAATTTCGTCGTTCGACCCCTTCCGAAGGTCGTACAAGCTCGGGGATGGTACCAATCGATCTGCAGGACCCAAATTAGTCCAGACGCAACCACTTTCCAAGTCTCTCCGACCTTCACAAAAAAAGTTATTCAAGAATATCTCCTTCTCCTATGCGCTTTTATCCCTAACCCCAACCCTAACTCTTCCGAAAGTCGGAGAAGCTCAAGGATGGTACCGATCGATGTGCATTACCCCATTTAGTGGGGGTAGAGCCTACTTGCAAGTCTCTCCGACCTTCACAAAAAAAGTTATTCAAGAATATCTCCTCAGATTTGGGGGAATTTCGTCGGTCGACCTCTTCCGAAGGTCGTACAAGCTCGGGGATGGTACCAATCGATCTGCAGGACCCAAATTAGTCCAGATGCAACCACTTTCCAAGTCTCTCCGACCTTCACAAAAAAAGTTATTCAAGAATATCTCTTTCTCCTATGTGCTTTCATCCCTAACCCTAACCCTTCCGAAAGTCGGAGAAGCTCAAGGATGGTACCGATAGATGCGCGCTACCCCATTTAGTGGGGGTAGAGCCTACTTGCAAGTCTCTCCGACCTTCACAAAAAAAGTTATTCAAGAATATCTCTTTCTCCTATGTGCTTTCATCCCTAACCCTAACCCTAACCCTTCCGAAAGTCGGAGAAGCTCAAGGATGGTACCGATCGATGTGCGCTACCCCATTTAGTGGGGGTAGAGCCTACTTGCAAGTCTCTCCGACCTTCACAAAAAAAGTTATTCAAGAATATCTCCTCAGATTTGGGGGAATTTCGTCGGTCGACCTCTTCCGAAGGTCGTACAAGCTCGGGGATGGTACCAATCGATCCGCAGGACCCAAATTAGTCCAGATGCAACCACTTTACAAGTCTCTCCGACCTTCACAAAAAAAGTTATTCAAGAATATCTCTTTCTCCTATGTGCTTTCATCCCTAACCCTAACCCTAACCCTTCCGAAAGTCGGAGAAGCTCAAGGATGGTACCGATCGATGCGCGCTACCCCATTTAGTGGGGGTAGAGCCTACTTGCAAGTCTCTCCGACCTTCACAAAAAAAGTTATTCAAGAATATCTCTTTCTCCTATGTGCTTTCATCCCTAACCCTAACCCTAACCCTTCCGAAAGTCGGAGAAGCTCAGGGATGGTACCGATCGATGCGCGCTACCCCATTTAGTGGGGGTAGAGCCTACTTGCAAGTCTCTCCGACCTTCACAAAAAAAGTTATTCAAGAATATCTCTTTCTCCTATGTGCTTTCATCCCTAACCCTAACCCTAACCCTTCCGAAAGTCGGAGAAGCTCAAGGATGGTACCGATCGATGCGCGCTACCCCATTTAGTGGGGGTAGAGCCTACTTGCAAGTCTCTCCGACCTTCACAAAAAAAGTTATTCAAGAATATCTCCTCAGATTTGGGGGAATTTCGTCGGTCGACCTCTTCCGAAGGTCGTACAAGCTCAGGGATGGTACCAATCGATCCGCAGGACCCAAATTAGTCCAGATGCAACCACTTTCCAAGTCTCTCCGACCTTCACAAAAAAAGTTATTCAAGAATATCTCTTTCTCCTATGTGCTTTCATCCCTAACCCTAACCCTTCCGAAAGTCGGAGAAGCTCAGGGATGGTACCGATCGATGTGCGCTACCCCATTTAGTGGGGGTAGAGCCTACTTGCAAGTCTCTCCGACCTTCACAAAAAAAGTTATTCAAGAATATCTCTTTCTCCTATGTGCTTTCATCCCTAACCCTAACCCTAACCCTTCCGAAAGTCGGAGAAGCTCAAGGATGGTACCGATCGATGTGCGCTACCCCATTTAGTGGGGGTAGAGCCTACTTGCAAGTCTCTCCGACCTTCACAAAAAAAGTTATTCAAGAATATCTCCTCAGATTTGGGGGAATTTCGTCGGTCGACCTCTTCCGAAGGTCGTACAAGCTCGGGGATGGTACCAATCGATCCGCAGGACCCAAATTAGTCCAGATGCAACCACTTTACAAGTCTCTCCGACCTTCACAAAAAAAGTTATTCAAGAATATCTCTTTCTCCTATGTGCTTTCATCCCTAACCCTAACCCTAACCCTTCCGAAAGTCGGAGAAGCTCAAGGATGGTACCGATCGATGCGCGTTACCCCATTTAGTGGGGGTAGAGCCTACTTGCAAGTCTCTCCGACCTTCACAAAAAAAGTTATTCAAGAATATCTCTTTCTCCTATGTGCTTTCATCCCTAACCCTAACCCTAACCCTTGCGAAAGTCGGAGAAGCTCAAGGATGGTACCGATCGATGCGCGCTACCCCATTTAGTGGGGGTAGAGCCTACTTGCAAGTCTCTCCGACCTTCACAAAAAAAGTTATTCAAGAATATCTCCTCAGATTTGGGGGAATTTCGTCGGTCGACCTCTTCCGAAGGTCGTACAAGCTCGGGGATGGTACCAATCGATCCGCAGGACCCAAATTAGTCCAGATGCAACCACTTTTCAAGTCTCTCCGACCTTCACAAAAAAAGTTATTCAAGAATATCTCTTTCTCCTATGTGCTTTCATCCCTAACCCTAACCCTAACCCTTGCGAAAGTCGGAGAAGCTCAAGGATGGTACCGATCGATGCGCGCTACCCCATTTAGTGGGGGTAGAGCCTACTTGCAAGTCTCTCCGACCTTCACAAAAAAAGTTATTCAAGAATATCTCCTCAGATTTGGGGGAATTTCGTCGGTCGACCTCTTCCGAAGGTCGTACAAGCTCGGGGATGGTACCAATCGATCCGCAGGACCCAAATTAGTCCAGATGCAACCACTTTCCAAGTCTCTCCGACCTTCACAAAAAAAGTTATTCAAGAATATCTCTTTCTCCTATGTGCTTTCATCCCTAACCCTAACCCTAACCCTTCCGAAAGTCGGAGAAGCTCAAGGATGGTACCGATCGATGCGCATTACCCCATTTAGTGGGGGTAGAGCCTACTTGCAAGTCTCTCCGACCTTCACAAAAAAAGTTATTCCAGAATATCTCCTCAGATTTGGGGGAATTTCGTCGTTCGACCCCTTCCGAAGGTCGTACAAGCTCGGGGATGGTACCAATCGATCTGCAGGACCCAAATTAGTCCAGACGCAACCACTTTCCAAGTCTCTCCGACCTTCACAAAAAAAGTTATTCAAGAATATCTCCTTCTCCTATGCGCTTTTATCCCTAACCCTAACCCTAACTCTTCCGAAAGTCGGAGAAGCTCAAGGATGGTACCGATCGATGTGCATTACCCCATTTAGTGGGGGTAGAGCCTACTTGCAAGTCTCTCCGACCTTCACAAAAAAAGTTATTCAAGAATATCTCCTCAGATTTGGGGGAATTTCGTCGGTCGACCCCTTCCGAAGGTCGTACAAGCTCGGGGATGGTACCAATCGATCCGCAGGACCCAAATTAGTCCAGACGCAACCACTTTCCAAGTCTCTCCGACCTTCACAAAAAAAGTTATTCAAGAATATTTCCTCAGATTTTGGGGAATTTCGTCGGTCGACCCCTTCCGAAGGTCGTACAAGCTCGGGGATGGTACCAATCGATCTGCAGGACCCCAATTAGTCCAGACGCAACCACTTTCCAAGTCTCTCCGACCTTCACAAAAAAAGTTATTCAAGAATATCTCCTCAGATTTGGGGGAATTTCGTCGGTCGACCCCTTCCGAAGGTCGTACAAGCTCGGGGATGGTACCAATCGATCCGCAGGACCCAAAGTAGTCCAGACGCAATCACTTTCCAAGTCTCTCCGACCTTCACAAAAAAAGTTATTCAAGAATATCTCCTCAGATTTTGGGGAATTTCGTCGGTCGACCCCTTCCGAAAGTCGTACAAGCTCGGGGATGGTACCAATCGATCTGCAGGACCCAAATTAGTCCAGACGCAACCACTTTCCAAGTCTCTCCGACCTTCACAAAAAAAGTTATTCAAGAATATCTCCTCAGATTTTGGGGAATTTCGTCGGTCGACCCCTTCCGAAGGTCGTACAAGCTCGAAAATGGTACCAATCGATCTGCAGGACCCAAATTAGTCCAGACGCAACCACTTTCCATGTCTCTCCGACCTTCACAAAAAAAGTTATTCAAGAATATCTCCTCAGATTTTGGGGAATTTCGTCGGTCGACCCCTTCCGAAGGTCGTACAAGCTCGGGGATGGTACCAATCGATCCGCAGGACCCAAATTAGTCCAGACGCAACCACTTTCCAAGTCTCTCCGACCTTCACAAAAAAAGTTATTCAAGAATATCTCCTCAGATTTTGGGGAATTTCGTCGGTCGACCCCTTCCGAAGGTCGTACAAGCTCGGGGATGGTACCAATCGATCCGCAGGACCCAAATTAGTCCAGACGCAACCACTTTCCAAGTCTCTCCGACCTTCACAAAAAAAGTTATTCAAGAATATCTCCTTCTCCTATGTGCTTTTAGCCCTAACCCTAACCCTAACCGTGCGGTGTATGGGGCACAGGAGTTGCCCGGGGGGGCCAAGGAAGCAGTGCTTTGGATACATCATACCAGGCTCCACTTCCTTCAACATGACAGGTAAGAGTGCAGAGAGATGCCTAACTCTGACCTGAATCCATACACTAACCCTAACCAACCCTTCCCCATGCCTAAACCTAACCAGTATTTCTCCGTCCGTCAGCACGTGTGTTGACATTCCCCAAATCAGTCAATTTTACCATTTGCTCGTTCGACCCCTTCCGAAAGTCGGAGAAGCTCAAGGATGATACCGATCGATGCGCATTACCCCATTTAGTGGGGGTAGAGCCTACTTGCAAGTCTCTCCAACCTTCACAAAAAAAGTTATTCAAGAATATCTCCTCAGATTTGGGGGAATTCTGTCGGTCGACCTCTTTCGAAGGTCGTACAAGCTCGGGGATGGTACCAATCGATCCGCAGGACCCAAATTAGTCCAGATGCAACCACTTTCCAAGTCTCTCCGACCTTCACAAAAAAAGTTATTCAAGAATATCTCTTTCTCCTATGTGCTTTCATCCCTAACCCTAACCCTAACCCTTCCGAAAGTCGGAGAAGCTCAAGGATGGTACCGATCGATGCGCATTACCCCATTTAGTGGGGGTAGAGCCTACTTGCAAGTCTCTCCGACCTTCACAAAAAAAGTTATTCAAGAATAACTCCTCAGATTTGGGGGAATTCTGTCGGTCGACCTCTTCCAAAGGTCGTACAAGCTCGGGGATGGTACCAATCGATCTGCAGGACCCAAATTAGTCCAGATGCAACCACTTTCCAAGTCTCTCCGACCTTCACAAAAAAAGTTATTCAAGAATATCTCTTTCTCCTATGTGCTTTCATCCCTAACCCTAACCCTAACCCTTCCGAAAGTCGGAGAAGCTCAAGGATGGTACCGATCGATGTGCATTACCCCATTTAGTGGGGGTAGAGCCTACTTGCAAGTCTCTCCGACCTTCACAAAAAAAGTTATTCAAGAATATCTCTTTCTCCTATGTGCTTTCATCCCTAACCCTAACCCTAACCCTTCCGAAAGTCGGAGAAGCTCAAGGATGGTACCGATCGATGCGCATTACCCCATTTAGTGGGGGTAGAGCCTACTTGCAAGTCTCTCCGACCTTCACAAAAAAAGTTATTCAAGAATATCTCCTCAGATTTGGGGGAATTTCGTCGGTCGACCCCTTCCGAAGGTCGTACAAGCTCGGGGATGGTACCAATCGATCTGCAGGACCCAAATTAGTCCAGACGCAACCACTTTCCAAGTCTCTCCGACCTTCACAAAAAAAGTTATTCAAGAATATCTCCTTCTCCTATGCGCTTTTATCCCTAACCCTAACCCTAACCCTTCCGAAAGTCGGAGAAGCTCAAGGATGGTACCGATCGATGCGCATTACTCCATTTAGTGGGGGTAGAGCCTACTTGCAAGTCTCTCCGACCTTCACAAAAAAAGTAATTCAAGAATATCTCCTCAGATTTGGGGGAATTTCGTCGGTCGACCCCTTCCGAAGGTCGTACAAGCTCGGGGATGGTACCAATCGATCCGCAGGACCCAAATTAGTCCAGACGCAACCACTTTCCAAGTCTCTCCGACCTTCACAAAAAAAGTTATTCAAGAATATCTCCTCAGATTTTGGGGAATTTCGTCGGTCGACCCCTTCCGAAGGTCGTACAAGCTCGGGGATGGTACCAATCGATCTGCAGGACCCCAATTAGTCCAGACGCAACCACTTTCCAAGTCTCTCCGACCTTCACAAAAAAAGTTATTCAAGAATATCTCCTCAGATTTGGGGGAATTTCGTCGGTCGACCCCTTCCGAAGGTCGTACAAGCTCGGGGATGGTACCAATCGATCTGCAGGACCCAAATTAGTCCAGACGCAACCACTTTCCAAGTCTCTCCGACCTTCACAAAAAAAGTTATTCAAGAATATCTCCTCAGATTTTGGGGAATTTCGTCGGTCGACCCCTTCCGAAGGTCGTACAAGCTCGGGGATGGTACCAATCGATCTGCAGGACCCCAATTAGTCCAGACGCAACCACTTTCCAAGTCTCTCCGACCTTCACAAAAAAAGTTATTCAAGAATATCTCCTCAGATTTGGGGGAATTTCGTCGGTCGACCCCTTCCGAAGGTCGTACAAGCTCGGGGATGGTACCAATCGATCTGCAGGACCCAAATTAGTCCAGACGCAACCACTTTCCAAGTCTCTCCGACCTTCACAAAAAAAGTTATTCAAGAATATCTCCTCAGATTTTGGGGAATTTCGTCGGTCGACCCCTTCCGAAGGTCGTACAAGCTCGAAGATGGTACCAATCGATCTGCAGGACCCAAATTAGTCCAGACGCAACCACTTTCCAAGTCTCTCCGACCTTCACAAAAAAAGTTATTCAAGAATATCTCCTCAGATTTTGGGGAATTTCGTCGGTCGACCCCTTCCGAAGGTCGTACAAGCTCGGGGATGGTACCAATCGATCCGCAGGACCCAAATTAGTCCAGACGCAACCACTTTCCAAGTCTCTCCGACCTTCACAAAAAAAGTTATTCAAGAATATCTCCTCAGATTTTGGGGAATTTCGTCGGTCGACCCCTTTCGAAGGTCGTACAAGCTCGGGGATGGTACCAATCGATCCGCAGGACCCAAATTAGTCCTGACGCAACCACTTTCCAAGTCTCTCCGACCTTCACAAAAAAAGTTATTCAAGAATATCTCCTCTGATTTGGGGGAATTTCGTCGGTCGACCCCTTCCGAAGGTCGTACAAGCTCGGGAATGGTACCAATCGATCCGCAGGACCCAAATTAGTCCAGATGCAACCACTTTCCAAGTCTCTCCGACCTTCACAAAAAAAGTTATTCAAGAATATCTCCTCAGATTTTGGGGAATTTCGTCGGTCGACCCCTTCCGAAGGTCGTACAAGCTCGGGGATGGTACCAATCGATCCGCAGGACCCAAATTAGTCCAGACGCAACCACTTTCCAAGTCTCTCCGACCTTCACAAAAAAAGTTATTCAAGAATATCTCCTCAGATTTTGGGGAATTTCGTCGGTCGACCCCTTCCGAAGGTCGTACAAGCTCGAAGATGGTACCAATCGATCTGCAGGACCCAAATTAGTCCAGACGCAACCACTTTCCAAGTCTCTCCGACCTTCACAAAAAAAGTTATTCAAGAATATCTCCTCAGATTTTGGGGAATTTCGTCGGTCGACCCCTTTCGAAGGTCGTACAAGCTCGGGGATGGTACCAATCGATCCGCAGGACCCAAATTAGTCCTGACGCAACCACTTTCCAAGTCTCTCCGACCTTCACAAAAAAAGTTATTCAAGAATATCTCCTCTGATTTGGGGGAATTTCGTCGGTCGACCCCTTCCGAAGGTCGTACAAGCTCAGGAATGGTACCAATCGATCTGCAGGACCCAAATTAGTCCAGATGCAACCACTTTCCAAGTCTCTCCGACCTTCACAAAAAAAGTTATTCAAGAATATCTCCTCAGATTTTGGGGAATTTCGTCGGTCGACCCCTTCCGAAGGTCGTACAAGCTCGGGGATGGTACCAATCGATCCGCAGGACCCAAATTAGTCCAGATGCAACCACTTTCCAAGTCTCTCCGACCTTCACAAAAAAAGTTATTCAAGAATATCTCCTTCTCCTATGTGCTTTTAGCCCTAACCCTAACCGTGCGGTGTATGGGGCACAGGAGTTGCCCGGGGGGGCCAAGGAAGCAGTGCTTTGGATACATCATACCAGGCTCCACTTCCTTCAACATGACAGGTAAGAGTGCAGAGAGATGCCTAACCCTGACCTGAATCCATACACTAACCCTAAGCAACCCTTCCCCATCCCTAAACCTAACCAGTATTTCTCCGTCCGTCAGCACGTGTGTTGACATTCCCCAAATCAGTCAATTTTACCATTTGCTCGTTCGACCCCTTCCGAAAGTCGGAGAAGCTCAAGGATGGTATCGATCGAAGCGCATTACCCCATTTAGTGGGGGTAGAGCCTACTTGCAAGTCTCTCCGACCTTCACCAAAGAAAGTTATTCAAGAATATCTCCTCAGATTTGGGGGAATTTCGTCGGTCGACCCCTTCCGAAGGTCGTACAAGCTCGGGGATGGTACCAATCGATCTGCAGGACCCAAATTAGTCCAGACGCAACCACTTTCCAAGTCTCTCCGACCTTCACAAAAAAAGTTATTCAAGAATATCTCCTCAGATTTTGGGGAATTTCGTCGGTCGACCCCTTCCGAAGGTCGTACAAGCTCGAAGATGGTACCAATCGATCTGCAGGACCCAAATTAGTCCAGACGCAACCACTTTCCAAGTCTCTCCGACCTTCACAAAAAAAGTTATTCAAGAATATCTCCTCAGATTTTGGGGAATTTCGTCGGTCGACCCCTTCCGAAGGTCGTACAAGCTCGGGGATGGTACCAATCGATCCGCAGGACCCAAATTAGTCCAGACGCAACCACTTTCCAAGTCTCTCCGACCTTCACAAAAAAAGTTATTCAAGAATATCTCCTCAGATTTTGGGGAATTTCGTCGGTCGACCCCTTTCGAAGGTCGTACAAGCTCGGGGATGGTACCAATCGATCCGCAGGACCCAAATTAGTCCTGACGCAACCACTTTCCAAGTCTCTCCGACCTTCACAAAAAAAGTTATTCAAGAATATCTCCTCTGATTTGGGGGAATTTCGTCGGTCGACCCCTTCCGAAGGTCGTACAAGCTCGGGAATGGTACCAATCGATCCGCAGGACCCAAATTAGTCCAGATGCAACCACTTTCCAAGTCTCTCCGACCTTCACAAAAAAAGTTATTCAAGAATATCTCCTCAGATTTTGGGGAATTTCGTCGGTCGACCCCTTCCGAAGGTCGTACAAGCTCGGGGATGGTACCAATCGATCCGCAGGACCCAAATTAGTCCAGACGCAACCACTTTCCAAGTCTCTCCGACCTTCACAAAAAAAGTTATTCAAGAATATCTCCTCAGATTTTGGGGAATTTCGTCGGTCGACCCCTTCCGAAGGTCGTACAAGCTCGAAGATGGTACCAATCGATCTGCAGGACCCAAATTAGTCCAGACGCAACCACTTTCCAAGTCTCTCCGACCTTCACAAAAAAAGTTATTCAAGAATATCTCCTCAGATTTTGGGGAATTTCGTCGGTCGACCCCTTTCGAAGGTCGTACAAGCTCGGGGATGGTACCAATCGATCCGCAGGACCCAAATTAGTCCTGACGCAACCACTTTCCAAGTCTCTCCGACCTTCACAAAAAAAGTTATTCAAGAATATCTCCTCAGATTTTGGGGAATTTCGTCGGTCGACCCCTTCCGAAGGTCGTACAAGCTCGGGGATGGTACCAATCGATCCGCAGGACCCAAATTAGTCCAGATGCAACCACTTTCCAAGTCTCTCCGACCTTCACAAAAAAAGTTATTCAAGAATATCTCCTTCTCCTATGTGCTTTTAGCCCTAACCCTAACCGTGCGGTGTATGGGGCACAGGAGTTGCCCGGGGGGGCCAAGGAAGCAGTGCTTTGGATACATCATACCAGGCTCCACTTCCTTCAACATGACAGGTAAGAGTGCAGAGAGATGCCTAACCCTGACCTGAATCCATACACTAACCCTAAGCAACCCTTCCCCATCCCTAAACCTAACCAGTATTTCTCCGTCCGTCAGCACGTGTGTTGACATTCCCCAAATCAGTCAATTTTACCATTTGCTCGTTCGACCCCTTCCGAAAGTCGGAGAAGCTCAAGGATGGTATCGATCGAAGCGCATTACCCCATTTAGTGGGGGTAGAGCCTACTTGCAAGTCTCTCCGACCTTCACCAAAGAAAGTTATTCAAGAATATCTCCTCAGATTTGGGGGAATTTCGTCGGTCGACCCCTTCCGAAGGTCGTACAAGCTCGAAAATGGAACCAATCGATCCGCAGGACCCAAATTAGTCCAGACACAACCACTTTCCAAGTCTCTCCGACCTTCACAAAAAAAGTTATTCAAGAATATCTCCTCAGATTTGGGGGAATTTCGTCGGTCGACCCCTTCCGAAGGTCGTACAAGCTCGGGGATGGTACCAATCGATCTGCAGGACCCAAATTAGTCCAGACGCAACCACTTTCCAAGTCTCTCCGACCTTCACAAAAAAAGTTATTCAAGAATATCTCCTCAGATTTTGGGGAATTTCGTCGGTCGACCCCTTCCGAAGGTCGTACAAGCTCGGGGATGGTACCAATCGATCCGCAGGACCCAAATTAGTCCAGATGCAACCACTTTCCAAGTCTCTCCGACCTTCACAAAAAAAGTTATTCAAGAATATCTCCTTCTCCTATGTGCTTTTAGCCCTAACCCTAACCGTGCGGTGTATGGGGCACAGGAGTTGCCCGGGGGGGCCAAGGAAGCAGTGCTTTGGATACATCATACCAGGCTCCACTTCCTTCAACATGACAGGTAAGAGTGCAGAGAGATGCCTAACCCTGACCTGAATCCATACACTAACCCTAAGCAACCCTTCCCCATCCCTAAACCTAACCAGTATTTCTCCGTCCGTCAGCACGTGTGTTGACATTCCCCAAATCAGTCAATTTTACCATTTGCTCGTTCGACCCCTTCCGAAAGTCGGAGAAGCTCAAGGATGGTATCGATCGAAGCGCATTACCCCATTTAGTGGGGGTAGAGCCTACTTGCAAGTCTCTCCGACCTTCACCAAAGAAAGTTATTCAAGAATATCTCCTCAGATTTGGGGGAATTTCGTCGGTCGACCCCTTCCGAAGGTCGTACAAGCTCGAAGATGGAACCAATCGATCCGCAGGACCCAAATTAGTCCAGACACAACCACTTTCCAAGTCTCTCCGACCTTCACAAAAAAAGTTATTCAAGAATATCTCCTCAGATTTGGGGGAATTTCGTCGGTCGACCCCTTCCGAAGGTCGTACAAGCTCGGGGATGGTACCAATCGATCTGCAGGACCCAAATTAGTCCAGACGCAACCACTTTCCAAGTCTCTCCGACCTTCACAAAAAAAGTTATTCAAGAATATCTCCTCAGATTTTGGGGAATTTCGTCGGTCGACCCCTTCCGAAGGTCGTACAAGCTCGGGGATGGTACCAATCGATCTGCAGGACCCCAATTAGTCCAGACGCAACCACTTTCCAAGTCTCTCCGACCTTCACAAAAAAAGTTATTCAAGAATATCTCCTCAGATTTGGGGGAATTTCGTCGGTCGACCCCTTCCGAAGGTCGTACAAGCTCGGGGATGGTACCAATCGATCTGCAGGACCCAAATTAGTCCAGACGCAACCACTTTCCAAGTCTCTCCGACCTTCACAAAAAAAGTTATTCAAGAATATCTCCTCAGATTTTGGGGAATTTCGTCGGTCGACCCCTTCCGAAGGTCGTACAAGCTCGAAGATGGTACCAATCGATCTGCAGGACCCAAATTAGTCCAGACGCAACCACTTTCCAAGTCTCTCCGACCTTCACAAAAAAAGTTATTCAAGAATATCTCCTCAGATTTTGGGGAATTTCGTCGGTCGACCCCTTCCGAAGGTCGTACAAGCTCGGGGATGGTACCAATCGATCTGCAGGACCCAAATTAGTCCAGACGCAACCACTTTCCAAGTCTCTCCGACCTTCACAAAAAAAGTTATTCAAGAATATCTCCTCAGATTTTGGGGAATTTCGTCGGTCGACCCCTTCCGAAGGTCGTACAAGCTCGGGGATGGTACCAATCGATCTGCAGGACCCCAATTAGTCCAGACGCAACCACTTTCCAAGTCTCTCCGACCTTCACAAAAAAAGTTATTCAAGAATATCTCCTCAGATTTGGGGGAATTTCGTCGGTCGACCCCTTCCGAAGGTCGTACAAGCTCGGGGATGGTACCAATCGATCTGCAGGACCCAAATTAGTCCAGACGCAACCACTTTCCAAGTCTCTCCGACCTTCACAAAAAAAGTTATTCAAGAATATCTCCTCAGATTTTGGGGAATTTCGTCGGTCGACCCCTTCCGAAGGTCGTACAAGCTCGAAGATGGTACCAATCGATCTGCAGGACCCAAATTAGTCCAGACGCAACCACTTTCCAAGTCTCTCCGACCTTCACAAAAAAAGTTATTCAAGAATATCTCCTCAGATTTTGGGGAATTTCGTCGGTCGACCCCTTCCGAAGGTCGTACAAGCTCGGGGATGGTACCAATCGATCCGCAGGACCCAAATTAGTCCAGACGCAACCACTTTCCAAGTCTCTCCGACCTTCACAAAAAAAGTTATTCAAGAATATCTCCTCAGATTTTGGGGAATTTCGTCGGTCGACCCCTTTCGAAGGTCGTACAAGCTCGGGGATGGTACCAATCGATCCGCAGGACCCAAATTAGTCCTGACGCAACCACTTTCCAAGTCTCTCCGACCTTCACAAAAAAAGTTATTCAAGAATATCTCCTCTGATTTGGGGGAATTTCGTCGGTCGACCCCTTCCGAAGGTCGTACAAGCTCGGGAATGGTACCAATCGATCCGCAGGACCCAAATTAGTCCAGATGCAACCACTTTCCAAGTCTCTCCGACCTTCACAAAAAAAGTTATTCAAGAATATCTCCTCAGATTTTGGGGAATTTCGTCGGTCGACCACTTCCGAAGGTCGTACAAGCTCGGGGATGGTACCAATCGATCCGCAGGACCCAAATTAGTCCAGACGCAACCACTTTCCAAGTCTCTCCGACCTTCACAAAAAAAGTTATTCAAGAATATCTCCTCAGATTTTGGGGAATTTCGTCGGTCGACCCCTTCCGAAGGTCGTACAAGCTCGAAGATGGTACCAATCGATCTGCAGGACCCAAATTAGTCCAGATGCAACCACTTTCCAAGTCTCTCCGACCTTCACAAAAAAAGTTATTCAAGAATATCTCCTCAGATTTTGGGGAATTTCGTCGGTCGACCCCTTTCGAAGGTCGTACAAGCTCGGGGATGGTACCAATCGATCCGCAGGACCCAAATTAGTCCTGACGCAACCACTTTCCAAGTCTCTCCGACCTTCACAAAAAAAGTTATTCAAGAATATCTCCTCTGATTTGGGGGAATTTCGTCGGTCGACCCCTTCCGAAGGTCGTACAAGCTCAGGAATGGTACCAATCGATCCGCAGGACCCAAATTAGTCCAGATGCAACCACTTTCCAAGTCTCTCCGACCTTCTCAAAAAAAGTTATTCAAGAATATCTCCTCAGATTTTGGGGAATTTCGTCGGTCGACCCCTTCCGAAGGTCGTACAAGCTCGGGGATGGTACCAATCGATCAGCAGGACCCAAATTAGTCCAGATGCAACCACTTTCCAAGTCTCTCCGACCTTCACAAAAAAAGTTATTCAAGAATATCTCCTTCTCCTATGTGCTTTTAGCCCTAACCCTAACCGTGCGGTGTATGGGGCACAGGAGTTGCCCGGGGGGGCCAAGGAAGCAGTGCTTTGGATACATCATACCAGGCTCCACTTCCTTCAACATGACAGGTAAGAGTGCAGAGAGATGCCTAACCCTGACCTGAATCCATACACTAACCCTAAGCAACCCTTCCCCATCCCTATACCTAACCAGTATTTCTCCGTCCGTCAGCACGTGTGTTGACATTCCCCAAATCAGTCAATTTTACCATTTGCTCGTTCGACCCCTTCCGAAAGTCGGAGAAGCTCAAGGATGGTATCGATCGAAGCGCATTACCCCATTTAGTGGGGGTAGAGCCTACTTGCAAGTCTCTCCGACCTTCACCAAAGAAAGTTATTCAAGAATATCTCCTCAGATTTGGGGGAATTTCGTCGGTCGACCCCTTCCGAAGGTCGTACAAGCTCGGGGATGGTACCAATCGATCCGCAGGACCCAAATTAGTCCAGACACAACCACTTTCCAAGTCTCTCCGACCTTCACAAAAAAAGTTATTCAAGAATATCTCCTCTGATTTGGGGGAATTTCGTCGGTCGACCCCTTCCGAAGGTCGTACAAGCTCGGGGATGGTACCAATCGATCCGCAGGACCCAAATTAGTCCAGACGCAACCACTTTCCAAGTCTCTCCGACCTTCACAAAAAAAGTTATTCAAGAATATCTCCTCAGATTTTGGGGAATTTCGTCGGTCGACCCCTTCCGAAGGTCGTACAAGCTCGAAGATGGAACCAATCGATCCGCAGGACCCAAATTAGTCCAGACACAACCACTTTCCAAGTCTCTCCGACCTTCACAAAAAAAGTTATTCAAGAATATCTCCTCTGATATGGGGGAATTTCGTCGGTCGACCCCTTCCGAAGGTCGTACAAGCTCGGGGATGGTACCAATCGATCCGCAGGACCCAAATTAGTCCAGACGCAACCACTTTCCAAGTCTCTCCGACCTTCACAAAAAAAGTTATTCAAGAATATCTCCTCAGATTTTGGGGAATTTCGTCGGTCGACCCCTTCCGAAAGTCGTACAAGCTCGGGGATGGTACCAATCGATCCGCAGGACCCAAATTAGTCCAGACGCAACCACTTTCCAAGTCTCTCCGACCTTCACAAAAAAAGTTATTCAAGAATATCTCCTCAGATTTTGGGGAATTTCGTCGGTCGACCCCTTCCGAAGGTCGTACAAGCTCGAAAATGGTACCAATCGATCCGCAGGACCCAAATTAGTCCAGACGCAACCACTTTCCATGTCTCTCCGACCTTCACAAAAAAAGTTATTCAAGAATATCTCCTCAGATTTTGGGGAATTTCGTCGGTCGACCCCTTCCGAAGGTCGTACAAGCTCGGGGATGGTACCAATCGATCCGCAGGACCCAAATTAGTCCAGATGCAACCACTTTCCAAGTCTCTCCGACCTTCACAAAAAAAGTTATTCAAGAATATCTCCTCAGATTTTGGGGAATTTCGTCGGTCGACCCCTTCCGAAGGTCGTACAAGCTCGGGGATGGTACCAATCGATCCGCAGGACCCAAATTAGTCCAGACGCAACCACTTTCCAAGTCTCTCCGACCTTCACAAAAAAAGTTATTCAAGAATATCTCCTTCTCCTATGTGCTTTTAGCCCTAACCCTAACCGTGCGGTGTATGGGGCACAGGAGTTGCCCGGGGGGGCCAAGGAAGCAGTGCTTTGGATACATCATACCAGGCTCCACTTCCTTCAACATGACAGGTAAGAGTGCAGAGAGATGCCTAACCCTGACCTGAATCCATACACTAACCCTAAGCAACCCTTCCCCATCCCTAAACCTAACCAGTATTTCTCCGTCCGTCAGCACGTGTGTTGACATTCCCCAAATCAGTCAATTTTACCATTTGCTCGTTCGACCCCTTCCGAAAGTCGGAGAAGCTCAAGGATGATACCGATCGATGCGCATTACCCCATTTAGTGGGGGTAGAGCCTACTTGCAAGTCTCTCCGACCTTCACCAAAGAAAGTTATTCAAGAATATCTCCTCAGATTTGGGGGAATTTCGTCGGTCGACCCCTTCCGAAGGTCGTACAAGCTCGGGGATGGTACCAATCGATCCGCAGGACCCAAATTAGTCCTGACGCAACCACTTTCCAAGTCTCTCCGACCTTCACAAAAAAAGTTATTCAAGAATATCTCCTCAGATTTTGGGGAATTTCGTCGGTCGACCCCTTCCGAAGGTCGTACAAGCTCGAAAATGGTACCAATCGATCCGCAGGACCCAAATTAGTCCAGACGCAACCACTTTCCATGTCTCTCCGACCTTCACAAAAAAAGTTATTCAAGAATATCTCCTCAGATTTTGGGGAATTTCGTCGGTCGACCCCTTCCGAAGGTCGTACAAGCTCGGGGATGGTACCAATCGATCCGCAGGACCCAAATTAGTCCAGATGCAACCACTTTCCAAGTCTCTCCGACCTTCACAAAAAAAGTTATTCAAGAATATCTCCTCAGATTTTGGGGAATTTCGTCGGTCGACCCCTTCCGAAGGTCGTACAAGCTCGGGGATGGTACCAATCGATCCGCAGGACCCAAATTAGTCCAGACGCAACCACTTTCCAAGTCTCTCCGACCTTCACAAAAAAAGTTATTCAAGAATATCTCCTTCTCCTATGTGCTTTTAGCCCTAACCCTAACCGTGCGGTGTATGGGGCACAGGAGTTGCCCGGGGGGGCCAAGGAAGCAGTGCTTTGGATACATCATACCAGGCTCCACTTCCTTCAACATGACAGGTAAGAGTGCAGAGAGATGCCTAACCCTGACCTGAATCCATACACTAACCCTAAGCAACCCTTCCCCATCCCTAAACCTAACCAGTATTTCTCCGTCCGTCAGCACGTGTGTTGACATTCCCCAAATCAGTCAATTTTACCATTTGCTCGTTCGACCCCTTCCGAAAGTCGGAGAAGCTCAAGGATGATACCGATCGATGCGCATTACCCCATTTAGTGGGGGTAGAGCCTACTTGCAAGTCTCTCCGACCTTCACAAAAAAAGTTATTCAAGAATATCTCCTCAGATTTTGGGGAATTTCGTCGGTCGACCCCTTCCGAAGGTCGTACAAGCTCGGGGATGGTACCAATCGATCCGCAGTACCCAAATTAGTCCAGACGCAACCACTTTTCAAGTCTCTCCGACCTTCACAAAAAAAGTTATTCAAGAATATCTCCTCAGATTTTGGGGAATTTCGTCGGTCGACCCCTTTCGAAGGTCGTACAAGCTCGGGGATGGTACCAATCGATCCGCAGGACCCAAATTAGTCCAGACGCAACCACTTTCCAAGATTCTCCGACCTTCACAAAAAAAGTTATTCAAGAATATCTCCTTCTCCTATGTGCTTTTAGCCCTAACCTAACCCTAACCCTCTACACCTAAGCCTAACCACTTAAAATCCTAAACCTAACCCTAACCATTTAAAACCTAGGCCTAGACATGACCTTAATCCTAAACCTAACCATTTCTTCTCCTATGCCTAAAACCTAACCACTTAACCCGATGCCAAGATCTAAAAAACTTAAAACCTAACACCCAACCTTAACACTTAACCCTAAACCTTAAAACCCGATACCTAAAACCAAAAAACAAACTCTAAAAATTCTTAAAAAAAACAAAACCAAGAATCTGTTGTAAAATTATCTTAGAAATAGATTATTATAAACTTAGCGGGACACACCCCGGGGTTTGATCAACCTTGGCTGGGCCTTCCTCGGGAGAGGGTGTCTGGTGGTAATGGCCGAAACACCCAATGATCCTGAGGTGCACTACTGATGATGTGTCACCTTTTTATATAGGACTAGAAAAACAAATTAGCCATAAAAAATAGTCCAAATTATTTTTGCAAAAACAAACAAACAAAAAAACAAATATACTAAAATACAATCCTTAGACTTCAATTTAGGACAAAACAAAAACAGAAAAAACCAAGGCATGCCAAATAAATAATTACTTTTATTCAAAAAACCACCTTAAACTTACAAAAAACCTAAAAATTAAAAATTAAAAATACATAAGGAACAATATTCAAACTACTGTTTAAACCAATTCGAAAAAAAGGGGATATGTGAGAATGGAGAGTATTAATGACGAGCGTCGGCCAGTGCATTGCCTTTGGCTCCCTATTCCAAACTGCCCAGTCGTTGGATGAAGCAGGGGGGGTCATCGAGATATCTTTTCAAAACCTAACCCTAAAAAATCTAAACCCTAGCTACTTAAACCTAACCAAACAAATTCTACACCTAAAACCTAATCAGATAAATCCTAAAACTAAAAACTTAACCAGTTGTACCCTATGCCTAGACCTGATCCTAATCCTAACCCTAACCATTCAGAACTCTACACCTAAACCTAACCACTTAAAATCCCAAACCTAACCCTAACCATTTAAAAACCTAGGCCTAGACATGACCTTAATCCTAACCCTAACCATTTGTTCCCTATGCCTAAACTTAACCACTTAACCCTATGCCTAGACCTGATCCTAAATCCTAACCCTAACCATTCAGAACTCTACACCTAAACCTAACCACTTAAAATCCTAAACCTAACCCTAACCATTTAAATCCTAGGCCTAGACATGACCTTAATCCTAAACCTAACCATTTCTTCTCCTATGCCTAAACCTAACCACTTAGCCCGATGCCTAGATCTAAAAAACTTAAAACCTAACACCCAACCTTAACACTTAACCCTAAACCTTAAAACCCGATACCTAAAACCTAAAAACAAACTCTAAAAATTCTTAAAAAACAAAACCAAGAATCTGTTGTAAAATTATCTTAGAATTACATTATTATAAACTTAGCGGGACACACCCCGGGGTTTGATCAACCTTGGCTGGGCCTTCCTCGGGAGAGGGTGTCTGGTGGTAATGGCAAGAAACACCCAATGATCCTGAGGTGCACTACTGATGATGTGTCACCTTTTTATATAGGACTAGAAAAACAAATTAGCCATAAAAAATAGTCCAATTTATTTTTGCAAAAAAACCAAATATACTAACATACAATCCTTAGACTTCAATTTAGGACAAAACAAAAACAGAAAAAACCAAGGCATGCCAAATAAACAACTACTTTTATCCGAAAAAAACACCTAAACTTACAAAAAACTAAATTCAAACTACTGTTTAAACCAATTTGAAAATAAAGGGGATATGTGAGAATGGAGAGTATCGATGACGTGCATGGGCCAGTGCATTGCCTTTGACTCCCTAGTCCAAACTGCCCAGTCGTCGGACGAAGCGGGGGGAGTCATCGAGATAACTTTATCTAAGTTAGATAAACCTAACCCTAACCCGGCAGTGGGGAGAGGGAGAGGGGGCGAGCTAATAAAACCTATTAATGACTCGGCTCTGTAACTCCGCTGTTGAATGGAATCTCAACATAATTTGCTGTAAGTTGTTTCATAAATTTTTTAATTAAAAGGTGCGTGTGGAACAGATATTGTTTGCGAGCAAAACTAAGCTGTTGGTTTTAATGTAAATGATGAATTGGATCAATAATCTGCTTCAGTTCACCACCTCACGTCTGCGTAATGTTCGGTCGGAGCGAACCAGCGCGTGTCCGCGGCTCTGGAGATTGACGCTCAGAGACAGAGGAAGATGGAGCGGGTCTAACAGCCGAGTGTTGGTGTCTGCTGCTTCTGCTTCAGAGGAGAGGAGTGGAAAGAGGATTGATATCAACACACTGAGGTCACAACACTTCATGTCGTACATGGTGACACGTGCTGAGAGACTGACACGGGGAGCACAGAGAAAAAAGACTATAATGATTGCATTTGAAAGAAAGGTGTCTCCACAGGAGGTCGACTTCGGATTCAGGAAACATAGAATTCGGGAGTTCGTACCACACCGGGCTGGAACATCACCAACAGATGTTACGACACGTTACACGGATCCGTTCTGACCGGCAGTCTGACTGGCAGCAGTGCGCGTCCCGCCGGGTTCACGCCCGCTCTCATGGAACTCAGTGGCGCTGTTCACTTCGGCTGTGATCGCGCTCAGCACCTATGCTTTCCGCGTCAGGTCTTTTCTTTTCGGGTTGTCGCCAGATGCGGAAGTGTCGCGTAACTCTATGACGCACAGCAGCCGGGCTGTTCACATGAGACTTTGCATTGCTCCGCGCCCGTCAGCCTGTGATTCTGCTTTCTCCGCGGGTTGTATATGCTCCGTTCAATGTAGGGGTTCGGGGTATAATGGTCTTCATAGCACCCCCCCCTCTCTTTCTCTGTCTGTCTGCTTGTGTGCTTGTAGTGGGGGGGCGGAGGACACATTTAATCATGTGAGGGGGAAAACTCGGGGAAATTGAAACTCCAGAAGAACAGCAGGGAACGCTAAAATACGGGACACATATTTGATAATTTATTTATAATATGTCATTGTTATCGTTTAAATTAATTTCCCAGTGCGTTTCCCCGAGCGTTGCGCAGAAACCATCGGTGCAGAGCGCGATGCACAGCCCCGAGCGAACCTGGTCGCCTCCTTTCCGCTCCCATGTTACTCAGATCAGATGTGATGTTCACATCGTCGCGATGCGCCGCCTGTCGCAGAGGGTTCCAACACAGTTGAACAGTTTACTTTCGATATTGGTCGGTCCACCGCTGAATGGTGCGAGTCACCGGTCTGTCACGTTTGAGTTTCTGCCTAAAGGAAGGTCGGCAAAACTGAAGTGATCTGATTTGCCGAATGTGAGTCGAGGGAGGGCCTTATACAAATCCCGGCTAGTGTAAATCTCGATCATGACACGCCCCCTCTACTATAGTATAAAGGCTGTACTCTGCAGTCTGTCAGTGCAGGATATCAGCTCCTGTGGGAACACGCGAGCTAAGCGATGATGGAAGCGACACTGATGGGATCGGTCCCAGAATGTCCCCGTGGTTAACTCTTTAGCTTCAGGGGAGGGGGTCTCCATTCAGCGCCAGGGTCGGACAACAAACTCGGGGAAGAGCAAGGGAGGAGGTGTCTGCTGCATGGAGAACAATGTGTGGCGCTCAGATGTGGAGATTATTTCTTTGGGATGTTGTCCGGACCTGGAGCAGCTCGTGATCAGATGCCGACCTTATTTCATCCCGAGGGAGTTTACATCTGTCGTAATAACAGCGGTGCACATTCCGCCACATGCCGACATCAGGCCCTGGACGAGCTGCATGCAGTTATCGACAGGACCGAGACATCCCGGCCCGAGGCTGCATGTGTGGTGGCCGGTGATTTTAACAACGCCAAGATGAGGAAAGTCCTGCAGAGATACCATCAGCTCATCAGCTGTCCTACGCGGGATGCGAACACACTCGACCATGTCCACACTCCCTTCGGGGATGCGTATAAGGGTTGCTATGAAGACCATCATCACCATTGAACGGCGCAAACAACATCCAGCGGAGAAAGCAGAATCACTGGCTGACCGGCGCGGAGAATTGCGCGTTCGGTGTGAACACAGCGATCATTGCTGCCGGTCAGAACTGTTCCTTGTAAAGTGTCTTGAGATCTGTTGTTGATGTCCCAGCCCGGTTTGGGGAGTGGGTATCATTTGAGTTGAACCCATGTTTTCTCCTGTTTCTGGATGAGGAGTGAGTTTAGGAACATGTCTTTTGGTTCCTTTCACTTCAGTATAGATAAGTTCAGGTTGCTCCCTTCAGGTGGTTTGTGTTTGCTGTTTTGCTGTTCGCCCCCCTGAAGCTAAAGAGTTAACCACGGGGACATTCTGGGACCGATCCCATCAGTGTCGCTTCCATCATCGCTTTGCTCGCGTGTTCCCAAAGGAGCTGATGTCCTGCGCGGATGCAACTTCCGTCCGTCCGCTCGCTTTATTCTATCCGTAGACCGGCGGCGAGGACATCGCGTAAAACCCACAGCGCGAGTGTGACGCGGACTGTTACAGTGTAACTTCGGCACTGTAAACAATTGTCATGTGATTTAATTGTCTGTTTATTATTGTTTTAAATTAAATTCAACATAATCTCAAATACTGTACAATGTAATTCAATGTAATAGCAGCATGATGACAGTCACACTAGACGAAAAGCAGTATTATTGTCACAGTGAACCTCTACGGACAGGCCTAATCCCCTGCTGTAACCAACTGTTTCCATGATGTTACCTCGGCGTTCGCCAGTGAAGACAAGGTGGGTCTATCGGCGTTTGCGGACCATAAGGGGGATTTGGAGAACAAAGGAGAGAGCTGCGGGGGGGCTCGCTGAGCCTCGCGGACCGATCGCGACGTGTGATCTAATTAGCATATGAATCGGAGTCCAGCGGCTGGCTAGAACCTCTCTCTACTCACCATTGGAGGAAACCACAGACCCTTGAAACTAATGTCACTCGTGATTGGTTGGTAAAAGTGTTGCTATTGGTCACCTTATGGGTCATTGCAGTGCACACGTGGGGTCACAGCATTCCGCACGTGGGGTAAGCCCCTCCCACACAATATTTATAATAAAAATGTATATATTAATATTTATTATTATTTATAAGTAAGCCTTTACCAAAAGCACTGCAGTTAATTAAAACTAAACATTCATGTGATGCTATAGGTGAACATATTGTACAGGGAACAAATGTGAACAAGGTATATGTGGAGTGAAAGCTTTATTTACATACAGCAAAAATATTGTACAAAAACTCAGATGAGGCTTGAAATGTTTCTCTGCAGCCTCTGGGTCATGACTTCTTTGTGGGACTCTTCTCCAGTGTGTAGACGTCTGTGGTGTGTAGCTGTGAGATCAGTGTAGCTTCCAGTCTTATATGAAGTGTGGGACACAGGTCGGTGGGCTCCTGGCTGTGGAAGGATGGATCCATGTCATCTGTCCCGCTTCAATCAGCTGTAAACACATTCAGTAAAATTAGCACAGTTCAATGACAACATACACCTTTACATGTAGCTGGAAAATTATTTAATGAACATAACCTTACCCTCTTTCTTCTCCGACAACTCCTCAATGCTGATGTAAGGTCTGGTCGGATCATACTGGCTCATAGTGTGTCTTTGTACGTCATGGACAGGCAGCTGGGCTGAGGCTGTGAAAACATACAGAAAAAAGTCACGTTGATGAAAAAACTTAACGAGAACAAACTGTTACATCTAAGTAATTCATACATATTTACACATGCACTAGATCTGCTCCAGCACTCGATGCTGTATTCGTATTTTAGCAACTTTCTCGCTATCCCAAAGAGTGGCGGACATGCTTTCAGATGTAGGGTTAGCTTAGTGGTTAGCATGGCGTCTCTAGCTTAGCTCTCACCGTAACTCAGGGACTGTGCATCCGTCTTCTCCAACTCGACTCGTCCACACCGGGCCTGCGGCTCTGCTTCCACACGCACTCATCTTCTCCTCCAGGGAACAGCGTCGTGTCGACTTCAGCAAGTTATTTACCCCGAAAACAGAGTCACTCGTACGGGACAAGCTAAACACGACCCGCTTCCTGTCTGCGGGACACTCGACGCTGCTGCACTGGGTTTACGAGGCTCTGATTGGACGAGTCCATCAGCTGATGACGCGAGCGGGTGACGTGAGCAGCGGTTACTTCATATAGGATGAGTATGTGACTGAGGCCAGGTTTATTTTTTGTGGTGTTTGTACATTTACACCCATGATTCACGCTGTTCTGTGTTCGTAACCTTATAGTTGAATGCACTTATTGTAAGTCGCTTTGGATAAAAGTGTTGACTGTTTTAATGGAATACTGAGAAAGTTTAATAACAACAATTAGACAATTGAAGTTCAAATTATGAAGGAATTTAAGCTCTATATTGTGTCTTCTTTATATTTAAAATAATAATCAAACTGAGTGGAGATGTATGTTGTAGCCAAACAGCCGGCTGCTGTGTTTTGTCACTGTGCAGTCCATGGGGGATTAAATATTACACTGAAAAAATAAATCATTAAATCAATGAATGTTTCATAGCAATTTTGAAAGTAGTGGTGAAAAGGTACCATTTATAATTCATGGAACAGCTTAGTTTGCCATTGACATGTGAATTTAATGCCAGTATTTTGGGAGGACAGATATTTTTATGGAAAGCCAGTAGAAGTTTGGAGCTTACAGGACACAGATGATCAAACCCAGCACCATTTCTTTGCTGGTAGAGGTGTGGTTAACAAATCCTCTGTGCATTTAACCAGCACAATTGAAAAAGTGACTGTAATCATGCCACTCTGTACAGTTGTTGAGATTTAGGATTGTTTTGGATGACAATAAAAATTTGAAATAAAGTGCATTGTTTCATTTCTTTTGACTGCATTGACCTTTGTTCGTGGTATACAATATAATTCATTATAGCACACTAACTTACTTAAGAACAATTTAAAATTTCAGGTTTAATATTTATTTTAAGCCTGGTTTACTCAGCCAGATAGTTTGTTGGTGCCTCTTACACATTGGTGTTATCTGCTCTCAGGGAAACTGATTTGCATTTGTGAAGCTCAGAGCATTGTCATTTGCATGTGAAAGCGTCCTCTAGGAGTTGGAGCAGGGGGGGTCAAATCTCAACAGCTCACAGGCTTGACAACTGCAGGAACCCTGAGCGTTTCCTTTGCTGCCTGCAGATACGTGTGAAAGTCGTTAACCGAAGGATGTGCCAACACTTCTCTGCGACACAGATTGACACAAACGCTTCTTTTCATGCAGTGTCAGTTCCTGAAAATTAAAATCCTCTTTAACAAAACCTTGCTTCCCTGTGTTGATGTGATATTGTGAACAACGTATACTGAATGATTACAGTTAATGAAATGCAGCAACTGAAATACTTGCTGATTTTCTTGATAGAAACAAAGTTGTCTATTACAGATGTAGATTTCAGAACATGACAGTTATCAGTCTGATCATTACAGGTGATAAAAAATGCAATCACACAGCACATTTCACCATGTCCGACATGAAGTGTTGTGATCTCAGTGTGTTGATATCAATCCTCTTTCCGCTCCTCTCCTCTGAAGCAGAAGCAGCAGACACCAACACTCGGCTGTTAGACCCGCTCCGTCTTCCTCTGTCTCTGAGCGTCGCTCTCCAGAGCCGCGGACACGCGCTGGTTCGCTCCGACCGAACATTACGCAGAACCAATGCGGATTGAACTGTTTACTTTCGAGAGGCGTCTCTCCAGACACACCCCCTTTGTGCATCCGACTCTCCAGACACACACCCCTGCGATCTGATTTGCCCAATGTGAGTCGAGGGAGGGCCTTATACAAATCCCGAACATTACGAGTATAAATGGTTGCACTCTGCAGTTTTATCTGCACAGGACATCAGCTCCAGATCAGTGAAAATCTTAGCGAGAGAACAGGACCTGCAGCCGGCTCTGCTGCGGACAAAACTCTGGAAAATGGACAAGACTCTGCACTGTAAAAAGCCCAACTTCAAAATCATTGGTCTAACTTATTTTTAAAAGTTGAGTGAGCAAATTTTTTTTTTTAATGTTGAGCAAACCCAAAGTTTCAAGTTTACAAATAAGTAGTGCAGTCAACTGAACATTTTAAGTTGAGGAAACTTCAAATATTGCTTAGCCAGCTCCGGGATGCAAATATAAGTTCAGATTGAATGATATGAATGCATTTATATATGGAATATATCTACTTAGATATGTATATATAAACACACACACACAAACAAACATATATACATATGTGAACATATATATTTATGTCTTGTATTATCATTATACACATTTACACACACATATAAAATATATATAGCCTATATATATATATATAGCATGTTCAGATTTCTTTTTACCCCTTACTTTGTATTCACCTTCTGCTGTCTTGGAGTTTTAATTTTACCACTTTTACCAACCACATTATTAAATGTCCCCCTCTGCCCATCCACTGCAGCCACACAAGCAGTGATAAAGATAAAAAGAGAGAGTGGGGCTACGTATTCTCCACACAGGCTTGAGTGGAGAATACGTAATTTACCCTCGACAGCCGACATTTGACGGAGCAAACAGCGGAGAACTTCTTCAACATGGATGACATTAAATTAATAATTGAAGTGGAGAAGTGCAGTGAAAAAAAAGACGAATGTTGGGACAATGTTGGTAATGTTGGAGCAAGCGCTGCACGGCGCTTCAGCGTGGCTTCCGCGTCCGGAAGGCGACGTCATGACGTAGTCAGCGTCACTGCGCACTCGTGTTTTGAGACGCCAGCGCTCTCAGGTAGAGTGGGCTTGTCCGGACATGTTGGGGTGTAGTTGATCAGATGCACGTCCTTCTATCGCAAGTTCCGCCGCCCGATATCCCCCGACGGCAAGTTCCCACCGCCCGATATCCCCCGACCGCAAGTTTTGTCGACTGATGTCCTCCGACCGCATGTCCTACGGCTACGTGTCCTCCTCACTTTCTTCCAGCACTAACTAGGTAAGACTCCCGCCGCTATTTTACTGGTTATTCTGCGACCCGTTGTCTTTCGAATGCAAAGATTCACAACGTTTACGAAACTACATGTGTAAGCTATCCATATAATCTACCTGTTAGCTACCCGTGAAAGCCACGTGTTTGCTAACTTTCAGTTACATGTGAAAGCCACGTGTTTGCTTACTTTAAGTTATCTGTAGACCAACCCCACCCAAACCACCGTGCTACGTTTATAAATTACCAACGTGTTAAGTTGGGTTATCAATAAAATAATGGTAAATTTTGATGATCTTCTCCTTGTGTATACTGGGGTATGTGTCGTCTGTTGGTGTCTTTTCTGTTTGAATCTTAGCATAACGGTGAATTTAACAATTAAGCTTTCATACAGAGCTCGTTCACGTGTTATTTATTTCAAAATAACTACTTCTTATTTCATACATTTCCCACAAATATGGGGAAATGTAACTCAAATAGCCCTACATAGTTCTGTGTTTAATTTATTTCAAAGTACACCTACACTTGCCTCTGTATTTTTCTTCTCTTCATAAGAGTTTGGTGTTTTCCTTTGTAACAGGTAAAAATAGCTATAAAAGTCAACAGTTCTTTATTGTTCTATAATTTCATAAATGCAACAAAACAGTGTAGTATAGTATAACTTTATAAGCTTTCTTATCAAATATGTTTCTCAGCTCCAGACAAATTTTATTTGGGCGAAGAGGGGTCAAAATGGTTATTTTGATGTAAAGGTTGCCTACCTCTGCCTCAGCCAAATTGAGTTTGTTAATTTGGGTGGTGTTAAGCTCATAAACTAAATGTGTTTTCCTTGTTTCACAGGATTTGGATGCAGTGTAAGGAGTGCAAGTTCTCGCACCCTAATCAGGATATTCTCCTCAAGCATTACCGACTTTGCCACTACCGGGGACGCTTTGGCCACTGCCGTGCCTGTACACTGACTGCTGCTGCACTTTCAAAACAAGCGGTGGGTTAAAATGCCACCTTTCAAGAGTACACACAAAGTCCAGAAAAACTGAAGTAGAAGTCACCTTTTTTTGTCAATTGTGTGACTTTAAAGACATCTGTGCCCCAAAGAAATACATAGCCAATCTAAGGACTCATTTGAGGCAGCATGTGACTGTTTATTGTTGTTTACTGTTTACTGTTGGTAAGATTTTTTTTTTTATATAATGTGTAATGTCCTAAATGCTCTACCAATTCCACCATTCTGCTCAGCTTCCGGATGTAGCAAACCCTTTTAGTTTATAACTGTACAATGTGGGCACCTTCTGTAATTGGAGTCTGTATTAACACTAATACTGTTATTTCTCCTCTCTTAGATATATGCTGAGTTTTTTTGAATCACTCAAGTGGATCTAAAGAAGACATTCTTCACATCTTTGGATGCACACGCCTCAAACCTGATAAAGCTTTACAGAACACGTTGTTAAGGTTTGTTAGATCTAGGACCCCACAGCAGACACGGAACGAGAAGTAGAGGTTAAGAAAATAAAGTTTATTTCCAGGTAACATGGAAACAGGTTGTAGTGGCAGTAATCTGGCTTGTAGATCCCGAGTGGAAGCGAGAAGCGGCGAGGCACACGACGGTCGACAACATAGTATAATCCGGCGCCGGAGTGGAGAGCGAGCCAGGCATATATGGAGGAGATAATGATGATTGGAATCCGGTGTGCCTCATCTGCCGTCGCCAGGAGCCACACCACGCCCCCTGACACACACAACACACAGGAGGAACACAACAGAGAAGGAAGAGAAACAAAACAACAACAACTCACAACCCACAATCCTCACAGTACCCCCCCTCAATGGACGCCGCCTGGCGGCCGGCCCGGCCTGTCCGGGTAACGAGCATAAAAGTCATTAAGGATGTCAGCGTCCAAAATAAGGGAACGAGACACCCATTGTCTCTCCTCTGGGCCATATCCCTCCCAGTCCACGAGGTATTGATAACCACGACCACGCCGGCGTACGTCCAAGATCTTATTAACAGTATAAGCCGGGTGGCCGTCTATGATAAGGGTGGGTGGAGGAAGCTCAGCAGGAGGGCTTAGAGGACTGGTGGACACTGGCTTGAGGAGAGAGACGTGGAATGTGGGATGAACCTTCAAAGACAAGGGGAGTTTAAGTCTCACCGCACAAGGATTTATGATGCGATCCACCTCGAATGGACCAATATATCTCGGAGTCAGTTTACGGGATTCGGTCTGGAGAGGCAGATCCCGGGAAGATAACCAAACCATCTGTCCAGGTTGGTATTCCGGAGCAGGGATGCGGTGACGGTCAGCCACTCGCTGATTGCGGGCTGCCGTACGGACGAGGGCTGCCCGGGCCTCGCGCCAGACCCGACGAGCACGCTGCAGATGCTCCTCCACGGATGGCACTGCCACGTCAGCTTCCTGGGATAGGAAGAGAGGAGGTTGGAAACCATTACAAACCATGAATGGCGACATACCTGTGGCGGAGCAGACCAGGGAGTTGTGCGCATATTCGATCCAGGAGAGGTGTGTGGCCCAGGAAACCGGATGTAGAGCTGAAACACAGCGTAGGGCTGACCCCAGATCCTGGTTAGCCCGTTCTGTCTGGCCGTTGGACTGCGGATGGTAACCGGAGGACAAGCTGACCGACGCCCCCACCGCTTGGCAGAACGCCTTCCACGTCCTCGCGGCGAACTGAGGACCCCTGTCCGATACGATGTCCACCGGGATGCCATGCAGCCGGAAAACGTGCACGACCAGCAGGTTTGCTGTCTCCAGGGCGGATGGAAGTTTGGATAGCGGGATGAAGTGTGCCGCCTTAGAGAAGCGGTCAACGATGGTAAGGACCACAGTATTGCCTTCAGAGGGAGGAAGACCCGTGATGAAGTCCACCGCGATGTGCGACCAGGGGCGGTGAGGGATGGGTAAGGGGCGCAGCAGTCCCGCAGGGGCCTGATGAGAAGCCTTGCTTCGGGCGCAGACAGAACAGGCAGCGACGAATTCTCTGGTATCCGCCACCATGGAGGGCCACCAGAAACGTTGTTGCAGCAGAGCCAGGGTCCGACGGGCACCAGGATGACAGGCAATCCGCGAGGAGTGTCCCCACTGCAGAACTGGAGACCTGACGACCTCAGGAACGAACAACCGGTTCGGTGGACAGCCTTGCGGAACCGGCTGGTCCCTCTGGGCCCCCTGGACCACACCCTCGATCTCCCACCCGGCTGCTCCCACCACGCAGGCAGAAGGCAGGATGGTGTCTCCGGACGTGTCATCCATAGGAAGAGCAAACTGACGTGACAGCGCGTCCAGCTTGATGTTCTTGGATCCAGGCCGGTAGGTGAGTGTAAATTGAAAACGTCCCAGGAAAAGTGCCCACCGGGCCTGGCGAGAGTTGAGCCTACAGGCAGAACGGAGATAAGACAGGTTTTTATGATCGGTCCACACAATGAAAGGTAGCGTAGATCCCTCAAGCCAGTGCCTCCACTCCTGCAGAGCCAGGACAACCGCCAGCAACTCCCGGTTACCAACGTCATAGTTTCTCTCCGCAGGTGAGAGCTGGCGGGAGAAGAAGGCACACGGGTGCTCCTTCTGGTCGGTGGTGGTACGCTGCGACAGCACGGCTCCCACCCCGGAGTCAGAGGCATCCACCTCCACCACAAACTGTAACGCAGGGTCAGGGTGAACAAGAACAGGTGCCGATGAAAACAAACACATAAGTTTAGCAAACGCCCCCTCAGCTGTAGGAGACCACTTAAAAGGAATCTTGATCGAAGTCAGCTGCGTCAGAGGTGTAGCAACAATACTATAGTCTCGGATAAATCTGCGGTAGAAATTAGCAAACCCGAGAAACCTCTGCAATTGCTTCCTTGATGTAGGAGTGGGCCATTCGGCCACTGCCTTAACCTTGGCAGGGTCGGTCTTGATTTGCCCCTTCTCCACAATGAAACCCAAAAAACTAACAGAACATACATGAAAATCACACTTCTCCGCCTTCACATATAACCTGTTCTCCAGGAGTCTTTTGAGCACAAGCTGGACATGTTGCACGTGCTCCTGGTGGTTACGGGAGAAAATCAAAATATCATCTAAGTACACAAACACAAAACAGTTAAGCATGTCCCTTAACACGTCGTTCATAAGGCATTGAAACACAGCAGGAGCATTGGTGAGGCCAAAGGGCATAACCAAATATTCAAAATGACCCAGGGGGGTGTTGAACCCCGTCTTCCACTCATCCCCCTCCCTAATCCTCACTAGGTGGTAGGCGTTCCTAAGGTCCAATTTAGTAAACACAGTGGCCTCATGAAGGGGTCCGAAAGCAGAGTCAATGAGAGGGAGGGGATACTTGTTCTTAATAGTAATGTTGTTGAGGCCCCGAAAATCGATACAGGGTCGCAAAGACTTGTCCTTCTTCTCAACAAAGAAAAACCCCGCCCCCAACGGAGATGACGATGGCCGAATGAGACCCGAGGCCACCGATTCGGTGATGTATGTCTCCATGGCGATACGTTCAGGCCTGGATAAATTATAAAGCTTGCTGGAGGGGTATGGAACATTCGGGAGAAGCTCAATGCCGCAGTCATAAGGTCTGTGAGGGGGAAGGGATAGAGCATGGGCCTTACTGAACACCTCCTGGAGGTGGTGATACACGGAAGGTACGGAGCTAAGATCCACTGGCTTGGGAGGAGACAGCGGCATAGGGGGAGTGGAGGGAACGGCGGAACGTAGACAATGGGCATGGCAAAATAAACTCCAATTAAGCACGGAAACAGAGGACCAGTCAATGTGGGGGTTATGTAGCTTTAACCAGGGTAGACCCAACACCACAGGGGAAGTAGGAGACGGAATAACAAAAAAAAAAATGGCCTCATGATGGTTACCGGATAACAACAGGGAGATGGGACTAGTGCGGTGAGTAACCTGAGCCAGGAGCCTGCCATCTAAAGCAAACACCCTCTTCGGTTGAGCAAGAAGCTGACAGGGAACCTGAGCCTGTGAAACAAAACTAGAGTCAATAAAATTGTCATCCGCCCCCGAATCCACCAAGATGGGCAGCGAACGGGAGGCTTGATCCCAGGAAAGAGTACCTTTGATCAGGAGACGTGGAGGAGACGAGCACACAGAAGACTGACTCACCAACGCCCCTCCAGTGGTTGGTGAGCCCCCCCTTTTGGCAGAACCGGGCAGTTGTCTCGGAGATGTCCATCCTGCCCGCAATAGATGCAGAGGCCCTGTAGCTGACGACGTTGACGCTCCCGTGGAGGTAGTCTCGCCCTCCCCAGCTGCATGGGTTCCTCGGCGCCGGAAGAAGAAGAAGCAGAGGCGGTCCGCTGAGGAATCCGGTCCGGACCGAATGGTGGTGGTGTGGAAGGTGTAAATCCACGCTGAAAAGGACCCAGTGTCTGAGTCACGGGAGGTGCACGGCAACCCCCCCCGGATCTCTCCCTGCGTCTCTCGTGGAGGCGACAGTCTAAGCGAATTGACAAAGAAATTAATTCGTCCAGTGAGGTGGTCTCATCACGAGCAGCTAGTTCATCTCTCACCTCGTCTCTTAATCCCCGGAGAAACACCCCCTGTAACGCTGCCTCGTCCCACCCGCTCTCGATGGCTAAAATGCGGAAGTCCACCGAGTGTTTAGCTACGGAGTTAGCTCCCTGGCGTAGCGACAGGAGCCGGCTACTGGCCTCCTTGCAGCGCAGCGGGTGGTCAAAAACTTTGAGAAACTCCTCTGAGAACGAGGTAAACGAAAAACAAACTGGGGACTGACTATGAGCGAGGGCTACAGCCCAAGCCGCGGCTTTATCAGAAAGCAGGCTCATCACAAAAGCAATCCGTGACTTCTCTGTGGAATACGTTAAGGGCTGTTGATCAAAAACGAGTTTGCACTGAAAAATAAACTCCCTACCGGAACCTGCCTGGCCAGTAAACCTAGCGGGTGTAGGTATGAAAGGCTCCCGAGGCTGAGAGGGAAGAGAGCCCGAAGCAGAGCCTGATGGTGCTGGAGCTGGAACCGGAGTCGGAGCTGGCGGAGACGGCTGCGAGGAGAGGTGCGACGCTATCTGCTCCACCCGACTGCCGATCAGGCACACCTTGGAGGTAAGTGTGGTGATTGCTTCCATAGCTTCAAGTAGCGCCTTCTCGTGTTGTCCAACCCGGTTCTCCTGAGACGACAACGCCAGTCTGAATTTCTCCGTGTCTGTGGAGTCCATGTCGGGGCCGGATTATTCTGTTAAGGTTTGTTAGATCTAGGACCCCACAGCAGACACGGAACGAGAAGTAGAGGTTAAGAAAATAAAGTTTATTTCCAGGTAACATGGAAACAGGTTGTAGTGGCAGTAATCTGGCTTGTAGATCCCGAGTGGAAGCGAGAAGCGGCGAGGCACACGACGGTCGACAACATAGTATAATCCGGCGCCGGAGTGGAGAGCGAGCCAGGCATATATGGAGGAGATAATGATGATTGGAATCCGGTGTGCCTCATCTGCCGTCGCCAGGAGCCACACCACGCCCCCTGACACACACAACACACAGGAGGAACACAACAGAGAAGGAAGAGAAACAAAACAACAACAACTCACAACCCACAATCCTCACACACGTAGCGGGACACTAGGAAAGGACTTAAAGGCCTTCCTTGACAACCTTGATGAACAGGTAATGCAAGTAGGAGATAAATTAAGGTTTTCTGAGAGTGCATTTTCACATTGCAAACAGACATTAACATAAATTGTGAATAGGTGTGGTGTGATTTTATTTTCAGGCCATGGTATATTTTTTTTAACTTTATTTGTGTCTTTCAGACAACCGATGTGCTTGCACAAAGGAAGGCCACAGCTCTCCGAGGTCTACCTCTCTATTTGAGGGAGAATCCAGGCAACGTCCTGAAGACATGTCTGGTAAGAATACTTCGGTTTATACCATTGAAGTTTTTTTCTTCCATTTTTTTAATAGCTGGGCCAAGGGGCCAGTACATCTCTGATTAGGGAGCAAATGCATTCATTTGATAGGAATATGCAATAAAACAACTTATTTATATTCCCTTTAATGTAATATAAGTAGTTATCCCTAATTAAGGCTGAAATCTTTAACAATAAAAGTAAAAACACATTATCAAGAGGTAATCTATGAGGGTTGACCTAAAAAAAATCCTTAAATCAGTAAATTTTGCTGCAAGTCTTCGTGTTTGGATTGTGGCCGATTTTATATGCACTGTCAGGGTGAGATATTGTCTCATAACTCATAAAGGTGCATGTCACTTTACTCATGGGCAGGGGCATATAATTTATTTATAAATGTGGTGATGAAAACATTAAAAATTTAAGTAATGTCTGTTTGTTTTCTCTAGGATACAGACTCGGAGGAAACGTCCGTTGCAGGTGTTCAACTTGGCATAGTCACCGTTGTTGAAGATGATGTTGGGAGAGCTCACTCAATGCCCAGAACAATCAACATTGCCCTTGTCATCGAGGAAAAGGTCGTTGTGGATGACATCTCTGACATCAGTACAGCCATTGTCCTTCTCTTTGGATGCATCTACAACCTCAACCTGGACTACCCCAAAGGGTTGAGGTACACTTTTGAGGCCCTTCAAAAGATTTTTATGAACCTTGGCACAGAGTGTTCTGCCCGAGTTCAGGCTCTGAAAAACAACTTGTTAAAGTAGTCCGATACCATGACACATAGACATGTGTTCAATGCACATATTTGCACACATTGACATGTCACTTTCTTCATCAAAACATGTTTTTTAAGTTCAGTGATGACTACACAAGTTTGTGTCGTTTTTGTATTTCTTTATATTCGATTGTTTTGTAAACCTCTGCACAGAGTGCTCTGCCTGTGTTCAGGCGCTGAAAAAAAACTTGTTAAAGAAGCCTGCCACCATGAACACTTGCGCACATAGACATGTCACTTTATTCCTCAAAATATGTTTTTAAGTTCAGTAGTAGCTACACAAATCCCATGTTCCCATTTGAAGTTAGTGTTTACTAACTGCTGGATTTGTTTATCTCTGAAACTAAACACGTTTGTGTCTTGTTACACGTTTTTATGGATGCACTTTCTATAGACATGTCGCTTTATTCCTCAAAATATGTTTTTAAGTTCAGTAGTAGCTACACAAGTTTGTGTAGTGTTGCTACGAATCCCATGTTCCCATTGGAAGTTAGTGTTTACTAAGTGCTGGATTTGGTTATCTCTGAAACTGAACACGTTTGTGTCTTGTTACATGTTTTTTTTATGGATGCACTTTCTTCACTGCTGGGTTTGGCCAGTGGTTTCCTCAAGTATCTGACTAACACATGTTTTGTGATTCATAGTGTCAATCATACTGTTTTCTATATTATAGCTAAAGTATTGAGAGCTGGTTCTGCACTTTGTTATGTGTTTACATATTCTATCTTTGAAAATAATTGTATAATGTTACCAAGTTCACTTAAGCATCCCTGCTGCTGCAATTTCAATTTTGCCTTTTTTGTAGTTATTGGATGTATATAATGTTAACCCCTGTGTTCTTAATAAACAGATTCTTTATAGAATTTTGCTGTTATTATTGAATTTCCACAACATTATGAATAGAGTAAACTTGAGTTAGCTCAACTGATGGGCAGCAAAGTTGAGTTAACTAAGCATTTCAAGTTTAAGTTTAAGTTCTCTCGACTGAAACTATCCAGTTCTGTTGATGTATGTTTTCAAATCATTAGCATGCATATAATCTAGTATTCCTAACTTGTAGATTTGAGTAGCTCTGAATGGAGATGTTAAGTTAGTCTAACAGAACATCACCATTCAGAGCTACTCTATATAACATTTTGAGTGAACTTAATTATTTAAGTTGACACAACTCACAAGCCCTTAAGTTAGGTCAACTCAAAAAAGCGTTGCAGCTGGTTGCTTTACTTTTTTAAGTTGAGTCAACTTTTCTATTTTTACAGTGTGTTCACTTTACTGCTCATTGCCCGACTTGTGTCTGGTGGGTTTATTAATCCATGTTCACACTGACACCACATCTGTCCTGAGAGGCATCAGCTCTGTGTGATGTGAACAGGACTAAATGTGTTCTGTGTTTTCTCAGGTGGATCTCATCCCACATGTTCGAGTCTGTCAGTAACGGTGGAAGAAGGTGAAGACGTGAGTCTTTGGTGTGGACTTGTTGTTCCCTCGGTCAACTTGAGGAATTACACGGTGGAAGTTACAAGAACTGACCCCAGGCAGTTCGTCCTCCTGTATCGAGACAGAAGAGTCCTCCTTGATGTCCAGATGGAGCAGTACAGACACAGAACCACACCGGACCTCAGAGGCCTGATCAGTGGAAACGTCTCAGTGCAGATCTCCTCTGTGAAGATGTCTGACAGAGGAGATTACACATGTTTGATCCCCAGACTGAAACCCAGGTGAATCATCACCCTGCATGTTGGTCTGTTAAGGCGTGTTTTTTTATCCTATATAATGAGAGAAGCCGATCCAAGATTTTGGTTCAATCAAATGTTTTATTTAAAGATACAATGAAAAGTTATTCATAGCTATGGACAATTATCACAGCCTATGCTAATTAAGTTAGCAGTAGGAAGATGAAAATGGCCCCGAACAGAAGGGGTTTGATATAGTTATAACAGTAGATTTGATGTGATTGGTTATGAATATTTGGAGGGGAGTCACCGCAAATCACTTTGGATCTCCCTTATTGGTCCAGCCGCAGTCCCACGCCTCTTGTCACCGAATCCAGGAAGTGACAGGGAGCAGCTCTCCGTCATGCACCTACGCTACTCTACCGGTTGCTAGGGCAACTCTATCTACCCTGACAGTCTGATGTTGTCTCGTAATTCAGCCTTGAGTAGAAAGTGTCTTGGTCTAGCCATCTTGGCTGCACCAACTTAACCATAACAAAACTCTCTTCGACTCTACTATCAGGACAGCTGTTAGACTGACCATCCTTGTGACGTACAAACATTATTAGCAAATTCCAAATATTAAATATGATAAGCGAAAGGTTGAAAATAATGATTTGTATAAGGTAATGTTATTGACCCACTGCTCCTACCTCCCCTTCCGCCTTTATGAAAAGAGTCATTCATTATGGTTTGAGAACCTATTATTGTGTTATTGTGTGTCTGCTCCATCAAAACAATCTTGACTGTGAATGTGTAAACATTCGCATCCTCGAAACTAAACAATGTCATACTGACTTTGCCCCAGAAAGGACAGCTCCTTGAATTCTGTCTGATGTTGAATACAGCTAATGAAAATATGCTTTAATATCCAAGAAGTTAATTATGAGGACAACTAAAAGATACATTATTGGCACTAAACAGCAACGGTTATTAAATTAATTTGTATGTGCATTATATCTAGCTAAAACTACCTCTAGCTTTATTATTAAGAGTTCTGTCAGACACAACCTATAGTTAAAAGTTTGAAATTCCTAACAGTAAGGATCCTGAACTCATGCCTGTACGGCACAGTGGACAAACGGCAGATTGTGAGTGAACGTGTGATGTGAGAAAGTGCTCAACCTGTTTGTATCTCATGTGAAACAGTGGAACAGAGGAACCACGTCAGTGCTGCGCCTAGTCTGGAGAAAAACTCTACTATCTGACTTATTATCCACTAGAAAACTGGAGTCGTGCCTTTTATTCACTTTCCACTTCATCCTCTGTTCTTCTGTGTTTGAGTCCAGAGCAGTAAACCACAGAGGAACTTGCAGAATGAGTCACTGTCATGTTGGTGAAAAGAAGATTCATCTCCTCTCTGTTTGCCTTCACTCCTGCAGGTGCTGTTGCAGCCATTGTTGTTGCTGTGGTCCTCTGTGTTCTTCTTCCTCTTGGTGCTCTCCTGTTGGTGGACTTCATCAGACTGAGAAGTGGAAGAAACAGTAAGTGACCATTTCTGCTCTGTAGCATTTCACTTTCAGTGCATTTACTCCAGTTTAGATGGAGCTTTTAACAAGTGTCTCAAAACCACTTTCAGGTCTCACAGGGAATTGTGTGACGAGATGCAGAGGACAACAGGACCAAGATCCCTTCACTGGTTACCATGTTGCAACCGGATCGGGTCCAGTCTACATCCAGGACCTAGTCCAACCGGATGAAAGGAGAGGGACAGGCCCCTGTGAGCTGCGAGCAGAGACGTCCCCTCACTTGGAGCATTACAGAGAGATTATCTAAGTGAATGAAGTTGATGATGAAATGAAACGACTTCTATAACAAATGTTCACTGCTGTTAACACTTTAAAAGTTTGTATTAGATATACGTGATGAAGTGTCTGCTTAACCTCTGATATTAAAATGTTGAAGCCACAGTTCATGTGATTGAACCGTTTATTTGTTTATCACAAGTACTGAGGACATTGTACATGGACCTTTTCCTTATAAATCAAACAGGACACTTTGGTGAATTAAGGTTTTCAGTCATCAAATGTTGTCTTTCTGACCCTGAAATCGAGGTGTTTGTTAGTGAGGTGGAGGTGGAGAACCATATGGGACAACAGTGATGTCAGTAATAAAGAAAATACACTGGTCCTCTGCCGCTGCTGTGGATAACAGAATGTGTGAGATCAGAAATCGCTGAACCCTCGCTTCCTCCTCGTCCGCAGTCACACATCGAGCAGAACCCCGCACCAGTGTCACGGCAGTATTTATTTATTTAGAGCATCGGATCGATTCCCTCACATCAGTGGATCCTCACCTACTCTGGGATATAATTTGGAAAGTTTCTTCATTTCATGAAAGTAATCTCCTGTGCGCTCTGTGCACTGTGCGCCTGATGGCACAGTCCCGTTCACTGCAGGGATTCGATGATACACGCACAGTGTTATAAGATATAATTAATAAAACCTATTAATGACTCGGATCTGTAACTCCGCTGTTAAATGGAATCTGAACGTAATTTGCTGTAAGTTGTTTCATATATTTTTATATAAAAAGGTGCGTGTGGAACAGATATTGTTTGCGAGAAAAACTAAGCTGTTGGTTTTAATGTAAATGATGAATTGGATCAATAATCTGCTTCAGTTCACCACCTCACGTCTGCGTAATGTTCGGTCGGAGCCAACCAGCGCGTGTCCGCGGAACTGGTAAAAGATTGGCCACCACCGGCTGATAAAACATCTGCAGCATGGTTCTGTAAACATTGTGTGGTGTCTGTGTTTCTTGACCAGTCCAGTTGATTGTCTACATGGAGGCCCAGGTACTTGTATTCCTTGACAACATCCACCATTGATACCTTAATGGTGACTGTGTTCGGAACAGTCCTTCCCTTCCTGAAGTCCAGCTCCTCAGTCTTTGTGATGTTAAGTGGCAGGTGGTTTAGTCCATAACCACACTACAAACCTGTCCATTACACGTCCATACTCAGCCTCCTCCACTGCTGAAACAGCCCACAATGGCAGAGTCGTCCAAACACTTCTGCAGGTGGCAGGACTGTGAACAAGAGGGGAGACAGTCCCCTGAGGTGCCCCTGTGCTGCTCTCTATGGTGTCCGACCTGATGTTCTGCAGCCTCACATGCTTTGATCGATCAGTGGCAGACTGAGACAGCACCACACAACCATCAAACTATACTACTCATCCTCTTCTGCAGGGAGGACCACTGATAATCGGACACAGAGATCAATCATACTGTGCAGCAGTAGATTAGAAAGACTCAGTTTAGTCAGACACATAAGTTAAAAACAACAGCTGTGCTTTGATGTATTTATAAAATGATCACTCAGACACAGAGTTCACAAAGTGTTCATCAAGACTGGAGAAGTGCTATATAAATACAGACCATTTACCATTTACACACACATTTATCCTGTGCATCTATGTTTCTATAAGTGCAGCACATTCTCTATGGTTAGGGGCAATTTTAGGGTTCAGTATCTTGCCCAAGGACACTTCGGCATGCGGAATGAGATCAAACCGCCGACCTTCCGGTTAGAGTATGACTCTCAGTCTACCCCGTCAGCCCCAAAGTGCTTTATAGCACATTCATACACTGCATCAATGTGCAGCCCTTTCTCTAGCACACATCATCCATCCACTGGTGGTTTGAGCTGTTTCACTCCTTCATCACAGTGAAACTATGTGATTGTCAGCTCTGCTGGTGCTGTAGTAGGTGTTGCACCATTCTAACAGGCCTATGAACTGAGTTTACTGATGTTAATACTTCCAGTGTGGAATCTGGTCTAGATTTTTATAAAGGGACCTTGGGGCGGCCTTGTATAACTGCCTGCTTTAATTTATTTTAGTTACTTAAACTAATAATGAAATTCAAATCCATGTTATCCTTTTAATCCGGTTTAACTCAGATCCCATTTGTGTAACTGTGGATGCCCAGGAACATGACGTTTGATGTTGTGACTCTGATAGAATTTTAAGTCATGTTAACTGATATCAACAGGGTAGTAAAAAACTAGAGTTGTTAGTGACATAGAATATGTTAAGTCTAGAAATAGGAACCAGATATCTGCATCAATGTCGTGTGGTCTTACCCAGACTGGGATTGATGAAGTCACACTGTGTGCTACTACTTCAACCCAATCATCTTCCATAGCAAGCTCTTCAGCTTAGTAGTAATTTATATGTCACTATGTTGGATGTCAACAGTTGCATCTCACTGCTGCTATTTTAACAGCATACTTTCAATTTAGTATTCAGTTAGTGCATCAACTTAAGCTTTTAGTTTTGTATTCGATTTTTTTGTGGAATTCTCGCTCTGTTATTGTTTGATTTAAATAATTTAATCTGACCGATACGATCTCTGTGGATGTGGTTGTGTGACTGATCCAGAGGGAATGCAGAGAAGTGTTGAGCACTGTCGCTCTGCTTCCTGGTCCCAACTCTGGGTTGTCATTTAATAGACTAGGTAATATTCCTAGATAAGAGAGCGGCCCCATCCCAGGATGAACGGCATCTCTCCTAACAAGACCAGGTTACATCCAAAAACTTATAAGGAGTTACGTATTATATGCAGGACAGATGCTAATTAAAGGTGAATACAATTTCAATGACATCATGAGTAATTATTGTTCCACAAGCAAAGTGATTTTGAGATTTTACTGAACTCACTGTTTGATTTGCAACATTTCGTCTGCTCATATATTGAATTTTCGATGGCACATTTAATTATGTTGTGTGTTACTCTCAGATGCAATGTTTTGGATTTCACAAACACTTCATATTGAGATTATGAAATGTGTAAAGAAATATGGTAGATCATTATTTTAATGGTTTTAATGAATCAGTGTTGATTCAGGCTAATGTTTGATATAATGGTTAAACTAATGTGATGGAAATTCATTTTGAGATTGGAAATAATGAAATTCCCAGACTGATGTTACCTTTGATGCTTTTTAATAGATAGCTCTGCAGAGGTTACACAATAAGCACTGGTGCTCAAAAAGGAACTGGCCGCAAGTTCACAAAAGCCAGAACTTATACAAAGAGGCGTTTCATAAAACAATATGAAAAAAGACAAGCCAGAACTAATACAAAGAGGCGCTTCATCAAACCGCATATGAAAAAAAGACATTAAATCATCATGTGTGTCGATCTGCTGTAGCAACCTCCCTGTTTGTCAAAGTCACAGCAGTGAGACACCTGGTCAGTTGAATTTTCCCTTACACTAACCTAACCTTAAACCTGGCCTAAGACAAATAGACAAAACTCTTATTTTAAACTCAAAGTTATTTAAATGAATTGCAATTTGTGTCCAACGAAATCAATTTGTGACGTGAAACCCGGAATTTTAAGTTCATAAACAAACATATACAAAGAATTGGGTTATACCCACATGGAGATTGTGGAGGTGAGGGGGCTAGGAGAGCACCCTCACCTGCATCGTCTTCACTGCCTCAAGGGGGAACTCAAGGACTCAGACACTGGAGAGAATCCCAGACACTTCTGGAAAGCAAGTCTGCTTAGTGTGTGATTAAGTTTATTTGTGGTGATAATAAAGTATGTTAAAAAGCAACACTTCCGTCTCTGGCTGTGTGTGGGAGGGACCCGTGGCAAGGGCAACTGCCACAGAGATATACTGAGGGGCAAATGTGGAAAATAATAAAGGCAAATTTAAATACACTATATGTGACTCTTTATAGAGTGTTTATCTATTCTGCTTGGTGTTGTGTCATTTCAATAAACATATTCTTCATGTGAATAAACACAATTGGGGAAAGATTTAGGGGCAAGAAGGGTCCTGGTTTGAATCCGGTTCAGATGGGGTCTTCCTGTGTGGAGATGGCACGTTCTCCCCGTGTTTTAAACAGGTGCTCCGGCTTCATCTCATAAACACATGCAGATTAGGGGTTGTGTAAATTGGAGACCGCACACAAGCTGCTGCTGCTTCAGCCTCTGTGGATCATCAGGACACAGCTCAGTCTCCGTCCACACACACTGTCCTCTTCACATTCACCTTCACAAAGATCACAAGCTCCATCTGTTGAGAGAAGAAGACATCATCGTTTACAGAGACTCACTTCTGAGAGGTGGATTTACTGCTGTTACAGGTGAAGCCATGTTTCACTGTGTGTTGATGAACATCTGCTTCTGACAAACTGTGAACAGATGAGACAGATGGACCTCAGCAGAGGTTCTGGTTTGTATAAAGAGCTCCTGGTTACCATAGTGATGATGAGAGCCACTGATGTGCAGGCTTCAGTCACACTGATCTCAGAGCTGTGACAAAGATCCAACTGATCAGTGTGATGGAAGTTTTCTGGAAGCTGGTGAAAGGAGAACTCTGGCAGCAGCTGAAGTCTCATGAAGGAGAATTTAATGTAGACTTGATGCATGAAGGAGACCAGAAGATGGAACAATATACAAACGCTTACAGAGTATCATGATCAATTGTCACCCATAAGTCTAAACATGAATCCCAAAGCATCCCAGTATATCTCCCTCTCCTTGCGTCACGTTTACGTCCAGCCACTAGCAAAACAAGTGGAGTCGGTGCTTCTCTGTCTGGGCATCTGAATTAGATATGAAAGTACATGAGCGTAGATCCTACAATGCACTGCTAGTTGGCCCTTGATCTCTAACCTGACCTTGGGTACTGCTTAGAGAGAAGGGAGTATCTGTGGAATGCCTCGGGCTGTACTCTTCATGGTGAACAGATTTACTGTATGAGGATGGTCAACAATTCCTCAACAATCAGTTATTCACTGATGAAGTGAGAGAACAAACTGTCTCAGATCAGATGCAGAAGACACCGTCTTCATCCTGTGAGGCTGTCAGCTGTGGTCCAGCTTCATTTCTTGTTCACATGAAAACAACAACAACTGTCGTCTTCACATCAACTCAATCAAATGATCACAAGCAGCTTCTGGCTCGTCTGATTGGCCAAGTGTTCTCTCTCTTTGTTTCTATCCAATCCTAACGTCTGTTATCATTCTCCTCTCACAGCTTCACTGAGGAAACACTGAGGCCTGAACTACGAACCCACATAACATATCCAGGAGATCTTTCTGAGATCCAGCTCAACTTGACCTAACAAACACAGTCAGGCTAAGTGGTCTCATGACGCTGGTTATCAACTCCTTTAGGTAATTCAGGTTTTCCTCAACAAGATCTGAGCATGTCCACATAAAGGGGCGGAGTTAACTGTGTATGACCAATCACAGACATGGACAGTTTGACTGACAGCAGAGCCTCATATTTCACAACGAAGATCAAACTGTTCTATAATAAAAAACAGAGGAGAACAAACACATGATACAGAATAAAAGAAACTCAGTCACATTTGCTAAATGCAGGAAGAACAGCTGATAAAATATCTGTGATTGTGTCAATGTGTAAGTTACAGCGCCCCTTGGTGGCCTTTGGTAGAAAATAAATTCCATGACCACGATATAATAACGTGTTTGAATGAGATAAATAACTTAGTGCCACGAGAGCTGACTATGAGGACACACAATGTCTCACTGACTCTGAGGACACGCACTGTCTCACTGACTCTTAGGACACACACTGTCTCATTGACTCTTAGGACACACACTGTCTTACTGATTCTGAGGACACACACTGTCTCACTGACTCTGAGGACACACACTGTCTCACTGACTCTGAAGATACACACTGACTCTGAGGACTCACACAGTGGTGGAAACCTCTGACACCACTACTCAATCAAAATAGATGGACCTATTTTCAGGAAGCTGACTGAGTGCATTTGGTGTTTTGGTTACAGGATGAGTCTGGGTGAGTGAGAGATCAACTTAACCAACCAGACGTTGATTTAAACTTCCCTTATCTTTCTCTTTAAGGAGAGTTTGCATCACACATCAGTGTAGAGTAAAGGCCGGCGCATGCTTCTGCGTTTTCATGGACACGCAAGCGCAAAAGCCCTTGCGTACCCCTTCTTGCGTGCTTGCGTGCGTCGCCCAATTTTTCTGACTATGGACCAAATAGAAGAGCGTTTGGCAGAAGAGATCCGAAAGTATGACCACTTAAAACCCGTCACTGACTGGCGGATTTGTCCGCCAGAAAAAGGCTATGAGAAGCAGCAGTGACGATGGTAAATAAACAGACGACTGCCACACACAAAAAACTTTACTTCGCCTAGTGTTCTGGCTGTGAATTGCTTTGCAACACAGGCACAACCCTTGGAGAACCATAATTACAAACAAGTCCGTCGACACAGCTGCGTGAAAAGCCGCAGCCGCAGTTGCAGAAGCATGCACCGGCCTTCATTGTGTCCAGGGGGCGGAGCTTTTATACGGGTTGATCTCCAACTTAACCTGGAGCAGGTTGGCCGTTAATCATAAGTTACCATGGTGATTAACCCCGTTAAGAAGTGGACGAACCCTGCTTGGTAGCAGAGACCCTGGACCTGTGCTGTGATACTGACTATGTTTAGTAAAATACTGATGAAAGCAGCGTGGACTGACTCCAACCATCTACTGACCTCACAGTCTCCAGTCGACAGCCTGAACTCTGCTTTAGATCAAGCAGCTCCTTCACTGCTGAGTCCTGAAGGTTGTAGTTAGTCAGACCCAGTTCTCTCAGATGAGAGGGGTTTGACCTCAGAGCTGAAGCCAGAGAAGAACAGCTGATCTCTGACAGTCTGCAGCTCTCCAACCTGAATAAAGAATACAACTTATTGTAAATTAAACGGAGTTCATGTGTGAAAATAACAAATAAACATTCATGTCACAGAGACTCATAACATGGATGATAAATATGAAATCAGACAAGTTGGACTTAAAACCAGTCCAGATTCAGTAAAAATATATTAGTAGCTGAACATTTATTTTCAAAATATTTAAAATGTCAATCTCAGACAAAAAATGTCAATCAATGAATGGATTCAAGTTATGTATGAAGAGGAATTTTGTAAAATTCAAATTAAAGGAGATAAATTGTGTATAAATGCTATGTTATTGATATGAGATATACAAAAGTCAATCAGTGAACTGGCCTCAGAGTCTCCAGTCGACAGTCTGGACTTTCCAATCCAGAACACAGCAGCTCCACTCCTGAATCCTGCAGGTTGTTGTCCCTCAGATCCAGTTCTCTCAGATGAGAGGGGTTTGACCTCAGAGCTGAAGCCAGATGTAAACAGCTGATATATTCAAGTCTGCAGCTCTCCAACCTGAATAAAGAATACAACTTAACTGTAAATAAAACCGAGTTCATGCGTGAAAATAACAAACACATTTTCATGTCACTCAGACTCATAACATGGAAGATAAAAAGAAATCAGACATGTTGGACTAAAAACGAGTCCTGATCAGTACAATATATTATTAAGATCAGGTCTCTGTCCTGCACATCAGTTTAGGAAATCCAGTACCTAAACTCAGCTAAATATTTAAAATGTCACAAATTAATTATTGAATGGATCATATTATGTATGAAGAGGAATTATGTTAAATTTGAATTAAAGGAGATAAATTGTGTATAAATGCTGTGTTAAGGATATGAGATATACAAAAGTCAGTCAGTGAACTGGCCTCAGAGTCTCCAGTCGACAGTCTGGACTTTCCAGTCCAGAACACAGCAGCTCCACTCCTGAATCCTGCAGGTTGTTGTCCCTCAGATCCAGTTCTCTCAGATGAGAGAGGTTTGACCTCAGAGCTGAAGCCAGATGTAAACAGCTGATATATTCAAGTCTGCAGCTCTCCAACCTGAATAAAGAATACAACTTAACTGTAAATTAAACCGAGTTCATGCGTGAAAAAAACATACAAATATTCATGTCACTCAGACTCATAACATGGAAGATAAAAAGAAATCAGACATGTTGGACTAAAAACGAGTCCTGATCAGTACAATATATTATTAAGATCAGGTCTCTGTCCTGCACATCAGTTTAGGAAATCCAGTACCTAAACTCAGCTAAATATTTAAAATGTCACAAATTAATTATTGAATGGATCATATTATGTATGAAGAGGAATTATGTTAAATTTGAATTAAAGGAGATAAATTGTGTATAAATGCTGTGTTAAGGATATGAGATATACAAAAGTCAGTCAGTGAACTGGCCTCAGAGTCTCCAGTCGACAGTCTGGACTTTCCAGTCCAGAACACAGCAGCTCCACTCCTGAATCCTGCAGGTTGTTGTCCCTCAGATCCAGTTCTCTCAGATGAGAGAGGTTTGACCTCAGAGCTGAAGCCAGATGTAAACAGCTGATATATTCAAGTCTGCAGCTCTCCAACCTGAATAAAGAATACAACTTAACTGTAAATTAAACCGAGTTCATGCGTGAAAAAAACATACAAATATTCATGTCACTCAGACACATAACATGGAAGATAAAAAAGAAATCAGACATGTTGGACTAAAAACAAGTCCTGATTCAGTAAAAATATATTATTTAGACCAGGTCTCTGTCCTGCACATCATTTTAGGAAATCCAGAAGCTAAACTCAGCTGAATTTTTAAAATGTCACAAATTAATTATTGAATGGATCATTTTATGTAAGAAGAGCAATTATGTTAAATTCAAATTAAGGAGATAAATTGTGTATGAATGCTGTGTTATAGATATGAGATCTACAAAAGTCAGTCATTGAACTGGCCTCAGAGTCTCCAGTCGACAGTCTGGACTTTCCAGTCCAGAACACAGCAGCTCCACTCCTGATTCCTGCAGGTTGTTGTCCCTCAGATCCAGTTCTCTCAGATGAGAGGGGTTTGAGCTCAGAGCTGAAGCCAGATGTACACAGCTGATCTGTTCAAGTCTGCAGCTCTCCAACCTGAATAAAGAATACAACTTAACTGTAAACTAAACCGAGTTCATGCATGAAAATAACAAACAAATATTCATGTCACTCAGACTCATAACATGGAAGATAAAAAATAAATCAGACATGTTTGACTAAAACAAGTCCTCATTCAGTAAAAATATATTATTTGGACCCGGTCTCTGTCCTGCACATCAGTTTAGGAAATCCAGAACCTTAACTCAGCTCAAAATGTCACAAATTAATTAATGAATGGATTCATATTATGTATGAAGAGGAATTATGTTAAATTCGAATTAAGGAGATAAATTGTGTATGAATGCTGTGTTATAGATATGAGATCTACAAAAGTCAGTCAGTGAACTGGCCTCAGAGTCTCCAGTCTACAGTCTGGACTTTCCAGTCCATAATACAGCAGCTCCACTCCTGAATCCTGCAGGTTGTTGTTCCTCAGATCCAGTTCTCTCAGATGAGAGGGGTTTGACCTCAGAGCTGAAGCCAGATGTACACAGCTGATATGTTCAAGTCTGCAGCTCTCCAACCTGAATAAAGAATACAACTTAACTGTAAATTAAACCGAGTTCATGCGTGAAAATAACGAACAAATATTCACGTCACTCAGACTCATAACATGGAAGATAAAAAAGAAATCCGACATGTTTGACTAAAACGAGTCCTGATTCAGTAAAAATATATTATTTAGACCATGTCTCTGTCCTGCACATCAGTTTAGGAAATCCAGAGCTTAACTCAGCTGAAAATGTCACAAATTAATTAATGAATGGATTCATATTATGTATGAAGAGGAATTATGTTAAATTCGAATTAAGGAGATAAATTGTGTATAAATGCTGTGTTATAGATATGAGATCTACAAAAGTCAGTCAGTGAACTGGCCTCAGAGTCTCCAGTCTACAGTTTGGACTTTCCAGTCCAGAACACAGCAGCTCCACTCCTGATTCGTGCAGGTAGTTGTCCCTCAGATCCAGTTCTCTCAGATGAGAGGGGTTTGAGCTCAGAGCTGAAGCCAGATGTACACAGCTGATCCCTGACAGTCTACAGCTCTCCAACCTGAATAAAGAATACAACTTAACTGTAAATTAAACCGAGTTCATGCGTGAAAATAACAAACAAACATTCATGTCACTCAGACTCATAACATGGAAGATAAAAAAGAAATCAGACATGTTGGACTTAAACAAGTCCTGATTCAGTAAAAATATATTATTTAGACCAGGTCTCTGTCCTGCACATCAGTTTAGGAAATCCAGAACCTAAACTCAGCCGAATATTAAAAATGTCACAAATTAATTATTGAATGGATCATATTATGTATGAAAAGGAAATGTTAAATTAGAATTAAGGAGATAAATTGTGTATGAATGCTGTGTTTTAGATATGAGATCTACAAAAGTCAGTCATTGAACTGGCCTCAGAGTCTCCAGTCGACAGTTTGGACTTTTCAGTCCAGAACACAGCAGCTCCACTCCTGATTCCTGCAAGTTGTTGTCCCTCAGATCCAGTTCTCTCAGATGAGAGGGGTTTGAGCTCAGAGTTAAAACCAGATGTAAACAGCTGATATATTCAAGTCTGCAGCTCTCCAACCTGAATAAAGAATACAACTTAACTATAAATTAAACCGAGTTCATGCGTGAAAATAACAAACAAATATTCATGTCACCACAGACTCATAATATGGAAGATGAATATGAAATAAGTATGTTGGACTAAAAACGAGTCCTCATTCAGTACAAATATATTATTTGGACCCGGTCTCTGTCCTGCACATCAGTTTAGGAAATCAAGGACCTAAACTCAGCTGAATATTTAAAATGTCATATTTTGTATGAAGAGGAATTATGTTAAATTAGAATTAAAGGAGATAAATTGTGTATAAATGCTGTGTTATAGATATGAGATCTACAAAAGTCAGTCAGTGAACTGGCCTCAGAGTCTCCAGTCGACAGTTTGGACTTTCCATTCCAGAACACAGCAGCTCCACTCCTGAATCCTGCAGGTTGTTGTCCCTCAGATCCAGTTCTCTCAGATAAGAGGGGTTTGACACCAGAGCTGAAGCCAGAGAAGAACAGCTGATCCCAGACAGTCTGCATTTCCACAACCTGGTTAAAGAAATATGAATATTAAAATGTGTCCTCCTGTTGTTGTGGATCGTCATCATGTCAACACAGACTCTCAACATACTGCTGACCTCAGTCCAGTCTGTGATCTGATGATAAACATCAGATCAGACATGTTGGACCATTGTCTAATTTATCACCTTCTTCTCTGTGTGTTTGGTCACTGAGCAGGTTTGTGTAATTAAACACTGTTTAAAGTAGAGATGGCTCCTGACAGTCACTTCATGTTTGTTTCTAACTTATCAACTGTCCAACGTGTCTCAATAAGAAGTCTCACTTTGAAAACTTGAATAGGACAAGTGCTCGGCCTACATGTTATTTACTGACACTTTCCTAGTGATCAGGAGCAGGTGAGTGCAGGTGAATGGAGTTGGGCTGATGAGGTGGACGTGACTGACAGGCTGGGTGAGTGACAGATGGCTGACGGACAGCGAGCAGAGCAGAACTGTGACAATTCAAATAAATAATGACTGAATGAGAAAGAAAGCAGGAAGAGTGAACAAGGATTTAAGGACCTTAGAGTCTCCAGTCGACAGTTTGGACTCTCCAGTCCAGAACACAGCAGCTCCACTCCTGAATCCTGCAAGCTGTTGAGATCCAGTTCTCTCAGATGTGAGGGGTCTGACTTCAGAGCTGAGGCCACAACTTCACAATGAGTCTCTGAGAGTCCACAACCAATGAGTCTGTAATTAAAGAAAATATCAAATCTGTTAGAATAAGGGGGACTCGCACTGCACTGGTTGGTGGTGGCGTACAAACGCAGGGTGGTCATTCTAGTTTGACAAGAAAGAAGAATAAACAATATTTCCTGCTTCTTCAGTTTAAAGCAGGGGTAGGCAACCTTTACTTTCGAAAGAGCCATTTTCAATCATCAATCAAATTTTATTTGTATAGCCCATATTCACAAATCACAATTCGTCTCATAGGGCTTTAACATTGTGAGACATCCTGTGTCCTTAACCCTCAACAAGAGTAAGGAAAAAATACTAAAAAACATTTTAACAGGGTAAAAATACGTAGAAACCTCAGAGCCACATGTGAGGGATCCCTCTCCCAGGACTGACAGAAGTGCAATAGATGTCAAGTGTAGGAAAACATCATCAAGATAAAGGTTTTAGCAGCAATGATGAGGGTAAACATTTTGAAGGATAACTTCAATACTATATGTCAAGCAGTCCTGCTGCAATCATAGTCTCTGGTCAGCAGCCAGCAAGATCATGATCCAGCATCAAGATGGGATCCACTATAGTCCACAGTCATTGTCCACTGCTGCTTATTAGGTTCCATCATCAGCCGTCGCCTCGGTCGTGGTCCACCACCATCCGATGCCAACGCGACAAAGGATCCGCCATTACCACTACGATCAGCCCGCACTACATAGAATCCACAACACTGGATCCACCACCGCGACCTCCGACAAGTGATCCACAAATCGCCCCCTCTTCCCCCAAATTAAATCTGTCTGGAGCCGCAAAACATTTTTGATAACACAGGTTAAAAAGTAATATATATTTATACAATATATATATAAAATCTACAGTTTGTTGCATTCATTAAATTATAGAGCGACAATAAAAAAATGCTGACATTTTATTGCTATTTTTACCTGTTACAAAAAAGGAAAACACCAAACTCTTATAATTTAATAAATGCAAAGAGAGGGGGCAAAATGTCTCTTTCCATAGTAAAAGTTGCCTACCCCTGGTCTAGCAGGTCTCTTACTTTGTGTTTGAGGGTCCAGGTTTAGTACTGACAGGAAGTCCTTTTGACTGGTCACTCTTCAGAGACACCCAGCTGAACACTGCAGACTCTGCTCTGTCCTCCGGATGACCACTCATCTTCAGTCTGAGAGGAAAAACACTGACCCTGACTGTGAGCTGAAAACACACACACAATGAAGGCAGGCACGTAAATTCAGTGTTTCTTCAAATATAGCAGAGTCAATGCTCCTACAAGGTTTCACTGTTGTCACGGTAACCTGAGACAGTTGTAGGTTTAATGTGTTGGAGTCAGCACATCAGACTGTTATGTCAAACTGTTGATTGACAGACAGACCCGGAATCTTCTTCTCTCTGAAGTCCACGAATAGAAAACTGACTGTGACGGTAAAATAATATGAATGAATAATATAAATGTTGCTGAATACTCACCAGCCTCAGACTTCACGTTTCCTCTCTCTGCTCCTTGTAGTTAGAATTAAGTCTGAACCTCTAGTCTATGGTCTGAACGCTTTCACTTTCTGATCCTGCAGTTACTGGAAATCACATGACTCTGTGTGTGCGCGTGTGTGTGCGTGTGTTTGCCCGAGCAGCCGGGAGATGGCCGGGAGCGCCCGGAACGGGAACGGCAATGGAGTACTCGAAGTTAGAGGAAGAACACATGTGAGCCTACGTCCGGTTTTCAAAATAAACTGTTGACATGGAGCTTTAACAAAATGCATATTTGAAAAATCCATTTATTGGATTATATTCACAAGAAGTATATATCATCTTACCTGTGTCATTTTTATGAACAGCATTTTGACTATCAATTAAAAGATTTTACAAAATAAAAGATACACATTTTCAGCTTCAAGTAGCTGATTTCCTGATATTTTAAAGTACTTTAAAAAGACTTCGCTCAATAAACCCAGAGAGAGACTGATATTCCTGTGTTCAAGACCTCTCAGACTATCCACACACTGAAGATCAAACATTTTTACTGTATAGATTAAGATTTTACAAAATAAAGTCCAACATGTGTACAATCAAATCGGTTAATTTCTGGATCTTTCAAAGTGCTATAAAAACACAGTGAGACTGATATGCCTGTGTTCAGAACCTTACTTTGGACTTTACTTTTTCCAGGTTCACCTAGCCTGGAAAATAGTGTTAAAGCATATAAGAAGGCCCTCCACAAAGCAAGAGTTGCCTACTACTCCACACTAATAGGAGAAAAAACGAATAGAAGAGAATAAAAACAACCCTAGGTTTCTTCAGCTCTGTAGCTGACAGAGTCACACCTCCACCGAACACAGTATTCCTCGATCCCTGACCACCCTCTGCCCCAAGTTGGCACTAATCTACCATAAGGAGTAGAAATCTCAGAAACTGCTGAGAATCTTATCAATTATTTAGACAGCTTCTCTCTGATCACCCTTGATCAGCTGACCAAAATAATCTCATATTCTAAACCGACAACTTGTATCTTAGACCCCATTCCTACAAAATTACTTAGAGAAATTCTGCCCCTAATTGATAGATGTTACTAAACAGAATCAATCTGTCATTATCATCAGGTTATGTACCACAGTCCTTTAAAATCGCTGTAATCAAACCCCTTCTCAAAAAACCCACCCTAGACCCAAAGGTTTGTGTCTGTCATCATTCTGTTAGATCTTAGTGCAGCATTTGACACAATTGACCATCAAATTTATTACAGAGATTAGAACAGTTAATTAGCATTAAAGGAACCGCCCTAAACTGCATTAAATCCTATTTTTCAGATCGATTCAAATTTTTGCAAATGAATGATGAGTCATCTGTGCGCACCAAAGTTAACCACAGTGTTCCACAGGGCTCTGTGTTCGGCCCATGAGTTGACTTTTCTCATGACAGGATCTCATTGGCATTCTCCAAGGACTCTTAGTTAAATACACTAACATCCATAAGAACATTTAAGATATACCTATTGTTACTCCTTCAACTTCAAAACATTTCTTATGGATTATGAACTTCTATGGTGTATAAGCATCAGTGCATACACTAGAACAATTTATACCGGAGCTCTACTTTGTTTTATTTTCATTTCTTAAGTATTTATATGAATTCAGTTAACTGACAATGACTCCATTGTCAGCAATATTGATACAGGGTGGCTTATCCTGTTAAAATATAATAAAATGTACTCATATTGAAGCAAGCTGTTATTTATACTACCAGTCATTTTAAGAACATCTCCATCAAGGTTACAAGGTACAACTTGAAAAAAAGTATTTTTATGTTTATGTAATTTGTGCAAATGCAGATCATAATTATGGAATCAAAGTATTAGATGATAGCATTGTCTATTGTAATGACATAGTGTGTCAGTGATGGTAAATCTTAATAATGGAAGCAATAACAGACACATATAGCAGGTTTAACAGGTGTCAAAGATCGCAAAGGTATCGTAGTAAGCACTGGGTTAAAGTTACATTAATATAAAAAAATATTTGAAGTCCCCATGGCACAAACATTAATAACAGTTTCTCATCATCATTCAGGTAGAAGAGTAAAGTCAGAGCAAATTTGAATCTTTTTATGTAACTTATTGAAAAGAAAGCAGTGTTCCCGTTTCGTTCATTAAGCATCATGTTCCATTGACATCACTGCCAAGTCCTACCTCATTTGTGTGTAGAAGATTGTTGTACATCATTTTATCAACATCTCAACGATCTGTCCACATCTCAAAACAATGCCTGGATAATGTCGGAAACCATCTTTTGGAACAAACCAGATCATTAATTTTACATTTTGGTGTCATGTCGTTAAAGATTTCTTCACCTAACATCTACCAGAAGCAGAAGGTCGGTGAAGAAAATCAACCCATAACATGGAAGAAAAGATAGAAGAAAGTTTTATTATTAAAAATAAATACAACACAGAACTTAATCATTTAGCTTGTGTTTCTCAGGATGAGCTGAGTGACTCTTAGTCATTAGGTATAATGATTAATTACACCTGTCCTCAAACTGTGAGTTCAGACAGTTTATATGTTTTTATTTTTATATTTTGTTGTACTTTTCTTGTTATACAAGAAGAAGAATAAGATAAATAAAAACATACACAACAATACAACAATACAGACAGAGGGAAAACCAGAAGATAACATTTCAAATAACTTTATTTATGACAGTGTCAAAAACGTCTTAATTATTTTAATTAATGTGAATGAATGAATGCTAAAAAATTCCAAACACTAGAATTACAATTATTTGTCTTTGAGAGTGGCTCTCCCCCAGGGTTACAGTAACAGTACATAAACACTTCACAAATACTACACACAATGATCATACAATAAACACACTGGCCACAGTATCACCATAAAGGGGCATGCACAGCAACCCACAGGCTCATCATCACCCTATTGTAAAAAGTGCAGCAGCACACAAGGACTTAAGCCTGGTTGGAACTCTGTATGATTCTGTGAGTTGATCACAAGTTTAGCAAACACAACTTGATCACTGTTGTATACACATGCTTAACATGCAGAGAGGCGAGAAGGACATGGGATATTTTGTTCTCGTATTTCAACACAGAAACTAATGAAATAATGAAATCCAAGCAAAAACTCAATTTTGGGATGATACCTTTCCACAATGTTGAGACAGGAAACACCATCCTGTCCACCTACAGCTTACAGAGTGGTGAGTAGATAATGAGTGAATTTCCATTTTTCGGTGAGCTATCCCTTTAAGAGAAACCTGTGCTTATCAAAAACCCTGCAATGAATGTACCGGTAGAACCATGTTTGCTGGTTTTTCTTCAACTCATTTAGACACAAAGCAGGACATCATTAAAAAGGTGGAGCTGGAGACAAACAAATATCAAGGGCAGACACATGCTTACAGTAAAAATGGGGGGTGCACACTGGAAGACAATTGTTTATTGTATGTAGTTTTAGGTTTGGTCCACAGTTTTCACACAACTATTGAATTAATGTTTAGTTTTAGTGCAATGAGACAATGATGAGATGCCATTGACGTCATGACAAACTGTGACTATCTCACAAGATGAAAGTGTCATTTAAAAAAATCTGTCTCCATTTTTGCTGATGAAATAGAGATGTTGAAATGTTTTTTTCCCCAAGGTGGTTCAATTAATATTAACCATTTAATGTTTTTAAATGGTGTGCTAAACAACTGACTGTGTAACAAACCAAAAGAAAATTACAAAATAAACACAGCACTTTGTTGCCACTATCCTCACTGAACTGAACATTATTAGTCTATAAGGCTGTACTACAGGGTACTGTCTGATTGTGAAGAGTTTTGTTTTGTCTGAATACTTTCTGACTGACTCCTATTCACAAGAGTTGGATTGCACCTGATTTGCTGATGTTGCATTTTTGTTATAGTATATCCTCTTTTATCGCTTAAATGTTAAACGTAAGACCAGACACACATTCTGTTAAACTGCGTTCTTACTTGTCCAACTTGTTATTTTCATCAAAAATAGTTGTAGCAGGAAATCATTTGGATGAAATCTTGAAAGCACTAAAATGCGCGTCCTTGGTTTTAAATTATACTGGATATTAAAGATAGCAGTAATGTATGTAATGCCCTATAGGCCTGGTTTTATTTTTACGATCACACTCGGTGTTCAGGGTTCTTTTTACATTGGTAGATTTGTTGTTCCTTTTCCATGTGTGTCTACTTGAGGAGGAGTTTTTAGGAGGGCTGTGTTATGTAACAATCAAAAAGCTGTTTTTGACAATCACCAGGGACGTATCTGCCTGTTGCTGGGTTGAAGATCCTGATGTCGATGAGCTCTCCCTCTCTTGGTTTGGACTTCCTGGGGGCTACACAACACAGACAGGACAAACTTTTTACTACCATAAGAGGAATGTATTAATAATATCAAATCACAGTTTATCTATAAAATATTTGGAAGGCAGCATGTTTATTTGGCTGGTTTATCTCAACAATTACCTAATAAGAAATCAAAATCCTGTTATAGTAGTGTTTATTCAGTACACATTATATCAGGTTAAATGTATCTAACCTTTATTCCCACTAAAGTAACAATCAACATCCCAGCTATTTTCACAAGATCCCCCAGGTTTCACCAAAACTGGATTTAAACATTGCAGTCTAAATAAATAACTGAATACCCAGCTGTCACATCATGGCGGTGGCTGCAGTGATGTTACCTTGGTTGGAGCCTCATTGTATTCCTTGTGCGTGGTCAAGCACGTAGGCTGGTGCTCCCTTAGGCAACGCATGCGGGCATGGTAACGGGTGAGATGACTCCTCTGTCTGCAGGTTAAACACAAACCAATCTGCACTATGCCATCTGACCCAAGCAACACAACATTTTCTAAATTCTAATGGAAACATCTATAGGAGTTGGTTATTCAATACAACTTCTTACTCCTTGTGGAAATTAAGCAAATCAAGTCCATGATTGAAATAAATAAATAAATAACACTCCTGTATAGTTATTATAAAGATGATGATGACCAGTGTATGGAACACAACTAGTCTATTTAGCTTTTAAAAGCTGTGCAGTGTTAAACATCTCACTGCTCCTAAGATGAGATAAGATAGATTGCTACGAGTAAGAGTTTTACGTGTAACAATATAAGTGAGAATAAAATGTTAAGTGTATATAGAGATAATGGAGAACTGGTTCTAATAAATTGAAATTGAAATTCACTTCGGCTGTGATCGCGCTCAGCACCGATGCTTTCCGCATCAGGTCTTTTCTCTTTGCGGAAGTGTCGCGTAACTCTGTGACGCACAGCAGCCGGGCTGTTCACATGAGACTTTGCATTGCTCCGCGCCCGTCAGCCCGTGATTCTGCTTTCTCCGCGGGTTGTATATACTCCGTTCAATGTAGGGGTTCGGGGTAAATGATGATGGTCTTCATGGCACCCCCCCCCCCCCCCTCTCTTTCTCTGTCTGTCTGCTTGTGTGCTTGTAGTGGGGGGGCGGAGGACACATTTAATCATGTGAGGGGGAAAACTCGGGGAAATTGAAACTCCAGAAGAACAGCAGGAAACGCTTGAATACGGGACACATATTTGATAATTTATTTATAATATGTCATTGATATCGTTTAAATTAATTTCCCAGTGTGTTTTCCCGAGCGATGCGCAGCCCTGAGCGAACCTGGTCGCCTCCTTTCCGCTCCCATGTTACTCAGATCAGATGTGATCAGGGGCGGCTCCTGGCATAGGCGAAGTAGGCGGTTGCCTAGGGCGCAAAATGCCGAGAGGGCGGCACAAGGGACTGATTTATCATGACGTGACACATGCAATATAAACCAAAACATTCACATCACAACATCATCTTCTAAACCCGGGGACGCACCGGAGATAGAAGCGCAGCGAGGCGCCACGAAAGCTGTCCGCTTCCTTTCCGCGCCCAAGTTAAATAATTGGGCTGTTCGCACCGGCAGCGTTGTGCCGGGAAGCTGCGGGCAGCGCCGCGGCCGGCTCGCGATCTGCAGCGATGGTTCCGGGGTCTGTTCTATTTTTTTCGCTCGCTGCGAGCAAATCGGGCCGGAAAACACACTGAAAATTGATATATTTCAAACGATCTATCATGTCACTACAGATATGATGTCGGAAATGGCAACAGAGTTGTAAGTGCTGTTGTGGCGATCTCAGGGTATTCTGCCGTGACTTTAATCCAGGACACCGGCAGAGTTGTTTTCTCAAACATACTTTAAGGGCCGCCGTCATTTGCGATCTCGGGCAGCTGATCTTTTCCTTAAACAGACCTGCTGGATTCACCTGGTTTGTTGACAAATGGGTCCGACAAATACCGTGCTGGTTTGTGGTCAGCGAAAAAGTGACGTGACCGAGACGAGCGTCTTGACATGCATAAAGCATGAGTCATAACGCAGAGGATCCGGTAATTTTTCAAAATAAAACGGTTTTATTTTGAAAAACTACCGGGTAATAGATAAAACAGAAAACATGTAAAATGTTTATTCTTTCTGTGCGGCCCGGTACCAAATGACCCACAAATGGGCCTGTTGCCCTGTTGATTACAATAAATAGGTCTAAAAAATATATGTATTGTGTTTGACTGTCCAGTACTGTTCATATTCATTACATTTAAAAAGCAGACATAAAGGTAACTTAAAAGTTACTTTCCCTAGTAACTAATTACTTTTGATATACAGTAACTGGTGGGGTAAATCAATTACTTTTAAAAGAAGTGACTAGTAACTGTAACTAATTACTAATTTTCAGTAACTTGCCAAACACTGCTTAATCCACACATTTGTCAGTTGTCTCTAAACAGACAGAAACACACAAGCACATACTGTCTTGTGTGTGTGTGTGGGGAGGCGTGTTAGACTGTGGTAAGAGTTGAAGATGAGTCAAAAAAGGATTCAATTATCAGCTGCACGATTCAGAAAGCGCAGCAAAGTAGGGGAGGAGAAGAAAGAACAATATAGAGGTAGAATCACCCCAATTCATCATTAATGTTTATTTTTGTCGACATGACATGATATGCTGTCAGTACAGCTGAGTTCAGACTTTTTATATTTTTATTATATATTTTTATTATTTTTTATAGCTTACAATTTTGTCTGCCTGTGTGTGCATCTGTATACAGTCCAAAAGTTCTTCGGGATGCATGACAATTTGCGTGTGTATGTTGGGGGGGGCGCCATTCTGAAACCCCGCCTAGGGCGCCAACATTGCCAGGGCCGGCCCTGGATGTGATGTTCACATCGTCGCGATGCGCCGCCTGTCGCAGAGGGTTCCAACACAGTTGAACACTTTACTTTTGATATTTGTCGGTCCACCGCTGAATGGTGCGAGTCACCGGTCTGCCACGTTTGAGTTTCTGCCTCTAGGAAGGTGGGCAAAACTGAAGTGATCTGATTTGCCGAATGTGGGTCGAGGGAGGGCCTTATACAAATCCCGGTGATTGTAAATCCCAAACATTATGAGGATAAAAGGTTGCACTCGCTTCCTCCTCGTCCGCAGTATTTATTTATTTAGAGCATCGGATCGATTCCCTCACATCAGTGGATCCTCACCTCCTCTGGGATATTAATTGCAAAGTTTCTTCATTTCTTGGAAGTGAACTCCTGTGCGCTCTGTGCACTGTGCGCCTGATGGCACAGCCCCTGAAGCATAAGCAACAGACACCAACACTCGGCTGTTAGACCCGCTCCGTCTTCCTCTGTCTCTGAGCGTCGCTCTCCAGAGCCGCGGACACGCGCTGGTTCGCTCCGACCGAACATTACGCAGAACCAATGCGGTTTGAACAGTTTACTTTCGAGAGGCGTCTCTCCAGATAAGCCTTTTTTGGAAACATTGATTAAGATTTCTGACTTTTTCATCACATATCAGCCCAAGTGTCAGAAAAGCGCTGGAAACAGGGAGATCTGCCTTTTTTTGGAAGAAAAGGTTAAATTCTTGAATTTTTCATCACACATCATCCCAAATGTCACTAAACAGCTGGAAACGGGAAGATAAGCCTTTTTTGGAAGCATTGATTAAGATTTCTGACTTTTTCATCACATGTCAGCCCAAGTGTCAGAAAAGCGCTGAAAACAGGGAGATAAGCCTTTTTTGGAAGAAATGGTTAAATTCTCGAATTCTTCATCACACATCATCCCAAATGTCACTAAACAGCTGGAAACGGGGAGATAAGCCTTTTTTGGAAGCAATGGTTAACATTTTGACTTTTTCATCACATATCAGCTCCAGTGTCAGAAAAGCGCTGGAAACAGGCAGATATGCCTTTTTTTGGAAGAAAAGGTTAAATTCTTGAATTTTTCATCACACATCATCCCAAATGTCACTAAACAGCTGGAAACGGGGAGATAAGCCTTTTTTGGAAGCAATGGTTAACATTTTGACTTTTTCATCACATATCAGCTCCAGTGTCAGAAAAGCGCTGGAAACAGGGAGATCTGCCTTTTTTTGGAAGAAAAGGTTAAATTCTTGAATTTTTCATCCGACATCATCCGAAATGTCACTAAACAGCTGGAAACGGGGAGATAAGCCTTTTTTGGAAGCATTGATTAAGATTTCTGACTTTTTTCATCACATGTCAGCCCAAGTGTCAGAAAAGCGCTGGAAACAAGGAGATAAGCCTTTTTTGGAAGAAATGGTTAAATTCTTGAATTTTTAATCACACATCATCCCAAATGTCACTAAACAGTTGGAAACGGGGAGATAAGCCTTTTTTGGAAGCAATGGTTAACATTTTGACTTTTTCATCACATATCAGCTCCAGTGTCAGAAAAGCGCTGGAAACAGGCAGATATGCCTTTTTTTGGAAGAAAAGGTTAAATTCTTGAATTTTTCATCACACATCATCCCAAATGTCACTAAACAGCTGGAAACGGGGAGATAAGCCTTTTTTGGAAGCAATGGTTAACATTTTGACTTTCTCATCACATATCAGCTCCAGTGTCAGAAAAGCGCTGGAAACAGGGAGATCTGCCTTTTTTTGGAAGAAAAGGTTAAATTCTTGAATTTTTCATCACACATCATCCCAAATGTCACTAAACAGCTGGAAACGGGGAGATAAGCCTTTTTTGGAAGCAATGGTTAACATTTTGACTTTTTCATCACATATCAGCTCCAGTGTCAGAAAAGCGCTGGAAACAGGGAGATCTGGCTTTTTTTGGAAGAAAAGGTTAAATTCTTGAATTTTTCATCACACATCATCCCAAATGTCACTAAACAGCTGGAAACGGGGAGATAAGCCTTTTTTGGAAGCATTGATTAAGATTTCTGACTTTTTCATCACATGTCAGCCCAAGTGTCAGAAAAGCGCTGGAAACAGGCAGATATGCCTTTTTTTGGAAGAAAAGGTTAAATTCTTGAATTTTTCATCACACATCATCCCAAATGTCACTAAACAGCTGGAAACGGGGAGATAAGCCTTTTTTGGAAGCAATGGTTAACATTTTGACTTTCTCATCACATATCAGCTCCAGTGTCAGAAAAGCGCTGGAAACAGGGAGATCTGCCTTTTTTTGGAAGAAAAGGTTAAATTCTTGAATTTTTCATCACACATCATCCCAAATGTCACTAAACAGCTGGAAACGGGGAGATAAGCCTTTTTTGGAAGCAATGGTTAACATTTTGACTTTTTCATCACATATCAGCTCCAGTGTCAGAAAAGCGCTGGAAACAGGGAGATCTGGCTTTTTTTGGAAGAAAAGGTTAAATTCTTGAATTTTTCATCACACATCATCCCAAATGTCACTAAACAGCTGGAAACGGGGGGATAAGCCTTTTTTGGAAGCATTGATTAAGATTTCTGACTTTTTCATCACATGTCAGCCCAAGTGTCAGAAAAGCGCTGGAAACAAGGAGATAAGCCTTTTTTGGAAGAAATGGTTAAATTCTTGAATTTTTAATCACACATCATCCCAAATGTCACTAAACAGCTGGAAACGGGGAGATAAGCCTTTTTTGGAAGCAATGGTTAACATTTTGACTTTCTCATCACATATCAGCTCCAGTGTCAGAAAAGCGCTGGAAACAGGGAGATCTGGCTTTTTTTGGAAGAAAAGGTTAAATTCTTGAATTTTTCATCACACATCATCCCAAATGTCACTAAACAGCTGGAAACGGGGAGATAAGCCTTTTTTGGTAGCATTGATTAAGATTTCTGACTTTTTCATCACATGTCAGCCCAAGTGTCAGAAAAGCGCTGGAAACAAGGAGATAAGCCTTTTTTGGAAGAAATGGTTAAATTCTTGAATTTTTAATCACACATCATCCCAAATGTCACTAAACAGCTGGAAACGGGGAGATAAGCCTTTTTTGGAAGCAATGGTAAACATTTTGACTTTTTCATCACATATCAGCTCCAGTGTCAGAAAAGCGCTGGAAACAGGCAGATATGTAACCATTTCTTCCAAAAAAGGCTTATCTCCCTGTTTCCAGCGCTTTTCTGACACTTGGGCTGACATGTGATGAAAAAGTCAGAAATCTTAATCAATGCTTCTAAAAAAGGCTTATCTCCCCGTTTCCAGCTGTTTAGTGACATTTGGGATGATGTGTGATGAAAAATTCAAGAATTTAACCATTTCTTCCAAAAAAGGCTTATCTCCCTGTTTCCAGCGCTTTTCTGACACTTGGGCTGACATGTGATGAAAAAGTCAGAAATCTTAATCAATGCTTCCAAAAAAGGCTTATCTCCCCGTTTCCAGCTGTTTAGTGACATTTGGGATGATGTGTGATGAAAAATTCAAGAATTTAACCTTTTCTTCCAAAAAAAGGCAGATCTCCCTGTTTCCAGCGCTTTTCTGACACTTGGGCTGACATGTGATGAAAAAGTCAGAAATCTTAATCAATGCTTCTAAAAAAGGCTTATCTCCCCGTTTCCAGCTGTTTAGTGACATTTGGGATGATGTGTGATGAAAAATTCAAGAATTTAACCATTTCTTCCAAAAAAGGCTTATCTCCCTGTTTCCAGCGCTTTTCTGACACTTGGGCTGACATGTGATGAAAAAGTCAGAAATCTTAATCAATGCTTCCAAAAAAGGCTTATCTCCCCGTTTCCAGCTGTTTAGTGACATTTGGGATGATGTGTGATAAAAAATTCAAGAATTTAACCATTTCTTCCAAAAAAGACTTATCTCCTTGTTTCCAGCGCTTTTCTGACACTTGGGCTGACATGTGATGAAAAAGTCAGAAATCTTAATCAATGCTTCCAAAAAAGGCTTATCTCCCCGTTTCCAGCTGTTTAGTGACATTTGGGATGATGTGTGATGAAAAATTCAAGAATTTAACCTTTTCTTCCAAAAAAAGGCAGATCTCCCTGTTTCCAGCGCTTTTCTGACACTGGAGCTGATATCTGATGAAAAGTCAAAATGTTAACCATTGCTTCCAAAAGAGGCTTTTCTCCCCGTTTCCAGCTGTTTAGTGACATTTGGGATGATGTGTGATGAAAAATTCAAGAATTTAACCATTTCTTCCAAAAAAGGCTTATCTCCCTGTTTCCAGCGCTTTTCTGACACTTGGGCTGACATGTGATGAAAAAGTCAGAAATCTTAATCAATGCTTCTAAAAAAGGCTTATCTCCCCGTTTCCAGCTGTTTAGTGACATTTGGGATGATGTGTGATGAAAAATTCAAGAATTTAACCTTTTCTTCCAAAAAAAGGCAGATCTCCCTGTTTCCAGCGCTGTTCTGACACTTGGGCTGACATGTGATGAAAAAGTCAGAAATCTTAATCAATGCTTCCAAAAAAGGCTTATCTCCCCGTTTCCAGCTGTTTAGTGACATTTGGGATGATGTGTGATAAAAAATTCAAGAATTTAACCATTTCTTCCAAAAAAAGGCATATCTCCCTGTTTCCAGCGCTTTTCTGACACTGGAGCTGATAAGTGATGAAAAAGTCAAAATGTTAACCATTGCTTCCAAAAAAGGCTTATCTCCCCGTTTCCAGCTGTTTAGTGACATTTGGGATGATGTGTGATGACAAATTCAAGAATTTAACCATTTCTTCCAAAAAAGGCTTATCTCCCTGTTTAGAGCGCTTTTCTGACACTTGGGCTGACATGTGATGAAAAAGTCAGAAATCTTAATCAATGCTTCCAAAAAAGGCTTATCTCCCCGTTTCCAGCTGTTTAGTGACATTTCGGATGATGTGTGATGAAAAGTTCAAGAATTTAACCTTTTCTTCCAAAAAAAGGCAGATCTCCCTGTTTCCAGCGCTTTTCTGACACTGGAGCTGATATTTGATGAAAAAGTCAAAATGTTAACCATTGCTTCCAAAAAAGGCTTATCTCCCCGTTTCCAGCTGTTTAGTGACATTTGGGATGATGTGTGATGAAAAATTCAAGAATTTAACCTTTTCTTCCAAAAAAAGGCAGATCTCCCTGTTTCCAGCGCTTTTCTGACACTGGAGCTGATATGTGATGAAAAAGTCAAAATGTTAACCATTGCTTCCAAAAAAGGCTTATCTCCCCGTTTCCAGCTGTTTAGTGACATTTGGGATGATGTGTGATGACAAATTCAAGAATTTAACCATTTCTTCCAAAAAAGGCTTATATCCCTGTTTAGAGCGCTTTTCTGACACTTGGGCTGACATGTGATGAAAAAGTCAGAAATCTTAATCAATGCTTCCAAAAAAGGCTTATCTCCCCGTTTCCAGCTGTTTAGTGTCCCCTTGTCCTCCTCCAGTGTTTACGGTAAGCGTGCTGCGTCATTTCGTCACTTCCTGTTATTGCCACGGGACACGGGTGGTGTAGTCGCTATCTGAATTAGCTCCTCCGCTAAACACAACTGTCTTTCTGTTCTACTACGGCTAAAATCACCGGTATATAGTTAAGGACCCTCACATACCAGCCCCTCCTCTCTGGTGCTTTGTGATTCTGTGTTCTTTTTAAATCTCACACTCATAGTTTTAGCAGCGATGTGTTCTCTCTCTCCCTCTCGCTCCACCGCTCTCTCCTGCTCCGAGTGTCTCATGTTTACTTACTCCTCCGCCTCCATTAACAGTAGTGGTAAATGTAATAAATGTAGTATGTTGGTAGACATGGAGGCGAGGCTTAGCAACTTAGAAGCTCGGCTCCTCAGCTTAGAACCCCCGTTAGCTATAGTTAGCCGGCCCGTGCTAGCCGCAGCGAAGCCACCTAGCTTAGCTTCAGCTAGCAGTCCCTCGACTTGCCCCGGGCAGCCGGGAGCCCAGGGTGGCTGGGTGACGGTCCGGAGGGGGCATAGTACCACCCATAGAAAGCCCACGATTAAAGACCCACCAGCTCACGTCTCAAATAGATTTTCTCCACTCAGCGACGCACCCGCTGAGAATCAAACTCTGGTTATTGGTGACTCGGTTCTCAGAAACGTGAGATTAGTGACACCAGCGGCCATAGTCAATTGTATCCCGGGGGCCAGAGCCGGCGACATTGAATCCAAATTGAAGCTGCTGGCTAAAACTAAACGTAAATACAGTAAAATCGTAATTCACGTCGGCAGCAACGACTCCCGGCTTCGTATGTCGGAGGTCACTAAAGTTAATGTTGAGTCTGTGTGTGCTTTTGCTAAAACGATGTCGGACACAGTAGTTTTCTCTGGCCCTCTCCCTAACACTACAGGTGATGACATGTTTAGTCGCATGTTTTCTTTTAACCGCTGGCTGTCGAGGTGGTGTCCTGTAAACGGTGTGGGCTTTATAGATAATTGGCAAACTTTTTGGAGCGAACCTGGTCTTGTTAGGAGAGATGGCGTTCATCCCACTTGGGATGGAGCAGCTCTCTTATCTAAGAATATTACTAAGTCTATCACATGACAACCCAGAGTTGGGACCAGGAAGCAGAGCTGCAGTGCTAAACACTTCTCTGCGCTCCCTCTGGATCAGTCACCCAACCGCATAGAGACTGTCTCTGTCTACCGTCCGATTCAATTATTTAACTTAAACAATAACAGAGCGAGAACTCACAATAATCTCATACAAATTAACACAACCTCTGGAACAACACAGGAAACTAAGACTTTCAAATGTGGTCTTTTAAACATTAGATCACTGTCCTCAAAGGCTATTTTAGTTAATGAACTAGTCTCAGACTACAATATAGATGTAATGTCCCTTACTGAGACGTGGCTGCATCCTGATGAATATGTCAGTTTAAATGAATCTACTCCCCCCAGTCATATAAATTCACACGTTCCCAGGGAACTCGGGCGAGGAGGTGGAGTTGCTGCTATTTTTAACTCCAGTCTATCAATTAATCCTAAACCTAAACTTAGCTACAACTCATTTGAATGTCTTGTTCTTAATCTTCCACGTCAATCCAGGAAACACCAACAGCCAATCATATTTGCTGTAGTTTATCGTGCTCCTGGGGCTTATACTGAATTTCTAACAGAATTCCCTGAGTTTTTATCAAACCTAGTCCTAAAGACAGATAAAATTATTATTGTTGGTGACTTTAATATTCATGTTGACAATAATAAAGATAGCCTGAGCGTAGCATTTATTTCAATACTAGACTCAATTGGTTTTAGTCAGTGTGTGCATCAACCTACTCATTGTTGTAACCACACACTTGACCTTGTGTTATCATACGGTGTCAAAATTGAACATTTAACAGTACTTCCGCGCAATCCAACACTATCAGACCATAATTTAATAACCTTCGATTTTTCACTATCTGAATATATGCCACTAATAAAAAACTCATTATAGTCACTTAAAAGTAATTTCTAGGACCGCGTTTTTCCACTTGCGTAATATCTCAAAAATCAGACATGTCCTTTCGCAAAAAGATGCAGAAAAACTAGTCCACGCCTTTGTTACATCGAGACTGGACTATTGTAATTCATTATTATCAGGCTCCAGCAGCAAGTCGTTAAAGACTCCTGCAGCTGGTCCAAAATGCCGCAGCACGTGTCCTGACGAGAACTAAGAAAAGAGAGCACATTTCTCCAGTATTAGCATCGCTACACTGGCTTCCTGTTAAATCTAGAATAGAATTTAAAATTCTCCTCCTCACCTTCAAGGCCCTTAATGATATGGCACCTCTTTACCTTAAAGAGATGTTAGTTCCATATCAACCTACTAGAGCACTCCGATCCCAGAACACAGGTTTACTTGTTGTCCCTAAAGTCTCTAAAAGTAGAGTAGGAGCCAGAGCTTTTAGCCATCAAGCCCCACTGCTGTGGAATAATCTCTCACTTTCAGTTAGGGAGGCAGACACGCTCTGTTCGTTTAAAAGTAGACTCAAAACCTTCCTTTTTTATAAAGCTTATAGTTAGAGCTAATTTGTGCGATGTTCCAAATTTGATTAAATGGCAAAAACCCCTGATGATGCTAAGACGCACAGGGAATTTATGACACAAGACACACGGAGCTTCTCTTTCCTGCTTCTCCTTCCTTTTCTCCATATTTATCACATCAAGATAATTCTTATCTGATCAGTACATGTTACTAACTTGACCCCTTTTCCCGGAGTTTCTGTGCCTTAGCGCCCGCGGATGCAGGGCCACAGCTGTGGCCGCACCATGGATTATGATTGTGGATCGCGTGTCGGAGGTCGCAACGGTGGATCCAGTGGTGGATTCTGTATCGTGCCAGCTGATCGTCGTTGTAATGGAGGATCCTTTGTCGCGTTGGCATCGGATGATGAGGGACCACGACCGAGGCGGCAGCTGATAATGGATTCTAACTGGCGGCGGTGGACAATGACTATGGATTATAGTGGATCCCATCCTGATGCTGGATCGTGGTCTTGCTGGCTGCTGGCCAGAGACTGTGATTGCAGCGGGACTGCCTGACACATAGTATTGAAAAATGTTTAGCCTAATGGATGCTGCTAAAAATCCTGATGATGTTTTCTTACACCTGACATCTATTGCACTTCTGTCCGTCCTGAGAGAGGGATCCCCCACATGTGGCTCTCTCTGAGGTTTCTACATATTTTTACCTGTGAAAAGGGTTTTTAGTAGTTTTTCCTTACTCTTGTTGAGGGTTAAGGACAGAGGATGTCACACAATGTTAAAGCCCCATGAGACGAATTGTTATTTGTGAATGTGGGCTATACAAATAAAACTTGATTGATTGATTGATTGATAGTGACATTTGGGATGATGTGTGATGAAAAATTCAAGAATTTAACCTTTTCTTCAAAAAAAAGGCAGATCTCCCTGTTTCCAGCGCTTTTCTGACACTGGAGCTGATATGTGATGAAAAAGTCAGAAATCTTAATCAATGCTTCCAAAAAAGGCTTATCTCCCTGTTTCCAGCGCTTTTCTGAGACTTGGGCTGACATGTGATGAAAAAGTCAGAAATCTTAATCAATGCTTCCAAAAAAGGCTTATCTCCCCGTTTCCAGCTGTTAAGTGACATTTGGGATGATGTGTGATGAAAAATTCAAGAATTTAACCTTTTCTTCCAAAAAAGGCTTATCTCCCTGTTTCCAGCGCTTTTCTGACACTTGGGCTGACATGTGATGAAAAAGTCAGAAATCTTAATCAATGCTTCCAAAAAAGGCTTATCTCCCAGTTTCCAGCTGTTTAGTGACATTTGGGATGATGTGTGATGAAAAATTCAAGAATTTAACCATTTCTTCCAAAAAAGGCTTATCTCCCTGTTTAGAGCGCTTTTCTGACACTTGGGCTGACATGTGATGAAAAAGTCAGAAATCTTAATCAATGCTTCCAAAAAAGGCTTATCTCCCCGTTTCCAGCTGTTTAGTGACATTTGGGATGATGTGTGATGAAAAATTCAGAAATTTAACCTTTTCTTCCAAAAAAAGGCAGATCTCCCTGTTTCCAGCGCTTTTCTGACACTGGAGCTGATATTTGATGAAAAAGTCAAAATGTTAACCATTGCTTCCAAAAAAGGCTTATCTCCCCGTTTCAAGCTGTTTAGTGACATTTGGGATGATGTGTGATGAAAAATTCAAGAATTTAACCATTTCTTCCAAAAAAGGCTTATCTCCCTGTTTCCAGCGATTTTTTGACACCTGGGCTGACATGTGATGAAAAAGTCAGAAATCTTAATCAATGCTTCCAAAAAAGGCTTATCTCCCCGTTTCCAGCTGTTAAGTGACATTTGGGATGATGTGTGATGAAAAATTCAAGAATTTAACCATTTCTTCCAAAAAAGACTTATCACCTTGTTTCCAGCGCTTTTCTGACACTTGGGCTGACATGTGATGAAAAAGTCAGAAATCTTAATCAATGCTTCCAAAAAAGGCTTATCTCCCCGTTTCCAGCTGTTTAGTGACATTTGGGATGATGTGTGATAAAAAATTCAAGAATTTAACCATTTCTTCAAAAAAAAGGCATATCTCCCTGTTTCCAGCGCTTTTCTGACACTGGAGCTGATAAGTGATGAAAAAGTCAAAATGTTAACCATTGCTTCCAAAAAAGGCTTATCTCCCCGTTTCCAGCTGTTTAGTGACATTTGGGATGATGTGTGATGAAAAATTCAAGAATTTAACCATTTCTTCCAAAAAAGGCTTATCTCCCTGTTTCCAGCGCTTTTCTGACACTTGGGCTGACATGTGATGAAAAAGTCAGAAATCTTAATCAATGCTTCTAAAAAAGGCTTATCTCCCCGTTTCCAGCTGTTTAGTGACATTTGGGATGATGTGTGATGAAAAATTCAAGAATTTAACCTTTTCTTCCAAAAAAAGGCAGATCTCCCTGTTTCCAGCGCTTTTCTGACACTTGGGCTGACATGTGATGAAAAAGTCAGAAATCTTAATCAATGCTTCCAAAAAAGGCTTATCTCCCAGTTTCCAGCTGTTTAGTGACATTTGGGATGATGTGTGATGAAAAATTCAAGAATTTAACCATTTCTTCCAAAAAAGGCTTATCTCCCTGTTTAGAGCGCTTTTCTGACACTTGGGCTGACATGTGATGAAAAAGTCAGAAATCTTAATCAATGCTTCCAAAAAAGGCTTATCTCCCCGTTTCCAGCTGTTTAGTGACATTTGGGATGATGTGTGATGAAAAATTCAGAAATTTAACCTTTTCTTCCAAAAAAAGGCAGATCTCCCTGTTTCCAGCGCTTTTCTGACACTGGAGCTGATATTTGATGAAAAAGTCAAAATGTTAACCATTGCTTCCAAAAAAGGCTTATCTCCCCGTTTCAAGCTGTTTAGTGACATTTGGGATGATGTGTGATGAAAAATTCAAGAATTTAACCATTTCTTCCAAATAAGGCTTATCTCCCTGTTTCCAGCGATTTTTTGACACCTGGGCTGACATGTGATGAAAAAGTCAGAAATCTTAATCAATGCTTCCAAAAAAGGCTTATCTCCCCGTTTCCAGCTGTTAAGTGACATTTGGGATGATGTGTGATGAAAAATTCAAGAATTTAACCATTTCTTCCAAAAAAGACTTATCTCCTTGTTTCCAGCGCTTTTCTGACACTTGGGCTGACATGTGATGAAAAAGTCAGAAATCTTAATCAATGCTTCCAAAAAAGGCTTATCTCCCCGTTTCCAGCTGTTTAGTGACATTTGGGATGATGTGTGATAAAAAATTCAAGAATTTAACCATTTCTTCAAAAAAAAGGCATATCTCCCTGTTTCCAGCGCTTTTCTGACACTGGAGCTGATAAGTGATGAAAAAGTCAAAATGTTAACCATTGCTTCCAAAAAAGGCTTATCTCCCCGTTTCCAGCTGTTTAGTGACATTTGGGATGATGTGTGATGACAAATTCAAGAATTTAACCATTTCTTCCAAAAAAGGCTTATCTCCCTGTTTAGAGCGCTTTTCTGACACTTGGGCTGACATGTGATGAAAAAGTCAGAAATCTTAATCAATGCTTCCAAAAAAGGCTTATCTCCCCGTTTTCAGCTGTTTAGTGACATTTGGGACAATGTGTGATGAAAAATTCAAGAATTTAACCTTTTCTTCCAAAAAAAGGCAGATCTCCCTGTTTCCAGCGCTTTTCTGACACTGGAGCTGATATCTGATGAAAAAGTCAAAATGTTAACCATTGCTTCCAAAAAAGGCTTATCTCCCCGTTTCCAGCTGTTTAGTGACATTTGGGATGATGTGTGATGAAAAATTCAAGAATTTAACCATTTCTTCCAAAAAAGGCTTATCTCCCTGTTTCCAGCGCTTTTCTGACACTTGGGCTGACATGTGATGAAAAAGTCAGAAATCTTAATCAATGCTTCTAAAAAAGGCTTATCTCCCCGTTTCCAGCTGTTTAGTGACATTTGGGATGATGTGTGATGAAAAATTCAAGAATTTAACCATTTCTTCCAAAAAAGGCTTATCTCCCTGTTTCCAGCGCTTTTCTGACACTTGGGCTGACATGTGATGAAAAAGTCAGAAATCTTAATCAATGCTTCCAAAAAAGGCTTATCTCCCCGTTTCCAGCTGTTTAGTGACATTTGGGATGATGTGTGATGAAAAATTCAAGAATTTAACCTTTTCTTCCAAAAAAAGGCAGATCTCCCTGTTTCCAGCGCTTTTCTGACACTTGGGCTGACATGTGATGAAAAAGTCAGAAATCTTAATCAATGCTTCCAAAAAAGGCTTATCTCCCCGTTTCCAGCTGTTTAGTGACATTTGGGATGATGTGTGATGAAAAATTCAAGAATTTAACCATTTCTTCCAAAAAAGGCTTATCTCCCTGTTTCCAGCGCTTTTCTGACACTTGGGCTGACATGTGATGAAAAAGTCAGAAATCTTAATCAATGGTTCCAAAAAAGGCTTATCTCCCCGTTTCCAGCTGTTTAGTGACATTTGGGATGATGTGTGATGAAAAATTCAAGAATTTAACCATTTCTTCCAAAAAAGGCTTATCTCCCTGTTTCCAGCGCTTTTCTGACACTTGGGCTGACATGTGATGAAAAAGTCAGAAATCTTAATCAATGCTTCCAAAAAAGGCTTATCTCCCCGTTTCCAGCTGTTTAGTGACATTTGGGATGATGTGTGATGAAAAATTCAAGAATTTAACCTTTTCTTCCAAAAAAAGGCAGATCTCCCTGTTTCCAGCGCTTTTCTGACACTGGAGCTGATATGTGATGAAAAAGTCAAAATGTTAACCATTGCTTCCAAAAAAGGCTTATCTCCCCGTTTCCAGCTGTTTAGTGACATTTGGGATGATGTGTGATGAAAAATTCAAGAATTTAACCTTTTCTTCCAAAAAAAGGCAGATCTCCCTGTTTCCAGCGCTTTTCTGACACTGGAGCTGATATGTGATGAAAAAGTCAAAATGTTAACCATTGCTTCCAAAAAAGGCTTATCTCCCCGTTTCCAGCTGTTCAGTGACATTTGGGATGATGTGTGATGAAAAATTCAAGAATTTAACCTTTTCTTCCAAAAAAAGGCAGATCTCCCTGTTTCCAGCGCTTTTCTGACACTTTGGCTGACATGTGATGAAAAAGTCAGAAATCTTAATCAATGCTTCCAAAAAAGGCTTATCTCCCCGTTTCCAGCTGTTTAGTGACATTTGGGATGATGTGTGATGAAAAATTCGAGAATTTAACCATTTCTTCCAAAAAAGGCTTATCTCCCTGTTTCCAGCGCTTTTCTGAAACTTGGGCTGACATGTGATGAAAAAGTCAGAAATCTTAATCAATGGTTCCAAAAAAGGCTTATCTCCCCGTTTCCAGCTGTTTAGTGACATTTGGGATGATGTGTGATGAAAAATTCAAGAATTTAACCTTTTCTTCCAAAAAAAGGCAGATCTCCCTGTTTCCAGCGCTTTTCTGACACTGGAGCTGACATGTGATGAAAAAGTCAGAAATCTTAATCAATGCTTCCAAAAAAGGCTTATCTCCCCGTTTCCAGCTGTTTAGTGACATTTGGGATGATGTGTGATGAAAAATTCAAGAATTTAACCATTTCTTCCAAAAAAGGCTTATCTCCCTGTTTCCAGCGCTTTTCTGACACTGGAGCTGATATGTGATGAAAAAGTCAAAATGTTAACCATTGCTTCCAAAAAAGGCTTATCTCCCCGTTTCCAGCTGTTTAGTGACATTTGGGATGATGTGTGATGAAAAATTCGAGAATTTAACCATTTCTTCAAAAAAAGACTTATCTCCCTGTTTCCAGCGCTTTTCTGACACTTGGGCTGACATGTGATGAAAAAGTCAGAAATCTTAATCAATGCTTCCAAAAAAGGCTTATCTCCCCGTTTCCAGCTGTTTAGTGACATTTGGGATGATGTGTGATGAAAAATTCAAGAATTTAACCTTTTCTTCCAAAAAAAGGCAGATCTCCCTGTTTCCAGCGCTTTTCTGACACTTGGGCTGATATGTGAAGAAAAAGTCAGAAATCTTAATCAATGCTTCCAAAAAAGGCTTATCTCCCCGTTTCCAGCTGTTTAGTGACATTTGGGATGATGTGTGATGAAAAATTCAAGAATTGAACCCTTTCTTCCAAAAAAAGGCAGATCTCCCTGTTTCCAGCGCTTTTCTGACACTGGAGCTGATATGTGATGAAAAAGTCAAAATGTTAACCATTGCTTCCAAAAAAGGCTTATCTCCCCGTTTCCAGCTGTTTAGTGACATTTGGGATGATGTGTGATGAAAAATTCAAGAATTTAACCTTTTCTTCCAAAAAAAGGCAGATCTCCCTGTTTCCAGCGCTTTTCTGACACTTGGGCTGACATGTGATGAAAAAGTCAGAAATCTTAATCAATGCTTCCAAAAAAGGCTTATCTCCCCGTTTCCAGCTGTTTAGTGACATTTGGGATGATGTGTGATGAAAAATTCGAGAATTTAACCATTTCTTCCAAAAAAAGGCTTATCTCCCTGTTTCCAGCGCTTTTCTGACACTTGGGCTGACACGTGATGAAAAAGTCAGAAATCTTAATCAATGCTTCCAAAAAAGGCTTATCTCCCCGTTTCCAGCTGTTTAGTGACATTTGGGATGATGTGTGATGAAAAATTCAAGAATTTAACCATTTCTTCCAAAAAAGGCTTATCTCCCTGTTTCCAGCGCTTTTCTGACACTTGGGCTGACATGTGATGAAAAAGTCAGAAATCTTAATCAATGGTTCCAAAAAAGGCTTATCTCCCCGTTTCCAGCTGTTAAGTGACATTTGGGATGATGTGTGATGAAAAATTCAAGAATTTAACCATTTCTTCCAAAAAAGACTTATCTCCTTGTTTCCAGCGCTTTTCTGACACTTGGGCTGACATGTGATGAAAAAGTCAGAAATCTTAATCAATGCTTCCAAAAAAGGCTTATCTCCCCGTTTCCAGCTGTTTAGTGACATTTGGGATGATGTGTGATAAAAAATTCAAGAATTTAACCATTTCTTCAAAAAAAAGGCATATCTCCCTGTTTCCAGCGCTTTTCTGACACTGGAGCTGATAAGTGATGAAAAAGTCAAAATGTTAACCATTGCTTCCAAAAAAGGCTTATCTCCCCGTTTCCAGCTGTTTAGTGACATTTGGGATGATGTGTGATGACAAATTCAAGAATTTAACCATTTCTTCCAAAAAAGGCTTATCTCCCTGTTTAGAGCGCTTTTCTGACACTTGGGCTGACATGTGATGAAAAAGTCAGAAATCTTAATCAATGCTTCCAAAAAAGGCTTATCTCCCCGTTTTCAGCTGTTTAGTGACATTTGGGACAATGTGTGATGAAAAATTCAAGAATTTAACCTTTTCTTCCAAAAAAAGGCAGATCTCCCTGTTTCCAGCGCTTTTCTGACACTGGAGCTGATATCTGATGAAAAAGTCAAAATGTTAACCATTGCTTCCAAAAAAGGCTTATCTCCCCGTTTCCAGCTGTTTAGTGACATTTGGGATGATGTGTGATGAAAAATTCAAGAATTTAACCATTTCTTCCAAAAAAGGCTTATCTCCCTGTTTCCAGCGCTTTTCTGACACTTGGGCTGACATGTGATGAAAAAGTCAGAAATCTTAATCAATGCTTCTAAAAAAGGCTTATCTCCCCGTTTCCAGCTGTTTAGTGACATTTGGGATGATGTGTGATGAAAAATTCAAGAATTTAACCTTTTCTTCCAAAAAAAGGCAGATCTCCCTGTTTCCAGCGCTTTTCTGACACTTGGGCTGACATGTGATGAAAAAGTCAGAAATCTTAATCAATGCTTCCAAAAAAGGCTTATCTCCCAGTTTCCAGCTGTTTAGTGACATTTGGGATGATGTGTGATGAAAAATTCAAGAATTTAACCATTTCTTCCAAAAAAGGCTTATCTCCCTGTTTAGAGCGCTTTTCTGACACTTGGGCTGACATGTGATGAAAAAGTCAGAAATCTTAATCAATGCTTCCAAAAAAGGCTTATCTCCCCGTTTCCAGCTGTTTAGTGACATTTGGGATGATGTGTGATGAAAAATTCAGAAATTTAACCTTTTCTTCCAAAAAAAGGCAGATCTCCCTGTTTCCAGCGCTTTTCTGACACTGGAGCTGATATTTGATGAAAAAGTCAAAATGTTAACCATTGCTTCCAAAAAAGGCTTATCTCCCCGTTTCAAGCTGTTTAGTGACATTTGGGATGATGTGTGATGAAAAATTCAAGAATTTAACCATGTCTTCCAAAAAAGGCTTATCTCCCTGTTTCCAGCGATTTTTTGACACCTGGGCTGACATGTGATGAAAAAGTCAGAAATCTTAATCAATGCTTCCAAAAAAGGCTTATCTCCCCGTTTCCAGCTGTTAAGTGACATTTGGGATGATGTGTGATGAAAAATTCAAGAATTTAACCATTTCTTCCAAAAAAGACTTATCTCCTTGTTTCCAGCGCTTTTCTGACACTTGGGCTGACATGTGATGAAAAAGTCAGAAATCTTAATCAATGCTTCCAAAAAAGGCTTATCTCCCCGTTTCCAGCTGTTTAGTGACATTTGGGATGATGTGTGATAAAAAATTCAAGAATTTAACCATTTCTTCAAAAAAAAGGCATATCTCCCTGTTTCCAGCGCTTTTCTGACACTGGAGCTGATAAGTGATGAAAAAGTCAAAATGTTAACCATTGCTTCCAAAAAAGGCTTATCTCCCCGTTTCCAGCTGTTTAGTGACATTTGGGATGATGTGTGATGACAAATTCAAGAATTTAACCATTTCTTCCAAAAAAGGCTTATCTCCCTGTTCAGAGCGCTTTTCTGACACTTGGGCTGACATGTGATGAAAAAGTCAGAAATCTTAATCAATGCTTCCAAAAAAGGCTTATCTCCCCGTTTTCAGCTGTTTAGTGACATTTGGGACAATGTGTGATGAAAAATTCAAGAATTTAACCTTTTCTTCCAAAAAAAGGCAGATCTCCCTGTTTCCAGCGCTTTTCTGACACTGGAGCTGATATCTGATGAAAAAGTCAAAATGTTAACCATTGCTTCCAAAAAAGGCTTATCTCCCCGTTTCCAGCTGTTTAGTGACATTTGGGATGATGTGTGATGAAAAATTCAAGAATTTAACCATTTCTTCCAAAAAAGGCTTATCTCCCTGTTTCCAGCGCTTTTCTGACACTTGGGCTGACATGTGATGAAAAAGTCAGAAATCTTAATCAATGCTTCTAAAAAAGGCTTATCTCCCCGTTTCCAGCTGTTTAGTGACATTTGGGATGATGTGTGATGAAAAATTCAAGAATTTAACCATTTCTTCCAAAAAAGGCTTATCTCCCTGTTTCCAGCGCTTTTCTGACACTTGGGCTGACATGTGATGAAAAAGTCAGAAATCTTAATCAATGCTTCCAAAAAAGGCTTATCTCCCCGTTTCCAGCTGTTTAGTGACATTTGGGATGATGTGTGATGAAAAATTCAAGAATTGAACCTTTTCTTCCAAAAAAAGGCAGATCTCCCTGTTTCCAGCGCTTTTCTGACACTTGGGCTGACATGTGATGAAAAAGTCAGAAATCTTAATCAATGCTTCCAAAAAAGGCTTATCTCCCCGTTTCCAGCTGTTTAGTGACATTTGGGATGATGTGTGATGAAAAATTCAAGAATTTAACCATTTCTTCCAAAAAAGGCTTATCTCCCTGTTTCCAGCGCTTTTCTGACACTTGGGCTGACATGTGATGAAAAAGTCAGAAATCTTAATCAATGGTTCCAAAAAAGGCTTATCTCCCCGTTTCCAGCTGTTTAGTGACATTTGGGATGATGTGTGATGAAAAATTCAAGAATTTAACCATTTCTTCCAAAAAAGGCTTATCTCCCTGTTTCCAGCGCTTTTCTGACACTTGGGCTGACATGTGATGAAAAAGTCAGAAATCTTAATCAATGCTTCCAAAAAAGGCTTATCTCCCCGTTTCCAGCTGTTTAGTGACATTTGGGATGATGTGTGATGAAAAATTCAAGAATTTAACCTTTTCTTCCAAAAAAAGGCAGATCTCCCTGTTTCCAGCGCTTTTCTGACACTGGAGCTGATATGTGATGAAAAAGTCAAAATGTTAACCATTGCTTCCAAAAAAGGCTTATCTCCCCGTTTCCAGCTGTTTAGTGACATTTGGGATGATGTGTGATGAAAAATTCAAGAATTTAACCTTTTCTTCCAAAAAAAGGCAGATCTCCCTGTTTCCAGCGCTTTTCTGACACTGGAGCTGATATGTGATGAAAAAGTCAAAATGTTAACCATTGCTTCCAAAAAAGGCTTATCTCCCCGTTATCCAGCTGTTTAGTGACATTTGGGATGATGTGTGATGAAAAATTCGAGAATTTAACCATTTCTTCCAAAAAAGGCTTATCTCCCTGTTTCCAGCGCTTTTCTGACACTTGGGCTGACATGTGATGAAAAAGTCAGAAATCTTAATCAATGCTTCCAAAAAAGGCTTATCTCCCCGTTTCCAGCTGTTTAGTGACATTTGGGATGATGTGTGATGAAAAATTCAAGAATTTAACCTTTTCTTCCAAAAAAAGGCAGATCTCCCTGTTTCCAGCGCTTTTCTGACACTCGAGCTGATATGTGATGAAAAAGTCAAAATGTTAACCATTGCATCCAAAAAAGGCTTATCTCCCCGTTTCCAGCTGTTCAGTGACATTTGGGATGATGTGTGATGAAAAATTCAAGAATTTAACCTTTTCTTCCAAAAAAAGGCAGATCTCCCTGTTTCCAGCGCTTTTCTGACACTTTGGCTGACATGTGATGAAAAAGTCAGAAATCTTAATCAATGCTTCCAAAAAAGGCTTATCTCCCCGTTTCCAGCTGTTTAGTGACATTTGGGATGATGTGTGATGAAAAATTCGAGAATTTAACCATTTCTTCCAAAAAAGGCTTATCTCCCTGTTTCCAGCGCTTTTCTGAAACTTGGGCTGACATGTGATGAAAAAGTCAGAAATCTTAATCAATGGTTCCAAAAAAGGCTTATCTCCCCGTTTCCAGCTGTTTAGTGACATTTGGGATGATGTGTGATGAAAAATTCAAGAATTTAACCTTTTCTTCCAAAAAAAGGCAGATCTCCCTGTTTCCAGCGCTTTTCTGACACTGGAGCTGACATGTGATGAAAAAGTCAGAAATCTTAATCAATGCTTCCAAAAAAGGCTTATCTCCCCGTTTCCAGCTGTTTAGTGACATTTGGGATGATGTGTGATGAAAAATTCAAGAATTTAACCATTTCTTCCAAAAAAGGCTTATCTCCCTGTTTCCAGCGCTTTTCTGACACTTGGGCTGACATGTGATGAAAAAGTCAGAAATCTTAATCAATGGTTCCAAAAAAGGCTTATCTCCCCGTTTCCAGCTGTTTAGTGACATTTGGGATGATGTGTGATGAAAAATTCAAGAATTTAACCTTTTCTTCCAAAAAAAGGCAGATCTCCCTGTTTCCAACGCTTTTCTGACACTGGAGCTGATATGTGATGAAAAAGTCAAAATGTTAACCATTGCTTCCAAAAAAGGCTTATCTCCCCGTTATCCAGCTGTTTAGTGACATTTGGGATGATGTGTGATGAAAAATTCGAGAATTTAACCATTTCTTCCAAAAAAGGCATATCTCCCAGTTTCCAGCGCTTTTCTGACACTTGGGCTGACATGTGATGAAAAAGTCAGGAATCTTAATCAATGCTTCCAAAAAAGGCTTATCTCCCCGTTTCCAGCGCTTTTCTGACACTGGAGCTGATATGTGATGAAAAAGTCAAAATGTTAACCATTGCTTCCAAAAAAGGCTTATCTCCCCGTTTCCAGCTGTTTAGTGACATTTGGGATGATGTGTGATGAAAAATTCGAGAATTTAACCATTTCTTCAAAAAAAGACTTATCTCCCTGTTTCCAGCGCTTTTCTGACACTTGGGCTGACATGTGATGAAAAAGTCAGAAATCTTAATCAATGCTTCCAAAAAAGGCTTATCTCCCCGTTTCCAGCTGTTTAGTGACATTTGGGATGATGTGTGATGAAAAATTCAAGAATTTAACCTTTTCTTCCAAAAAAAGGCAGATCTCCCTGTTTCCAGCGCTTTTCTGACACTTGGGCTGATATGTGAAGAAAAAGTCAGAAATCTTAATCAATGCTTCCAAAAAAGGCTTATCTCCCCGTTTCCAGCTGTTTAGTGACATTTGGGATGATGTGTGATGAAAAATTCAAGAATTGAACCCTTTCTTCCAAAAAAAGGCAGATCTCCCTGTTTCCAGCGCTTTTCTGACACTGGAGCTGATATGTGATGAAAAAGTCAAAATGTTAACCATTGCTTCCAAAAAAGGCTTATCTCCCCGTTTCCAGCTGTTTAGTGACATTTGGGATGATGTGTGATGAAAAATTCAAGAATTTAACCTTTTCTTCCAAAAAAAGGCAGATCTCCCTGTTTCCAGCGCTTTTCTGACACTTGGGCTGACATGTGATGAAAAAGTCAGAAATCTTAATCAATGCTTCCAAAAAAGGCTTATCTCCCCGTTTCCAGCTGTTTAGTGACATTTGGGATGATGTGTGATGAAAAATTCGAGAATTTAACCATTTCTTCCAAAAAAAGGCTTATCTCCCTGTTTCCAGCGCTTTTCTGACACTTGGGCTGACACGTGATGAAAAAGTCAGAAATCTTAATCAATGCTTCCAAAAAAGGCTTATCTCCCCGTTTCCAGCTGTTTAGTGACATTTGGGATGATGTGTGATGAAAAATTCAAGAATTTAACCTTTTCTTCCAAAAAAAGGCAGATCTCCCTGTTTCCAGCGCTTTTCTGACACTTGGGCTGACATGTGATGAAAAAGTCAGAAATCTTATTCAATGCTTCCAAAAAAGGCTTATCTCCCCGTTTCCAGCTGTTTAGTGACATTTGGGATGATGTGTGATGACAAATTCAAGAATTTAACCATTTCTTCCAAAAAAGGCTTATCTCCCTGTTTCCAGCGCTTTTCTGACACTTGGGCTGACATGTGATGAAAAAGTCAGAAATCTTAATCAATGGTTCCAAAAAAGGCTTATCTCCCCGTTTCCAGCTGTTTAGTGACATTTGGGATGATGTGTGATGAAAAATTCAAGAATTTAACCTTTTCTTCCAAAAAAAGGCAGATCTCCCTGTTTCCAGCGCTTTTCTGACACTGGAGCTGATATGTGATGAAAAAGTCAAAATGTTAACCATTGCTTCCAAAAAAGGCTTATCTCCCCGTTATCCAGCTGTTTAGTGACATTTGGGATAATGTGTGATGACAAATTCAAGAATTTAACCATTTCTTCCAAAAAAGGCTTATCTCCCTGTTTCCAGCGCTTTTCTGACACTTGGGCTGACATGTGATGAAAAAGTCAGAAATCTTAATCAATGCTTCCAAAAAAGGCTTATCTCCCCGTCTCCAGCTGTTTAGTGACATTTGGGATGATGTGTGATGAAAAATTCAAGAATTTAACCTTTTCTTCCAAAAAAAGGCAGATCTCCCTGTTTCCAGCGCTTTTCTGACACTGGAGCTGATATGTGATGAAAAAGTCAAAATGTTAACCATTGCTTCCAAAAAAGGCTTATCTCCCCGTTTCCAGCTGTTTAGTGACATTTGGGATGATGTGTGATGAAAAATTCAAGAATTTAACCTTTTCTTCCAAAAAAAGGCAGATCTCCCTGTTTCCAGCGCTTTTCTGACACTTGGGCTGACATGTGATGAAAAAGTCAGAAATCTTAATCAATGCTTCCAAAAAAGGCTTATCTCCCCGTTTCCAGCTGTTTAGTGACATTTGGGATGATGTGTGATGAAAAATTCAAGAATTTAACCATTTCTTCCAAAAAAGGCTTATCTCCCTGTTTCCAGCGCTTTTCTGACACTTGGGCTGACATGTGATGAAAAAGTCAGAAATCTTAATCAATGGTTCCAAAAAAGGCTTATCTCCCCGTTTCCAGCTGTTTAGTGACATTTGGGATGATGTGTGATGACAAATTCAAGAATTTAACCATTTCTTCCAAAAAAGGCTTATCTCCCTGTTTCCAGCGCTTTTCTGACACTGGAGCTGATATGTGATGAAAAAGTCAAAATGTTAACCATTGCTTCCAAAAAAGGCTTATCTCCCCGTTTCCAGCTGTTTAGTGACATTTGGGATGATGTGTGATGAAAAATTCAAGAATTTAACCTTTTCTTCCAAAAAAAGGCAGATCTCCCTGTTTCCAGCGCTTTTCTGACACTGGAGCTGATATGTGATGAAAAAGTCAAAATGTTAACCATTGCTTCCAAAAAAGGCTTATCTCCCCGTTATCCAGCTGTTTAGTGACATTTGGGATAATGTGTGATGACAAATTCAAGAATTTAACCATTTCTTCCAAAAAAGGCTTATCTCCCTGTTTCCAGCGCTTTTCTGACACTTGGGCTGACATGTGATGAAAAAGTCAGAAATCTTAATCAATGCTTCCAAAAAAGGCTTATCTCCCCGTCTCCAGCTGTTTAGTGACATTTGGGATGATGTGTGATGAAAAATTCAAGAATTTAACCTTTTCTTCCAAAAAAAGGCAGATCTCCCTGTTTCCAGCGCTTTTCTGACACTGGAGCTGATATGTGATGAAAAAGTCAAAATGTTAACCATTGCTTCCAAAAAAGGCTTATCTCCCCGTTTCCAGCTGTTTAGTGACATTTGGGATGATGTGTGATGAAAAATTCAAGAATTTAACCTTTTCTTCCAAAAAAAGGCAGATCTCCCTGTTTCCAGCGCTTTTCTGACACTTGGGCTGACATGTGATGAAAAAGTCAGAAATCTTAATCAATGCTTCCAAAAAAGGCTTATCTCCCCGTTTCCAGCTGTTTAGTGACATTTGGGATGATGTGTGATGAAAAATTCAAGAATTTAACCATTTCTTCCAAAAAAGGCTTATCTCCCTGTTTCCAGCGCTTTTCTGACACTTGGGCTGACATGTGATGAAAAAGTCAGAAATCTTAATCAATGGTTCCAAAAAAGGCTTATCTCCCCGTTTCCAGCTGTTTAGTGACATTTGGGATGATGTGTGATGACAAATTCAAGAATTTAACCATTTCTTCCAAAAAAGGCTTATCTCCCTGTTTCCAGCGCTTTTCTGACACTGGAGCTGATATGTGATGAAAAAGTCAAAATGTTAACCATTGCTTCCAAAAAAGGCTTATCTCCCCGTTTCCAGCTGTTTAGTGACATTTGGGATGATGTGTGATGAAAAATTCAAGAATTTAACCTTTTCTTCCAAAAAAAGGCAGATCTCCCTGTTTCCAGCGCTTTTCTGACACTTGGGCTGACATGTGATGAAAAAGTCAGAAATCTTATTCAATGCTTCCAAAAAAGGCTTATCTCCCCGTTTCCAGCTGTTTAGTGACATTTGGGATGATGTGTGATGACAAATTCAAGAATTTAACCATTTCTTCCAAAAAAGGCTTATCTCCCTGTTTCCAGCGCTTTTCTGACACTTGGGCTGACATGTGATGAAAAAGTCAGAAATCTTAATTACTGCTTCCAAAAAAGGCTTATCTCCCCGTTTCCAGCTGTTTAGTGACATTTGGGATGATGTGTGATGAAAAATTCAAGAATTTAACCTTTTCTTCCAAAAAAAGGCAGATCTCCCTGTTTCCAGCGCTTTTCTGACACTGGAGCTGATATGTGATGAAAAAGTCAAAATGTTAACCATTGCTTCCAAAAAAGGCTTATCTCCCCGTTATCCAGCTGTTTAGTGACATTTGGGATAATGTGTGATGACAAATTCAAGAATTTAACCATTTCTTCCAAAAAAGGCTTATCTCCCTGTTTCCAGCGCTTTTCTGACACTTGGGCTGACATGTGATGAAAAAGTCAGAAATCTTAATCAATGCTTCCAAAAAAGGCTTATCTCCCCGTCTCCAGCTGTTTAGTGACATTTGGGATGATGTGTGATGAAAAATTCAAGAATTTAACCTTTTCTTCCAAAAAAAGGCAGATCTCCCTGTTTCCAGCGCTTTTCTGACACTGGAGCTGATATGTGATGAAAAAGTCAAAATGTTAACCATTGCTTCCAAAAAAGGCTTATCTCCCCGTTTCCAGCTGTTTAGTGACATTTGGGATGATGTGTGATGAAAAATTCAAGAATTTAACCTTTTCTTCCAAAAAAAGGCAGATCTCCCTGTTTCCAGCGCTTTTCTGACACTTGGGCTGACATGTGATGAAAAAGTCAGAAATCTTAATCAATGCTTCCAAAAAAGGCTTATCTCCCCGTTTCCAGCTGTTTAGTGACATTTGGGATGATGTGTGATGAAAAATTCAAGAATTTAACCATTTCTTCCAAAAAAGGCTTATCTCCCTGTTTCCAGCGCTTTTCTGACACTTGGGCTGACATGTGATGAAAAAGTCAGAAATCTTAATCAATGGTTCCAAAAAAGGCTTATCTCCCCGTTTCCAGCTGTTTAGTGACATTTGGGATGATGTGTGATGACAAATTCAAGAATTTAACCATTTCTTCCAAAAAAGGCTTATCTCCCTGTTTCCAGCGCTTTTCTGACACTGGAGCTGATATGTGATGAAAAAGTCAAAATGTTAACCATTGCTTCCAAAAAAGGCTTATCTCCCCGTTTCCAGCTGTTTAGTGACATTTGGGATGATGTGTGATGAAAAATTCAAGAATTTAACCTTTTCTTCCAAAAAAAGGCAGATCTCCCTGTTTCCAGCGCTTTTCTGACACTTGGGCTGACATGTGATGAAAAAGTCAGAAATCTTATTCAATGCTTCCAAAAAAGGCTTATCTCCCCGTTTCCAGCTGTTTAGTGACATTTGGGATGATGTGTGATGAAAAATTCAAGAATTTAACCTTTTCTTCCAAAAAAAGGCAGATCTCCCTGTTTCCAGCGCTTTTCTGACACTTGGGCTGATATGTGATGAAAAAGTCAGAAATCTTAATCAATGCTTCCAAAAAAAGGCTTATCTCCCCGTTTCCAGCTGTTTAGTGACATTTGGGATGATGTGTGATGAAAAATTCAAGAATTGAACCCTTTCTTCCAAAAAAAGGCAGATCTCCCTGTTTCCAGCGCTTTTCTGACACTGGAGCTGATATGTGATGAAAAAGTCAAAATGTTAACCATTGCTTCCAAAAAAGGCTTATCTCCCCGTTTCCAGCTGTTTAGTGACATTTGGGATGATGTGTGATGAAAAATTCAAGAATTTAACCTTTTCTTCCAAAAAAAGGCAGATCTCCCTGTTTCCAGCGCTTTTCTGACACTTGGGCTGACATGTGATGAAAAAGTCAGAAATCTTAATCAATGCTTCCAAAAAAGGCTTATCTCCCCGTTTCCAGCTGTTTAGTGACATTTGGGATGATGTGTGATGAAAAATTCGAGAAATTAACCATTTCTTCCAAAAAAGGCTTATCTCCCTGTTTCCAGCGCTTTTCTGACACTTGGGCTGACATGTGATGAAAAAGTCAGGAATCTTAATCAATACTTCCAAAAAAGGCTTATCTCCCCGTTTCCAGCTGTTTAGTGACATTTGGGATGATGTGTGATGAAAAATTCAAGAATTTAACCTTTTCTTCCAAAAAAAGGCAGATCTCCCTGTTTCCAGCGCTTTTCTGACACTGGAGCTGATATGTGATGAAAAAGTCAAAATGTTAACCATTGCTTCCAAAAAAGGCTTATATCCCCGTTATCCAGCTGTTTAGTGACATTTGGGATGATGTGTGGTGAAAAAATCGAGAATTTAACCATTTCTTCCAAAAAAGGCTTATCTCCCTGTTTCCAGCGCTTTTCTGACACTTGGGCTGACATGTGATGAAAAAGTCAGAAATCTTAATCAATGCTACCAAAAAAGGCTTATCTCCCCGTTTCCAGCTGTTTAGTGACATTTGGGATGATGTGTGATGACAAATTCAAGAATTTAACCATTTCTTCCAAAAAAGGCTTATCTCCCTGTTTCCAGCGCTTTTCTGACACTGGAGCTGACATGTGATGAAAAAGTCAAAATGTTAACCATTGCTTCCAAAAAAGGCTTATCTCCCCGTTTCCAGCTGTTTAGTGACATTTGGGATGATGTGTGATGAAAAATTCAAGAATTTAACCATTTCTTCCAAAAAAGGCTTATCTCCCTGTTTCCAGCGCTTTTCTGACACTTGGGCTGACATGTTATGAAAAAGTCAGAAATCTTAATCAATGGTTCCAAAAAAGGCTTATCTCCCCGTTTCCAGCTGTTTAGTGACATTTGGGATGATGTGTGATGAAAAATTCAAGAATTTAACCTTTTCTTCCAAAAAAAGGCAGATCTCCCTGTTTCCAGCGCTTTTCTGACACTTGGGCTGACATGTGATGAAAAAGTCAGAAATCTTAATCAATGGTTCCAAAAAAGGCTTATCTCCCCGTTTCCAGCTGTTTAGTGACATTTGGGATGATGTGTGATGAAAAATTCAAGAATTTAACCTTTTCTTTCAAAAAAAGGCAGATCTCCCTGTTTCCAGCGCTTTTCTGACACTGGAGCTGATATGTGATGAAAAAGTCAAAATGTTAACCATTGCTTCCAAAAAAGGCTTATCTCCCCATTATCCAGCTGTTTAGTGACATTTGGGATGATGTGTGATGACAAATTCAAGAATTTAACCATTTCTTCCAAAAAAGGCTTATCTCCCTGTTTCCAGCGCTTTTCTGACACTTGGGCTGACATGTGATGAAAAAGTCAGAAATCTTAATCAATGCTTCCAAAAAAGGCTTATCTCCCCGTTTCCAGCTGTTCAGTGACATTTGGGATGATGTGTGATGAAAAATTCAAGAATTTAACCTTTTCTTCCAAAAAAAGGCAGATCTCCCTGTTTCCAGCGCTTTTCTGACACTCGAGCTGATATGTGATGAAAAAGTCAAAATGTTAACCATTGCTTCCAAAAAAGGCTTATCTCCCCGTTTCCAGCTGTTTAGTGACATTTGGGATGATGTGTGATGACAAATTCAAGAATATAACCTTTTCTTCCAAAAAAAGGCAGATCTCCCTGTTTCCAGCGCTTTTCTGACACTTGGGCTGACATGTGATGAAAAAGTCAGAAATCTTATTCAATGCTTCCAAAAAAGGCTTATCTCCCCGTTTCCAGCTGTTTAGTGACATTTGGGATGATGTGTGATGACAAATTCAAGAATTTAACCATTTCTTCCAAAAAAGGCTTATCTCCCTGTTTCCAGCGCTTTTCTGACACTTGGGCTGACATGTGATGAAAAAGTCAGAAATCTTAATCAATGCTTCCAAAAAAGGCTTATCTCCCCGTTTCCAGCTGTTTAGTGACATTTGGGATGATGTGTGATGAAAAATTCAAGAATTTAACCTTTTCTTCCAAAAAAAGGCAGATCTCCCTGTTTCCAGCGCTTTTCTGACACTCGAGCTGATATGTGATGAAAAAGTCAAAATGTTAACCATTGCTTCCAAAAAAGGCTTATCTCCCCGTTTCCAGCTGTTTAGTGACATTTGGGATGATGTGTGATGACAAATTCAAGAATTTAACCATTTCTTCCAAAAAAGGCTTATCTCCCTGTTTCCAGCGCTTTTCTGACACTGGAGCTGATATGTGATGAAAAAGTCAAAATGTTAACCATTGCTTCCAAAAAAGGTTTATCTCCCCGTTTCCAGCTGTTTAGTGACATTTGGGATGATGTGTGATGAAAAATTCAAGAATTTAACCTTCTCTTCCAAAAAAAGGCAGATCTCCCTGTTTCCAGCGCTTTTCTGACACTTGGGCTGACATGTGATGAAAAAGTCAGAAATCTTATTCAATGCTTCCAAAAAAGGCTTATCTCCCCGTTTCCAGCTGTTTAGTGACATTTGGGATGATGTGTGATGAAAAATTCAAGAATTTAACCATTTCTTCCAAAAAAGGCTTATCTCCCTGTTTCCAGCGCTTTTCTGACACTTGGGCTGACATGTGATGAAAAAGTCAGAAATCTTAATCAATGGTTCCAAAAAAGGCTTATCTCCCCGTTTCCAGCTGTTTAGTGACATTTGGGATTATGTGTGATGAAAAATTCAAGAATTTAACCTTTTCTTCCAAAAAAAGGCAGATCTCCCTGTTTCCAGCGCTTTTCTGACACTTGGGCTGACATGTGATGAAAAAGTCAGAAATCTTATTCAATGCTTCCAAAAAAGGCTTATCTCCCCGTTTCCAGCTGTTTAGTGACATTTGGGATGATGTGTGATGACAAATTCAAGAATTTAACCATTTCTTCCAAAAAAGGCTTATCTCCCTGTTTCCAGCGCTTTTCTGACACTTGGGCTGACATGTGATGAAAAAGTCAGAAATCTTAATCAATGCTTCCAAAAAAGGCTTATCTCCCCGTTTCCAGCTGTTTAGTGACATTTGGGATGATGTGTGATGAAAAATTCAAGAATTTAACCTTTTCTTCCAAAAAAAGGCAGATCTCCCTGTTTCCAGCGCTTTTCTGACACTCGAGCTGATATGTGATGAAAAAGTCAAAATGTTAACCATTGCTTCCAAAAAAGGCTTATCTCCCCGTTTCCAGTTGTTTAGTGACTTTTGGGATGATGTGTGATGAAAAATTCAAGAATTTAACCTTTTCTTCCAAAAAAGGCTTATCTCCCTATTTCCAGCGCTTTTCTGACACTTGGGCTGACATGTGATGAAAAAGTCAGAAATCTTAATCAATGCTTCCAAAAAAGGCTTATCTCCCCGTTTCCAGCTGTTTAGTGACATTTGGGATGATGTGTGATGAAAAATTCAAGAATTTAACCTTTTCTTCCAAAAAAAGGCAGATCTCCCTGTTTCCAGCGCTTTTCTGACACTCGAGCTGATATGTGATGAAAAAGTCAAAATGTTAACCATTGCTTCCAAAAAAGGCTTATCTCCCCGTTTCCAGCTGTTTAGTGACATTTGGGATGATGTGTGATGAAAAATTCAAGAATTTAACCTTTTCTTCCAAAAAAAGGCAGATCTCCCTGTTTCCAGCGCTTTTCTGACACTTGGGCTGACATGTGATGAAAAAGTCAGAAATCTTAATCAATGCTTCCAAAAAAGGCTTATCTCCCCGTTTCCAGCTGTTTAGTGACATTTGGGATGATGTGTGATGAAAAATTCAAGAATTTAACCATTTCTTCCAAAAAAGGCTTATCTCCCTGTTTCCAGCGCTTTTCTGACACTTGGGCTGACATGTGATGAAAAAGTCAGAAATCTTAATCAATGCTACCAAAAAAGGCTTATCTCCCCGTTTCCAGCTGTTTAGTGACATTTGGGATGATGTGTGATGACAAATTCAAGAATTTAACCATTTCTTCCAAAAAAGGCTTATCTCCCTGTTTCCAGCGCTTTTCTGACACTTGAGCTGATATGTGATGAAAAAGTCAAAATGTTAACCATTGCTTCCAAAAAAGGCTTATCTCCCCGTTGCCAGCTGTTTAGTGACATTTGGGATGATGTGTGATGAAAAATTCAAGAATTTAACCATTTCTTCCAAAAAAAGGCAGATCTCCCTGTTTCCAGCGCTTTTCTGACACTTGGGCTGACATGTGATGAAAAAGTCAGAAATCTTATTCAATGCTTCCAAAAAAGGCTTATCTCCCCGTTTCCAGCTGTTTAGTGACATTTGGGATGATGTGTGATGAAAAATTCAAGAATTAACCATTTCTTCCAAAAAAGGCTTATCTCCCTGTTTCCAGCGCTTTTCTGACACTTGGGCTGACATGTGATGAAAAAGTCAGAAATCTTAATCAATGGTTCCAAAAAAGGCTTATCTCCCCGTTTCCAGCTGTTTAGTGACATTTGGGATGATGTGTGATGAAAAATTCAAGAATTTAACCTTTTCTTCCAAAAAAAGGCAGATCTCCCTGTTTCCAGCGCTTTTCTGACACTTGGGCTGACATGTGATGAAAAAGTCAGAAATCTTAATCAAAGGTTCCAAAAAAGGCTTATCTCCCCGTTTCCAGCTGTTTAGTGACATTTGGGATGATGTGTGATGAAAAATTCAAGAATTTAACCTTTTCTTCCAAAAAAAGGCAGATCTCCCTGTTTCCAGCGCTTTTCTGACACTGGAGCTGATATGTGATGAAAAAGTCAAAATGTTAACCATTGCTTCCAAAAAAGGCTTATCTCCCCGTTATCCAGCTGTTTAGTGACATTTGGGATGATGTGTGATGACAAATTCAAGAATTTAACCATTTCTTCCAAAAAAGGCAGATCTCCCTGTTTCCAGCGCTTTTCTGACACTCGAGCTGATATGTGATGAAAAAGTCAAAATGTTAACCATTGCTTCCAAAAAAGGCTTATCTCCCCGTTTCCAGCTGTTTAGTGACATTTGGGATGATGTGTGATGAAAAATTCAAGAATTTAACCTTTTCTTCCAAAAAAAGGCAGATCTCCCTGTTTCCAGCGCTTTTCTGACACTTGGGCTGACATGTGATGAAAAAGTCAGAAATCTTATTCAATGCTTCCAAAAAAGGCTTATCTCCCCGTTTCCAGCTGTTTAGTGACATTTGGGATGATGTGTGATGAAAAATTCAAGAATTTAACCTTTTCTTCCAAAAAAAGGCAGATCTCCCTGTTTCCAGCGCTTTTCTGACACTTGGGCTGACATGTGATGAAAAAGTCAGAAATCTTAATCAATGGTTCCAAAAAAGGCTTATCTCCCCGTTTCCAGCTGTTTAGTGACATTTGGGATGATGTGTGATGAAAAATTCAAGAATTTAACCTTTTCTTCCAAAAAAAGGCAGATCTCCCTGTTTCCAGCGCTTTTCTGACACTTGGGCTGACATGTGATGAAAAAGTCAGAAATCTTATTCAATGCTTCCAAAAAAGGCTTATCTCCCCGTTTCCAGCTGTTTAGTGACATTTGGGATGATGTGTGATGAAAAATTCAAGAATTTAACCATTTCTTCCAAAAAAGGCTTATCTCCCTGTTTCCAGCGCTTTTCTGACACTTGGGCTGACATGTGATGAAAAAGTCAGAAATCTTAATCAATGCTTCCAAAAAAGGCTTATCTCCCCGTTTCCAGCTGTTTAGTGACATTTGGGATTATGTGTGATGAAAAATTCAAGAATTTAACCTTTTCTTCCAAAAAAAGGCAGATCTCCCTGTTTCCAGCGCTTTTCTGACACTGGAGCTGATATGTGATGAAAAAGTCAAAATGTTAACCATTGCTTCCAAAAAAGGCTTATCTCCCCGTTTCCAGCTGTTTAGTGACATTTGGGATGATGTGTGATGAAAAATTCAAGAATTTAACCTTTTCTTCCAAAAAAAGGCAGATCTCCCTGTTTCCAGCGCTTTTCTGACACTTGGGCTGACATGTGATGAAAAAGTCAGAAATCTTAATCAATGCTTCCAAAAAAGGCTTATCTCCCCGTTTCCAGCTGTTTAGTGACATTTGGGATGATGTGTGATGAAAAATTCAAGAATTTAACCATTTCTTCCAAAAAAGGCTTATCTCCCTGTTTCCAGCGCTTTTCTGACACTTGGGCTGACATGTGATGAAAAAGTCAGAAATCTTAATCAATGCTACCAAAAAAGGCTTATCTCCCCGTTTCCAGCTGTTTAGTGACATTTGGGATGATGTGTGATGACAAATTCAAGAATTTAACCATTTCTTCCAAAAAAGGCTTATCTCCCTGTTTCCAGCGCTTTTCTGACACTGGAGCTGATATGTGATGAAAAAGTCAAAATGTTAACCATTGCTTCCAAAAAAGGCTTATCTCCCCGTTTCCAGCTGTTTAGTGACATTTGGGATGATGTGTGATGAAAAATTCAAGAATTTAACCTTTTCTTCCAAAAAAAGGCAGATCTCCCTGTTTCCAGCGCTTTTCTGACACTTGGGCTGACATGTGATGAAAAAGTCAGAAATCTTATTCAATGCTTCCAAAAAAGGCTTATCTCCCCGTTTCCAGCTGTTTAGTGACATTTGGGATGATGTGTGATGAAAAATTCAAGAATTTAACCATTTCTTCCAAAAAAGGCTTATCTCCCTGTTTCCAGCGCTTTTCTGACACTTGGGCTGACATGTGATGAAAAAGTCAGAAATCTTAATCAATGGTTCCAAAAAAGGCTTATCTCCCCGTTTCCAGCTGTTTAGTGACATTTGGGATGATGTGTGATGAAAAATTCAAGAATTTAACCTTTTCTTCCAAAAAAAGGCAGATCTCCCTGTTTCCAGCGCTTTTCTCACACTTGGGCTGACATGTGATGAAAAAGTCAGAAATCTTAATCAAAGGTTCCAAAAAAGGCTTATCTCCCCGTTTCCAGCTGTTTAGTGACATTTGGGATGATGTGTGATGAAAAATTCAAGAATTTAACCTTTTCTTCCAAAAAAAGGCAGATCTACCTGTTTCCAGCGCTTTTCTGACACTGGAGCTGATATGTGATGAAAAAGTCAAAATGTTAACCATTGCTTCCAAAAAAGGCTTATCTCCCCGTTTCCAGCTGTTTAGTGACATTTGGGATGATGTGTGATGACAAATTCAAGAATTTAACCATTTCTTCCAAAAAAGGCTTATCTCCCTGTTTCCAGCGCTTTTCTGACACTTGGGCTGACATGTGATGAAAAAGTCAGAAATCTTAATCAATGCTTCCAAGAAAGGCTTATCTCCCCGTTTCCAGCTGTTTAGTGACATTTGGGATGATGTGTGATGAAAAATTCAAGAATTTAACCTTTTCTTCCAAAAAAAGGCAGATCTCCCTGTTTCCAGCGCTTTTCTGACACTCAAGCTGATATGTGATGAAAAAGTCAAAATGTTAACCATTGCTTCCAAAAAAGGCTTATCTCCCCGTTTCCAGCTGTTTAGTGACATTTGGGATGATGTGTGATGAAAAATTCAAGAATTTAACCTTTTCTTCCAAAAAAAGGCAGATCTCCCTGTTTCCAGCGCTTTTCTGACACTGGAGCTGATATGTGATGAAAAAGTCAAAATGTTAACCATTGCTTCCAAAAAAGGCTTATCTCCCCGTTTCCAGCTGTTTAGTGACATTTGGGATGATGTGTGATGACAAATTCAAGAATTTAACCATTTCTTCCAAAAAAGGCTTATCTCCCTGTTTCCAGCGCTTTTCTGACACTTGGGCTGACATGTGATGAAAAAGTCAGAAATCTTAATCAATGCTTCCAAAAAAGGCTTATCTCCCCGTTTCCAGCTGTTTAGTGACATTTGGGATGATGTGTGATGAAAAATTCAAGAATTTAACCTTTTCTTCCAAAAAAAGGCAGATCTCCCTGTTTCCAGCGCTTTTCTGACACTCGAGCTGATATGTGATGAAAAAGTCAAAATGTTAACCATTGCTTCCAAAAAAGGCTTATCTCCCCGTTTCCAGCTGTTTAGTGACATTTGGGATGATGTGTGATGAAAAATTCAAGAATTTAACCTTTTCTTCCAAAAAAAGGCAGATCTCCCTGTTTCCAGCGCTTTTCTGACACTTGGGCTGACCTGTGATGAAAAAGTCAGAAATCTTAATCAATGCTTCCAAAAAAGGCTTATCTCCCCGTTTCCAGCTGTTTAGTGACATTTGGGATGATGTGTGATGAAAAATTCAAGAATTTAACCATTTCTTCCAAAAAAGGCTTATCTCCCTGTTTCCAGCGCTTTTCTGACACTTGGGCTGACATGTGATGAAAAAGTCAGAAATCTTAATCAATGGTTCCAAAAAAGGCTTATCTCCCCGTTTCCAGCTGTTTAGTGACATTTGGGATGATGTGTGATGAAAAATTCAAGAATTTAACCTTTTCTTCCAAAAAAAGGCAGATCTCCCTGTTTCCAGCGCTTTTCTGACACTTGGGCTGACATGTGATGAAAAAGTCAGAAATCTTAATCAATGCTTCCAAAAAAGGCTTATCTCCCCGTTTCCAGCTGTTTAGTGACATTTGGGATGATGTGTGATGAAAAATTCGAGAATTTAACCATTTCTTCCAAAAAAGGCTTATCTCCCTGTTTCCAGCGCTTTTCTGACACTTGGGCTGACATGTGATGAAAAAGTCAGAAATCTTAATCAATGGTTCCAAAAAAGGCGTATCTCCCCGTTTCCAGCTGTTTATTGACATTTGGGATGATTTGTGATGAAAAATTCAAGAATTTAACCTTTTCTTCCAAAAAAAGGCAGATCTCCCTGTTTCCAGCGCTTTTCTGACACTTGGGCTGACATGTGATGAAAAAGTCAGAAATCTTATTCAATGCTTCCAAAAAAGGCTTATCTCCCCGTTTCCAGCTGTTTAGTGACATTTGGGATGATGTGTGATGAAAAATTCAAGAATTTAACCATTTCTTCCAAAAAAGGCTTATCTCCCTGTTTCCAGCGCTTTTCTGACACTTGGGCTGACATGTGATGAAAAAGTCAGAAATCTTAATCAATGGTTCCAAAAAAGGCTTATCTCCCCGTTTCCAGCTGTTTAGTGACATTTGGGATGATGTGTGATGAAAAATTCAAGAATTTAACCTTTTCTTCCAAAAAAAGGCAGATCTCCCAGTTTCCAGCGCTTTTCTGACACTTGGGCTGACATGTGATGAAAAAGTCAGAAATCTTAATCAATGGTTCCAAAAAAGGCTTATCTCCCCGTTTCCAGCTGTTTAGTGACATTTGGGATGATGTGTGATGAAAAATTCAAGAATTTAACCTTTTCTTCCAAAAAAAGGCAGATCTCCCTGTTTCCAGCGCTTTTCTGACACTGGAGCTGATATGTGATGAAAAAGTCAAAATGTTAACCATTGCTTCCAAAAAAGGCTTATCTCCCCGTTATCCAGCTGTTTAGTGACATTTGGGATGATGTGTGATGACAAATTCAAGAATTTAACCATTTCTTCCAAAAAAGGCTTATCTCCCTGTTTCCAGCGCTTTTCTGACACTTGGGCTGACATGTGATGAAAAAGTCAGAAATCTTAATCAATGCTTCCAAAAAAGGCTTATCTCCCCGTTTCCAGCTGTTTAGTGACATTTGGGATGATGTGTGATGAAAAATTCAAGAATTTAACCTTTTCTTCCAAAAAAAGGCAGATCTCCCTGTTTCCAGCGCTTTTCTGACACTCGAGCTGATATGTGATGAAAAAGTCAAAATGTTAACCATTGCTTCCAAAAAAGGCTTATCTCCCCGTTTCCAGCTGTTTAGTGACATTTGGGATGATGTGTGATGACAAATTCAAGAATTTAACCATTTCTTCCAAAAAAGGCTTATCTCCCTGTTTCCAGCGCTTTTCTGACACTGGAGCTGATATGTGATGAAAAAGTCAAAATGTTAACCATTGCTTCCAAAAAAGGCTTATCTCCCCGTTTCCAGCTGTTTAGTGACATTTGGGATGATGTGTGATGAAAAATTCAAGAATTTAACCTTTTCTTCCAAAAAAAGGCAGATCTCCCTGTTTCCAGCGCTTTTCTGACACTTGGGCTGACATGTGATGAAAAAGTCAGAAATCTTATTCAATGCTTCCAAAAAAGGCTTATCTCCCCGTTTCCAGCTGTTTAGTGACATTTGGGATGATGTGTGATGAAAAATTCAAGAATTTAACCATTTCTTCCAAAAAAGGCTTATCTCCCTGTTTCCAGCGCTTTTCTGACACTTGGGCTGACATGTGATGAAAAAGTCAGAAATCTTAACTAATGGTTCCAAAAAAGGCTTATCTCCCCGTTTCCAGCTGTTTAGTGACATTTGGGATTATGTGTGATGAAAAATTCAAGAATTTAACCTTTTCTTCCAAAAAAAGGCAGATCTCCCTGTTTCCAGCGCTTTTCTGACACTTGGGCTGACAAGTGATGAAAAAGTCAGAAATCTTAATCAATGGTTCCAAAAAAGGCTTATCTCCCCGTTTCCAGCTGTTTAGTGACATTTGGGATGATGTGTGATGAAAAATTCAAGAATTTAACCTTTTCTTCCAAAAAAAGGCAGATCTCCCTGTTTCCAGCGCTTTTCTGACACTGGAGCTGATATGTGATGAAAAAGTCAAAATGTTAACCATTGCTTCCAAAAAAGGCTTATCTCCCCGTTATCCAGCTGTTTAGTGACATTTGGGATGATGTGTGATGAAAAATTCGAGAATTTAACCATTTCTTCCAAAAGAGGCTTATCTCCCTGTTTCCAGCGCTTTTCTGACACTTGGGCTGACATGTGATGAAAAAGTCAGAAATCTTAATCAATGCTTCCAAAAAAGGCTTATCTCCCCGTTTCCAGCTGTTTAGTGACATTTGGGATGATGTGTGATGAAAAATTCAAGAATTTAACCATTTCTTCCAAAAAAGGCTTATCTCCCTGTTTCCAGCGCTTTTCTGACACTTGGGCTGACATGTGATGAAAAAGTCAGAAATCTTAAGCAATGGTTCCAAAAAAGGCTTATCTCCCCGTTTCCAGCTGTTTAGTGACATTTGGGATGATGTGTGATGAAAAATTCAAGAATTTAACCTTTTCTTCCAAAAAAAGGCAGATCTCCCTGTTTCCAGCGCTTTTCTGACACTTGGGCTGACATGTGATGAAAAAGTCAGAAATCTTAATCAATGCTTCCAAAAAAGGCTTATCTCCCCGTTTCCAGCTGTTTAGTGACATTTGGGATGATGTGTGATGAAAAATTCGAGAATTTAACCTTTTCTTCCAAAAAAAGGCAGATCTCCCTGTTTCCAGCGCTTTTCTGACACTGGAGCTGATATGTGATGAAAAAGTCAAAATTTTAACCATTGCTTCCAAAAAAGGCTTATCTCCCCGTTATCCAGCTGTTTAGTGACATTTGGGATGATGTGTGATGAAAAATTCGAGAATTTAACCATTTCTTCCAAAAAAGGCTTATCTCCCTGTTTCCAGCGCTTTTCTGACACTTGGGCTGACATGTGATGAAAAAGTCAGAAATCTTAATCAATGCTTCCAAAAAAGGCTTATCTCCCCGTTTCCAGCTGTTTAGTGACATTTGGGATGATGTGTGATGAAAAATTCAAGAATTTAACCTTTTCTTCCAAAAAAAGGCAGATCTCCCTGTTTCCAGCGCTTTTCTGACACTTGGGCTGATATGTGATGAAAAAGTCAGAAATCTTAATCAATGCTTCCAAAAAAGGCTTATCTCCCCGTTTCCAGCTGTTTAGTGACATTTGGGATGATGTGTGATGAAAAATTCAAGAATTGAACCCTTTCTTCCAAAAAAAGGCAGATCTCCTTGGTTCCAGCGCTTTTCTGACACTGGAGCTGATATGTGATGAAAAAGTCAAAATGTTAACCATTGCTTTCAAAAAAGGCTTATCTCCCCGTTTCCAGCTGTTTAGTGACATTTGGGATGATGTGTGATGAAAAATTCAAGAATTTAACCTTTTCTTCCAAAAAAAGGCAGATCTCCCTGTTTCAAGCGCTTTTCTGACACTTGGGCTGACATGTGATGAAAAAGTCAGAAATCTTAATCAATGCTTCCAAAAAAGGCTTATCTCCCCGTTTCCAGCTGTGTAGTGACATTTGGGATGATGTGTGATGACAAATTCAAGAATTTAACCATTTCTTCCAAAAAAGGCATATCTCCCTGTTTCCAGCGCTTTTCTGACACTTGGGCTGACATGTGATGAAAAAGTCAGAAATCTTAATCAATGCTTCCAAAAAAGGCTTATCTCCCCGTTTCCAGCTGTTTAGTGACATTTGGGATGATGTGTGATGAAATATTCGAGAATTTAACCATTTCTTCCAAAAAAGGCTTATCTCCCTGTTTCCAGCGCTTTTCTGACACTTGGGCTGACATGTGATGAAAAAGTCAGAAATCTTAATCAATGGTTCCAAAAAAGGCGTATCTCCCCGTTTCCAGCTGTTTATTGACATTTGGGATGATGTGTGATGAAAAATTCAAGAATTTAACCTTTTCTTCCAAAAAAAGGCAGATCTCCCTGTTTCCAGCGCTTTTCTGACACTGGAGCTGATATGTGATGAAAAAGTCAAAATGTTAACCATTGCTTCCAAAAAAGGCTTATCTCCCCGTTTCCAGCTGTTTAGTGACATTTGGGATGATGTGTGATGAAAAATTCGAGAATTTAACCATTTCTTCCAAAAAAGGCTTATCTCCCTGTTTCCAGCGCTTTTCTGACACTTGGGCTGACATGTGATGAAAAAGTCAGAAATCTTAATCACTGCTTCCAAAAAAGGCTTATCTCCCCGTTTCCAGCTGTTTAGTGACATTTGGGATGATGTGTGATGAAAAATTCAAGAATTTAACCTTTTCTTCCAAAAAAAGGCAGATCTCCCTGTTTCCAGCGCTTTTCTGACACTTGGGCTGATATGTGATGAAAAAGTCAGAAATCTTAATCAATGCTTCCAAAAAAGGCTTATCTCCCCGTTTCCAGCTGTTTAGTGACATTTGGGATGATGTGTGATGAAAAATTCAAGAATTGAACCCTTTCTTCCAAAAAAAGGCAGATCTCCCTGGTTCCAGCGCTTTTCTGACACTGGAGCTGATATGTGATGAAAAAGTCAAAATGTTAACCATTGCTTCCAAAAAAGGCTTATCTCCCCGTTTCCAGCTGTTTAGTGACATTTGGGATGATGTGTGATGAAAAATTCGAGAATTTAACCATTTCTTCCAAAAAAGGCAGATCTCCCTGTTTCCAGCGCATTTCTGACACTTGGGCTGACATGTGATGAAAAAGTCAGGAATCTTAATCAATGCTTCCAAAAAAGGCTTATCTCCCCGTTTCCAGCTGTTTAGTGACATTTGGGATGATGTTTGATGACAAATTCAAGAATTTAACCATTTCTTCCAAAAAAGGCATATCTCCCTGTTTCCAGCGCTTTTCTGACACTGGAGCTGATATGTGATGAAAAAGTCAAAATGTTAACCATTGCTTCCAAAAAAGGCTTATCTCCCCGTTTCCAGCTGTTTAGTGACATTTGGGATGATGTGTGATGAAAAATTCAAGAATTTAACCTTTTCTTCCAAAAAAAGGCAGATCTCCCTGTTTCCAGCGCTTTTCTGACACTTGGGCTGACATGTGATGAAAAAGTCAGAAATCTTATTCAATGCTTCCAAAAAAGGCTTATCTCCCCGTTTCCAGCTGTTTAGTGACATTTGGGATGATGTGTGATGAAAAATTCAAGAATTTAACCATTTCTTCCAAAAAAGGCTTATCTCCCTGTTTCCAGCGCTTTTCTGACACTTGGGCTGACATGTGATGAAAAAGTCAGAAATCTTAATCAATGGTTCCAAAAAAGGCTTATCTCCCCGTTTCCAGCTGTTTAGTGACATTTGGGATGATGTGTGATGAAAAATTCAAGAATTTAACCTTTTCTTCCAAAAAAAGGCAGATCTCCCTGTTTCCAGCGCTTTTCTGACACTTGGGCTGACATGTGATGAAAAAGTCAGGAATCTTAATCAATGCTTCCAAAAAAGGCTTATCTCCCCGTTTCCAGCTGTTTAGTGACATTTGGGATGATGTGTGATGAAAAATTCAAGAATTTAACCATTTCTTCCAAAAAAGGCATATCTCCCTGTTTCCAGCGCTTTTCTGACACTGGAGCTGATATGTGATGAAAAAGTCAAAATGTTAACCATTGCTTCCAAAAAAGGCTTATCTCCCCGTTTCCAGCTGTTTAGTGACATTTGGGATGATGTGTGATGAAAAATTCAAGAATTTAACCTTTTCTTCCAAAAAAAGGCAGATCTCCCTGTTTCCAGCGCTTTTCTGACACTTGGGCAGACATGTGATGAAAAAGTCAGAAATCTTATTCAATGCTTCCAAAAAAGGCTTATCTCCCCGTTTCCAGCTGTTTAGTGACATTTGGGATGATGTGTGATGAAAAATTCAAGAATTTAACCTTTTCTTCCAAAAAAAGGCAGATCTCCCTGTTTCCAGCGCTTTTCTGACACTTGGGCTGACATGTGATGAAAAAGTCAGAAATCTTAATCAATGGTTCCAAAAAAGGCTTATCTCCCCGTTTCCAGCTGTTTAGTGACATTTGGGATGATGTGTGATGAAAAATTCAAGAATTTAACCTTTTCTTCCAAAAAAAGGCAGATCTCCCTGTTTCCAGCGCTTTTCTGACACTTGGGCTGACATGTGATGAAAAAGTCAGGAATCTTAATCAATGCTTCCAAAAAAGGCTTATCTCCCCGTTTCCAGCTGTTTAGTGACATTTGGGATGATGTGTGATGAAAAATTCAAGAATTTAACCATTTCTTCCAAAAAAGGCATATCTCCCTGTTTCCAGCGCTTTTCTGACACTGGAGCTGATATGTGATGAAAAAGTCAAAATGTTAACCATTGCTTCCAAAAAAGGCTTATCTCCCCGTTTCCAGCTGTTTAGTGACATTTGGGATGATGTGTGATGAAAAATTCAAGAATTTAACCTTTTCTTCCAAAAAAAGGCAGATCTCCCTGTTTCCAGCGCTTTTCTGACACTTGGGCAGACATGTGATGAAAAAGTCAGAAATCTTATTCAATGCTTCCAAAAAGGCTTATCTCCCCGTTTCCAGCTGTTTAGTGACATTTGGGATGATGTGTGATGAAAAATTCAAGAATTTAACCTTTTCTTCCAAAAAAAGGCAGATCTCCCTGTTTCCAGCGCTTTTCTGACACTTGGGCTGACATGTGATGAAAAAGTCAGAAATCTTAATCAATGGTTCCAAAAAAGGCTTATCTCCCCGTGTCCAGCTGTTTAGTGACATTTGGGATGATGTGTGATGAAAAATTCAAGAATTTAACCTTTTCTTCCAAAAAAAGGCAGATCTCCCTGTTTCCAGCGCTTTTCTGACACTTGGGCTGACATGTGATAAAAAAGTCAGAAATCTTAATCAATGGTTCCAAAAAAGGCTTATCTCCCCGTTTCCAGCTGTTTAGTGACATTTGGGATGATGTGTGATGAAAAATTCAAGAATTTAACCTTTTCTTCCAAGAAAAGGCAGATCTCCCTGTTTCCAGCGCTCTTCTGACACTTGGGCTGACATGTGATGAAAAAGTCAGAAATCTTAATCAATGGTTCCAAAAAAGGCTTATCTCCCCGTTTCCAGCTGTTTACTGACATTTGGGATGATGTGTGATGAAAAATTCAAGAATTTAACCATATCTTCCAAAAAAAGGCAGATCTCCCTGTTTCCAGCGCTTTTCTGACACTGGAGCTGATATGTGATGAAAAAGTCAAAATGTTAACCATTGCTTCCAAAAAAGGCTTATCTCCCCGTTATCCAGCTGTTTAGTGACATTTGGGATGATGTGTGATGAAAAATTCGAGAATTTAACCATTTCTTCCAAAAAAGGCTTATCTCCCTGTTTCCAGCGCTTTTCTGACACTTGGGCTGACATGTGATGAAAAAGTCAGAAATCTTAATCAATGCTTCCAAAAAAGGATTATCTCCCCGTTTCCAGCTGTTTAGTGACATTTGGGATGATGTGTGATGACAAATTCAAGAATTTAACCATTTCTTCCAAAAAAGGCATATCTCCCTGTTTCCAGCGCTTTTCTGACACTGGAGCTGATATGTGATGAAAAAGTCAAAATGTTAACCATTGCTTCCAAAAAAGGCTTATCTCCCCGTTTCCAGCTGTTTAGTGACATTTGGGATGATGTGTGATGAAAAATTCAAGAATTTAACCTTTTCTTCCAAAAAAAGGCAGATCTCCCTGTTTCCAGCGCTTTTCTGACACTTGGGCTGACATGTGATGAAAAAGTCAGAAATCTTATTCAATGCTTCCAAAAAAAGCTTATCTCCCCGTTTCCAGCTGTTTAGTGACATTTGGGATGATGTGTGATGAAAATTTCAAGAATTTAACCATTTCTTCCAAAAAAGGCTTATCTCCCTGTTTCCAGCGCTTTTCTGACACTTGGGCTGACATGTGATGAAAAAGTCAGAAATCTTAATCAATGGTTCCAAAAAAGGCTTATCTCCCCGTTTCCAGCTGTTTAGTGACATTTGGGATGATGTGTGATGAAAAATTCAAGAATTTAACCTTTTCTTCCAAAAAAAGGCAGATCTCCCTGTTTCCAGCGCTTTTCTGACACTTGGGCTGACATGTGATGAAAAAGTCAGAAATCTTAATCAATGCTTCCAAAAAAGGCTTATCTCCCCGTGTCCAGCTGTTTAGTGACATTTGGGATGATGTGTGATGAAAAATTCAAGAATTTAACCTTTTCTTCCAAAAAAAGGCAGATCTCCCTGTTTCCAGCGCTTTTCTGACACTTGGGCTGACATGTGATAAAAAAGTCAGAAATCTTAATCAATGGTTCCAAAAAAGGCTTATCTCCCCGTTTCCAGCTGTTTACTGACATTTGGGATGATGTGTGATGAAAATTCGAGAATTTAACCATTTCTTCCAAAAAAGGCTTATCTCCCTGTTTCCAGCGCTTTTCTGACACTTGGGCTGACATGTGATGAAAAAGTCAGAAATCTTAATCAATGCTTCCAAAAAAGGCTTATCTCCCCGTTTCCAGCTGTTTAGTGACATTTGGGATGATGTGTGATGACAAATTCAAGAATTTAACCATTTCTTCCAAAAAAGGCATATCTCCCTGTTTCCAGCGCTTTTCTGACACTTGGGCTGACATGTGATGAAAAAGTCAGAAATCTTAATCAATGCTTCCAAAAAAGGCTTATCTCCCCGTTATCCAGCTGTTTAGTGACATTTGGGATGATGTGTGATGAAAAATTCGAGAATTTAACCATTTCTTCCAAAAAAGGCTTATCTCCCTGTTTCCAGCGCTTTTCTGACACTTGGGCTGACATGTGATGAAAAAGTCAGAAATCTTAATCAATGCTTCCAAAAAAGGCTTATCTCCCCGTTTCCAGCTGTTTAGTGACATTTGGGATGATGTGTGATGACAAATTCAAGAATTTAACCATTTCTTCCAAAAAAGGCATATCTCCCTGTTTCCAGCGCTTTTCTGACACTTGGGCTGACATGTGATGAAAAAGTCAGAAATCTTAATCAATGCTTCCAAAAATGGCTTATCTCCCCGTTTCCAGCTGTTTAGTGACATTTGGGATGATGTGTGATGAAAAATTCGAGAATTTAACCATTTCTTCCAAAAAAGGCTTATCTCCCTGTTTCCAGCGCTTTTCTGACACTTGGGCTGACATGTGATGAAAAAGTCAGAAATCTTAATCACTGCTTCCAAAAAAGGCTTATCTCCCCGTTTCCAGCTGTTTAGTGACATTTGGGATGATGTGTGATGAAAAATTCAAGAATTTAACCTTTTCTTCCAAAAAAAGGCAGATCTCCCTGTTTCCAGCGCTTTTCTGACACTTGGGCTGACATGTGATGAAAAAGTCAGAAATCTTATTCAATGCTTCCAAAAAATGGCTTTTCTCCCCGTTTCCAGCTGTTTAGTGACATTTGGGATGATGTGTGATGAAAAATTCAAGAATTTAACCTTTTCTTCCAAAAAAAGGCAGATCTCCCTGTTTCCAGCGCTTTTCTGACACTTGGGCTGACATGTGATGAAAAAGTCAGAAATCTTAATCAATGGTTCCAAAAAAGGCTTATCTCCCCGTTTCCAGCTGTTTAGTGACATTTGGGATGATGTGTGATGAAAAATTCAAGAATTTAACCTTTTCTTCCAAAAAAAGGCAGATCTCCCTGTTTCCAGCGCTTTTTTGACACTGGAGCTGATATGTGATGAAAAAGTCAAAATGTTAATCAATGGTTCCAAAAAAGGCTTATCTCCCCGTTATCCAGCTGTTTAGTGACATTTGGGATGATGTGTGATGAAAAATTCGAGAATTTAACCATTTCTTCCAAAAAAGGCTTATCTCCCTGTTTCCAGCGCTTTTCTGACACTTGGGCTGACATGTGATGAAAAAGTCAGACATCTTAATCAATGCTTCCAAAAAAGGCTTATCTCCCCGTTTCCAGCTGTTTAGTGACATTTGGGATGATGTGTGATGACAAATTCAAGAATTTAACCATTTCTTCCAAAAAAGGCTTATCTCCCTGTTTCCAGCGCTTTTCTGACACTGGAGCTGATATGTGATGAAAAAGTCAAAATGTTAACCATTGCTTCCAAAAAAGGCTTATCTCCCCGTTTCCAGCTGTTTAGTGACATTTGGGATGATGTGTGATGAAAAATTCAAGAATTTAACCTTTTCTTCCAAAAAAAGGCAGATCTCCCTGTTTCCAGCGCTTTTCTGACACTTGGGCTGACATGTGATGAAAAAGTCAGAAATCTTAATCAATGGTTACAAAAAAGGCTTATCTCCCCGTTTCCAGCTGTTTAGTGACATTTGGGATGATGTGTGATGAAAAATTCAAGAATTTAACCTTTTCTTCCAAAAAAAGGCAGATCTCCCTGTTTCCAGCGCTTTTCTGACACTTGGGCTGACATGTGATGAAAAAGTCAGAAATCTTAATCAATGGTTCCAAAAAAGGCTTATCTCCCCGTTTCCAGCTGTTTAGTGACATTTGGGATGATGTGTGATGAAAAATTCAAGAATTTAACCTTTTCTTCCAAAAAAAGGCAGATCTCCCTGTTTCCAGCGCTTTTCTGACACTGGAGCTGATTTGTGATGAAAAAGTCAAAATGTTAACCATTGCTTCCAAAAAAGGCTTATCTCCCCGTTATCCAGCTGTTTAGTGACATTTGTGATGATGTGTGATGAAAAATTCGAGAATTTAACCATTTCTTCCAAAAAAGGCTTATCTCCCTGTTTCCAGCGCTTTTCTGACACTTGGGCTGACATGTGATGAAAAAGTCAGAAATCTTAATCAATGCTTCCAAAAAAGGCTTATCTCCCCGTTTCCAGCTGTTTAGTGACATTTGGGATGATGTGTGATGAAAAATTCAAGAATTTAACCTTTTCTTCCAAAAAAAGGCAGATCTCCCTGTTTCCAGCGCTTTTCTGACACTGGAGCTGATATGTGATGAAAAAGTCAAAATGTTAACCATTGCTTCCAAAAAAGGCTTATCTCCCCGTTTCCAGCTGTTTAGTGACATTTGGGATGATGTGTGATGACAAATTCAAGAATTTAACCATTTCTTCCAAAAAAGGCTTATCTCCCTGTTTAAAGCGCTTTTCTGACACTTGGGCTGACATGTGATGAAAAAGTCAAAATGTTAACCATTGCTTCCAAAAAAGGTTTATCTCCCCGTTTCCAGCTGTTTAGTGACATTTGGGATGATGTGTGATGAAAATTTCAAGAATTTAACCTTTTCTTCCAAAAAAAGGCAGATCTCCCTGTTTCCAGCGCTTTTCTGACACTGGAGCTGATATGTGATGAAAAAGTCAAAATGTTAACCATTTCTTCCAAAAAAGACTTATCTCCCTGTTTCCAGCGCTTTTCTGACACTTGGGCTGACATGTGATGAAAAAGTCAGAAATCTTAATCAATGCTTCCAAAAAAGGCTTATCTCCCCGTTTCCAGCTGTTTAGTGACATTTGGGATGATGTGTGATGAAAAATTCAAGAATTTAACCTTTTCTTCCAAAAAAAGGCAGATCTCCCTGTTTCCAGCGCTTTTCTGACACTGGAGCTGATTTGTGATGAAAAAGTCAAAATGTTAACCATTGCTTCCAAAAAAGGCTTATCTCCCCGTTATCCAGCTGTTTAGTGACATTTGTGATGATGTGTGATGAAAAATTCGAGAATTTAACCATTTCTTCCAAAAAAGGCTTATCTCCCTGTTTCCAGCGCTTTTCGAACACTTGGGCTGACATGTGATGAAAAAGTCAGAAATCTTAATCAATGCTTCCAAAAAAGGCTTATCTCCCCGTTTCCAGCTGTTTAGTGACATTTGGGATGATGTGTGATGAAAAATTCAAGAATTTAACCTTTTCTTCCAAAAAAAGGCAGATCTCCCTGTTTCCAGCGCTTTTCTGACACTGGAGCTGATATGTGATGAAAAAGTCAAAATGTTAACCATTGCTTCCAAAAAAGGCTTATCTCCCCGTTTCCAGCTGTTTAGTGACATTTGGGATGATTTGTGATGAAAAATTCAAGAATTGAACCCTTTCTTCCAAAAAAAGGCAGATCTCCCTGTTTCCAGCGCTTTTCTGACACTGGAGCTGATATGTGATGAAAAAGTCAAAATGTTAACCATTGCTTCCAAAAAAGGCTTATCTCCCCGTTTCCAGCTGTTTAGTGACATTTGGGATGATGTGTGATGAAAAATTCAAGAATTTAACCTTATCTTCCAAAAAAGGCTTATCTCCCTGTTTCCAGCGCTTTTCTGACACTGGAGCTGATATGTGATGAAAAAGTCAAAATGTTAACCATTGCTTCCAAAAAAGGCTTATCTCCCCGTTTCCAGCTGTTTAGTGACATTTGGGATGATGTGTGATGAAAAATTCAAGAATTTAACCTTTTCTTCCAAAAAAAGGCAGATCTCCCTGTTTCCAGCGCTTTTCTGACACTTGGGCTGACATGTGATGAAAAAGTCAGAAATCTTATTCAATGCTTCCAAAAAAGGCTTTTCTCCCCGTTTCCAGCTGTTTAGTGACATTTGGGATGATGTGTGATTAAAAAGTTCAAGAATTTAACCATTTCTTCCAAAAAAGGCTTATCTCCCTGTTTCCAGCGCTTTTCTGACACTTGGGCTGACATGTGATGAAAAAGGCAGAAATCTTAATCAATGGTTCCAAAAAAGGCTTATCTCCCCGTTTCCAGCTGTTTAGTGACATTTGGGATGATGTGTGATGAAAAATTCAAGAATTTAACCTTTTCTTCCAAAAAAAGGCAGATCTCCCTGTTTCCAGCGCTTTTCTGACACTGGAGCTGATATGTGATGAAAAAGTCAAAATGTTAATCAATGGTTCCAAAAAAGGCTTATCTCCCCGTTTCCAGCTGTTTAGTGACATTTGGGATGATGTGTGATGAAAAATTCGAGAATTTAACCATTTCTTCCAAAAAAGGCTTATCTCCCTGTTTCCAGCGCTTTTCTGACACTTGGGCTGACATGTGATGAAAAAGTCAGAAATCTTAATCAATGCTTCCAAAAAAGGCTTATCTCCCCGTTTCCAGCTGTTTAGTGACATTTGGGATGATGTGTGATGACAAATTCAAGAATTTAACCATTTCTTCCAAAAAAGGCTTATCTCCCTGTTTCCAGCGCTTTTCTGACACTTGGGCTGACATGTGATGAAAAAGTCAGAAATCTTAATCAATGCTTCCAAAAAAGGCTTATCTCCCCGTTTCCAGCTGTTTAGTGACATTTGGGATGATGTGTGATGACAAATTCAAGAATTTAACCATTTCTTCCAAAAAAGGCTTATCTCCCTGTTTCCAGCGCTTTTCTGACACTGGAGCTGATATGTGATGAAAAAGTCAAAATGTTAACCATTGCTTCCAAAAAAGGCTTATCTCCCCGTTTCCAGCTGTTTAGTGACATTTGGGATGATGTGTGATGAAAAATTCAAGAATTTAACCTTTTCTTCCAAAAAAAGGCAGATCTCCCTGTTTCCAGCGCTTTTCTGACACTTGGGCTGACATGTGATGAAAAAGTCAGAAATCTTAATCAATGCTTCCAAAAAAGGCTTATCTCCCCGTTTCCAGCTGTTTAGTGACATTTGGGATGATGTGTGATGAAAATTTCAAGAATTTAACCTTTTCTTCCAAAAAAAGGCAGATCTCCCTGTTTCCAGCGCTTTTCTGACACTGGAGCTGATATGTGATGAAAAAGTCAAAATGTTAACCATTTCTTCCAAAAAAGACTTATCTCCCTGTTTCCAGCGCTTTTCTGACACTTGGGCTGACATGTGATGAAAAAGTCAGAAATCTTAATCAATGCTTCCAAAAAAGGCTTATCTCCCCGTTTCCAGCTGTTTAGTGACATTTGGGATGATGTGTGATGAAAAATTCGAGAATTTAACCATTTCTTCCAAAAAAGGCTTATCTCACTTTTTCCAGCGCTTTTCTGACACTTGGGCTGACATGTGATGAAAAAGTCAGAAATCTTAATCAATGCTTCCAAAAAAGGCTTATCTCCCCGTTTCCAGCTGTTTAGTGGCATTTGGGATGATGTGTGATGAAAAATTCAAGAATTTAACCTTTTCTTCCAAAAAAAGGCAGATCTCCCTGTTTCCAGCGCTTTTCTGACACTTGGGCTGACATGTGATGAAAAAGTCAGAAATCTTAATCAATGGTTCCAAAAAAGGCTTATCTCCACGTTTCCAGCTGTTTAGTGACATTTGGGATGATGTGTGATGAAAAATTCAAGAATTTAACCTTTTCTTCCAAAAAAAGGCAGATCTCCCTGTTTCCAGCGCTTTTCTGACACTGGAGCTGATTTGTGATGAAAAAGTCAGAAATCTTAATCAATGCTTCCAAAAAAGGCTTATCTCCCCGTTTCCAGCTGTTTAGTGACATTTGGGATGATGTGTGATGAAAAATTCAAGAATTTAACCTTTTCTTCCAAAAAAAGGCAGATCTCCCTGTTTCCAGCGCTTTTCTGACACTGGAGCTGATATGTGATGAAAAAGTCAAAATGTTAACCATTGCTTCCAAAAAAGGCTTATCTCCCCGTTTCCAGCTGTTTAGTGACATTTGGGATGATGTGTGATGAAAAATTCAAGAATTTAACCCTTTCTTCCAAAAAAAGGCAGATCTCCCTGTTTCCAGCGCTTTTCTGACACTGGAGCTGATATGTGATGAAAAAGTCAAAATGTTAACCATTGCTTCCAAAAAAGGCTTATCTCCCCGTTTCCAGCTGTTTAGTGACATTTGGGATGATGTGTGATGAAAAATTCAAGAATTTAACCTTATCTTCCAAAAAAGGCTTATCTCCCTGTTTCCAGCGCTTTTCTGACACTGGAGCTGATATGTGATGAAAAAGTCAAAATGTTAACCATTGCTTCCAAAAAAGGCTTATCTCCCCGTTTCCAGCTGTTTAGTGACATTTGGGATGATGTGTGATGAAAAATTCAAGAATTTAACCTTTTCTTCCAAAAAAAGGCAGATCTCCCTGTTTCCAGCGCTTTTCTGACACTTGGGCTGACATGTGATGAAAAAGTCAGAAATCTTATTCAATGCTTCCAAAAAAGGCTTTTCTCCCCGTTTCCAGCTGTTTAGTGACATTTGGGATGATGTGTGATGAAAAATTCAAGAATTTAACCATTTCTTCCAAAAAAGGCTTATCTCCCTGTTTCCAGCGCTTTTCTGACACTTGGGCTGACATGTGATGAAAAAGTCAGAAATCTTAATCAATGGTTCCAAAAAAGGCTTATCTCCCCGTTTCCAGCTGTTTAGTGACATTTGGGATGATGTGTGATGAAAAATTCAAGAATTTAACCTTTTCTTCCAAAAAAAGGCAGATCTCCCTGTTTCCAGCGCTTTTCTGACACTGGAGCTGATATGTGATGAAAAAGTCAAAATGTTAACCATTGCTTCCAAAAAAGGCTTATCTCCCCGTTTCCAGCTGTTTAGTGACATTTGGGATGATGTGTGATGAAAAATTCAAGAATTTAACCTTTTCTTCCAAAAAAAGGCAGATCTCCCTGTTTCCAGCGCTTTTCTGACACTTGGGCTGACATGTGATGAAAAAGTCAGAAATCTTATTCAATGCTTCCAAAAAAGGCTTTTCTCCCCGTTTCCAGCTGTTTAGTGACATTTGGGATGATGTGTGATGAAAAATTCAAGAATTTAACCATTTCTTCCAAAAAAGGCTTATCTCCCTGTTTCCAGCGCTTTTCTGACACTTGGGCTGACATGTGATGAAAAAGGCAGAAATCTTAACCAATGGTTCCAAAAAAGGCTTATCTCCCCGTTTCCAGCTGTTTAGTGACATTTGGGATGATGTGTGATGAAAAATTCAAGAATTTAACCTTTTCTTCCAAAAAAAGGCAGATCTCCCTGTTTCCAGCGCTTTTCTGACACTGGAGCTGATATGTGATGAAAAAGTCAAAATGTTAATCAATGGTTCCAAAAAAGGCTTATCTCCCCGTTTCCAGCTGTTTAGTGACATTTGGGATGATGTGTGATGAAAAATTCGAGAATTTAACCATTTCTTCCAAAAAAGGCTTATCTCCCTGTTTCCAGCGCTTTTCTGACACTTGGGCTGACATGTGATGAAAAAGTCAGAAATCTTAATCAATGCTTCCAAAAAAGGCTTATCTCCCCGTTTCCAGCTGTTTAGTGACATTTGGGATGATGTGTGATGACAAATTCAAGAATTTAACCATTTCTTCCAAAAAAGGCTTATCTCCCTGTTTCCAGCGCTTTTCTGACACTGGAGCTGATATGTGATGAAAAAGTCAAAATGTTAACCATTGCTTCCAAAAAAGGCTTATCTCCCCGTTTCCAGCTGTTTAGTGACATTTGGGATGATGTGTGATGAAAAATTCAAGAATTTAACCTTTTCTTCCAAAAAAAGGCAGATCTCCCTGTTTCCAGCGCTTTTCTGACACTTGGGCTGACATGTGATGAAAAAGTCAGAAATCTTAATCAATGCTTCCAAAAAAGGCTTATCTCCCCGTTTCCAGCTGTTTAGTGACATTTGGGATGATGTGTGATGAAAAATTCAAGAATTTAACCTTTTCTTCCAAAAAAAGGCAGATCTCCCTGTTTCCAGCGCTTTTCTGACACTGGAGCTGATATGTGATGAAAAAGTCAAAATGTTAACCATTGCTTCCAAAAAAGGCCTATCTCCCCGTTTCCAGCTGTTTAGTGACATTTGGGATGATGTGTGATGACAAATTCAAGAATTTAACCATTTCTTCCAAAAAAGGCTTATCTCCCTGTTTAGAGCGCTTTTCTGACACTTGGGCTGACATGTGATGAAAAAGTCAAAATGTTAACCATTGCTTCCAAAAAAGGTTTATCTCCCCGTTTCCAGCTGTTTAGTGACATTTGGGATGATGTGTGATGAAAATTTCAAGAATTTAACCTTTTCTTCCAAAAAAAGGCAGATCTCCCTGTTTCCAGCGCTTTTCTGACACTGGAGCTGATATGTGATGAAAAAGTCAAAATGTTAACCATTTCTTCCAAAAAAGACTTATCTCCCTGTTTCCAGCGCTTTTCTGACACTTGGGCTGACATGTGATGAAAAAGTCAGAAATCTTAATCAATGCTTCCAAAAAAGGCTTATCTCCCCGTTTCCAGCTGTTTAGTGACATTTGGGATGATGTGTGATGAAAAATTCAAGAATTTAACCTTTTCTTCCAAAAAAAGGCAGATCTCCCTGTTTCCAGCGCTTTTCTGACACTGGAGCTGATATGTGATGAAAAAGTCAAAATGTTAACCATTTCTTCCAAAAAAGACTTATCTCCCTGTTTCCAGCGCTTTTCTGACACTTGGGCTGACATGTGATGAAAAAGTCAGAAATCTTAATCAATGCTTCCAAAAAAGGCTTATCTCCCCGTTTCCAGCTGTTTAGTGACATTTGGGATGATGTGTGATGAAAAATTCAAGAATTTAACCTTTTCTTCCAAAAAAAGGCAGATCTCCCTGTTTCCAGCGCTTTTCTGACACTTGGGCTGACATGTGATGAAAAAGTCAGAAATCTTAATCAATGGTTCCAAAAAAGGCTTATCTCCCCGTTTCCAGCTGTTTAGTGACATTTGGGATGATGTGTGATGAAAAATTCAAGAATTTAACCTTTTCTTCCAAAAAAAGGCAGATCTCCCTGTTTCCAGCGCTTTTCTGACACTGGAGCTGATTTGTGATGAAAAAGTCAGAAATCTTAATCAATGCTTCCAAAAAAGGCTTATCTCCCCGTTTCCAGCTGTTTAGTGACATTTGGGATGATGTGTGATGAAAAATTCAAGAATTTAACCTTTTCTTCCAAAAAAAGGCAGATCTCCCTGTTTCCAGCGCTTTTCTGACACTGGAGCTGATATGTGATGAAAAAGTCAAAATGTTAACCATTGCTTCCAAAAAAGGCTTATCTCCCCGTTTCCAGCTGTTTAGTGACATTTGGGATGATGTGTGATGAAAAATTCAAGAATTGAACCCTTTCTTCCAAAAAAAGGCAGATCTCCCTGTTTCCAGCGCTTTTCTGACACTGGAGCTGATATGTGATGAAAAAGTCAAAATGTTAACCATTGCTTCCAAAAAAGGCTTATCTCCCCGTTTCCAGCTGTTTAGTGACATTTGGGATGATGTGTGATGAAAAATTCAAGAATTTAACCTTATCTTCCAAAAAAGGCTTATCTCCCTGTTTCCAGCGCTTTTCTGACACTGGAGCTGATATGTGATGAAAAAGTCAAAATGTTAACCATTGCTTCCAAAAAAGGCTTATCTCCCCGTTTCCAGCTGTTTAGTGACATTTGGGATGATGTGTGATGAAAAATTCAAGAATTTAACCTTTTCTTCCAAAAAAAGGCAGATCTCCCTGTTTCCAGCGCTTTTCTGACACTTGGGCTGACATGTGATGAAAAAGTCAGAAATCTTATTCAATGCTTCCAAAAAAGGCTTTTCTCCCCGTTTCCAGCTGTTTAGTGACATTTGGGATGATGTGTGATGAAAAATTCAAGAATTTAACCATTTCTTCCAAAAAAGGCTTATCTCCCTGTTTCCAGCGCTTTTCTGACACTTGGGCTGACATGTGATGAAAAAGTCAGAAATCTTAATCAATGGTTCCAAAAAAGGCTTATCTCCCCGTTTCCAGCTGTTTAGTGACATTTGGGATGATGTGTGATGAAAAATTCAAGAATTTAACCTTTTCTTCCAAAAAAAGGCAGATCTCCCTGTTTCCAGCGCTTTTCTGACACTGGAGCTGATATGTGATGAAAAAGTCAAAATGTTAACCATTGCTTCCAAAAAAGGCTTATCTCCCCGTTTCCAGCTGTTTAGTGACATTTGGGATGATGTGTGATGAAAAATTCAAGAATTTAACCTTTTCTTCCAAAAAAAGGCAGATCTCCCTGTTTCCAGCGCTTTTCTGACACTTGGGCTGACATTTGATGAAAAAGTCAGAAATCTTATTCAATGCTTCCAAAAAAGGCTTTTCTCCCCGTTTCCAGCTGTTTAGTGACATTTGGGATGATGTGTGATGAAAAATTCAAGAATTTAACCATTTCTTCCAAAAAAGGCTTATCTCCCTGTTTCCAGCGCTTTTCTGACACTTGGGCTGACATGTGATGAAAAAGGCAGAAATCTTAATCAATGGTTCCAAAAAAGGCTTATCTCCCCGTTTCCAGCTGTTTAGTGACATTTGGGATGATGTGTGATGAAAAATTCAAGAATTTAACCTTTTCTTCCAAAAAAAGGCAGATCTCCCTGTTTCCAGCGCTTTTCTGACACTGGAGCTGATATGTGATGAAAAAGTCAAAATGTTAATCAATGGTTCCAAAAAAGGCTTATCTCCCCGTTTCCAGCTGTTTAGTGACATTTGGGATGATGTGTGATGAAAAATTCGAGAATTTAACCATTTCTTCCAAAAAAGGCTTATCTCCCTGTTTCCAGCGCTTTTCTGACACTTGGGCTGACATGTGATGAAAAAGTCAGAAATCTTAATCAATGCTTCCAAAAAAGGCTTATCTCCCCGTTTCCAGCTGTTTAGTGACATTTGGGATGATGTGTGATGACAAATTCAAGAATTTAACCATTTCTTCCAAAAAAGGCTTATCTCCCTGTTTCCAGCGCTTTTCTGACACTGGAGCTGATATGTGATGAAAAAGTCAAAATGTTAACCATTGCTTCCAAAAAAGGCTTATCTCCCCGTTTCCAGCTGTTTAGTGACATTTGGGATGATGTGTGATGAAAAATTCAAGAATTTAACCTTTTCTTCCAAAAAAAGGCAGATCTCCCTGTTTCCAGCGCTTTTCTGACACTTGGGCTGACATGTGATGAAAAAGTCAGAAATCTTAATCAATGCTTCCAAAAAAGGCTTATCTCCCCGTTTCCAGCTGTTTAGTGACATTTGGGATGATGTGTGATGAAAAATTCAAGAATTTAACCTTTTCTTCCAAAAAAAGGCAGATCTCCCTGTTTCCAGCGCTTTTCTGACACTGGAGCTGATATGTGATGAAAAAGTCAAAATGTTAACCATTGCTTCCAAAAAAGGCTTATCTCCCCGTTTCCAGCTGTTTAGTGACATTTGGGATGATGTGTGATGACAAATTCAAGAATTTAACCTTTTCTTCCAAAAAAAGGCAGATCTCCCTGTTTCCAGCGCTTTTCTGACACTTGGGCTGACATGTGATGAAAAAGTCAGAAATCTTAATCAATGGTTCCAAAAAAGGCTTATCTCCCCGTTTCCAGCTGTTTAGTGACATTTGGGATGATGTGTGATGAAAAATTCAAGAATTTAACCTTTTCTTCCAAAAAAAGGCAGATCTCCCTGTTTCCAGCGCTTTTCTGACACTGGAGCTGATTTGTGATGAAAAAGTCAGAAATCTTAATCAATGCTTCCAAAAAAGGCTTATCTCCCCGTTTCCAGCTGTTTAGTGACATTTGGGATGATGTGTGATGAAAAATTCAAGAATTTAACCTTTTCTTCCAAAAAAAGGCAGATCTCCCTGTTTCCAGCGCTTTTCTGACACTGGAGCTGATATGTGATGAAAAAGTCAAAATGTTAACCATTGCTTCCAAAAAAGACTTATCTCCCCGTTTCCAGCTGTTTAGTGACATTTGGGATGATGTGTGATGAAAAATTCAAGAATTGAACCCTTTCTTCCAAAAAAAGGCAGATCTCCCTGTTTCCAGCGCTTTTCTGACACTGGAGCTGATATGTGATGAAAAAGTCAAAATGTTAACCATTGCTTCCAAAAAAGGCTTATCTCCCCGTTTCCAGCTGTTTAGTGACATTTGGGATGATGTGTGATGAAAAATTCAAGAATTTAACCTTATCTTCCAAAAAAGGCTTATCTCCCTGTTTCCAGCGCTTTTCTGACACTGGAGCTGATATGTGATGAAAAAGTCAAAATGTTAACCATTGCTTCCAAAAAAGGCTTATCTCCCCGTTTCCAGCTGTTTAGTGACATTTGGGATGATGTGTGATGAAAAATTCAAGAATTTAACCTTTTCTTCCAAAAAAAGGCAGATCTCCCTGTTTCCAGCGCTTTTCTGACACTTGGGCTGACATGTGATGAAAAAGTCAGAAATCTTATTCAATGCTTCCAAAAAAGGCTTTTCTCCCCGTTTCCAGCTGTTTAGTGACATTTGGGATGATGTGTGATGAAAAATTCAAGAATTTAACCATTTCTTCCAAAAAAGGCTTATCTCCCTGTTTCCAGCGCTTTTCTGACACTTGGGCTGACATGTGATGAAAAAGGCAGAAATCTTAATCAATGGTTCCAAAAAAGGCTTATCTCCCCGTTTCCAGCTGTTTAGTGACATTTGGGATGATGTGTGATGAAAAATTCAAGAATTTAACCTTTTCTTCCAAAAAAAGGCAGATCTCCCTGTTTCCAGCGCTTTTCTGACACTGGAGCTGATATGTGATGAAAAAGTCAAAATGTTAATCAATGGTTCCAAAAAAGGCTTATCTCCCCGTTTCCAGCTGTTTAGTGACATTTGGGATGATGTGTGATGAAAAATTCGAGAATTTAACCATTTCTTCCAAAAAAGACTTATCTCCCTGTTTCCAGCGCTTTTCTGACACTTGGGCTGACATGTGATGAAAAAGTCAGAAATCTTAATCAATGCTTCCAAAAAAGGCTTATCTCCCCGTTTCCAGCTGTTTAGTGACATTTGGGATGATGTGTGATGACAAATTCAAGAATTTAACCATTTCTTCCAAAAAAGGCTTATCTCCCTGTTTCCAGCGCTTTTCTGACACTGGAGCTGATATGTGATGAAAAAGTCAAAATGTTAACCATTGCTTCCAAAAAAGGCTTATCTCCCCGTTTCCAGCTGTTTAGTGACATTTGGGATGATGTGTGATGAAAAAATCAAGAATTTAACCTTTTCTTCCAAAAAAAGGCAGATCTCCCTGTTTCCAGCGCTTTTCTGACACTTGGGCTGACATGTGATGAAAAAGTCAGAAATCTTAATCAATGCTTCCAAAAAAGGCTTATCTCCCCGTTTCCAGCTGTTTAGTGACATTTGGGATGATGTGTGATGAAAAATTCAAGAATTTAACCTTTTCTTCCAAAAAAAGGCAGATCTCCCTGTTTCCAGCGCTTTTCTGACACTGGAGCTGATATGTGATGAAAAAGTCAAAATGTTAACCATTGCTTCCAAAAAAGGCCTATCTCCCCGTTTCCAGCTGTTTAGTGACATTTGGGATGATGTGTGATGACAAATTCAAGAATTTAACCATTTCTTCCAAAAAAGGCTTATCTCCCTGTTTAGAGCGCTTTTCTGACACTTGGGCTGACATGTGATGAAAAAGTCAAAATGTTAACCATTGCTTCCAAAAAAGGTTTATCTCCCCGTTTCCAGCTGTTTAGTGACATTTGGGATGATGTGTGATGAAAATTTCAAGAATTTAACCTTTTCTTCCAAAAAAAGGCAGATCTCCCTGTTTCCAGCGCTTTTCTGACACTGGAGCTGATATGTGATGAAAAAGTCAAAATGTTAACCATTTCTTCCAAAAAAGACTTATCTCCCTGTTTCCAGCGCTTTTCTGACACTTGGGCTGACATGTGATGAAAAAGTCAGAAATCTTAATCAATGCTTCCAAAAAAGGCTTATCTCCCCGTTTCCAGCTGTTTAGTGACATTTGGGATGATGTGTGATGAAAAATTCAAGAATTTAACCTTTTCTTCCAAAAAAAGGCAGATCTCCCTGTTTCCAGCGCTTTTCTGACACTGGAGCTGATATGTGATGAAAAAGTCAAAATGTTAACCATTTCTTCCAAAAAAGACTTATCTCCCTGTTTCCAGCGCTTTTCTGACACTTGGGCTGACATGTGATGAAAAAGTCAGAAATCTTAATCAATGCTTCCAAAAAAGGCTTATCTCCCCGTTTCCAGCTGTTTAGTGACATTTGGGATGATGTGTGATGAAAAATTCAAGAATTTAACCTTTTCTTCCAAAAAAAGGCAGATCTCCCTGTTTCCAGCGCTTTTCTGACACTTGGGCTGACATGTGATGAAAAAGTCAGAAATCTTAATCAATGGTTCCAAAAAAGGCTTATCTCCCCGTTTCCAGCTGTTTAGTGACATTTGGGATGATGTGTGATGAAAAATTCAAGAATTTAACCTTTTCTTCCAAAAAAAGGCAGATCTCCCTGTTTCCAGCGCTTTTCTGACACTGGAGCTGATTTGTGATGAAAAAGTCAGAAATCTTAATCAATGCTTCCAAAAAAGGCTTATCTCCCCGTTTCCAGCTGTTTAGTGACATTTGGGATGATGTGTGATGAAAAATTCAAGAATTTAACCTTTTCTTCCAAAAAAAGGCAGATCTCCCTGTTTCCAGCGCTTTTCTGACACTGGAGCTGATATGTGATGAAAAAGTCAAAATGTTAACCATTGCTTCCAAAAAAGGCTTATCTCCCCGTTTCCAGCTGTTTAGTGACATTTGGGATGATGTGTGATGAAAAATTCAAGAATTGAACCCTTTCTTCCAAAAAAAGGCAGATCTCCCTGTTTCCAGCGCTTTTCTGACACTGGAGCTGATATGTGATGAAAAAGTCAAAATGTTAACCATTGCTTCCAAAAAAGGCTTATCTCCCCGTTTCCAGCTGTTTAGTGACATTTGGGATGATGTGTGATGAAAAATTCAAGAATTTAACCTTATCTTCCAAAAAAGGCTTATCTCCCTGTTTCCAGCGCTTTTCTGACACTGGAGCTGATATGTGATGAAAAAGTCAAAATGTTAACCATTGCTTCCAAAAAAGGCTTATCTCCCCGTTTCCAGCTGTTTAGTGACATTTGGGATGATGTGTGATGAAAAATTCAAGAATTTAACCTTTTCTTCCAAAAAAAGGCAGATCTCCCTGTTTCCAGCGCTTTTCTGACACTTGGGCTGACATGTGATGAAAAAGTCAGAAATCTTATTCAATGCTTCCAAAAAAGGCTTTTCTCCCCGTTTCCAGCTGTTTAGTGACATTTGGGATGATGTGTGATGAAAAATTCAAGAATTTAACCATTTCTTCCAAAAAAGGCTTATCTCCCTGTTTCCAGCGCTTTTCTGACACTTGGGCTGACATGTGATGAAAAAGTCAGAAATCTTAATCAATGGTTCCAAAAAAGGCTTATCTCCCCGTTTCCAGCTGTTTAGTGACATTTGGGATGATGTGTGATGAAAAATTCAAGAATTTAACCTTTTCTTCCAAAAAAAGGCAGATCTCCCTGTTTCCAGCGCTTTTCTGACACTGGAGCTGATATGTGATGAAAAAGTCAAAATGTTAACCATTGCTTCCAAAAAAGGCTTATCTCCCCGTTTCCAGCTGTTTAGTGACATTTGGGATGATGTGTGATGAAAAATTCAAGAATTTAACCTTTTCTTCCAAAAAAAGGCAGATCTCCCTGTTTCCAGCGCTTTTCTGACACTTGGGCTGACATTTGATGAAAAAGTCAGAAATCTTATTCAATGCTTCCAAAAAAGGCTTTTCTCCCCGTTTCCAGCTGTTTAGTGACATTTGGGATGATGTGTGATGAAAAATTCAAGAATTTAACCATTTCTTCCAAAAAAGGCTTATCTCCCTGTTTCCAGCGCTTTTCTGACACTTGGGCTGACATGTGATGAAAAAGGCAGAAATCTTAATCAATGGTTCCAAAAAAGGCTTATCTCCCCGTTTCCAGCTGTTTAGTGACATTTGGGATGATGTGTGATGAAAAATTCAAGAATTTAACCTTTTCTTCCAAAAAAAGGCAGATCTCCCTGTTTCCAGCGCTTTTCTGACACTGGAGCTGATATGTGATGAAAAAGTCAAAATGTTAATCAATGGTTCCAAAAAAGGCTTATCTCCCCGTTTCCAGCTGTTTAGTGACATTTGGGATGATGTGTGATGAAAAATTCGAGAATTTAACCATTTCTTCCAAAAAAGGCTTATCTCCCTGTTTCCAGCGCTTTTCTGACACTTGGGCTGACATGTGATGAAAAAGTCAGAAATCTTAATCAATGCTTCCAAAAAAGGCTTATCTCCCCGTTTCCAGCTGTTTAGTGACATTTGGGATGATGTGTGATGACAAATTCAAGAATTTAACCATTTCTTCCAAAAAAGGCTTATCTCCCTGTTTCCAGCGCTTTTCTGACACTGGAGCTGATATGTGATGAAAAAGTCAAAATGTTAACCATTGCTTCCAAAAAAGGCTTATCTCCCCGTTTCCAGCTGTTTAGTGACATTTGGGATGATGTGTGATGAAAAATTCAAGAATTTAACCTTTTCTTCCAAAAAAAGGCAGATCTCCCTGTTTCCAGCGCTTTTCTGACACTTGGGCTGACATGTGATGAAAAAGTCAGAAATCTTAATCAATGCTTCCAAAAAAGGCTTATCTCCCCGTTTCCAGCTGTTTAGTGACATTTGGGATGATGTGTGATGAAAAATTCAAGAATTTAACCTTTTCTTCCAAAAAAAGGCAGATCTCCCTGTTTCCAGCGCTTTTCTGACACTGGAGCTGATATGTGATGAAAAAGTCAAAATGTTAACCATTGCTTCCAAAAAAGGCTTATCTCCCCGTTTCCAGCTGTTTAGTGACATTTGGGATGATGTGTGATGACAAATTCAAGAATTTAACCTTTTCTTCCAAAAAAAGGCAGATCTCCCTGTTTCCAGCGCTTTTCTGACACTTGGGCTGACATGTGATGAAAAAGTCAGAAATCTTAATCAATGGTTCCAAAAAAGGCTTATCTCCCCGTTTCCAGCTGTTTAGTGACATTTGGGATGATGTGTGATGAAAAATTCAAGAATTTAACCTTTTCTTCCAAAAAAAGGCAGATCTCCCTGTTTCCAGCGCTTTTCTGACACTGGAGCTGATTTGTGATGAAAAAGTCAGAAATCTTAATCAATGCTTCCAAAAAAGGCTTATCTCCCCGTTTCCAGCTGTTTAGTGACATTTGGGATGATGTGTGATGAAAAATTCAAGAATTTAACCTTTTCTTCCAAAAAAAGGCAGATCTCCCTGTTTCCAGCGCTTTTCTGACACTGGAGCTGATATGTGATGAAAAAGTCAAAATGTTAACCATTGCTTCCAAAAAAGACTTATCTCCCCGTTTCCAGCTGTTTAGTGACATTTGGGATGATGTGTGATGAAAAATTCAAGAATTGAACCCTTTCTTCCAAAAAAAGGCAGATCTCCCTGTTTCCAGCGCTTTTCTGACACTGGAGCTGATATGTGATGAAAAAGTCAAAATGTTAACCATTGCTTCCAAAAAAGGCTTATCTCCCCGTTTCCAGCTGTTTAGTGACATTTGGGATGATGTGTGATGAAAAATTCAAGAATTTAACCTTATCTTCCAAAAAAGGCTTATCTCCCTGTTTCCAGCGCTTTTCTGACACTGGAGCTGATATGTGATGAAAAAGTCAAAATGTTAACCATTGCTTCCAAAAAAGGCTTATCTCCCCGTTTCCAGCTGTTTAGTGACATTTGGGATGATGTGTGATGAAAAATTCAAGAATTTAACCTTTTCTTCCAAAAAAAGGCAGATCTCCCTGTTTCCAGCGCTTTTCTGACACTTGGGCTGACATGTGATGAAAAAGTCAGAAATCTTATTCAATGCTTCCAAAAAAGGCTTTTCTCCCCGTTTCCAGCTGTTTAGTGACATTTGGGATGATGTGTGATGAAAAATTCAAGAATTTAACCATTTCTTCCAAAAAAGGCTTATCTCCCTGTTTCCAGCGCTTTTCTGACACTTGGGCTGACATGTGATGAAAAAGGCAGAAATCTTAATCAATGGTTCCAAAAAAGGCTTATCTCCCCGTTTCCAGCTGTTTAGTGACATTTGGGATGATGTGTGATGAAAAATTCAAGAATTTAACCTTTTCTTCCAAAAAAAGGCAGATCTCCCTGTTTCCAGCGCTTTTCTGACACTGGAGCTGATATGTGATGAAAAAGTCAAAATGTTAATCAATGGTTCCAAAAAAGGCTTATCTCCCCGTTTCCAGCTGTTTAGTGACATTTGGGATGATGTGTGATGAAAAATTCGAGAATTTAACCATTTCTTCCAAAAAAGACTTATCTCCCTGTTTCCAGCGCTTTTCTGACACTTGGGCTGACATGTGATGAAAAAGTCAGAAATCTTAATCAATGCTTCCAAAAAAGGCTTATCTCCCCGTTTCCAGCTGTTTAGTGACATTTGGGATGATGTGTGATGACAAATTCAAGAATTTAACCATTTCTTCCAAAAAAGGCTTATCTCCCTGTTTCCAGCGCTTTTCTGACACTGGAGCTGATATGTGATGAAAAAGTCAAAATGTTAACCATTGCTTCCAAAAAAGGCTTATCTCCCCGTTTCCAGCTGTTTAGTGACATTTGGGATGATGTGTGATGAAAAAATCAAGAATTTAACCTTTTCTTCCAAAAAAAGGCAGATCTCCCTGTTTCCAGCGCTTTTCTGACACTTGGGCTGACATGTGATGAAAAAGTCAGAAATCTTAATCAATGCTTCCAAAAAAGGCTTATCTCCCCGTTTCCAGCTGTTTAGTGACATTTGGGATGATGTGTGATGAAAAATTCAAGAATTTAACCTTTTCTTCCAAAAAAAGGCAGATCTCCCTGTTTCCAGCGCTTTTCTGACACTGGAGCTGATATGTGATGAAAAAGTCAAAATGTTAACCATTGCTTCCAAAAAAGGCTTATCTCCCCGTTTCCAGCTGTTTAGTGACATTTGGGATGATGTGTGATGACAAATTCAAGAATTTAACCATTTCTTCCAAAAAAGGCTTATCTCCCTGTTTAGAGCGCTTTTCTGACACTTGGGCTGACATGTGATGAAAAAGTCAAAATGTTAACCATTGCTTCCAAAAAAGACTTATCTCCCTGTTTCCAGCGCTTTTCTGACACTTGGGCTGACATGTGATGAAAAAGTCAGAAATCTTAATCAATGCTTCCAAAAAAGGCTTATCTCCCCGTTTCCAGCTGTTTAGTGACATTTGGGATGATGTGTGATGAAAAATTCAAGAATTTAACCTTTTCTTCCAAAAAAAGGCAGATCTCCCTGTTTCCAGCGCTTTTCTGACACTTGGGCTGACATGTGATGAAAAAGTCAGAAATCTTAATCAATGGTTCCAAAAAAGGCTTATCTCCCCGTTTCCAGCTGTTTAGTGACATTTGGGATGATGTGTGATGAAAAATTCAAGAATTTAACCTTTTCTTCCAAAAAAAGGCAGATCTCCCTGTTTCCAGCGCTTTTCTGACACTGGAGCTGATTTGTGATGAAAAAGTCAGAAATCTTAATCAATGCTTCCAAAAAAGGCTTATCTCCCCGTTTCCAGCTGTTTAGTGACATTTGGGATGATGTGTGATGAAAAATTCAAGAATTTAACCTTTTCTTCCAAAAAAAGGCAGATCTCCCTGTTTCCAGCGCTTTTCTGACACTGGAGCTGATATGTGATGAAAAAGTCAAAATGTTAACCATTGCTTCCAAAAAAGGCTTATCTCCCCGTTTCCAGCTGTTTAGTGACATTTGGGATGATGTGTGATGAAAAATTCAAGAATTTAACCTTTTCTTCCAAAAAAAGGCAGATCTCCCTGTTTCCAGCGCTTTTCTGACACTTGGGCTGACATGTGATGAAAAAGTCAGAAATCTTATTCAATGCTTCCAAAAAAGGCTTTTCTCCCCGTTTCCAGCTGTTTAGTGACATTTGGGATGATGTGTGATGAAAAATTCAAGAATTTAACCATTTCTTCCAAAAAAGGCTTATCTCCCTGTTTCCAGCGCTTTTCTGACACTTGGGCTGACATGTGATGAAAAAGTCAGAAATCTTAATCAATGGTTCCAAAAAAGGCTTATCTCCCCGTTTCCAGCTGTTTAGTGACATTTGGGATGATGTGTGATGAAAAATTCAAGAATTTAACCATTTCTTCCAAAAAAGACTTATCTCCCTGTTTCCAGCGCTTTTCTGACACTTGGGCTGACATGTGATGAAAAAGTCAGAAATCTTAATCAATGCTTCCAAAAAAGGCTTATCTCCCCGTTTCCAGCTGTTTAGTGACATTTGGGATGATGTGTGATGAAAAATTCAAGAATTTAACCTTTTCTTCCAAAAAAAGGCAGATCTCCCTGTTTCCAGCGCTTTTCTGACACTTGGGCTGACATGTGATGAAAAAGTCAGAAATCTTAATCAATGGTTCCAAAAAAGGCTTATCTCCCCGTTTCCAGCTGTTTAGTGACATTTGGGATGATGTGTGATGAAAAATTCAAGAATTTAACCTTTTCTTCCAAAAAAAGGCAGATCTCCCTGTTTCCAGCGCTTTTCTGACACTGGAGCTGATTTGTGATGAAAAAGTCAGAAATCTTAATCAATGCTTCCAAAAAAGGCTTATCTCCCCGTTTCCAGCTGTTTAGTGACATTTGGGATGATGTGTGATGAAAAATTCAAGAATTTAACCTTTTCTTCCAAAAAAAGGCAGATCTCCCTGTTTCCAGCGCTTTTCTGACACTGGAGCTGATATGTGATGAAAAAGTCAAAATGTTAACCATTGCTTCCAAAAAAGGCTTATCTCCCCGTTTCCAGCTGTTTAGTGACATTTGGGATGATGTGTGATGAAAAATTCAAGAATTGAACCCTTTCTTCCAAAAAAAGGCAGATCTCCCTGTTTCCAGCGCTTTTCTGACACTGGAGCTGATATGTGATGAAAAAGTCAAAATGTTAACCATTGCTTCCAAAAAAGGCTTATCTCCCCGTTTCCAGCTGTTTAGTGACATTTGGGATGATGTGTGATGAAAAATTCAAGAATTTAACCTTATCTTCCAAAAAAGGCTTATCTCCCTGTTTCCAGCGCTTTTCTGACACTGGAGCTGATATGTGATGAAAAAGTCAAAATGTTAACCATTGCTTCCAAAAAAGGCTTATCTCCCCGTTTCCAGCTGTTTAGTGACATTTGGGATGATGTGTGATGAAAAATTCAAGAATTTAACCTTTTCTTCCAAAAAAAGGCAGATCTCCCTGTTTCCAGCGCTTTTCTGACACTTGGGCTGACATGTGATGAAAAAGTCAGAAATCTTATTCAATGCTTCCAAAAAAGGCTTTTCTCCCCGTTTCCAGCTGTTTAGTGACATTTGGGATGATGTGTGATGAAAAATTCAAGAATTTAACCATTTCTTCCAAAAAAGGCTTATCTCCCTGTTTCCAGCGCTTTTCTGACACTTGGGCTGACATGTGATGAAAAAGTCAGAAATCTTAATCAATGGTTCCAAAAAAGGCTTATCTCCCCGTTTCCAGCTGTTTAGTGACATTTGGGATGATGTGTGATGAAAAATTCAAGAATTTAACCTTTTCTTCCAAAAAAAGGCAGATCTCCCTGTTTCCAGCGCTTTTCTGACACTGGAGCTGATATGTGATGAAAAAGTCAAAATGTTAATCAATGGTTCCAAAAAAGGCTTATCTCCCCGTTTCCAGCTGTTTAGTGACATTTGGGATGATGTGTGATGAAAAATTCGAGAATTTAACCATTTCTTCCAAAAAAGGCTTATCTCCCTGTTTCCAGCGCTTTTCTGACACTTGGGCTGACATGTGATGAAAAAGTCAGAAATCTTAATCAATGCTTCCAAAAAAGGCTTATCTCCCCGTTTCCAGCTGTTTAGTGACATTTGGGATGATGTGTGATGACAAATTCAAGAATTTAACCATTTCTTCCAAAAAAGGCTTATCTCCCTGTTTCCAGCGCTTTTCTGACACTGGAGCTGATATGTGATGAAAAAGTCAAAATGTTAACCATTGCTTCCAAAAAAGGCTTATCTCCCCGTTTCCAGCTGTTTAGTGACATTTGGGATGATGTGTGATGAAAAATTCAAGAATTTAACCTTTTCTTCCAAAAAAAGGCAGATCTCCCTGTTTCCAGCGCTTTTCTGACACTTGGGCTGACATGTGATGAAAAAGTCAGAAATCTTAATCAATGCTTCCAAAAAAGGCTTATCTCCCCGTTTCCAGCTGTTTAGTGACATTTGGGATGATGTGTGATGAAAAATTCAAGAATTTAACCTTTTCTTCCAAAAAAAGGCAGATCTCCCTGTTTCCAGCGCTTTTCTGACACTGGAGCTGATATGTGATGAAAAAGTCAAAATGTTAACCATTGCTTCCAAAAAAGGCTTATCTCCCCGTTTCCAGCTGTTTAGTGACATTTGGGATGATGTGTGATGACAAATTCAAGAATTTAACCATTTCTTCCAAAAAAGGCTTATCTCCCTGTTTAGAGCGCTTTTCTGACACTTGGGCTGACATGTGATGAAAAAGTCAAAATGTTAACCATTGCTTCCAAAAAAGGTTTATCTCCCCGTTTCCAGCTGTTTAGTGACATTTGGGATGATGTGTGATGAAAATTTCAAGAATTTAACCTTTTCTTCCAAAAAAAGGCAGATCTCCCTGTTTCCAGCGCTTTTCTGACACTGGAGCTGATATGTGATGAAAAAGTCAAAATGTTAACCATTTCTTCCAAAAAAGACTTATCTCCCTGTTTCCAGCGCTTTTCTGACACTTGGGCTGACATGTGATGAAAAAGTCAGAAATCTTAATCAATGCTTCCAAAAAAGGCTTATCTCCCCGTTTCCAGCTGTTTAGTGACATTTGGGATGATGTGTGATGAAAAATTCAAGAATTTAACCTTTTCTTCCAAAAAAAGGCAGATCTCCCTGTTTCCAGCGCTTTTCTGACACTTGGGCTGACATGTGATGAAAAAGTCAGAAATCTTAATCAATGGTTCCAAAAAAGGCTTATCTCCCCGTTTCCAGCTGTTTAGTGACATTTGGGATGATGTGTGATGAAAAATTCAAGAATTTAACCTTTTCTTCCAAAAAAAGGCAGATCTCCCTGTTTCCAGCGCTTTTCTGACACTGGAGCTGATTTGTGATGAAAAAGTCAGAAATCTTAATCAATGCTTCCAAAAAAGGCTTATCTCCCCGTTTCCAGCTGTTTAGTGACATTTGGGATGATGTGTGATGAAAAATTCAAGAATTTAACCTTTTCTTCCAAAAAAAGGCAGATCTCCCTGTTTCCAGCGCTTTTCTGACACTGGAGCTGATATGTGATGAAAAAGTCAAAATGTTAACCATTGCTTCCAAAAAAGGCTTATCTCCCCGTTTCCAGCTGTTTAGTGACATTTGGGATGATGTGTGATGAAAAATTCAAGAATTGAACCCTTTCTTCCAAAAAAAGGCAGATCTCCCTGTTTCCAGCGCTTTTCTGACACTGGAGCTGATATGTGATGAAAAAGTCAAAATGTTAACCATTGCTTCCAAAAAAGGCTTATCTCCCCGTTTCCAGCTGTTTAGTGACATTTGGGATGATGTGTGATGAAAAATTCAAGAATTTAACCTTATCTTCCAAAAAAGGCTTATCTCCCTGTTTCCAGCGCTTTTCTGACACTGGAGCTGATATGTGATGAAAAAGTCAAAATGTTAACCATTGCTTCCAAAAAAGGCTTATCTCCCCGTTTCCAGCTGTTTAGTGACATTTGGGATGATGTGTGATGAAAAATTCAAGAATTTAACCTTTTCTTCCAAAAAAAGGCAGATCTCCCTGTTTCCAGCGCTTTTCTGACACTTGGGCTGACATGTGATGAAAAAGTCAGAAATCTTAATCAATGCTTCCAAAAAAGGCTTATCTCCCCGTTTCCAGCTGTTTAGTGACATTTGGGATGATGTGTGATGAAAAATTCAAGAATTTAACCTTTTCTTCCAAAAAAAGGCAGATCTCCCTGTTTCCAGCGCTTTTCTGACACTGGAGCTGATATGTGATGAAAAAGTCAAAATGTTAACCATTGCTTCCAAAAAAGGCTTATCTCCCCGTTTCCAGCTGTTTAGTGACATTTGGGATGATGTGTGATGACAAATTCAAGAATTTAACCATTTCTTCCAAAAAAGGCTTATCTCCCTGTTTAGAGCGCTTTTCTGACACTTGGGCTGACATGTGATGAAAAAGTCAGAAATCTTATTCAATGCTTCCAAAAAAGGCTTTTCTCCCCGTTTCCAGCTGTTTAGTGACATTTGGGATGATGTGTGATGAAAAATTCAAGAATTTAACCATTTCTTCCAAAAAAGGCTTATCTCCCTGTTTCCAGCGCTTTTCTGACACTTGGGCTGACATGTGATGAAAAAGGCAGAAATCTTAATCAATGGTTCCAAAAAAGGCTTATCTCCCCGTTTCCAGCTGTTTAGTGACATTTGGGATGATGTGTGATGAAAAATTCAAGAATTTAACCTTTTCTTCCAAAAAAAGGCAGATCTCCCTGTTTCCAGCGCTTTTCTGACACTGGAGCTGATATGTGATGAAAAAGTCAAAATGTTAATCAATGGTTCCAAAAAAGGTTTATCTCCCCGTTTCCAGCTGTTTAGTGACATTTGGGATGATGTGTGATGAAAAATTCGAGAATTTAACCATTTCTTCCAAAAAAGGCTTATCTCCCTGTTTCCAGCGCTTTTCTGACACTTGGGCTGACATGTGATGAAAAAGTCAGAAATCTTAATCAATGCTTCCAAAAAAGGCTTATCTCCCCGTTTCCAGCTGTTTAGTGACATTTGGGATGATGTGTGATGACAAATTCAAGAATTTAACCATTTCTTCCAAAAAAGGCTTATCTCCCTGTTTCCAGCGCTTTTCTGACACTGGAGCTGATATGTGATGAAAAAGTCAAAATGTTAACCATTGCTTCCAAAAAAGGCTTATCTCCCCGTTTCCAGCTGTTTAGTGACATTTGGGATGATGTGTGATGAAAAATTCAAGAATTGAACCCTTTCTTCCAAAAAAAGGCAGATCTCCCTGTTTCCAGCGCTTTTCTGACACTGGAGCTGATATGTGATGAAAAAGTCAAAATGTTAACCATTGCTTCCAAAAAAGGCTTATCTCCCCGTTTCCAGCTGTTTAGTGACATTTGGGATGATGTGTGATGAAAAATTCAAGAATTTAACCTTATCTTCCAAAAAAGGCTTATCTCCCTGTTTCCAGCGCTTTTCTGACACTGGAGCTGATATGTGATGAAAAAGTCAAAATGTTAACCATTGCTTCCAAAAAAGGCTTATCTCCCCGTTTCCAGCTGTTTAGTGACATTTGGGATGATGTGTGATGACAAATTCAAGAATTTAACCATTTCTTCCAAAAAAGGCTTATCTCCCTGTTTAGAGCGCTTTTCTGACACTTGGGCTGACATGTGATGAAAAAGTCAGAAATCTTATTCAATGCTTCCAAAAAAGGCTTTTCTCCCCGTTTCCAGCTGTTTAGTGACATTTGGGATGATGTGTGATGAAAAATTCAAGAATTTAACCATTTCTTCCAAAAAAGGCTTATCTCCCTGTTTCCAGCCCTTTTCTGACACTTGGGCTGACATGTGATGAAAAAGGCAGAAATCTTAATCAATGGTTCCAAAAAAGGCTTATCTCCCCGTTTCCAGCTGTTTAGTGACATTTGGGATGATGTGTGATGAAAAATTCAAGAATTTAACCTTTTCTTCCAAAAAAAGGCAGATCTCCCTGTTTCCAGCGCTTTTCTGACACTGGAGCTGATATGTGATGAAAAAGTCAAAATGTTAATCAATGGTTCCAAAAAAGGCTTATCTCCCCGTTTCCAGCTGTTTAGTGACATTTGGGATGATGTGTGATGAAAAATTCGAGAATTTAACCATTTCTTCCAAAAAAGGCTTATCTCCCTGTTTCCAGCGCTTTTCTGACACTTGGGCTGACATGTGATGAAAAAGTCAGAAATCTTAATCAATGCTTCCAAAAAAGGCTTATCTCCCCGTTTCCAGCTGTTTAGTGACATTTGGGATGATGTGTGATGACAAATTCAAGAATTTAACCATTTCTTCCAAAAAAGGCTTATCTCCCTGTTTCCAGCGCTTTTCTGACACTGGAGCTGATATGTGATGAAAAAGTCAAAATGTTAACCATTGCTTCCAAAAAAGGCTTATCTCCCCGTTTCCAGCTGTTTAGTGACATTTGGGATGATGTGTGATGAAAAATTCAAGAATTTAACCTTTTCTTCCAAAAAAAGGCAGATCTCCCTGTTTCCAGCGCTTTTCTGACACTTGGGCTGACATGTGATGAAAAAGTCAGAAATCTTAATCAATGCTTCCAAAAAAGGCTTATCTCCCCGTTTCCAGCTGTTTAGTGACATTTGGGATGATGTGTGATGAAAAATTCAAGAATTTAACCTTTTCTTCCAAAAAAAGGCAGATCTCCCTGTTTCCAGCGCTTTTCTGACACTGGAGCTGATATGTGATGAAAAAGTCAAAATGTTAACCATTGCTTCCAAAAAAGGCTTATCTCCCCGTTTCCAGCTGTTTATTGACATTTGGGATGATGTGTGATGACAAATTCAAGAATTTAACCATTTCTTCCAAAAAAGGCTTATCTCCCTGTTTAGAGCGCTTTTCTGACACTTGGGCTGACATGTGATGAAAAAGTCAAAATGTTAACCATTGCTTCCAAAAAAGGTTTATCTCCCCGTTTTCCAGCTGTTTAGTGACATTTGGGATGATGTGTGATGAAAATTTCAAGAATTTAACCTTTTCTTCCAAAAAAAGGCAGATCTCCCTGTTTCCAGCGCTTTTCTGACACTGGAGCTGATATGTGATGAAAAAGTCAAAATGTTAACCATTTCTTCCAAAAAAGACTTATCTCCCTGTTTCCAGCGCTTTTCTGACACTTGGGCTGACATGTGATGAAAAAGTCAGAAATCTTAATCAATGCTTCCAAAAAAGGCTTATCTCCCCGTTTCCAGCTGTTTAGTGACATTTGGGATGATGTGTGATGAAAAATTCAAGAATTTAACCTTTTCTTCCAAAAAAAGGCAGATCTCCCTGTTTCCAGCGCTTTTCTGACACTTGGGCTGACATGTGATGAAAAAGTCAGAAATCTTAATCAATGGTTCCAAAAAAGGCTTATCTCCCCGTTTCCAGCTGTTTAGTGACATTTGGGATGATGTGTGATGAAAAATTCAAGAATTTAACCTTTTCTTCCAAAAAAAGGCAGATCTCCGTTTCCAGCGCTTTTCTGACACTTGGGCTGACATGTGATGAAAAAGTCAGAAATCTTAATCAATGGTTCCAAAAAAGGCTTATCTCCCCGTTTCCAGCTGTTTAGTGACATTTGGGATGATGTGTGATGAAAAATTCAAGAATTTAACCTTTTCTTCCAAAAAAAGGCAGATCTCCCTGTTTCCAGCGCTTTTCTGACACTGGAGCTGATTTGTGATGAAAAAGTCAAAATGTTAACCATTTCTTCCAAAAAAGGCTTATCTCCCCGTTATCCAGCTGTTTAGTGACATTTGTGATGATGTGTGATGAAAAATTCGAGAATTTAACCATTTCTTCCAAAAAAGGCTTATCTCCCTGTTTCCAGCGCTTTTCTGACACTTGGGCTGACATGTGATGAAAAAGTCAGAAATCTTAATCAATGCTTCCAAAAAAGGCTTATCTCCCCGTTTCCAGCTGTTTAGTGGCATTTGGGATGATGTGTGATGAAAAATTCAAGAATTTAACCTTTTCTTCCAAAAAAAGGCAGATCTCCCTGTTTCCAGCGCTTTTCTGACACTGGAGCTGATATGTGATGAAAAAGTCAAAATGTTAACCATTGCTTCCAAAAAAGGCTTATCTCCCCGTTTCCAGCTGTTTAGTGACATTTGGGATGATGTGTGATGACAAATTCAAGAATTTAACCATTTCTTCCAAAAAAGGCTTATCTCCCTGTTTAAAGCGCTTTTCTGACACTTGGGCTGACATGTGATGAAAAAGTCAAAATGTTAACCATTGCTTCCAAAAAAGGTTTATCTCCCCGTTTCCAGCTGTTTAGTGACATTTGGGATGATGTGTGATGAAAATTTCAAGAATTTAACCTTTTCTTCCAAAAAAAGGCAGATCTCCCTGTTTCCAGCGCTTTTCTGACACTGGAGCTGATATGTGATGAAAAAGTCAAAATGTTAACCATTTCTTCCAAAAAAGACTTATCTCCCTGTTTCCAGCGCTTTTCTGACACTTGGGCTGACATGTGATGAAAAAGTCAGAAATCTTAATCAATGCTTCCAAAAAAGGCTTATCTCCCCGTTTCCAGCTGTTTAGTGACATTTGGGATGATGTGTGATGAAAAATTCAAGAATTTAACCTTTTCTTCCAAAAAAAGGCAGATCTCCCTGTTTCCAGCGCTTTTCTGACACTGGAGCTGATTTGTGATGAAAAAGTCAAAATGTTAACCATTGCTTCCAAAAAAGGCTTATCTCCCCGTTATCCAGCTGTTTAGTGACATTTGTGATGATGTGTGATGAAAAATTCGAGAATTTAACCATTTCTTCCAAAAAAGGCTTATCTCCCTGTTTCCAGCGCTTTTCGAACACTTGGGCTGACATGTGATGAAAAAGTCAGAAATCTTAATCAATGCTTCCAAAAAAGGCTTATCTCCCCGTTTCCAGCTGTTTAGTGACATTTGGGATGATGTGTGATGAAAAATTCAAGAATTTAACCTTTTCTTCCAAAAAAAGGCAGATCTCCCTGTTTCCAGCGCTTTTCTGACACTGGAGCTGATATGTGATGAAAAAGTCAAAATGTTAACCATTGCTTCCAAAAAAGGCTTATCTCCCCGTTTCCAGCTGTTTAGTGACATTTGGGATGATGTGTGATGAAAAATTCAAGAATTGAACCCTTTCTTCCAAAAAAAGGCAGATCTCCCTGTTTCCAGCGCTTTTCTGACACTGGAGCTGATATGTGATGAAAAAGTCAAAATGTTAACCATTGCTTCCAAAAAAGGCTTATCTCCCCGTTTCCAGCTGTTTAGTGACATTTGGGATGATGTGTGATGAAAAATTCAAGAATTTAACCTTATCTTCCAAAAAAGGCTTATCTCCCTGTTTCCAGCGCTTTTCTGACACTGGAGCTGATATGTGATGAAAAAGTCAAAATGTTAACCATTGCTTCCAAAAAAGGCTTATCTCCCCGTTTCCAGCTGTTTAGTGACATTTGGGATGATGTGTGATGAAAAATTCAAGAATTTAACCTTTTCTTCCAAAAAAAGGCAGATCTCCCTGTTTCCAGCGCTTTTCTGACACTTGGGCTGACATGTGATGAAAAAGTCAGAAATCTTATTCAATGCTTCCAAAAAAGGCTTTTCTCCCCGTTTCCAGCTGTTTAGTGACATTTGGGATGATGTGTGATGAAAAATTCAAGAATTTAACCATTTCTTCCAAAAAAGGCTTATCTCCCTGTTTCCAGCGCTTTTCTGACACTTGGGCTGACATGTGATGAAAAAGGCAGAAATCTTAATCAATGGTTCCAAAAAAGGCTTATCTCCCCGTTTCCAGCTGTTTAGTGACATTTGGGATGATGTGTGATGAAAAATTCAAGAATTTAACCTTTTCTTCCAAAAAAAGGCAGATCTCCCTGTTTCCAGCGCTTTTCTGACACTGGAGCTGATATGTGATGAAAAAGTCAAAATGTTAATCAATGGTTCCAAAAAAGGCTTATCTCCCCGTTTCCAGCTGTTTAGTGACATTTGGGATGATGTGTGATGAAAAATTCGAGAATTTAACCATTTCTTCCAAAAAAGGCTTATCTCCCTGTTTCCAGCGCTTTTCTGACACTTGGGCTGACATGTGATGAAAAAGTCAGAAATCTTAATCAATGGTTCCAAAAAAGGCTTATCTCCCCGTTTCCAGCTGTTTAGTGACATTTGGGATGATGTGTGATGAAAAATTCGAGAATTTAACCATTTCTTCCAAAAAAGGCTTATCTCCCTGTTTCCAGCGCTTTTCTGACACTTGGGCTGACATGTGATGAAAAAGTCAGAAATCTTAATCAATGCTTCCAAAAAAGGCTTATCTCCCCGTTTCCAGCTGTTTAGTGACATTTGGGATGATGTGTGATGACAAATTCAAGAATTTAACCATTTCTTCCAAAAAAGGCTTATCTCCCTGTTTCCAGCGCTTTTCTGACACTGGAGCTGATATGTGATGAAAAAGTCAAAATGTTAACCATTGCTTCCAAAAAAGGCTTATCTCCCCGTTTCCAGCTGTTTAGTGACATTTGGGATGATGTGTGATGAAAAATTCGAGAATTTAACCATTTCTTCCAAAAAAGGCTTATCTCCCTGTTTCCAGCGCTTTTCTGACACTTGGGCTGACATGTGATGAAAAAGTCAGAAATCTTAATCAATGCTTCCAAAAAAGGCTTATCTCCCCGTTTCCAGCTGTTTAGTGACATTTGGGATGATGTGTGATGACAAATTCAAGAATTTAACCTTTTCTTCCAAAAAAAGGCAGATCTCCCTGTTTCCAGCGCTTTTCTGACACTTGGGCTGACATGTGATGAAAAAGTCAGAAATCTTAATCAATGCTTCCAAAAAAGGCTTATCTCCCCGTTTCCAGCTGTTTAGTGACATTTGGGATGATGTGTGATGAAAAATTCAAGAATTTAACCTTTTCTTCCAAAAAAAGGCAGATCTCCCTGTTTCCAGCGCTTTTCTGACACTGGAGCTGATATGTGATGAAAAAGTCAAAATGTTAACCATTGCTTCCAAAAAAGGCTTATCTCCCCGTTTCCAGCTGTTTAGTGACATTTGGGATGATGTGTGATGACAAATTCAAGAATTTAACCATTTCTTCCAAAAAAGGCTTATCTCCCTGTTTAGAGCGCTTTTCTGACACTTGGGCTGACATGTGATGAAAAAGTCAAAATGTTAACCATTGCTTCCAAAAAAGGTTTATCTCCCCGTTTTCCAGCTGTTTAGTGACATTTGGGATGATGTGTGATGAAAATTTCAAGAATTTAACCTTTTCTTCCAAAAAAAGGCAGATCTCCCTGTTTCCAGCGCTTTTCTGACACTGGAGCTGATATGTGATGAAAAAGTCAAAATGTTAACCATTTCTTCCAAAAAAGACTTATCTCCCTGTTTCCAGCGCTTTTCTGACACTTGGGCTGACATGTGATGAAAAAGTCAGAAATCTTAATCAATGCTTCCAAAAAAGGCTTATCTCCCCGTTTCCAGCTGTTTAGTGACATTTGGGATGATGTGTGATGAAAAATTCAAGAATTTAACCTTTTCTTCCAAAAAAAGGCAGATCTCCCTGTTTCCAGCGCTTTTCTGACACTTGGGCTGACATGTGATGAAAAAGTCAGAAATCTTAATCAATGGTTCCAAAAAAGGCTTATCTCCCCGTTTCCAGCTGTTTAGTGACATTTGGGATGATGTGTGATGAAAAATTCAAGAATTTAACCTTTTCTTCCAAAAAAAGGCAGATCTCCGTTTCCAGCGCTTTTCTGACACTGGAGCTGATATGTGATGAAAAAGTCAAAATGTTAACCATTGCTTCCAAAAAAGGCTTATCTCCCCGTTTCCAGCTGTTTAGTGACATTTGGGATGATGTGTGATGACAAATTCAAGAATTTAACCATTTCTTCCAAAAAAGGCTTATCTCCCTGTTTAAAGCGCTTTTCTGACACTTGGGCTGACATGTGATGAAAAAGTCAAAATGTTAACCATTGCTTCCAAAAAAGGTTTATCTCCCCGTTTCCAGCTGTTTAGTGACATTTGGGATGATGTGTGATGAAAATTTCAAGAATTTAACCTTTTCTTCCAAAAAAAGGCAGATCTCCCTGTTTCCAGCGCTTTTCTGACACTGGAGCTGATATGTGATGAAAAAGTCAAAATGTTAACCATTTCTTCCAAAAAAGACTTATCTCCCTGTTTCCAGCGCTTTTCTGACACTTGGGCTGACATGTGATGAAAAAGTCAGAAATCTTAATCAATGCTTCCAAAAAAGGCTTATCTCCCCGTTTCCAGCTGTTTAGTGACATTTGGGATGATGTGTGATGAAAAATTCAAGAATTTAACCTTTTCTTCCAAAAAAAGGCAGATCTCCCTGTTTCCAGCGCTTTTCTGACACTGGAGCTGATTTGTGATGAAAAAGTCAAAATGTTAACCATTGCTTCCAAAAAAGGCTTATCTCCCCGTTATCCAGCTGTTTAGTGACATTTGTGATGATGTGTGATGAAAAATTCGAGAATTTAACCATTTCTTCCAAAAAAGGCTTATCTCCCTGTTTCCAGCGCTTTTCGAACACTTGGGCTGACATGTGATGAAAAAGTCAGAAATCTTAATCAATGCTTCCAAAAAAGGCTTATCTCCCCGTTTCCAGCTGTTTAGTGACATTTGGGATGATGTGTGATGAAAAATTCAAGAATTTAACCTTTTCTTCCAAAAAAAGGCAGATCTCCCTGTTTCCAGCGCTTTTCTGACACTGGAGCTGATATGTGATGAAAAAGTCAAAATGTTAACCATTGCTTCCAAAAAAGGCTTATCTCCCCGTTTCCAGCTGTTTAGTGACATTTGGGATGATGTGTGATGAAAAATTCAAGAATTGAACCCTTTCTTCCAAAAAAAGGCAGATCTCCCTGTTTCCAGCGCTTTTCTGACACTGGAGCTGATATGTGATGAAAAAGTCAAAATGTTAACCATTGCTTCCAAAAAAGGCTTATCTCCCCGTTTCCAGCTGTTTAGTGACATTTGGGATGATGTGTGATGAAAAATTCAAGAATTTAACCTTATCTTCCAAAAAAGGCTTATCTCCCTGTTTCCAGCGCTTTTCTGACACTGGAGCTGATATGTGATGAAAAAGTCAAAATGTTAACCATTGCTTCCAAAAAAGGCTTATCTCCCCGTTTCCAGCTGTTTAGTGACATTTGGGATGATGTGTGATGAAAAATTCAAGAATTTAACCTTTTCTTCCAAAAAAAGGCAGATCTCCCTGTTTCCAGCGCTTTTCTGACACTTGGGCTGACATGTGATGAAAAAGTCAGAAATCTTATTCAATGCTTCCAAAAAAGGCTTTTCTCCCCGTTTCCAGCTGTTTAGTGACATTTGGGATGATGTGTGATGAAAAATTCAAGAATTTAACCATTTCTTCCAAAAAAGGCTTATCTCCCTGTTTCCAGCGCTTTTCTGACACTTGGGCTGACATGTGATGAAAAAGGCAGAAATCTTAATCAATGGTTCCAAAAAAGGCTTATCTCCCCGTTTCCAGCTGTTTAGTGACATTTGGGATGATGTGTGATGAAAAATTCAAGAATTTAACCTTTTCTTCCAAAAAAAGGCAGATCTCCCTGTTTCCAGCGCTTTTCTGACACTGGAGCTGATATGTGATGAAAAAGTCAAAATGTTAATCAATGGTTCCAAAAAAGGCTTATCTCCCCGTTTCCAGCTGTTTAGTGACATTTGGGATGATGTGTGATGAAAAATTCGAGAATTTAACCATTTCTTCCAAAAAAGGCTTATCTCCCTGTTTCCAGCGCTTTTCTGACACTTGGGCTGACATGTGATGAAAAAGTCAGAAATCTTAATCAATGGTTCCAAAAAAGGCTTATCTCCCCGTTTCCAGCTGTTTAGTGACATTTGGGATGATGTGTGATGAAAAATTCGAGAATTTAACCATTTCTTCCAAAAAAGGCTTATCTCCCTGTTTCCAGCGCTTTTCTGACACTTGGGCTGACATGTGATGAAAAAGTCAGAAATCTTAATCAATGCTTCCAAAAAAGGCTTATCTCCCCGTTTCCAGCTGTTTAGTGACATTTGGGATGATGTGTGATGACAAATTCAAGAATTTAACCATTTCTTCCAAAAAAGGCTTATCTCCCTGTTTCCAGCGCTTTTCTGACACTGGAGCTGATATGTGATGAAAAAGTCAAAATGTTAACCATTGCTTCCAAAAAAGGCTTATCTCCCCGTTTCCAGCTGTTTAGTGACATTTGGGATGATGTGTGATGAAAAATTCGAGAATTTAACCATTTCTTCCAAAAAAGGCTTATCTCCCTGTTTCCAGCGCTTTTCTGACACTTGGGCTGACATGTGATGAAAAAGTCAGAAATCTTAATCAATGCTTCCAAAAAAGGCTTATCTCCCCGTTTCCAGCTGTTTAGTGACATTTGGGATGATGTGTGATGACAAATTCAAGAATTTAACCATTTCTTCCAAAAAAGGCTTATCTCCCTGTTTCCAGCGCTTTTCTGACACTGGAGCTGATATGTGATGAAAAAGTCAAAATGTTAACCATTGCTTCCAAAAAAGGCTTATCTCCCCGTTTCCAGCTGTTTAGTGACATTTGGGATGATGTGTGATGAAAAATTCAAGAATTTAACCTTTTCTTCCAAAAAAAGGCAGATCTCCCTGTTTCCAGCGCTTTTCTGACACTTGGGCTGACATGTGATGAAAAAGTCAGAAATCTTAATCAATGCTTCCAAAAAAGGCTTATCTCCCCGTTTCCAGCTGTTTAGTGACATTTGGGATGATGTGTGATGAAAAATTCAAGAATTTAACCTTTTCTTCCAAAAAAAGGCAGATCTCCCTGTTTCCAGCGCTTTTCTGACACTGGAGCTGATATGTGATGAAAAAGTCAAAATGTTAACCATTGCTTCCAAAAAAGGCTTATCTCCCCGTTTCCAGCTGTTTAGTGACATTTGGGATGATGTGTGATGACAAATTCAAGAATTTAACCATTTCTTCCAAAAAAGGCTTATCTCCCTGTTTAGAGCGCTTTTCTGACACTTGGGCTGACATGTGATGAAAAAGTCAAAATGTTAACCATTGCTTCCAAAAAAGGTTTATCTCCCCGTTTTCCAGCTGTTTAGTGACATTTGGGATGATGTGTGATGAAAATTTCAAGAATTTAACCTTTTCTTCCAAAAAAAGGCAGATCTCCCTGTTTCCAGCGCTTTTCTGACACTGGAGCTGATATGTGATGAAAAAGTCAAAATGTTAACCATTTCTTCCAAAAAAGACTTATCTCCCTGTTTCCAGCGCTTTTCTGACACTTGGGCTGACATGTGATGAAAAAGTCAGAAATCTTAATCAATGCTTCCAAAAAAGGCTTATCTCCCCGTTTCCAGCTGTTTAGTGACATTTGGGATGATGTGTGATGAAAAATTCAAGAATTTAACCTTTTCTTCCAAAAAAAGGCAGATCTCCCTGTTTCCAGCGCTTTTCTGACACTTGGGCTGACATGTGATGAAAAAGTCAGAAATCTTAATCAATGGTTCCAAAAAAGGCTTATCTCCCCGTTTCCAGCTGTTTAGTGACATTTGGGATGATGTGTGATGAAAAATTCAAGAATTTAACCTTTTCTTCCAAAAAAAGGCAGATCTCCGTTTCCAGCGCTTTTCTGACACTTGGGCTGACATGTGATGAAAAAGTCAGAAATCTTAATCAATGGTTCCAAAAAAGGCTTATCTCCCCGTTTCCAGCTGTTTAGTGACATTTGGGATGATGTGTGATGAAAAATTCAAGAATTTAACCTTTTCTTCCAAAAAAAGGCAGATCTCCCTGTTTCCAGCGCTTTTCTGACACTGGAGCTGATTTGTGATGAAAAAGTCAAAATGTTAACCATTTCTTCCAAAAAAGGCTTATCTCCCCGTTATCCAGCTGTTTAGTGACATTTGTGATGATGTGTGATGAAAAATTCGAGAATTTAACCATTTCTTCCAAAAAAGGCTTATCTCCCTGTTTCCAGCGCTTTTCTGACACTTGGGCTGACATGTGATGAAAAAGTCAGAAATCTTAATCAATGCTTCCAAAAAAGGCTTATCTCCCCGTTTCCAGCTGTTTAGTGGCATTTGGGATGATGTGTGATGAAAAATTCAAGAATTTAACCTTTTCTTCCAAAAAAAGGCAGATCTCCCTGTTTCCAGCGCTTTTCTGACACTGGAGCTGATATGTGATGAAAAAGTCAAAATGTTAACCATTGCTTCCAAAAAAGGCTTATCTCCCCGTTTCCAGCTGTTTAGTGACATTTGGGATGATGTGTGATGACAAATTCAAGAATTTAACCATTTCTTCCAAAAAAGGCTTATCTCCCTGTTTAAAGCGCTTTTCTGACACTTGGGCTGACATGTGATGAAAAAGTCAAAATGTTAACCATTGCTTCCAAAAAAGGTTTATCTCCCCGTTTCCAGCTGTTTAGTGACATTTGGGATGATGTGTGATGAAAATTTCAAGAATTTAACCTTTTCTTCCAAAAAAAGGCAGATCTCCCTGTTTCCAGCGCTTTTCTGACACTGGAGCTGATATGTGATGAAAAAGTCAAAATGTTAACCATTTCTTCCAAAAAAGACTTATCTCCCTGTTTCCAGCGCTTTTCTGACACTTGGGCTGACATGTGATGAAAAAGTCAGAAATCTTAATCAATGCTTCCAAAAAAGGCTTATCTCCCCGTTTCCAGCTGTTTAGTGACATTTGGGATGATGTGTGATGAAAAATTCAAGAATTTAACCTTTTCTTCCAAAAAAAGGCAGATCTCCCTGTTTCCAGCGCTTTTCTGACACTGGAGCTGATTTGTGATGAAAAAGTCAAAATGTTAACCATTGCTTCCAAAAAAGGCTTATCTCCCCGTTATCCAGCTGTTTAGTGACATTTGTGATGATGTGTGATGAAAAATTCGAGAATTTAACCATTTCTTCCAAAAAAGGCTTATCTCCCTGTTTCCAGCGCTTTTCGAACACTTGGGCTGACATGTGATGAAAAAGTCAGAAATCTTAATCAATGCTTCCAAAAAAGGCTTATCTCCCCGTTTCCAGCTGTTTAGTGACATTTGGGATGATGTGTGATGAAAAATTCAAGAATTTAACCTTTTCTTCCAAAAAAAGGCAGATCTCCCTGTTTCCAGCGCTTTTCTGACACTGGAGCTGATATGTGATGAAAAAGTCAAAATGTTAACCATTGCTTCCAAAAAAGGCTTATCTCCCCGTTTCCAGCTGTTTAGTGACATTTGGGATGATGTGTGATGAAAAATTCAAGAATTGAACCCTTTCTTCCAAAAAAAGGCAGATCTCCCTGTTTCCAGCGCTTTTCTGACACTGGAGCTGATATGTGATGAAAAAGTCAAAATGTTAACCATTGCTTCCAAAAAAGGCTTATCTCCCCGTTTCCAGCTGTTTAGTGACATTTGGGATGATGTGTGATGAAAAATTCAAGAATTTAACCTTATCTTCCAAAAAAGGCTTATCTCCCTGTTTCCAGCGCTTTTCTGACACTGGAGCTGATATGTGATGAAAAAGTCAAAATGTTAACCATTGCTTCCAAAAAAGGCTTATCTCCCCGTTTCCAGCTGTTTAGTGACATTTGGGATGATGTGTGATGAAAAATTCAAGAATTTAACCTTTTCTTCCAAAAAAAGGCAGATCTCCCTGTTTCCAGCGCTTTTCTGACACTTGGGCTGACATGTGATGAAAAAGTCAGAAATCTTATTCAATGCTTCCAAAAAAGGCTTTTCTCCCCGTTTCCAGCTGTTTAGTGACATTTGGGATGATGTGTGATGAAAAATTCAAGAATTTAACCATTTCTTCCAAAAAAGGCTTATCTCCCTGTTTCCAGCGCTTTTCTGACACTTGGGCTGACATGTGATGAAAAAGGCAGAAATCTTAATCAATGGTTCCAAAAAAGGCTTATCTCCCCGTTTCCAGCTGTTTAGTGACATTTGGGATGATGTGTGATGAAAAATTCAAGAATTTAACCTTTTCTTCCAAAAAAAGGCAGATCTCCCTGTTTCCAGCGCTTTTCTGACACTGGAGCTGATATGTGATGAAAAAGTCAAAATGTTAATCAATGGTTCCAAAAAAGGCTTATCTCCCCGTTTCCAGCTGTTTAGTGACATTTGGGATGATGTGTGATGAAAAATTCGAGAATTTAACCATTTCTTCCAAAAAAGGCTTATCTCCCTGTTTCCAGCGCTTTTCTGACACTTGGGCTGACATGTGATGAAAAAGTCAGAAATCTTAATCAATGGTTCCAAAAAAGGCTTATCTCCCCGTTTCCAGCTGTTTAGTGACATTTGGGATGATGTGTGATGAAAAATTCGAGAATTTAACCATTTCTTCCAAAAAAGGCTTATCTCCCTGTTTCCAGCGCTTTTCTGACACTTGGGCTGACATGTGATGAAAAAGTCAGAAATCTTAATCAATGCTTCCAAAAAAGGCTTATCTCCCCGTTTCCAGCTGTTTAGTGACATTTGGGATGATGTGTGATGACAAATTCAAGAATTTAACCATTTCTTCCAAAAAAGGCTTATCTCCCTGTTTCCAGCGCTTTTCTGACACTGGAGCTGATATGTGATGAAAAAGTCAAAATGTTAACCATTGCTTCCAAAAAAGGCTTATCTCCCCGTTTCCAGCTGTTTAGTGACATTTGGGATGATGTGTGATGAAAAATTCGAGAATTTAACCATTTCTTCCAAAAAAGGCTTATCTCCCTGTTTCCAGCGCTTTTCTGACACTTGGGCTGACATGTGATGAAAAAGTCAGAAATCTTAATCAATGCTTCCAAAAAAGGCTTATCTCCCCGTTTCCAGCTGTTTAGTGACATTTGGGATGATGTGTGATGACAAATTCAAGAATTTAACCTTTTCTTCCAAAAAAAGGCAGATCTCCCTGTTTCCAGCGCTTTTCTGACACTTGGGCTGACATGTGATGAAAAAGTCAGAAATCTTAATCAATGCTTCCAAAAAAGGCTTATCTCCCCGTTTCCAGCTGTTTAGTGACATTTGGGATGATGTGTGATGAAAAATTCAAGAATTTAACCTTTTCTTCCAAAAAAAGGCAGATCTCCCTGTTTCCAGCGCTTTTCTGACACTGGAGCTGATATGTGATGAAAAAGTCAAAATGTTAACCATTGCTTCCAAAAAAGGCTTATCTCCCCGTTTCCAGCTGTTTAGTGACATTTGGGATGATGTGTGATGACAAATTCAAGAATTTAACCATTTCTTCCAAAAAAGGCTTATCTCCCTGTTTAGAGCGCTTTTCTGACACTTGGGCTGACATGTGATGAAAAAGTCAAAATGTTAACCATTGCTTCCAAAAAAGGTTTATCTCCCCGTTTTCCAGCTGTTTAGTGACATTTGGGATGATGTGTGATGAAAATTTCAAGAATTTAACCTTTTCTTCCAAAAAAAGGCAGATCTCCCTGTTTCCAGCGCTTTTCTGACACTGGAGCTGATATGTGATGAAAAAGTCAAAATGTTAACCATTTCTTCCAAAAAAGACTTATCTCCCTGTTTCCAGCGCTTTTCTGACACTTGGGCTGACATGTGATGAAAAAGTCAGAAATCTTAATCAATGCTTCCAAAAAAGGCTTATCTCCCCGTTTCCAGCTGTTTAGTGACATTTGGGATGATGTGTGATGAAAAATTCAAGAATTTAACCTTTTCTTCCAAAAAAAGGCAGATCTCCCTGTTTCCAGCGCTTTTCTGACACTTGGGCTGACATGTGATGAAAAAGTCAGAAATCTTAATCAATGGTTCCAAAAAAGGCTTATCTCCCCGTTTCCAGCTGTTTAGTGACATTTGGGATGATGTGTGATGAAAAATTCAAGAATTTAACCTTTTCTTCCAAAAAAAGGCAGATCTCCGTTTCCAGCGCTTTTCTGACACTGGAGCTGATATGTGATGAAAAAGTCAAAATGTTAACCATTGCTTCCAAAAAAGGCTTATCTCCCCGTTTCCAGCTGTTTAGTGACATTTGGGATGATGTGTGATGACAAATTCAAGAATTTAACCATTTCTTCCAAAAAAGGCTTATCTCCCTGTTTAAAGCGCTTTTCTGACACTTGGGCTGACATGTGATGAAAAAGTCAAAATGTTAACCATTGCTTCCAAAAAAGGTTTATCTCCCCGTTTCCAGCTGTTTAGTGACATTTGGGATGATGTGTGATGAAAATTTCAAGAATTTAACCTTTTCTTCCAAAAAAAGGCAGATCTCCCTGTTTCCAGCGCTTTTCTGACACTGGAGCTGATATGTGATGAAAAAGTCAAAATGTTAACCATTTCTTCCAAAAAAGACTTATCTCCCTGTTTCCAGCGCTTTTCTGACACTTGGGCTGACATGTGATGAAAAAGTCAGAAATCTTAATCAATGCTTCCAAAAAAGGCTTATCTCCCCGTTTCCAGCTGTTTAGTGACATTTGGGATGATGTGTGATGAAAAATTCAAGAATTTAACCTTTTCTTCCAAAAAAAGGCAGATCTCCCTGTTTCCAGCGCTTTTCTGACACTGGAGCTGATTTGTGATGAAAAAGTCAAAATGTTAACCATTGCTTCCAAAAAAGGCTTATCTCCCCGTTATCCAGCTGTTTAGTGACATTTGTGATGATGTGTGATGAAAAATTCGAGAATTTAACCATTTCTTCCAAAAAAGGCTTATCTCCCTGTTTCCAGCGCTTTTCGAACACTTGGGCTGACATGTGATGAAAAAGTCAGAAATCTTAATCAATGCTTCCAAAAAAGGCTTATCTCCCCGTTTCCAGCTGTTTAGTGACATTTGGGATGATGTGTGATGAAAAATTCAAGAATTTAACCTTTTCTTCCAAAAAAAGGCAGATCTCCCTGTTTCCAGCGCTTTTCTGACACTGGAGCTGATATGTGATGAAAAAGTCAAAATGTTAACCATTGCTTCCAAAAAAGGCTTATCTCCCCGTTTCCAGCTGTTTAGTGACATTTGGGATGATGTGTGATGAAAAATTCAAGAATTGAACCCTTTCTTCCAAAAAAAGGCAGATCTCCCTGTTTCCAGCGCTTTTCTGACACTGGAGCTGATATGTGATGAAAAAGTCAAAATGTTAACCATTGCTTCCAAAAAAGGCTTATCTCCCCGTTTCCAGCTGTTTAGTGACATTTGGGATGATGTGTGATGAAAAATTCAAGAATTTAACCTTATCTTCCAAAAAAGGCTTATCTCCCTGTTTCCAGCGCTTTTCTGACACTGGAGCTGATATGTGATGAAAAAGTCAAAATGTTAACCATTGCTTCCAAAAAAGGCTTATCTCCCCGTTTCCAGCTGTTTAGTGACATTTGGGATGATGTGTGATGAAAAATTCAAGAATTTAACCTTTTCTTCCAAAAAAAGGCAGATCTCCCTGTTTCCAGCGCTTTTCTGACACTGGAGCTGATTTGTGATGAAAAAGTCAAAGTGTTAACCATTGCTTCCAAAAAAGGCTTATCTCCCCGTTATCCAGCTGTTTAGTGACATTTGTGATGATGTGTGATGAAAAATTCGAGAATTTAACCATTTCTTCCAAAAAAGGCTTATCTCCCTGTTTCCAGCGCTTTTCTGACACTTGGGCTGACATGTGATGAAAAAGTCAGAAATCTTAATCAATGCTTCCAAAAAAGGCTTATCTCCCCGTTTCCAGCTGTTTAGTGGCATTTGGGATGATGTGTGATGAAAAATTCAAGAATTTAACCTTTTCTTCCAAAAAAAGGCAGATCTCCCTGTTTCCAGCGCTTTTCTGACACTGGAGCTGATATGTGATGAAAAAGTCAAAATGTTAACCATTGCTTCCAAAAAAGGCTTATCTCCCCGTTTCCAGCTGTTTAGTGACATTTGGGATGATGTGTGATGACAAATTCAAGAATTTAACCATTTCTTCCAAAAAAGGCTTATCTCCCTGTTTAAAGCGCTTTTCTGACACTTGGGCTGACATGTGATGAAAAAGTCAAAATGTTAACCATTGCTTCCAAAAAAGGTTTATCTCCCCGTTTCCAGCTGTTTAGTGACATTTGGGATGATGTGTGATGAAAATTTCAAGAATTTAACCTTTTCTTCCAAAAAAAGGCAGATCTCCCTGTTTCCAGCGCTTTTCTGACACTGGAGCTGATATGTGATGAAAAAGTCAAAATGTTAACCATTTCTTCCAAAAAAGACTTATCTCCCTGTTTCCAGCGCTTTTCTGACACTTGGGCTGACATGTGATGAAAAAGTCAGAAATCTTAATCAATGCTTCCAAAAAAGGCTTATCTCCCCGTTTCCAGCTGTTTAGTGACATTTGGGATGATGTGTGATGAAAAATTCAAGAATTTAACCTTTTCTTCCAAAAAAAGGCAGATCTCCCTGTTTCCAGCGCTTTTCTGACACTGGAGCTGATATGTGATGAAAAAGTCAGAAATCTTAATCAATGCTTCCAAAAAAGGCTTATCTCCCCGTTTCCAGCTGTTTAGTGACATTTGGGATGATGTGTGATGAAAAATTCAAGAATTTAACCTTTTCTTCCAAAAAAAGGCAGATCTCCCTGTTTCCAGCGCTTTTCTGACACTGGAGCTGATATGTGATGAAAAAGTCAAAATGTTAACCATTGCTTCCAAAAAAGGCTTATCTCCCCGTTTCCAGCTGTTTAGTGACATTTGGGATGATGTGTGATGAAAAATTCAAGAATTGAACCCTTTCTTCCAAAAAAAGGCAGATCTCCCTGTTTCCAGCGCTTTTCTGACACTGGAGCTGATATGTGATGAAAAAGTCAAAATGTTAACCATTGCTTCCAAAAAAGGCTTATCTCCCCGTTTCCAGCTGTTTAGTGACATTTGGGATGATGTGTGATGAAAAATTCAAGAATTTAACCTTATCTTCCAAAAAAGGCTTATCTCCCTGTTTCCAGCGCTTTTCTGACACTGGAGCTGATATGTGATGAAAAAGTCAAAATGTTAACCATTGCTTCCAAAAAAGGCTTATCTCCCCGTTTCCAGCTGTTTAGTGACATTTGGGATGATGTGTGATGAAAAATTCAAGAATTTAACCTTTTCTTCCAAAAAAAGGCAGATCTCCCTGTTTCCAGCGCTTTTCTGACACTTGGGCTGACATGTGATGAAAAAGGCAGAAATCTTAATCAATGGTTCCAAAAAAGGCTTATCTCCCCGTTTCCAGCTGTTTAGTGACATTTGGGATGATGTGTGATGAAAAATTCAAGAATTTAACCTTTTCTTCCAAAAAAAGGCAGATCTCCCTGTTTCCAGCGCTTTTCTGACACTGGAGCTGATATGTGATGAAAAAGTCAAAATGTTAATCAATGGTTCCAAAAAAGGCTTATCTCCCCGTTTCCAGCTGTTTAGTGACATTTGGGATGATGTGTGATGAAAAATTCGAGAATTTAACCATTTCTTCCAAAAAAGGCTTATCTCCCTGTTTCCAGCGCTTTTCTGACACTTGGGCTGACATGTGATGAAAAAGTCAGAAATCTTAATCAATGCTTCCAAAAAAGGCTTATCTCCCCGTTTCCAGCTGTTTAGTGACATTTGGGATGATGTGTGATGACAAATTCAAGAATTTAACCATTTCTTCCAAAAAAGGCTTATCTCCCTGTTTCCAGTGCTTTTCTGACACTGGAGCTGATATGTGATGAAAAAGTCAAAATGTTAACCATTGCTTCCAAAAAAGGCTTATCTCCCCGTTTCCAGCTGTTTAGTGACATTTGGGATGATGTGTGATGAAAAATTCAAGAATTTAACCTTTTCTTCCAAAAAAAGGCAGATCTCCCTGTTTCCAGCGCTTTTCTGACACTTGGGCTGACATGTGATGAAAAAGTCAGAAATCTTAATCAATGCTTCCAAAAAAGGCTTATCTCCCCGTTTCCAGCTGTTTAGTGACATTTGGGATGATGTGTGATGAAAAATTCAAGAATTTAACCTTTTCTTCCAAAAAAAGGCAGATCTCCCTGTTTCCAGCGCTTTTCTGACACTGGAGCTGATATGTGATGAAAAAGTCAAAATGTTAACCATTGCTTCCAAAAAAGGCTTATCTCCCCGTTTCCAGCTGTTTAGTGACATTTGGGATGATGTGTGATGACAAATTCAAGAATTTAACCATTTCTTCCAAAAAAGGCTTATCTCCCTGTTTAGAGCGCTTTTCTGACACTTGGGCTGACATGTGATGAAAAAGTCAAAATGTTAACCATTGCTTCCAAAAAAGGTTTATCTCCCCGTTTTCCAGCTGTTTAGTGACATTTTGGATGATGTGTGATGAAAATTTCAAGAATTTAACCTTTTCTTCCAAAAAAAGGCAGATCTCCCTGTTTCCAGCGCTTTTCTGACACTGGAGCTGATATGTGATGAAAAAGTCAAAATGTTAACCATTTCTTCCAAAAAAGACTTATCTCCCTGTTTCCAGCGCTTTTCTGACACTTGGGCTGACATGTGATGAAAAAGTCAGAAATCTTAATCAATGCTTCCAAAAAAGGCTTATCTCCCCGTTTCCAGCTGTTTAGTGACATTTGGGATGATGTGTGATGAAAAATTCAAGAATTTAACCTTTTCTTCCAAAAAAAGGCAGATCTCCCTGTTTCCAGCGCTTTTCTGACACTTGGGCTGACATGTGATGAAAAAGTCAGAAATCTTAATCAATGGTTCCAAAAAAGGCTTATCTCCCCGTTTCCAGCTGTTTAGTGACATTTGGGATGATGTGTGATGAAAAATTCAAGAATTTAACCTTTTCTTCCAAAAAAAGGCAGATCTCCCTGTTTCCAGCGCTTTTCTGACACTGGAGCTGATTTGTGATGAAAAAGTCAGAAATCTTAATCAATGCTTCCAAAAAAGGCTTATCTCCCCGTTTCCAGCTGTTTAGTGACATTTGGGATGATGTGTGATGAAAAATTCAAGAATTTAACCTTTTCTTCCAAAAAAAGGCAGATCTCCCTGTTTCCAGCGCTTTTCTGACACTGGAGCTGATATGTGATGAAAAAGTCAAAATGTTAACCATTGCTTCCAAAAAAGGCTTATCTCCCCGTTTCCAGCTGTTTAGTGACATTTGGGATGATGTGTGATGAAAAATTCAAGAATTGAACCCTTTCTTCCAAAAAAAGGCAGATCTCCCTGTTTCCAGCGCTTTTCTGACACTGGAGCTGATATGTGATGAAAAAGTCAAAATGTTAACCATTGCTTCCAAAAAAGGCTTATCTCCCCGTTTCCAGCTGTTTAGTGACATTTGGGATGATGTGTGATGAAAAATTCAAGAATTTAACCTTATCTTCCAAAAAAGGCTTATCTCCCTGTTTCCAGCGCTTTTCTGACACTGGAGCTGATATGTGATGAAAAAGTCAAAATGTTAACCATTGCTTCCAAAAAAGGCTTATCTCCCCGTTTCCAGCTGTTTAGTGACATTTGGGATGATGTGTGATGAAAAATTCAAGAATTTAACCTTTTCTTCCAAAAAAAGGCAGATCTCCCTGTTTCCAGCGCTTTTCTGACACTGGAGCTGATATGTGATGAAAAAGTCAAAATGTTAACCATTTCTTCCAAAAAAGACTTATCTCCCTGTTTCCAGCGCTTTTCTGACACTTGGGCTGACATGTGATGAAAAAGTCAGAAATCTTAATCAATGCTTCCAAAAAAGGCTTATCTCCCCGTTTCCAGCTGTTTAGTGACATTTGGGATGATGTGTGATGAAAAATTCAAGAATTTAACCTTTTCTTCCAAAAAAAGGCAGATCTCCCTGTTTCCAGCGCTTTTCTGACACTGGAGCTGATATGTGATGAAAAAGTCAAAATGTTAACCATTGCTTCCAAAAAAGGCTTATCTCCCCGTTTCCAGCTGTTTAGTGACATTTGGGATGATGTGTGATGACAAATTCAAGAATTTAACCATTTCTTCCAAAAAAGGCTTATCTCCCTGTTTAGAGCGCTTTTCTGACACTTGGGCTGACATGTGATGAAAAAGTCAAAATGTTAACCATTGCTTCCAAAAAAGGTTTATCTCCCCGTTTTCCAGCTGTTTAGTGACATTTGGGATGATGTGTGATGAAAATTTCAAGAATTTAACCTTTTCTTCCAAAAAAAGGCAGATCTCCCTGTTTCCAGCGCTTTTCTGACACTGGAGCTGATATGTGATGAAAAAGTCAAAATGTTAACCATTTCTTCCAAAAAAGACTTATCTCCCTGTTTCCAGCGCTTTTCTGACACTTGGGCTGACATGTGATGAAAAAGTCAGAAATCTTAATCAATGCTTCCAAAAAAGGCTTATCTCCCCGTTTCCAGCTGTTTAGTGACATTTGGGATGATGTGTGATGAAAAATTCAAGAATTTAACCTTTTCTTCCAAAAAAAGGCAGATCTCCCTGTTTCCAGCGCTTTTCTGACACTTGGGCTGACATGTGATGAAAAAGTCAGAAATCTTAATCAATGGTTCCAAAAAAGGCTTATCTCCCCGTTTCCAGCTGTTTAGTGACATTTGGGATGATGTGTGATGAAAAATTCAAGAATTTAACCTTTTCTTCCAAAAAAAGGCAGATCTCCGTTTCCAGCGCTTTTCTGACACTGGAGCTGATATGTGATGAAAAAGTCAAAATGTTAACCATTGCTTCCAAAAAAGGCTTATCTCCCCGTTTCCAGCTGTTTAGTGACATTTGGGATGATGTGTGATGACAAATTCAAGAATTTAACCATTTCTTCCAAAAAAGGCTTATCTCCCTGTTTAAAGCGCTTTTCTGACACTTGGGCTGACATGTGATGAAAAAGTCAAAATGTTAACCATTGCTTCCAAAAAAGGTTTATCTCCCCGTTTCCAGCTGTTTAGTGACATTTGGGATGATGTGTGATGAAAATTTCAAGAATTTAACCTTTTCTTCCAAAAAAAGGCAGATCTCCCTGTTTCCAGCGCTTTTCTGACACTGGAGCTGATATGTGATGAAAAAGTCAAAATGTTAACCATTTCTTCCAAAAAAGACTTATCTCCCTGTTTCCAGCGCTTTTCTGACACTTGGGCTGACATGTGATGAAAAAGTCAGAAATCTTAATCAATGCTTCCAAAAAAGGCTTATCTCCCCGTTTCCAGCTGTTTAGTGACATTTGGGATGATGTGTGATGAAAAATTCAAGAATTTAACCTTTTCTTCCAAAAAAAGGCAGATCTCCCTGTTTCCAGCGCTTTTCTGACACTGGAGCTGATTTGTGATGAAAAAGTCAAAATGTTAACCATTGCTTCCAAAAAAGGCTTATCTCCCCGTTATCCAGCTGTTTAGTGACATTTGTGATGATGTGTGATGAAAAATTCGAGAATTTAACCATTTCTTCCAAAAAAGGCTTATCTCCCTGTTTCCAGCGCTTTTCGAACACTTGGGCTGACATGTGATGAAAAAGTCAGAAATCTTAATCAATGCTTCCAAAAAAGGCTTATCTCCCCGTTTCCAGCTGTTTAGTGACATTTGGGATGATGTGTGATGAAAAATTCAAGAATTTAACCTTTTCTTCCAAAAAAAGGCAGATCTCCCTGTTTCCAGCGCTTTTCTGACACTGGAGCTGATATGTGATGAAAAAGTCAAAATGTTAACCATTGCTTCCAAAAAAGGCTTATCTCCCCGTTTCCAGCTGTTTAGTGACATTTGGGATGATGTGTGATGAAAAATTCAAGAATTGAACCCTTTCTTCCAAAAAAAGGCAGATCTCCCTGTTTCCAGCGCTTTTCTGACACTGGAGCTGATATGTGATGAAAAAGTCAAAATGTTAACCATTGCTTCCAAAAAAGGCTTATCTCCCCGTTTCCAGCTGTTTAGTGACATTTGGGATGATGTGTGATGAAAAATTCAAGAATTTAACCTTATCTTCCAAAAAAGGCTTATCTCCCTGTTTCCAGCGCTTTTCTGACACTGGAGCTGATATGTGATGAAAAAGTCAAAATGTTAACCATTGCTTCCAAAAAAGGCTTATCTCCCCGTTTCCAGCTGTTTAGTGACATTTGGGATGATGTGTGATGAAAAATTCAAGAATTTAACCTTTTCTTCCAAAAAAAGGCAGATCTCCCTGTTTCCAGCGCTTTTCTGACACTTGGGCTGACATGTGATGAAAAAGTCAGAAATCTTATTCAATGCTTCCAAAAAAGGCTTTTCTCCCCGTTTCCAGCTGTTTAGTGACATTTGGGATGATGTGTGATGAAAAATTCAAGAATTTAACCATTTCTTCCAAAAAAGGCTTATCTCCCTGTTTCCAGCGCTTTTCTGACACTTGGGCTGACATGTGATGAAAAAGGCAGAAATCTTAATCAATGGTTCCAAAAAAGGCTTATCTCCCCGTTTCCAGCTGTTTAGTGACATTTGGGATGATGTGTGATGAAAAATTCAAGAATTTAACCTTTTCTTCCAAAAAAAGGCAGATCTCCCTGTTTCCAGCGCTTTTCTGACACTGGAGCTGATATGTGATGAAAAAGTCAAAATGTTAATCAATGGTTCCAAAAAAGGCTTATCTCCCCGTTTCCAGCTGTTTAGTGACATTTGGGATGATGTGTGATGAAAAATTCGAGAATTTAACCATTTCTTCCAAAAAAGGCTTATCTCCCTGTTTCCAGCGCTTTTCTGACACTTGGGCTGACATGTGATGAAAAAGTCAGAAATCTTAATCAATGGTTCCAAAAAAGGCTTATCTCCCCGTTTCCAGCTGTTTAGTGACATTTGGGATGATGTGTGATGAAAAATTCGAGAATTTAACCATTTCTTCCAAAAAAGGCTTATCTCCCTGTTTCCAGCGCTTTTCTGACACTTGGGCTGACATGTGATGAAAAAGTCAGAAATCTTAATCAATGCTTCCAAAAAAGGCTTATCTCCCCGTTTCCAGCTGTTTAGTGACATTTGGGATGATGTGTGATGACAAATTCAAGAATTTAACCATTTCTTCCAAAAAAGGCTTATCTCCCTGTTTCCAGCGCTTTTCTGACACTGGAGCTGATATGTGATGAAAAAGTCAAAATGTTAACCATTGCTTCCAAAAAAGGCTTATCTCCCCGTTTCCAGCTGTTTAGTGACATTTGGGATGATGTGTGATGAAAAATTCGAGAATTTAACCATTTCTTCCAAAAAAGGCTTATCTCCCTGTTTCCAGCGCTTTTCTGACACTTGGGCTGACATGTGATGAAAAAGTCAGAAATCTTAATCAATGCTTCCAAAAAAGGCTTATCTCCCCGTTTCCAGCTGTTTAGTGACATTTGGGATGATGTGTGATGACAAATTCAAGAATTTAACCATTTCTTCCAAAAAAGGCTTATCTCCCTGTTTCCAGCGCTTTTCTGACACTGGAGCTGATATGTGATGAAAAAGTCAAAATGTTAACCATTGCTTCCAAAAAAGGCTTATCTCCCCGTTTCCAGCTGTTTAGTGACATTTGGGATGATGTGTGATGAAAAATTCAAGAATTTAACCTTTTCTTCCAAAAAAAGGCAGATCTCCCTGTTTCCAGCGCTTTTCTGACACTTGGGCTGACATGTGATGAAAAAGTCAGAAATCTTAATCAATGCTTCCAAAAAAGGCTTATCTCCCCGTTTCCAGCTGTTTAGTGACATTTGGGATGATGTGTGATGAAAAATTCAAGAATTTAACCTTTTCTTCCAAAAAAAGGCAGATCTCCCTGTTTCCAGCGCTTTTCTGACACTGGAGCTGATATGTGATGAAAAAGTCAAAATGTTAACCATTGCTTCCAAAAAAGGCTTATCTCCCCGTTTCCAGCTGTTTAGTGACATTTGGGATGATGTGTGATGACAAATTCAAGAATTTAACCATTTCTTCCAAAAAAGGCTTATCTCCCTGTTTAGAGCGCTTTTCTGACACTTGGGCTGACATGTGATGAAAAAGTCAAAATGTTAACCATTGCTTCCAAAAAAGGTTTATCTCCCCGTTTTCCAGCTGTTTAGTGACATTTGGGATGATGTGTGATGAAAATTTCAAGAATTTAACCTTTTCTTCCAAAAAAAGGCAGATCTCCCTGTTTCCAGCGCTTTTCTGACACTGGAGCTGATATGTGATGAAAAAGTCAAAATGTTAACCATTTCTTCCAAAAAAGACTTATCTCCCTGTTTCCAGCGCTTTTCTGACACTTGGGCTGACATGTGATGAAAAAGTCAGAAATCTTAATCAATGCTTCCAAAAAAGGCTTATCTCCCCGTTTCCAGCTGTTTAGTGACATTTGGGATGATGTGTGATGAAAAATTCAAGAATTTAACCTTTTCTTCCAAAAAAAGGCAGATCTCCCTGTTTCCAGCGCTTTTCTGACACTTGGGCTGACATGTGATGAAAAAGTCAGAAATCTTAATCAATGGTTCCAAAAAAGGCTTATCTCCCCGTTTCCAGCTGTTTAGTGACATTTGGGATGATGTGTGATGAAAAATTCAAGAATTTAACCTTTTCTTCCAAAAAAAGGCAGATCTCCGTTTCCAGCGCTTTTCTGACACTTGGGCTGACATGTGATGAAAAAGTCAGAAATCTTAATCAATGGTTCCAAAAAAGGCTTATCTCCCCGTTTCCAGCTGTTTAGTGACATTTGGGATGATGTGTGATGAAAAATTCAAGAATTTAACCTTTTCTTCCAAAAAAAGGCAGATCTCCCTGTTTCCAGCGCTTTTCTGACACTGGAGCTGATTTGTGATGAAAAAGTCAAAATGTTAACCATTTCTTCCAAAAAAGGCTTATCTCCCCGTTATCCAGCTGTTTAGTGACATTTGTGATGATGTGTGATGAAAAATTCGAGAATTTAACCATTTCTTCCAAAAAAGGCTTATCTCCCTGTTTCCAGCGCTTTTCTGACACTTGGGCTGACATGTGATGAAAAAGTCAGAAATCTTAATCAATGCTTCCAAAAAAGGCTTATCTCCCCGTTTCCAGCTGTTTAGTGGCATTTGGGATGATGTGTGATGAAAAATTCAAGAATTTAACCTTTTCTTCCAAAAAAAGGCAGATCTCCCTGTTTCCAGCGCTTTTCTGACACTGGAGCTGATATGTGATGAAAAAGTCAAAATGTTAACCATTGCTTCCAAAAAAGGCTTATCTCCCCGTTTCCAGCTGTTTAGTGACATTTGGGATGATGTGTGATGACAAATTCAAGAATTTAACCATTTCTTCCAAAAAAGGCTTATCTCCCTGTTTAAAGCGCTTTTCTGACACTTGGGCTGACATGTGATGAAAAAGTCAAAATGTTAACCATTGCTTCCAAAAAAGGTTTATCTCCCCGTTTCCAGCTGTTTAGTGACATTTGGGATGATGTGTGATGAAAATTTCAAGAATTTAACCTTTTCTTCCAAAAAAAGGCAGATCTCCCTGTTTCCAGCGCTTTTCTGACACTGGAGCTGATATGTGATGAAAAAGTCAAAATGTTAACCATTTCTTCCAAAAAAGACTTATCTCCCTGTTTCCAGCGCTTTTCTGACACTTGGGCTGACATGTGATGAAAAAGTCAGAAATCTTAATCAATGCTTCCAAAAAAGGCTTATCTCCCCGTTTCCAGCTGTTTAGTGACATTTGGGATGATGTGTGATGAAAAATTCAAGAATTTAACCTTTTCTTCCAAAAAAAGGCAGATCTCCCTGTTTCCAGCGCTTTTCTGACACTGGAGCTGATTTGTGATGAAAAAGTCAAAATGTTAACCATTGCTTCCAAAAAAGGCTTATCTCCCCGTTATCCAGCTGTTTAGTGACATTTGTGATGATGTGTGATGAAAAATTCGAGAATTTAACCATTTCTTCCAAAAAAGGCTTATCTCCCTGTTTCCAGCGCTTTTCGAACACTTGGGCTGACATGTGATGAAAAAGTCAGAAATCTTAATCAATGCTTCCAAAAAAGGCTTATCTCCCCGTTTCCAGCTGTTTAGTGACATTTGGGATGATGTGTGATGAAAAATTCAAGAATTTAACCTTTTCTTCCAAAAAAAGGCAGATCTCCCTGTTTCCAGCGCTTTTCTGACACTGGAGCTGATATGTGATGAAAAAGTCAAAATGTTAACCATTGCTTCCAAAAAAGGCTTATCTCCCCGTTTCCAGCTGTTTAGTGACATTTGGGATGATGTGTGATGAAAAATTCAAGAATTGAACCCTTTCTTCCAAAAAAAGGCAGATCTCCCTGTTTCCAGCGCTTTTCTGACACTGGAGCTGATATGTGATGAAAAAGTCAAAATGTTAACCATTGCTTCCAAAAAAGGCTTATCTCCCCGTTTCCAGCTGTTTAGTGACATTTGGGATGATGTGTGATGAAAAATTCAAGAATTTAACCTTATCTTCCAAAAAAGGCTTATCTCCCTGTTTCCAGCGCTTTTCTGACACTGGAGCTGATATGTGATGAAAAAGTCAAAATGTTAACCATTGCTTCCAAAAAAGGCTTATCTCCCCGTTTCCAGCTGTTTAGTGACATTTGGGATGATGTGTGATGAAAAATTCAAGAATTTAACCTTTTCTTCCAAAAAAAGGCAGATCTCCCTGTTTCCAGCGCTTTTCTGACACTTGGGCTGACATGTGATGAAAAAGTCAGAAATCTTATTCAATGCTTCCAAAAAAGGCTTTTCTCCCCGTTTCCAGCTGTTTAGTGACATTTGGGATGATGTGTGATGAAAAATTCAAGAATTTAACCATTTCTTCCAAAAAAGGCTTATCTCCCTGTTTCCAGCGCTTTTCTGACACTTGGGCTGACATGTGATGAAAAAGGCAGAAATCTTAATCAATGGTTCCAAAAAAGGCTTATCTCCCCGTTTCCAGCTGTTTAGTGACATTTGGGATGATGTGTGATGAAAAATTCAAGAATTTAACCTTTTCTTCCAAAAAAAGGCAGATCTCCCTGTTTCCAGCGCTTTTCTGACACTGGAGCTGATATGTGATGAAAAAGTCAAAATGTTAATCAATGGTTCCAAAAAAGGCTTATCTCCCCGTTTCCAGCTGTTTAGTGACATTTGGGATGATGTGTGATGAAAAATTCGAGAATTTAACCATTTCTTCCAAAAAAGGCTTATCTCCCTGTTTCCAGCGCTTTTCTGACACTTGGGCTGACATGTGATGAAAAAGTCAGAAATCTTAATCAATGGTTCCAAAAAAGGCTTATCTCCCCGTTTCCAGCTGTTTAGTGACATTTGGGATGATGTGTGATGAAAAATTCGAGAATTTAACCATTTCTTCCAAAAAAGGCTTATCTCCCTGTTTCCAGCGCTTTTCTGACACTTGGGCTGACATGTGATGAAAAAGTCAGAAATCTTAATCAATGCTTCCAAAAAAGGCTTATCTCCCCGTTTCCAGCTGTTTAGTGACATTTGGGATGATGTGTGATGACAAATTCAAGAATTTAACCATTTCTTCCAAAAAAGGCTTATCTCCCTGTTTCCAGCGCTTTTCTGACACTGGAGCTGATATGTGATGAAAAAGTCAAAATGTTAACCATTGCTTCCAAAAAAGGCTTATCTCCCCGTTTCCAGCTGTTTAGTGACATTTGGGATGATGTGTGATGAAAAATTCGAGAATTTAACCATTTCTTCCAAAAAAGGCTTATCTCCCTGTTTCCAGCGCTTTTCTGACACTTGGGCTGACATGTGATGAAAAAGTCAGAAATCTTAATCAATGCTTCCAAAAAAGGCTTATCTCCCCGTTTCCAGCTGTTTAGTGACATTTGGGATGATGTGTGATGACAAATTCAAGAATTTAACCTTTTCTTCCAAAAAAAGGCAGATCTCCCTGTTTCCAGCGCTTTTCTGACACTTGGGCTGACATGTGATGAAAAAGTCAGAAATCTTAATCAATGCTTCCAAAAAAGGCTTATCTCCCCGTTTCCAGCTGTTTAGTGACATTTGGGATGATGTGTGATGAAAAATTCAAGAATTTAACCTTTTCTTCCAAAAAAAGGCAGATCTCCCTGTTTCCAGCGCTTTTCTGACACTGGAGCTGATATGTGATGAAAAAGTCAAAATGTTAACCATTGCTTCCAAAAAAGGCTTATCTCCCCGTTTCCAGCTGTTTAGTGACATTTGGGATGATGTGTGATGACAAATTCAAGAATTTAACCATTTCTTCCAAAAAAGGCTTATCTCCCTGTTTAGAGCGCTTTTCTGACACTTGGGCTGACATGTGATGAAAAAGTCAAAATGTTAACCATTGCTTCCAAAAAAGGTTTATCTCCCCGTTTTCCAGCTGTTTAGTGACATTTGGGATGATGTGTGATGAAAATTTCAAGAATTTAACCTTTTCTTCCAAAAAAAGGCAGATCTCCCTGTTTCCAGCGCTTTTCTGACACTGGAGCTGATATGTGATGAAAAAGTCAAAATGTTAACCATTTCTTCCAAAAAAGACTTATCTCCCTGTTTCCAGCGCTTTTCTGACACTTGGGCTGACATGTGATGAAAAAGTCAGAAATCTTAATCAATGCTTCCAAAAAAGGCTTATCTCCCCGTTTCCAGCTGTTTAGTGACATTTGGGATGATGTGTGATGAAAAATTCAAGAATTTAACCTTTTCTTCCAAAAAAAGGCAGATCTCCCTGTTTCCAGCGCTTTTCTGACACTTGGGCTGACATGTGATGAAAAAGTCAGAAATCTTAATCAATGGTTCCAAAAAAGGCTTATCTCCCCGTTTCCAGCTGTTTAGTGACATTTGGGATGATGTGTGATGAAAAATTCAAGAATTTAACCTTTTCTTCCAAAAAAAGGCAGATCTCCGTTTCCAGCGCTTTTCTGACACTGGAGCTGATATGTGATGAAAAAGTCAAAATGTTAACCATTGCTTCCAAAAAAGGCTTATCTCCCCGTTTCCAGCTGTTTAGTGACATTTGGGATGATGTGTGATGACAAATTCAAGAATTTAACCATTTCTTCCAAAAAAGGCTTATCTCCCTGTTTAAAGCGCTTTTCTGACACTTGGGCTGACATGTGATGAAAAAGTCAAAATGTTAACCATTGCTTCCAAAAAAGGTTTATCTCCCCGTTTCCAGCTGTTTAGTGACATTTGGGATGATGTGTGATGAAAATTTCAAGAATTTAACCTTTTCTTCCAAAAAAAGGCAGATCTCCCTGTTTCCAGCGCTTTTCTGACACTGGAGCTGATATGTGATGAAAAAGTCAAAATGTTAACCATTTCTTCCAAAAAAGACTTATCTCCCTGTTTCCAGCGCTTTTCTGACACTTGGGCTGACATGTGATGAAAAAGTCAGAAATCTTAATCAATGCTTCCAAAAAAGGCTTATCTCCCCGTTTCCAGCTGTTTAGTGACATTTGGGATGATGTGTGATGAAAAATTCAAGAATTTAACCTTTTCTTCCAAAAAAAGGCAGATCTCCCTGTTTCCAGCGCTTTTCTGACACTGGAGCTGATTTGTGATGAAAAAGTCAAAATGTTAACCATTGCTTCCAAAAAAGGCTTATCTCCCCGTTATCCAGCTGTTTAGTGACATTTGTGATGATGTGTGATGAAAAATTCGAGAATTTAACCATTTCTTCCAAAAAAGGCTTATCTCCCTGTTTCCAGCGCTTTTCGAACACTTGGGCTGACATGTGATGAAAAAGTCAGAAATCTTAATCAATGCTTCCAAAAAAGGCTTATCTCCCCGTTTCCAGCTGTTTAGTGACATTTGGGATGATGTGTGATGAAAAATTCAAGAATTTAACCTTTTCTTCCAAAAAAAGGCAGATCTCCCTGTTTCCAGCGCTTTTCTGACACTGGAGCTGATATGTGATGAAAAAGTCAAAATGTTAACCATTGCTTCCAAAAAAGGCTTATCTCCCCGTTTCCAGCTGTTTAGTGACATTTGGGATGATGTGTGATGAAAAATTCAAGAATTGAACCCTTTCTTCCAAAAAAAGGCAGATCTCCCTGTTTCCAGCGCTTTTCTGACACTGGAGCTGATATGTGATGAAAAAGTCAAAATGTTAACCATTGCTTCCAAAAAAGGCTTATCTCCCCGTTTCCAGCTGTTTAGTGACATTTGGGATGATGTGTGATGAAAAATTCAAGAATTTAACCTTATCTTCCAAAAAAGGCTTATCTCCCTGTTTCCAGCGCTTTTCTGACACTGGAGCTGATATGTGATGAAAAAGTCAAAATGTTAACCATTGCTTCCAAAAAAGGCTTATCTCCCCGTTTCCAGCTGTTTAGTGACATTTGGGATGATGTGTGATGAAAAATTCAAGAATTTAACCTTTTCTTCCAAAAAAAGGCAGATCTCCCTGTTTCCAGCGCTTTTCTGACACTGGAGCTGATTTGTGATGAAAAAGTCAAAGTGTTAACCATTGCTTCCAAAAAAGGCTTATCTCCCCGTTATCCAGCTGTTTAGTGACATTTGTGATGATGTGTGATGAAAAATTCGAGAATTTAACCATTTCTTCCAAAAAAGGCTTATCTCCCTGTTTCCAGCGCTTTTCTGACACTTGGGCTGACATGTGATGAAAAAGTCAGAAATCTTAATCAATGCTTCCAAAAAAGGCTTATCTCCCCGTTTCCAGCTGTTTAGTGGCATTTGGGATGATGTGTGATGAAAAATTCAAGAATTTAACCTTTTCTTCCAAAAAAAGGCAGATCTCCCTGTTTCCAGCGCTTTTCTGACACTGGAGCTGATATGTGATGAAAAAGTCAAAATGTTAACCATTGCTTCCAAAAAAGGCTTATCTCCCCGTTTCCAGCTGTTTAGTGACATTTGGGATGATGTGTGATGACAAATTCAAGAATTTAACCATTTCTTCCAAAAAAGGCTTATCTCCCTGTTTAAAGCGCTTTTCTGACACTTGGGCTGACATGTGATGAAAAAGTCAAAATGTTAACCATTGCTTCCAAAAAAGGTTTATCTCCCCGTTTCCAGCTGTTTAGTGACATTTGGGATGATGTGTGATGAAAATTTCAAGAATTTAACCTTTTCTTCCAAAAAAAGGCAGATCTCCCTGTTTCCAGCGCTTTTCTGACACTGGAGCTGATATGTGATGAAAAAGTCAAAATGTTAACCATTTCTTCCAAAAAAGACTTATCTCCCTGTTTCCAGCGCTTTTCTGACACTTGGGCTGACATGTGATGAAAAAGTCAGAAATCTTAATCAATGCTTCCAAAAAAGGCTTATCTCCCCGTTTCCAGCTGTTTAGTGACATTTGGGATGATGTGTGATGAAAAATTCAAGAATTTAACCTTTTCTTCCAAAAAAAGGCAGATCTCCCTGTTTCCAGCGCTTTTCTGACACTGGAGCTGATATGTGATGAAAAAGTCAGAAATCTTAATCAATGCTTCCAAAAAAGGCTTATCTCCCCGTTTCCAGCTGTTTAGTGACATTTGGGATGATGTGTGATGAAAAATTCAAGAATTTAACCTTTTCTTCCAAAAAAAGGCAGATCTCCCTGTTTCCAGCGCTTTTCTGACACTGGAGCTGATATGTGATGAAAAAGTCAAAATGTTAACCATTGCTTCCAAAAAAGGCTTATCTCCCCGTTTCCAGCTGTTTAGTGACATTTGGGATGATGTGTGATGAAAAATTCAAGAATTGAACCCTTTCTTCCAAAAAAAGGCAGATCTCCCTGTTTCCAGCGCTTTTCTGACACTGGAGCTGATATGTGATGAAAAAGTCAAAATGTTAACCATTGCTTCCAAAAAAGGCTTATCTCCCCGTTTCCAGCTGTTTAGTGACATTTGGGATGATGTGTGATGAAAAATTCAAGAATTTAACCTTATCTTCCAAAAAAGGCTTATCTCCCTGTTTCCAGCGCTTTTCTGACACTGGAGCTGATATGTGATGAAAAAGTCAAAATGTTAACCATTGCTTCCAAAAAAGGCTTATCTCCCCGTTTCCAGCTGTTTAGTGACATTTGGGATGATGTGTGATGAAAAATTCAAGAATTTAACCTTTTCTTCCAAAAAAAGGCAGATCTCCCTGTTTCCAGCGCTTTTCTGACACTTGGGCTGACATGTGATGAAAAAGGCAGAAATCTTAATCAATGGTTCCAAAAAAGGCTTATCTCCCCGTTTCCAGCTGTTTAGTGACATTTGGGATGATGTGTGATGAAAAATTCAAGAATTTAACCTTTTCTTCCAAAAAAAGGCAGATCTCCCTGTTTCCAGCGCTTTTCTGACACTGGAGCTGATATGTGATGAAAAAGTCAAAATGTTAATCAATGGTTCCAAAAAAGGCTTATCTCCCCGTTTCCAGCTGTTTAGTGACATTTGGGATGATGTGTGATGAAAAATTCGAGAATTTAACCATTTCTTCCAAAAAAGGCTTATCTCCCTGTTTCCAGCGCTTTTCTGACACTTGGGCTGACATGTGATGAAAAAGTCAGAAATCTTAATCAATGCTTCCAAAAAAGGCTTATCTCCCCGTTTCCAGCTGTTTAGTGACATTTGGGATGATGTGTGATGACAAATTCAAGAATTTAACCATTTCTTCCAAAAAAGGCTTATCTCCCTGTTTCCAGTGCTTTTCTGACACTGGAGCTGATATGTGATGAAAAAGTCAAAATGTTAACCATTGCTTCCAAAAAAGGCTTATCTCCCCGTTTCCAGCTGTTTAGTGACATTTGGGATGATGTGTGATGAAAAATTCAAGAATTTAACCTTTTCTTCCAAAAAAAGGCAGATCTCCCTGTTTCCAGCGCTTTTCTGACACTTGGGCTGACATGTGATGAAAAAGTCAGAAATCTTAATCAATGCTTCCAAAAAAGGCTTATCTCCCCGTTTCCAGCTGTTTAGTGACATTTGGGATGATGTGTGATGAAAAATTCAAGAATTTAACCTTTTCTTCCAAAAAAAGGCAGATCTCCCTGTTTCCAGCGCTTTTCTGACACTGGAGCTGATATGTGATGAAAAAGTCAAAATGTTAACCATTGCTTCCAAAAAAGGCTTATCTCCCCGTTTCCAGCTGTTTAGTGACATTTGGGATGATGTGTGATGACAAATTCAAGAATTTAACCATTTCTTCCAAAAAAGGCTTATCTCCCTGTTTAGAGCGCTTTTCTGACACTTGGGCTGACATGTGATGAAAAAGTCAAAATGTTAACCATTGCTTCCAAAAAAGGTTTATCTCCCCGTTTTCCAGCTGTTTAGTGACATTTTGGATGATGTGTGATGAAAATTTCAAGAATTTAACCTTTTCTTCCAAAAAAAGGCAGATCTCCCTGTTTCCAGCGCTTTTCTGACACTGGAGCTGATATGTGATGAAAAAGTCAAAATGTTAACCATTTCTTCCAAAAAAGACTTATCTCCCTGTTTCCAGCGCTTTTCTGACACTTGGGCTGACATGTGATGAAAAAGTCAGAAATCTTAATCAATGCTTCCAAAAAAGGCTTATCTCCCCGTTTCCAGCTGTTTAGTGACATTTGGGATGATGTGTGATGAAAAATTCAAGAATTTAACCTTTTCTTCCAAAAAAAGGCAGATCTCCCTGTTTCCAGCGCTTTTCTGACACTTGGGCTGACATGTGATGAAAAAGTCAGAAATCTTAATCAATGGTTCCAAAAAAGGCTTATCTCCCCGTTTCCAGCTGTTTAGTGACATTTGGGATGATGTGTGATGAAAAATTCAAGAATTTAACCTTTTCTTCCAAAAAAAGGCAGATCTCCCTGTTTCCAGCGCTTTTCTGACACTGGAGCTGATTTGTGATGAAAAAGTCAGAAATCTTAATCAATGCTTCCAAAAAAGGCTTATCTCCCCGTTTCCAGCTGTTTAGTGACATTTGGGATGATGTGTGATGAAAAATTCAAGAATTTAACCTTTTCTTCCAAAAAAAGGCAGATCTCCCTGTTTCCAGCGCTTTTCTGACACTGGAGCTGATATGTGATGAAAAAGTCAAAATGTTAACCATTGCTTCCAAAAAAGGCTTATCTCCCCGTTTCCAGCTGTTTAGTGACATTTGGGATGATGTGTGATGAAAAATTCAAGAATTGAACCCTTTCTTCCAAAAAAAGGCAGATCTCCCTGTTTCCAGCGCTTTTCTGACACTGGAGCTGATATGTGATGAAAAAGTCAAAATGTTAACCATTGCTTCCAAAAAAGGCTTATCTCCCCGTTTCCAGCTGTTTAGTGACATTTGGGATGATGTGTGATGAAAAATTCAAGAATTTAACCTTATCTTCCAAAAAAGGCTTATCTCCCTGTTTCCAGCGCTTTTCTGACACTGGAGCTGATATGTGATGAAAAAGTCAAAATGTTAACCATTGCTTCCAAAAAAGGCTTATCTCCCCGTTTCCAGCTGTTTAGTGACATTTGGGATGATGTGTGATGAAAAATTCAAGAATTTAACCTTTTCTTCCAAAAAAAGGCAGATCTCCCTGTTTCCAGCGCTTTTCTGACACTGGAGCTGATATGTGATGAAAAAGTCAAAATGTTAACCATTTCTTCCAAAAAAGACTTATCTCCCTGTTTCCAGCGCTTTTCTGACACTTGGGCTGACATGTGATGAAAAAGTCAGAAATCTTAATCAATGCTTCCAAAAAAGGCTTATCTCCCCGTTTCCAGCTGTTTAGTGACATTTGGGATGATGTGTGATGAAAAATTCAAGAATTTAACCTTTTCTTCCAAAAAAAGGCAGATCTCCCTGTTTCCAGCGCTTTTCTGACACTGGAGCTGATATGTGATGAAAAAGTCAAAATGTTAACCATTGCTTCCAAAAAAGGCTTATCTCCCCGTTTCCAGCTGTTTAGTGACATTTGGGATGATGTGTGATGAAAAATTCAAGAATTGAACCCTTTCTTCCAAAAAAAGGCAGATCTCCCTGTTTCCAGCGCTTTTCTGACACTGGAGCTGATATGTGATGAAAAAGTCAAAATGTTAACCATTGCTTCCAAAAAAGGCTTATCTCCCCGTTTCCAGCTGTTTAGTGACATTTGGGATGATGTGTGATGAAAAATTCAAGAATTTAACCTTATCTTCCAAAAAAGGCTTATCTCCCTGTTTCCAGCGCTTTTCTGACACTGGAGCTGATATGTGATGAAAAAGTCAAAATGTTAACCATTGCTTCCAAAAAAGGCTTATCTCCCCGTTTCCAGCTGTTTAGTGACATTTGGGATGATGTGTGATGAAAAATTCAAGAATTTAACCTTTTCTTCCAAAAAAAGGCAGATCTCCCTGTTTCCAGCGCTTTTCTGACACTTGGGCTGACATGTGATGAAAAAGTCAGAAATCTTATTCAATGCTTCCAAAAAAGGCTTTTCTCCCCGTTTCCAGCTGTTTAGTGACATTTGGGATGATGTGTGATGAAAAATTCAAGAATTTAACCATTTCTTCCAAAAAAGGCTTATCTCCCTGTTTCCAGCGCTTTTCTGACACTTGGGCTGACATGTGATGAAAAAGTCAGAAATCTTAATCAATGGTTCCAAAAAAGGCTTATCTCCCCGTTTCCAGCTGTTTAGTGACATTTGGGATGATGTGTGATGAAAAATTCAAGAATTTAACCTTTTCTTCCAAAAAAAGGCAGATCTCCCTGTTTCCAGCGCTTTTCTGACACTTGGGCTGACATGTGATGAAAAAGTCAGAAATCTTATTCAATGCTTCCAAAAAAGGCTTTTCTCCCCGTTTCCAGCTGTTTAGTGACATTTGGGATGATGTGTGATGAAAAATTCAAGAATTTAACCATTTCTTCCAAAAAAGGCTTATCTCCCTGTTTCCAGCGCTTTTCTGACACTTGGGCTGACATGTGATGAAAAAGTCAGAAATCTTAATCAATGGTTCCAAAAAAGGCTTATCTCCCCGTTTCCAGCTGTTTAGTGACATTTGGGATGATGTGTGATGAAAAATTCAAGAATTTAACCTTTTCTTCCAAAAAAAGGCAGATCTCCCTGTTTCCAGCGCTTTTCTGACACTTGGGCTGACATGTGATGAAAAAGTCAGAAATCTTAATCAATGGTTCCAAAAAAGGCTTATCTCCCCGTTTCCAGCTGTTTAGTGACATTTGGGATGATGTGTGATGAAAAATTCAAGACTTTAACCATTTCTTCCAAAAAAAGGCAGATCTCCCTGTTTCCAGCACTTTTCTGACACTGGAGCTGATATGTGATGAAAAAGTCAAAATGTTAACCATTGCTTCCAAAAAAGGCTTATCTCCCCGTTTCCAGCTGTTTAGTGACATTTGGGATGATGTGTGATGAAAAATTCGAGAATTTAACCATGTCTTCCAAAAAAAGGGTTATCTCCCTGTTTCCAGCGCTTTTCTGACACTTGGGCTGACATCTGATGAAAAAGTCAGAAATCTTATTCAATGCTTCCAAAAAAGGCTTTTCTCCCCGTTTCCAGCTGTTTAGTGACATTTGGGATGATGTGTGATGAAAAATTCAAGAATTTAACCATTTCTTCCAAAAAAGGCTTATCTCCCTGTTTCCAGCGCTTTTCTGACACTTGGGCTGACATGTGATGAAAAAGTCAGAAATCTTAATCAATGGTTCCAAAAAAGGCTTATCTCCCCGTTTCCAGCTGTTTAGTGACATTTGGGATGATGTGTGATGAAAAATTCAAGAATTTAACCTTTTCTTCCAAAAAAAGGCAGATCTCCCTGTTTCCAGCGCTTTTCTGACACTGGAGCTGATATGTGATGAAAAAGTCAAAATGTTAATCAATGGTTCCAAAAAAGGCTTATCTCCCCGTTTCCAGCTGTTTAGTGACATTTGGGATGATGTGTGATGAAAAATTCGAGAATTTAACCATTTCTTCCAAAAAAGGCTTATCTCCCTGTTTCCAGCGCTTTTCTGACACTTGGGCTGACATGTGATGAAAAAGTCAGAAATCTTAATCAATGCTTCCAAAAAAGGCTTATCTCCCCGTTTCCAGCTGTTTAGTGACATTTGGGATGATGTGTGATGAAAAATTCAAGAATTTAACCTTTTCTTCCAAAAAAAGGCAGATCTCCCTGTTTCCAGCGCTTTTCTGACACTTGGGCTGACATGTGATGAAAAAGTCAGAAATCTTAATCAATGCTTCCAAAAAAGGCTTATCTCCCCATTTCCAGCTGTTTAGTGACATTTGGGATGATGTGTGATGAAAAATTCAAGAATTTAACCTTTTCTTCCAAAAAAAGGCAGATCTCCCTGTTTCCAGCGCTTTTCTGACACTGGAGCTGATATGTGATGAAAAAGTCAAAATGTTAACCATTGCTTCCAAAAAAGGCTTATCTCCCCGTTTCCAGCTGTTTAGTGACATTTGGGATGATGTGTGATGACAAATTCAAGAATTTAACCATTTCTTCCTGTTTAGAGCGCTTTTCTGACACTTGGGCTGACATGTGATGAAAAAGTCAAAATGTTAACCATTGCTTCCAAAAAAGGTTTATCTCCCCGTTTCCAGCTGTTTAGTGACATTTGGGATGATGTGTGATGAAAATTTCAAGAATTTAACCTTTTCTTCCAAAAAAAGGCAGATCTCCCTGTTTCCAGCGCTTTTCTGACACTGGAGCTGATATGTGATGAAAAAGTCAAAATGTTAACCATTTCTTCCAAAAAAGACTTATCTCCCTGTTTCCAGCGCTTTTCTGACACTTGGGCTGACATGTGATGAAAAAGTCAGAAATCTTAATCAATGCTTCCAAAAAAGGCTTATCTCCCCGTTTCCAGCTGTTTAGTGACATTTGGGATGATGTGTGATGAAAAATTCAAGAATTTAACCTTTTCTTCCAAAAAAAGGCAGATCTCCCTGTTTCCAGCGCTTTTCTGACACTTGGGCTGACATGTGATGAAAAAGTCAAAATGTTAACCATTGCTTCCAAAAAAGGCTTATCTCCCCGTTTCCAGCTGTTTAGTGACATTTGGGATGATGTGTGATGAAAAATTCAAGAATTTAACCTTTTCTTCCAAAAAAGGCTTATCTCCCTGTTTCCAGCGCTTTTCTGACACTTGGGCTGACATGTGATGAAAAAGTCAGAAATCTTAATCAATGCTTCCAAAAAAGGCTTATCTCCCCGTTTCCAGCTGTTTAGTGACATTTGGGATGATGTGTGATGAAAAATTCAAGAATTTAACCTTTTCTTCCAAAAAAAGGCAGATCTCCCTGTTTCCAGCGCTTTTCTGACACTTGGGCTGACATGTGATGAAAAAGTCAGAAATCTTAATCAATGCTTCCAAAAAAGGCTTATCTCCCCGTTTCCAGCTGTTTAGTGACATTTGGGATGATGTGTGATGAAAAATTCAAGAATTTAACCTTTTCTTCCAAAAAAAGGCAGATCTCCCTGTTTCCAGCGCTTTTCTGACACTTGGGCTGACATGTGATGAAAAAGTCAGAAATCTTAATCAATGCTTCCAAAAAAGGCTTATCTCCCCGTTTCCAGCTGTTTAGTGACATTTGGGATGATGTGTGATGAAAAATTCAAGAATTTAACCTTTTCTTCCAAAAAAAGGCAGATCTCCCTGTTTCCAGCGCTTTTCTGACACTTGGGCTGACATGTGATGAAAAAGTCAGAAATCTTAATCAATGCTTCCAAAAAAGGCTTATCTCCCCGTTTCCAGCTGTTTAGTGACATTTGGGATGATGTGTGATGAAAAATTCGAGAATTTAACCATTTCTTCCAAAAAAGGCTTATCTCCCTGTTTCCAGCGCTTTTCTGACACTTGGGCTGACATGTGATGAAAAAGTCAGAAATCTTAATCAATGCTTCCAAAAAAGGCTAATCTCCCCGTTTCCAGCTGTTTAGTGACATTTGGGATGATGTGTGATGAAAAATTCAAGAATTTAACCTTTTCTTCCAAAAAAAGGCAGATCTCCCTGTTTCCAGCGCTTTTCTGACACTGGAGCTGATATGTGATGAAAAAGTCAAAATGTTAACCATTGCTTCCAAAAAAGGCTTATCTCCCCGTTTCCAGCTGTTTAGTGACATTTGGGATGATGTGTGATGAAAAATTCAAGAATTTAACCTTTTCTTCCAAAAAAAGGCTTATCTCCCTGTTTCCAGCGCTTTTCTGACACTTGGGCTGACATGTGATGAAAAAGTCAGAAATCTTAATCAATGCTTCCAAAAAAGGCTTATCTCCCCGTTTCCAGCTGTTTAGTGACATTTGGGATGATGTGTGATGAAAAATTCAAGAATTTAACCTTTTCTTCCAAAAAAAGGCAGATCTCCCTGTTTCCAGCGCTTTTCTGACACTTGGGCTGACATGTGATGAAAAAGTCAGAAATCTTAATCAATGCTTCCAAAAAAGGCTTATCTCCCCGTTTCCAGCTGTTTAGTGACATTTGGGATGATGTGTGATGAAAAATTCAAGAATTTAACCTTTTCTTCCAAAAAAAGGCAGATCTCCCTGTTTCCAGCGCTTTTCTGACACTTGGGCTGACATGTGATGAAAAAGTCAGAAATCTTAATCAATGCTTCCAAAAAAGGCTTATCTCCCCGTTTCCAGCTGTTTAGTGACATTTGGGATGATGTGTGATGAAAAATTCAAGAATTTAACCTTTTCTTCCAAAAAAAGGCAGATCTCCCTGTTTCCAGCGCTTTTCTGACACTTGGGCTGACATGTGATGAAAAAGTCAGAAATCTTAATCAATGCTTCCAAAAAAGGCTTATCTCCCCGTTTCCAGCTGTTTAGTGACATTTGGGATGATGTGTGATGAAAAATTCGAGAATTTAACCATTTCTTCCAAAAAAGGCTTATCTCCCTGTTTCCAGCGCTTTTCTGACACTTGGGCTGACATGTGATGAAAAAGTCAGAAATCTTAATCAATGCTTCCAAAAAAGGCTAATCTCCCCGTTTCCAGCTGTTTAGTGACATTTGGGATGATGTGTGATGAAAAATTCAAGAATTTAACCTTTTCTTCCAAAAAAAGGCAGATCTCCCTGTTTCCAGCGCTTTTCTGACACTGGAGCTGATATGTGATGAAAAAGTCAAAATGTTAACCATTGCTTCCAAAAAAGGCTTATCTCCCCGTTTCCAGCTGTTTAGTGACATTTGGGATGATGTGTGATGAAAAATTCAAGAATTTAACCTTTTCTTCCAAAAAAGGCAGATCTCCCTGTTTCCAGCGCTTTTCTGACACTTGGGCTGACAAGTGATGAAAAAGTCAGAAATCTTAATCAATGCTTCCAAAAAAGGCTTATCTCCCCGTTTCCAGCTGTTTAGTGACATTTGGGATGATGTGTGATGAAAAATTCAAGAATTTAACCTTTTCTTCCAAAAAAAGGCAGATCTCCCTGTTTCCAGCGCTTTTCTGACACTGGAGCTGATATGTGATGAAAAAGTCAAAATGTTAACCATTGCTTCCAAAAAAGGCTTATCTCCCCGTTTCCAGCTGTTTAGTAACATTTGGGATGATCTGTGATGAAAAATTCAAGAATTTAACCTTTTCTTCCAAAAAAAGGCAGATCTCCCTGTTTCCAGCGCTTTTCTGACACTTGGGCTGACATGTGATGAAAAAGTCAGAAATCTTAATCAATGCTTCCAAAAAAGGCTTATCTCCCCGTTTCCAGCTGTTTAGTGACATTTGGGATGATGTGTGATGAAAAATTCGAGAATTTAACCATTTCTTCCAAAAAAGGCTTATCTCACTGTTTCCAGCGCTTTTCTGACACTTGGGCTGACATGTGATGAAAAAGTCAGAAATCTTAATCAATGCTTCCAAAAAAGGCTTATCTCCCCGTTTCCAGCTGTTTAGTGACATTTGGGATGATGTGTGATGAAAAATTCAAGAATTTAACCTTTTCTTCCAAAAAAAGGCAGATCTCCCTGTTTCCAGCGCTTTTCTGACACTGGAGCTGATATGTGATGAAAAAGTCAAAATGTTAACCATTGCTTCCAAAAAAGGCTTATCTCCCCGTTTCCAGCTGTTTAGTGACATTTGGGATGATGTGTGATGAAAAATTCAAGAATTTAACCTTTTCTTCCAAAAAAAGGCTTATCTCCCTGTTTCCAGCGCTTTTCTGACACTTGGGCTGACATGTGATGAAAAAGTCAGAAATCTTAATCAATGCTTCCAAAAAAGGCTTATCTCCCCGTTTCCAGCTGTTTAGTGACATTTGGGATGATGTGTGATGAAAAATTCAAGAATTTAACCTTTTCTTCCAAAAAAAGGCAGATCTCCCTGTTTCCAGCGCTTTTCTGACACTTGGGCTGACATGTGATGAAAAAGTCAGAAATCTTAATCAATGCTTCCAAAAAAGGCTTATCTCCCCGTTTCCAGCTGTTTAGTGACATTTGGGATGATGTGTGATGAAAAATTCAAGAATTTAACCTTTTCTTCCAAAAAAAGGCAGATCTCCCTGTTTCCAGCGCTTTTCTGACACTTGGGCTGACATGTGATGAAAAAGTCAGAAATCTTAATCAATGCTTCCAAAAAAGGCTTATCTCCCCGTTTCCAGCTGTTTAGTGACATTTGGGATGATGTGTGATGAAAAATTCAAGAATTTAACCTTTTCTTCCAAAAAAAGGCAGATCTCCCTGTTTCCAGCGCTTTTCTGACACTTGGGCTGACATGTGATGAAAAAGTCAGAAATCTTAATCAATGCTTCCAAAAAAGGCTTATCTCCCCGTTTCCAGCTGTTTAGTGACATTTGGGATGATGTGTGATGAAAAATTCGAGAATTTAACCATTTCTTCCAAAAAAAGGCAGATCTCCCTGTTTCCAGCGCTTTTCTGACACTGGAGCTGATATGTGATGAAAAAGTCAAAATGTTAACCATTGCTTCCAAAAAAGGCTTATCTCCCCGTTTCCAGCTGTTTAGTGACATTTGGGATGATGTGTGATGACAAATTCAAGAATTTAACCATTTCTTCCAAAAAAGGCTTATCTCCCTATTTCCAGCGCTTTTCTGACACTTGGGCTGACATGTGATGAAAAAGTCAGAAATCTTAATCAATGGTTCCAAAAAAGGCTTATCTCCCCGTTTCCAGCTGTTTAGTGACATTTGGGATGATGTGTGATGAAAAATTCGAGAATTTAACCATTGCTTCCAAAAAAAGGCTTATCTCCCCGTTTCCAGCTGTTTAGTGACATTTGGGATGATGTGTGATGAAAAATTCGAGAATTTAACCATTTCTTCCAAAAAAGGCTTATCTCCCTGTGTCCAGCGCTTTTCTGACACTGGAGCTGATATGTGATGAAAAAGTCAAAATGTTAACCATTGCTTCCAAAAAAAGGCTTATCTCCCCGTTTCCAGCTGTTTAGTGACATTTGGGATGATGTGTGATGAAAAATTCAAGAATTTAACCTTTTCTTCCAAAAAAAGGCTTATCTCCCTGTTTCCAGCGCTTTTCTGACACTTGGGCTGACATGTGATGAAAAAGTCAGAAATCTTAATCAATGCTTCCAAAAAAGGCTTATCTCCCCGTTTCCAGCTGTTTAGTGACATTTGGGATGATGTGTGATGAAAAATTCAAGAATTTAACCTTTTCTTCCAAAAAAAGGCAGATCTCCCTGTTTCCAGCGCTTTTCTGACACTTGGGCTGACATGTGATGAAAAAGTCAGAAATCTTAATCAATGCTTCCAAAAAAGGCTTATCTCCCCGTTTCCAGCTGTTTAGTGACATTTGGGATGATGTGTGATGAAAAATTCAAGAATTTAACCTTTTCTTCCAAAAAAAGGCAGATCTCCCTGTTTCCAGCGCTTTTCTGACACTTGGGCTGACATGTGATGAAAAAGTCAGAAATCTTAATCAATGCTTCCAAAAAAGGCTTATCTCCCCGTTTCCAGCTGTTTAGTGACATTTGGGATGATGTGTGATGAAAAATTCAAGAATTTAACCTTTTCTTCCAAAAAAAGGCAGATCTCCCTGTTTCCAGCGCTTTTCTGACACTTGGGCTGACATGTGATGAAAAAGTCAGAAATCTTAATCGATGCTTCCAAAAAAGGCTTATCTCCCCGTTTCCAGCTGTTTAGTGACATTTGGGATGATGTGTGATGAAAAATTCGAGAATTTAACCATTTCTTCCAAAAAAGGCTTATCTCCCTGTTTCCAGCGCTTTTCTGACACTTGGGCTGACATGTGATGAAAAAGTCAGAAATCTTAATCAATGCTTCCAAAAAAGGCTAATCTCCCCGTTTCCAGCTGTTTAGTGACATTTGGGATGATGTGTGATGAAAAATTCAAGAATTTAACCTTTTCTTCCAAAAAAAGGCAGATCTCCCTGTTTCCAGCGCTTTTCTGACACTGGAGCTGATATGTGATGAAAAAGTCAAAATGTTAACCATTGCTTCCAAAAAAGGCTTATCTCCCCGTTTCCAGCTGTTTAGTGACATTTGGGATGATGTGTGATGACAAATTCAAGAATTTAACCATTTCTTCCAAAAAAGGCAGATCTCCCTGTTTCCAGCGCTTTTCTGACACTTGGGCTGACATGTGATGAAAAAGTCAGAAATCTTAATCAATGCTTCCAAAAAAGGCTTATCTCCCCGTTTCCAGCTGTTTAGTGACATTTGGGATGATGTGTGATGAAAAATTCAAGAATTTAACCTTTTCTTCCAAAAAAAGGCAGATCTCCCTGTTTCCAGCGCTTTTCTGACACTGGAGCTGATATGTGATGAAAAAGTCAAAATGTTAACCATTGCTTCCAAAAAAGGCTTATCTCCCCGTTTCCAGCTGTTTAGTGACATTTGGGATGATGTGTGATGACAAATTCAAGAATTTAACCATTTCTTCCAAAAAAGGCTTTATCTCCCTGTTTCCAGCGCTTTTCTGACACTTGGGCTGACATGTGATGAAAAAGTCAGAAATCTTAATCAATGGTTCCAAAAAAGGCTTATCTCCCCGTTTCCAGCTGTTTAGTGACATTTGGGATGATGTGTGATGAAAAATTCGAGAATTTAACCATTTCTTCCAAAAAAGGCTTATCTCCCTGTTTCCAGCGCTTCTCTGACACTGGAGCTGATATATGATGAAAAAGTCAAAATGTTAACCATTGCTTCCAAAAAAGGCTTATCTCCCCGTTTCCAGCTGTTTAGTGACATTTGGGATGATGTGTGATGAAAAATTCGAGAATTTAACCATTTCTTCCAAAAAAGGCTTATCTCCCTGTGTCCAGCGCTTTTCTGACACTGGAGCTGATATGTGATGAAAAAGTCAAAATGTTAACCATTGCTTCCAAAAAAGGCTTATCTCCCCGTTTCCAGCTGTTTAGTGACATTTGGGATGATGTGTGATGACAAATTCAAGAATTTAACCATTTCTTCCAAAAAGGCAGATCTCCCTGTTTCCAGCGCTTTTCTGACACTTGGGCTGACATGTGATGAAAAAGTCAGAAATCTTAATCAATGCTTCCAAAAAAGGCTTATCTCCCCGTTTCCAGCTGTTTAGTGACATTTGGGATGATGTGTGATGAAAAATTCAAGAATTTAACCTTTTCTTCCAAAAAAAGGCAGATCTCCCTGTTTCCAGCGCTTTTCTGACACTGGAGCTGATATGTGATGAAAAAGTCAAAATGTTAACCATTGCTTCCAAAAAAGGCTTATCTCCCCGTTTCCAGCTGTTTAGTGACATTTGGGATGATGTGTGATGACAAATTCAAGAATTTAACCATTTCTTCCAAAAAAGGCTTATCTCCCTGTTTCCAGCGCTTTTCTGACACTTGGGCTGACATGTGATGAAAAAGTCAGAAATCTTAATCAATGGTTCCAAAAAAGGCTTATCTCCCCGTTTCCAGCTGTTTAGTGACATTTGGGATGATGTGTGATGAAAAATTCGAGAATTTAACCATTTCTTCCAAAAAAGGCTTATCTCCCTGTTTCCAGCGCTTCTCTGACACTGGAGCTGATATATGATGAAAAAGTCAAAATGTTAACCATTGCTTCCAAAAAAGGCTTATCTCCCCGTTTCCAGCTGTTTAGTGACATTTGGGATGATGTGTGATGAAAAATTCGAGAATTTAACCATTTCTTCCAAAAAAGGCTTATCTCCCTGTGTCCAGCGCTTTTCTGACACTTGGGCTGACATGTGATGAAAAAGTCAGAAATCTTAATCAATGCTTCCAAAAAAGGCTTATTTCCCCGTTTCCAGCTGTTTAGTGACATTTGGGATGATGTGTGATGAAAAATTCAAGAATTTAACCTTTTCTTCCAAAAAAAGGCAGATCTCCCTGTTTCCAGCGCTTTTCTGACACTTGGGCTGACATGTGATGAAAAAGTCAGAAATCTTAATCAATGCTTCCAAAAAAGGCTTATCTCCCCGTTTCCAGCTGTTTAGTGACATTTGGGATGATGTGTGATGAAAAATTCAAGAATTTAACCTTTTCTTCTAAAAAAAGGCAGATCTCCCTGTTTCCAGCGCTTTTCTGACACTTGGGCTGACATGTGATGAAAAAGTCAGAAATCTTAATCAATGCTTCCAAAAAAGGCTTATTTCCCCGTTTCCAGCTGTTTAGTGACATTTGGGATGATGTGTGATGAAAAATTCAAGAATTTAACCTTTTCTTCCAAAAAAAGGCAGATCTCCCTGTTTCCAGCGCTTTTCTGACACTTGGGCTGACATGTGATGAAAAAGTCAGAAATCTTAATCAATGCTTCCAAAAAAGGCTTATCTCCCCGTTTCCAGCTGTTTAGTGACATTTGGGATGATGTGTGATGAAAAATTCGAGAATTTAACCATTTCTTCCAAAAAAGGCTTATCTCCCTGTTTCCAGCGCTTTTCTGACACTTGGGCTGACATGTGATGAAAAAGTCAGAAATCTTAATCAATGCTTCCAAAAAAGGCTTATCTCCCCGTTTCCAGCTGTTTAGTGACATTTGGGATGATGTGTGATGAAAAATTCAAGAATTTAACCTTTTCTTCCAAAAAAAGGCAGATCTCCCTGTTTCCAGCGCTTTTCTGACACTTGGGCTGACATGTGATGAAAAAGTCAGAAATCTTAATCAATGCTTCCAAAAAAGGCTTATCTCCCCGTTTCCAGCTGTTAAGTGACATTTGGGATGATGTGTGATGAAAAATTCGAGAATTTAACCATTTCTTCCAAAAAAGGCTTACATCCCTGTTTCCAGCGCTTCTCTGACACTGGAGCTGATATATGATGAAAAAGTCAAAATGTTAACCATTGCTTCCAAAAAAGGCTTATCTCCCCGTTTCCAGCTGTTTAGTGACATTTGGGATGATGTGTGATGAAAAATTCGAGAATTTAACCATTTCTTCCAAAAAAGGCTTATCTCCCTGTGTCCAGCGCTTTTCTGACACTTGGGCTGACATGTGATGAAAAAGTCAGAAATCTTAATCAATGCTTCCAAAAAAGGCTTATTTCCCCGTTTCCAGCTGTTTAGTGACATTTGGGATGATGTGTGATGAAAAATTCAAGAATTTAACCTTTTCTTCCAAAAAAAGGCAGATCTCCCTGTTTCCAGCGCTTTTCTGACACTTGGGCTGACATGTGATGAAAAAGTCAGAAATCTTAATCAATGCTTCCAAAAAAGGCTTATCTCCCCGTTTCCAGCTGTTTAGTGACATTTGGGATGATGTGTGATGAAAAATTCAAGAATTTAACCTTTTCTTCTAAAAAAAGGCAGATCTCCCTGTTTCCAGCGCTTTTCTGACACTTGGGCTGACATGTGATGAAAAAGTCAGAAATCTTAATCAATGCTTCCAAAAAAGGCTTATTTCCCCGTTTCCAGCTGTTTAGTGACATTTGGGATGATGTGTGATGAAAAATTCAAGAATTTAACCTTTTCTTCCAAAAAAAGGCAGATCTCCCTGTTTCCAGCGCTTTTCTGACACTTGGGCTGACATGTGATGAAAAAGTCAGAAATCTTAATCAATGCTTCCAAAAAAGGCTTATCTCCCCGTTTCCAGCTGTTTAGTGACATTTGGGATGATGTGTGATGAAAAATTCGAGAATTTAACCATTTCTTCCAAAAAAGGCTTATCTCCCTGTTTCCAGCGCTTTTCTGACACTTGGGCTGACATGTGATGAAAAAGTCAGAAATCTTAATCAATGCTTCCAAAAAAGGCTTATCTCCCCGTTTCCAGCTGTTTAGTGACATTTGGGATGATGTGTGATGAAAAATTCAAGAATTTAACCTTTTCTTCCAAAAAAAGGCAGATCTCCCTGTTTCCAGCGCTTTTCTGACACTTGGGCAGACATGTGATGAAAAAGTCAGAAATCTTAATCAATGCTTCCAAAAAAGGCTTATCTCCCCGTTTCCAGCTGTTTAGTGACATTTGGGATGATGTGTGATGAAAAATTCAAGAATTTAACCTTTTCTTCCAAAAAAAGGCAGATCTCCCTGTTTCCAGCGCTTTTCTGACACTTGGGCAGACATGTGATGAAAAAGTCAGAAATCTTAATCAATGCTTCCAAAAAAGGCTTATCTCCCCGTTTCCAGCTGTTTAGTGACATTTGGGATGATGTGTGATGAAAAATTCGAGAATTTAACCATTTCTTCCAAAAAAGGCTTACATCCCTGTTTCCAGCGCTTCTCTGACACTGGAGCTAATATATGATGAAAAAGTCAAAATGTTAACCATTGCTTCCAAAAAAGGCTTATCTCCCCGTTTCCAGCTGTTTAGTGACATTTGGGATGATGTGTGATGAAAAATTCGAGAATTTAACCATTTCTTCCAAAAAAGGCTTATCTCCCTGTGTCCAGCGCTTTTCTGACACTTGGGCTGACATGTGATGAAAAAGTCAGAAATCTTAATCAATGCTTCCAAAAAAGGCTTATTTCCCCGTTTCCAGCTGTTTAGTGACATTTGGGATGATGTGTGATGAAAAATTCAAGAATTTAACCTTTTCTTCCAAAAAAAGGCAGATCTCCCTGTTTCCAGCGCTTTTCTGACACTGGAGCTGATATGTGATGAAAAAGTCAAAATGTTGACCATTGCTTTCAAAAAAGGCTTATCTCCCCGTTTCCAGCTGTTTAGTGACATTTGGGATGATGTGTGATGAAAAATTCAAGAATTTAACCTTTTCTTCCAAAAAAAGGCAGATCTCCCTGTTTCCAGCGCTTTTCTGACACTGGAGCTGATATGTGATGAAAAAGTCAAAATGTTAACCATTGCTTCCAAAAAAGGCTTATCTCCCCGTTTCCAGCTGTTTAGTGACATTTGGGATGATGTGTGATGACAAATTCAAGAATTTAACCATTTCTTCCAAAAAAGGCTTATCTCCCTGTTTCCAGCGCTTTTCTGACACTTGGGCTGACATGTGATGAAAAAGTCAGAAATCTTAATCAATGGTTCCAAAAAAGGCTTATCTCCCCGTTTCCAGCTGTTTAGTGACATTTGGGATGATGTGTGATGAAAAATTCGAGAATTTAACCATTTCTTCCAAAAAAGGCTTATCTCCCTGTTTCCAGCGCTTCTCTGACACTGGAGCTGATATATGATGAAAAAGTCAAAATGTTAACCATTGCTTCCAAAAAAGGCTTATCTCCCCGTTTCCAGCTGTTTAGTGACATTTGGGATGATGTGTGATGAAAAATTCGAGAATTTAACCATTTCTTCCAAAAAAGGCTTATCTCCCTGTGTCCAGCGCTTTTCTGACACTTGGGCTGACATGTGATGAAAAAGTCAGAAATCTTAATCAATGCTTCCAAAAAAGGCTTATTTCCCCGTTTCCAGCTGTTTAGTGACATTTGGGATGATGTGTGATGAAAAATTCAAGAATTTAACCTTTTCTTCCAAAAAAAGGCAGATCTCCCTGTTGCCAGCGCTTTTCTGAAACTTGGGCTGACATGTGATGAAAAAGTCAGAAAACTTAATCAATGCTTCCAAAAAAGGCTTATCTCCCCGTTTCCAGCTGTTTAGTGACATTTGGGATGATGTGTGATGAAAAATTCAAGAATTTAACCTTTTCTTCTAAAAAAAGGCAGATCTCCCTGTTTCCAGCGCTTTTCTGACACTTGGGCTGACATGTGATGAAAAAGTCAGAAATCTTAATCAATGCTTCCAAAAAAGGCTTATTTCCCCGTTTCCAGCTGTTTAGTGACATTTGGGATGATGTGTGATGAAAAATTCAAGAATTTAACCTTTTCTTCCAAAAAAAGGCAGATCTCCCTGTTTCCAGCGCTTTTCTGACACTTGGGCTGACATGTGATGAAAAAGTCAGAAATCTTAATCAATGCTTCCAAAAAAGGCTTATCTCCCCGTTTCCAGCTGTTTAGTGACATTTGGGATGATGTGTGATGAAAAATTCGAGAATTTAACCATTTCTTCCAAAAAAGGCTTATCTCCCTGTTTCCAGCGCTTTTCTGACACTTGGGCTGACATGTGATGAAAAAGTCAGAAATCTTAATCAATGCTTCCAAAAAAGGCTTATCTCCCCGTTTCCAGCTGTTTAGTGACATTTGGGATGATGTGTGATGAAAAATTCAAGAATTTAACCTTTTCTTCCAAAAAAAGGCAGATCTCCCTGTTTCCAGCGCTTTTCTGACACTTGGGCTGACATGTGATGAAAAAGTCAGAAATCTTAATCAATGCTTCCAAAAAAGGCTTATCTCCCCGTTTCCAGCTGTTTAGTGACATTTGGGATGATGTGTGATGAAAAATTCGAGAATTTAACCATTTCTTCCAAAAAAGGCTTACATCCCTGTTTCCAGCGCTTCTCTGACACTGGAGCTGATATATGATGAAAAAGTCAAAATGTTAACCATTGCTTCCAAAAAAGGCTTATCTCCCCGTTTCTAGCTGTTTAGTGACATTTGGGATGATGTGTGATGAAAAATTCGAGAATTTAACCATTTCTTCCAAAAAAGGCTTATCTCCCTGTGTCCAGCGCTTTTCTGACACTTGGGCTGACATGTGATGAAAAAGTCAGAAATCTTAATCAATGCTTCCAAAAAAGGCTTATTTCCCCGTTTCCAGCTGTTTAGTGACATTTGGGATGATGTGTGATGAAAAATTCAAGAATTTAACCTTTTCTTCCAAAAAAAGGCAGATCTCCCTGTTTCCAGCGCTTTTCTGACACTGGAGCTGATATGTGATGAAAAAGTCAAAATGTTGACCATTGCTTTCAAAAAAGGCTTATCTCCCCGTTTCCAGCTGTTTAGTGACATTTGGGATGATGTGTGATGAAAAATTCGAGAATTTAACCATTTCTTCCAAAAAAGGCTTATCTCCCTGTGTCCAGCGCTTTTCTGACACTTGGGCTGACATGTGATGAAAAAGTCAGAAATCTTAATCAATGCTTCCAAAAAAGGCTTATTTCCCCGTTTCCAGCTGTTTAGTGACATTTGGGATGATGTGTGATGAAAAATTCAAGAATTTAACCTTTTCTTCCAAAAAAAGGCAGATCTCCCTGTTTCCAGCGCTTTTCTGACACTTGGGCTGACATGTGATGAAAAAGTCAGAAATCTTAATCAATGCTTCCAAAAAAGGCTTATCTCCCCGTTTCCAGCTGTTTAGTGACATTTGGGATGATGTGTGATGAAAAATTCAAGAATTTAACCTTTTCTTCTAAAAAAAGGCAGATCTCCCTGTTTCCAGCGCTTTTCTGACACTTGGGCTGACATGTGATGAAAAAGTCAGAAATCTTAATCAATGCTTCCAAAAAAGGCTTATTTCCCCGTTTCCAGCTGTTTAGTGACATTTGGGATGATGTGTGATGAAAAATTCAAGAATTTAACCTTTTCTTCCAAAAAAAGGCAGATCTCCCTGTTTCCAGCGCTTTTCTGACACTTGGGCTGACATGTGATGAAAAAGTCAGAAATCTTAATCAATGCTTCCAAAAAAGGCTTATCTCCCCGTTTCCAGCTGTTTAGTGACATTTGGGATGATGTGTGATGAAAAATTCGAGAATTTAACCATTTCTTCCAAAAAAGGCTTATCTCCCTGTTTCCAGCGCTTTTCTGACACTTGGGCTGACATGTGATGAAAAAGTCAGAAATCTTAATCAATGCTTCCAAAAAAGGCTTATCTCCCCGTTTCCAGCTGTTTAGTGACATTTGGGATGATGTGTGATGAAAAATTCAAGAATTTAACCTTTTCTTCCAAAAAAAGGCAGATCTCCCTGTTTCCAGCGCTTTTCTGACACTTGGGCAGACATGTGATGAAAAAGTCAGAAATCTTAATCAATGCTTCCAAAAAAGGCTTATCTCCCCGTTTCCAGCTGTTTAGTGACATTTGGGATGATGTGTGATGAAAAATTCGAGAATTTAACCATTTCTTCCAAAAAAGGCTTACATCCCTGTTTCCAGCGCTTCTCTGACACTGGAGCTGATATATGATGAAAAAGTCAAAATGTTGACCATTGCTTTCAAAAAAGGCTTATCTCCCCGTTTCCAGCTGTTTAGTGACATTTGGGATGATGTGTGATGAAAAATTCAAGAATTTAACCTTTTCTTCCAAAAAAAGGCAGATCTCCCTGTTTCCAGCGCTTTTCTGACACTTGGGCTGACATGTAATGAAAAAGTCAGAAATCTTAATCAATGCTTCCAAAAAAGGCTTATCTCCCTGTTTCCAGCTGTTTAGTGACATTTGGGATGATGTGTGATGAAAAATTCAAGAATTTAACCTTTTCTTCCAAAAAAAGGCAGATCTCCCTGTTTCCAGCGCTTTTCTGACACTTGGGCTGACATGTGATGAAAAAGTCAGAAATCTTAATCAATGCTTCCAAAAAAGGCTTATCTCCCCGTTTCCAGCTGTTTAGTGACATTTGGGATGATGTGTGATGAAAAATTCAAGAATTTAACCATTTCTTCCAAAAAAGGCTTATCTCCCTGTTTCCAGCGCTTTTCTGACACTTGGGCTGACATGTGATGAAAAAGTCAGAAATCTTAATCAATGGTTCCAAAAAAGGCTTATCTCCCCGTTTCCAGCTTTTTAGTGACATTTGGGATGATGTGTGATGAAAAATTCGAGAATTTAACCATTTCTTCCAAAAAAGGCTTATCTCCCTGTTTCCAGCGCTTTTCTGACACTTGGGCTGACATGTGATGAAAAAGTCAGAAATCTTAATCAATGCTTCCAAAAAAGGCTTATCTCCCCGTTTCCAGCTGTTTAGTGACATTTGGGATGATGTGTGATGAAAAATTCAAGAATTTAACCTTTTCTTCCAAAAAAAGGCAGATCTCCCTGTTTCCAGCGCTTTTCTGACACTGGAGCTGATATGTGATGAAAAAGTCAAAATGTTAACCATTGCTTCCAAAAAAGGCTTATCTCCCCGTTTCCAGCTGTTTAGTGACATTTGGGATGATGTGTGATGAAAAATTCAAGAATTTAACCTTTTCTTCCAAAAAAAGGCTTATCTCCCTGTTTCCAGCGCTTTTCTGACACTTGGGCTGACATGTGATGAAAAAGTCAGAAATCTTAATCAATGCTTCCAAAAAAGGCTTATCTCCCTGTTTCCAGCTGTTTAGTGACATTTGGGATGATGTGTGATGAAAAATTCAAGAATTTAACCTTTTCTTCCAAAAAAAGGCAGATCTCCCTGTTTCCAGCGCTTTTCTGACACTTGGGCTGACATGTGATGAAAAAGTCAGAAATCTTAATCAATGCTTCCAAAAAAGGCTTATCTCCCCGTTTCCAGCTGTTTAGTGACATTTGGGATGATCTGTGATGAAAAATTCAAGAATTTAACCTTTTCTTCCAAAAAAAGGCAGATCTCCCTGTTTCCAGCGCTTTTCTGACACTTGGGCTGACATGTGATGAAAAAGTCAGAAATCTTAATCAATGCTTCCAAAAAAGGCTTATCTCCCCGTTTCCAGCTGTTTAGTGACATTTGGGATGATGTGTGATGAAAAATTCGAGAATTTAACCATTTCTTCCAAAAAAGGCTTATCTCACTGTTTCCAGCGCTTTTCTGACACTTGGGCTGACATGTGATGAAAAAGTTAGAAATCTTAATCAATGCTTCCAAAAAAGGCTTATCTCCCCGTTTCCAGCTGTTTAGTGACATTTGGGATGATGTGTGATGAAAAATTCAAGAATTTAACCTTTTCTTCCAAAAAAAGGCAGATCTCCCTGTTTCCAGCGCTTTTCTGACACTGGAGCTGATATGTGATGAAAAAGTCAAAATGTTAACCATTGCTTCCAAAAAAGGCTTATCTCCCCGTTTCCAGCTGTTTAGTGACATTTGGGATGATGTGTGATGAAAAATTCAAGAATTTAACCTTTTCTTCCAAAAAAAGGCTTATCTCCCTGTTTCCAGCGCTTTTCTGACACTTGGGCTGACATGTGATGAAAAAGTCAGAAATCTTAATCAATGCTTCCAAAAAAGGCTTATCTCCCCGTTTCCAGCTGTTTAGTGACATTTGGGATGATGTGTGATGAAAAATTCAACCTTTTCTTCCAAAAAAAGGCAGATCTCCCTGTTTCCAGCGCTTTTCTGACACTTGGGCTGACATGTGATGAAAAAGTCAGAAATCTTAATCAATGCTTCCAAAAAAGGCTTATCTCCCCGTTTCCAGCTGTTTAGTGACATTTGGGATGATCTGTGATGAAAAATTCAAGAATTTAACCTTTTCTTCCAAAAAAAGGCAGATCTCCCTGTTTCCAGCGCTTTTCTGACACTTGGGCTGACATGTGATGAAAAAGTCAGAAATCTTAATCAATGCTTCCAAAAAAGGCTTATCTCCCCGTTTCCAGCTGTTTAGTGACATTTGGGATGATGTGTGATGAAAAATTCGAGAATTTAACCATTTCTTCCAAAAAAGGCTTATCTCCCCGTTTCCAGCTGTTTAGTGACATTTGGGATGATGTGTGATGACAAATTCAAGAATTTAACCATTTCTTCCAAAAAAGGCAGATCTCCCTGTTTCCAGCGCTTTTCTGACACTTGGGCTGACATGTGATGAAAAAGTCAGAAATCTTAATCAATGCTTCCAAAAAAGGCTTATCTCCCCGTTTCCAGCTGTTTAGTGACATTTGGGATGATGTGTGATGAAAAATTCAAGAATTTAACCTTTTCTTCCAAAAAAAGGCAGATCTCCCTGTTTCCAGCGCTTTTCTGACACTGGAGCTGATATGTGATGAAAAAGTCAAAATGTTAACCATTGCTTCCAAAAAAGGCTTATCTCCCCGTTTCCAGCTGTTTAGTGACATTTGGGATGATGTGTGATGACAAATTCAAGAATTTAACCATTTCTTCCAAAAAAGGCTTATCTCCCTATTTCCAGCGCTTTTCTGACACTTGGGCTGACATGTGATGAAAAAGTCAGAAATCTTAATCAATGGTTCCAAAAAAGGCTTATCTCCCCGTTTCCAGCTGTTTAGTGACATTTGGGATGATGTGTGATGAAAAATTCGAGAATTTAACCATTTCTTCCAAAAAAGGCTTATCTCCCTGTTTCCAGCGCTTCTCTGACACTGGAGCTGATATATGATGAAAAAGTCAAAATGTTAACCATTGCTTCCAAAAAAGGCTTATCTCCCCGTTTCCAGCTGTTTAGTGACATTTGGGATGATGTGTGATGAAAAATTCGAGAATTTAACCATTTCTTCCAAAAAAGGCTTATCTCCCTGTGTCCAGCGCTTTTCTGACACTGGAGCTGATATGTGATGAAAAAGTCAAAATGTTAACCATTGCTTCCAAAAAAGGCTTATCTCCCCGTTTCCAGCTGTTTAGTGACATTTGGGATGATGTGTGATGAAAAATTCAAGAATTTAACCTTTTCTTCCAAAAAAAAGGCTTATCTCCCTGTTTCCAGCGCTTTTCTGACACTTGGGCTGACATGTGATGAAAAAGTCAGAAATCTTAATCAATGCTTCCAAAAAAGGCTTATCTCCCCGTTTCCAGCTGTTTAGTGACATTTGGGATGATGTGTGATGAAAAATTCAAGAATTTAACCTTTTCTTCCAAAAAAAGGCAGATCTCCCTGTTTCCAGCGCTTTTCTGACACTTGGGCTGACATGTGATGAAAAAGTCAGAAATCTTAATCAATGCTTCCAAAAAAGGCTTATCTCCCCGTTTCCAGCTGTTTAGTGACATTTGGGATGATGTGTGATGAAAAATTCAAGAATTTAACCTTTTCTTCCAAAAAAAGGCAGATCTCCCTGTTTCCAGCGCTTTTCTGACACTTGGGCTGACATGTGATGAAAAGTCAGAAATCTTAATCAATGCTTCCAAAAAAGGCTTATCTCCCCGTTTCCAGCTGTTTAGTGACATTTGGGATGATGTGTGATGAAAAATTCAAGAATTTAACCTTTTCTTCCAAAAAAAGGCAGATCTCCCTGTTTCCAGCGCTTTTCTGACACTTGGGCTGACATGTGATGAAAAAGTCAGAAATCTTAATCAATGCTTCCAAAAAAGGCTTATCTCCCCGTTTCCAGCTGTTTAGTGACATTTGGGATGATGTGTGATGAAAAATTCGAGAATTTAACCATTTCTTCCAAAAAAGGCTTATCTCCCTGTTTCCAGCGCTTTTCTGACACTTGGGCTGACATGTGATGAAAAAGTCAGAAATCTTAATCAATGCTTCCAAAAAAGGCTAATCTCCCCGTTTCCAGCTGTTTAGTGACATTTGGGATGATGTGTGATGAAAAATTCAAGAATTTAACCTTTTCTTCCAAAAAAAGGCAGATCTCCCTGTTTCCAGCGCTTTTCTGACACTGGAGCTGATATGTGATGAAAAAGTCAAAATGTTAACCATTGCTTCCAAAAAAGGCTTATCTCCCCGTTTCCAGCTGTTTAGTGACATTTGGGATGATGTGTGATGACAAATTCAAGAATTTAACCATTTCTTCCAAAAAAGGCAGATCTCCCTGTTTCCAGCGCTTTTCTGACACTTGGGCTGACATGTGATGAAAAAGTCAGAAATCTTAATCAATGGTTCCAAAAAAGGCTTATCTCCCCGTTTCCAGCTGTTTAGTGACATTTGGGATGATGTGTGATGAAAAATTCGAGAATTTAACCATTTCTTCCAAAAAAGGCTTATCTCCCTGTTTCCAGCGCTTCTCTGACACTGGAGCTGATATATGATGAAAAAGTCAAAATGTTAACCATTGCTTCCAAAAAAGGCTTATCTCCCCGTTTCCAGCTGTTTAGTGACATTTGGGATGATGTGTGATGAAAAATTCGAGAATTTAACCAATTCTTCCAAAAAAGGCTTATCTCCCTGTGTCCAGCGCTTTTCTGACACTGGAGCTGATATGTGATGAAAAAGTCAAAATGTTAACCATTGCTTCCAAAAAAGGCTTATCTCCCCGTTTCCAGCTGTTTAGTGACATTTGGGATGATGTGTGATGACAAATTCAAGAATTTAACCATTTCTTCCAAAAAAGGCAGATCTCCCTGTTTCCAGCGCTTTTCTGACACTTGGGCTGACATGTGATGAAAAAGTCAGAAATCTTAATCAATGCTTCCAAAAAAGGCTTATCTCCCCGTTTCCAGCTGTTTAGTGACATTTGGGATGATGTGTGATGAAAAATTCAAGAATTTAACCTTTTCTTCCAAAAAAAGGCAGATCTCCCTGTTTCCAGCGCTTTTCTGACACTGGAGCTGATATGTGATGAAAAAGTCAAAATGTTAACCATTGCTTCCAAAAAAGGCTTATCTCCCCGTTTCCAGCTGTTTAGTGACATTTGGGATGATGTGTGATGACAAATTCAAGAATTTAACCATTTCTTCCAAAAAAGGCTTATCTCCCTGTTTCCAGCGCTTTTCTGACACTTGGGCTGACATGTGATGAAAAAGTCAGAAATCTTAATCAATGGTTCCAAAAAAGGCTTATCTCCCCGTTTCCAGCTGTTTAGTGACATTTGGGATGATGTGTGATGAAAAATTCGAGAATTTAACCTTTTCTTCCAAAAAAAGGCAGATCTCCCTGTTTCCAGCGCTTTTCTGACACTGGAGCTGATATGTGATGAAAAAGTCAAAATGTTGACCATTGCTTTCAAAAAAGGCTTATCTCCCCGTTTCCAGCTGTTTAGTGACATTTGGGATGATGTGTGATGAAAAATTCGAGAATTTAACCATTTCTTCCAAAAAAGGCTTATCTCCCTGTGTCCAGCGCTTTTCTGACACTTGGGCTGACATGTGATGAAAAAGTCAGAAATCTTAATCAATGCTTCCAAAAAAGGCTTATTTCCCCGTTTCCAGCTGTTTAGTGACATTTGGGATGATGTGTGATGAAAAATTCAAGAATTTAACCTTTTCTTCCAAAAAAAGGCAGATCTCCCTGTTTCCAGCGCTTTTCTGACACTTGGGCTGACATGTGATGAAAAAGTCAGAAATCTTAATCAATGCTTCCAAAAAAGGCTTATCTCCCCGTTTCCAGCTGTTTAGTGACATTTGGGATGATGTGTGATGAAAAATTCAAGAATTTAACCTTTTCTTCTAAAAAAAGGCAGATCTCCCTGTTTCCAGCGCTTTTCTGACACTTGGGCTGACATGTGATGAAAAAGTCAGAAATCTTAATCAATGCTTCCAAAAAAGGCTTATTTCCCCGTTTCCAGCTGTTTAGTGACATTTGGGATGATGTGTGATGAAAAATTCAAGAATTTAACCTTTTCTTCCAAAAAAAGGCAGATCTCCCTGTTTCCAGCGCTTTTCTGACACTTGGGCTGACATGTGATGAAAAAGTCAGAAATCTTAATCAATGCTTCCAAAAAAGGCTTATCTCCCCGTTTCCAGCTGTTTAGTGACATTTGGGATGATGTGTGATGAAAAATTCGAGAATTTAACCATTTCTTCCAAAAAAGGCTTATCTCCCTGTTTCCAGCGCTTTTCTGACACTTGGGCTGACATGTGATGAAAAAGTCAGAAATCTTAATCAATGCTTCCAAAAAAGGCTTATCTCCCCGTTTCCAGCTGTTTAGTGACATTTGGGATGATGTGTGATGAAAAATTCAAGAATTTAACCTTTTCTTCCAAAAAAAGGCAGATCTCCCTGTTTCCAGCGCTTTTCTGACACTTGGGCAGACATGTGATGAAAAAGTCAGAAATCTTAATCAATGCTTCCAAAAAAGGCTTATCTCCCCGTTTCCAGCTGTTTAGTGACATTTGGGATGATGTGTGATGAAAAATTCGAGAATTTAACCATTTCTTCCAAAAAAGGCTTACATCCCTGTTTCCAGCGCTTCTCTGACACTGGAGCTGATATATGATGAAAAAGTCAAAATGTTAACCATTGCATCCAAAAAAGGCTTATCTCCCCGTTTCCAGCTGTTTAGTGACATTTGGGATGATGTGTGATGAAAAATTCGAGAATTTAACCATTTCTTCCAAAAAAGGCTTATCTCCCTGTGTCCAGCGCTTTTCTGACACTTGGGCTGACATGTGATGAAAAAGTCAGAAATCTTAATCAATGCTTCCAAAAAAGGCTTATTTCCCCGTTTCCAGCTGTTTAGTGACATTTGGGATGATGTGTGATGAAAAATTCAAGAATTTAACCTTTTCTTCCAAAAAAAGGCAGATCTCCCTGTTTCCAGCGCTTTTCTGACACTGGAGCTGATATGTGATGAAAAAGTCAAAATGTTGACCATTGCTTTCAAAAAAGGCTTATCTCCCCGTTTCCAGCTGTTTAGTGACATTTGGGATGATGTGTGATGAAAAATTCAAGAATTTAACCTTTTCTTCCAAAAAAAGGCAGATCTCCCTGTTTCCAGCGCTTTTCTGACACTTGGGCTGACATGTAATGAAAAAGTCAGAAATCTTAATCAATGCTTCCAAAAAAGGCTTATCTCCCTGTTTCCAGCTGTTTAGTGACATTTGGGATGATGTGTGATGAAAAATTCAAGAATTTAACCTTTTCTTCCAAAAAAAGGCAGATCTCCCTGTTTCCAGCGCTTTTCTGACACTTGGGCTGACATGTGATGAAAAAGTCAGAAATCTTAATCAATGCTTCCAAAAAAGGCTTATCTCCCCGTTTCCAGCTGTTTAGTGACATTTGGGATGATGTGTGATGAAAAATTCAAGAATTTAACCATTTCTTCCAAAAAAGGCTTATCTCCCTGTTTCCAGCGCTTTTCTGACACTTGGGCTGACATGTGATGAAAAAGTCAGAAATCTTAATCAATGGTTCCAAAAAAGGCTTATCTCCCCGTTTCCAGCTTTTTAGTGACATTTGGGATGATGTGTGATGAAAAATTCGAGAATTTAACCATTTCTTCCAAAAAAGGCTTATCTCCCTGTTTCCAGCGCTTTTCTGACACTTGGGCTGACATGTGATGAAAAAGTCAGAAATCTTAATCAATGCTTCCAAAAAAGGCTTATCTCCCCGTTTCCAGCTGTTTAGTGACATTTGGGATGATGTGTGATGAAAAATTCAAGAATTTAACCTTTTCTTCCAAAAAAAGGCAGATCTCCCTGTTTCCAGCGCTTTTCTGACACTGGAGCTGATATGTGATGAAAAAGTCAAAATGTTAACCATTGCTTCCAAAAAAGGCTTATCTCCCCGTTTCCAGCTGTTTAGTGACATTTGGGATGATGTGTGATGAAAAATTCAAGAATTTAACCTTTTCTTCCAAAAAAAGGCTTATCTCCCTGTTTCCAGCGCTTTTCTGACACTTGGGCTGACATGTGATGAAAAAGTCAGAAATCTTAATCAATGCTTCCAAAAAAGGCTTATCTCCCTGTTTCCAGCTGTTTAGTGACATTTGGGATGATGTGTGATGAAAAATTCAAGAATTTAACCTTTTCTTCCAAAAAAAGGCAGATCTCCCTGTTTCCAGCGCTTTTCTGACACTTGGGCTGACATGTGATGAAAAAGTCAGAAATCTTAATCAATGCTTCCAAAAAAGGCTTATCTCCCCGTTTCCAGCTGTTTAGTGACATTTGGGATGATCTGTGATGAAAAATTCAAGAATTTAACCTTTTCTTCCAAAAAAAGGCAGATCTCCCTGTTTCCAGCGCTTTTCTGACACTTGGGCTGACATGTGATGAAAAAGTCAGAAATCTTAATCAATGCTTCCAAAAAAGGCTTATCTCCCCGTTTCCAGCTGTTTAGTGACATTTGGGATGATGTGTGATGAAAAATTCGAGAATTTAACCATTTCTTCCAAAAAAGGCTTATCTCACTGTTTCCAGCGCTTTTCTGACACTTGGGCTGACATGTGATGAAAAAGTTAGAAATCTTAATCAATGCTTCCAAAAAAGGCTTATCTCCCCGTTTCCAGCTGTTTAGTGACATTTGGGATGATGTGTGATGAAAAATTCAAGAATTTAACCTTTTCTTCCAAAAAAAGGCAGATCTCCCTGTTTCCAGCGCTTTTCTGACACTGGAGCTGATATGTGATGAAAAAGTCAAAATGTTAACCATTGCTTCCAAAAAAGGCTTATCTCCCCGTTTCCAGCTGTTTAGTGACATTTGGGATGATGTGTGATGAAAAATTCAAGAATTTAACCTTTTCTTCCAAAAAAAGGCTTATCTCCCTGTTTCCAGCGCTTTTCTGACACTTGGGCTGACATGTGATGAAAAAGTCAGAAATCTTAATCAATGCTTCCAAAAAAGGCTTATCTCCCCGTTTCCAGCTGTTTAGTGACATTTGGGATGATGTGTGATGAAAAATTCAACCTTTTCTTCCAAAAAAAGGCAGATCTCCCTGTTTCCAGCGCTTTTCTGACACTTGGGCTGACATGTGATGAAAAAGTCAGAAATCTTAATCAATGCTTCCAAAAAAGGCTTATCTCCCCGTTTCCAGCTGTTTAGTGACATTTGGGATGATCTGTGATGAAAAATTCAAGAATTTAACCTTTTCTTCCAAAAAAAGGCAGATCTCCCTGTTTCCAGCGCTTTTCTGACACTTGGGCTGACATGTGATGAAAAAGTCAGAAATCTTAATCAATGCTTCCAAAAAAGGCTTATCTCCCCGTTTCCAGCTGTTTAGTGACATTTGGGATGATGTGTGATGAAAAATTCGAGAATTTAACCATTTCTTCCAAAAAAGGCTTATCTCCCCGTTTCCAGCTGTTTAGTGACATTTGGGATGATGTGTGATGACAAATTCAAGAATTTAACCATTTCTTCCAAAAAAGGCAGATCTCCCTGTTTCCAGCGCTTTTCTGACACTTGGGCTGACATGTGATGAAAAAGTCAGAAATCTTAATCAATGCTTCCAAAAAAGGCTTATCTCCCCGTTTCCAGCTGTTTAGTGACATTTGGGATGATGTGTGATGAAAAATTCAAGAATTTAACCTTTTCTTCCAAAAAAAGGCAGATCTCCCTGTTTCCAGCGCTTTTCTGACATTGGAGCTGATATGTGATGAAAAAGTCAAAATGTTAACCATTGCTTCCAAAAAAGGCTTATCTCCCCGTTTCCAGCTGTTTAGTGACATTTGGGATGATGTGTGATGACAAATTCAAGAATTTAACCATTTCTTCCAAAAAAGGCAGATCTCCCTGTTTCCAGCGCTTTTCTGACACTTGGGCTGACATGTGATGAAAAAGTCAGAAATCTTAATCAATGGTTCCAAAAAAGGCTTATCTCCCCGTTTCCAGCTGTTTAGTGACATTTGGGATGATGTGTGATGAAAAATTCGAGAATTTAACCATTTCTTCCAAAAAAGGCTTATCTCCCTGTTTCCAGCGCTTCTCTGACACTGGAGCTGATATATGATGAAAAAGTCAAAATGTTAACCATTGCTTCCAAAAAAGGCTTATCTCCCCGTTTCCAGCTGTTTAGTGACATTTGGGATGATGTGTGATGAAAAATTCGAGAATTTAACCATTTCTTCCAAAAAAGGCTTATCTCCCTGTGTCCAGCGCTTTTCTGACACTTGGGCTGACATGTGATGAAAAAGTCAGAAATCTTAATCAATGCTTCCAAAAAAGGCTTATTTCCCCGTTTCCAGCTGTTTAGTGACATTTGGGATGATGTGTGATGAAAAATTCAAGAATTTAACCTTTTCTTCCAAAAAAAGGCAGATCTCCCTGTTTCCAGCGCTTTTCTGACACTGGAGCTGATATGTGATGAAAAAGTCAAAATGTTGACCATTGCTTTCAAAAAAGGCTTATCTCCCCGTTTCCAGCTGTTTAGTGACATTTGGGATGATGTGTGATGAAAAATTCGAGAATTTAACCATTTCTTCCAAAAAAGGCTTATCTCCCTGTGTCCAGCGCTTTTCTGACACTTGGGCTGACATGTGATGAAAAAGTCAGAAATCTTAATCAATGCTTCCAAAAAAGGCTTATTTCCCCGTTTCCAGCTGTTTAGTGACATTTGGGATGATGTGTGATGAAAAATTCAAGAATTTAACCTTTTCTTCCAAAAAAAGGCAGATCTCCCTGTTTCCAGCGCTTTTCTGACACTTGGGCTGACATGTGATGAAAAAGTCAGAAATCTTAATCAATGCTTCCAAAAAAGGCTTATCTCCCCGTTTCCAGCTGTTTAGTGACATTTGGGATGATGTGTGATGAAAAATTCAAGAATTTAACCTTTTCTTCTAAAAAAAGGCAGATCTCCCTGTTTCCAGCGCTTTTCTGACACTTGGGCTGACATGTGATGAAAAAGTCAGAAATCTTAATCAATGCTTCCAAAAAAGGCTTATTTCCCCGTTTCCAGCTGTTTAGTGACATTTGGGATGATGTGTGATGAAAAATTCAAGAATTTAACCTTTTCTTCCAAAAAAAGGCAGATCTCCCTGTTTCCAGCGCTTTTCTGACACTTGGGCTGACATGTGATGAAAAAGTCAGAAATCTTAATCAATGCTTCCAAAAAAGGCTTATCTCCCCGTTTCCAGCTGTTTAGTGACATTTGGGATGATGTGTGATGAAAAATTCGAGAATTTAACCATTTCTTCCAAAAAAGGCTTATCTCCCTGTTTCCAGCGCTTTTCTGACACTTGGGCTGACATGTGATGAAAAAGTCAGAAATCTTAATCAATGCTTCCAAAAAAGGCTTATCTCCCCGTTTCCAGCTGTTTAGTGACATTTGGGATGATGTGTGATGAAAAATTCAAGAATTTAACCTTTTCTTCCAAAAAAAGGCAGATCTCCCTGTTTCCAGCGCTTTTCTGACACTTGGGCAGACATGTGATGAAAAAGTCAGAAATCTTAATCAATGCTTCCAAAAAAGGCTTATCTCCCCGTTTCCAGCTGTTTAGTGACATTTGGGATGATGTGTGATGAAAAATTCGAGAATTTAACCATTTCTTCCAAAAAAGGCTTACATCCCTGTTTCCAGCGCTTCTCTGACACTGGAGCTGATATATGATGAAAAAGTCAAAATGTTAACCATTGCATCCAAAAAAGGCTTATCTCCCCGTTTCCAGCTGTTTAGTGACATTTGGGATGATGTGTGATGAAAAATTCGAGAATTTAACCATTTCTTCCAAAAAAGGCTTATCTCCCTGTGTCCAGCGCTTTTCTGACACTTGGGCTGACATGTGATGAAAAAGTCAGAAATCTTAATCAATGCTTCCAAAAAAGGCTTATTTCCCCGTTTCCAGCTGTTTAGTGACATTTGGGATGATGTGTGATGAAAAATTCAAGAATTTAACCTTTTCTTCCAAAAAAAGGCAGATCTCCCTGTTTCCAGCGCTTTTCTGACACTGGAGCTGATATGTGATGAAAAAGTCAAAATGTTGACCATTGCTTTCAAAAAAGGCTTATCTCCCCGTTTCCAGCTGTTTAGTGACATTTGGGATGATGTGTGATGAAAAATTCAAGAATTTAACCTTTTCTTCCAAAAAAAGGCAGATCTCCCTGTTTCCAGCGCTTTTCTGACACTTGGGCTGACATGTAATGAAAAAGTCAGAAATCTTAATCAATGCTTCCAAAAAAGGCTTATCTCCCTGTTTCCAGCTGTTTAGTGACATTTGGGATGATGTGTGATGAAAAATTCAAGAATTTAACCTTTTCTTCCAAAAAAAGGCAGATCTCCCTGTTTCCAGCGCTTTTCTGACACCTGGGCTGACATGTGATGAAAAAGTCAGAAATCTTAATCAATGCTTCCAAAAAAGGCTTATCTCCCCGTTTCCAGCTGTTTAGTGACATTTGGGATGATGTGTGATGAAAAATTCAAGAATTTAACCATTTCTTCCAAAAAAGGCTTATCTCCCTGTTTCCAGCGCTTTTCTGACACTTGGGCTGACATGTGATGAAAAAGTCAGAAATCTTAATCAATGGTTCCAAAAAAGGCTTATCTCCCCGTTTCCAGCTTTTTAGTGACATTTGGGATGATGTGTGATGAAAAATTCGAGAATTTAACCATTTCTTCCAAAAAAGGCTTATCTCCCTGTTTCCAGCGCTTTTCTGACACTTGGGCTGACATGTGATGAAAAAGTCAGAAATCTTAATCAATGCTTCCAAAAAAGGCTTATCTCCCCGTTTCCAGCTGTTTAGTGACATTTGGGATGATGTGTGATGAAAAATTCAAGAATTTAACCTTTTCTTCCAAAAAAAGGCAGATCTCCCTGTTTCCAGCGCTTTTCTGACACTGGAGCTGATATGTGATGAAAAAGTCAAAATGTTAACCATTGCTTCCAAAAAAGGCTTATCTCCCCGTTTCCAGCTGTTTAGTGACATTTGGGATGATGTGTGATGAAAAATTCAAGAATTTAACCTTTTCTTCCAAAAAAAGGCTTATCTCCCTGTTTCCAGCGCTTTTCTGACACTTGGGCTGACATGTGATGAAAAAGTCAGAAATCTTAATCAATGCTTCCAAAAAAGGCTTATCTCCCTGTTTCCAGCTGTTTAGTGACATTTGGGATGATGTGTGATGAAAAATTCAAGAATTTAACCTTTTCTTCCAAAAAAAGGCAGATCTCCCTGTTTCCAGCGCTTTTCTGACACTTGGGCTGACATGTGATGAAAAAGTCAGAAATCTTAATCAATGCTTCCAAAAAAGGCTTATCTCCCCGTTTCCAGCTGTTTAGTGACATTTGGGATGATCTGTGATGAAAAATTCAAGAATTTAACCTTTTCTTCCAAAAAAAGGCAGATCTCCCTGTTTCCAGCGCTTTTCTGACACTTGGGCTGACATGTGATGAAAAAGTCAGAAATCTTAATCAATGCTTCCAAAAAAGGCTTATCTCCCCGTTTCCAGCTGTTTAGTGACATTTGGGATGATGTGTGATGAAAAATTCGAGAATTTAACCATTTCTTCCAAAAAAGGCTTATCTCCCCGTTTCCAGCTGTTTAGTGACATTTGGGATGATGTGTGATGACAAATTCAAGAATTTAACCATTTCTTCCAAAAAAGGCAGATCTCCCTGTTTCCAGCGCTTTTCTGACACTTGGGCTGACATGTGATGAAAAAGTCAGAAATCTTAATCAATGCTTCCAAAAAAGGCTTATCTCCCCGTTTCCAGCTGTTTAGTGACATTTGGGATGATGTGTGATGAAAAATTCAAGAATTTAACCTTTTCTTCCAAAAAAAGGCAGATCTCCCTGTTTCCAGCGCTTTTCTGACACTGGAGCTGATATGTGATGAAAAAGTCAAAATGTTAACCATTGCTTCCAAAAAAGGCTTATCTCCCCGTTTCCAGCTGTTTAGTGACATTTGGGATGATGTGTGATGACAAATTCAAGAATTTAACCATTTCTTCCAAAAAAGGCTTATCTCCCTATTTCCAGCGCTTTTCTGACACTTGGGCTGACATGTGATGAAAAAGTCAGAAATCTTAATCAATGGTTCCAAAAAAGGCGTATCTCCCCGTTTCCAGCTGTTTAGTGACATTTGGGATGATGTGTGATGAAAAATTCGAGAATTTAACCATTTCTTCCAAAAAAGGCTTATCTCCCTGTTTCCAGCGCTTCTCTGACACTGGAGCTGATATATGATGAAAAAGTCAAAATGTTAACCATTGCTTCCAAAAAAGGCTTATCTCCCCGTTTCCAGCTGTTTAGTGACATTTGGGATGATGTGTGATGAAAAATTCGAGAATTTAACCATTTCTTCCAAAAAAGGCTTATCTCCCTGTGTCCAGCGCTTTTCTGACACTGGAGCTGATATGTGATGAAAAAGTCAAAATGTTAACCATTGCTTCCAAAAAAGGCTTATCTCCCCGTTTCCAGCTGTTTAGTGACATTTGGGATGATGTGTGATGAAAAATTCAAGAATTTAACCTTTTCTTCCAAAAAAAAGGCTTATCTCCCTGTTTCCAGCGCTTTTCTGACACTTGGGCTGACATGTGATGAAAAAGTCAGAAATCTTAATCAATGCTTCCAAAAAAGGCTTATCTCCCCGTTTCCAGCTGTTTAGTGACATTTGGGATGATGTGTGATGAAAAATTCAAGAATTTAACCTTTTCTTCCAAAAAAAGGCAGATCTCCCTGTTTCCAGCGCTTTTCTGACACTTGGGCTGACATGTGATGAAAAAGTCAGAAATCTTAATCAATGCTTCCAAAAAAGGCTTATCTCCCCGTTTCCAGCTGTTTAGTGACATTTGGGATGATGTGTGATGAAAAATTCAAGAATTTAACCTTTTCTTCCAAAAAAAGGCAGATCTCCCTGTTTCCAGCGCTTTTCTGACACTTGGGCTGACATGTGATGAAAAAGTCAGAAATCTTAATCAATGCTTCCAAAAAAGGCTTATCTCCCCGTTTCCAGCTGTTTAGTGACATTTGGGATGATGTGTGATGAAAAATTCAAGAATTTAACCTTTTCTTCCAAAAAAAGGCAGATCTCCCTGTTTCCAGCGCTTTTCTGACACTTGGGCTGACATGTGATGAAAAAGTCAGAAATCTTAATCAATGCTTCCAAAAAAGGCTTATCTCCCCGTTTCCAGCTGTTTAGTGACATTTGGGATGATGTGTGATGAAAAATTCGAGAATTTAACCATTTCTTCCAAAAAAGGCTTATCTCCCTGTTTCCAGCGCTTTTCTGACACTTGGGCTGACATGTGATGAAAAAGTCAGAAATCTTAATCAATGCTTCCAAAAAAGGCTAATCTCCCCGTTTCCAGCTGTTTAGTGACATTTGGGATGATGTGTGATGAAAAATTCAAGAATTTAACCTTTTCTTCCAAAAAAAGGCAGATCTCCCGGTTTCCAGCGCTTTTCTGACACTGGAGCTGATATGTGATGAAAAAGTCAAAATGTTAACCATTGCTTCCAAAAAAGGCTTATCTCCCCGTTTCCAGCTGTTTAGTGACATTTGGGATGATGTGTGATGACAAATTCAAGAATTTAACCATTTCTTCCAAAAAAGGCAGATCTCCCTGTTTCCAGCGCTTTTCTGACACTTGGGCTGACATGTGATGAAAAAGTCAGAAATCTTAATCAATGGTTCCAAAAAAGGCTTATCTCCCCGTTTCCAGCTGTTTAGTGACATTTGGGATGATGTGTGATGAAAAATTCGAGAATTTAACCATTTCTTCCAAAAAAGGCTTATCTCCCTGTTTCCAGCGCTTCTCTGACACTGGAGCTGATATATGATGAAAAAGTCAAAATGTTAACCATTGCTTCCAAAAAAGGCTTATCTCCCCGTTTCCAGCTGTTTAGTGACATTTGGGATGATGTGTGATGAAAAATTCGAGAATTTAACCATTTCTTCCAAAAAAGGCTTATCTCCCTGTGTCCAGCGCTTTTCTGACACTGGAGCTGATATGTGATGAAAAAGTCAAAATGTTAACCATTGCTTCCAAAAAAGGCTTATCTCCCCGTTTCCAGCTGTTTAGTGACATTTGGGATGATGTGTGATGACAAATTCAAGAATTTAACCATTTCTTCCAAAAAAGGCAGATCTCCCTGTTTCCAGCGCTTTTCTGACACTTGGGCTGACATGTGATGAAAAAGTCAGAAATCTTAATCAATGCTTCCAAAAAAGGCTTATCTCCCCGTTTCCAGCTGTTTAGTGACATTTGGGATGATGTGTGATGAAAAATTCAAGAATTTAACCTTTTCTTCCAAAAAAAGGCAGATCTCCCTGTTTCCAGCGCTTTTCTGACACTGGAGCTGATATGTGATGAAAAAGTCAAAATGTTAACCATTGCTTCCAAAAAAGGCTTATCTCCCCGTTTCCAGCTGTTTAGTGACATTTGGGATGATGTGTGATGACAAATTCAAGAATTTAACCATTTCTTCCAAAAAAGGCTTATCTCCCTGTTTCCAGCGCTTTTCTGACACTTGGGCTGACATGTGATGAAAAAGTCAGAAATCTTAATCAATGGTTCCAAAAAAGGCTTATCTCCCCGTTTCCAGCTGTTTAGTGACATTTGGGATGATGTGTGATGAAAAATTCGAGAATTTAACCATTTCTTCCAAAAAAGGCTTATCTCCCTGTTTCCAGCGCTTCTCTGACACTGGAGCTGATATATGATGAAAAAGTCAAAATGTTAACCATTGCTTCCAAAAAAGGCTTATCTCCCCGTTTCCAGCTGTTTAGTGACATTTGGGATGATGTGTGATGAAAAATTCGAGAATTTAACCATTTCTTCCAAAAAAGGCTTATCTCCCTGTGTCCAGCGCTTTTCTGACACTTGGGCTGACATGTGATGAAAAAGTCAGAAATCTTAATCAATGCTTCCAAAAAAGGCTTATTTCCCCGTTTCCAGCTGTTTAGTGACATTTGGGATGATGTGTGATGAAAAATTCAAGAATTTAACCTTTTCTTCCAAAAAAAGGCAGATCTCCCTGTTTCCAGCGCTTTTCTGACACTTGGGCTGACATGTGATGAAAAAGTCAGAAATCTTAATCAATGCTTCCAAAAAAGGCTTATCTCCCCGTTTCCAGCTGTTTAGTGACATTTGGGATGATGTGTGATGAAAAATTCAAGAATTTAACCTTTTCTTCTAAAAAAAGGCAGATCTCCCTGTTTCCAGCGCTTTTCTGACACTTGGGCTGACATGTGATGAAAAAGTCAGAAATCTTAATCAATGCTTCCAAAAAAGGCTTATTTCCCCGTTTCCAGCTGTTTAGTGACATTTGGGATGATGTGTGATGAAAAATTCAAGAATTTAACCTTTTCTTCCAAAAAAAGGCAGATCTCCCTGTTTCCAGCGCTTTTCTGACACTTGGGCTGACATGTGATGAAAAAGTCAGAAATCTTAATCAATGCTTCCAAAAAAGGCTTATCTCCCCGTTTCCAGCTGTTTAGTGACATTTGGGATGATGTGTGATGAAAAATTCGAGAATTTAACCATTTCTTCCAAAAAAGGCTTATCTCCCTGTTTCCAGCGCTTTTCTGACACTTTGGCTGACATGTGATGAAAAAGTCAGAAATCTTAATCAATGCTTCCAAAAAAGGCTTATCTCCCCGTTTCCAGCTGTTTAGTGACATTTGGGATGATGTGTGATGAAAAATTCAAGAATTTAACCTTTTCTTCCAAAAAAAGGCAGATCTCCCTGTTTCCAGCGCTTTTCTGACACTTGGGCTGACATGTGATGAAAAAGTCAGAAATCTTAATCAATGCTTCCAAAAAAGGCTTATCTCCCCGTTTCCAGCTGTTAAGTGACATTTGGGATGATGTGTGATGAAAAATTCGAGAATTTAACCATTTCTTCCAAAAAAGGCTTACATCCCTGTTTCCAGCGCTTCTCTGACACTGGAGCTGATATATGATGAAAAAGTCAAAATGTTAACCATTGCTTCCAAAAAAGGCTTATCTCCCCGTTTCCAGCTGTTTAGTGACATTTGGGATGATGTGTGATGAAAAATTCGAGAATTTAACCATTTCTTCCAAAAAAGGCTTATCTCCCTGTGTCCAGCGCTTTTCTGACACTTGGGCTGACATGTGATGAAAAAGTCAGAAATCTTAATCAATGCTTCCAAAAAAGGCTTATTTCCCCGTTTCCAGCTGTTTAGTGACATTTGGGATGATGTGTGATGAAAAATTCAAGAATTTAACCTTTTCTCCCAAAAAAAGGCAGATCTCCCTGTTTCCAGCGCTTTTCTGACACTTGGGCTGACATGTGATGAAAAAGTCAGAAATCTTAATCAATGCTTCCAAAAAAGGCTTATCTCCCCGTTTCCAGCTGTTTAGTGACATTTGGGATGATGTGTGATGAAAAATTCAAGAATTTAACCTTTTCTTCTAAAAAAAGGCAGATCTCCCTGTTTCCAGCGCTTTTCTGACACTTGGGCTGACATGTGATGAAAAAGTCAGAAATCTTAATCAATGCTTCCAAAAAAGGCTTATTTCCCCGTTTCCAGCTGTTTAGTGACATTTGGGATGATGTGTGATGAAAAATTCAAGAATTTAACCTTTTCTTCCAAAAAAAGGCAGATCTCCCTGTTTCCAGCGCTTTTCTGACACTTGGGCTGACATGTGATGAAAAAGTCAGAAATCTTAATCAATGCTTCCAAAAAAGGCTTATCTCCCCGTTTCCAGCTGTTTAGTGACATTTGGGATGATGTGTGATGAAAAATTCGAGAATTTAACCATTTCTTCCAAAAAAGGCTTATCTCCCTGTTTCCAGCGCTTTTCTGACACTTGGGCTGACATGTGATGAAAAAGTCAGAAATCTTAATCAATGCTTCCAAAAAAGGCTTATCTCCCCGTTTCCAGCTGTTTAGTGACATTTGGGATGATGTGTGATGAAAAATTCAAGAATTTAACCTTTTCTTCCAAAAAAAGGCAGATCTCCCTGTTTCCAGCGCTTTTCTGACACTTGGGCAGACATGTGATGAAAAAGTCAGAAATCTTAATCAATGCTTCCAAAAAAGGCTTATCTCCCCGTTTCCAGCTGTTTAGTGACATTTGGGATGATGTGTGATGAAAAATTCAAGAATTTAACCTTTTCTTCCAAAAAAAGGCAGATCTCCCTGTTTCCAGCGCTTTTCTGACACTTGGGCAGACATGTGATGAAAAAGTCAGAAATCTTAATCAATGCTTCCAAAAAAGGCTTATCTCCCCGTTTCCAGCTGTTTAGTGACATTTGGGATGATGTGTGATGAAAAATTCGAGAATTTAACCATTTCTTCCAAAAAAGGCTTACATCCCTGTTTCCAGCGCTTCTCTGACACTGGAGCTGATATATGATGAAAAAGTCAAAATGTTAACCATTGCTTCCAAAAAAGGCTTATCTCCCCGTTTCCAGCTGTTTAGTGACATTTGGGATGATGTGTGATGAAAAATTCGAGAATTTAACCATTTCTTCCAAAAAAGGCTTATCTCCCTGTGTCCAGCGCTTTTCTGACACTTGGGCTGACATGTGATGAAAAAGTCAGAAATCTTAATCAATGGTTCCAAAAAAGGCTTATCTCCCCGTTTCCAGCTGTTTAGTGACATTTGGGATGATGTGTGATGAAAAATTCGAGAATTTAACCATTTCTTCCAAAAAAGGCTTATCTCCCTGTTTCCAGCGCTTCTCTGACACTGGAGCTGATATATGATGAAAAAGTCAAAATGTTAACCATTGCTTCCAAAAAAGGCTTATCTCCCCGTTTCCAGCTGTTTAGTGACATTTGGGATGATGTGTGATGAAAAATTCGAGAATTTAACCATTTCTTCCAAAAAAGGCTTATCTCCCTGTGTCCAGCGCTTTTCTGACACTTGGGCTGACATGTGATGAAAAAGTCAGAAATCTTAATCAATGCTTCCAAAAAAGGCTTATTTCCCCGTTTCCAGCTGTTTAGTGACATTTGGGATGATGTGTGATGAAAAATTCAAGAATTTAACCTTTTCTTCCAAAAAAAGGCAGATCTCCCTGTTTCCAGCGCTTTTCTGACACTTGGGCTGACATGTGATGAAAAAGTCAGAAATCTTAATCAATGCTTCCAAAAAAGGCTTATCTCCCCGTTTCCAGCTGTTTAGTGACATTTGGGATGATGTGTGATGAAAAATTCAAGAATTTAACCTTTTCTTCTAAAAAAAGGCAGATCTCCCTGTTTCCAGCGCTTTTCTGACACTTGGGCTGACATGTGATGAAAAAGTCAGAAATCTTAATCAATGCTTCCAAAAAAGGCTTATTTCCCCGTTTCCAGCTGTTTAGTGACATTTGGGATGATGTGTGATGAAAAATTCAAGAATTTAACCTTTTCTTCCAAAAAAAGGCAGATCTCCCTGTTTCCAGCGCTTTTCTGACACTTGGGCTGACATGTGATGAAAAAGTCAGAAATCTTAATCAATGCTTCCAAAAAAGGCTTATCTCCCCGTTTCCAGCTGTTTAGTGACATTTGGGATGATGTGTGATGAAAAATTCGAGAATTTAACCATTTCTTCCAAAAAAGGCTTATCTCCCTGTTTCCAGCGCTTTTCTGACACTTGGGCTGACATGTGATGAAAAAGTCAGAAATCTTAATCAATGCTTCCAAAAAAGGCTTATCTCCCCGTTTCCAGCTGTTTAGTGACATTTGGGATGATGTGTGATGAAAAATTCAAGAATTTAACCTTTTCTTCCAAAAAAAGGCAGATCTCCCTGTTTCCAGCGCTTTTCTGACACTTGGGCTGACATGTGATGAAAAAGTCAGAAATCTTAATCAATGCTTCCAAAAAAGGCTTATCTCCCCGTTTCCAGCTGTTAAGTGACATTTGGGATGATGTGTGATGAAAAATTCGAGAATTTAACCATTTCTTCCAAAAAAGGCTTACATCCCTGTTTCCAGCGCTTCTCTGACACTGGAGCTGATATATGATGAAAAAGTCAAAATGTTAACCATTGCTTCCAAAAAAGGCTTATCTCCCCGTTTCCAGCTGTTTAGTGACATTTGGGATGATGTGTGATGAAAAATTCGAGAATTTAACCATTTCTTCCAAAAAAGGCTTATCTCCCTGTGTCCAGCGCTTTTCTGACACTTGGGCTGACATGTGATGAAAAAGTCAGAAATCTTAATCAATGCTTCCAAAAAAGGCTTATTTCCCCGTTTCCAGCTGTTTAGTGACATTTGGGATGATGTGTGATGAAAAATTCAAGAATTTAACCTTTTCTTCCAAAAAAAGGCAGATCTCCCTGTTTCCAGCGCTTTTCTGACACTTGGGCTGACATGTGATGAAAAAGTCAGAAATCTTAATCAATGCTTCCAAAAAAGGCTTATCTCCCCGTTTCCAGCTGTTTAGTGACATTTGGGATGATGTGTGATGAAAAATTCAAGAATTTAACCTTTTCTTCTAAAAAAAGGCAGATCTCCCTGTTTCCAGCGCTTTTCTGACACTTGGGCTGACATGTGATGAAAAAGTCAGAAATCTTAATCAATGCTTCCAAAAAAGGCTTATTTCCCCGTTTCCAGCTGTTTAGTGACATTTGGGATGATGTGTGATGAAAAATTCAAGAATTTAACCTTTTCTTCCAAAAAAAGGCAGATCTCCCTGTTTCCAGCGCTTTTCTGACACTTGGGCTGACATGTGATGAAAAAGTCAGAAATCTTAATCAATGCTTCCAAAAAAGGCTTATCTCCCCGTTTCCAGCTGTTTAGTGACATTTGGGATGATGTGTGATGAAAAATTCGAGAATTTAACCATTTCTTCCAAAAAAGGCTTATCTCCCTGTTTCCAGCGCTTTTCTGACACTTGGGCAGACATGTGATGAAAAAGTCAGAAATCTTAATCAATGCTTCCAAAAAAGGCTTATCTCCCCGTTTCCAGCTGTTTAGTGACATTTGGGATGATGTGTGATGAAAAATTCAAGAATTTAACCTTTTCTTCCAAAAAAAGGCAGATCTCCCTGTTTCCAGCGCTTTTCTGACACTTGGGCAGACATGTGATGAAAAAGTCAGAAATCTTAATCAATGCTTCCAAAAAAGGCTTATCTCCCCGTTTCCAGCTGTTTAGTGACATTTGGGATGATGTGTGATGAAAAATTCGAGAATTTAACCATTTCTTCCAAAAAAGGCTTACATCCCTGTTTCCAGCGCTTCTCTGACACTGGAGCTGATATATGATGAAAAAGTCAAAATGTTAACCATTGCTTCCAAAAAAGGCTTATCTCCCCGTTTCCAGCTGTTTAGTGACATTTGGGATGATGTGTGATGAAAAATTCGAGAATTTAACCATTTCTTCCAAAAAAGGCTTATCTCCCTGTGTCCAGCGCTTTTCTGACACTTGGGCTGACATGTGATGAAAAAGTCAGAAATCTTAATCAATGCTTCCAAAAAAGGCTTATTTCCCCGTTTCCAGCTGTTTAGTGACATTTGGGATGATGTGTGATGAAAAATTCAAGAATTTAACCTTTTCTTCCAAAAAAAGGCAGATCTCCCTGTTTCCAGCGCTTTTCTGACACTGGAGCTGATATGTGATGAAAAAGTCAAAATGTTGACCATTGCTTTCAAAAAAGGCTTATCTCCCCGTTTCCAGCTGTTTAGTCACATTTGGGATGATGTGTGATGAAAAATTCAAGAATTTAACCTTTTCTTCCAAAAAAAGGCAGATCTCCCTGTTTCCAGCGCTTTTCTGACACTGGAGCTGATATGTGATGAAAAAGTCAAAATGTTAACCATTGCTTCCAAAAAAGGCTTATCTCCCCGTTTCCAGCTGTTTAGTGACATTTGGGATGATGTGTGATGACAAATTCAAGAATTTAACCATTTCTTCCAAAAAAGGCTTATCTCCCTGTTTCCAGCGCTTTTCTGACACTTGGGCTGACATGTGATGAAAAAGTCAGAAATCTTAATCAATGGTTCCAAAAAAGGCTTATCTCCCCGTTTCCAGCTGTTTAGTGACATTTGGGATGATGTGTGATGAAAAATTCGAGAATTTAACCATTTCTTCCAAAAAAGGCTTATCTCCCTGTTTCCAGCGCTTCTCTGACACTGGAGCTGATATATGATGAAAAAGTCAAAATGTTAACCATTGCTTCCAAAAAAGGCTTATCTCCCCGTTTCCAGCTGTTTAGTGACATTTGGGATGATGTGTGATGAAAAATTCGAGAATTTAACCATTTCTTCCAAAAAAGGCTTATCTCCCTGTGTCCAGCGCTTTTCTGACACTTGGGCTGACATGTGATGAAAAAGTCAGAAATCTTAATCAATGCTTCCAAAAAAGGCTTATTTCCCCGTTTCCAGCTGTTTAGTGACATTTGGGATGATGTGTGATGAAAAATTCAAGAATTTAACCTTTTCTTCCAAAAAAAGGCAGATCTCCCTGTTGCCAGCGCTTTTCTGACACTTGGGCTGACATGTGATGAAAAAGTCAGAAAACTTAATCAATGCTTCCAAAAAAGGCTTATCTCCCCGTTTCCAGCTGTTTAGTGACATTTGGGATGATGTGTGATGAAAAATTCAAGAATTTAACCTTTTCTTCTAAAAAAAGGCAGATCTCCCTGTTTCCAGCGCTTTTCTGACACTTGGGCTGACATGTGATGAAAAAGTCAGAAATCTTAATCAATGCTTCCAAAAAAGGCTTATTTCCCCGTTTCCAGCTGTTTAGTGACATTTGGGATGATGTGTGATGAAAAATTCAAGAATTTAACCTTTTCTTCCAAAAAAAGGCAGATCTCCCTGTTTCCAGCGCTTTTCTGACACTTGGGCTGACATGTGATGAAAAAGTCAGAAATCTTAATCAATGCTTCCAAAAAAGGCTTATCTCCCCGTTTCCAGCTGTTTAGTGACATTTGGGATGATGTGTGATGAAAAATTCGAGAATTTAACCATTTCTTCCAAAAAAGGCTTATCTCCCTGTTTCCAGCGCTTTTCTGACACTTGGGCTGACATGTGATGAAAAAGTCAGAAATCTTAATCAATGCTTCCAAAAAAGGCTTATCTCCCCGTTTCCAGCTGTTTAGTGACATTTGGGATGATGTGTGATGAAAAATTCAAGAATTTAACCTTTTCTTCCAAAAAAAGGCAGATCTCCCTGTTTCCAGCGCTTTTCTGACACTTGGGCTGACATGTGATGAAAAAGTCAGAAATCTTAATCAATGCTTCCAAAAAAGGCTTATCTCCCCGTTTCCAGCTGTTTAGTGACATTTGGGATGATGTGTGATGAAAAATTCGAGAATTTAACCATTTCTTCCAAAAAAGGCTTACATCCCTGTTTCCAGCGCTTCTCTGACACTGGAGCTGATATATGATGAAAAAGTCAAAATGTTAACCATTGCTTCCAAAAAAGGCTTATCTCCCCGTTTCTAGCTGTTTAGTGACATTTGGGATGATGTGTGATGAAAAATTCGAGAATTTAACCATTTCTTCCAAAAAAGGCTTATCTCCCTGTGTCCAGCGCTTTTCTGACACTTGGGCTGACATGTGATGAAAAAGTCAGAAATCTTAATCAATGCTTCCAAAAAAGGCTTATTTCCCCGTTTCCAGCTGTTTAGTGACATTTGGGATGATGTGTGATGAAAAATTCAAGAATTTAACCTTTTCTTCCAAAAAAAGGCAGATCTCCCTGTTTCCAGCGCTTTTCTGACACTGGAGCTGATATGTGATGAAAAAGTCAAAATGTTGACCATTGCTTTCAAAAAAGGCTTATCTCCCCGTTTCCAGCTGTTTAGTGACATTTGGGATGATGTGTGATGAAAAATTCGAGAATTTAACCATTTCTTCCAAAAAAGGCTTATCTCCCTGTGTCCAGCGCTTTTCTGACACTTGGGCTGACATGTGATGAAAAAGTCAGAAATCTTAATCAATGCTTCCAAAAAAGGCTTATTTCCCCGTTTCCAGCTGTTTAGTGACATTTGGGATGATGTGTGATGAAAAATTCAAGAATTTAACCTTTTCTTCCAAAAAAAGGCAGATCTCCCTGTTTCCAGCGCTTTTCTGACACTTGGGCTGACATGTGATGAAAAAGTCAGAAATCTTAATCAATGCTTCCAAAAAAGGCTTATCTCCCCGTTTCCAGCTGTTTAGTGACATTTGGGATGATGTGTGATGAAAAATTCAAGAATTTAACCTTTTCTTCTAAAAAAAGGCAGATCTCCCTGTTTCCAGCGCTTTTCTGACACTTGGGCTGACATGTGATGAAAAAGTCAGAAATCTTAATCAATGCTTCCAAAAAAGGCTTATTTCCCCGTTTCCAGCTGTTTAGTGACATTTGGGATGATGTGTGATGAAAAATTCAAGAATTTAACCTTTTCTTCCAAAAAAAGGCAGATCTCCCTGTTTCCAGCGCTTTTCTGACACTTGGGCTGACATGTGATGAAAAAGTCAGAAATCTTAATCAATGCTTCCAAAAAAGGCTTATCTCCCCGTTTCCAGCTGTTTAGTGACATTTGGGATGATGTGTGATGAAAAATTCGAGAATTTAACCATTTCTTCCAAAAAAGGCTTATCTCCCTGTTTCCAGCGCTTTTCTGACACTTGGGCTGACATGTGATGAAAAAGTCAGAAATCTTAATCAATGCTTCCAAAAAAGGCTTATCTCCCCGTTTCCAGCTGTTTAGTGACATTTGGGATGATGTGTGATGAAAAATTCAAGAATTTAACCTTTTCTTCCAAAAAAAGGCAGATCTCCCTGTTTCCAGCGCTTTTCTGACACTTGGGCAGACATGTGATGAAAAAGTCAGAAATCTTAATCAATGCTTCCAAAAAAGGCTTATCTCCCCGTTTCCAGCTGTTTAGTGACATTTGGGATGATGTGTGATGAAAAATTCGAGAATTTAACCATTTCTTCCAAAAAAGGCTTACATCCCTGTTTCCAGCGCTTCTCTGACACTGGAGCTGATATATGATGAAAAAGTCAAAATGTTAACCATTGCATCCAAAAAAGGCTTATCTCCCCGTTTCCAGCTGTTTAGTGACATTTGGGATGATGTGTGATGAAAAATTCGAGAATTTAACCATTTCTTCCAAAAAAGGCTTATCTCCCTGTGTCCAGCGCTTTTCTGACACTTGGGCTGACATGTGATGAAAAAGTCAGAAATCTTAATCAATGCTTCCAAAAAAGGCTTATTTCCCCGTTTCCAGCTGTTTAGTGACATTTGGGATGATGTGTGATGAAAAATTCAAGAATTTAACCTTTTCTTCCAAAAAAAGGCAGATCTCCCTGTTTCCAGCGCTTTTCTGACACTGGAGCTGATATGTGATGAAAAAGTCAAAATGTTGACCATTGCTTTCAAAAAAGGCTTATCTCCCCGTTTCCAGCTGTTTAGTGACATTTGGGATGATGTGTGATGAAAAATTCAAGAATTTAACCATTTCTTCCAAAAAAAGGCTTATCTCCCTGTTTCCAGCGCTTTTCTGACACTTGGGCTGACATGTGATGAAAAAGTCAGAAATCTTAATCAATGGTTCCAAAAAAGGCTTATCTCCCCGTTTCCAGCTTTTTAGTGACATTTGGGATGATGTGTGATGAAAAATTCGAGAATTTAACCATTTCTTCCAAAAAAGGCTTATCTCCCTGTTTCCAGCGCTTTTCTGACACTTGGGCTGACATGTGATGAAAAAGTCAGAAATCTTAATCAATGCTTCCAAAAAAGGCTTATCTCCCCGTTTCCAGCTGTTTAGTGACATTTGGGATGATGTGTGATGAAAAATTCAAGAATTTAACCTTTTCTTCCAAAAAAAGGCAGATCTCCCTGTTTCCAGCGCTTTTCTGACACTGGAGCTGATATGTGATGAAAAAGTCAAAATGTTAACCATTGCTTCCAAAAAAGGCTTATCTCCCCGTTTCCAGCTGTTTAGTGACATTTGGGATGATGTGTGATGAAAAATTCAAGAATTTAACCTTTTCTTCCAAAAAAAGGCTTATCTCCCTGTTTCCAGCGCTTTTCTGACACTTGGGCTGACATGTGATGAAAAAGTCAGAAATCTTAATCAATGCTTCCAAAAAAGGCTTATCTCCCTGTTTCCAGCTGTTTAGTGACATTTGGGATGATGTGTGATGAAAAATTCAAGAATTTAACCTTTTCTTCCAAAAAAAGGCAGATCTCCCTGTTTCCAGCGCTTTTCTGACACTTGGGCTGACATGTGATGAAAAAGTCAGAAATCTTAATCAATGCTTCCAAAAAAGGCTTATCTCCCCGTTTCCAGCTGTTTAGTGACATTTGGGATGATCTGTGATGAAAAATTCAAGAATTTAACCTTTTCTTCCAAAAAAAGGCAGATCTCCCTGTTTCCAGCGCTTTTCTGACACTTGGGCTGACATGTGATGAAAAAGTCAGAAATCTTAATCAATGCTTCCAAAAAAGGCTTATCTCCCCGTTTCCAGCTGTTTAGTGACATTTGGGATGATGTGTGATGAAAAATTCGAGAATTTAACCATTTCTTCCAAAAAAGGCTTATCTCACTGTTTCCAGCGCTTTTCTGACACTTGGGCTGACATGTGATGAAAAAGTTAGAAATCTTAATCAATGCTTCCAAAAAAGGCTTATCTCCCCGTTTCCAGCTGTTTAGTGACATTTGGGATGATGTGTGATGAAAAATTCAAGAATTTAACCTTTTCTTCCAAAAAAAGGCAGATCTCCCTGTTTCCAGCGCTTTTCTGACACTGGAGCTGATATGTGATGAAAAAGTCAAAATGTTAACCATTGCTTCCAAAAAAGGCTTATCTCCCCGTTTCCAGCTGTTTAGTGACATTTGGGATGATGTGTGATGAAAAATTCAAGAATTTAACCTTTTCTTCCAAAAAAAGGCTTATCTCCCTGTTTCCAGCGCTTTTCTGACACTTGGGCTGACATGTGATGAAAAAGTCAGAAATCTTAATCAATGCTTCCAAAAAAGGCTTATCTCCCCGTTTCCAGCTGTTTAGTGACATTTGGGATGATGTGTGATGAAAAATTCAACCTTTTCTTCCAAAAAAAGGCAGATCTCCCTGTTTCCAGCGCTTTTCTGACACTTGGGCTGACATGTGATGAAAAAGTCAGAAATCTTAATCAATGCTTCCAAAAAAGGCTTATCTCCCCGTTTCCAGCTGTTTAGTGACATTTGGGATGATCTGTGATGAAAAATTCAAGAATTTAACCTTTTCTTCCAAAAAAAGGCAGATCTCCCTGTTTCCAGCGCTTTTCTGACACTTGGGCTGACATGTGATGAAAAAGTCAGAAATCTTAATCAATGCTTCCAAAAAAGGCTTATCTCCCCGTTTCCAGCTGTTTAGTGACATTTGGGATGATGTGTGATGAAAAATTCGAGAATTTAACCATTTCTTCCAAAAAAGGCTTATCTCACTGTTTCCAGCGCTTTTCTGACACTTGGGCTGACATGTGATGAAAAAGTCAGAAATCTTAATCAATGCTTCCAAAAAAGGCTTATCTCCCTGTTTCCAGCTGTTTAGTGACATTTGGGATGATGTGTGATGAAAAATTCAAGAATTTAACCTTTTCTTCCAAAAAAAGGCAGATCTCCCTGTTTCCAGCGCTTTTCTGACACTGGAGCTGATATGTGATGAAAAAGTCAAAATGTTAACCATTGCTTCCAAAAAAGGATTATCTCCCCGTTTCCAGCTGTTTAGTGACATTTGGGATGATGTGTGATGACAAATTCAAGAATTTAACCATTTCTTCCAAAAAAGGCAGATCTCCCTGTTTCCAGCGCTTTTCTGACACTTGGGCTGACATGTGATGAAAAAGTCAGAAATCTTAATCAATGCTTCCAAAAAAGGCTTATCTCCCCGTTTCCAGCTGTTTAGTGACATTTGGGATGATGTGTGATGAAAAATTCAAGAATTTAACCTTTTCTTCCAAAAAAAGGCAGATCTCCCTGTTTCCAGCGCTTTTCTGACACTGGAGCTGATATGTGATGAAAAAGTCAAAATGTTAACCATTGCTTCCAAAAAAGGCTTATCTCCCCGTTTCCAGCTGTTTAGTGACATTTGGGATGATGTGTGATGACAAATTCAAGAATTTAACAATTTCTTCCAAAAAAGGCTTATCTCCCTGTTTCCAGCGCTTTTCTGACACTTGGGCTGACATGTGATGAAAAAGTCAGAAATCTTAATCAATGGTTCCAAAAAAGGCTTATCTCCCCGTTTCCAGCTGTTTAGTGACATTTGGGATGATGTGTGATGAAAAATTCAAGAATTTAACCTTTTCTTCCAAAAAAAGGCAGATCTCCCTGTTTCCAGCGCTTTTCTGACACTTGGGCTGACATGTGATGAAAAAGTCAGAAATCTTAATCAATGCTTCCAAAAAAGGCTTATCTCCCCGTTTCCAGCTGTTTAGTGACATTTGGGATGATGTGTGATGAAAAATTCAAGAATTTAACCTTTTCTTCTAAAAAAAGGGCAGATCTCCCTGTTTCCAGCGCTTTCTGACACTTGGGCTGACATGTGATGAAAAAGTCAGAAATCTTAATCAATGCTTCCAAAAAAGGCTTATCTCCCCGTTTCCAGCTGTTTAGTGACATTTGGGATGATGTGTGATGAAAAATTCAAGAATTTAACCTTTTCTTCCAAAAAAAGGCAGATCTCCCTGTTTCCAGCGCTTTTCTGACACTTGGGCTGACATGTGATGAAAAAGTCAGAAATCTTAATCAATGCTTCCAAAAAAGGCTTATCTCCCCGTTTCCAGCTGTTTAGTGACATTTGGGATGATGTGTGATGAAAAATTCAAGAATTAACCTTTTCTTCCAAAAAAAGGCAGATCTCCCTGTTTCCAGCGCTTTTCTGACACTTGGGCTGACATGTGATGAAAAAGTCAGAAATCTTAATCAATGCTTCCAAAAAAGGCTTATCTCCCCGTTTCCAGCTGTTTAGTGACATTTGGGATGATGTGTGATGAAAAATTCAAGAATTTAACCTTTTCTTCCAAAAAAGGCAGATCTCCCTGTTTCCAGCGCTTTTCTGACACTTGGCTGACATGTGATGAAAAAGTCAGAAATCTTAATCAATGCTTCCAAAAAAGGCTTATCTCCCCGTTTCCAGCTGTTTAGTGACATTTGGGATGATGTGTGATGAAAAATTCGAGAATTTAACCATTTCTTCCAAAAAGGCTTATCTCCCTGTTTCAGCGCTTCTCTGACACTGGAGCTGATATATGATGAAAAAGTCAAAATGTTAACCATTGCTTCCAAAAAAGGCTTATCTCCCCGTTTCCAGCTGTTTAGTGACATTTGGGATGATGTGTGATGAAAAATTCGAGAATTTAACCATTTCTTCCAAAAAGGCTTATCTCCCTGTGTCCAGCGCTTTTCTGACACTTGGGCTGACATGTGATGAAAAAGTCAGAAATCTTAATCAATGCTTCCAAAAAAGGCTTATTTCCCCGTTTCCAGCTGTTTAGTGACATTTGGGATGATGTGTGATGAAAATTCAAGAATTTAAACTTTTCTTCCAAAAAAAGGCAGATCTCCCTGTTTCCAGCGCTTTTCTGACACTGGAGCTGATATGTGATGAAAAAGTCAGAAATCTTAATCAATGCTTCCAAAAAAGGCTTATCTCCCCGTTTCCAGCTGTTTAGTGACATTGGGATGATGTGTGATGAAAAATTCAAGAATTTAACCTTTTTTCCAAAAAAAGGCAGATCTCCCTGTTTCCAGCGCTTTCCTGACACCTTGGGCTGACATGTGATGAAAAAGTCAGAAATCTTAATCAATGCTTCCAAAAAAGGCTTATCTCCCCGTTTCCAGCTGTTTAGTGACATTTGGGATGATGTGTGATGAAAAATTCAAGAATTTAACCTTTTCTTCCAAAAAAAGGCAGATCTCCCTGTTTCCAGCGCTTTTCTGACACTTGGGCTGACATGTGATGAAAAAGTCAGAAGTCTTAATCAATGGTTCCAAAAAAGGCTTATCTCCCCGTTTCCAGCTGTTTAGTGACATTTGGGATGATGTGTGATGACAAATTCAAGAATTTAACCATTTCTTCCAAAAAAGGCTTATCTCCCTGTTTCCAGCGCTTTTCTGACACTTGGGCTGACATGTGATGAAAAAGTCAGAAATCTTAATCAATGCTTCCAAAAAAGGCTTATCTCCCCGTTTCCAGCTGTTTAGTGACATTTGGGATGATGTGTGATGAAAAATTCGAGAATTTAACCATTTCTTCCAAAAAAGGCTTATCTCCCTGTTTCCAGCGCTTCTCTGACACTGGAGCTGATATATGATGAAAAAGTCAAAATGTTAACCATTGCTTCCAAAAAAGGCTTATCTCCCCGTTTCCAGCTGTTTAGTGACATTTGGGATGATGTGTGATGAAAAATTCAAGAATTTAACCTTTTCTTCCAAAAAAAGGCAGATCTCCCTGTTTCCAGCGCTTTTCTGACACTGGAGCTGATATGTGATGAAAAAGTCAAAATGTTGACCATTGCTTTCAAAAAAGGCTTATCTCCCCGTTTCCAGCTGTTTAGTGACATTTGGGATGATGTGTGATGAAAAATTCAAGAATTTAACCTTTTCTTCCAAAAAAAGGCAGATCTCCCTGTTTCCAGCGCTTTTCTGACACTTGGGCTGACATGTGATGAAAAAGTCAGAAATCTTAATCAATGCTTCCAAAAAAGGCTTATCTCCCCGTTTCCAGCTGTTTAGTGACATTTGGGATGATGTGTGATGAAAAATTCAAGAATTTAACCATTTCTTCCAAAAAAAGGCAGATCTCCCTGTTTCCAGCGCTTTTCTGACACTTGGGCTGACATGTGATGAAAAAGTCAGAAATCTTAATCAATGCTTCCAAAAAAGGCTTATCTCCCCGTTTCCAGCTGTTTAGTGACATTTGGGATGATGTGTGATGAAAAATTCAAGAATTTAACCATTTCTTCCAAAAAAGGCTTATCTCCCTGTTTCCAGCGCTTTTCTGACACTTGGGCTGATATGTGATGAAAAAGTCAAAATGTTGACCATTGCTTTCAAAAAAGGCTTATCTCCCCGTGTCCAGCTGTTTAGTGACATTTGGGATGATGTGTGATGAAAAATTCAAGAATTTAACCTTTTCTTCCAAAAAAGGCAGATCTCCCTGTTTCCAGCGCTTTTCTGACACTTGGGCTGACATGTGATGAAAAAGTCAGAAATCTTAATCAATGCTTCCAAAAAAGGCTTATCTCCCCGTTTCCAGCTGTTTAGTGACATTTGGGATGATGTGTGATGAAAAATTCAAGAATTTAACCATTTCTTCCAAAAAAGGCTTATCTCCCTGTTTCCAGCGCTTTTCTGACACTTGGGGCTGACATGTGATGAAAAAGTCAGAAATCTTAATCAATGGTTCCAAAAAAGGCTTATCTCCCCGTTTCCAGCTTTTTAGTGACATTTGGGATGATGTGTGATGAAAAATTCGAGAATTTAACCATTTCTTCCAAAAAAGGCTTATCTCCCTGTTTCCAGCGCTTTTCTGACACTTGGGCTGACATGTGATGAAAAAGTCAGAAATCTTAATCAATGCTTCCAAAAAAGGCTTATCTCCCCGTTTCCAGATGTTTAGTGACATTTGGGATGATGTGTGATGAAAAATTCAAGAATTTAACCTTTTCTTCCAAAAAAAGGCAGATCTCCCTGTTTCCAGCGCTTTTCTGACACTGGAGCTGATATGTGATGAAAAAGTCAAATGTTAACCATTGCTTCCAAAAAAGGCTTATCTCCCCGTTTCCAGCTGTTTAGTGACATTTGGGATGATGTGTGATGACAAATTCAAGAATTTAACCATTTCTTCCAAAAAAGGCTTATCTCCCTGTTTCCAGCGCTTTTCTGACACTTGGGCTGACATGTGATGAAAAAGTCAGAAATCTTAATCAATGGTTCCAAAAAAGGCTTATCTCCCCGTTTCCAGCTGTTTAGTGACATTTGGGATGATGTGTGATGAAAAATTCAAGAATTTAACCTTTTCTTCCAAAAAAAGGCAGATCTCCCTGTTTCCAGCGCTTTTCTGACACTTGGGCTGACATGTGATGAAAAAGTCAGAAATCTTAATCAATGCTTCCAAAAAAGGCTTATCTCCCCGTTTCCAGCTGTTTAGTGACATTTGGGATGATGTGTGATGAAAAATTCAAGAATTTAACCTTTTCTTCTAAAAAAAGGCAGATCTCCCTGTTTCCAGCGCTTTTCTGACACTTGGGCTGACATGTGATGAAAAAGTCAGAAATCTTAATCAATGCTTCCAAAAAAGGCTTATCTCCCCGTTTCCAGCTGTTTAGTGACATTTGGGATGATGTGTGATGAAAAATTCAAGAATTTAACCTTTTCTTCCAAAAAAAGGCAGATCTCCCTGTTTCCAGCGCTTTTCTGACACTTGGGCTGACATGTGATGAAAAAGTCAGAAATCTTAATCAATGCTTCCAAAAAAGGCTTATCTCCCCGTTTCCAGCTGTTTAGTGACATTTGGGATGATGTGTGATGAAAAATTCAAGAATTTAACCTTTTCTTCCAAAAAAAGGCAGATCTCCCTGTTTCCAGCGCTTTTCTGACACTTGGGCTGACATGTGATGAAAAAGTCAGAAATCTTAATCAATGCCTCCAAAAAAGGCTTATCTCCCCGTTTCCAGCTGTTTAGTGACATTTGGGATGATGTGTGATGAAAAATTCAAGAATTTAACCTTTTCTTCCAAAAAAAGGCAGATCTCCCTGTTTCCAGCGCTTTTCTGACACTTGGGCTGACATGTGATGAAAAAGTCAGAAATCTTAATCAATGGTTCCAAAAAAGGCTTATCTCCCCGTTTCCAGCTGTTTAGTGACATTTGGGATGATGTGTGATGACAAATTCAAGAATTTAACCATTTCTTCCAAAAAAGGCTTATCTCCTTGTTTCCAGCGCTTTTCTGACACTTGGGCTGACATGTGATGAAAAAGTCAGAAATCTTAATCAATGGTTCCAAAAAAGGCTTATCTCCCCGTTTCCAGCTGTTTAGTGACATTTGGGATGATGTGTGATGAAAAATTCAAGAATTTAACCTTTTCTTCCAAAAAAAGGCAGATCTCCCTGTTTCCAGCGCTTTTCTGACACTTGGGCTGACATGTGATGAAAAAGTCAGAAATCTTAATCAATGCTTCCAAAAAAGGCTTATCTCCCCGTTTCCAGCTGTTTAGTGACATTTGGGATGATGTGTGATGAAAAATTCAAGAATTTAACCTTTTCTTCTAAAAAAAGGCAGATCTCCCTGTTTCCAGCGCTTTTCTGACACTTGGGCTGACATGTGATGAAAAAGTCAGAAATCTTAATCAATGCTTCCAAAAAAGGCTTATCTCCCCGTTTCCAGCTGTTTAGTGACATTTGGGATGATGTGTGATGAAAAATTCAAGAATTTAACCTTTTCTTCCAAAAAAAGGCAGATCTCCCTGTTTCCAGCGCTTTTCTGACACTTGGGCTGACATGTGATGAAAAAGTCAGAAATCTTAATCAATGCTTCCAAAAAGGCTTATCTCCCCGTTTCCAGCTGTTTAGTGACATTTGGGATGATGTGTGATGAAAAATTCGAGAATTTAACCATTTCTTCCAAAAAAGGCTTATCTCACTGTTTCCAGCGCTTTTCTGACACTTGGGCTGACATGTGATGAAAAAGTTAGAAATCTTAATCAATGCTTCCAAAAAAGGCTTATCTCCCCGTTTCCAGCTGTTTAGTGACATTTGGGATGATGTGTGATGAAAAATTCAAGAATTTAACCTTTTCTTCCAAAAAAAGGCAGATCTCCCTGTTTCCAGCGCTTTTCTGACACTGGAGCTGATATGTGATGAAAAAGTCAAAATGTTAACCATTGCTTCCAAAAAAGGCTTATCTCCCCGTTTCCAGCTGTTTAGTGACATTTGGGATGATGTGTGATGAAAAATTCAAGAATTTAACCTTTTCTTCCAAAAAAAGGCTTATCTCCCTGTTTCCAGCGCTTTTCTGACACTTGGGCTGACATGTGATGAAAAAGTCAGAAATCTTAATCAATGCTTCCAAAAAAGGCTTATCTCCCCGTTTCCAGCTGTTTAGTGACATTTGGGATGATGTGTGATGAAAAATTCAAGAATTTAACCTTTTCTTCCAAAAAAAGGCAGATCTCCCTGTTTCCAGCGCTTTTCTGACACTTGGGCTGACATGTGATGAAAAAGTCAGAAATCTTAATCAATGCTTCCAAAAAAGGCTTATCTCCCCGTTTCCAGCTGTTTAGTGACATTTGGGATGATCTGTGATGAAAAATTCAAGAATTTAACCTTTTCTTCCAAAAAAAGGCAGATCTCCCTGTTTCCAGCGCTTTTCTGACACTTGGGCTGACATGTGATGAAAAAGTCAGAAATCTTAATCAATGCTTCCAAAAAAGGCTTATCTCCCCGTTTCCAGCTGTTTAGTGACATTTGGGATGATGTGTGATGAAAAATTCGAGAATTTAACCATTTCTTCCAAAAAAGGCTTATCTCACTTTTTCCAGCGCTTTTCTGACACTTGGGCTGACATGTGATGAAAAAGTCAGAAATCTTAATCAATGCTTCCAAAAAAGGCTTATCTCCCTGTTTCCAGCTGTTTAGTGACATTTGGGATGATGTGTGATGAAAAATTCAAGAATTTAACCTTTTCTTCCAAAAAAAGGCAGATCTCCCTGTTTCCAGCGCTTTTCTGACACTGGAGCTGATATGTGATGAAAAAGTCAAAATGTTAACCATTGCTTCCAAAAAAGGATTATCTCCCCGTTTCCAGCTGTTTAGTGACATTTGGGATGATGTGTGATGACAAATTCAAGAATTTAACCATTTCTTCCAAAAAAGGCAGATCTCCCTGTTTCCAGCGCTTTTCTGACACTTGGGCTGACATGTGATGAAAAAGTCAGAAATCTTAATCAATGCTTCCAAAAAAGGCTTATCTCCCCGTTTCCAGCTGTTTAGTGACATTTGGGATGATGTGTGATGAAAAATTCAAGAATTTAACCTTTTCTTCCAAAAAAAGGCAGATCTCCCTGTTTCCAGCGCTTTTCTGACACTGGAGCTGATATGTGATGAAAAAGTCAAAATGTTAACCATTGCTTCCAAAAAAGGCTTATCTCCCCGTTTCCAGCTGTTTAGTGACATTTGGGATGATGTGTGATGACAAATTCAAGAATTTAACAATTTCTTCCAAAAAAGGCTTATCTCCCTGTTTCCAGCGCTTTTCTGACACTTGGGCTGACATGTGATGAAAAAGTCAGAAATCTTAATCAATGGTTCCAAAAAAGGCTTATCTCCCCGTTTCCAGCTGTTTAGTGACATTTGGATGATGTGTGATGAAAAATTCAAGAATTTAACCTTTTCTTCCAAAAAAAGGCAGATCTCCCTGTTTCCAGCGCTTTTCTGACACTTGGGCTGACATGTGATGAAAAAGTCAGAAATCTTAATCAATGCTTCCAAAAAAGGCTTATCTCCCCGTTTCCAGCTGTTTAGTGACATTTGGGATGATGTGTGATGAAAAATTCAAGAATTTAACCTTTTCTTCTAAAAAAAGGCAGATCTCCCTGTTTCCAGCGCTTTTCTGACACTTGGGCTGACATGTGATGAAAAAGTCAGAAATCTTAATCAATGCTTCCAAAAAAGGCTTATCTCCCCGTTTCCAGCTGTTTAGTGACATTTGGGATGATGTGTGATGAAAAATTCAAGAATTTAACCTTTTCTTCCAAAAAAAGGCAGATCTCCCTGTTTCCAGCGCTTTTCTGACACTTGGGCTGACATGTGATGAAAAAGTCAGAAATCTTAATCAATGCTTCCAAAAAAGGCTTATCTCCCCGTTTCCAGCTGTTTAGTGACATTTGGGATGATGTGTGATGAAAAATTCAAGAATTTAACCTTTTCTTCCAAAAAAAGGCAGATCTCCCTGTTTCCAGCGCTTTTCTGACACTTGGGCTGACATGTGATGAAAAAGTCAGAAATCTTAATCAATGCTTCCAAAAAAGGCTTATCTCCCCGTTTCCAGCTGTTTAGTGACATTTGGGATGATGTGTGATGAAAAATTCAAGAATTTAACCTTTTCTTCCAAAAAAAGGCAGATCTCCCTGTTTCCAGCGCTTTTCTGACACTTGGGCTGACATGTGATGAAAAAGTCAGAAATCTTAATCAATGGTTCCAAAAAAGGCTTATCTCCCCGTTTCCAGCTGTTTAGTGACATTTGGGATGATGTGTGATGAAAAATTCAAGAATTTAACCTTTTCTTCCAAAAAAAGGCAGATCTCCCTGTTTCCAGCGCTTTTCTGACACTTGGGCTGACATGTGATGAAAAAGTCAGAAATCTTAATCAATGCTTCCAAAAAAGGCTTATCTCCCCGTTTCCAGCTGTTTAGTGACATTTGGGATGATGTGTGATGAAAAATTCAAGAATTTAACCTTTTCTTCTAAAAAAAGGCAGATCTCCCTGTTTCCAGCGCTTTTCTGACACTTGGGCTGACATGTGATGAAAAAGTCAGAAATCTTAATCAATGCTTCCAAAAAAGGCTTATCTCCCCGTTTCCAGCTGTTTAGTGACATTTGGGATGATGTGTGATGAAAAATTCAAGAATTTAACCTTTTCTTCCAAAAAAAGGCAGATCTCCCTGTTTCCAGCGCTTTTCTGACACTTGGGCTGACATGTGATGAAAAAGTCAGAAATCTTAATCAATGCTTCCAAAAAAGGCTTATCTCCCCGTTTCCAGCTGTTTAGTGACATTTGGGATGATGTGTGATGAAAAATTCAAGAATTTAACCTTTTCTTCCAAAAAAAGGCAGATCTCCCTGTTTCCAGCGCTTTTCTGACACTTGGGCTGACATGTGATGAAAAAGTCAGAAATCTTAATCAATGCTTCCAAAAAAGGCTTATCTCCCCGTTTCCAGCTGTTTAGTGACATTTGGGATGATGTGTGATGAAAAATTCAAGAATTTAACCTTTTCTTCCAAAAAAAGGCAGATCTCCCTGTTTCCAGCGCTTTTCTGACACTTGGGCTGACATGTGATGAAAAAGTCAGAAATCTTAATCAATGCTTCCAAAAAAGGCTTATCTCCCCGTTTCCAGCTGTTTAGTGACATTTGGGATGATGTGTGATGACAAATTCAAGAATTTAACCATTTCTTCCAAAAAAGGCTTATCTCCCTGTTTCCAGCGCTTTTCTGACACTTGGGCTGACATGTGATGAAAAAGTCAGAAATCTTAATCAATGCTTCCAAAAAAGGCTTATCTCCCCGTTTCCAGCTGTTTAGTGACATTTGGGATGATGTGTGATGAAAAATTCGAGAATTTAACCATTTCTTCCAAAAAAGGCTTATCTCCCTGTTTCCAGCGCTTCTCTGACACTGGAGCTGATATATGATGAAAAAGTCAAAATGTTAACCATTGCTTCCAAAAAAGGCTTATCTCCCCGTTTCCAGCTGTTTAGTGACATTTGGGATGATGTGTGATGAAAAATTCGAGAATTTAACCATTTCTTCCAAAAAAGGCTTATCTCCCGTGTTCCCCCAGCGCTTTTCTGACACTTGGGCTGACATGTGAATGAAAAGTCAGAAATCTTAATCAATGCTTCCAAAAAAGGCTTATTTCCCCGTTTCCAGCTTTTTAGTGACATTTGGGATGATGTGTGATGAAAAATTCGAGAATTTAACCATTTCTTCCAAAAAAGGCTTATCTCCCTGTTTCCAGCGCTTTTCTGACACTTGGGCTGACATGTGATGAAAAAGTCAGAAATCTTAATCAATGCTTCCAAAAAGGCTTATCTCCCCCGTTTCCAGCTGTTTAGTGACATTTGGGATGATGTGTGATGAAAAATTCAAGAATTTAACCTTTTCTTCCAAAAAAAGGCAGATCTCCCTGTTTCCAGCGCTTTTCTGACACTGGAGCTGATATGTGATGAAAAAGTCAAAATGTTAACATTGCTTCCAAAAAAGGCTTATCTCCCCGTTTCCAGCTGTTTAGTGACATTTGGATGATGTGTGATGACAATTCAAGAATTTAACCATTTCTTCCAAAAAAGGCTTATCTCCCTGTTTCCAGCGCTTTTCTGACACTTGGGCTGACATGTGATGAAAAAGTCAGAAATCTTAATCAATGGTTCCAAAAAAGGCTTTATCTCCCCGTTTCCAGCTGTTTAGTGACATTTGGGATGATGTGTGATGAAAAATTCAAGAATTTAACCTTTTCTTCCAAAAAAAAGGCAGATTCTCCCTGTTTCCAGCGCTTTTCTGACACTTGGGCTGACATGTGATGAAAAGTCAGAAATCTTAATCAATGCTTCCAAAAAAGGCTTATCTCCCCGTTCCAGCTGTTTAGTGACATTTGGGATGATGTGTGATGAAAATTCAAGAATTTAACCTTTTCTTCTAAAAAAAGGCAGATCTCCCTGTTTCCAGCGCTTTTCTGACACTTGGGCTGACATGTGATGAAAAAGTCAGAAATCTTAATCAATGCTTCCAAAAAAGGCTTATCTCCCCGTTTCCAGCTGTTTAGTGACATTTGGGATGATGTGTGATGAAAAATTCAAGAATTTAACCTTTTCTTCAAAAAAAGGCAGATCTCCCTGTTTCCAGCGCTTTTCTGACACTTGGGCTGACATGTGATGAAAAAGTCAGAAATCTTAATCAATGCTTCCAAAAAAGGCTTATCTCCCCGTTTCCAGCTGTTTAGTGACATTTGGGATGATGTGTGATGAAAAATTCAAGAATTTAACCTTTTCTTCCAAAAAAAGGCAGATCTCCCTGTTTCCAGCGCTTTTCTGACACTTGGGCTGACATGTGATGAAAAAGTCAGAAATCTTAATCAATGCTTCCAAAAAAGGCTTATCTCCCCGTTTCCAGCTGTTTAGTGACATTTGGGATGATGTGTGATGAAAAATTCAAGAATTTAACCTTTTCTTCCAAAAAAAGGCAGATCTCCCTGTTTCCAGCGCTTTTCTGACACTTGGGCTGACATGTGATGAAAAAGTCAGAAATCTTAATCAATGGTTCCAAAAAGGCTTATCTCCCCGTTTCCAGCTGTTTAGTGACATTTGGGATGATGTGTGATGAAAATTCGAGAATTTAACCATTTCTTCCAAAAAGGCTTATCTCACTGTTTCCAGCGCTTTTCTGACACTTGGGCTGACATGTGATGAAAAAGTTAGAAATCTTAATCAATGCTTCCAAAAAAGGCTTATCTCCCCGTTTCCAGCTGTTTAGTGACATTTGGGATGATGTGTGATGAAAAATTCAAGAATTTAACCTTTTCTTCCAAAAAAAGGCAGATCTCCCTGTTTCCAGCGCTTTTCTGACACTGGAGCTGATATGTGATGAAAAAGTCAAAATGTTAACCATTGCTTCCAAAAAAGGCTTATCTCCCCGTTTCCAGCTGTTTAGTGACATTTGGGATGATGTGTGATGAAAAATTCAAGAATTTAACCTTTTCTTCCAAAAAAAGGCTTATCTCCCTGTTTCCAGCGCTTTTCTGACACTTGGGCTGACATGTGATGAAAAAGTCAGAAATCTTAATCAATGCTTCCAAAAAAGGCTTTATCTCCCCGTTTCCAGCTGTTTAGTGACATTTGGGATGATGTGTGATGAAAAATTCAAGAATTTAACCTTTTCTTCCAAAAAAAGGCAGATCTCCCTGTTTCCAGCGCTTTTCTGACACTTGGGCTGACATGTGATGAAAAAGTCAGAAATCTTAATCAATGCTTCCAAAAAAGGCTTATCTCCCCGTTTCCAGCTGTTTAGTGACATTTGGATGATCTGTGATGAAAAATTCAAGAATTTAACCTTTTCTTCCAAAAAAAGGCAGATCTCCCTGTTTCCAGCGCTTTTCTGACACTTGGGCTGACATGTGATGAAAAAGTCAGAAATCTTAATCAATGCTTCCAAAAAAGGCTTATCTCCCCGTTTCCCAGCTGTTTAGTGACATTTGGGATGATGTGTGATGAAAAATTCAAGAATTTAACCTTTTCTTCCAAAAAAAAGGCAGATCTCCCTGTTTCCAGCGCTTTTCTGACACTTGGGCTGACATGTGATGAAAAAGTCAGAAATCTTAATCAATGCCTCCAAAAAGGCTTATCTCCCCGTTTCCAGCTGTTTAGTGACATTTGGGATGATGTGTGATGAAAAATTCAAGAATTTAACCTTTTCTTCCAAAAAAAGGCAGATCTCCCTGTTTCCAGCGCTTTTCTGACACTTGGGCTGACATGTGATGAAAAAGTCAGAATCTTAATCAATGGTTCCAAAAAAGGCTTATCTCCCCGTTTCCAGCTGTTTAGTGACATTTGGGATGATGTGTGATGACAAATTCAAGAATTTAACCATTTCTTCCAAAAAAGGCTTATCTCCTTGTTTCCAGCGCTTTTCTGACACTTGGGCTGACATGTGATGAAAAAGTCAGAAATCTTAATCAATGGTTCCAAAAAAGGCTTATCTCCCGTTTCCAGCTGTTTAGTGACATTTGGGATGATGTGTGATGAAAAATTCAAGAATTTAACCTTTTCTTCCAAAAAAAGGCAGATCTCCCTGTTTCCAGCGCTTTTCTGACACTTGGGCTGACATGTGATGAAAAAGTCAGAAATCTTAATCAATGCTTCCAAAAAAGGCTTATCTCCCCGTTTCCAGCTGTTAGTGACATTTGGGATGATGTGTGATGAAAAATTCAAGAATTTAACCTTTTCTTCTAAAAAAAGGCAGATCTCCCTGTTTCCCAGCGCTTTTCTGACACTTGGGCTGACATGTGATGAAAAAGTCAGAAATCTTAATCAATGCTTCCAAAAAAGGCTTATCTCCCCGTTTCCAGCTGTTTAGTGACATTTGGGATGATGTGTGATGAAAAATTCAAGAATTTAACCTTTTCTTCCAAAAAAAGGCAGATCTCCCTGTTTCCAGCGCTTTCTGACACTTGGGCTGACATGTGATGAAAAAGTCAGAAATCTTAATCAATGCTTCCAAAAAAGGCTTATCTCCCCGTTTCCAGCTGTTTAGTGACATTTGGGATGATGTGTGATGAAAAATTCGAGAATTTAACCATTTCTTCCAAAAAAGGCTTATCTCACTGTTTCCAGCGCTTTTCTGACACTTGGGCTGACATGTGATGAAAAAGTTAGAAATCTTAATCAATGCTTCCAAAAAGGCTTATCTCCCCGTTTCCAGCTGTTTAGTGACATTTGGGATGATGTGTGATGAAAAATTCAAGAATTTAACCTTTTCTTCCAAAAAAAGGCAGATCTCCCTGTTTCCAGCGCTTTTCTGACACTGGAGCTGATATGTGATGAAAAAGTCAAAATGTTAACCATTGCTTCCAAAAAAGGCTTATCTCCCCGTTTCCAGCTGTTTAGTGACATTTGGGATGATGTGTGATGAAAAATTCAAGAATTTAACCTTTTCTTCCAAAAAAAGGCTTATCTCCCTGTTTCCAGCGCTTTTCTGACACTTGGGCTGACATGTGATGAAAAGTCAGAAATCTTAATCAATGCTTCCAAAAAAGGCTTATCTCCCCGTTTCAGCTGTTTAGTGACATTTGGGATGATGTGTGATGAAAAATTCAAGAATTTAACCTTTTCTTCCAAAAAAAGGCAGATCTCCCTGTTTCCAGCGCTTTTCTGACACTTGGGCTGACATGTGATGAAAAAGTCAGAAATCTTAATCAATGCTTCCAAAAAAGGCTTATCTCCCCGTTTCCAGCTGTTTAGTGACATTTGGGATGATCTGTGATGAAAAATTCAAGAATTTAACCTTTTCTTCCAAAAAAAGGCAGATCTCCCTGTTTCCAGCGCTTTTCTGACACTTGGGCTGACATGTGATGAAAAAGTCAGAAATCTTAATCAATGCTTCCAAAAAAGGCTTATCTCCCCGTTTCCAGCTGTTTAGTGACATTTGGGATGATGTGTGATGAAAAATTCGAGAATTTAACCATTTCTTCCAAAAAAGGCTTATCTCACTTTTTCCAGCGCTTTTCTGACACTTGGGCTGACATGTGATGAAAAAGTCAGAAATCTTAATCAATGCTTCCAAAAAAGGCTTATCTCCCTGTTTCCAGCTGTTTAGTGACATTTGGGATGATGTGTGATGAAAAATTCAAGAATTTAACCTTTTCTTCCAAAAAAAGGCAGATCTCCCTGTTTCCAGCGCTTTTCTGACACTGGAGCTGATATGTGATGAAAAAGTCAAAATGTTAACCATTGCTTCCAAAAAAGGATTATCTCCCCGTTTCCAGCTGTTTAGTGACATTTGGGATGATGTGTGATGACAAATTCAAGAATTTAACCATTTCTTCCAAAAAAGGCAGATCTCCCTGTTTCCAGCGCTTTTCTGACACTTGGGCTGACATGTGATGAAAAAGTCAGAAATCTTAATCAATGCTTCCAAAAAAGGCTTATCTCCCCGTTTCCAGCTGTTTAGTGACATTTGGGATGATGTGTGATGAAAAATTCAAGAATTTAACCTTTTCTTCCAAAAAAAGGCAGATCTCCCTGTTTCCAGCGCTTTTCTGACACTGGAGCTGATATGTGATGAAAAAGTCAAAATGTTAACCATTGCTTCCAAAAAAGGCTTATCTCCCCGTTTCCAGCTGTTTAGTGACATTTGGGATGATGTGTGATGACAAATTCAAGAATTTAACAATTTCTTCCAAAAAAGGCTTATCTCCCTGTTTCCAGCGCTTTTCTGACACTTGGGCTGACATGTGATGAAAAAGTCAGAAATCTTAATCAATGGTTCCAAAAAAGGCTTATCTCCCCGTTTCCAGCTGTTTAGTGACATTTGGGATGATGTGTGATGAAAAATTCAAGAATTTAACCTTTTCTTCCAAAAAAAGGCAGATCTCCCTGTTTCCAGCGCTTTTCTGACACTTGGGCTGACATGTGATGAAAAAGTCAGAAATCTTAATCAATGCTTCCAAAAAAGGCTTATCTCCCCGTTTCCAGCTGTTTAGTGACATTTGGGATGATGTGTGATGAAAAATTCAAGAATTTAACCTTTTCTTCTAAAAAAAGGCAGATCTCCCTGTTTCCAGCGCTTTTCTGACACTTGGGCTGACATGTGATGAAAAAGTCAGAAATCTTAATCAATGCTTCCAAAAAAGGCTTATCTCCCCGTTTCCAGCTGTTTAGTGACATTTGGGATGATGTGTGATGAAAAATTCAAGAATTTAACCTTTTCTTCCAAAAAAAGGCAGATCTCCCTGTTTCCAGCGCTTTTCTGACACTTGGGCTGACATGTGATGAAAAAGTCAGAAATCTTAATCAATGCTTCCAAAAAAGGCTTATCTCCCCGTTTCCAGCTGTTTAGTGACATTTGGGATGATGTGTGATGAAAAATTCAAGAATTTAACCTTTTCTTCCAAAAAAAGGCAGATCTCCCTGTTTCCAGCGCTTTTCTGACACTTGGGCTGACATGTGATGAAAAAGTCAGAAATCTTAATCAATGCTTCCAAAAAAGGCTTATCTCCCCGTTTCCAGCTGTTTAGTGACATTTGGGATGATGTGTGATGAAAAATTCAAGAATTTAACCTTTTCTTCCAAAAAAAGGCAGATCTCCCTGTTTCCAGCGCTTTTCTGACACTTGGGCTGACATGTGATGAAAAAGTCAGAAATCTTAATCAATGGTTCCAAAAAAGGCTTATCTCCCCGTTTCCAGCTGTTTAGTGACATTTGGGATGATGTGTGATGAAAAATTCAAGAATTTAACCTTTTCTTCCAAAAAAAGGCAGATCTCCCTGTTTCCAGCGCTTTTCTGACACTTGGGCTGACATGTGATGAAAAAGTCAGAAATCTTAATCAATGCTTCCAAAAAAGGCTTATCTCCCCGTTTCCAGCTGTTTAGTGACATTTGGGATGATGTGTGATGAAAAATTCAAGAATTTAACCTTTTCTTCTAAAAAAAGGCAGATCTCCCTGTTTCCAGCGCTTTTCTGACACTTGGGCTGACATGTGATGAAAAAGTCAGAAATCTTAATCAATGCTTCCAAAAAAGGCTTATCTCCCCGTTTCCAGCTGTTTAGTGACATTTGGGATGATGTGTGATGAAAAATTCAAGAATTTAACCTTTTCTTCCAAAAAAAGGCAGATCTCCCTGTTTCCAGCGCTTTTCTGACACTTGGGCTGACATGTGATGAAAAAGTCAGAAATCTTAATCAATGCTTCCAAAAAAGGCTTATCTCCCCGTTTCCAGCTGTTTAGTGACATTTGGGATGATGTGTGATGAAAAATTCAAGAATTTAACCTTTTCTTCCAAAAAAAGGCAGATCTCCCTGTTTCCAGCGCTTTTCTGACACTTGGGCTGACATGTGATGAAAAAGTCAGAAATCTTAATCAATGCTTCCAAAAAAGGCTTATCTCCCCGTTTCCAGCTGTTTAGTGACATTTGGGATGATGTGTGATGAAAAATTCAAGAATTTAACCTTTTCTTCCAAAAAAAGGCAGATCTCCCTGTTTCCAGCGCTTTTCTGACACTTGGGCTGACATGTGATGAAAAAGTCAGAAATCTTAATCAATGGTTCCAAAAAAGGCTTATCTCCCCGTTTCCAGCTGTTTAGTGACATTTGGGATGATGTGTGATGACAAATTCAAGAATTTAACCATTTCTTCCAAAAAAGGCTTATCTCCCTGTTTCCAGCGCTTTTCTGACACTTGGGCTGACATGTGATGAAAAAGTCAGAAATCTTAATCAATGCTTCCAAAAAAGGCTTATCTCCCCGTTTCCAGCTGTTTAGTGACATTTGGGATGATGTGTGATGAAAAATTCGAGAATTTAACCATTTCTTCCAAAAAAGGCTTATCTCCCTGTTTCCAGCGCTTCTCTGACACTGGAGCTGATATATGATGAAAAAGTCAAAATGTTAACCATTGCTTCCAAAAAAGGCTTATCTCCCCGTTTCCAGCTGTTTAGTGACATTTGGGATGATGTGTGATGAAAAATTCGAGAATTTAACCATTTCTTCCAAAAAAGGCTTATCTCCCTGTGTCCAGCGCTTTTCTGACACTTGGGCTGACATGTGATGAAAAAGTCAGAAATCTTAATCAATGCTTCCAAAAAAGGCTTATTTCCCCGTTTCCAGCTTTTTAGTGACATTTGGGATGATGTGTGATGAAAAATTCGAGAATTTAACCATTTCTTCCAAAAAAGGCTTATCTCCCTGTTTCCAGCGCTTTTCTGACACTTGGGCTGACATGTGATGAAAAAGTCAGAAATCTTAATCAATGCTTCCAAAAAAGGCTTATCTCCCCGTTTCCAGCTGTTTAGTGACATTTGGGATGATGTGTGATGAAAAATTCAAGAATTTAACCTTTTCTTCCAAAAAAAGGCAGATCTCCCTGTTTCCAGCGCTTTTCTGACACTGGAGCTGATATGTGATGAAAAAGTCAAAATGTTAACCATTGCTTCCAAAAAAGGCTTATCTCCCCGTTTCCAGCTGTTTAGTGACATTTGGGATGATGTGTGATGACAAATTCAAGAATTTAACCATTTCTTCCAAAAAAGGCTTATCTCCCTGTTTCCAGCGCTTTTCTGACACTTGGGCTGACATGTGATGAAAAAGTCAGAAATCTTAATCAATGGTTCCAAAAAAGGCTTATCTCCCCGTTTCCAGCTGTTTAGTGACATTTGGGATGATGTGTGATGAAAAATTCAAGAATTTAACCTTTTCTTCCAAAAAAAGGCAGATCTCCCTGTTTCCAGCGCTTTTCTGACACTTGGGCTGACATGTGATGAAAAAGTCAGAAATCTTAATCAATGCTTCCAAAAAAGGCTTATCTCCCCGTTTCCAGCTGTTTAGTGACATTTGGGATGATGTGTGATGAAAAATTCAAGAATTTAACCTTTTCTTCTAAAAAAAGGCAGATCTCCCTGTTTCCAGCGCTTTTCTGACACTTGGGCTGACATGTGATGAAAAAGTCAGAAATCTTAATCAATGCTTCCAAAAAAGGCTTATCTCCCCGTTTCCAGCTGTTTAGTGACATTTGGGATGATGTGTGATGAAAAATTCAAGAATTTAACCTTTTCTTCCAAAAAAAGGCAGATCTCCCTGTTTCCAGCGCTTTTCTGACACTTGGGCTGACATGTGATGAAAAAGTCAGAAATCTTAATCAATGCTTCCAAAAAAGGCTTATCTCCCCGTTTCCAGCTGTTTAGTGACATTTGGGATGATGTGTGATGAAAAATTCAAGAATTTAACCTTTTCTTCCAAAAAAAGGCAGATCTCCCTGTTTCCAGCGCTTTTCTGACACTTGGGCTGACATGTGATGAAAAAGTCAGAAATCTTAATCAATGCTTCCAAAAAAGGCTTATCTCCCCGTTTCCAGCTGTTTAGTGACATTTGGGATGATGTGTGATGAAAAATTCAAGAATTTAACCTTTTCTTCCAAAAAAAGGCAGATCTCCCTGTTTCCAGCGCTTTTCTGACACTTGGGCTGACATGTGATGAAAAAGTCAGAAATCTTAATCAATGGTTCCAAAAAAGGCTTATCTCCCCGTTTCCAGCTGTTTAGTGACATTTGGGATGATGTGTGATGAAAAATTCGAGAATTTAACCATTTCTTCCAAAAAAGGCTTATCTCACTGTTTCCAGCGCTTTTCTGACACTTGGGCTGACATGTGATGAAAAAGTTAGAAATCTTAATCAATGCTTCCAAAAAAGGCTTATCTCCCCGTTTCCAGCTGTTTAGTGACATTTGGGATGATGTGTGATGAAAAATTCAAGAATTTAACCTTTTCTTCCAAAAAAAGGCAGATCTCCCTGTTTCCAGCGCTTTTCTGACACTGGAGCTGATATGTGATGAAAAAGTCAAAATGTTAACCATTGCTTCCAAAAAAGGCTTATCTCCCCGTTTCCAGCTGTTTAGTGACATTTGGGATGATGTGTGATGAAAAATTCAAGAATTTAACCTTTTCTTCCAAAAAAAGGCTTATCTCCCTGTTTCCAGCGCTTTTCTGACACTTGGGCTGACATGTGATGAAAAAGTCAGAAATCTTAATCAATGCTTCCAAAAAAGGCTTATCTCCCCGTTTCCAGCTGTTTAGTGACATTTGGGATGATGTGTGATGAAAAATTCAAGAATTTAACCTTTTCTTCCAAAAAAAGGCAGATCTCCCTGTTTCCAGCGCTTTTCTGACACTTGGGCTGACATGTGATGAAAAAGTCAGAAATCTTAATCAATGCTTCCAAAAAAGGCTTATCTCCCCGTTTCCAGCTGTTTAGTGACATTTGGGATGATCTGTGATGAAAAATTCAAGAATTTAACCTTTTCTTCCAAAAAAAGGCAGATCTCCCTGTTTCCAGCGCTTTTCTGACACTTGGGCTGACATGTGATGAAAAAGTCAGAAATCTTAATCAATGCTTCCAAAAAAGGCTTATCTCCCTGTTTCCAGCTGTTTAGTGACATTTGGGATGATGTGTGATGAAAAATTCAAGAATTTAACCTTTTCTTCCAAAAAAAGGCAGATCTCCCTGTTTCCAGCGCTTTTCTGACACTGGAGCTGATATGTGATGAAAAAGTCAAAATGTTAACCATTGCTTCCAAAAAAGGATTATCTCCCCGTTTCCAGCTGTTTAGTGACATTTGGGATGATGTGTGATGACAAATTCAAGAATTTAACCATTTCTTCCAAAAAAGGCAGATCTCCCTGTTTCCAGCGCTTTTCTGACACTTGGGCTGACATGTGATGAAAAAGTCAGAAATCTTAATCAATGCTTCCAAAAAAGGCTTATCTCCCCGTTTCCAGCTGTTTAGTGACATTTGGGATGATGTGTGATGAAAAATTCAAGAATTTAACCTTTTCTTCCAAAAAAAGGCAGATCTCCCTGTTTCCAGCGCTTTTCTGACACTGGAGCTGATATGTGATGAAAAAGTCAAAATGTTAACCATTGCTTCCAAAAAAGGCTTATCTCCCCGTTTCCAGCTGTTTAGTGACATTTGGGATGATGTGTGATGACAAATTCAAGAATTTAACAATTTCTTCCAAAAAAGGCTTATCTCCCTGTTTCCAGCGCTTTTCTGACACTTGGGCTGACATGTGATGAAAAAGTCAGAAATCTTAATCAATGGTTCCAAAAAAGGCTTATCTCCCCGTTTCCAGCTGTTTAGTGACATTTGGGATGATGTGTGATGAAAAATTCAAGAATTTAACCTTTTCTTCCAAAAAAAGGCAGATCTCCCTGTTTCCAGCGCTTTTCTGACACTTGGGCTGACATGTGATGAAAAAGTCAGAAATCTTAATCAATGCTTCCAAAAAAGGCTTATCTCCCCGTTTCCAGCTGTTTAGTGACATTTGGGATGATGTGTGATGAAAAATTCAAGAATTTAACCTTTTCTTCTAAAAAAAGGCAGATCTCCCTGTTTCCAGCGCTTTTCTGACACTTGGGCTGACATGTGATGAAAAAGTCAGAAATCTTAATCAATGCTTCCAAAAAAGGCTTATCTCCCCGTTTCCAGCTGTTTAGTGACATTTGGGATGATGTGTGATGAAAAATTCAAGAATTTAACCTTTTCTTCCAAAAAAAGGCAGATCTCCCTGTTTCCAGCGCTTTTCTGACACTTGGGCTGACATGTGATGAAAAAGTCAGAAATCTTAATCAATGGTTCCAAAAAAGGCTTATCTCCCCGTTTCCAGCTGTTTAGTGACATTTGGGATGATGTGTGATGACAAATTCAAGAATTTAACCATTTCTTCCAAAAAAGGCTTATCTCCCTGTTTCCAGCGCTTTTCTGACACTTGGGCTGACATGTGATGAAAAAGTCAGAAATCTTAATCAATGCTTCCAAAAAAGGCTTATCTCCCCGTTTCCAGCTGTTTAGTGACATTTGGGATGATGTGTGATGAAAAATTCGAGAATTTAACAATTTCTTCCAAAAAAGGCTTATCTCCCTGTTTCCAGCGCTTTTCTGACACTTGGGCTGACATGTGATGAAAAAGTCAGAAATCTTAATCAATGGTTCCAAAAAAGGCTTATCTCCCCGTTTCCAGCTGTTTAGTGACATTTGGGATGATGTGTGATGAAAAATTCAAGAATTTAACCTTTTCTTCCAAAAAAAGGCAGATCTCCCTGTTTCCAGCGCTTTTCTGACACTTGGGCTGACATGTGATGAAAAAGTCAGAAATCTTAATCAATGCTTCCAAAAAAGGCTTATCTCCCCGTTTCCAGCTGTTTAGTGACATTTGGGATGATGTGTGATGAAAAATTCAAGAATTTAACCTTTTCTTCTAAAAAAAGGCAGATCTCCCTGTTTCCAGCGCTTTTCTGACACTTGGGCTGACATGTGATGAAAAAGTCAGAAATCTTAAAATCAATGCTTCCAAAAAAGGCTTATCTCCCCGTTTCCAGCTGTTTAGTGACATTTGGGATGATGTGTGATGACAAATTCAAGAATTTAACCATTTCTTCCAAAAAAGGCTTATCTCCCTGTTTCCAGCGCTTTTCTGACACTTGGGCTGACATGTGATGAAAAAGTCAGAAATCTTAATCAATGCTTCCAAAAAAGGCTTATCTCCCCGTTTCCAGCTGTTTAGTGACATTTGGGATGATGTGTGATGAAAAATTCGAGAATTTAACCATTTCTTCCAAAAAAGGCTTATCTCCCTGTTTCCAGCGCTTCTCTGACACTGGAGCTGATATATGATGAAAAAGTCAAAATGTTAACCATTGCTTCCAAAAAAGGCTTATCTCCCCGTTTCCAGCTGTTTAGTGACATTTGGGATGATGTGTGATGAAAAATTCGAGAATTTAACCATTTCTTCCAAAAAAGGCTTATCTCCCTGTGTCCAGCGCTTTTCTGACACTTGGGCTGACATGTGATGAAAAAGTCAGAAATCTTAATCAATGCTTCCAAAAAAGGCTTATTTCCCCGTTTCCAGCTGTTTAGTGACATTTGGGATGATGTGTGATGAAAAATTCAAGAATTTAACCTTTTCTTCCAAAAAAAGGCAGATCTCCCTGTTTCCAGCGCTTTTCTGACACTGGAGCTGATATGTGATGAAAAAGTCAAAATGTTGACCATTGCTTTCAAAAAAGGCTTATCTCCCCGTTTCCAGCTGTTTAGTGACATTTGGGATGATGTGTGATGAAAAATTCAAGAATTTAACCTTTTCTTCCAAAAAAAGGCAGATCTCCCTGTTTCCAGCGCTTTTCTGACACTTGGGCTGACATGTGATGAAAAAGTCAGAAATCTTAATCAATGCTTCCAAAAAAGGCTTATCTCCCCGTTTCCAGCTGTTTAGTGACATTTGGGATGATGTGTGATGAAAAATTCAAGAATTTAACCATTTCTTCCAAAAAAGGCTTATCTCCCTGTTTCCAGCGCTTTTCTGACACTTGGGCTGACATGTGATGAAAAAGTCAGAAATCTTAATCAATGGTTCCAAAAAAGGCTTATCTCCCCGTTTCCAGCTTTTTAGTGACATTTGGGATGATGTGTGATGAAAAATTCGAGAATTTAACCATTTCTTCCAAAAAAGGCTTATCTCCCTGTTTCCAGCGCTTTTCTGACACTTGGGCTGACATGTGATGAAAAAGTCAGAAATCTTAATCAATGCTTCCAAAAAAGGCTTATCTCCCCGTTTCCAGCTGTTTAGTGACATTTGGGATGATGTGTGATGAAAAATTCAAGAATTTAACCTTTTCTTCCAAAAAAAGGCAGATCTCCCTGTTTCCAGCGCTTTTCTGACACTGGAGCTGATATGTGATGAAAAAGTCAAAATGTTAACCATTGCTTCCAAAAAAGGCTTATCTCCCCGTTTCCAGCTGTTTAGTGACATTTGGGATGATGTGTGATGACAAATTCAAGAATTTAACCATTTCTTCCAAAAAAGGCTTATCTCCCTGTTTCCAGCGCTTTTCTGACACTTGGGCTGACATGTGATGAAAAAGTCAGAAATCTTAATCAATGGTTCCAAAAAAGGCTTATCTCCCCGTTTCCAGCTGTTTAGTGACATTTAGGATGATGTGTGATGAAAAATTCAAGAATTTAACCTTTTCTTCCAAAAAAAGGCAGATCTCCCTGTTTCCAGCGCTTTTCTGACACTTGGGCTGACATGTGATGAAAAAGTCAGAAATCTTAATCAATGCTTCCAAAAAAGGCTTATCTCCCCGTTTCCAGCTGTTTAGTGACATTTGGGATGATGTGTGATGAAAAATTCAAGAATTTAACCTTTTCTTCCAAAAAAAGGCAGATCTCCCTGTTTCCAGCGCTTTTCTGACACTTGGGCTGACATGTGATGAAAAAGTCAGAAATCTTAATCAATGCTTCCAAAAAAGGCTTATCTCCCCGTTTCCAGCTGTTTAGTGACATTTGGGATGATGTGTGATGAAAAATTCAAGAATTTAACCTTTTCTTCCAAAAAAAGGCAGATCTCCCTGTTTCCAGCGCTTTTCTGACACTTGGGCTGACATGTGATGAAAAAGTCAGAAATCTTAATCAATGCTTCCAAAAAAGGCTTATCTCCCCGTTTCCAGCTGTTTAGTGACATTTGGGATGATGTGTGATGAAAAATTCGAGAATTTAACCATTTCTTCCAAAAAAGGCTTATCTCCCTGTTTCCAGCGCTTCTCTGACACTGGAGCTGATATATGATGAAAAAGTCAAAATCATAACCATTGCTTCCAAAAAAGGCTTATCTCCCCGTTTCCAGCTGTTTAGTGACATTTGGGATGATGTGTGATGAAAAATTCGAGAATTTAACCATTTCTTCCAAAAAAGGCTTATCTCCCTGTGTCCAGCGCTTTTCTGACACTTGGGCTGACATGTGATGAAAAAGTCAGAAATCTTAATCAATGCTTCCAAAAAAGGCTTATTTCCCCGTTTCCAGCTGTTTAGTGACATTTGGGATGATGTGTGATGAAAAATTCAAGAATTTAACCTTTTCTTCCAAAAAAAGGCAGATCTCCCTGTTTCCAGCGCTTTTCTGACACTTGGGCTGACATGTGATGAAAAAGTCAGAAATCTTAATCAATGCTTCCAAAAAAGGCTTATCTCCCCGTTTCCAGCTGTTTAGTGACATTTGGGATGATGTGTGATGAAAAATTCAAGAATTTAACCATTTCTTCCAAAAAAGGCTTATCTCCCTGTTTCCAGCGCTTTTCTGACACTTGGGCTGACATGTGATGAAAAAGTCAGAAATCTTAATCAATGCTTCCAAAAAAGGCTTATCTCCCCGTTTCCAGCTGTTTAGTGACATTTGGGATGATGTGTGATGAAAAATTCAAGAATTTAACCTTTTCTTCCAAAAAAAGGCAGATCTCCCTGTTTCCAGCGCTTTTCTGACACTGGAGCTGATATGTGATGAAAAAGTCAAAATGTTAACCATTGCTTCCAAAAAAGGCTTATCTCCCCGTTTCCAGCTGTTTAGTGACATTTGGGATGATGTGTGATGACAAATTCAAGAATTTAACCATTTCTTCCAAAAAAGGCTTATCTCCCTGTTTCCAGCGCTTTTCTGACACTTGGGCTGACATGTGATGAAAAAGTCAGAAATCTTAATCAATGGTTCCAAAAAAGGCTTATCTCCCCGTTTCCAGCTGTTTAGTGACATTTGGGATGATGTGTGATGAAAAATTCAAGAATTTAACCTTTTCTTCCAAAAAAAGGCAGATCTCCCTGTTTCCAGCGCTTTTCTGACACTTGGGCTGACATGTGATGAAAAAGTCAGAAATCTTAATCAATGCTTCCAAAAAAGGCTTATCTCCCCGTTTCCAGCTGTTTAGTGACATTTGGGATGATGTGTGATGAAAAATTCAAGAATTTAACCTTTTCTTCTAAAAAAAGGCAGATCTCCCTGTTTCCAGCGCTTTTCTGACACTTGGGCTGACATGTGATGAAAAAGTCAGAAATCTTAATCAATGCTTCCAAAAAAGGCTTATCTCCCCGTTTCCAGCTGTTTAGTGACATTTGGGATGATGTGTGATGAAAAATTCAAGAATTTAACCTTTTCTTCCAAAAAAAGGCAGATCTCCCTGTTTCCAGCGCTTTTCTGACACTTGGGCTGACATGTGATGAAAAAGTCAGAAATCTTAATCAATGCTTCCAAAAAAGGCTTATCTCCCCGTTTCCAGCTGTTTAGTGACATTTGGGATGATGTGTGATGAAAAATTCAAGAATTTAACCTTTTCTTCCAAAAAAAGGCAGATCTCCCTGTTTCCAGCGCTTTTCTGACACTTGGGCTGACATGTGATGAAAAAGTCAGAAATATTAATCAATGCTTCCAAAAAAGGCTTATCTCCCCGTTTCCAGCTGTTTAGTGACATTTGGGATGATGTGTGATGAAAAATTCAAGAATTTAACCTTTTCTTCCAAAAAAAGGCAGATCTCCCTGTTTCCAGCGCTTTTCTGACACTTGGGCTGACATGTGATGAAAAAGTCAGAAATCTTAATCAATGGTTCCAAAAAAGGCTTATCTCCCCGTTTCCAGCTGTTTAGTGACATTTGGGATGATGTGTGATGACAAATTCAAGAATTTAACCATTTCTTCCAAAAAAGGCTTATCTCCCTGTTTCCAGCGCTTTTCTGACACTTGGGCTGACATGTGATGAAAAAGTCAGAAATCTTAATCAATGCTTCCAAAAAAGGCTTATCTCCCCGTTTCCAGCTGTTTAGTGACATTTGGGATGATGTGTGATGAAAAATTCGAGAATTTAACCATTTCTTCCAAAAAAGGCTTATCTCCCTGTTTCCAGCGCTTCTCTGACACTGGAGCTGATATATGATGAAAAAGTCAAAATGTTAACCATTGCTTCCAAAAAAGGCTTATCTCCCCGTTTCCAGCTGTTTAGTGACATTTGGGATGATGTGTGATGAAAAATTCGAGAATTTAACCATTTCTTCCAAAAAAGGCTTATCTCCCTGTGTCCAGCGCTTTTCTGACACTTGGGCTGACATGTGATGAAAAAGTCAGAAATCTTAATCAATGCTTCCAAAAAAGGCTTATTTCCCCGTTTCCAGCTGTTTATTGACATTTGGGATGATGTGTGATGAAAAATTCAAGAATTTAACCTTTTCTTCCAAAAAAAGGCAGATCTCCCTGTTTCCAGCGCTTTTCTGACACTGGAGCTGATATGTGATGAAAAAGTCAGAAATCTTAATCAATGCTTCCAAAAAAGGCTTATCTCCCCGCTTCCAGCTGTTTAGTGACATTTGGGATGATGTGTGATGAAAAATTCAAGAATTTAACCTTTTCTTCCAAAAAAAGGCAGATCTCCCTGTTTCCAGCGCTTTTCTGACACTTGGGCTGACATGTGATGAAAAAGTCAGAAATCTTAATCAATGCTTCCAAAAAAGGCTTATCTCCCCGTTTCCAGCTGTTTAGTGACATTTGGGATGATGTGTGATGAAAAATTCAAGAATTTAACCTTTTCTTCCAAAAAAAGGCAGATCTCCCTGTTTCCAGCGCTTTTCTGACACTTGGGCTGACATGTGATGAAAAAGTCAGAAATCTTAATCAATGGTTCCAAAAAAGGCTTATCTCCCCGTTTCCAGCTGTTTAGTGACATTTGGGATGATGTGTGATGACAAATTCAAGAATTTAACCATTTCTTCCAAAAAAGGCTTATCTCCCTGTTTCCAGCGCTTTTCTGACACTTGGGCTGACATGTGATGAAAAGTCAGAAATCTTAATCAATGCTTCCAAAAAAGGCTTATCTCCCCGTTTCCAGCTGTTTAGTGACATTTGGGATGATGTGTGATGAAAAATTCGAGAATTTAACCATTTCTTCCAAAAAAGGCTTATCTCCCTGTTTCCAGCGCTTCTCTGACACTGGAGCTGATATATGATGAAAAAGTCAAAATGTTAACCATTGCTTCCAAAAAAGGCTTATCTCCCCGTTTCCAGCTGTTTAGTGACATTTGGGATGATGTGTGATGAAAAATTCGAGAATTTAACCATTTCTTCCAAAAAAGGCTTATCTCCCTGTGTCCAGCGCTTTTCTGACACTTGGGCTGACATGTGATGAAAAAGTCAGAAATCTTAATCAATGCTTCCAAAAAAGGCTTATTTCCCCGTTTCCAGCTGTTTAGTGACATTTGGGATGATGTGTGATGAAAAATTCAAGAATTTAACCTTTTCTTCCAAAAAAAGGCAGATCTCCCTGTTTCCAGCGCTTTTCTGACACTGGAGCTGATATGTGATGAAAAAGTCAAAATGTTGACCATTGCTTTCAAAAAAGGCTTATCTCCCCGTTTCCAGCTGTTTAGTGACATTTGGGATGATGTGTGATGAAAAATTCGAGAATTTAACCATTTCTTCCAAAAAAGGCTTATCTCCCTGTTTCCAGCGCTTTTCTGACACTTGGGCTGACATGTGATGAAAAAGTCAGAAATCTTAATCAATGCTTCCAAAAAAGGCTTATCTCCCCGTTTCCAGCTGTTTAGTGACATTTGGGATGATGTGTGATGAAAAATTCGAGAATTTAACCATTTCTTCCAAAAAAGGCTTATCTCCCTGTTTCCAGCGCTTTTCTGACACTTAGGCTGACATGTGATGAAAAAGTCAGAAATCTTAATCAATGCTTCCAAAAAAGGCTTATCTCCCCGTTTTCAGCTGTTTAGTGACATTTGGGATGATGTGTGATGAAAAATTCAAGAATTTAACCTTTTCTTCCAAAAAAAGGCAGATCTCCCTGTTTCCAGCGCTTTTCTGACACTGGAGCTGATATGTGATGAAAAAGTCAAAATGTTGACCATTGCTTTCAAAAAAGGCTTATCTCCCCGTTTCCAGCTGTTTAGTGACATTTGGGATGATGTGTGATGAAAAATTCAAGAATTTAACCTTTTCTTCCAAAAAAAGGCAGATCTCCCTGTTTCCAGCGCTTTTCTGACACTTGGGCTGACATGTGATGAAAAAGTCAGAAATCTTAATCAATGCTTCCAAAAAAGGCTTATCTCCCCGTTTCCAGCTGTTTAGTGACATTTGGGATGATGTGTGATGAAAAATTCAAGAATTTAACCATTTCTTCCAAAAAAGGCTTATCTCCCTGTTTCCAGCGCTTTTCTGACACTTGGGCTGACATGTGATGAAAAAGTCAGAAATCTTAATCAATGGTTCCAAAAAAGGCTTATCTCCCCGTTTCCAGCTTTTTAGTGACATTTGGGATGATGTGTGATGAAAAATTCGAGAATTTAACCATTTCTTCCAAAAAAGGCTTATCTCCCTGTTTCCAGCGCTTTTCTGACACTTGGGCTGACATGTGATGAAAAAGTCAGAAATCTTAATCAATGCTTCCAAAAAAGGCTTATCTCCCCGTTTCCAGCTGTTTAGTGACATTTGGGATGATGTGTGATGAAAAATTCAAGAATTTAACCTTTTCTTCCAAAAAAAGGCAGATCTCCCTGTTTCCAGCGCTTTTCTGACACTGGAGCTGATATGTGATGAAAAAGTCAAAATGTTAACCATTGCTTCCAAAAAAGGCTTATCTCCCCGTTTCCAGCTGTTTAGTGACATTTGGGATGATGTGTGATGACAAATTCAAGAATTTAACCATTTCTTCCAAAAAAGGCTTATCTCCCTGTTTCCAGCGCTTTTCTGACACTTGGGCTGACATGTGATGAAAAAGTCAGAAATCTTAATCAATGGTTCCAAAAAAGGCTTATCTCCCCGTTTCCAGCTGTTTAGTGACATTTAGGATGATGTGTGATGAAAAATTCAAGAATTTAACCTTTTCTTCCAAAAAAAGGCAGATCTCCCTGTTTCCAGCGCTTTTCTGACACTTGGGCTGACATGTGATGAAAAAGTCAGAAATCTTAATCAATGCTTCCAAAAAAGGCTTATCTCCCCGTTTCCAGCTGTTTAGTGACATTTGGGATGATGTGTGATGAAAAATTCAAGAATTTAACCTTTTCTTCCAAAAAAAGGCAGATCTCCCTGTTTCCAGCGCTTTTCTGACACTTGGGCTGACATGTGATGAAAAAGTCAGAAATCTTAATCAATGCTTCCAAAAAAAGCTTATCTCCCCGTTTCCAGCGCTTTTCTGACACTTGGGCTGACATGTGATGAAAAAGTCAGAAATCTTAATCAATGCTTCCAAAAAAGGCTTATCTCCCCGTTTCCAGCTGTTTAGTGACATTTGGGATGATGTGTGATGAAAAATTCAAGAATTTAACCTTTTCTTCTAAAAAAAGGCAGATCTCCCTGTTTCCAGCGCTTTTCTGACACTTGGGCTGACATGTGATGAAAAAGTCAGAAATCTTAATCAATGCTTCCAAAAAAGGCTTATCTCCCCGTTTCCAGCTGTTTAGTGACATTTGGGATGATGTGTGATGAAAAATTCAAGAATTTAACCTTTTCTTCCAAAAAAAGGCAGATCTCCCTGTTTCCAGCGCTTTTCTGACACTTGGGCTGACATGTGATGAAAAAGTCAGAAATCTTAATCAATGCTTCCAAAAAAGGCTTATCTCCCCGTTTCCAGCTGTTTAGTGACATTTGGGATGATGTGTGATGAAAAATTCAAGAATTTAACCTTTTCTTCCAAAAAAAGGCAGATCTCCCTGTTTCCAGCGCTTTTCTGACACTTGGGCTGACATGTGATGAAAAAGTCAGAAATCTTAATCAATGCTTCCAAAAAAGGCTTATCTCCCCGTTTCCAGCTGTTTAGTGACATTTGGGATGATGTGTGATGAAAAATTCAAGAATTTAACCTTTTCTTCCAAAAAAAGGCAGATCTCCCTGTTTCCAGCGCTTTTCTGACACTTGGGCTGACATGTGATGAAAAAGTCAGAAATCTTAATCAATGGTTCCAAAAAAGGCTTATCTCCCCGTTTCCAGCTGTTTAGTGACATTTGGGATGATGTGTGATGAAAAATTCAAGAATTTAACCATTTCTTCCAAAAAAGGCTTATCTCCCTGTTTCCAGCGCTTTTCTGACACTTGGGCTGACATGTGATGAAAAAGTCAGAAATCTTAATCAATGGTTCCAAAAAAGGCTTATCTCCCCGTTTCCAGCTTTTTAGTGACATTTGGGATGATGTGTGATGAAAAATTCGAGAATTTAACCATTTCTTCCAAAAAAGGCTTATCTCCCTGTTTCCAGCGCTTTTCTGACACTTGGGCTGACATGTGATGAAAAAGTCAGAAATCTTAATCAATGCTTCCAAAAAAGGCTTATCTCCCCGTTTCCAGCTGTTTAGTGACATTTGGGATGATGTGTGATGAAAAATTCAAGAATTTAACCTTTTCTTCCAAAAAAAGGCAGATCTCCCTGTTTCCAGCGCTTTTCTGACACTGGAGCTGATATGTGATGAAAAAGTCAAAATGTTAACCATTGCTTCCAAAAAAGGCTTATCTCCCCGTTTCCAGCTGTTTAGTGACATTTGGGATGATGTGTGATGACAAATTCAAGAATTTAACCATTTCTTCCAAAAAAGGCTTATCTCCCTGTTTCCAGCGCTTTTCTGACACTTGGGCTGACATGTGATGAAAAAGTCAGAAATCTTAATCAATGGTTCCAAAAAAGGCTTATCTCCCCGTTTCCAGCTGTTTAGTGACATTTGGGATGATGTGTGATGAAAAATTCAAGAATTTAACCTTTTCTTCCAAAAAAAGGCAGATCTCCCTGTTTCCAGCGCTTTTCTGACACTTGGGCTGACATGTGATGAAAAAGTCAGAAATCTTAATCAATGCTTCCAAAAAAGGCTTATCTCCCCGTTTCCAGCTGTTTAGTGACATTTGGGATGATGTGTGATGAAAAATTCAAGAATTTAACCTTTTCTTCTAAAAAAAGGCAGATCTCCCTGTTTCCAGCGCTTTTCTGACACTTGGGCTGACATGTGATGAAAAAGTCAGAAATCTTAATCAATGCTTCCAAAAAAGGCTTATCTCCCCGTTTCCAGCTGTTTAGTGACATTTGGGATGATGTGTGATGAAAAATTCAAGAATTTAACCTTTTCTTCCAAAAAAAGGCAGATCTCCCTGTTTCCAGCGCTTTTCTGACACTTGGGCTGACATGTGATGAAAAAGTCAGAAATCTTAATCAATGCTTCCAAAAAAGGCTTATCTCCCCGTTTCCAGCTGTTTAGTGACATTTGGGATGATGTGTGATGAAAAATTCAAGAATTTAACCTTTTCTTCCAAAAAAAGGCAGATCTCCCTGTTTCCAGCGCTTTTCTGACACTTGGGCTGACATGTGATGAAAAAGTCAGAAATATTAATCAATGCTTCCAAAAAAGGCTTATCTCCCCGTTTCCAGCTGTTTAGTGACATTTGGGATGATGTGTGATGAAAAATTCAAGAATTTAACCTTTTCTTCCAAAAAAAGGCAGATCTCCCTGTTTCCAGCGCTTTTCTGACACTTGGGCTGACATGTGATGAAAAAGTCAGAAATCTTAATCAATGGTTCCAAAAAAGGCTTATCTCCCCGTTTCCAGCTGTTTAGTGACATTTGGGATGATGTGTGATGACAAATTCAAGAATTTAACCATTTCTTCCAAAAAAGGCTTATCTCCCTGTTTCCAGCGCTTTTCTGACACTTGGGCTGACATGTGATGAAAAAGTCAGAAATCTTAATCAATGCTTCCAAAAAAGGCTTATCTCCCCGTTTCCAGCTGTTTAGTGACATTTGGGATGATGTGTGATGAAAAATTCGAGAATTTAACCATTTCTTCCAAAAAAGGCTTATCTCCCTGTTTCCAGCGCTTCTCTGACACTGGAGCTGATATATGATGAAAAAGTCAAAATGTTAACCATTGCTTCCAAAAAAGGCTTATCTCCCCGTTTCCAGCTGTTTAGTGACATTTGGGATGATGTGTGATGAAAAATTCGAGAATTTAACCATTTCTTCCAAAAAAGGCTTATCTCCCTGTGTCCAGCGCTTTTCTGACACTTGGGCTGACATGTGATGAAAAAGTCAGAAATCTTAATCAATGCTTCCAAAAAAGGCTTATTTCCCCGTTTCCAGCTGTTTAGTGACATTTGGGATGATGTGTGATGAAAAATTCAAGAATTTAACCTTTTCTTCCAAAAAAAGGCAGATCTCCCTGTTTCCAGCGCTTTTCTGACACTGGAGCTGATATGTGATGAAAAAGTCAAAATGTTAACCATTGCTTCCAAAAAAGGCTTATCTCCCCGTTTCCAGCTGTTTAGTGACATTTGGGATGATGTGTGATGACAAATTCAAGAATTTAACCATTTCTTCCAAAAAAGGCTTATCTCCCTGTTTCCAGCGCTTTTCTGACACTTGGGCTGACATGTGATGAAAAAGTCAGAAATCTTAATCAATGGTTCCAAAAAAGGCTTATCTCCCCGTTTCCAGCTGTTTAGTGACATTTGGGATGATGTGTGATGAAAAATTCAAGAATTTAACCTTTTCTTCCAAAAAAAGGCAGATCTCCCTGTTTCCAGCGCTTTTCTGACACTTGGGCTGACATGTGATGAAAAAGTCAGAAATCTTAATCAATGCTTCCAAAAAAGGCTTATCTCCCCGTTTCCAGCTGTTTAGTGACATTTGGGATGATGTGTGATGAAAAATTCAAGAATTTAACCTTTTCTTCTAAAAAAAGGCAGATCTCCCTGTTTCCAGCGCTTTTCTGACACTTGGGCTGACATGTGATGAAAAAGTCAGAAATCTTAATCAATGCTTCCAAAAAAGGCTTATCTCCCCGTTTCCAGCTGTTTAGTGACATTTGGGATGATGTGTGATGAAAAATTCAAGAATTTAACCTTTTCTTCCAAAAAAAGGCAGATCTCCCTGTTTCCAGCGCTTTTCTGACACTTGGGCTGACATGTGATGAAAAAGTCAGAAATCTTAATCAATGCTTCCAAAAAAGGCTTATCTCCCCGTTTCCAGCTGTTTAGTGACATTTGGGATGATGTGTGATGAAAAATTCAAGAATTTAACCTTTTCTTCCAAAAAAAGGCAGATCTCCCTGTTTCCAGCGCTTTTCTGACACTTGGGCTGACATGTGATGAAAAAGTCAGAAATATTAATCAATGCTTCCAAAAAAGGCTTATCTCCCCGTTTCCAGCTGTTTAGTGACATTTGGGATGATGTGTGATGAAAAATTCAAGAATTTAACCTTTTCTTCCAAAAAAAGGCAGATCTCCCTGTTTCCAGCGCTTTTCTGACACTTGGGCTGACATGTGATGAAAAAGTCAGAAATCTTAATCAATGGTTCCAAAAAAGGCTTATCTCCCCGTTTCCAGCTGTTTAGTGACATTTGGGATGATGTGTGATGACAAATTCAAGAATTTAACCATTTCTTCCAAAAAAGGCTTATCTCCCTGTTTCCAGCGCTTTTCTGACACTTGGGCTGACATGTGATGAAAAAGTCAGAAATCTTAATCAATGCTTCCAAAAAAGGCTTATCTCCCCGTTTCCAGCTGTTTAGTGACATTTGGGATGATGTGTGATGAAAAATTCGAGAATTTAACCATTTCTTCCAAAAAAGGCTTATCTCCCTGTTTCCAGCGCTTCTCTGACACTGGAGCTGATATATGATGAAAAAGTCAAAATGTTAACCATTGCTTCCAAAAAAGGCTTATCTCCCCGTTTCCAGCTGTTTAGTGACATTTGGGATGATGTGTGATGAAAAATTCGAGAATTTAACCATTTCTTCCAAAAAAGGCTTATCTCCCTGTGTCCAGCGCTTTTCTGACACTTGGGCTGACATGTGATGAAAAAGTCAGAAATCTTAATCAATGCTTCCAAAAAAGGCTTATTTCCCCGTTTCCAGCTGTTTAGTGACATTTGGGATGATGTGTGATGAAAAATTCAAGAATTTAACCTTTTCTTCCAAAAAAAGGCAGATCTCCCTGTTTCCAGCGCTTTTCTGACACTTGGGCTGACATGTGATGAAAAAGTCAGAAATATTAATCAATGCTTCCAAAAAAGGCTTATCTCCCCGTTTCCAGCTGTTTAGTGACATTTGGGATGATGTGTGATGAAAAATTCAAGAATTTAACCTTTTCTTCCAAAAAAAGGCAGATCTCCCTGTTTCCAGCGCTTTTCTGACACTTGGGCTGACATGTGATGAAAAAGTCAGAAATCTTAATCAATGGTTCCAAAAAAGGCTTATCTCCCCGTTTCCAGCTGTTTAGTGACATTTGGGATGATGTGTGATGACAAATTCAAGAATTTAACCATTTCTTCCAAAAAAGGCTTATCTCCCTGTTTCCAGCGCTTTTCTGACACTTGGGCTGACATGTGATGAAAAAGTCAGAAATCTTAATCAATGCTTCCAAAAAAGGCTTATCTCCCCGTTTCCAGCTGTTTAGTGACATTTGGGATGATGTGTGATGAAAAATTCGAGAATTTAACCATTTCTTCCAAAAAAGGCTTATCTCCCTGTTTCCAGCGCTTCTCTGACACTGGAGCTGATATATGATGAAAAAGTCAAAATGTTAACCATTGCTTCCAAAAAAGGCTTATCTCCCCGTTTCCAGCTGTTTAGTGACATTTGGGATGATGTGTGATGAAAAATTCGAGAATTTAACCATTTCTTCCAAAAAAGGCTTATCTCCCTGTGTCCAGCGCTTTTCTGACACTTGGGCTGACATGTGATGAAAAAGTCAGAAATCTTAATCAATGCTTCCAAAAAAGGCTTATTTCCCCGTTTCCAGCTGTTTAGTGACATTTGGGATGATGTGTGATGAAAAATTCAAGAATTTAACCTTTTCTTCCAAAAAAAGGCAGATCTCCCTGTTTCCAGCGCTTTTCTGACACTGGAGCTGATATGTGATGAAAAAGTCAGAAATCTTAATCAATGCTTCCAAAAAAGGCTTATCTCCCCGCTTCCAGCTGTTTAGTGACATTTGGGATGATGTGTGATGAAAAATTCAAGAATTTAACCTTTTCTTCCAAAAAAAGGCAGATCTCCCTGTTTCCAGCGCTTTTCTGACACTTGGGCTGACATGTGATGAAAAAGTCAGAAATCTTAATCAATGCTTCCAAAAAAGGCTTATCTCCCCGTTTCCAGCTGTTTAGTGACATTTGGGATGATGTGTGATGAAAAATTCAAGAATTTAACCTTTTCTTCCAAAAAAAGGCAGATCTCCCTGTTTCCAGCGCTTTTCTGACACTTGGGCTGACATGTGATGAAAAAGTCAGAAATCTTAATCAATGCTTCCAAAAAAGGCTTATCTCCCCGTTTCCAGCTGTTTAGTGACATTTGGGATGATGTGTGATGACAAATTCAAGAATTTAACCATTTCTTCCAAAAAAGGCTTATCTCCCTGTTTCCAGCGCTTTTCTGACACTTGGGCTGACATGTGATGAAAAAGTCAGAAATCTTAATCAATGCTTCCAAAAAAGGCTTATCTCCCCGTTTCCAGCTGTTTAGTGACATTTGGGATGATGTGTGATGAAAAATTCGAGAATTTAACCATTTCTTCCAAAAAAGGCTTATCTCCCTGTTTCCAGCGCTTCTCTGACACTGGAGCTGATATATGATGAAAAAGTCAAAATGTTAACCATTGCTTCCAAAAAAGGCTTATCTCCCCGTTTCCAGCTGTTTAGTGACATTTGGGATGATGTGTGATGAAAAATTCGAGAATTTAACCATTTCTTCCAAAAAAGGCTTATCTCCCTGTGTCCAGCGCTTTTCTGACACTTGGGCTGACATGTGATGAAAAAGTCAGAAATCTTAATCAATGCTTCCAAAAAAGGCTTATTTCCCCGTTTCCAGCTGTTTAGTGACATTTGGGATGATGTGTGATGAAAAATTCAAGAATTTAACCTTTTCTTCCAAAAAAAGGCAGATCTCCCTGTTTCCAGCGCTTTTCTGACACTGGAGCTGATATGTGATGAAAAAGTCAAAATGTTGACCATTGCTTTCAAAAAAGGCTTATCTCCCCGTTTCCAGCTGTTTAGTGACATTTGGGATGATGTGTGATGAAAAATTCAAGAATTTAACCTTTTCTTCCAAAAAAAGGCAGATCTCCCTGTTTCCAGCGCTTTTCTGACACTTGGGCTGACATGTGATGAAAAAGTCAGAAATCTTAATCAATGCTTCCAAAAAAGGCTTATCTCCCCGTTTCCAGCTGTTTAGTGACATTTGGGATGATGTGTGATGAAAAATTCAAGAATTTAACCATTTCTTCCAAAAAAGGCTTATCTCCCTGTTTCCAGCGCTTTTCTGACACTTGGGCTGACATGTGATGAAAAAGTCAGAAATCTTAATCAATGGTTCCAAAAAAGGCTTATCTCCCCGTTTCCAGCTTTTTAGTGACATTTGGGATGATGTGTGATGAAAAATTCGAGAATTTAACCATTTCTTCCAAAAAAGGCTTATCTCCCTGTTTCCAGCGCTTTTCTGACACTTGGGCTGACATGTGATGAAAAAGTCAGAAATCTTAATCAATGCTTCCAAAAAAGGCTTATCTCCCCGTTTCCAGCTGTTTAGTGACATTTGGGATGATGTGTGATGAAAAATTCAAGAATTTAACCTTTTCTTCCAAAAAAAGGCAGATCTCCCTGTTTCCAGCGCTTTTCTGACACTGGAGCTGATATGTGATGAAAAAGTCAAAATGTTAACCATTGCTTCCAAAAAAGGCTTATCTCCCCGTTTCCAGCTGTTTAGTGACATTTGGGATGATGTGTGATGACAAATTCAAGAATTTAACCATTTCTTCCAAAAAAGGCTTATCTCCCTGTTTCCAGCGCTTTTCTGACACTTGGGCTGACATGTGATGAAAAAGTCAGAAATCTTAATCAATGGTTCCAAAAAAGGCTTATCTCCCCGTTTCCAGCTGTTTAGTGACATTTAGGATGATGTGTGATGAAAAATTCAAGAATTTAACCTTTTCTTCCAAAAAAAGGCAGATCTCCCTGTTTCCAGCGCTTTTCTGACACTTGGGCTGACATGTGATGAAAAAGTCAGAAATCTTAATCAATGCTTCCAAAAAAGGCTTATCTCCCCGTTTCCAGCTGTTTAGTGACATTTGGGATGATGTGTGATGAAAAATTCAAGAATTTAACCTTTTCTTCCAAAAAAAGGCAGATCTCCCTGTTTCCAGCGCTTTTCTGACACTTGGGCTGACATGTGATGAAAAAGTCAGAAATCTTAATCAATGCTTCCAAAAAAGGCTTATCTCCCCGTTTCCAGCTGTTTAGTGACATTTGGGATGATGTGTGATGAAAAATTCAAGAATTTAACCTTTTCTTCCAAAAAAAGGCAGATCTCCCTGTTTCCAGCGCTTTTCTGACACTTGGGCTGACATGTGATGAAAAAGTCAGAAATCTTAATCAATGCTTCCAAAAAAGGCTTATCTCCCCGTTTCCAGCTGTTTAGTGACATTTGGGATGATGTGTGATGAAAAATTCGAGAATTTAACCATTTCTTCCAAAAAAGGCTTATCTCCCTGTTTCCAGCGCTTCTCTGACACTGGAGCTGATATATGATGAAAAAGTCAAAATCATAACCATTGCTTCCAAAAAAGGCTTATCTCCCCGTTTCCAGCTGTTTAGTGACATTTGGGATGATGTGTGATGAAAAATTCGAGAATTTAACCATTTCTTCCAAAAAAGGCTTATCTCCCTGTGTCCAGCGCTTTTCTGACACTTGGGCTGACATGTGATGAAAAAGTCAGAAATCTTAATCAATGCTTCCAAAAAAGGCTTATTTCCCCGTTTCCAGCTGTTTAGTGACATTTGGGATGATGTGTGATGAAAAATTCAAGAATTTAACCTTTTCTTCCAAAAAAAGGCAGATCTCCCTGTTTCCAGCGCTTTTCTGACACTTGGGCTGACATGTGATGAAAAAGTCAGAAATCTTAATCAATGCTTCCAAAAAAGGCTTATCTCCCCGTTTCCAGCTGTTTAGTGACATTTGGGATGATGTGTGATGAAAAATTCAAGAATTTAACCATTTCTTCCAAAAAAGGCTTATCTCCCTGTTTCCAGCGCTTTTCTGACACTTGGGCTGACATGTGATGAAAAAGTCAGAAATCTTAATCAATGCTTCCAAAAAAGGCTTATCTCCCCGTTTCCAGCTGTTTAGTGACATTTGGGATGATGTGTGATGAAAAATTCAAGAATTTAACCTTTTCTTCCAAAAAAAGGCAGATCTCCCTGTTTCCAGCGCTTTTCTGACACTGGAGCTGATATGTGATGAAAAAGTCAAAATGTTAACCATTGCTTCCAAAAAAGGCTTATCTCCCCGTTTCCAGCTGTTTAGTGACATTTGGGATGATGTGTGATGACAAATTCAAGAATTTAACCATTTCTTCCAAAAAAGGCTTATCTCCCTGTTTCCAGCGCTTTTCTGACACTTGGGCTGACATGTGATGAAAAAGTCAGAAATCTTAATCAATGGTTCCAAAAAAGGCTTATCTCCCCGTTTCCAGCTGTTTAGTGACATTTGGGATGATGTGTGATGAAAAATTCAAGAATTTAACCTTTTCTTCCAAAAAAAGGCAGATCTCCCTGTTTCCAGCGCTTTTCTGACACTTGGGCTGACATGTGATGAAAAAGTCAGAAATCTTAATCAATGCTTCCAAAAAAGGCTTATCTCCCCGTTTCCAGCTGTTTAGTGACATTTGGGATGATGTGTGATGAAAAATTCAAGAATTTAACCTTTTCTTCTAAAAAAAGGCAGATCTCCCTGTTTCCAGCGCTTTTCTGACACTTGGGCTGACATGTGATGAAAAAGTCAGAAATCTTAATCAATGCTTCCAAAAAAGGCTTATCTCCCCGTTTCCAGCTGTTTAGTGACATTTGGGATGATGTGTGATGAAAAATTCAAGAATTTAACCTTTTCTTCCAAAAAAAGGCAGATCTCCCTGTTTCCAGCGCTTTTCTGACACTTGGGCTGACATGTGATGAAAAAGTCAGAAATCTTAATCAATGCTTCCAAAAAAGGCTTATCTCCCCGTTTCCAGCTGTTTAGTGACATTTGGGATGATGTGTGATGAAAAATTCAAGAATTTAACCTTTTCTTCCAAAAAAAGGCAGATCTCCCTGTTTCCAGCGCTTTTCTGACACTTGGGCTGACATGTGATGAAAAAGTCAGAAATATTAATCAATGCTTCCAAAAAAGGCTTATCTCCCCGTTTCCAGCTGTTTAGTGACATTTGGGATGATGTGTGATGAAAAATTCAAGAATTTAACCTTTTCTTCCAAAAAAAGGCAGATCTCCCTGTTTCCAGCGCTTTTCTGACACTTGGGCTGACATGTGATGAAAAAGTCAGAAATCTTAATCAATGGTTCCAAAAAAGGCTTATCTCCCCGTTTCCAGCTGTTTAGTGACATTTGGGATGATGTGTGATGACAAATTCAAGAATTTAACCATTTCTTCCAAAAAAGGCTTATCTCCCTGTTTCCAGCGCTTTTCTGACACTTGGGCTGACATGTGATGAAAAAGTCAGAAATCTTAATCAATGCTTCCAAAAAAGGCTTATCTCCCCGTTTCCAGCTGTTTAGTGACATTTGGGATGATGTGTGATGAAAAATTCGAGAATTTAACCATTTCTTCCAAAAAAGGCTTATCTCCCTGTTTCCAGCGCTTCTCTGACACTGGAGCTGATATATGATGAAAAAGTCAAAATGTTAACCATTGCTTCCAAAAAAGGCTTATCTCCCCGTTTCCAGCTGTTTAGTGACATTTGGGATGATGTGTGATGAAAAATTCGAGAATTTAACCATTTCTTCCAAAAAAGGCTTATCTCCCTGTGTCCAGCGCTTTTCTGACACTTGGGCTGACATGTGATGAAAAAGTCAGAAATCTTAATCAATGCTTCCAAAAAAGGCTTATTTCCCCGTTTCCAGCTGTTTATTGACATTTGGGATGATGTGTGATGAAAAATTCAAGAATTTAACCTTTTCTTCCAAAAAAAGGCAGATCTCCCTGTTTCCAGCGCTTTTCTGACACTGGAGCTGATATGTGATGAAAAAGTCAGAAATCTTAATCAATGCTTCCAAAAAAGGCTTATCTCCCCGCTTCCAGCTGTTTAGTGACATTTGGGATGATGTGTGATGAAAAATTCAAGAATTTAACCTTTTCTTCCAAAAAAAGGCAGATCTCCCTGTTTCCAGCGCTTTTCTGACACTTGGGCTGACATGTGATGAAAAAGTCAGAAATCTTAATCAATGCTTCCAAAAAAGGCTTATCTCCCCGTTTCCAGCTGTTTAGTGACATTTGGGATGATGTGTGATGAAAAATTCAAGAATTTAACCTTTTCTTCCAAAAAAAGGCAGATCTCCCTGTTTCCAGCGCTTTTCTGACACTTGGGCTGACATGTGATGAAAAAGTCAGAAATCTTAATCAATGGTTCCAAAAAAGGCTTATCTCCCCGTTTCCAGCTGTTTAGTGACATTTGGGATGATGTGTGATGACAAATTCAAGAATTTAACCATTTCTTCCAAAAAAGGCTTATCTCCCTGTTTCCAGCGCTTTTCTGACACTTGGGCTGACATGTGATGAAAAAGTCAGAAATCTTAATCAATGCTTCCAAAAAAGGCTTATCTCCCCGTTTCCAGCTGTTTAGTGACATTTGGGATGATGTGTGATGAAAAATTCGAGAATTTAACCATTTCTTCCAAAAAAGGCTTATCTCCCTGTTTCCAGCGCTTCTCTGACACTGGAGCTGATATATGATGAAAAAGTCAAAATGTTAACCATTGCTTCCAAAAAAGGCTTATCTCCCCGTTTCCAGCTGTTTAGTGACATTTGGGATGATGTGTGATGAAAAATTCGAGAATTTAACCATTTCTTCCAAAAAAGGCTTATCTCCCTGTGTCCAGCGCTTTTCTGACACTTGGGCTGACATGTGATGAAAAAGTCAGAAATCTTAATCAATGCTTCCAAAAAAGGCTTATTTCCCCGTTTCCAGCTGTTTAGTGACATTTGGGATGATGTGTGATGAAAAATTCAAGAATTTAACCTTTTCTTCCAAAAAAAGGCAGATCTCCCTGTTTCCAGCGCTTTTCTGACACTGGAGCTGATATGTGATGAAAAAGTCAAAATGTTGACCATTGCTTTCAAAAAAGGCTTATCTCCCCGTTTCCAGCTGTTTAGTGACATTTGGGATGATGTGTGATGAAAAATTCGAGAATTTAACCATTTCTTCCAAAAAAGGCTTATCTCCCTGTTTCCAGCGCTTTTCTGACACTTGGGCTGACATGTGATGAAAAAGTCAGAAATCTTAATCAATGCTTCCAAAAAAGGCTTATCTCCCCGTTTCCAGCTGTTTAGTGACATTTGGGATGATGTGTGATGAAAAATTCGAGAATTTAACCATTTCTTCCAAAAAAGGCTTATCTCCCTGTTTCCAGCGCTTTTCTGACACTTAGGCTGACATGTGATGAAAAAGTCAGAAATCTTAATCAATGCTTCCAAAAAAGGCTTATCTCCCCGTTTTCAGCTGTTTAGTGACATTTGGGATGATGTGTGATGAAAAATTCAAGAATTTAACCTTTTCTTCCAAAAAAAGGCAGATCTCCCTGTTTCCAGCGCTTTTCTGACACTGGAGCTGATATGTGATGAAAAAGTCAAAATGTTGACCATTGCTTTCAAAAAAGGCTTATCTCCCCGTTTCCAGCTGTTTAGTGACATTTGGGATGATGTGTGATGAAAAATTCAAGAATTTAACCTTTTCTTCCAAAAAAAGGCAGATCTCCCTGTTTCCAGCGCTTTTCTGACACTTGGGCTGACATGTGATGAAAAAGTCAGAAATCTTAATCAATGCTTCCAAAAAAGGCTTATCTCCCCGTTTCCAGCTGTTTAGTGACATTTGGGATGATGTGTGATGAAAAATTCAAGAATTTAACCATTTCTTCCAAAAAAGGCTTATCTCCCTGTTTCCAGCGCTTTTCTGACACTTGGGCTGACATGTGATGAAAAAGTCAGAAATCTTAATCAATGGTTCCAAAAAAGGCTTATCTCCCCGTTTCCAGCTTTTTAGTGACATTTGGGATGATGTGTGATGAAAAATTCGAGAATTTAACCATTTCTTCCAAAAAAGGCTTATCTCCCTGTTTCCAGCGCTTTTCTGACACTTGGGCTGACATGTGATGAAAAAGTCAGAAATCTTAATCAATGCTTCCAAAAAAGGCTTATCTCCCCGTTTCCAGCTGTTTAGTGACATTTGGGATGATGTGTGATGAAAAATTCAAGAATTTAACCTTTTCTTCCAAAAAAAGGCAGATCTCCCTGTTTCCAGCGCTTTTCTGACACTGGAGCTGATATGTGATGAAAAAGTCAAAATGTTAACCATTGCTTCCAAAAAAGGCTTATCTCCCCGTTTCCAGCTGTTTAGTGACATTTGGGATGATGTGTGATGACAAATTCAAGAATTTAACCATTTCTTCCAAAAAAGGCTTATCTCCCTGTTTCCAGCGCTTTTCTGACACTTGGGCTGACATGTGATGAAAAAGTCAGAAATCTTAATCAATGGTTCCAAAAAAGGCTTATCTCCCCGTTTCCAGCTGTTTAGTGACATTTAGGATGATGTGTGATGAAAAATTCAAGAATTTAACCTTTTCTTCCAAAAAAAGGCAGATCTCCCTGTTTCCAGCGCTTTTCTGACACTTGGGCTGACATGTGATGAAAAAGTCAGAAATCTTAATCAATGCTTCCAAAAAAGGCTTATCTCCCCGTTTCCAGCTGTTTAGTGACATTTGGGATGATGTGTGATGAAAAATTCAAGAATTTAACCTTTTCTTCCAAAAAAAGGCAGATCTCCCTGTTTCCAGCGCTTTTCTGACACTTGGGCTGACATGTGATGAAAAAGTCAGAAATCTTAATCAATGCTTCCAAAAAAGGCTTATCTCCCCGTTTCCAGCTGTTTAGTGACATTTGGGATGATGTGTGATGAAAAATTCGAGAATTTAACCATTTCTTCCAAAAAAGGCTTATCTCCCTGTTTCCAGCGCTTTTCTGACACTTGGGCTGACATGTGATGAAAAAGTCAGAAATCTTAATCAATAATTCCAAAAAAGGCTTATCTCCCCGTTTCCAGCTGTTTAGTGACATTTGGGATGATGTGTGATGAAAAATTCGAGAATTTAACCATTTCTTCCAAAAAAGGCTTATCTCCCTGTTTCCAGCGCTTTTCTGACACTTGGGCTGACATGTGATGAAAAAGTCAGAAATCTTAATCAATGCTTCCAAAAAAGGCTTATCTCCCCGTTTCCAGCTGTTTAGTGACATTTGGGATGATGTGTGATGAAAAATTCAAGAATTTAACCTTTTCTTCCAAAAAAAGGCAGATCTCCCTGTTTCCAGCGCTTTTCTGACACTGGAGCTGATATGTGATGAAAAAGTCAAAATGTTAACCATTGCTTCCAAAAAAGGATTATCTCCCCGGTTCCAGCTGTTTAGTGACATTTGGGATGATGTGTGATGACAAATTCAAGAATTTAACCATTTCTTCCAAAAAAGGCAGATCTCCCTGTTTCCAGCGCTTTTCTGACACTTGGGCTGACATGTGATGAAAAAGTCAGAAATCTTAATCAATGCTTCCAAAAAAGGCTTATGTCCCCGTTTCCAGCTGTTTAGTGACATTTGGGATGATGTGTGATGAAAAATTCAAGAATTTAACCTTTTCTTCCAAAAAAAGGCAGATCTCCCTGTTTCCAGCGCTTTTCTGACACTTGGGCTGACATGTGATGAAAAAGTCAGAAATCTTAATCAATGCTTCCAAAAAAGGCTTATCTCCCCGTTTCCAGCTGTTTAGTGACATTTGGGATGATGTGTGATGAAAAATTCAAGAATTTAACCTTTTCTTCCAAAAAAAGGCAGATCTCCCTGTTTCCAGCGCTTTTCTGACACTTGGGCTGACATGTGATGAAAAAGTCAGAAATCTTAATCAATGCTTCCAAAAAAGGCTTATCTCCCCGTTTTCAGCTGTTTAGTGACATTTGGGATGATGTGTGATGAAAAATTCAAGAATTTAACCTTTTCTTCCAAAAAAAGGCAGATCTCCCTGTTTCCAGCGCTTTTCTGACACTTGGGCTGACATGTGATGAAAAAGTCAGAAATCTTATTCAATGCTTCCAAAAAAGGCTTATCTCCCCGTTTCCAGCTGTTTAGTGACATTTGGGATGATGTGTGATGAAAAATTCGAGAATTTAACCATTTCTTCCAAAAAAGGCTTATCTCCCTGTTTCCAGCGCTTTTCTGACACTTGGGCTGACATGTGATGAAAAAGTCAGAAATCTTAATCAATGCTTCCAAAAAAGGCTTATTTCCCCGTTTCCAGCTGTTTAGTGACATTTGGGATGATGTGTGATGAAAAATTCGAGAATTTAACCATTTCTTCCAAAAAAGGCTTATCTCCCTGTTTCCAGCGCTTTTCTGACACTTGGGCTGACATGTGATGAAAAAGTCAGAAATCTTAATCAATGCTTCCAAAAAAGGCTTATCTCCCCGTTTCCAGCTGTTTAGTGACATTTGGGATGATGTGTGATGAAAAATTCAAGAATTTAACCTTTTCTTCCAAAAAAAGGCAGATCTCCCTGTTTCCAGCGCTTTTCTGACACTGGAGCTGATATGTGATGAAAAAGTCAAAATGTTAACCATTGCTTCCAAAAAAGGATTATCTCCCCGTTTCCAGCTGTTTAGTGACATTTGGGATGATGTGTGATGACAAATTCAAGAATTTAACCATTTCTTCCAAAAAAGGCAGATCTCCCTGTTTCCAGCGCTTTTCTGACACTTGGGCTGACATGTGATGAAAAAGTCAGAAATCTTAATCAATGCTTCCAAAAAAGGCTTATGTCCCCGTTTCCAGCTGTTTAGTGACATTTGGGATGATGTGTGATGAAAAATTCAAGAATTTAACCTTTTCTTCCAAAAAAAGGCAGATCTCCCTGTTTCCAGCGCTTTTCTGACACTTGGGCTGACATGTGATGAAAAAGTCAGAAATCTTAATCAATGCTTCCAAAAAAGGCTTATCTCCCCGTTTCCAGCTGTTTAGTGACATTTGGGATGATGTGTGATGAAAAAATCAAGAATTTAACCTTTTCTTCCAAAAAAAGGCAGATCTCCCTGTTTCCAGCGCTTTTCTGACACTTGGGCTGACATGTGATGAAAAAGTCAGAAATCTTATTCAATGCTTCCAAAAAAGGCTTATCTCCCCGTTTCCAGCTGTTTAGTGACATTTGGGATGATGTGTGATGAAAAATTCGAGAATTTAACCATTTCTTCCAAAAAAGGCTTATCTCCCTGTTTCCAGCGCTTTTCTGACACTTGGGCTGACATGTGATGAAAAAGTCAGAAATCTTAATCAATGCTTCCAAAAAAGGCTTATCTCCCCGTTTCCAGCTGTTTAGTGACATTTGGGATGATGTGTGATGAAAAATTCGAGAATTTAACCATTTCTTCCAAAAAAGGCTTATCTCCCTGTTTCCAGCGCTTTTCTGACACTTAGGCTGACATGTGATGAAAAAGTCAGAAATCTTAATCAATGCTTCCAAAAAAGGCTTATCTCCCCGTTTTCAGCTGTTTAGTGACATTTGGGATGATGTGTGATGAAAAATTCAAGAATTTAACCTTTTCTTCCAAAAAAAGGCAGATCTCCCTGTTTCCAGCGCTTTTCTGACACTGGAGCTGATATGTGATGAAAAAGTCAAAATGTTAACCATTGCTTCCAAAAAAGGCTTATCTCCCCGTTTCCAGCTGTTTAGTGACATTTGGGATGACGTGTGATGAAAAATTCAAGAATTTAACCTTTTCTTCCAAAAAAAGGCAGATCTCCCTGTTTCCAGCGCTTTTCTGACACTTGGGCTGACATGTGATGAAAAAGTCAGAAATCTTAATCAATGCTTCCAAAAAAGGCTTATCTCCCCGTTTCCAGCTGTTTAGTGACATTTGGGATGATGTGTGATGAAAAATTCAAGAATTTAACCTTTTCTTCCAAAAAAGGCTTATCTCCCTGTTTCCAGCGCTTTTCTGACACTTGGGCTGACATGTGATGAAAAAGTCAGAAATCTTAATCAATGCTTCCAAAAAAGGCTTATCTCCCCGTTTCCAGCTGTTTAGTGACATTTGGGATGATGTGTGATGAAAAATTCGAGAATTTAACCATTTCTTCCAAAAAAGGCTTATCTCCCTGTTTCCAGCGCTTTTCTGACACTTGGGCTGACATGTGATGAAAAAGTCAGAAATCTTAATCAATGCTTCCAAAAAAGGCTTATCTCCCCGTTTCCAGCTGTTTAGTGACATTTGGGATGATGTGTGATGAAAAATTCAAGAATTTAACCTTTTCTTCCAAAAAAAGGCAGATCTCCCTGTTTCCAGCGCTTTTCTGACACTGGAGCTGATATGTGATGAAAATGTCAAAATGTTAACCATTGCTTCCAAAAAAGGATTATCTCCCCGTTTCCAGCTGTTTAGTGACATTTGGGATGATGTGTGATGACAAATTCATGAATTTAACCATTTCTTCCAAAAAAGGCAGATCTCCCTGTTTCCAGCACTTTTCTGACACTTGGGCTGACATGTGATGAAAAAGTCAGAAATCTTAATCAATGCTTCCAAAAAAGGCTTATCTCCCCGTTTCCAGCTGTTTAGTGACATTTGGGATGATGTGTGATGAAAAATTCAAGAATTTAACCTTTTCTTCCAAAAAAAGGCAGATCTCCCTGTTTCCAGCGCTTTTCTGACACTTGGGCTGACATGTGATGAAAAAGTCAGAAATCTTAATCAATGCTTCCAAAAAAGGCTTATCTCCCTGTTTCCAGCTGTTTAGTGACATTTGGGATGATGTGTGATGAAAAATTCAAGAATTTAACCTTTTCTTCCAAAAAAAGGCAGATCTCCCTGTTTCCAGCGCTTTTCTGACACTTGGGCTGACATGTGATGAAAAAGTCAGAAATCTTAATCAATGGTTCCAAAAAAGGCTTATCTCCCCGTTTCCAGCTGTTTAGTGACATTTGGGATGATGTGTGATGAAAAATTCAAGAATTTAACCTTTTCTTCCAAAAAAAGGCAGATCTCCCTGTTTCCAGCGCTTTTCTGACACTTGGGCTGACATGTGATGAAAAAGTCAGAAATCTTAATCAATGCTTCCAAAAAAGGCTTATCTCCCCGTTTCCAGCTGTTTAGTGACATTTGGGATGATGTGTGATGAAAAATTCGAGAAGTTAACCATTTCTTCCAAAAAAGGCTTATCTCCCTGTTTCCAGCGCTTCTCTGACACTGGAGCTGATATATGATGAAAAAGTCAAAATGTTAACCATTGCTTCCAAAAAAGGCTTATCTCCCCGTTTCCAGCTGTTTAGTGACATTTGGGATGATGTGTGATGAAAAATTCGAGAATTTAACCATTTCTTCCAAAAAAGGCTTATCTCCCTGTGTCCAGCGCTTTTCTGACACTTGGGCTGACATGTGATGAAAAAGTCAGAAATCTTAATCAATGCTTCCAAAAAAGGCTTATTTCCCCGTTTCCAGCTGTTTAGTGACATTTGGGATGATGTGTGATGAAAAATTCAAGAATTTAACCTTTTCTTCCAAAAAAAGGCAGATCTCCCTGTTTCCAGCGCTTTTCTGACACTGGAGCTGATATGTGATGAAAAAGTCAGAAATCTTAATCAATGCTTCCAAAAAAGGCTTATCTCCCCGTTTCCAGCTGTTTAGTGACATTTGGGATGATGTGTGATGAAAAATTCAAGAATTTAACCTTTTCTTCCAAAAAAAGGCAGATCTCCCTGTTTCCAGCGCTTTTCTGACACTTGGGCTGACATGTGATGAAAAAGTCAGAAATCTTAATCAATGCTTCCAAAAAAGGCTTATCTCCCCGTTTCCAGCTGTTTAGTGACATTTGGGATGATGTGTGATGAAAAATTCAAGAATTTAACCTTTTCTTCCAAAAAAAGGCAGATCTCCCTGTTTCCAGCGCTTTTCTGACACTTGGGCTGACATGTGATGAAAAAGTCAGAAATCTTAATCAATGGTTCCAAAAAAGGCTTATCTCCCCGTTTCCAGCTGTTTAGTGACATTTGGGATGATGTGTGATGACAAATTCAAGAATTTAACCATTTCTTCCAAAAAAGGCTTATCTCCCTGTTTCCAGCGCTTTTCTGACACTTGGGCTGACATGTGATGAAAAAGTCAGAAATCTTAATCAATGCTTCCAAAAAAGGCTTATTTCCCCGTTTCCAGCTGTTTAGTGACATTTGGGATGATGTGTGATGAAAAATTCAAGAATTTAACCTTTTCTTCCAAAAAAAGGCAGATCTCCCTGTTTCCAGCGCTTTTCTGACACTGGAGCTGATATGTGATGAAAAAGTCAGAAATCTTAATCAATGCTTCCAAAAAAGGCTTATCTCCCCGTTTCCAGCTGTTTAGTGACATTTGGGATGATGTGTGATGAAAAATTCAAGAATTTAACCTTTTCTTCCAAAAAAAGGCAGATCTCCCTGTTTCCAGCGCTTTTCTGACACTTGGGCTGACATGTGATGAAAAAGTCAGAAATCTTAATCAATGCTTCCAAAAAAGGCTTATCTCCCCGTTTCCAGCTGTTTAGTGACATTTGGGATGATGTGTGATGAAAAATTCAAGAATTTAACCTTTTCTTCCAAAAAAAGGCAGATCTCCCTGTTTCCAGCGCTTTTCTGACACTTGGGCTGACATGTGATGAAAAAGTCAGAAATCTTAATCAATGGTTCCAAAAAAGGCTTATCTCCCCGTTTCCAGCTGTTTAGTGACATTTGGGATGATGTGTGATGACAAATTCAAGAATTTAACCATTTCTTCCAAAAAAGGCTTATCTCCCTGTTTCCAGCGCTTTTCTGACACTTGGGCTGACATGTGATGAAAAAGTCAGAAATCTTAATCAATGCTTCCAAAAAAGGCTTATCTCCCCGTTTCCAGCTGTTTAGTGACATTTGGGATGATGTGTGATGAAAAATTCGAGAATTTAACCATTTCTTCCAAAAAAGGCTTATCTCCCTGTGTCCAGCGCTTTTCTGACACTTGGGCTGACATGTGATGAAAAAGTCAGAAATCTTAATCAATGCTTCCAAAAAAGGCTTATTTCCCCGTTTCCAGCTGTTTAGTGACATTTGGGATGATGTGTGATGAAAAATTCAAGAATTTAACCTTTTCTTCCAAAAAAAGGCAGATCTCCCTGTTTCCAGCGCTTTTCTGACACTGGAGCTGATATGTGATGAAAAAGTCAGAAATCTTAATCAATGCTTCCAAAAAAGGCTTATCTCCCCGTTTCCAGCTGTTTAGTGACATTTGGGATGATGTGTGATGAAAAATTCAAGAATTTAACCTTTTCTTCCAAAAAAAGGCAGATCTCCCTGTTTCCAGCGCTTTTCTGACACTTGGGCTGACATGTGATGAAAAAGTCAGAAATCTTAATCAATGCTTCCAAAAAAGGCTTATCTCCCCGTTTCCAGCTGTTTAGTGACATTTGGGATGATGTGTGATGAAAAATTCAAGAATTTAACCTTTTCTTCCAAAAAAAGGCAGATCTCCCTGTTTCCAGCGCTTTTCTGACACTTGGGCTGACATGTGATGAAAAAGTCAGAAATCTTAATCAATGGTTCCAAAAAAGGCTTATCTCCCCGTTTCCAGCTGTTTAGTGACATTTGGGATGATGTGTGATGACAAATTCAAGAATTTAACCATTTCTTCCAAAAAAGGCTTATCTCCCTGTTTCCAGCGCTTTTCTGACACTTGGGCTGACATGTGATGAAAAAGTCAGAAATCTTAATCAATGCTTCCAAAAAAGGCTTATTTCCCCGTTTCCAGCTGTTTAGTGACATTTGGGATGATGTGTGATGAAAAATTCAAGAATTTAACCTTTTCTTCCAAAAAAAGGCAGATCTCCCTGTTTCCAGCGCTTTTCTGACACTGGAGCTGATATGTGATGAAAAAGTCAGAAATCTTAATCAATGCTTCCAAAAAAGGCTTATCTCCCCGTTTCCAGCTGTTTAGTGACATTTGGGATGATGTGTGATGAAAAATTCAAGAATTTAACCTTTTCTTCCAAAAAAAGGCAGATCTCCCTGTTTCCAGCGCTTTTCTGACACTTGGGCTGACATGTGATGAAAAAGTCAGAAATCTTAATCAATGCTTCCAAAAAAGGCTTATCTCCCCGTTTCCAGCTGTTTAGTGACATTTGGGATGATGTGTGATGAAAAATTCAAGAATTTAACCTTTTCTTCCAAAAAAAGGCAGATCTCCCTGTTTCCAGCGCTTTTCTGACACTTGGGCTGACATGTGATGAAAAAGTCAGAAATCTTAATCAATGGTTCCAAAAAAGGCTTATCTCCCCGTTTCCAGCTGTTTAGTGACATTTGGGATGATGTGTGATGACAAATTCAAGAATTTAACCATTTCTTCCAAAAAAGGCTTATCTCCCTGTTTCCAGCGCTTTTCTGACACTTGGGCTGACATGTGATGAAAAAGTCAGAAATCTTAATCAATGCTTCCAAAAAAGGCTTATCTCCCCGTTTCCAGCTGTTTAGTGACATTTGGGATGATGTGTGATGAAAAATTCGAGAATTTAACCATTTCTTCCAAAAAAGGCTTATCTCCCTGTTTCCAGCGCTTCTCTGACACTGGAGCTGATATATGATGAAAAAGTCAAAATGTTAACCATTGCTTCCAAAAAAGGCTTATCTCCCCGTTTCCAGCTGTTTAGTGACATTTGGGATGATGTGTGATGAAAAATTCGAGAATTTAACCATTTCTTCCAAAAAAGGCTTATCTCCCTGTGTCCAGCGCTTTTCTGACATTTGGGCTGACATGTGATGAAAAAGTCAGAAATCTTAATCAATGCTTCCAAAAAAGGCTTATTTCCCCGTTTCCAGCTGTTTAGTGACATTTGGGATGATGTGTGATGAAAAATTCAAGAATTTAACCTTTTCTTCCAAAAAAAGGCAGATCTCCCTGTTTCCAGCGCTTTTCTGACACTGGAGCTGATATGTGATGAAAAAGTCAAAATGTTGACCATTGCTTTCAAAAAAGGCTTATCTCCCCGTTTCCAGCTGTTTAGTGACATTTGGGATGATGTGTGATGAAAAATTCAAGAATTTAACCTTTTCTTCCAAAAAAAGGCAGATCTCCCTGTTTCCAGCGCTTTTCTGACACTTGGGCTGACATGTGATGAAAAAGTCAGAAATCTTAATCAATGCTTCCAAAAAAGGCTTATCTCCCCGTTTCCAGCTGTTTAGTGACATTTGGGATGATGTGTGATGAAAAATTCAAGAATTTAACCATTTCTTCCAAAAAAGGCTTATCTCCCTGTTTCCAGCGCTTTTCTGACACTTGGGCTGACATGTGATGAAAAAGTCAGAAATCTTAATCAATGGTTCCAAAAAAGGCTTATCTCCCCGTTTCCAGCTTTTTAGTGACATTTGGGATGATGTGTGATGAAAAATTCGAGAATTTAACCATTTCTTCCAAAAAAGGCTTATCTCCCTGTTTCCAGCGCTTTTCTGACACTTGGGCTGACATGTGATGAAAAAGTCAGAAATCTTAACAATGCTTCCAAAAAAGGCTTATCTCCCCGTTTCCAGCTGTTTAGTGACATTTGGGATGATGTGTGATGAAAAATTCAAGAATTTAACCTTTTCTTCCAAAAAAAGGCAGATCTCCCTGTTTCCAGCGCTTTTCTGACACTGGAGCTGATATGTGATGAAAAAGTCAGAAATCTTAATCAATGCTTCCAAAAAAGGCTTATCTCCCCGTTTCCAGCTGTTTAGTGACATTTGGGATGATGTGTGATGAAAAATTCGAGAATTTAACCATTTCTTCCAAAAAAGGCTTATCTCCCTGTTTCCAGCGCTTCTCTGACACTGGAGCTGATATATGATGAAAAAGTCAAAATGTTAACCATTGCTTCCAAAAAAGGCTTATCTCCCCGTTTCCAGCTGTTTAGTGACATTTGGGATGATGTGTGATGAAAAATTCGAGAATTTAACCATTTCTTCCAAAAAAGGCTTATCTCCCTGTGTCCAGCGCTTTTCTGACACTTGGGCTGACATGTGATGAAAAAGTCAGAAATCTTAATCAATGCTTCCAAAAAAGGCTTATTTCCCCGTTTCCAGCTGTTTAGTGACATTTGGGATGATGTGTGATGAAAAATTCAAGAATTTAACCTTTTCTTCCAAAAAAAGGCAGATCTCCCTGTTTCCAGCGCTTTTCTGACACTGGAGCTGATATGTGATGAAAAAGTCAAAATGTTGACCATTGCTTTCAAAAAAGGCTTATCTCCCCGTTTCCAGCTGTTTAGTGACATTTGGGATGATGTGTGATGAAAAATTCAAGAATTTAACCATTTCTTCCAAAAAAGGCTTATCTCCCTGTTTCCAGCGCTTTTCTGACACTTGGGCTGACATGTGATGAAAAAGTCAGAAATCTTAATCAATGCTTCCAAAAAAGGCTTATCTCCCCGTTTCCAGCTGTTTAGTGACATTTGGGATGATGTGTGATGACAAATTCAAGAATTTAACCATTTCTTCCAAAAAAGGCTTATCTCCCTGTTTCCAGCGCTTTTCTGACACTTGGGCTGACATGTGATGAAAAAGTCAGAAATCTTAATCAATGGTTCCAAAAAAGGCTTATCTCCCCGTTTCCAGCTGTTTAGTGACATTTAGGATGATGTGTGATGAAAAATTCAAGAATTTAACCTTTTCTTCCAAAAAAAGGCAGATCTCCCTGTTTCCAGCGCTTTTCTGACACTGGAGCTGATATGTGATGAAAAAGTCAAAATGTTAACCATTGCTTCCAAAAAAGGCTTATCTCCCCGTTTCCAGCTGTTTAGTGACATTTGGGATGATGTGTGATGACAAATTCAAGAATTTAACCATTTCTTCCAAAAAAGGCTTATCTCCCTGTTTCCAGCGCTTTTCTGACACTTGGGCTGACATGTGATGAAAAAGTCAGAAATCTTAATCAATGGTTCCAAAAAAGGCTTATCTCCCCGTTTCCAGCTGTTTAGTGACATTTAGGATGATGTGTGATGAAAAATTCAAGAATTTAACCTTTTCTTCCAAAAAAAGGCAGATCTCCCTGTTTCCAGCGCTTTTCTGACACTTGGGCTGACATGTGATGAAAAAGTCAGAAATCTTAATCAATGCTTCCAAAAAAGGCTTATCTCCCCGTTTCCAGCTGTTTAGTGACATTTGGGATGATGTGTGATGAAAAATTCAAGAATTTAACCTTTTCTTCCAAAAAAAGGCAGATCTCCCTGTTTCCAGCGCTTTTCTGACACTTGGGCTGACATGTGATGAAAAAGTCAGAAATCTTAATCAATGCTTCCAAAAAAGGCTTATCTCCCCGTTTCCAGCTGTTTAGTGACATTTGGGATGATGTGTGATGAAAAATTCGAGAATTTAACCATTTCTTCCAAAAAAGGCTTATCTCCCTGTTTCCAGCGCTTTTCTGACACTTGGGCTGACATGTGATGAAAAAGTCAGAAATCTTAATCAATGCTTCCAAAAAAGGCTTATCTCCCCGTTTCCAGCTGTTTAGTGACATTTGTGATGATGTGTGATGAAAAATTCGAGAATTTAACCATTTCTTCCAAAAAAGGCTTATCTCCCTGTTTCCAGCGCTTTTCTGACACTTGGGCTGACATGTGATGAAAAAGTCAGAAATCTTAATCAATGCTTCCAAAAAAGGCTTATCTCCCCGTTTCCAGCTGTTTAGTGACATTTGGGATGATGTGTGATGAAAAATTCAAGAATTTAACCTTTTCTTCCAAAAAAAGGCAGATCTCCCTGTTTCCAGCGCTTTTCTGACACTGGAGCTGATATGTGATGAAAAAGTCAAAATGTTAACCATTGCTTCCAAAAAAGGCTTATCTCCCCGTTTCCAGCTGTTTAGTGACATTTGGGATGATGTGTGATGACAAATTCAAGAATTTAACCATTTCTTCCAAAAAAGGCTTATCTCCCTGTTTCCAGCGCTTTTCTGACACTTGGGCTGACATGTGATGAAAAAGTCAGAAATCTTAATCAATGGTTCCAAAAAAGGCTTATCTCCCCGTTTCCAGCTGTTTAGTGACATTTAGGATGATGTGTGATGAAAAATTCAAGAATTTAACCTTTTCTTCCAAAAAAAGGCAGATCTCCCTGTTTCCAGCGCTTTTCTGACACTTGGGCTGACATGTGATGAAAAAGTCAGAAATCTTAATCAATGCTTCCAAAAAAGGCTTATCTCCCCGTTTCCAGCTGTTTAGTGACATTTGGGATGATGTGTGATGAAAAATTCAAGAATTTAACCTTTTCTTCCAAAAAAAGGCAGATCTCCCTGTTTCCAGCGCTTTTCTGACACTTGGGCTGACATGTGATGAAAAAGTCAGAAATCTTAATCAATGCTTCCAAAAAAGGCTTATCTCCCCGTTTCCAGCTGTTTAGTGACATTTGGGATGATGTGTGATGAAAAATTCAAGAATTTAACCTTTTCTTCCAAAAAAAGGCAGATCTCCCTGTTTCCAGCGCTTTTCTGACACTTGGGCTGACATGTGATGAAAAAGTCAGAAATCTTAATCAATGCTTCCAAAAAAGGCTTATCTCCCCGTTTCCAGCTGTTTAGTGACATTTGGGATGATGTGTGATGAAAAATTCGAGAATTTAACCATTTCTTCCAAAAAAGGCTTATCTCCCTGTTTCCAGCGCTTTTCTGACACTTGGGCTGACATGTGATGAAAAAGTCAGAAATCTTAATCAATGCTTCCAAAAAAGGCTTATCTCCCCGTTTCCAGCTGTTTAGTGACATTTGGGATGATGTGTGATGAAAAATTCGAGAATTTAACCATTTCTTCCAAAAAAGGCTTATCTCCCTGTTTCCAGCGCTTTTCTGACACTTGGGCTGACATGTGATGAAAAAGTCAGAAATCTTAATCAATGCTTCCAAAAAAGGCTTATCTCCCCGTTTCCAGCTGTTTAGTGACATTTGGGATGATGTGTGATGAAAAATTCAAGAATTTAACCTTTTCTTCCAAAAAAAGGCAGATCTCCCTGTTTCCAGCGCTTTTCTGACACTGGAGCTGATATGTGATGAAAAAGTCAAAATGTTAACCATTGCTTCCAAAAAAGGATTATCTCCCCGTTTCCAGCTGTTTAGTGACATTTGGGATGATGTGTGATGACAAATTCAAGAATTTAACCATTTCTTCCAAAAAAGGCTTATCTCCCTGTTTCCAGCGCTTTTCTGACACTTGGGCTGACATGTGATGAAAAGTCAGAAATCTTAATCAATGCTTCCAAAAAAGGCTTATCTCCCCGTTTCCAGCTGTTTAGTGACATTTGGGATGATGTGTGATGAAAAATTCAAGAATTTAACCTTTTCTTCCAAAAAAAGGCAGATCTCACTGTTTCCAGCGCTTTTCTGACACTTGGGCTGACATGTGATGAAAAAGTCAGAAATCCTAATCAATGCTTCCAAAAAAGGCTTATCTCCCCGTTTCCAGCTGTTTAGTGACATTTGGGATGATGTGTGATGAAAAATTCAAGAATTTAACCTTTTCTTCCAAAAAAAGGCAGATCTCCCTGTTTCCAGCGCTTTTCTGACACTTGGGCTGACATGTGATGAAAAAGTCAGAAATCTTAATCAATGCTTCCAAAAAAGGCTTATCTCCCCGTTTCCAGCTGTTTAGTGACATTTGGGATGATGTGAGATGAAAAATTCAAGAATTTAACCTTTTCTTCCAAAAAAAGGCAGATCTCCCTGTTTCCAGCGCTTTTCTGACACTTGGGCTGACATGTGATGAAAAAGTCAGAAATCTTATTCAATGCTTCCAAAAAAGGCTTATCTCCCCGTTTCCAGCTGTTTAGTGACATTTGGGATGATGTGTGATGAAAAATTCGAGAATTTAACCATTTCTTCCAAAAAAGGCTTATCTCCCTGTTTCCAGCGCTTTTCTGACACTTGGGCTGACATGTGATGAAAAAGTCAGAAATCTTAATCAATGCTTCCAAAAAAGGCTTATCTCCCCGTTTCCAGCTGTTTAGTGACATTTGGGATGATGTGTGATGAAAAATTCAAGAATTTAACCTTTTCTTCCAAAAAAAGGCAGATCTCCCTGTTTCCAGCGCTTTTCTGACACTGGAGCTGATATGTGATGAAAAAGTCAAAATGTTAACCATTGCTTCCAAAAAAGGATTATCTCCCCGTTTCCAGCTGTTTAGTGACATTTGGGATGATGTGTGATGACAAATTCAAGAATTTAACCATTTCTTCCAAAAAAGGCAGATCTCCCTGTTTCCAGCGCTTTTCTGACACTTGGGCTGACATGTGATGAAAAAGTCAGAAATCTTAATCAATGCTTCCAAAAAAGGCTTATGTCCCCGTTTCCAGCTGTTTAGTGACATTTGGGATGATGTGTGATGAAAAATTCAAGAATTTAACCTTTTCTTCCAAAAAAAGGCAGATTTCCCTGTTTCCAGCGCTTTTCTGACACTGGAGCTGATATGTGATGAAAAAGTCAAAATGTTAACCATTGCTTCCAAAAAAGGCTTATCTCCCCGTTTCCAGCTGTTTAGTGACATTTGGGATGATGTGTGATGACAAATTCATGAATTTAACCATTTCTTCCAAAAAAGGCTTATCTCCCTGTTTCCAGCGCTTTTCTGACACTTGGGCTGACATGTGATGAAAAAGTCAGAAATCTTAATCAATGGTTCCAAAAAAGGCTTATCTCCCCGTTTCCAGCTGTTTAGTGACATTTGGGATGATGTGTGATGAAAAATTCAAGAATTTAACCTTTTCTTCCAAAAAAAGGCAGATCTCCCTGTTTCCAGCGCTTTTCTGACACTTGGGCTGACATGTGATGAAAAAGTCAGAAATCTTAATCAATGCTTCCAAAAAAGGCTTATCTCCCCGTTTCCAGCTGTTTAGTGACATTTGGGATGATGTGTGATGAAAAATTCAAGAATTTAACCTTTTCTTCTAAAAAAAGGCAGATCTCCCTGTTTCCAGCGCTTTTCTGACACTTGGGCTGACATGTGATGAAAAAGTCAGAAATCTTAATCAATGCTTCCAAAAAAGGCTTATCTCCCCGTTTCCAGCTGTTTAGTGACATTTGGGATGATGTGTGATGAAAAATTCAAGAATTTAACCTTTTCTTCCAAAAAAAGGCAGATCTCCCTGTTTCCAGCGCTTTTCTGACACTTGGGCTGACATGTGATGAAAAAGTCAGAAATCTTAATCAATGCTTCCAAAAAAGGCTTATCTCCCCGTTTCCAGCTGTTTAGTGACATTTGGGATGATGTGTGATGAAAAATTCGAGAATTTAACCATTTCTTCCAAAAAAGGCTTATCTCCCTGTTTCCAGCGCTTTTCTGACACTTGGGCTGACATGTGATGAAAAAGTCAGAAATCTTAATCAATGCTTCCAAAAAAGGCTTATCTCCCCGTTTCCAGCTGTTTAGTGACATTTGGGATGATGTGTGATGAAAAATTCAAGAATTTAACCTTTTCTTCTAAAAAAAGGCAGATCTCCCTGTTTCCAGCGCTTTTCTGACACTTGGGCTGACATATGATGAAAAAGTCAGAAATCTTAATCAATGCTTCCAAAAAAGGCTTATCTCCCCGTTTCCAGCTGTTTAGTGACATTTGGGATGATGTGTGATGAAAAATTCAAGAATTTAACCTTTTCTTCCAAAAAAAGGCAGATCTCCCTGTTTCCAGCGCTTTTCTGACACTTGGGCTGACATGTGATGAAAAAGTCAGAAATCTTAATCAATGCTTCCAAAAAAGGCTTATCTCCCCGTTTCCAGCTGTTTAGTGACATTTGGGATGATGTGTGATGAAAAATTCGAGAATTTAACCATTTCTTCCAAAAAAGGCTTATCTCCCTGTTTCCAGCGCTTTTCTGACACTTGGGCTGACATGTGATGAAAAAGTCAGAAATCTTAATCAATGCTTCCAAAAAAGGCTTATCTCCCCGTTTCCAGCTGTTTAGTGACATTTGGGATGATGTGTGATGAAAAATTCAAGAATTTAACCTTTTCTTCCAAAAAAAGGCAGATCTCCCTGTTTCCAGCGCTTTTCTGACACTTGGGCTGACATGTGATGAAAAAGTCAGAAATCTTAATCAATGCTTCCAAAAAAGGCTTATCTCCCCGTTTCCAGCTGTTTAGTGACATTTGGGATGATATGTGATGAAAAATTCGAGAATTTAACCATTTCTTCCAAAAAAGGCTTATCTCCCTGTTTCCAGCGCTTTTCTGACACTTGGGCTGACATGTGATGAAAAAGTCAGAAATCTTAATCAATGCTTCCAAAAAAGGCTTATCTCCCCGTTTCCAGCTGTTTAGTGACATTTGGGATGATGTGTGATGAAAAATTCAAGAATTTAACCTTTTCTTCCAAAAAAAGGCAGATCTCCCTGTTTCCAGCGCTTTTCTGACACTGGAGCTGATATGTGATGAAAAAGTCAAAATGTTAACCATTGCTTCCAAAAAAGGCTTATCTCCCCGTTTCCAGCTGTTTAGTGACATTTGGGATGATGTGTGATGAAAAATTCAAGAATTTAACCTTTTCTTCCAAAAAAAGGCAGATCTCCCTGTTTCCAGCGCTTTTCTGACACTTGGGCTGACATGTGATGAAAAAGTCAGAAATCTTATTCAATGCTTCCAAAAAAGGCTTATCTCCCCGTTTCCAGCTGTTTAGTGACATTTGGGATGATGTGTGATGAAAAATTCGAGAATTTAACCATTTCTTCCAAAAAAGGCTTATCTCCCTGTTTCCAGCGCTTTTCTGACACTTGGGCTGACATGTGATGAAAAAGTCAGAAATCTTAATCAATGCTTCCAAAAAAGGCTTATCTCCCCGTTTCCAGCTGTTTAGTGACATTTGGGATGATGTGTGATGAAAAATTCGAGAATTTAACCATTTCTTCCAAAAAAGGCTTATCTCCCTGTTTCCAGCGCTTTTCTGACACTTGGGCTGACATGTGATGAAAAAGTCAGAAATCTTAATCAATGCTTCCAAAAAAGGCTTATCTCCCCGTTTCCAGCTGTTTAGTGACATTTGGGATGATGTGTGATGAAAAATTCAAGAATTTAACCTTTTCTTCCAAAAAAAGGCAGATCTCCCTGTTTCCAGCGCTTTTCTGACACTGGAGCTGATATGTGATGAAAAAGTCAAAATGTTAACCATTGCTTCCAAAAAAGGCTTATGTCCCCGTTTCCAGCTGTTTAGTGACATTTGGGATGATGTGTGATGAAAAATTCAAGAATTTAACCTTTTCTTCCAAAAAAAGGCAGATCTCCCTGTTTCCAGCGCTTTTCTGACAATTGGGCTGACATGTGATGAAAAAGTCAGAAATCTTAATCAATGCTTCCAAAAAAGGCTTATCTCCCCGTTTCCAGCTGTTTAGTGACATTTGGGATGATGTGTGATGAAAAATTCAAGAATTTAACCTTTTCTTCCAAAAAAAGGCAGATCTCCCTGTTTCCAGCGCTTTTCTGACACTTGGGCTGACATGTGATGAAAAAGTCAGAAATCTTAATCAATGCTTCCAAAAAAGGCTTATCTCCCCGTTTCCAGCTGTTTAGTGACATTTGGGATGATGTGTGATGAAAAATTCAAGAATTTAACCTTTTCTTCCAAAAAAAGGCAGATCTCCCTGTTTCCAGCGCTTTTCTGACACTTGGGCTGACATGTGATGAAAAAGTCAGAAATCTTATTCAATGCTTCCAAAAAAGGCTTATCTCCCCGTTTCCAGCTGTTTAGTGACATTTGGGATGATGTGTGATGAAAAATTCGAGAATTTAACCATTTCTTCCAAAAAAGGCTTATCTCCCTGTTTCCAGCGCTTTTCTGACACTTGGGCTGACATGTGATGAAAAAGTCAGAAATCTTAATCAATGCTTCCAAAAAAGGCTTATCTCCCCGTTTCCAGCTGTTTAGTGACATTTGGGATGATGTGTGATGAAAAATTCGAGAATTTAACCATTTCTTCCAAAAAAGGCTTATCTCCCTGTTTCCAGCGCTTTTCTGACACTTAGGCTGACATGTGATGAAAAAGTCAGAAATCTTAATCAATGCTTCCAAAAAAGGCTTATCTCCCCGTTTTCAGCTGTTTAGTGACATTTGGGATGATGTGTGATGAAAAATTCAAGAATTTAACCTTTTCTTCCAAAAAAAGGCAGATCTCCCTGTTTCCAGCGCTTTTCTGACACTGGAGCTGATATGTGATGAAAATGTCAAAATGTTAACCATTGCTTCCAAAAAAGGATTATCTCCCCGTTTCCAGCTGTTTAGTGACATTTGGGATGATGTCTGATGACAAATTCAAGAATTTAACCATTTCTTCCAAAAAAGGCAGATCTCCCTGTTTCCAGCGCTTTTCTGACACTTGGGCTGACATGTGATGAAAAAGTCAGAAATCTTAATCAATGCTTCCAAAAAAGGCTTATCTCCCCGTTTCCAGCTGTTTAGTGACATTTGGGATGATGTGTGATGAAAAATTCAAGAATTTAACCTTTTCTTCCAAAAAAAGGCAGATCTCCCTGTTTCCAGCGCTTTTCTGACACTTGGGCTGACATGTGATGAAAAAGTCAGAAATCTTAATCAATGCTTCCAAAAAAGGCTTATCTCCCCGTTTCCAGCTGTTTAGTGACATTTGGGATGATGTGTGATGAAAAATTCAAGAATTTAACCTTTTCTTCCAAAAAAAGGCAGATCTCCCTGTTTCCAGCGCTTTTCTGACACTTGGGCTGACATGTGATGAAAAAGTCAGAAATCTTAATCAATGGTTCCAAAAAAGGCTTATCTCCCCGTTTCCAGCTGTTTAGTGACATTTGGGATGATGTGTGATGAAAAATTCAAGAATTTAACCTTTTCTTCCAAAAAAAGGCAGATCTCCCTGTTTCCAGCGCTTTTCTGACACTTGGGCTGACATGTGATGAAAAAGTCAGAAATCTTAATCAATGCTTCCAAAAAAGGCTTATCTCCCCGTTTCCAGCTGTTTAGTGACATTTGGGATGATGTGTGATGAAAAATTCGAGAAGTTAACCATTTCTTCCAAAAAAGGCTTATCTCCCTGTTTCCAGCGCTTCTCTGACACTGGAGCTGATATATGATGAAAAAGTCAAAATGTTAACCATTGCTTCCAAAAAAGGCTTATCTCCCCGTTTCCAGCTGTTTAGTGACATTTGGGATGATGTGTGATGAAAAATTCGAGAATTTAACCATTTCTTCCAAAAAAGGCTTATCTCCCTGTGTCCAGCGCTTTTCTGACACTTGGGCTGACATGTGATGAAAAAGTCAGAAATCTTAATCAATGCTTCCAAAAAAGGCTTATTTCCCCGTTTCCAGCTGTTTAGTGACATTTGGGATGATGTGTGATGAAAAATTCAAGAATTTAACCTTTTCTTCCAAAAAAAGGCAGATCTCCCTGTTTCCAGCGCTTTTCTGACACTGGAGCTGATATGTGATGAAAAAGTCAGAAATCTTAATCAATGCTTCCAAAAAAGGCTTATCTCCCCGTTTCCAGCTGTTTAGTGACATTTGGGATGATGTGTGATGAAAAATTCAAGAATTTAACCTTTTCTTCCAAAAAAAGGCAGATCTCCCTGTTTCCAGCGCTTTTCTGACACTTGGGCTGACATGTGATGAAAAAGTCAGAAATCTTAATCAATGCTTCCAAAAAAGGCTTATCTCCCCGTTTCCAGCTGTTTAGTGACATTTGGGATGATGTGTGATGAAAAATTCAAGAATTTAACCTTTTCTTCCAAAAAAAGGCAGATCTCCCTGTTTCCAGCGCTTTTCTGACACTTGGGCTGACATGTGATGAAAAAGTCAGAAATCTTAATCAATGGTTCCAAAAAAGGCTTATCTCCCCGTTTCCAGCTGTTTAGTGACATTTGGGATGATGTGTGATGACAAATTCAAGAATTTAACCATTTCTTCCAAAAAAGGCTTATCTCCCTGTTTCCAGCGCTTTTCTGACACTTGGGCTGACATGTGATGAAAAAGTCAGAAATCTTAATCAATGCTTCCAAAAAAGGCTTATTTCCCCGTTTCCAGCTGTTTAGTGACATTTGGGATGATGTGTGATGAAAAATTCAAGAATTTAACCTTTTCTTCCAAAAAAAGGCAGATCTCCCTGTTTCCAGCGCTTTTCTGACACTGGAGCTGATATGTGATGAAAAAGTCAGAAATCTTAATCAATGCTTCCAAAAAAGGCTTATCTCCCCGTTTCCAGCTGTTTAGTGACATTTGGGATGATGTGTGATGAAAAATTCAAGAATTTAACCTTTTCTTCCAAAAAAAGGCAGATCTCCCTGTTTCCAGCGCTTTTCTGACACTTGGGCTGACATGTGATGAAAAAGTCAGAAATCTTAATCAATGCTTCCAAAAAAGGCTTATCTCCCCGTTTCCAGCTGTTTAGTGACATTTGGGATGATGTGTGATGAAAAATTCAAGAATTTAACCTTTTCTTCCAAAAAAAGGCAGATCTCCCTGTTTCCAGCGCTTTTCTGACACTTGGGCTGACATGTGATGAAAAAGTCAGAAATCTTAATCAATGGTTCCAAAAAAGGCTTATCTCCCCGTTTCCAGCTGTTTAGTGACATTTGGGATGATGTGTGATGACAAATTCAAGAATTTAACCATTTCTTCCAAAAAAGGCTTATCTCCCTGTTTCCAGCGCTTTTCTGACACTTGGGCTGACATGTGATGAAAAAGTCAGAAATCTTAATCAATGGTTCCAAAAAAGGCTTATCTCCCCGTTTCCAGCTTTTTAGTGACATTTGGGATGATGTGTGATGAAAAATTCGAGAATTTAACCATTTCTTCCAAAAAAGGCTTATCTCCCTGTTTCCAGCGCTTTTCTGACACTTGGGCTGACATGTGATGAAAAAGTCAGAAATCTTAACAATGCTTCCAAAAAAGGCTTATCTCCCCGTTTCCAGCTGTTTAGTGACATTTGGGATGATGTGTGATGAAAAATTCAAGAATTTAACCTTTTCTTCCAAAAAAAGGCAGATCTCCCTGTTTCCAGCGCTTTTCTGACACTGGAGCTGATATGTGATGAAAAAGTCAGAAATCTTAATCAATGCTTCCAAAAAAGGCTTATCTCCCCGTTTCCAGCTGTTTAGTGACATTTGGGATGATGTGTGATGAAAAATTCGAGAATTTAACCATTTCTTCCAAAAAAGGCTTATCTCCCTGTTTCCAGCGCTTCTCTGACACTGGAGCTGATATATGATGAAAAAGTCAAAATGTTAACCATTGCTTCCAAAAAAGGCTTATCTCCCCGTTTCCAGCTGTTTAGTGACATTTGGGATGATGTGTGATGAAAAATTCGAGAATTTAACCATTTCTTCCAAAAAAGGCTTATCTCCCTGTGTCCAGCGCTTTTCTGACACTTGGGCTGACATGTGATGAAAAAGTCAGAAATCTTAATCAATGCTTCCAAAAAAGGCTTATTTCCCCGTTTCCAGCTGTTTAGTGACATTTGGGATGATGTGTGATGAAAAATTCAAGAATTTAACCTTTTCTTCCAAAAAAAGGCAGATCTCCCTGTTTCCAGCGCTTTTCTGACACTGGAGCTGATATGTGATGAAAAAGTCAAAATGTTGACCATTGCTTTCAAAAAAGGCTTATCTCCCCGTTTCCAGCTGTTTAGTGACATTTGGGATGATGTGTGATGAAAAATTCAAGAATTTAACCTTTTCTTCCAAAAAAAGGCAGATCTCCCTGTTTCCAGCGCTTTTCTGACACTTGGGCTGACATGTGATGAAAAAGTCAGAAATCTTAATCAATGCTTCCAAAAAAGGCTTATCTCCCCGTTTCCAGCTGTTTAGTGACATTTGGGATGATGTGTGATGAAAAATTCAAGAATTTAACCATTTCTTCCAAAAAAGGCTTATCTCCCTGTTTCCAGCGCTTTTCTGACACTTGGGCTGACATGTGATGAAAAAGTCAGAAATCTTAATCAATGGTTCCAAAAAAGGCTTATCTCCCCGTTTCCAGCTTTTTAGTGACATTTGGGATGATGTGTGATGAAAAATTCGAGAATTTAACCATTTCTTCCAAAAAAGGCTTATCTCCCTGTTTCCAGCGCTTTTCTGACACTTGGGCTGACATGTGATGAAAAAGTCAGAAATCTTAATCAATGCTTCCAAAAAAGGCTTATCTCCCCGTTTCCAGCTGTTTAGTGACATTTGGGATGATGTGTGATGAAAAATTCAAGAATTTAACCTTTTCTTCCAAAAAAAGGCAGATCTCCCTGTTTCCAGCGCTTTTCTGACACTTGGGCTGACATGTGATGAAAAAGTCAGAAATCTTAATCAATGCTTCCAAAAAAGGCTTATCTCCCCGTTTCCAGCTGTTTAGTGACATTTGGGATGATGTGTGATGAAAAATTCGAGAATTTAACCATTTCTTCCAAAAAAGGCTTATCTCCCTGTTTCCAGCGCTTTTCTGACACTTGGGCTGACATGTGATGAAAAAGTCAGAAATCTTAATCAATGCTTCCAAAAAAGGCTTATCTCCCCGTTTCCAGCTGTTTAGTGACATATGGGATGATGTGTGATGAAAAATTCGAGAATTTAACCATTTCTTCCAAAAAAGGCTTATCTCCCTGTTTCCAGCGCTTTTCTGACACTTGGGCTGACATGTGATGAAAAAGTCAGAAATCTTAATCAATGCTTCCAAAAAAGGCTTATCTCCCCGTTTCCAGCTGTTTAGTGACATTTGGGATGATGTGTGATGAAAAATTCAAGAATTTAACCTTTTCTTCCAAAAAAAGGCAGATCTCCCTGTTTCCAGCGCTTTTCTGACACTGGAGCTGATATGTGATGAAAAAGTCAAAATGTTAACCATTGCTTCCAAAAAAGGATTATCTCCCCGTTTCCAGCTGTTTAGTGACATTTGGGATGATGTGTGATGACAAATTCAAGAATTTAACCATTTCTTCCAAAAAAGGCTTATCTCCCTGTTTCCAGCGCTTTTCTGACACTTGGGCTGACATGTGATGAAAAGTCAGAAATCTTAATCAATGCTTCCAAAAAAGGCTTATCTCCCCGTTTCCAGCTGTTTAGTGACATTTGGGATGATGTGTGATGAAAAATTCAAGAATTTAACCTTTTCTTCCAAAAAAAGGCAGATCTCACTGTTTCCAGCGCTTTTCTGACACTTGGGCTGACATGTGATGAAAAAGTCAGAAATCCTAATCAATGCTTCCAAAAAAGGCTTATCTCCCCGTTTCCAGCTGTTTAGTGACATTTGGGATGATGTGTGATGAAAAATTCAAGAATTTAACCTTTTCTTCCAAAAAAAGGCTTATCTCCCTGTTTCCAGCGCTTTTCTGACACTTGGGCTGACATGTGATGAAAAAGTCAGAAATCTTAATCAATGGTTCCAAAAAAGGCTTATCTCCCCGTTTCCAGCTGTTTAGTGACATTTGGGATGATGTGTGATGAAAAATTCAAGAATTTAACCTTTTCTTCCAAAAAAAGGCAGATCTCCCTGTTTCCAGCGCTTTTCTGACACTTGGGCTGACATGTGATGAAAAAGTCAGAAATCTTAATCAATGCTTCCAAAAAAGGCTTATCTCCCCGTTTCCAGCTGTTTAGTGACATTTGGGATGATGTGTGATGAAAAATTCAAGAATTTAACCTTTTCTTCTAAAAAAAGGCAGATCTCCCTGTTTCCAGCGCTTTTCTGACACTTGGGCTGACATGTGATGAAAAAGTCAGAAATCTTAATCAATGCTTCCAAAAAAGGCTTATCTCCCCGTTTCCAGCTGTTTAGTGACATTTGGGATGATGTGTGATGAAAAATTCAAGAATTTAACCTTTTCTTCCAAAAAAAGGCAGATCTCCCTGTTTCCAGCGCTTTTCTGACACTTGGGCTGACATGTGATGAAAAAGTCAGAAATCCTAATCAATGCTTCCAAAAAAGGCTTATCTCCCCGTTTCCAGCTGTTTAGTGACATTTGGGATGATGTGTGATGAAAAATTCAAGAATTTAACCTTTTCTTCCAAAAAAAGGCAGATCTCCCTGTTTCCAGCGCTTTTCTGACACTTGGGCTGACATGTGATGAAAAAGTCAGAAATCCTAATCAATGCTTCCAAAAAAGGCTTATCTCCCCGTTTCCAGCTGTTTAGTGACATTTGGGATGATGTGTGATGAAAAATTCAAGAATTTAACCTTTTCTTCCAAAAAAAGGCAGATCTCCCTGTTTCCAGCGCTTTTCTGACACTTGGGCTGACATGTGATGAAAAAGTCAGAAATCTTAATCAATGCTTCCAAAAAAGGCTTATCTCCCCGTTTCCAGCTGTTTAGTGACATTTGGGATGATGTGAGATGAAAAATTCAAGAATTTAACCTTTTCTTCCAAAAAAAGGCAGATCTCCCTGTTTCCAGCGCTTTTCTGACACTTGGGCTGACATGTGATGAAAAAGTCAGAAATCTTATTCAATGCTTCCAAAAAAGGCTTATCTCCCCGTTTCCAGCTGTTTAGTGACATTTGGGATGATGTGTGATGAAAAATTCGAGAATTTAACCATTTCTTCCAAAAAAGGCTTATCTCCCTGTTTCCAGCGCTTTTCTGACACTTGGGCTGACATGTGATGAAAAAGTCAGAAATCTTAATCAATGCTTCCAAAAAAGGCTTATCTCCCCGTTTCCAGCTGTTTAGTGACATTTGGGATGATGTGTGATGAAAAATTCAAGAATTTAACCTTTTCTTCCAAAAAAAGGCAGATCTCCCTGTTTCCAGCGCTTTTCTGACACTGGAGCTGATATGTGATGAAAAAGTCAAAATGTTAACCATTGCTTCCAAAAAAGGATTATCTCCCCGTTTCCAGCTGTTTAGTGACATTTGGGATGATGTGTGATGACAAATTCAAGAATTTAACCATTTCTTCCAAAAAAGGCAGATCTCCCTGTTTCCAGCGCTTTTCTGACACTTGGGCTGACATGTGATGAAAAAGTCAGAAATCTTAATCAATGCTTCCAAAAAAGGCTTATGTCCCCGTTTCCAGCTGTTTAGTGACATTTGGGATGATGTGTGATGAAAAATTCAAGAATTTAACCTTTTCTTCCAAAAAAAGGCAGATTTCCCTGTTTCCAGCGCTTTTCTGACACTGGAGCTGATATGTGATGAAAAAGTCAAAATGTTAACCATTGCTTCCAAAAAAGGCTTATCTCCCCGTTTCCAGCTGTTTAGTGACATTTGGGATGATGTGTGATGACAAATTCATGAATTTAACCATTTCTTCCAAAAAAGGCTTATCTCCCTGTTTCCAGCGCTTTTCTGACACTTGGGCTGACATGTGATGAAAAAGTCAGAAATCTTAATCAATGGTTCCAAAAAAGGCTTATCTCCCCGTTTCCAGCTGTTTAGTGACATTTGGGATGATGTGTGATGAAAAATTCAAGAATTTAACCTTTTCTTCCAAAAAAAGGCAGATCTCCCTGTTTCCAGCGCTTTTCTGACACTTGGGCTGACATGTGATGAAAAAGTCAGAAATCTTAATCAATGCTTCCAAAAAAGGCTTATCTCCCCGTTTCCAGCTGTTTAGTGACATTTGGGATGATGTGTGATGAAAAATTCAAGAATTTAACCTTTTCTTCTAAAAAAAGGCAGATCTCCCTGTTTCCAGCGCTTTTCTGACACTTGGGCTGACATGTGATGAAAAAGTCAGAAATCTTAATCAATGGTTCCAAAAAAGGCTTATCTCCCCGTTTCCAGCTGTTTAGTGACATTTGGGATGATGTGTGATGAAAAATTCAAGAATTTAACCTTTTCTTCCAAAAAAAGGCAGATCTCCCTGTTTCCAGCGCTTTTCTGACACTTGGGCTGACATGTGATGAAAAAGTCAGAAATCTTAATCAATGCTTCCAAAAAAGGCTTATCTCCCCGTTTCCAGCTGTTTAGTGACATTTGGGATGATGTGTGATGAAAAATTCGAGAAGTTAACCATTTCTTCCAAAAAAGGCTTATCTCCCTGTTTCCAGCGCTTCTCTGACACTGGAGCTGATATATGATGAAAAAGTCAAAATGTTAACCATTGCTTCCAAAAAAGGCTTATCTCCCCGTTTCCAGCTGTTTAGTGACATTTGGGATGATGTGTGATGAAAAATTCGAGAATTTAACCATTTCTTCCAAAAAAGGCTTATCTCCCTGTGTCCAGCGCTTTTCTGACACTTGGGCTGACATGTGATGAAAAAGTCAGAAATCTTAATCAATGCTTCCAAAAAAGGCTTATTTCCCCGTTTCCAGCTGTTTAGTGACATTTGGGATGATGTGTGATGAAAAATTCAAGAATTTAACCTTTTCTTCCAAAAAAAGGCAGATCTCCCTGTTTCCAGCGCTTTTCTGACACTGGAGCTGATATGTGATGAAAAAGTCAGAAATCTTAATCAATGCTTCCAAAAAAGGCTTATCTCCCCGTTTCCAGCTGTTTAGTGACATTTGGGATGATGTGTGATGAAAAATTCAAGAATTTAACCTTTTCTTCCAAAAAAAGGCAGATCTCCCTGTTTCCAGCGCTTTTCTGACACTTGGGCTGACATGTGATGAAAAAGTCAGAAATCTTAATCAATGCTTCCAAAAAAGGCTTATCTCCCCGTTTCCAGCTGTTTAGTGACATTTGGGATGATGTGTGATGAAAAATTCAAGAATTTAACCTTTTCTTCCAAAAAAAGGCAGATCTCCCTGTTTCCAGCGCTTTTCTGACACTTGGGCTGACATGTGATGAAAAAGTCAGAAATCTTAATCAATGGTTCCAAAAAAGGCTTATCTCCCCGTTTCCAGCTGTTTAGTGACATTTGGGATGATGTGTGATGACAAATTCAAGAATTTAACCATTTCTTCCAAAAAAGGCTTATCTCCCTGTTTCCAGCGCTTTTCTGACACTTGGGCTGACATGTGATGAAAAAGTCAGAAATCTTAATCAATGCTTCCAAAAAAGGCTTATTTCCCCGTTTCCAGCTGTTTAGTGACATTTGGGATGATGTGTGATGAAAAATTCAAGAATTTAACCTTTTCTTCCAAAAAAAGGCAGATCTCCCTGTTTCCAGCGCTTTTCTGACACTGGAGCTGATATGTGATGAAAAAGTCAGAAATCTTAATCAATGCTTCCAAAAAAGGCTTATCTCCCCGTTTCCAGCTGTTTAGTGACATTTGGGATGATGTGTGATGAAAAATTCAAGAATTTAACCTTTTCTTCCAAAAAAAGGCAGATCTCCCTGTTTCCAGCGCTTTTCTGACACTTGGGCTGACATGTGATGAAAAAGTCAGAAATCTTAATCAATGCTTCCAAAAAAGGCTTATCTCCCCGTTTCCAGCTGTTTAGTGACATTTGGGATGATGTGTGATGAAAAATTCAAGAATTTAACCTTTTCTTCCAAAAAAAGGCAGATCTCCCTGTTTCCAGCGCTTTTCTGACACTTGGGCTGACATGTGATGAAAAAGTCAGAAATCTTAATCAATGGTTCCAAAAAAGGCTTATCTCCCCGTTTCCAGCTGTTTAGTGACATTTGGGATGATGTGTGATGACAAATTCAAGAATTTAACCATTTCTTCCAAAAAAGGCTTATCTCCCTGTTTCCAGCGCTTTTCTGACACTTGGGCTGACATGTGATGAAAAAGTCAGAAATCTTAATCAATGGTTCCAAAAAAGGCTTATCTCCCCGTTTCCAGCTTTTTAGTGACATTTGGGATGATGTGTGATGAAAAATTCGAGAATTTAACCATTTCTTCCAAAAAAGGCTTATCTCCCTGTTTCCAGCGCTTTTCTGACACTTGGGCTGACATGTGATGAAAAAGTCAGAAATCTTAACAATGCTTCCAAAAAAGGCTTATCTCCCCGTTTCCAGCTGTTTAGTGACATTTGGGATGATGTGTGATGAAAAATTCAAGAATTTAACCTTTTCTTCCAAAAAAAGGCAGATCTCCCTGTTTCCAGCGCTTTTCTGACACTGGAGCTGATATGTGATGAAAAAGTCAGAAATCTTAATCAATGCTTCCAAAAAAGGCTTATCTCCCCGTTTCCAGCTGTTTAGTGACATTTGGGATGATGTGTGATGAAAAATTCGAGAATTTAACCATTTCTTCCAAAAAAGGCTTATCTCCCTGTTTCCAGCGCTTCTCTGACACTGGAGCTGATATATGATGAAAAAGTCAAAATGTTAACCATTGCTTCCAAAAAAGGCTTATCTCCCCGTTTCCAGCTGTTTAGTGACATTTGGGATGATGTGTGATGAAAAATTCGAGAATTTAACCATTTCTTCCAAAAAAGGCTTATCTCCCTGTGTCCAGCGCTTTTCTGACACTTGGGCTGACATGTGATGAAAAAGTCAGAAATCTTAATCAATGCTTCCAAAAAAGGCTTATTTCCCCGTTTCCAGCTGTTTAGTGACATTTGGGATGATGTGTGATGAAAAATTCAAGAATTTAACCTTTTCTTCCAAAAAAAGGCAGATCTCCCTGTTTCCAGCGCTTTTCTGACACTGGAGCTGATATGTGATGAAAAAGTCAAAATGTTGACCATTGCTTTCAAAAAAGGCTTATCTCCCCGTTTCCAGCTGTTTAGTGACATTTGGGATGATGTGTGATGAAAAATTCAAGAATTTAACCTTTTCTTCCAAAAAAAGGCAGATCTCCCTGTTTCCAGCGCTTTTCTGACACTTGGGCTGACATGTGATGAAAAAGTCAGAAATCTTAATCAATGCTTCCAAAAAAGGCTTATCTCCCCGTTTCCAGCTGTTTAGTGACATTTGGGATGATGTGTGATGAAAAATTCAAGAATTTAACCATTTCTTCCAAAAAAGGCTTATCTCCCTGTTTCCAGCGCTTTTCTGACACTTGGGCTGACATGTGATGAAAAAGTCAGAAATCTTAATCAATGGTTCCAAAAAAGGCTTATCTCCCCGTTTCCAGCTTTTTAGTGACATTTGGGATGATGTGTGATGAAAAATTCGAGAATTTAACCATTTCTTCCAAAAAAGGCTTATCTCCCTGTTTCCAGCGCTTTTCTGACACTTGGGCTGACATGTGATGAAAAAGTCAGAAATCTTAATCAATGCTTCCAAAAAAGGCTTATCTCCCCGTTTCCAGCTGTTTAGTGACATTTGGGATGATGTGTGATGAAAAATTCAAGAATTTAACCTTTTCTTCCAAAAAAAGGCAGATCTCCCTGTTTCCAGCGCTTTTCTGACACTTGGGCTGACATGTGATGAAAAAGTCAGAAATCTTAATCAATGCTTCCAAAAAAGGCTTATCTCCCCGTTTCCAGCTGTTTAGTGACATTTGGGATGATGTGTGATGAAAAATTCGAGAATTTAACCATTTCTTCCAAAAAAGGCTTATCTCCCTGTTTCCAGCGCTTTTCTGACACTTGGGCTGACATGTGATGAAAAAGTCAGAAATCTTAATCAATGCTTCCAAAAAAGGCTTATCTCCCCGTTTCCAGCTGTTTAGTGACATATGGGATGATGTGTGATGAAAAATTCGAGAATTTAACCATTTCTTCCAAAAAAGGCTTATCTCCCTGTTTCCAGCGCTTTTCTGACACTTGGGCTGACATGTGATGAAAAAGTCAGAAATCTTAATCAATGCTTCCAAAAAAGGCTTATCTCCCCGTTTCCAGCTGTTTAGTGACATTTGGGATGATGTGTGATGAAAAATTCAAGAATTTAACCTTTTCTTCCAAAAAAAGGCAGATCTCCCTGTTTCCAGCGCTTTTCTGACACTGGAGCTGATATGTGATGAAAAAGTCAAAATGTTAACCATTGCTTCCAAAAAAGGATTATCTCCCCGTTTCCAGCTGTTTAGTGACATTTGGGATGATGTGTGATGACAAATTCAAGAATTTAACCATTTCTTCCAAAAAAGGCTTATCTCCCTGTTTCCAGCGCTTTTCTGACACTTGGGCTGACATGTGATGAAAAGTCAGAAATCTTAATCAATGCTTCCAAAAAAGGCTTATCTCCCCGTTTCCAGCTGTTTAGTGACATTTGGGATGATGTGTGATGAAAAATTCAAGAATTTAACCTTTTCTTCCAAAAAAAGGCAGATCTCACTGTTTCCAGCGCTTTTCTGACACTTGGGCTGACATGTGATGAAAAAGTCAGAAATCCTAATCAATGCTTCCAAAAAAGGCTTATCTCCCCGTTTCCAGCTGTTTAGTGACATTTGGGATGATGTGTGATGAAAAATTCAAGAATTTAACCTTTTCTTCCAAAAAAAGGCAGATCTCCCTGTTTCCAGCGCTTTTCTGACACTTGGGCTGACATGTGATGAAAAAGTCAGAAATCTTAATCAATGCTTCCAAAAAAGGCTTATCTCCCCGTTTCCAGCTGTTTAGTGACATTTGGGATGATGTGTGATGAAAAATTCAAGAATTTAACCTTTTCTTCCAAAAAAAGGCAGATCTCCCTGTTTCCAGCGCTTTTCTGACACTTGGGCTGACATGTGATGAAAAAGTCAGAAATCTTATTCAATGCTTCCAAAAAAGGCTTATCTCCCCGTTTCCAGCTGTTTAGTGACATTTGGGATGATGTGTGATGAAAAATTCGAGAATTTAACCATTTCTTCCAAAAAAGGCTTATCTCCCTGTTTCCAGCGCTTTTCTGACACTTGGGCTGACATGTGATGAAAAAGTCAGAAATCTTAATCAATGCTTCCAAAAAAGGCTTATCTCCCCGTTTCCAGCTGTTTAGTGACATTTGGGATGATGTGTGATGAAAAATTCAAGAATTTAACCTTTTCTTCCAAAAAAAGGCAGATCTCCCTGTTTCCAGCGCTTTTCTGACACTGGAGCTGATATGTGATGAAAAAGTCAAAATGTTAACCATTGCTTCCAAAAAAGGATTATCTCCCCGTTTCCAGCTGTTTAGTGACATTTGGGATGATGTGTGATGACAAATTCAAGAATTTAACCATTTCTTCCAAAAAAGGCTTATCTCCCTGTTTCCAGCGCTTTTCTGACACTTGGGCTGACATGTGATGAAAAAGTCAGAAATCTTAATCAATGGTTCCAAAAAAGGCTTATCTCCCCGTTTCCAGCTGTTTAGTGACATTTGGGATGATGTGTGATGAAAAATTCAAGAATTTAACCTTTTCTTCCAAAAAAAGGCAGATCTCCCTGTTTCCAGCGCTTTTCTGACACTTGGGCTGACATGTGATGAAAAAGTCAGAAATCTTAATCAATGCTTCCAAAAAAGGCTTATCTCCCCGTTTCCAGCTGTTTAGTGACATTTGGGATGATGTGTGATGAAAAATTCAAGAATTTAACCTTTTCTTCTAAAAAAGGCAGATCTCCCTGTTTCCAGCGCTTTTCTGACACTTGGGCTGACATGTGATGAAAAAGTCAGAAATCTTAATCAATGCTTCCAAAAAAGGCTTATCTCCCCGTTTCCAGCTGTTTAGTGACATTTGGGATGATGTGTGATGAAAAATTCAAGAATTTAACCTTTTCTTCCAAAAAAAGGCAGATCTCCCTGTTTCCAGCGCTTTTCTGACACTTGGGCTGACATGTGATGAAAAAGTCAGAAATCTTAATCAATGCTTCCAAAAAAGGCTTATCTCCCCGTTTCCAGCTGTTTAGTGACATTTGGGATGATGTGTGATGAAAAATTCGAGAATTTAACCATTTCTTCCAAAAAAGGCTTATCTCCCTGTTTCCAGCGCTTTTCTGACACTTGGGCTGACATGTGATGAAAAAGTCAGAAATCTTAATCAATGCTTCCAAAAAAGGCTTATCTCCCCGTTTCCAGCTGTTTAGTGACATTTGGGATGATGTGTGATGAAAAATTCAAGAATTTAACCTTTTCTTCTAAAAAAAGGCAGATCTCCCTGTTTCCAGCGCTTTTCTGACACTTGGGCTGACATGTGATGAAAAAGTCAGAAATCTTAATCAATGCTTCCAAAAAGGCTTATCTCCCCGTTTCCAGCTGTTTAGTGACATTTGGGATGATGTGTGATGAAAAATTCGAGAATTTAACCATTTCTTCCAAAAAAGGCTTATCTCCCTGTTTCCAGCGCTTTTCTGACACTTGGGCTGACATGTGATGAAAAAGTCAGAAATCTTAATCAATGCTTCCAAAAAAGGCTTATCTCCCCGTTTCCCAGCTGTTTAGTGACATTTGGGATGATGTGTGATGAAAAATTCAAGAATTTAACCTTTTCTTCCAAAAAAAGGCAGATCTCCCTGTTTCCAGCGCTTTTCTGACACTGGGCTGACATGTGATGAAAAAGTCAGAAAATCTTAATCAATGCTTCCAAAAAAGGCTTATCTCCCCGTTTCCAGCTGTTTAGTGACATTTGGGATGATATGTGATGAAAAATTCGAGAATTTAACCATTTCTTCCAAAAAAAGGCAGATCTCCCTGTTTCCCAGCGCTTTTCTGACACTTGGGCTGACATGTGATGAAAAAGTCAGAAATCTTAATCAATGCTTCCAAAAAAGGCTTATCTCCCCGTTTCCAGCTGTTTAGTGACATTTGGGATGATGTGTGATGAAAAATTCAAGAATTTAACCTTTTCTTCCAAAAAAAGGCAGATCTCCCTGTTTCCAGCGCTTTTCTGACACTTGGGCTGACATGTGATGAAAAAGTCAGAAATCTTAATCAATGCTTCCAAAAAAGGCTTATCTCCCCGTTTCCAGCTGTTTAGTGACATTTGGGATGATGTGTGATGAAAATTCAAGAATTTTAACCTTTTCTTCCAAAAAAAGGCAGATCTCCCTGTTTCCAGCGCTTTTCTGACACTTGGGCTGACATGTGATGAAAAAGTCAGAAATCTTAATCAATGCTTCCTAAAAAGGCTTATCTCCCCGTTTCCAGCTGTTTAGTGACATTTGGGATGATGTGTGATGAAAAATTCAAGAATTTAACCTTTTCTTCCAAAAAAAGGCAGATCTCCCTGTTTCCAGCGCTTTTCTGACACTTGGGCTGACATGTGATGAAAAGTCAGAAATCTTAATCCAATGCTTCCAAAAAAGGCTTATCTCCCCGTTTCCAGCTGTTTAGTGACATTTGGGATGATGTGTGATGAAAAATTCGAGAATTTAACCATTTCTTCCAAAAAAGGCTTATCTCCCTGTTTCCAGTGCTTTTCTGACACTTGGGCTGACATGTGATGAAAAAGTCAGAAATCTTAATCAATGCTTCCAAAAAAGGCTTATCTCCCCGTTTCCAGCTGTTAGTGACATTTAGGATGATGTGTGATGAAAAATTCAAGAATTTAACCTTTTCTTCCAAAAAAAGGCAGATCTCCCCTGTTTCCAGCGCTTTTCTGACACTGGAGCTGATATGTGATGAAAAAGTCAAATGTTAACCATTGCTTCCAAAAAAGGCTTATCTCCCCGTTTCCAGCTGTTTAGTGACATTTGGGATGATGTGTGGATGAAAAATTCAAGAATTTAACCTTTTCTTCCAAAAAAAGGCAGATCTCCCTGTTTCCAGCGCTTTTCTGACACTTGGGCTGACATGTGATGAAAAAGTCAGAAATCTTAATCAATGCTTCCAAAAAAGGCTTATCTCCCCGTTTCCAGCTGTTTAGTGACATTTGGGATGATGTGTGATGAAAAATTCAAGAATTTAACCTTTTCTTCCAAAAAAAGGCAGATCTCCCTGTTTCCAGCGCTTTTCTGACACTTGGGCTGACATGTGATGAAAAAGTCAGAAATCTTAATCAATGCTTCCTAAAAAGGCTTATCTCCCCGTTTCCAGCTGTTTAGTGACATTTGGGATGATGTGTGATGAAAAATTCAAGAATTTAACCTTTTCTTCCAAAAAAGGCAGATCTCCCTGTTTCCAGCGCTTTTCTGACACTTGGGCTGACATGTGATGAAAAAGTCAGAAATCTTAATCAATGCTTCCAAAAAAGGCTTATCTCCCCGTTTCCAGCTGTTTAGTGACATTTAGGATGATGTGTGATGAAAAATTCAAGAATTAACCTTTTCTTCCAAAAAAAGGCAGATCTCCCTGTTTCCAGCGCTTTTCTGACACTGGAGCTGATATGTGATGAAAAAGTCAAAATGTTAACCATTGCTTCCAAAAAAGGCTTATCTCCCCGTTTTCAGCTGTTTAGTGACATTTGGGATGAAGTGTGATGACAAATTCAAGAATTTAAACCATTTCTTCCAAAAAAGGCAGATCTCCGTTTCCAGCGCTTTTCTGACACTTGGGCTGACATGTGATGAAAAAGTCAGAAATCTTAATCAATGCTTCCAAAAAAGGCTTATCTCCCCGTTTCCAGCTGTTTAGTGACATTTGGGATGATGTGTGATGACAAATTCAAGAATTTAACCTTTTCTTCCAAAAAAAGGCAGATCTCCCTGTTTCCAGCGCTTTTCTGACACTGGAGCTGATATGTGATGAAAAAGTCAAAATGTTAACCATTGCTTCCAAAAAAGGCTTATCTCCCCGTTTCCAGCTGTTTAGTGACATTTGGGATGATGTGTGATGACAAATTCAAGAATTTAACCATTTCTTCCAAAAAAGGCAGATCTCCCTGTTTCCAGCGCTTTTCTGACACTTGGGCTGACATGTGATGAAAAAGTCAGAAATCTTAATCAATGCTTCCAAAAAAGGCTTATCTCCCCGTTTCCAGCTGTTTAGTGACATTTGGGATGATGTGTGATGAAAAATTCAAGAATTTAACCTTTTCTTCCAAAAAAAGGCAGATCTCCCTGTTTCCAGCGCTTTTCTGACACTGGAGCTGATATGTGATGAAAAAGTCAAAATGTTAACCATTGCTTCCAAAAAAGGCTTATCTCCCCGTTTCCAGCTGTTTAGTGACATTTGGGATGATGTGTGATGACAAATTCAAGAATTTAACCATTTCTTCCAAAAAAGGCTTATCTCCCTGTTTCCAGCGCTTTTCTGACACTTGGGCTGACATGTGATGAAAAAGTCAGAAATCTTAATCAATGGTTCCAAAAAAGGCTTATCTCCCCGTTTCCAGCTGTTTAGTGACATTTGGGATGATGTGTGATGAAAAATTCAAGAATTTAACCTTTTCTTCCAAAAAAAGGCAGATCTCCCTGTTTCCAGCGCTTTTCTGACACTTGGGCTGACATGTGATGAAAAAGTCAGAAATCTTAACAATGCTTCCAAAAAAGGCTTATCTCCCCGTTTCCAGCTGTTTAGTGACATTTGGGATGATGTGTGATGAAAAATTCAAGAATTTAACCTTTTCTTCCAAAAAAAGGCAGATCTCCCTGTTTCCAGCGCTTTTCTGACACTGGAGCTGATATGTGATGAAAAAGTCAGAAATCTTAATCAATGCTTCCAAAAAAGGCTTATCTCCCCGTTTCCAGCTGTTTAGTGACATTTGGGATGATGTGTGATGAAAAATTCGAGAATTTAACCATTTCTTCCAAAAAAGGCTTATCTCCCTGTTTCCAGCGCTTCTCTGACACTGGAGCTGATATATGATGAAAAAGTCAAAATGTTAACCATTGCTTCCAAAAAAGGCTTATCTTCCCGTTTCCAGCTGTTTAGTGACATTTGGGATGATGTGTGATGAAAAATTCGAGAATTTAACCATTTCTTCCAAAAAAGGCTTATCTCCCTGTGTCCAGCGCTTTTCTGACACTTGGGCTGACATGTGATGAAAAAGTCAGAAATCTTAATCAATGCTTCCAAAAAAGGCTTATTTCCCCGTTTCCAGCTGTTTAGTGACATTTGGGATGATGTGTGATGAAAAATTCAAGAATTTAACCTTTTCTTCCAAAAAAAGGCAGATCTCCCTGTTTCCAGCGCTTTTCTGACACTGGAGCTGATATGTGATGAAAAAGTCAAAATGTTGACCATTGCTTTCAAAAAAAGCTTATCTCCCCGTTTCCAGCTGTTTAGTGACATTTGGGATGATGTGTGATGAAAAATTCAAGAATTTAACCTTTTCTTCCAAAAAAAGGCAGATCTCCCTGTTTCCAGCGCTTTTCTGACACTTGGGCTGACATGTGATGAAAAAGTCAGAAATCTTAATCAATGCTTCCAAAAAAGGCTTATCTCCCCGTTTCCAGCTGTTTAGTGACATTTGGGATGATGTGTGATGAAAAATTCAAGAATTTAACCATTTCTTCCAAAAAAGGCTTATCTCCCTGTTTCCAGCGCTTTTCTGACACTTGGGCTGACATGTGATGAAAAAGTCAGAAATCTTAATCAATGGTTCCAAAAAAGGCTTATCTCCCCGTTTCCAGCTTTTTAGTGACATTTGGGATGATGTGTGATGAAAAATTCGAGAATTTAACCATTTCTTCCAAAAAAGGCTTATCTCCCTGTTTCCAGCGCTTTTCTGACACTTGGGCTGACATGTGATGAAAAAGTCAGAAATCTTAATCAATGCTTCCAAAAAAGGCTTATCTCCCCGTTTCCAGCTGTTTAGTGACATTTGGGATGATGTGTGATGAAAAATTCGAGAATTTAACCATTTCTTCCAAAAAAGGCTTATCTCCCTGTTTCCAGCGCTTTTCTGACACTTAGGCTGACATGTGATGAAAAAGTCAGAAATCTTAATCAATGCTTCCAAAAAAGGCTTATCTCCCCGTTTTCAGCTGTTTAGTGACATTTGGGATGATGTGTGATGAAAAATTCAAGAATTTAACCTTTTCTTCCAAAAAAAGGCAGATCTCACTGTTTCCAGCGCTTTTCTGACACTGGAGCTGATATGTGATGAAAAAGTCAAAATGTTAACCATTGCTTCCAAAAAAGGCTTATCTCCCCGTTTCCAGCTGTTTAGTGACATTTGGGATGACGTGTGATGAAAAATTCAAGAATTTAACCTTTTCTTCCAAAAAAAGGCAGATCTCCCTGTTTCCAGCGCTTTTCTGACACTTGGGCTGACATGTGATGAAAAAGTCAGAAATCTTAATCAATGCTTCCAAAAAAGGCTTATCTCCCCGTTTCCAGCTGTTTAGTGACATTTGGGATGATGTGTGATGAAAAATTCAAGAATTTAACCTTTTCTTCCAAAAAAGGCTTATCTCCCTGTTATCAGCGCTTTTCTGACACTTGGGCTGACATGTGATGAAAAAGTCAGAAATCTTAATCAATGCTTCCAAAAAAGGCTTATCTCCCCGTTTCCAGCTGTTTAGTGACATTTGGGATGATGTGTGATGAAAAATTCGAGAATTTAACCATTTCTTCCAAAAAAGGCTTATCTCCCTGTTTCCAGCGCTTTTCTGACACTTGGGCTGACATGTGATGAAAAAGTCAGAAATCTTAATCAATGCTTCCAAAAAAGGCTTATCTCCCCGTTTCCAGCTGTTTAGTGACATTTGGGATGATGTGTGATGAAAAATTCAAGAATTTAACCTTTTCTTCCAAAAAAAGGCAGATCTCCCTGTTTCCAGCGCTTTTCTGACACTGGAGCTGATATGTGATGAAAATGTCAAAATGTTAACCATTGCTTCCAAAAAAGGATTATCTCCCCGTTTCCAGCTGTTTAGTGACATTTGGGATGATGTGTGATGACAAATTCAAGAATTTAACCATTTCTTCCAAAAAAGGCAGATCTCCCTGTTTCCAGCGCTTTTCTGACACTTGGGCTGACATGTGATGAAAAAGTCAGAAATCTTAATCAATGCTTCCAAAAAAGGCTTATCTCCCCGTTTCCAGCTGTTTAGTGACATTTGGGATGATGTGTGATGAAAAATTCAAGAATTTAACCTTTTCTTCCAAAAAAAGGCAGATCTCCCTGTTTCCAGCGCTTTTCTGACACTTGGGCTGACATGTGATGAAAAAGTCAGAAATCTTAATCAATGGTTCCAAAAAAGGCTTATCTCCCCGTTTCCAGCTGTTTAGTGACATTTGGGATGATGTGTGATGAAAAATTCAAGAATTTAACCTTTTCTTCCAAAAAAAGGCAGATCTCCCTGTTTCCAGCGCTTTTCTGACACTTGGGCTGACATGTGATGAAAAAGTCAGAAATCTTAATCAATGCTTCCAAAAAAGGCTTATCTCCCCGTTTCCAGCTGTTTAGTGACATTTGGGATGATGTGTGATGAAAAATTCGAGAAGTTAACCATTTCTTCCAAAAAAGGCTTATCTCCCTGTTTCCAGCGCTTCTCTGACACTGGAGCTGATATATGATGAAAAAGTCAAAATGTTAACCATTGCTTCCAAAAAAGGCTTATCTCCCCGTTTCCAGCTGTTTAGTGACATTTGGGATGATGTGTGATGAAAAATTCGAGAATTTAACCATTTCTTCCAAAAAAGGCTTATCTCCCTGTGTCCAGCGCTTTTCTGACACTTGGGCTGACATGTGATGAAAAAGTCAGAAATCTTAATCAATGCTTCCAAAAAAGGCTTATTTCCCCGTTTCCAGCTGTTTAGTGACATTTGGGATGATGTGTGATGAAAAATTCAAGAATTTAACCTTTTCTTCCAAAAAAAGGCAGATCTCCCTGTTTCCAGCGCTTTTCTGACACTGGAGCTGATATGTGATGAAAAAGTCAGAAATCTTAATCAATGCTTCCAAAAAAGGCTTATCTCCCCGTTTCCAGCTGTTTAGTGACATTTGGGATGATGTGTGATGAAAAATTCAAGAATTTAACCTTTTCTTCCAAAAAAAGGCAGATCTCCCTGTTTCCAGCGCTTTTCTGACACTTGGGCTAACATGTGATGAAAAAGTCAGAAATCTTAATCAATGCTTCCAAAAAAGGCTTATCTCCCCGTTTCCAGCTGTTTAGTGACATTTGGGATGATGTGTGATGAAAAATTCAAGAATTTAACCTTTTCTTCCAAAAAAAGGCAGATCTCCCTGTTTCCAGCGCTTTTCTGACACTTGGGCTGACATGTGATGAAAAAGTCAGAAATCTTAATCAATGGTTCCAAAAAAGGCTTATCTCCCCGTTTCCAGCTGTTTAGTGACATTTGGGATGATGTGTGATGACAAATTCAAGAATTTAACCATTTCTTCCAAAAAAGGCTTATCTCCCTGTTTCCAGCGCTTTTCTGACACTTGGGCTGACATGTGATGAAAAAGTCAGAAATCTTAATCAATGCTTCCAAAAAAGGCTTATTTCCCCGTTTCCAGCTGTTTAGTGACATTTGGGATGATGTGTGATGAAAAATTCAAGAATTTAACCTTTTCTTCCAAAAAAAGGCAGATCTCCCTGTTTCCAGCGCTTTTCTGACACTGGAGCTGATATGTGATGAAAAAGTCAGAAATCTTAATCAATGCTTCCAAAAAAGGCTTATCTCCCCGTTTCCAGCTGTTTAGTGACATTTGGGATGATGTGTGATGAAAAATTCAAGAATTTAACCTTTTCTTCCAAAAAAAGGCAGATCTCCCTGTTTCCAGCGCTTTTCTGACACTTGGGCTGACATGTGATGAAAAAGTCAGAAATCTTAATCAATGCTTCCAAAAAAGGCTTATCTCCCCGTTTCCAGCTGTTTAGTGACATTTGGGATGATGTGTGATGAAAAATTCGAGAAGTTAACCATTTCTTCCAAAAAAGGCTTATCTCCCTGTTTCCAGCGCTTCTCTGACACTGGAGCTGATATATGATGAAAAAGTCAAAATGTTAACCATTGCTTCCAAAAAAGGCTTATCTCCCCGTTTCCAGCTGTTTAGTGACATTTGGGATGATGTGTGATGAAAAATTCGAGAATTTAACCATTTCTTCCAAAAAAGGCTTATCTCCCTGTGTCCAGCGCTTTTCTGACACTTGGGCTGACATGTGATGAAAAAGTCAGAAATCTTAATCAATGCTTCCAAAAAAGGCTTATTTCCCCGTTTCCAGCTGTTTAGTGACATTTGGGATGATGTGTGATGAAAAATTCAAGAATTTAACCTTTTCTTCCAAAAAAAGGCAGATCTCCCTGTTTCCAGCGCTTTTCTGACACTGGAGCTGATATGTGATGAAAAAGTCAGAAATCTTAATCAATGCTTCCAAAAAAGGCTTATCTCCCCGTTTCCAGCTGTTTAGTGACATTTGGGATGATGTGTGATGAAAAATTCAAGAATTTAACCTTTTCTTCCAAAAAAAGGCAGATCTCCCTGTTTCCAGCGCTTTTCTGACACTTGGGCTGACATGTGATGAAAAAGTCAGAAATCTTAATCAATGCTTCCAAAAAAGGCTTATCTCCCCGTTTCCAGCTGTTTAGTGACATTTGGGATGATGTGTGATGAAAAATTCAAGAATTTAACCTTTTCTTCCAAAAAAAGGCAGATCTCCCTGTTTCCAGCGCTTTTCTGACACTTGGGCTGACATGTGATGAAAAAGTCAGAAATCTTAATCAATGGTTCCAAAAAAGGCTTATCTCCCCGTTTCCAGCTGTTTAGTGACATTTGGGATGATGTGTGATGACAAATTCAAGAATTTAACCATTTCTTCCAAAAAAGGCTTATCTCCCTGTTTCCAGCGCTTTTCTGACACTTGGGCTGACATGTGATGAAAAAGTCAGAAATCTTAATCAATGCTTCCAAAAAAGGCTTATTTCCCCGTTTCCAGCTGTTTAGTGACATTTGGGATGATGTGTGATGAAAAATTCAAGAATTTAACCTTTTCTTCCAAAAAAAGGCAGATCTCCCTGTTTCCAGCGCTTTTCTGACACTGGAGCTGATATGTGATGAAAAAGTCAGAAATCTTAATCAATGCTTCCAAAAAAGGCTTATCTCCCCGTTTCCAGCTGTTTAGTGACATTTGGGATGATGTGTGATGAAAAATTCAAGAATTTAACCTTTTCTTCCAAAAAAAGGCAGATCTCCCTGTTTCCAGCGCTTTTCTGACACTTGGGCTGACATGTGATGAAAAAGTCAGAAATCTTAATCAATGGTTCCAAAAAAGGCTTATCTCCCCGTTTCCAGCTGTTTAGTGACATTTGGGATGATGTGTGATGACAAATTCAAGAATTTAACCATTTCTTCCAAAAAAGGCTTATCTCCCTGTTTCCAGCGCTTTTCTGACACTTGGGCTGACATGTGATGAAAAAGTCAGAAATCTTAATCAATGCTTCCAAAAAAGGCTTATCTCCCCGTTTCCAGCTGTTTAGTGACATTTGGGATGATGTGTGATGAAAAATTCGAGAATTTAACCATTTCTTCCAAAAAAGGCTTATCTCCCTGTTTCCAGCGCTTCTCTGACACTGGAGCTGATATATGATGAAAAAGTCAAAATGTTAACCATTGCTTCCAAAAAAGGCTTATCTCCCCGTTTCCAGCTGTTTAGTGACATTTGGGATGATGTGTGATGAAAAATTCGAGAATTTAACCATTTCTTCCAAAAAAGGCTTATCTCCCTGTGTCCAGCGCTTTTCTGACATTTGGGCTGACATGTGATGAAAAAGTCAGAAATCTTAATCAATGCTTCCAAAAAAGGCTTATTTCCCCGTTTCCAGCTGTTTAGTGACATTTGGGATGATGTGTGATGAAAAATTCAAGAATTTAACCTTTTCTTCCAAAAAAAGGCAGATCTCCCTGTTTCCAGCGCTTTTCTGACACTGGAGCTGATATGTGATGAAAAAGTCAAAATGTTGACCATTGCTTTCAAAAAAGGCTTATCTCCCCGTTTCCAGCTGTTTAGTGACATTTGGGATGATGTGTGATGAAAAATTCAAGAATTTAACCTTTTCTTCCAAAAAAAGGCAGATCTCCCTGTTTCCAGCGCTTTTCTGACACTTGGGCTGACATGTGATGAAAAAGTCAGAAATCTTAATCAATGCTTCCAAAAAAGGCTTATCTCCCCGTTTCCAGCTGTTTAGTGACATTTGGGATGATGTGTGATGAAAAATTCAAGAATTTAACCATTTCTTCCAAAAAAGGCTTATCTCCCTGTTTCCAGCGCTTCTCTGACACTGGAGCTGATATATGATGAAAAAGTCAAAATGTTAACCATTGCTTCCAAAAAAGGCTTATCTCCCCGTTTCCAGCTGTTTAGTGACATTTGGGATGATGTGTGATGAAAAATTCGAGAATTTAACCATTTCTTCCAAAAAAGGCTTATCTCCCTGTGTCCAGCGCTTTTCTGACACTTGGGCTGACATGTGATGAAAAAGTCAGAAATCTTAATCAATGCTTCCAAAAAAGGCTTATTTCCCCGTTTCCAGCTGTTTAGTGACATTTGGGATGATGTGTGATGAAAAATTCAAGAATTTAACCTTTTCTTCCAAAAAAAGGCAGATCTCCCTGTTTCCAGCGCTTTTCTGACACTGGAGCTGATATGTGATGAAAAAGTCAAAATGTTGACCATTGCTTTCAAAAAAGGCTTATCTCCCCGTTTCCAGCTGTTTAGTGACATTTGGGATGATGTGTGATGAAAAATTCAAGAATTTAACCTTTTCTTCCAAAAAAAGGCAGATCTCCCTGTTTCCAGCGCTTTTCTGACACTTGGGCTGACATGTGATGAAAAAGTCAGAAATCTTAATCAATGCTTCCAAAAAAGGCTTATCTCCCCGTTTCCAGCTGTTTAGTGACATTTGGGATGATGTGTGATGAAAAATTCAAGAATTTAACCATTTCTTCCAAAAAAGGCTTATCTCCCTGTTTCCAGCGCTTTTCTGACACTTGGGCTGACATGTGATGAAAAAGTCAGAAATCTTAATCAATGGTTCCAAAAAAGGCTTATCTCCCCGTTTCCAGCTTTTTAGTGACATTTGGGATGATGTGTGATGAAAAATTCGAGAATTTAACCATTTCTTCCAAAAAAGGCTTATCTCCCTGTTTCCAGCGCTTTTCTGACACTTGGGCTGACATGTGATGAAAAAGTCAGAAATCTTAATCAATGCTTCCAAAAAAGGCTTATCTCCCCGTTTCCAGCTGTTTAGTGACATTTGGGATGATGTGTGATGAAAAATTCAAGAATTTAACCTTTTCTTCCAAAAAAAGGCAGATCTCCCTGTTTCCAGCGCTTTTCTGACACTGGAGCTGATATGTGATGAAAAAGTCAAAATGTTAACCATTGCTTCCAAAAAAGGCTTATCTCCCCGTTTCCAGCTGTTTAGTGACATTTGGGATGATGTGTGATGACAAATTCAAGAATTTAACCATTTCTTCCAAAAAAGGCTTATCTCCCTGTTTCCAGCGCTTTTCTGACACTTGGGCTGACATGTGATGAAAAAGTCAGAAATCTTAATCAATGGTTCCAAAAAAGGCTTATCTCCCCGTTTCCAGCTGTTTAGTGACATTTAGGATGATGTGTGATGAAAAATTCAAGAATTTAACCTTTTCTTCCAAAAAAAGGCAGATCTCCCTGTTTCCAGCGCTTTTCTGACACTTGGGCTGACATGTGATGAAAAAGTCAGAAATCTTAATCAATGCTTCCAAAAAAGGCTTATCTCCCCATTTCCAGCTGTTTAGTGACATTTGGGATGATGTGTGATGAAAAATTCAAGAATTTAACCTTTTCTTCCAAAAAAAGGCAGATCTCCCTGTTTCCAGCGCTTTTCTGACACATGGGCTGACATGTGATGAAAAAGTCAGAAATCTTAATCAATGCTTCCAAAAAAGGCTTATCTCCCCGTTTCCAGCTGTTTAGTGACATTTGGGATGATGTGTGATGAAAAATTCAAGAATTTAACCTTTTCTTCCAAAAAAAGGCAGATCTCCCTGTTTCCAGCGCTTTTCTGACACTTGGGCTGACATGTGATGAAAAAGTCAGAAATCTTATTCAATGCTTCCAAAAAAGGCTTATCTCCCCGTTTCCAGCTGTTTAGTGACATTTGGGATGATGTGTGATGAAAAATTCGAGAATTTAACCATTTCTTCCAAAAAAGGCTTATCTCCCTGTTTCCAGCGCTTTTCTGACACTTGGGCTGACATGTGATGAAAAAGTCAGAAATCTTAATCAATGCTTCCAAAAAAGGCTTATCTCCCCGTTTCCAGCTGTTTAGTGACATTTGGGATGATGTGTGATGAAAAATTCGAGAATTTAACCATTTCTTCCAAAAAAGGCTTATCTCCCTGTTTCCAGCGCTTTTCTGACACTTAGGCTGACATGTGATGAAAAAGTCAGAAATCTTAATCAATGCTTCCAAAAAAGGCTTATCTCCCCGTTTTCAGCTGTTTAGTGACATTTGGGATGATGTGTGATGAAAAATTCAAGAATTTAACCTTTTCTTCCAAAAAAAGGCAGATCTCCCTGTTTCCAGCGCTTTTCTGACACTTGGGCTGACATGTGATGAAAAAGTCAGAAATCTTAATCAATGCTTCCAAAAAAGGCTTATCTCCCCGTTTCCAGCTGTTTAGTGACATTTGGGATGATGTGTGATGAAAAATTCAAGAATTTAACCTTTTCTTCCAAAAAAGGCTTATCTCCCTGTTTCCAGCGCTTTTCTGACACTTGGGCTGACATGTGATGAAAAAGTCAGAAATCTTAATCAATGCTTCCAAAAAAGGCTTATCTCCCCGTTTCCAGCTGTTTAGTGACATTTGGGATGATGTGTGATGAAAAATTCGAGAATTTAACCATTTCTTCCAAAAAAGGCTTATCTCCCTGTTTCCAGCGCTTTTCTGACACTTGGGCTGACATGTGATGAAAAAGTCAGAAATCTTAATCAATGCTTCCAAAAAAGGCTTATCTCCCCGTTTCCAGCTGTTTAGTGACATTTGGGATGATGTGTGATGAAAAATTCAAGAATTTAACCTTTTCTTCCAAAAAAAGGCAGATCTCCCTGTTTCCAGCGCTTTTCTGACACTGGAGCTGATATGTGATGAAAATGTCAAAATGTTAACCATTGCTTCCAAAAAAGGATTATCTCCCCGTTTCCAGCTGTTTAGTGACATTTGGGATGATGTGTGATGACAAATTCAAGAATTTAACCATTTCTTCCAAAAAAGGCAGATCTCCCTGTTTCCAGCGCTTTTCTGACACTTGGGCTGACATGTGATGAAAAAGTCAGAAATCTTAATCAATGCTTCCAAAAAAGGCTTATCTCCCCGTTTCCAGCTGTTTAGTGACATTTGGGATGATGTGTGATGAAAAATTCAAGAATTTAACCTTTTCTTCCAAAAAAAGGCAGATCTCCCTGTTTCCAGCGCTTTTCTGACACTTGGGCTGACATGTGATGAAAAAGTCAGAAATCTTAATCAATGCTTCCAAAAAAGGCTTATCTCCCCGTTTCCAGCTGTTTAGTGACATTTGGGATGATGTGTGATGAAAAATTCAAGAATTTAACCTTTTCTTCCAAAAAAAGGCAGATCTCCCTGTTTCCAGCGCTTTTCTGACACTTGGGCTGACATGTGATGAAAAAGTCAGAAATCTTAATCAATGGTTCCAAAAAAGGCTTATCTCCCCGTTTCCAGCTGTTTAGTGACATTTGGGATGATGTGTGATGAAAAATTCAAGAATTTAACCTTTTCTTCCAAAAAAAGGCAGATCTCCCTGTTTCCAGCGCTTTTCTGACACTTGGGCTGACATGTGATGAAAAAGTCAGAAATCTTAATCAATGCTTCCAAAAAAGGCTTATCTCCCCGTTTCCAGCTGTTTAGTGACATTTGGGATGATGTGTGATGAAAAATTCGAGAATTTAACCATTTCTTCCAAAAAAGGCTTATCTCCCTGTTTCCAGCGCTTCTCTGACACTGGAGCTGATATATGATGAAAAAGTCAAAATGTTAACCATTGCTTCCAAAAAAGGCTTATCTCCCCGTTTCCAGCTGTTTAGTGACATTTGGGATGATGTGTGATGAAAAATTCGAGAATTTAACCATTTCTTCCAAAAAAGGCTTATCTCCCTGTGTCCAGCGCTTTTCTGACACTTGGGCTGACATGTGATGAAAAAGTCAGAAATCTTAATCAATGCTTCCAAAAAAGGCTTATTTCCCCGTTTCCAGCTGTTTAGTGACATTTGGGATGATGTGTGATGAAAAATTCAAGAATTTAACCTTTTCTTCCAAAAAAAGGCAGATCTCCCTGTTTCCAGCGCTTTTCTGACACTGGAGCTGATATGTGATGAAAAAGTCAGAAATCTTAATCAATGCTTCCAAAAAAGGCTTATCTCCCCGTTTCCAGCTGTTTAGTGACATTTGGGATGATGTGTGATGAAAAATTCAAGAATTTAACCTTTTCTTCCAAAAAAAGGCAGATCTCCCTGTTTCCAGCGCTTTTCTGACACTTGGGCTGACATGTGATGAAAAAGTCAGAAATCTTAATCAATGCTTCCAAAAAAGGCTTATCTCCCCGTTTCCAGCTGTTTAGTGACATTTGGGATGATGTGTGATGAAAAATTCAAGAATTTAACCTTTTCTTCCAAAAAAAGGCAGATCTCCCTGTTTCCAGCGCTTTTCTGACACTTGGGCTGACATGTGATGAAAAAGTCAGAAATCTTAATCAATGGTTCCAAAAAAGGCTTATCTCCCCGTTTCCAGCTGTTTAGTGACATTTGGGATGATGTGTGATGACAAATTCAAGAATTTAACCATTTCTTCCAAAAAAGGCTTATCTCCCTGTTTCCAGCGCTTTTCTGACACTTGGGCTGACATGTGATGAAAAAGTCAGAAATCTTAATCAATGCTTCCAAAAAAGGCTTATTTCCCCGTTTCCAGCTGTTTAGTGACATTTGGGATGATGTGTGATGAAAAATTCAAGAATTTAACCTTTTCTTCCAAAAAAAGGCAGATCTCCCTGTTTCCAGCGCTTTTCTGACACTGGAGCTGATATGTGATGAAAAAGTCAGAAATCTTAATCAATGCTTCCAAAAAAGGCTTATCTCCCCGTTTCCAGCTGTTTAGTGACATTTGGGATGATGTGTGATGAAAAATTCAAGAATTTAACCTTTTCTTCCAAAAAAAGGCAGATCTCCCTGTTTCCAGCGCTTTTCTGACACTTGGGCTGACATGTGATGAAAAAGTCAGAAATCTTAATCAATGCTTCCAAAAAAGGCTTATCTCCCCGTTTCCAGCTGTTTAGTGACATTTGGGATGATGTGTGATGAAAAATTCAAGAATTTAACCTTTTCTTCCAAAAAAAGGCAGATCTCCCTGTTTCCAGCGCTTTTCTGACACTTGGGCTGACATGTGATGAAAAAGTCAGAAATCTTAATCAATGGTTCCAAAAAAGGCTTATCTCCCCGTTTCCAGCTGTTTAGTGACATTTGGGATGATGTGTGATGACAAATTCAAGAATTTAACCATTTCTTCCAAAAAAGGCTTATCTCCCTGTTTCCAGCGCTTTTCTGACACTTGGGCTGACATGTGATGAAAAAGTCAGAAATCTTAATCAATGCTTCCAAAAAAGGCTTATCTCCCCGTTTCCAGCTGTTTAGTGACATTTGGGATGATGTGTGATGAAAAATTCGAGAATTTAACCATTTCTTCCAAAAAAGGCTTATCTCCCTGTTTCCAGCGCTTCTCTGACACTGGAGCTGATATATGATGAAAAAGTCAAAATGTTAACCATTGCTTCCAAAAAAGGCTTATCTCCCCGTTTCCAGCTGTTTAGTGACATTTGGGATGATGTGTGATGAAAAATTCGAGAATTTAACCATTTCTTCCAAAAAAGGCTTATCTCCCTGTGTCCAGCGCTTTTCTGACATTTGGGCTGACATGTGATGAAAAAGTCAGAAATCTTAATCAATGCTTCCAAAAAAGGCTTATTTCCCCGTTTCCAGCTGTTTAGTGACATTTGGGATGATGTGTGATGAAAAATTCAAGAATTTAACCTTTTCTTCCAAAAAAAGGCAGATCTCCCTGTTTCCAGCGCTTTTCTGACACTGGAGCTGATATGTGATGAAAAAGTCAAAATGTTGACCATTGCTTTCAAAAAAGGCTTATCTCCCCGTTTCCAGCTGTTTAGTGACATTTGGGATGATGTGTGATGAAAAATTCAAGAATTTAACCTTTTCTTCCAAAAAAAGGCAGATCTCCCTGTTTCCAGCGCTTTTCTGACACTTGGGCTGACATGTGATGAAAAAGTCAGAAATCTTAATCAATGCTTCCAAAAAAGGCTTATCTCCCCGTTTCCAGCTGTTTAGTGACATTTGGGATGATGTGTGATGAAAAATTCAAGAATTTAACCATTTCTTCCAAAAAAGGCTTATCTCCCTGTTTCCAGCGCTTCTCTGACACTGGAGCTGATATATGATGAAAAAGTCAAAATGTTAACCATTGCTTCCAAAAAAGGCTTATCTCCCCGTTTCCAGCTGTTTAGTGACATTTGGGATGATGTGTGATGAAAAATTCGAGAATTTAACCATTTCTTCCAAAAAAGGCTTATCTCCCTGTGTCCAGCGCTTTTCTGACACTTGGGCTGACATGTGATGAAAAAGTCAGAAATCTTAATCAATGCTTCCAAAAAAGGCTTATTTCCCCGTTTCCAGCTGTTTAGTGACATTTGGGATGATGTGTGATGAAAAATTCAAGAATTTAACCTTTTCTTCCAAAAAAAGGCAGATCTCCCTGTTTCCAGCGCTTTTCTGACACTGGAGCTGATATGTGATGAAAAAGTCAAAATGTTGACCATTGCTTTCAAAAAAGGCTTATCTCCCCGTTTCCAGCTGTTTAGTGACATTTGGGATGATGTGTGATGAAAAATTCAAGAATTTAACCTTTTCTTCCAAAAAAAGGCAGATCTCCCTGTTTCCAGCGCTTTTCTGACACTTGGGCTGACATGTGATGAAAAAGTCAGAAATCTTAATCAATGCTTCCAAAAAAGGCTTATCTCCCCGTTTCCAGCTGTTTAGTGACATTTGGGATGATGTGTGATGAAAAATTCAAGAATTTAACCATTTCTTCCAAAAAAGGCTTATCTCCCTGTTTCCAGCGCTTTTCTGACACTTGGGCTGACATGTGATGAAAAAGTCAGAAATCTTAATCAATGGTTCCAAAAAAGGCTTATCTCCCCGTTTCCAGCTTTTTAGTGACATTTGGGATGATGTGTGATGAAAAATTCGAGAATTTAACCATTTCTTCCAAAAAAGGCTTATCTCCCTGTTTCCAGCGCTTTTCTGACACTTGGGCTGACATGTGATGAAAAAGTCAGAAATCTTAATCAATGCTTCCAAAAAAGGCTTATCTCCCCGTTTCCAGCTGTTTAGTGACATTTGGGATGATGTGTGATGAAAAATTCAAGAATTTAACCTTTTCTTCCAAAAAAAGGCAGATCTCCCTGTTTCCAGCGCTTTTCTGACACTGGAGCTGATATGTGATGAAAAAGTCAAAATGTTAACCATTGCTTCCAAAAAAGGCTTATCTCCCCGTTTCCAGCTGTTTAGTGACATTTGGGATGATGTGTGATGACAAATTCAAGAATTTAACCATTTCTTCCAAAAAAGGCTTATCTCCCTGTTTCCAGCGCTTTTCTGACACTTGGGCTGACATGTGATGAAAAAGTCAGAAATCTTAATCAATGGTTCCAAAAAAGGCTTATCTCCCCGTTTCCAGCTGTTTAGTGACATTTAGGATGATGTGTGATGAAAAATTCAAGAATTTAACCTTTTCTTCCAAAAAAAGGCAGATCTCCCTGTTTCCAGCGCTTTTCTGACACTTGGGCTGACATGTGATGAAAAAGTCAGAAATCTTAATCAATGCTTCCAAAAAAGGCTTATCTCCCCATTTCCAGCTGTTTAGTGACATTTGGGATGATGTGTGATGAAAAATTCAAGAATTTAACCTTTTCTTCCAAAAAAAGGCAGATCTCCCTGTTTCCAGCGCTTTTCTGACATATGGGCTGACATGTGATGAAAAAGTCAGAAATCTTAATCAATGCTTCCAAAAAAGGCTTATCTCCCCGTTTCCAGCTGTTTAGTGACATTTGGGATGATGTGTGATGAAAAAATTCAAGAATTTAACCTTTTCTTCCAAAAAAAGGCAGATCTCCCTGTTTCCAGCGCTTTTCTGACACTTGGGCTGACATGTGATGAAAAAGTCAGAAATCTTATTCAATGCTTCCAAAAAAGGCTTATCTCCCCGTTTCCAGCTGTTTAGTGACATTTGGGATGATGTGTGATGAAAAATTCGAGAATTTAACCATTTCTTCCAAAAAAGGCTTATCTCCCTGTTTCCAGCGCTTTTCTGACACTTGGGCTGACATGTGATGAAAAAGTCAGAAATCTTAATCAATGCTTCCAAAAAAGGCTTATCTCCCCGTTTCCAGCTGTTTAGTGACATTTGGGATGATGTGTGATGAAAAATTCGAGAATTTAACCATTTCTTCCAAAAAAGGCTTATCTCCCTGTTTCCAGCGCTTTTCTGACACTTAGGCTGACATGTGATGAAAAAGTCAGAAATCTTAATCAATGCTTCCAAAAAAGGCTTATCTCCCCGTTTTCAGCTGTTTAGTGACATTTGGGATGATGTGTGATGAAAAATTCAAGAATTTAACCTTTTCTTCCAAAAAAAGGCAGATCTCCCTGTTTCCAGCGCTTTTCTGACACTGGAGCTGATATGTGATGAAAAAGTCAAAATGTTAACCATTGCTTCCAAAAAAGGATTATCTCCCCGTTTCCAGCTGTTTAGTGACATTTGGGATGATGTGTGATGACAAATTCAAGAATTTAACCATTTCTTCCAAAAAAGGCAGATCTCCCTGTTTCCAGCGCTTTTCTGACACTTGGGCTGACATGTGATGAAAAAGTCAGAAATCTTAATCAATGCTTCCAAAAAAGGCTTATGTCCCCGTTTCCAGCTGTTTAGTGACATTTGGGATGATGTGTGATGAAAAATTCAAGAATTTAACCTTTTCTTCCAAAAAAAGGCAGATTTCCCTGTTTCCAGCGCTTTTCTGACACTGGAGCTGATATGTGATGAAAAAGTCAAAATGTTAACCATTGCTTCCAAAAAAGGCTTATCTCCCTGTTTCCAGCGCTTCTCTGACACTGGAGCTGATATATGATGAAAAAGTCAAAATGTTAACCATTGCTTCCAAAAAAGGCTTATCTCCCCGTTTCCAGCTGTTTAGTGACATTTGGGATGATGTGTGATGAAAAATTCGAGAATTTAACCATTTCTTCCAAAAAAGGCTTATCTCCCTGTGTCCAGCGCTTTTCTGACACTTGGGCTGACATGTGATGAAAAAGTCAGAAATCTTAATCAATGCTTCCAAAAAAGGCTTATTTCCCCGTTTCCAGCTGTTTAGTGACATTTGGGATGATGTGTGATGAAAAATTCAAGAATTTAACCTTTTCTTCCAAAAAAAGGCAGATCTCCCTGTTTCCAGCGCTTTTCTGACACTGGAGCTGATATGTGATGAAAAAGTCAGAAATCTTAATCAATGCTTCCAAAAAAGGCTTATCTCCCCGTTTCCAGCTGTTTAGTGACATTTGGGATGATGTGTGATGAAAAATTCAAGAATTTAACCTTTTCTTCCAAAAAAAGGCAGATCTCCCTGTTTCCAGCGCTTTTCTGACACTTGGGCTGACATGTGATGAAAAAGTCAGAAATCTTAATCAATGCTTCCAAAAAAGGCTTATCTCCCCGTTTCCAGCTGTTTAGTGACATTTGGGATGATGTGTGATGAAAAATTCAAGAATTTAACCTTTTCTTCCAAAAAAAGGCAGATCTCCCTGTTTCCAGCGCTTTTCTGACACTTGGGCTGACATGTGATGAAAAAGTCAGAAATCTTAATCAATGGTTCCAAAAAAGGCTTATCTCCCCGTTTCCAGCTGTTTAGTGACATTTGGGATGATGTGTGATGACAAATTCAAGAATTTAACCATTTCTTCCAAAAAAGGCTTATCTCCCTGTTTCCAGCGCTTTTCTGACACTTGGGCTGACATGTGATGAAAAAGTCAGAAATCTTAATCAATGCTTCCAAAAAAGGCTTATTTCCCCGTTTCCAGCTGTTTAGTGACATTTGGGATGATGTGTGATGAAAAATTCAAGAATTTAACCTTTTCTTCCAAAAAAAGGCAGATCTCCCTGTTTCCAGCGCTTTTCTGACACTTGGGCTGACATGTGATGAAAAAGTCAGAAATCTTAATCAATGGTTCCAAAAAAGGCTTATCTCCCCGTTTCCAGCTGTTTAGTGACATTTGGGATGATGTGTGATGACAAATTCAAGAATTTAACCATTTCTTCCAAAAAAGGCTTATCTCCCTGTTTCCAGCGCTTTTCTGACACTTGGGCTGACATGTGATGAAAAAGTCAGAAATCTTAATCAATGCTTCCAAAAAAGGCTTATCTCCCCGTTTCCAGCTGTTTAGTGACATTTGGGATGATGTGTGATGAAAAATTCGAGAATTTAACCATTTCTTCCAAAAAAGGCTTATCTCCCTGTTTCCAGCGCTTCTCTGACACTGGAGCTGATATATGATGAAAAAGTCAAAATGTTAACCATTGCTTCCAAAAAAGGCTTATCTCCCCGTTTCCAGCTGTTTAGTGACATTTGGGATGATGTGTGATGAAAAATTCGAGAATTTAACCATTTCTTCCAAAAAAGGCTTATCTCCCTGTGTCCAGCGCTTTTCTGACATTTGGGCTGACATGTGATGAAAAAGTCAGAAATCTTAATCAATGCTTCCAAAAAAGGCTTATTTCCCCGTTTCCAGCTGTTTAGTGACATTTGGGATGATGTGTGATGAAAAATTCAAGAATTTAACCTTTTCTTCCAAAAAAAGGCAGATCTCCCTGTTTCCAGCGCTTTTCTGACACTGGAGCTGATATGTGATGAAAAAGTCAAAATGTTGACCATTGCTTTCAAAAAAGGCTTATCTCCCCGTTTCCAGCTGTTTAGTGACATTTGGGATGATGTGTGATGAAAAATTCAAGAATTTAACCTTTTCTTCCAAAAAAAGGCAGATCTCCCTGTTTCCAGCGCTTTTCTGACACTTGGGCTGACATGTGATGAAAAAGTCAGAAATCTTAATCAATGCTTCCAAAAAAGGCTTATCTCCCCGTTTCCAGCTGTTTAGTGACATTTGGGATGATGTGTGATGAAAAATTCAAGAATTTAACCATTTCTTCCAAAAAAGGCTTATCTCCCTGTTTCCAGCGCTTCTCTGACACTGGAGCTGATATATGATGAAAAAGTCAAAATGTTAACCATTGCTTCCAAAAAAGGCTTATCTCCCCGTTTCCAGCTGTTTAGTGACATTTGGGATGATGTGTGATGAAAAATTCGAGAATTTAACCATTTCTTCCAAAAAAGGCTTATCTCCCTGTGTCCAGCGCTTTTCTGACACTTGGGCTGACATGTGATGAAAAAGTCAGAAATCTTAATCAATGCTTCCAAAAAAGGCTTATTTCCCCGTTTCCAGCTGTTTAGTGACATTTGGGATGATGTGTGATGAAAAATTCAAGAATTTAACCTTTTCTTCCAAAAAAAGGCAGATCTCCCTGTTTCCAGCGCTTTTCTGACACTGGAGCTGATATGTGATGAAAAAGTCAAAATGTTGACCATTGCTTTCAAAAAAGGCTTATCTCCCCGTTTCCAGCTGTTTAGTGACATTTGGGATGATGTGTGATGAAAAATCCAAGAATTTAACCTTTTCTTCCAAAAAAAGGCAGATCTCCCTGTTTCCAGCGCTTTTCTGACACTTGGGCTGACATGTGATGAAAAAGTCAGAAATCTTAATCAATGCTTCCAAAAAAGGCTTATCTCCCCGTTTCCAGCTGTTTAGTGACATTTGGGATGATGTGTGATGAAAAATTCAAGAATTTAACCATTTCTTCCAAAAAAGGCTTATCTCCCTGTTTCCAGCGCTTTTCTGACACTTGGGCTGACATGTGATGAAAAAGTCAGAAATCTTAATCAATGGTTCCAAAAAAGGCTTATCTCCCCGTTTCCAGCTTTTTAGTGACATTTGGGATGATGTGTGATGAAAAATTCGAGAATTTAACCATTTCTTCCAAAAAAGGCTTATCTCCCTGTTTCCAGCGCTTTTCTGACACTTGGGCTGACATGTGATGAAAAAGTCAGAAATCTTAATCAATGCTTCCAAAAAAGGCTTATCTCCCCGTTTCCAGCTGTTTAGTGACATTTGGGATGATGTGTGATGAAAAATTCAAGAATTTAACCTTTTCTTCCAAAAAAAGGCAGATCTCCCTGTTTCCAGCGCTTTTCTGACACTGGAGCTGATATGTGATGAAAAAGTCAAAATGTTAACCATTGCTTCCAAAAAAGGCTTATCTCCCCGTTTCCAGCTGTTTAGTGACATTTGGGATGATGTGTGATGACAAATTCAAGAATTTAACCATTTCTTCCAAAAAAGGCTTATCTCCCTGTTTCCAGCGCTTTTCTGACACTTGGGCTGACATGTGATGAAAAAGTCAGAAATCTTAATCAATGGTTCCAAAAAAGGCTTATCTCCCCGTTTCCAGCTGTTTAGTGACATTTAGGATGATGTGTGATGAAAAATTCAAGAATTTAACCTTTTCTTCCAAAAAAAGGCAGATCTCCCTGTTTCCAGCGCTTTTCTGACACTTGGGCTGACATGTGATGAAAAAGTCAGAAATCTTAATCAATGCTTCCAAAAAAGGCTTATCTCCCCGTTTCCAGCTGTTTAGTGACATTTGGGATGATGTGTGATGAAAAATTCAAGAATTTAACCTTTTCTTCCAAAAAAAGGCAGATCTCCCTGTTTCCAGCGCTTTTCTGACACTTGGGCTGACATGTGATGAAAAAGTCAGAAATCTTAATCAATGCTTCCAAAAAAGGCTTATCTCCCCGTTTCCAGCTGTTTAGTGACATTTGGGATGATGTGTGATGAAAAATTCGAGAATTTAACCATTTCTTCCAAAAAAGGCTTATCTCCCTGTTTCCAGCGCTTTTCTGACACTTGGGCTGACATGTGATGAAAAAGTCAGAAATCTTAATCAATGCTTCCAAAAAAGACTTATCTCCCCGTTTCCAGCTGTTTAGTGACATTTGGGATGATGTGTGATGAAAAATTCGAGAATTTAACCATTTCTTCCAAAAAAGGCTTATCTCCCTGTTTCCAGCGCTTTTCTGACACTTGGGCTGACATGTGATGAAAAAGTCAGAAATCTTAATCAATGCTTCCAAAAAAGGCTTATCTCCCCGTTTCCAGCTGTTTAGTGACATTTGGGATGATGTGTGATGAAAAATTCAAGAATTTAACCTTTTCTTCCAAAAAAAGGCAGATCTCCCTGTTTCCAGCGCTTTTCTGACACTGGAGCTGATATGTGATGAAAAAGTCAAAATGTTAACCATTGCTTCCAAAAAAGGCTTATCTCCCCGTTTCCAGCTGTTTAGTGACATTTGGGATGACGTGTGATGAAAAATTCAAGAATTTAACCTTTTCTTCCAAAAAAAGGCAGATCTCCCTGTTTCCAGCGCTTTTCTGACACTTGGGCTGACATGTGATGAAAAAGTCAGAAATCTTAATCAATGCTTCCAAAAAAGGCTTATCTCCCCGTTTCCAGCTGTTTAGTGACATTTGGGATGATGTGTGATGAAAAATTCAAGAATTTAACCTTTTCTTCCAAAAAAGGCTTATCTCCCTGTTTCCAGCGCTTTTCTGACACTTGGGCTGACGTGATGAAAAAGTCAGAAATCTTAATCAATGCTTCCAAAAAAGGCTTATCTCCCCGTTTCCAGCTGTTTAGTGACATTTGGGATGATGTGTGATGAAAAATTCGAGAATTTAACCATTTCTTCCAAAAAAGGCTTATCTCCCTGTTTCCAGCGCTTTTCTGACACTTGGGCTGACATGTGATGAAAAAGTCAGAAATCTTAATCAATGCTTCCAAAAAAGGCTTATCTCCCCGTTTCCAGCTGTTTAGTGACATTTGGGATGATGTGTGATGAAAAATTCAAGAATTTAACCTTTTCTTCCAAAAAAAGGCAGATCTCCCTGTTTCCAGCGCTTTTCTGACACTGGAGCTGATATGTGATGAAAAAGTCAAAATGTTAACCATTGCTTCCAAAAAAGGCTTATCTCCCCGTTTCCAGCTGTTTAGTGACATTTGGGATGATGTGTGATGACAAATTCAAGAATTTAACCATTTCTTCCAAAAAAGGCTTATCTCCCTGTTTCCAGCGCTTTTCTGACACTTGGGCTGACATGTGAGGAAAAAGTCAGAAATCTTAATCAATGGTTCCAAAAAAGGCTTATCTCCCCGTTTCCAGCTGTTTAGTGACATTTGGGATGATGTGTGATGAAAAATTCAAGAATTTAACCTTTTCTTCCAAAAAAAGGCAGATCTCCCTGTTTCCAGCGCTTTTCTGACACTTGGGCTGACATGTGATGAAAAAGTCAGAAATCTTAATCAATGCTTCCAAAAAAGGCTTATCTCCCCGTTTCCAGCTGTTTAGTGACATTTGGGATGATGTGTGATGAAAAATTCAAGAATTTAACCTTTTCTTCCAAAAAAAGGCAGATCTCCCTGTTTCCAGCGCTTTTCTGACACTTGGGCTGACATGTGATGAAAAAGTCAGAAATCTTAATCAATGCTTCCAAAAAAGGCTTATCTCCCCGTTTCCAGCTGTTTAGTGACATTTGGGATGATGTGTGATGAAAAATTCAAGAATTTAACCTTTTCTTCCAAAAAAAGGCAGATCTCCCTGTTTCCAGCGCTTTTCTGACACATGGGCTGACATGTGATGAAAAAGTCAGAAATCTTAATCAATGCTTCCAAAAAAGGCTTATCTCCCCGTTTCCAGCTGTTTAGTGACATTTGGGATGATGTGTGATGAAAAATTCAAGAATTTAACCTTTTCTTCCAAAAAAAGGCAGATCTCCCTGTTTCCAGCGCTTTTCTGACACTTGGGCTGACATGTGATGAAAAAGTCAGAAATCTTATTCAATGCTTCCAAAAAAGGCTTATCTCCCCGTTTCCAGCTGTTTAGTGACATTTGGGATGATGTGTGATGAAAAATTCGAGAATTTAACCATTTCTTCCAAAAAAGGCTTATCTCCCTGTTTCCAGCGCTTTTCTGACACTTGGGCTGACATGTGATGAAAAAGTCAGAAATCTTAATCAATGCTTCCAAAAAAGGCTTATCTCCCCGTTTCCAGCTGTTTAGTGACATTTGGGATGATGTGTGATGAAAAATTCGAGAATTTAACCATTTCTTCCAAAAAAGGCTTATCTCCCTGTTTCCAGCGCTTTTCTGACACTTAGGCTGACATGTGATGAAAAAGTCAGAAATCTTAATCAATGCTTCCAAAAAAGGCTTATCTCCCCGTTTTCAGCTGTTTAGTGACATTTGGGATGATGTGTGATGAAAAATTCAAGAATTTAACCTTTTCTTCCAAAAAAAGGCAGATCTCCCTGTTTCCAGCGCTTTTCTGACACTGGAGCTGATATGTGATGAAAAAGTCAAAATGTTAACCATTGCTTCCAAAAAAGGATTATCTCCCCGTTTCCAGCTGTTTAGTGACTGTTTAGAATTTAACCATTTCTTCCAAAAAAGGCAGATCTCCCTGTTTCCAGCGCTTTTCTGACACTTGGGCTGACATGTGATGAAAAAGTCAGAAATCTTAATCAATGCTTCCAAAAAAGGCTTATGTCCCCGTTTCCAGCTGTTTAGTGACATTTGGGATGATGTGTGATGAAAAATTCAAGAATTTAACCTTTTCTTCCAAAAAAAGGCAGATTTCCCTGTTTCCAGCGCTTTTCTGACACTGGAGCTGATATGTGATGAAAAAGTCAAAATGTTAACCATTGCTTCCAAAAAAGGCTTATCTCCCCGTTTCCAGCTGTTTAGTGACATTTGGGATGATGTGTGATGAAAAATTCAAGAATTTAACCTTTTCTTCCAAAAAAAGGCAGATCTCCCTGTTTCAAGCGCTTTTCTGACACTTGGGCTGACATGTGATGAAAAAGTCAGAAATCTTAATCAATGCTTCCAAAAAAGGCTTATCTCCCCGTTTCCAGCTGTTTAGTGACATTTGGGATGATGTGTGATGAAAAATTCAAGAATTTAACCTTTTCTTCCAAAAAAAGGCAGATCTCCCTGTTTCCAGCGCTTTTCTGACACTTGGGCTGACATGTGATGAAAAAGTCAGAAATCTTAATCAATGCTTCCTAAAAAGGCTTATCTCCCCGTTTCCAGCTGTTTAGTGACATTTGGGATGATGTGTGATGAAAAATTCAAGAATTTAACCTTTTCTTCGAAAAAAAGGCAGATCTCCCTGTTTCCAGCGCTTTTCTGACACTTGGGCTGACATGTGATGAAAAAGTCAGAAATCTTAATCAATGCTTCCAAAAAAGGCTTATCTCCCCGTTTCCAGCTGTTTAGTGACATTTGGGATGATGTGTGATGAAAAATTCGAGAATTTAACCATTTCTTCCAAAAAAGGCTTATCTCCCTGTTTCCAGTGCTTTTCTGACACTTGGGCTGACATGTGATGAAAAAGTCAGAAATCTTAATCAATGCTTCCAAAAAAGGCTTATCTCCCCGTTTCCAGCTGTTTAGTGACATTTAGGATGATGTGTGATGAAAAATTCAAGAATTTAACCTTTTCTTCCAAAAAAAGGCAGATCTCCCTGTTTCCAGCGCTTTTCTGACACTGGAGCTGATATGTGATGAAAAAGTCAAAATGTTAACCATTGCTTCCAAAAAAGGCTTATCTCCCCGTTTCCAGCTGTTTAGTGACATTTGGGATGATGTGTGATGAAAAATTCAAGAATTTAACCTTTTCTTCCAAAAAAAGGCAGATCTCCCTGTTTCCAGCGCTTTTCTGACACTTGGGCTGACATGTGATGAAAAAGTCAGAAATCTTAATCAATGCTTCCAAAAAAGGCTTATCTCCCCGTTTCCAGCTGTTTAGTGACATTTGGGATGATGTGTGATGAAAAATTCAAGAATTTAACCTTTTCTTCCAAAAAAAGGCAGATCTCCCTGTTTCCAGCGCTTTTCTGACACTTGGGCTGACATGTGATGAAAAAGTCAGAAATCTTAATCAATGCTTCCTAAAAAGGCTTATCTCCCCGTTTCCAGCTGTTTAGTGACATTTGGGATGATGTGTGATGAAAAATTCAAGAATTTAACCTTTTCTTCCAAAAAAAGGCAGATCTCCCTGTTTCCAGCGCTTTTCTGACACTTGGGCTGACATGTGATGAAAAAGTCAGAAATCTTAATCAATGCTTCCAAAAAAGGCTTATCTCCCCGTTTCCAGCTGTTTAGTGACATTTAGGATGATGTGTGATGAAAAATTCAAGAATTTAACCTTTTCTTCCAAAAAAAGGCAGATCTCCCTGTTTCCAGCGCTTTTCTGACACTGGAGCTGATATGTGATGAAAAAGTCAAAATGTTAACCATTGCTTCCAAAAAAGGCTTATCTCCCCGTTTTCAGCTGTTTAGTGACATTTGGGATGATGTGTGATGACAAATTCAAGAATTTAACCATTTCTTCCAAAAAAGGCAGATCTCCGTTTCCAGCGCTTTTCTGACACTTGGGCTGACATGTGATGAAAAAGTCAGAAATCTTAATCAATGCTTCCAAAAAAGGCTTATCTCCCCGTTTCCAGCTGTTTAGTGACATTTGGGATGATGTGTGATGAAAAATTCAAGAATTTAACCTTTTCTTCCAAAAAAAGGCAGATCTCCCTGTTTCCAGCGCTTTTCTGACACTGGAGCTGATATGTGATGAAAAAGTCAAAATGTTAACCATTGCTTCCAAAAAAGGCTTATCTCCCCGTTTCCAGCTGTTTAGTGACATTTGGGATGATGTGTGATGACAAATTCAAGAATTTAACCATTTCTTCCAAAAAAGGCAGATCTCCCTGTTTCCAGCGCTTTTCTGACACTTGGGCTGACATGTGATGAAAAAGTCAGAAATCTTAATCAATGCTTCCAAAAAAGGCTTATCTCCCCGTTTCCAGCTGTTTAGTGACATTTGGGATGATGTGTGATGAAAAATTCAAGAATTTAACCTTTTCTTCCAAAAAAAGGCAGATCTCCCTGTTTCCAGCGCTTTTCTGACACTGGAGCTGATATGTGATGAAAAAGTCAAAATGTTAACCATTGCTTCCAAAAAAGGCTTATCTCCCCGTTTCCAGCTGTTTAGTGACATTTGGGATGATGTGTGATGACAAATTCAAGAATTTAACCATTTCTTCCAAAAAAGGCTTATCTCCCTGTTTCCAGCGCTTTTCTGACACTTGGGCTGACATGTGATGAAAAAGTCAGAAATCTTAATCAATGGTTCCAAAAAAGGCTTATCTCCCCGTTTCAAGCTGTTTAGTGACATTTGGGATGATGTGTGATGAAAAATTCAAGAATTTAACCTTTTCTTCCAAAAAAAGGCAGATCTCCCTGTTTCCAGCGCTTTTCTGACACTTGGGCTGACATGTGATGAAAAAGTCAGAAATCTTAATCAATGCTTCCAAAAAAGGCTTATCTCCCCGTTTCCAGCTGTTTAGTGACATTTGGGATGATGTGTGATGAAAAATTCGAGAATTTAACCATTTCTTCCAAAAAAGGCTTATCTCCCTGTTTCCAGCGCTTTTCTGACACTTGGGCTGACATGTGATGAAAAAGTCAGAAATCTTAATCAATGCTTCCAAAAAAGGCTTATCTCCCCGTTTCCAGCTGTTTAGTGACATTTGGGATGATGTGTGATGAAAAATTCGAGAATTTAACCATTTCTTCCAAAAAAGGCTTATCTCCCTGTTTCCAGCGCTTTTCTGACACTTGGGCTGACATGTGATGAAAAAGTCAGAAATCTTAATCAATGCTTCCAAAAAAGGCTTATCTCCCCGTTTCCAGCTGTTTAGTGACATTTGGGATGATGTGTGATGAAAAATTCAAGAATTTAACCTTTTCTTCCAAAAAAAGGCAGATCTCCCTGTTTCCAGCGCTTTTCTGACACTTGGGCTGACATGTGATGAAAAAGTCAGAAATCTTAATCAATGCTTCCAAAAAAGGCTTATCTCCCCGTTTCCAGCTGTTTAGTGACATTTGGGATGATGTGTGATGAAAAATTCGAGAATTTAACCATTTCTTCCAAAAAAGGCTTATCTCCCTGTTTCCAGCGCTTTTCTGACACTTGGGCTGACATGTGATGAAAAAGTCAGAAATCTTAATCAATGCTTCCAAAAAAGGCTTATCTCCCCGTTTCCAGCTGTTTAGTGACATTTGGGATGATGTGTGATGAAAAATTCAAGAATTTAACCTTTTCTTCCAAAAAAAGGCAGATCTCCCTGTTTCCAGCGCTTTTCTGACACTTGGGCTGACATGTGATGAAAAAGTCAGAAATCTTAATCAATGCTTCCAAAAAAGGCTTATCTCCCCGTTTCCAGCTGTTTAGTGACATTTGGGATGATGTGTGATGAAAAATTCGAGAATTTAACCATTTCTTCCAAAAAAGGCTTATCTCCCTGTTTCCAGCGCTTTTCTGACACTTGGGCTGACATGTGATGAAAAAGTCAGAAATCTTAATCAATGCTTCCAAAAAAGGCTTATCTCCCCGTTTCCAGCTGTTTAGTGACATTTGGGATGATGTGTGATGAAAAATTCAAGAATTTAACCTTTTCTTCCAAAAAAAGGCAGATCTCCCTGTTTCCAGCGCTTTTCTGACACTTGGGCTGACATGTGATGAAAAAGTCAGAAATCTTAATCAATGCTTCCAAAAAAGGCTTATCTCCCCGTTTCCAGCTGTTTAGTGACATTTGGGATGATGTGTGATGAAAAATTCGAGAATTTAACCATTTCTTCCAAAAAAGACTTATATCCCTGTTTCCAGCGCTTCTCTGACACTGGAGCTGATATATGATGAAAAAGTCAAAATGTTAACCATTGCTTCCAAAAAAGGCTTATCTCCCCGTTTCCAGCTGTTTAGTGACATTTGGGATGATGTGTGATGAAAAATTCGAGAATTTAACCATTTCTTCCAAAAAAAGGCTTATCTCCCTGTGTCCAGCGCTTTTCTGACACTTGGGCTGACATGTGATGAAAAAGTCAGAAATCTTAATCAATGCTTCCAAAAAAGGCTTATTTCCCCGTTTCCAGCTGTTTAGTGACATTTGGGATGATGTGTGATGAAAAATTCAAGAATTTAACCTTTTCTTCCAAAAAAAGGCAGATCTCCCTGTTTCCAGCGCTTTTCTGACACTGGAGCTGATATGTGATGAAAAAGTCAAAATGTTGACCATTGCTTTCAAAAAAGGCTTATCTCCCCGTTTCCAGCTGTTTAGTGACATTTGGGATGATGTGTGATGAAAAATTCAAGAATTTAACCTTTTCTTCCAAAAAAAGGCAGATCTCCCTGTTTCCAGCGCTTTTCTGACACTTGGGCTGACATGTGATGAAAAAGTCAGAAATCTTAATCAATGCTTCCAAAAAAGGCTTATCTCCCCGTTTCCAGCTGTTTAGTGACATTTGGGATGATGTGTGATGAAAAATTCAAGAATTTAACCATTTCTTCCAAAAAAGGCAGATCTCCCTGTTTCCAGCGCTTTTCTGACACTTGGGCTGACATGTGATGAAAAAGTCAGAAATCTTAATCAATGCTTCCAAAAAAGGCTTATGTCCCCGTTTCCAGCTGTTTAGTGACATTTGGGATGATGTGTGATGAAAAATTCAAGAATTTAACCTTTTCTTCCAAAAAAAGGCAGATCTCCCTGTTTCCAGCGCTTTTCTGACACTGGAGCTGATATGTGATGAAAAAGTCAAAATGTTAACCATTGCTTCCAAAAAAGGCTTATCTCCCCGTTTCCAGCTGTTTAGTGACCTTTGGGATGATGTGTGATGACAAATTCAAGAATTTAACCATTTCTTCCAAAAAAGGCTTATCTCCCTGTTTCCAGCGCTTTTCTGACACTTGGGCTGACATGTGATGAAAAAGTCAGAAATCTTAATCAATGGTTCCAAAAAAGGCTTATCTCCCCGTTTCCAGCTGTTTAGTGACATTTGGGATGATGTGTGATGAAAAATTCAAGAATTTAACCTTTTCTTCCAAAAAAAGGCAGATCTCCCTGTTTCCAGCGCTTTTCTGACACTTGGGCTGACATGTGATGAAAAAGTCAGAAATCTTATTCAATGCTTCCAAAAAAGGCTTATCTCCCCGTTTCCAGCTGTTTAGTGACATTTGGGATGATGTGTGATGAAAAATTCGAGAATTTAACCATTTCTTCCAAAAAAGGCTTATCTCCCTGTTTCCAGCGCTTTTCTGACACTTGGGCTGACATGTGATGAAAAAGTCAGAAATCTTAATCAATGCTTCCAAAAAAGGCTTATCTCCCCGTTTCCAGCTGTTTAGTGACATTTGGGATGATGTGTGATGAAAAATTCGAGAATTTAACCATTTCTTCCAAAAAAGGCTTATCTCCCTGTTTCCAGCGCTTTTCTGACACTTAGGCTGACATGTGATGAAAAAGTCAGAAATCTTAATCAATGCTTCCAAAAAAGGCTTATCTCCCCGTTTTCAGCTGTTTAGTGACATTTGGGATGATGTGTGATGAAAAATTCAAGAATTTAACCTTTTCTTCCAAAAAAAGGCAGATCTCCCTGTTTCCAGCGCTTTTCTGACACTGGAGCTGATATGTGATGAAAAAGTCAAAATGTTAACCATTGCTTCCAAAAAAGGATTATCTCCCCGTTTCCAGCTGTTTAGTGACATTTGGGATGATGTGTGATGACAAATTCAAGAATTTAACCATTTCTTCCAAAAAAGGCAGATCTCCCTGTTTCCAGCGCTTTTCTGACACTTGGGCTGACATGTGATGAAAAAGTCAGAAATCTTAATCAATGCTTCCAAAAAAGGCTTATGTCCCCGTTTCCAGCTGTTTAGTGACATTTGGGATGATGTGTGATGAAAAATTCAAGAATTTAACCTTTTCTTCCAAAAAAAGGCAGATTTCCCTGTTTCCAGCGCTTTTCTGACACTGGAGCTGATATGTGATGAAAAAGTCAAAATGTTAACCATTGCTTCCAAAAAAGGCTTATCTCCCCGTTTCCAGCTGTTTAGTGACATTTGGGATGATGTGTGATGACAAATTCAAGAATTTAACCATTTCTTCCAAAAAAGGCTTATCTCCCTGTTTCCAGCGCTTTTCTGACACTTGGGCTGACATGTGATGAAAAAGTCAGAAATCTTAATCAATGGTTCCAAAAAAGGCTTATCTCCCCGTTTCCAGCTGTTTAGTGACATTTGGGATGATGTGTGATGAAAAATTCAAGAATTTAACCTTTTCTTCCAAAAAAAGGCAGATCTCCCTGTTTCCAGCGCTTTTCTGACACTTGGGCTGACATGTGATGAAAAAGTCAGAAATCTTAATCAATGCTTCCAAAAAAGGCTTATCTCCCCGTTTCCAGCTGTTTAGTGACATTTGGGATGATGTGTGATGAAAAATTCAAGAATTTAACCTTTTCTTCTAAAAAAAGGCAGATCTCCCTGTTTCCAGCGCTTTTCTGACACTTGGGCTGACATGTGATGAAAAAGTCAGAAATCTTAATCAATGCTTCCAAAAAAGGCTTATCTCCCCGTTTCCAGCTGTTTAGTGACATTTGGGATGATGTGTGATGAAAAATTCAAGAATTTAACCTTTTCTTCCAAAAAAAGGCAGATCTCCCTGTTTCCAGCGCTTTTCTGACACTTGGGCTGACATGTGATGAAAAAGTCAGAAATCTTAATCAATGCTTCCAAAAAAGGCTTATCTCCCCGTTTCCAGCTGTTTAGTGACATTTGGGATGATGTGTGATGAAAAATTCGAGAATTTAACCATTTCTTCCAAAAAAGGCTTATCTCCCTGTTTCCAGCGCTTTTCTGACACTTGGGCTGACATGTGATGAAAAAGTCAGAAATCTTAATCAATGCTTCCAAAAAAGGCTTATCTCCCCGTTTCCAGCTGTTTAGTGACATTTGGGATGATGTGTGATGAAAAATTCAAGAATTTAACCTTTTCTTCTAAAAAAAGGCAGATCTCCCTGTTTCCAGCGCTTTTCTGACACTTGGGCTGACATGTGATGAAAAAGTCAGAAATCTTAATCAATGCTTCCAAAAAAGGCTTATCTCCCCGTTTCCAGCTGTTTAGTGACATTTGGGATGATGTGTGATGAAAAATTCAAGAATTTAACCTTTTCTTCCAAAAAAAGGCAGATCTCCCTGTTTCCAGCGCTTTTCTGACACTTGGGCTGACATGTGATGAAAAAGTCAGAAATCTTAATCAATGCTTCCAAAAAAGGCTTATCTCCCCGTTTCCAGCTGTTTAGTGACATTTGGGATGATGTGTGATGAAAAATTCGAGAATTTAACCATTTCTTCCAAAAAAGGCTTATCTCCCTGTTTCCAGCGCTTTTCTGACACTTGGGCTGACATGTGATGAAAAAGTCAGAAATCTTAATCAATGCTTCCAAAAAAGGCTTATCTCCCCGTTTCCAGCTGTTTAGTGACATTTGGGATGATGTGTGATGAAAAATTCAAGAATTTAACCTTTTCTTCCAAAAAAAGGCAGATCTCCCTGTTTCCAGCGCTTTTCTGACACTTGGGCTGACATGTGATGAAAAAGTCAGAAATCTTAATCAATGCTTCCAAAAAAGGCTTATCTCCCCGTTTCCAGCTGTTTAGTGACATTTGGGATGATGTGTGATGAAAAATTCGAGAATTTAACCATTTCTTCCAAAAAAGGCTTATCTCCCTGTTTCCAGCGCTTTTCTGACACTTGGGCTGACATGTGATGAAAAAGTCAGAAATCTTAATCAATGCTTCCAAAAAAGGCTTATCTCCCCGTTTCCAGCTGTTTAGTGACATTTGGGATGATGTGTGATGAAAAATTCAAGAATTTAACCTTTTCTTCTAAAAAAAGGCAGATCTCCCTGTTTCCAGCGCTTTTCTGACACTTGGGCTGACATGTGATGAAAAAGTCAGAAATCTTAATCAATGCTTCCAAAAAAGGCTTATCTCCCCGTTTCCAGCGCTTTTCTGACACTTGGGCTGACATGTGATGAAAAAGTCAGAAATCTTAATCAATGCTTCCAAAAAAGGCTTATCTCCCCGTTTCCAGCTGTTTAGTGACATTTGGGATGATTTGTGATGAAAAATTCAAGAATTTAACCATTTCTTCCAAAAAAAGGCATATCTCCCTGTTTCCAGTGCTTTTCTGACACTTGGGCTGACATGTGATGAAAAAGTCAGAAATCTTAATCAATGCTTCCAAAAAAGGCTTATCTCCCCGTTTCCAGCTGTTTAGTGACATTTGGGATGATGTGTGATGAAAAATTCAAGAATTTAACCTTTTCTTCCAAAAAAAGGCAGATCTCCCTGTTTCCAGCGCTTTTCTGACACTGGAGTTGATATGTGATGAAAAAGTCAAAATGTTAACCATTGCTTCCAAAAAAGGCTTATCTCCCCGTTTCCAGCTGTTAAGTGACATTTGGGATGATGTGTGATGAAAAATTCAAGAATTTAACCATTTCTTCCAAAAAAGGCTTATCTCCCTGTTTCCAGCGCTTTTCTGACACTTGGGCTGACATGTGATGAAAAAGTCAGAAATCTTAATCAATGCTTCCAAAAAAGGCTTATCTCCCCGTTTCCAGCTGTTTAGAGACATTTGGGATGATGTGTGATGAAAAATTCAAGAATTTAACCTTTTCTTCCAAAAAAAGGCAGATCTCCCTGTTTCCAGCGCTTTTCTGACACTGGAACTGATATGTGATGAAAAAGTCAAAATGTTAACCATTGCTTCCAAAAAAGGCATATCTCCCCGTTTCCAGCTGTTAAGTGACATTTGGGATGATGTGTGATGAAAAATTCAATAATTTAACCATTTCTTCCAAAAAAGGCTTATCTCCCTGTTTCCATCGCTTTTCTGACACTTGGGCTGACATGTGATCAAAAAGTCAGAAATCTTAATCAATGCTTCCAAAAAAGGCTTATCTCCCCGTTTCCAGCTGTTTAGTGACATTTGGGATGATGTGTGATGAAAAATTCAAGAATTAAACCATTACTTCCAAAAAAGGCTTATCTCCCTGTTTCCAGCGCTTTTCTGACACTTGGGCTGACATGTGATGAAAAAGTCAGAAATCTTAATCAATGCTTCCAAAAAAGGCTTATCTCCCCGTTTCCAGCTGTTTAGTGACATTTGGGATGATGTGTGATGAAAAATTCAAGAATTTAACCATTTCTTCCAAAAAAAGGCATATCTCCCTGTTTCCAGCGCTTTTCTGACACTTGGGCTGACATGTGATGAAAAAGTCAGAAATCTTAATCAATGCTTCCAAAAAAGGCTTATCTCCCCGTTTCCAGCTGTTTAGTGACATTTGGGATGATGTGTGATGAAAAATTCAAGAATTTAACCATTTCTTCCAAAAAAGGCTTATCTCCCTGTTTCCAGCGCTTTTCTGACACTTGGGCTGACATGTGATGAAAAAGTCAGAAATCTTAATCAATGCTTCCAAAAAGGCTTATCTCCCCGTTTCCAGCTGTTTAGTGACATTTGGGATGATGTGTGATGAAAAATTCAAGAATTAAACCATTACTTCCAAAAAAGGCTTATCTCCCTGTTTCCAGCGCTTTTCTGACACTGGAGCTGATATGTGATGAAAAAGTCAGAAATCTTAATCAATGCTTCCAAAAAAGGCTTATCTCCCCGTTTCCAGCTGTTTAGTGACATTTGGGATGATGTGTGATGAAAAATTCAAGAATTTAACCATTTCTTCCAAAAAAAGGCATATCTCCCTGTTTCCAGCGCTTTTCTGACACTTGGGCTGACATGTGATGAAAAAGTCAGAAATCTTAATCAATGCTTCCAAAAAAGGCTTATCTCCCCGTTTCCAGCTGTTTAGTGACATTTGGGATGATGTGTGATGAAAAATTCAAGAATTTAACCATTTCTTCCAAAAAAAGGCAGATCTCCCTGTTTCCAGCGCTTTTCTGACACTGGAGCTGATATGTGATGAAAAAGTCAAAATGTTAACCATTGCTTCCAAAAAAGGCTTATCTCCCTGTTTCCAGCTGTATAGCGACATTTGGGATGATGTGTGATGAAAAATTCAAGAATTTAACCATTTCTTCCAAAAAAGGCTTATCTCCCTGTTTCCAGCGCTTTTCTGACACTTGGGCTGACATGTGATGAAAAAGTCAGAAATCTTAATCAATGCTTCCAAAAAAGGCTTATCTCCCCGTTTCCAGCTGTTTAGTGACATTTGGGATGATGTGTGATGAAAAATTCAAGAATTTAACCATTTCTTCCAAATAAGGCTTATCTCCCTGTTTCCAGCGCTTTTCTGACACTTGGGCTGACATGTGATGAAAAAGTCAGAAATCTTAATCAATGCTTCCAAAAAAGGCTTATCTCCCCGTTTCCAGCTGTTTAGTGACATTTGGGATGATGTGTGATGAAAAATTCAAGAATTTAACCATTGCTTCCAAAAAAGGCTTATCTCCCCGTTTCCAGCTGTTTAGTGACATTTGGGATGATGTGTGATGAAAAATTCAAGAATTTAACCTTTTCTTCCAAAAAAAGGCTTATCTCCCCGTTTCCAGCTGTTTAGTGACATTTGGGATGATGTGTGATGAAAAATTCAAGAATTTAACCATTTCTTCCAAAAAAGGCTTATCTCCCTGTTTCCAGCACTTTTCTGACACTTGAGCTGACATGTGATGAAAAAGTCAGAAATCTTAATCAATGCTTCCAAAAAAGGCTTATCTCCCCGTTTCCAGCTGTTTAGTGACATTTGGGATGATGTGTGATGAAAAATTCAAGAATTTAACCATTTCTTCCAAAAAAGGCTTATCTCCCTGTTTCCAGCACTTTTCTGACACTGGAGCTGATATGTGATGAAAAAGTCAAAATGTTAACCATTGCTTCAAAAAAAGGCTTATCTCCCCGTTTCCAGCTGTTTAGTGACATTTGGGATGATGTGTGATGAAAAATTCAAGAATTTAACCTTTTCTTCCAAAAAAAGGCTTATCTCCCCGTTTCCAGCTGTTTAGTGACATTTGGGATGATGTGTGATGAAAAATTCAAGAATTTAACCATTTCTTCCAAATAAGGCTTATCTCCCTGTTTCCAGCGCTTTTCTGACACTTGGGCTGCCATGTGATGAAAAAGTCAGAAATCTTAATCAATGCTTCCAAAAAAGGCTTATCTCCCCGTTTCCAGCGCTTTTCTGACACTTGGGCTGACATGTGATGAAAAAGTCAGAAATCTTAATCAATGCTTCCAAAAAAGGCTTATCTCCCCGTTTCCAGCTGTTTAGTGACATTTGGGATGATGTGTGATGAAAAATTCAAGAATTTAACCATTTCTTCCAAAAAAAGGCATATCTCCCTGTTTCCAGTGCTTTTCTGACACTTGGGCTGACATGTGATGAAAAAGTCAGAAATCTTAATCAATGCTTCCAAAAAAGGCTTATCTCCCCGTTTCCAGCTGTTTAGTGACATTTGGGATGATGTGTGATGAAAAATTCAAGAATTTAACCTTTTCTTCCAAAAAAAGGCAGATCTCCCTGTTTCCAGCGCTTTTCTGACACTGGAGTTGATATGTGATGAAAAAGTCAAAATGTTAACCATTGCTTCCAAAAAAGGCTTATCTCCCCGTTTCCAGCTGTTAAGTGACATTTGGGATGATGTGTGATGAAAAATTCAAGAATTTAACCATTTCTTCCAAAAAAGGCTTATCTCCCTGTTTCCAGCGCTTTTCTGACACTTGGGCTGACATGTGATGAAAAAGTCAGAAATCTTAATCAATGCTTCCAAAAAAGGCTTATCTCCCCGTTTCCAGCTGTTTAGAGACATTTGGGATGATGTGTGATGAAAAATTCAAGAATTTAACCTTTTCTTCCAAAAAAAGGCAGATCTCCCTGTTTCCAGCGCTTTTCTGACACTGGAACTGATATGTGATGAAAAAGTCAAAATGTTAACCATTGCTTCCAAAAAAGGCATATCTCCCCGTTTCCAGCTGTTAAGTGACATTTGGGATGATGTGTGATGAAAAATTCAATAATTTAACCATTTCTTCCAAAAAAGGCTTATCTCCCTGTTTCCATCGCTTTTCTGACACTTGGGCTGACATGTGATCAAAAAGTCAGAAATCTTAATCAATGCTTCCAAAAAAGGCTTATCTCCCCGTTTCCAGCTGTTTAGTGACATTTGGGATGATGTGTGATGAAAAATTCAAGAATTAAACCATTACTTCCAAAAAAGGCTTATCTCCCTGTTTCCAGCGCTTTTCTGACACTTGGGCTGACATGTGATGAAAAAGTCAGAAATCTTAATCAATGCTTCCAAAAAAGGCTTATCTCCCCGTTTCCAGCTGTTTAGTGACATTTGGGATGATGTGTGATGAAAAATTCAAGAATTTAACCATTTCTTCCAAAAAAAGGCATATCTCCCTGTTTCCAGCGCTTTTCTGACACTTGGGCTGACATGTGATGAAAAAGTCAGAAATCTTAATCAATGCTTCCAAAAAAGGCTTATCTCCCCGTTTCCAGCTGTTTAGTGACATTTGGGATGATGTGTGATGAAAAATTCAAGAATTTAACCATTTCTTCCAAAAAAGGCTTATCTCCCTGTTTCCAGCGCTTTTCTGACACTTGGGCTGACATGTGATGAAAAAGTCAGAAATCTTAATCAATGCTTCCAAAAAAGGCTTATCTCCCCGTTTCCAGCTGTTTAGTGACATTTGGGATGATGTGTGATGAAAAATTCAAGAATTAAACCATTACTTCCAAAAAAGGCTTATCTCCCTGTTTCCAGCGCTTTTCTGACACTGGAGCTGATATGTGATGAAAAAGTCAGAAATCTTAATCAATGCTTCCAAAAAAGGCTTATCTCCCCGTTTCCAGCTGTTTAGTGACATTTGGGATGATGTGTGATGAAAAATTCAAGAATTTAACCATTTCTTCCAAAAAAAGGCATATCTCCCTGTTTCCAGCGCTTTTCTGACACTTGGGCTGACATGTGATGAAAAAGTCAGAAATCTTAATCAATGCTTCCAAAAAAGGCTTATCTCCCCGTTTCCAGCTGTTTAGTGACATTTGGGATGATGTGTGATGAAAAATTCAAGAATTTAACCATTTCTTCCAAAAAAAGGCAGATCTCCCTGTTTCCAGCGCTTTTCTGACACTGGAGCTGATATGTGATGAAAAAGTCAAAATGTTAACCATTGCTTCCAAAAAAGGCTTATCTCCCTGTTTCCAGCTGTATAGCGACATTTGGGATGATGTGTGATGAAAAATTCAAGAATTTAACCATTTCTTCCAAAAAAGGCTTATCTCCCTGTTTCCAGCGCTTTTCTGACACTTGGGCTGACATGTGATGAAAAAGTCAGAAATCTTAATCAATGCTTCAAAAAAGGCTTATCTCCCCGTTTCCAGCTGTTTAGTGACATTTGGGATGATGTGTGATGAAAAATTCAAGAATTTAACCATTTCTTCCAAATAAGGCTTATCTCCCTGTTTCCAGCGCTTTTCTGACACTTGGGCTGACATGTGATGAAAAAGTCAGAAATCTTAATCAATGCTTCCAAAAAAGGCTTATCTCCCCGTTTCCAGCTGTTTAGTGACATTTGGGATGATGTGTGATGAAAAATTCAAGAATTTAACCATTGCTTCCAAAAAGGCTTATCTCCCCGTTTCCAGCTGTTTAGTGACATTTGGGATGATGTGTGATGAAAAATTCAAGAATTTAACCTTTTCTTCCAAAAAAAGGCTTATCTCCCCGTTTCCAGCTGTTTAGTGACATTTGGGATGATGTGTGATGAAAAATTCAAGAATTTAACCATTTCTTCCAAAAAAGGCTTATCTCCCTGTTTCCAGCACTTTTCTGACACTTGAGCTGACATGTGATGAAAAAGTCAGAAATCTTAATCAATGCTTCCAAAAAAGGCTTATCTCCCCGTTTCCAGCTGTTTAGTGACATTTGGATGATGTGTGATGAAAAATTCAAGAATTTAACCATTTCTTCCAAAAAAGGCTTATCTCCCTGTTTCCAGCGCTTTTCTGACACTGGAGCTGATATGTGATGAAAAAGTCAAAATGTTAACCATTGCTTCCAAAAAAGGCTTATCTCCCCGTTTCCAGCTGTTTAGTGACATTTGGGATGATGTGTGATGAAAAATTCAAGAATTTAACCTTTTCTTCCAAAAAAAGGCTTATCTCCCCGTTTCCAGCTGTTTAGTGACATTTGGGATGATGTGTGATGAAAAATTCAAGAATTTAACCATTTCTTCCAAATAAGGCTTATCTCCCTGTTTTCCAGCGCTTTTCTGACACTTGGGCTGCCATGTGATGAAAAAGTCAGAAATCTTAATCAATGCTTCCAAAAAAGGCTTATCTCCCCGTTTCCAGCGCTTTTCTGACACTTGGGCTGACATGTGATGAAAAAGTCAGAAATCTTAATCAATGCTTCCAAAAAAGGCTTATCTCCCCGTTTCCAGCTGTTTAGTGACATTTGGGATGATGTGTGATGAAAAATTCAAGAATTTAACCATTTCTTCCAAAAAAAGGCATATCTCCCTGTTTCCAGTGCTTTTCTGACACTTGGGCTGACATGTGATGAAAAAGTCAGAAATCTTAATCAATGCTTCCAAAAAAGGCTTATCTCCCCGTTTCCAGCTGTTTAGTGACATTTGGGATGATGTGTGATGAAAAATTCAAGAATTTAACCTTTTCTTCCAAAAAAAGGCAGATCTCCCTGTTTCCAGCGCTTTTCTGACACTGGAGTTGATATGTGATGAAAAAGTCAAAATGTTAACCATTGCTTCCAAAAAAGGCTTATCTCCCCGTTTCCAGCTGTTAAGTGACATTTGGGATGATGTGTGATGAAAAATTCAAGAATTTAACCATTTCTTCCAAAAAAGGCTTATCTCCCTGTTTCCAGCGCTTTTCTGACACTTGGGCTGACATGTGATGAAAAAGTCAGAAATCTTAATCAATGCTTCCAAAAAAGGCTTATCTCCCGTTTCCAGCTGTTTAGAGACATTTGGGATGATGTGTGATGAAAAATTCAAGAATTTAACCTTTTCTTCCAAAAAAAGGCAGATCTCCCTGTTTCCAGCGCTTTTCTGACACTGGAACTGATATGTGATGAAAAAGTCAAAATGTTAACCATTGCTTCCAAAAAAGGCATATCTCCCCGTTTCCAGCTGTTAAGTGACATTTGGGATGATGTGTGATGAAAAATTCAATAATTTAACCATTTCTTCCAAAAAAGGCTTATCTCCCTGTTTCCATCGCTTTTCTGACACTTGGGCTGACATGTGATCAAAAAGTCAGAAATCTTAATCAATGCTTCCAAAAAAAGGCTTATCTCCCCATTTCCAGCTGTTTAGTGACATTTGGGATGATGTGTGATGAAAAATTCAAGAATTAAACCATTACTTCCAAAAAAGGCTTATCTCCCTGTTTCCAGCGCTTTTCTGACACTTGGGCTGACATGTGATGAAAAAGTCAGAAATCTTAATCAATGCTTCCAAAAAAGGCTTATCTCCCCGTTTCCAGCTGTTTAGTGACATTTGGGATGATGTGTGATGAAAAATTCAAGAATTTAACCATTTCTTCCAAAAAAAGGCATATCTCCCTGTTTCCAGCGCTTTTCTGACACTTGGGCTGACATGTGATGAAAAAGTCAGAAATCTTAATCAATGCTTCCAAAAAAGGCTTATCTCCCCGTTTCCAGCTGTTTAGTGACATTTGGGATGATGTGTGATGAAAAATTCAAGAATTTAACCATTTCTTCCAAAAAAAGGCAGATCTCCCTGTTTCCAGCGCTTTTCTGACACTGGAGCTGATATGTGATAAAAAGTCAAAATGTTAACCATTGCTTCCAAAAAAGGCTTATCTCCCTGTTTCCAGCTGTATAGTGACATTTGGGATGATGTGTGATGAAAAATTCAAGAATTTAACCATTTCTTCCAAAAAAGGCTTATCTCCCTGTTTCCAGCGCTTTTCTGACACTTGGGCTGACATGTGATGAAAAAGTCAGAAATCTTAATCAATGCTTCCAAAAAAGGCTTATCTCCCCGTTTCCAGCTGTTTAGTGACATTTGGGATGATGTGTGATGAAAAATTCAAGAATTTAACCATTTCTTCCAAATAAGGCTTATCTCCCTGTTTCCAGCGCTTTTCTGACACTTGGGCTGACATGTGATGAAAAAGTCAGAAATCTTAATCAATGCTTCCAAAAAAGGCTTATCTCCCCGTTTCCAGCTGTTTAGTGACATTTGGGATGATGTGTGATGAAAAATTCAAGAATTAAACCATTACTTCCAAAAAAGGCTTATCTCCCTGTTTCCAGAGCTTTTCTGACACTGGAGCTGATATGTGATGAAAAAGTCAGAAATCTTAATCAATGCTTCCAAAAAGGCTTATCTCCCCGTTTCCAGCTGTTTAGTGACATTTGGGATGATGTGTGATGAAAAATTCAAGAATTTAACCATTTCTTCCAAAAAAAGGCATATCTCCCTGTTTCCAGCGCTTTTCTGACACTTGGGCTGACATGTGATGAAAAAGTCAGAAATCTTAATCAATGCTTCCAAAAAAGGCTTATCTCCCCGTTTCCAGCTGTTTAGTGACATTTGGGATGATGTGTGATGAAAAATTCAAGAATTTAACCATTTCTTCCAAAAAAGGCAGATCTCCCTGTTTCCAGCGCTTTTCTGACACTGGAGCTGATATGTGATGAAAAGTCAAAATGTTAACCATTGCTTCCAAAAAAGGCTTATCTCCCTGTTTCCAGCTGTATAGTGACATTTGGGATGATGTGTGATGAAAAATTCAAGAATTTAACCATTTCTTCCAAAAAAGGCTTATCTCCCTGTTTCCAGCGCTTTTCTGACACTTGGGCTGACATGTGATGAAAAAGTCAGAAATCTTAATCAATGCTTCCAAAAAAGGCTTATCTCCCCGTTTCCAGCTGTTTAGTGACATTTGGGATGATGTGTGATGAAAAATTCAAGAATTTAACCATTTCTTCCAAATAAGGCTTATCTCCCTGTTTCCAGCGCTTTTCTGACACTTGGGCTGACATGTGATGAAAAAGTCAGAAATCTTAATCAATGCTTCCAAAAAAGGCTTATCTCCCCGTTTCCAGCTGTTTAGTGACATTTGGGATGATGTGTGATGAAAAATTCAAGAATTTAACCATTTCTTCCAAAAAAAGGCATATCTCCCTGTTTCCAGCGCTTTTCTGACACTTGGGCTGACATGTGATGAAAAAGTCAGAAATCTTAATCAATGCTTCCAAAAAAGGCTTATCTCCCCGTTTCCAGCTGTTTAGTGACATTTGGGATGATGTGTGATGAAAAATTCAAGAATTTAACCATTTCTTCCAAAAAAAGGCAGATCTCCCTGTTTCCAGCGCTTTTCTGACACTGGAGCTGATATGTGATGAAAAAGTCAAAATGTTAACCATTGCTTCCAAAAAAGGCTTATCTCCCTGTTTCCAGCTGTATAGCGACATTTGGGATGATGTGTGATGAAAAATTCAAGAATTTAACCATTTCTTCCAAAAAAGGCTTATCTCCCTGTTTCCAGCGCTTTTCTGACACTTGGGCTGACATGTGATGAAAAAGTCAGAAATCTTAATCAATGCTTCCAAAAAAGGCTTATCTCCCCGTTTCCAGCTGTTTAGTGACATTTGGGATGATGTGTGATGAAAAATTCAAGAATTTAACCATTGCTTCCAAAAAAGGCTTATCTCCCCGTTTCCAGCTGTTTAGTGACATTTGGGATGATGTGTGATGAAAAATTCAAGAATTTAACCTTTTCTTCCAAAAAAAGGCTTATCTCCCCGTTTCCAGCTGTTTAGTGACATTTGGGATGATGTGTGATGAAAATTCAAGAATTTAACCATTTCTTCCAAAAAAGGCTTATCTCCCTGTTTCCAGCACTTTTCTGACACTTGAGCTGACATGTGATAAAAAAGTCAGAAATCTTAATCAATGCTTCCAAAAAAGGCTTATCTCCCCGTTTCCAGCTGTTTAGTGACATTTGGGATGATGTGTGATGAAAAATTCAAGAATTTAACCATTTCTTCCAAATAAGGCTTATCTCCCTGTTTCCAGCGCTTTTCTGACACTTGGGCTGCCATGTGATGAAAAAGTCAGAAATCTTAATCAATGCTTCCAAAAAAGGCTTATCTCCCCGTTTCCAGCTGTTTAGTGACATTTGGGATGATGTGTGATGAAAAATTCAAGAATTTAACCATTTCTTCCAAAAAAAGTCTTATCTCCCTGTTTCCAGCGCTTTTCTGACACTGGAGCTGATATGTGATGAAAAAGTCAAAGTGTTAACCATTGCTTCCAAAAAAGGCTTATCTCCCCGTTTCCAGCTATTTAGTGACATTTGGGATGATGTGTGATGAAAAATTCAAGAATTTAACCTTTTCTTCCAAAAAAAAGGCAGATCTCCCTGTTTCCAGCGCTTTTCTGACACTGGAACTGATATGTGATGAAAAAGTCAAAATGTTAACCATTGCTTCCAAAAAAGGCTTATCTCCCGTTTCCAGCTGTTTAGTGACATTTGGGATGATGTGTGATGAAAAATTCAAGAATTTAACCATTTCTTCCAAAAAAGGCTTATCTCCCTGCTTCCAGCGCTTTTCTGACACTGGAGCTGATATGTGATGAAAAAGTCAAAATGTTAACCATTGCTTCCAAAAAAGGCTAATCTCCCCGTTTCCAGCTGTTTAGTGACATTTGGGATGATGTGTGATGAAAAATTCAAGAATTTAACCATTTCTTCCAAAAAAAGGCATATCTCCCTGTTTCCACCGCTTTTCTGACACTGGAGCTGATATGTGATGAAAAAGTCAAAATGTTAACCATTGCTTCCAAAAAAGGCTTATCTCCCCGTTTCCCCGGCCTACCGTCCCCCGTCGGTTT